>NC_135882.1:112631862-113831862 GCF_964194155.1 Cetorhinus maximus | reverse complement strand
TATATTGTCCACTGGGTAAAGTGCTATTTTGAATTATAAACTATTGAAATCCAGATATGATTGTGTGAAATCTCCCCATTGCTTTAATTTTTTTCCTTGAAGTTCAGCTCAGCTATTTGTTTGGCTGTACAAAGTTTTGACAGATGGCTGAGCTTCTGGCTCTGTTCAAAGACTCTAATGGATTCTGCTCAGCAGGGGTTGCTTGTACAGTTGTTCAGTGGAATGTCATTATGAATGCTCGGTGGCCGTGCAACTCACTAATGGATTCTGCTCGGTAGGGTTTGTTGATATAGCTGTCAAGGGGAATGTGGAGCTTGTTTTTTTTGACAGATCTATGAATTTTCAAAGACTTTCAAATATTATTATAGGGTTCATGAGTTATGTTTGTATGGGGCATGGGTGGTGAGGGGTTAATGGGTGAGGGCTAAGGGGGCCTCACACTCATCTCCAGAACAGGGTCAATGTCTCAGCAAATGGAGTTGGGCCCTTTAAACTGGCCACCTTGGCACCAGCCCAACTCCAGGCCATTTCCGCTTCCACTGGATGAAAATAGCATCGGTCATCACTGCTGGGTAGGAGGTGGGATCTCGACATCGGGAAATTTCCTGACTCCTGATTCCCGCCCCAATGATGAAAATCCAGCCCATATTCTCTAAGAGATCATGGGCCAGGAAGTATTCATCCATAGTGCAGAATGAGAAACTGTTGCAGTATCTGTAGCTGCTTCAGCAACCCGGCAAAACTGTAGGCAGTGCTTGTCCTTCTGTTGGAAAATACAGCAAGGTGTTCATTGTCTCTTAACAGCTTTGAAGTGCATCCCTGAGGGAAGTAAACTGACTAAGCTTAGTGGAGAATTAGATTGACATAAACTGCTATTAAACCCAATATCCCAAGAGTGTGTTGCAGCTTTACACTTTTGGATCAGTCGATTGTGTTTGAAATACAATTTACCCTGCTCTACAGAGTAAAGTATCCGTTGATTAAACTGGCTGTGCTGTGAAAAGGAGCAATCCTGAAAGAAAAGCCATTTGCAATTTTGCCTCGGTTTGATTTGAAAGAGAAAATGAGAGGGTGCTGCATTTCATATCTTTTCCTTGTAGCATTAACAATCTGCCTGGTATACAACAACTCCTCACCATGTTAGGGTTCAATTGTGCAGTCATTTTCAGTTGTTGAAAGCCACATGCCTTTCAATAGCAATTATGTATCTAACCCTGATTTTATAGAAAAAGTGAAGGAGAAACGTTGTCATGGCATTTAGGGTAAGAATCATTATTTTTTAATCCTGTCATGGGATGTAGGCACCACTAACTGGACCAGAATTTGTTGCCCGTCCCTAACTACCGTTGAGGAGGTGGTGGTGAGCCACCTTCTTGAACTGCTGCAGTTCTTGTGACATAGGCACACCCAGAGTGCTGTTAAGGCAGGAGTTCCAAGATCAATCAAGTTAACTGTTTTGTCCTCGATGGTGTTGTATGATCTTGTATGATGTGACTGCATGCCATCATAATGTAAGGGTGCTCAGCAGAGCAAAGGATAACATGGGACTGGAAAATAGCCCTGCCCATTGTATGATGTATAGAGTCACATAGTAATAGACTGAGAGAACAGTCCAGAGAGAACACACTGGAACCAGCCTGCATAGAGGTAACAGCACCATGCATGTCAATAACCTGGGATCTGTAAATAGTTGAAGACTAAAGTTAATAAATAGTTCATGTTTAAATACACAGATTTCAAGATCTCATCATTGAGACATCTAAAGAACCTATATTACAACAGATGGTGTGGAGGCTATTGAATTTTGTTGAAACTGCACTCTTCCAGGCAAGTGGAGAGTATTCCATTGCCCTCATGACTAGAGGGTTTTGGGGAGTAAGGTGTCCTGGTTCTTGCTGCATTTGATCACAGTCTGCTTCAGTTTTTCCCAGATAGTATTCAGAAAAGCTCATTATTTTCATCTTCAGTAACTTTGTAAATCTCCTTTTCAAAAGAAAGTCTTTTTCCTTTATGTAGTATGACACAATGTGGAAGAAGAATTTGTTCTCTTAATGCTACTTTTAGCAGTGAAAGGTTAGTACAAAGGGCCATAACGAAGTTCTATAACATAAGTTATGTCTGCATTTTCTACAGTGATTGATTGTAGTGCTTTGTTTTGAAAAAATAAGTGACCAATAAATAATGGTAATACCCATTAAACTTTTTCAGATAATATGGGCTTGATTTTAACAGGATGACATAGTCCCTGCCCTCTGGCTAAAATGTTGGGGGCATCCGCCCACAATACCAATGGCTGCCCCAAAGGCATTTAATGCTGGGAGCAGCATTAAGTGGTTGGAGGCAGGACTTCTGCCTCTCACTCAGGAGAAAGTCTCACCTTAGAGAGCTGCTGGCCAATTGGATGGCTGGCAGCTCTGTAGTCCCAGCAGCACCACCCCAAGTGGTGGTCACAGCTGGGACAACAGGCTGTCCTACCATATTGAGGAGCCCAGTAAAGTCCAGGGTCTGGGTTCTCACTGGTGCTAGGTTGGCAGGCCGAGGTGAGGTGAGATAGGAGAGGTGGTTTCGAGAGGCTTGGAGGAAGGTTAAAGAGGAGCATAGTCTTGGGTCCATGGGGCCTACAAATGAGATTTCCCCCACCTTGCCCAACACCAGTCCATGCACTTAAAGCTGCCGGGCTTCCCAACTGGTGTGGGCCTGCTCCCACCATGGGTAAGATACCATTGATTGGCTACTTAAGGGCCTCAATAGGCCCAAAGGTGGCCAAGCCTTTAGCTCCCCATCCCTCGTTTCAGGCTGGCAGGGGTGCATATAGTCCAGCCCTATGCTTTTTGCAGGTCCTATTCAGTTCACCATGTACAGAAACCTTGTTTCCTTCCCTCACCATTATTAAATATCAGAATTATACTCTATTTCTCAGTCTTATGCTTAATGATACAGGTGATGAAGGGAGAACTTGCTTTAGCAAGTGCAGCAGTCTTTGAATGGATTAGTGCCTCATATTTGTTACATTAAAGGTTTTGTATAACAACAGGTTGCTATTATTATCATTATAAAAAAATAAGCGATACACAAAAGTGACCTGGCCTAATTTTGACCTTTTTTGACATGATGTATTCCCTCCTACAGACAGCCTTCTATTGACCTGTAGTGCAGAATGTTGGTGCACCAACGCATTATAGTTCTGATCATGCACAAGCTGAAAGATGAGATAATCACTGTAATAATGATAAAAACAATGTGAGCAACATATTAAAATTCAAATCTGGCTCTCAGTCGGGTCCTGGAAAATGGCATTACTGCTACAACAAATTAGTTGACATGCAACAACTCGAGAATCAAATACATCTGAAAATACTTTGTTCCCTCAAAGTAAAACATAGTGGTGCATTAAGGAAATGTTATTTTGATTGAAGAAGAATGTCCTCTCATATTAAAAGCAATACAAATCAGCCCAGGTCACAGACATTTTAGTTCCAGTAAATTTCAGTAGAAAAATGGTAATAGTCTTCAGCAATGTAACACTTCAGTCTTTAATTATTTGAATTATTTTCTTTGTTAAAAGCAAGGACGATTATTAGCAAAGAGCATGAATAATGGCTGTGTATAAAAATACTGTGTATAATGATGTGCATAAATTAAGACTGCATATTCCACTATATCTAGGCAAAGCCAAGATGCATTATCTACATCAGTCGAATCTATATTTTGAAACTGAGCTACCAATTGCTGCATTAATATAGTTTCTGAATTACAAAAGCTTAATGATTACTTAATTGTTTGAAGGCCTAGCGATTTGGAGGAACATGAGGTATAATTTTGACATATATAAGAAAAATATTCATTTCCTCCAGTTGAAATTGGTACATTTGTAACTATGAAAAACCAACACAAAAGTACTATCATAGATTTTCTGTTGCAGTTCTTTTACTAATGATGGCAATGTACTTTTGAAATGCAGTCACTGTTTTAATGTAGGAACTGCGGTAGACAATTTGCACAGAGCAAGCTCCCACAAACAGCAATGTGATAATGGCCAAATAATCTGTTTTTGTGATGTTGATTAAGGGACAAAAATTGGCGATGACACACACTGAGGTAACTCCCCTGCTCTTCTTCGAAATAGTGCCAAGGGATCTTTTACATCCACCTGAGAGGTGCTGGAAAGGGCCTTGGTTTAACATCTCATTCGAACAACAGCACCACCCAACAGTGCAGAGCTCCCTCAGATCTGATTGAAGAAGAATGTCCTCTCATATTAAAAGCAATACGAATTAGCTCAGGTCACAGACATTTTAGTTCCAGTAAATTTCAATAGAAAAATGGTCATAGTTTTCAACAATGTGCCAGGCAAGGACCATCTCTAACAAGAGAGAATCTAACAATCTCCCTTTGTCATTTAACAGTTTTACCATTACTGAATCTCCCATCATCAACATCCTGGGGTACCATTGACCAGAAACTGAACTGGACTAGCCATATAAATACTGTGGCTACAAGAGCAGGTCAAAGGCTGGGAATTCTGGGGCAAGTGACTAACCTCCTGACTCCCCAAAGCCTGTCCACCATTTACAAGGCACAAGTCAGGAATGTGATGGAATACTTCCACTTGCCTGGATGAGTACAGCTCCAACAACACTTAAGAGGCAGTGGTTTAGTGGTATTTTCACTGGACTAGTAATCCAGGGACCCAGGGTAATATAACTCCTTCATTCAATATGCAAATATCACTCCTTATTTCAAAAAGAGAGGGAGACAGAAAGTCGGAAACTACAGGCCAGTTAGCTTAACATCTTTCATAGGGAAAATGTTGGAAGCTATTATTAAAGATGTTATGGCAGGGCATGTAGAAAAAATCAAGGCAATCAAGTGAGTCAACATGGTTTTGTGAAGGGAAAATCATGTTTAACCAATTTATTGGAGTTCTTTGAAGGAGTCACATGTTCTGTGGATAAAGAGGAACCGGTGGGTGTACTGTACTTAGATTTCCACATCAAAGGTTATTGTGGAAAATAGAAGGTCATGATGTAGGAAGTAACATATTGACATGGACAGAAGATTGGCTAGCTAACAGGAAGCAGAAGGTAGCCATATATGGGTCATCTTCTGGTTGGCAGGATGTAACTTGTGGTGTGCCACAGGGATTAGTGCTGGACACTCAACTTTTACAATTTATATAAATGACTTGGATGAAGGGATCGAAGGTATGGTTGCTAAATTTGCTGATGATACAAAGATAGGTAGGAAAGTAAGTTGTGAAGAAGATATAAGGAGGCTACAATGGGACGTAAATAGGTTAAGTGAGTGGGCAAATGTGGAATTATCCATTTTGGCAGGAAGAATAAAAAGAGAAGCATATTTTCTAAATGATGAGAGATTGCAGAGCTCTGAGGTGCAGGGGGATTTGGGTGTCCTAGTGCATCACAAAAGGCTAGTATGCAAGTATGGAAAGTAATTCAGAAAGCTAATAGAATGTCAGTGTTTATTACAAGGGGACTTGAATATAAAAGTAGGAAGGTTATGCTTCAGTTGTACTGGACACTGGTGAGTCTTCACCTGGAGTGCTGTGTACAAAATTGGTCTCCTTATTTAAGGAAGGATGTGAATGCATTAGAAGTGGTTCAGAGAAGGTTTACTAAACTAATACCAGGAATGGGCAGGTTATCTTATGGGGAAAGATTGGACAGGCTAGGCTTATAGCTGCTGGAGTTTAGAAGAGTGAGGCAACTTGATTGAATGGTCTTGACAGGGTTGATATCGAAAGGACATTTCCTTTTGTGGGGGAATCTAGAAGTAGGGGTCGATGTTTAAAAATAAGGGGTCGCCCACTAAGCATAGAGATGAGAAGAATTTTTTCTCTCAGAGGGTAATGAATCTTTGGAACTCCCTTCCTCAAAAGGCAGTGGGAGCAGAGTCTTTGAATGTTTTCAGGGCAGAGATAGATAGATTGTTGATAAACAAGGAGGTAAAGGGCTACCAGGGAGAGGCAGGAGGCTACAGTCAGATTAGCCATGATCTTATTGAATGGCGGAGCAGGCTTGTGGGGCCAAGTGGCCTACTCCTGCTTCTAGTTCATACTGCTCTGGGAACCTGGGTTCAAATCCCACCATGGCAGATGGTGAAATTTGAATTCAATAAAAATCTGGAATTAAAAATCTGGTAATGACCAAGAAATCATTTCCAATTGTCGTAAAAACCCATCTGGTTCACTGATTCCCTTTAGGGAAGGAAATCTGCTATCCTTACCTGGTTTGGCCTAAATGTGACTCCAGACCCTCAGCAATGTGGTTGACTCTTAACTGCCCTCTGAAATGGCCTAGCAAGCCATTCAGTTGTACCAAATCACGACAGAGTCTAAAAAAAATGGAATGAAACCGAATGGACTGAATGATCTAGGCACTGGAAACGACAACAGCAAACGCAGCTCTGTTAACCCCGCAAAGTCTTCTTTACTAACATCTGGGGGCTATTGGAAAAGTTGGAAGAACTGTCTCACAGACTAGTCAAGCAACAACCTGACATAGTCATACTCATGGAATCATACCTTACAGACAATGTCCCAAATACCACCATCACCATCCCTGGGTATGTCCTGACCCACCGGCAGGACAGAGCCAGCAGAGGTGGCAGCCCAATGGTATACAGTTGGGAAGGAATTGCCCTGGGAGTCTTCAACATCGACTCCGGACCCCATGAGATCTCATGCATCAGGTCAAACATCAATACTCCTTCATGTTGAACACCACTTGGAGGGAGCACTGAGGGTGGCAAAGGCACAGAATGTATTCCTTATGGGAGACTTCAATGTCCATCACAAAGAGTGGCTCAGTAGAGACTGAATTGGCCGAGTTCTAAAGACTTAGCTGCTAGACTGGGTCTGCGGCAGGTGGTGAGGGAACCAACAAGAGGGAAAAACATTCTTGACCTCATCCTTACCAATCTGCCTGCCAGAGATGCATCTATCCAGAGTGACTGCTGCATAGTCCTTGTGAAGAGGAAGTCCCATCTTCACATTGAGGATACCCTCCATCTTGTGTGGCACTACCACCCTGCTAAATGAGATAGATTTCGAAAAGATCTAGCAACTCAAGTCTGGGCAACGAACAGGCACTGCGGGCCACCTGCAACAGAATTGTACTCAACCACAATCTGTAACCTCATGGCCAGCATCTCCCCCACTCTACCATTATCACCAAGCCAGGGGATCAACTCTGTTTCAATGAAGAGTGCAGGAGGGCATGCCAAGAGCAGCACCAGGCATACCTAAAAATGAGGTGTCAACCTTGGTGAAACTACAACACAGGACTACTAGAGTGCCAAACAGCATAAGCAGCAAATGATAGACAGAGCTAAGTGGTTCCGCAACCAATGGATCAGGCCTAAGCTCTGCAGTCCTGCCACATCCAGTCATGAATTAATAAGTAGAGGGTATCTAGACCAGAAGCAGGGGATTACTGTTCTTAGAATTTAGCATTTATAGTGGAAATCTAGCCCTGGGGAATGTATAGTCAATAAGCAGTTATTAGATTTAAATTAATTTATTAAATAGTTCTAGAAATGGCAGTTGCTGGGGTGAAGTGCTTCACCTGTGGGATGTGGGAAATCTGTGACGCTTCAAGTGTACCCGGACAACTACATCTGCAGGAAGTGTACCCAATTGCAGCTCCTCACAGACCGCATGGATCGGTTGGAGCAGCAGTTGGATGCACTTAGGAGCATTCAGGTGGCGGAAAGCGTCATTGACAGGAGTTTTACAGATGTGGTCACACCCAAGGTACAGACAGATAGATGGGTGACTGCTAGAAGGGGTAGGCAGTCAGGGCAGAAATCCCCTGTGGCTGTCCCCCTCTCTAACAGGTATACCGTTTTGGATACTGTTGGTGGGGATGGCCTATCAGGGGAAAACAACAACAATAACCAGAGCAGTGGCACCAGGGCTGTCTCTGTTGTTCAGCAGGGGGGGGTCAAAGCACAGAAGAGCAATTGTCATAGGGGACTCCATAGTCAGGGGCTCAGATAGGCGCTTCTGTGGTTATGAAAGAGACACCAAGATGGTATGTTGCCTCCCTGGTGCCAGGGTCCAGGATGTCTCTGATCGGGTATGGGACATTCTGAAGGGGGAGGGAGAACAGCCAGAGGTCGTGGTACACATTGGTACTAATGACATAGGCAGGAAGAGTGACGAGGTCCTGCAGGGGGAGTTCAGAGAGTTAGGCAGAAAGTTAAAAAACAGGACCTCTAGGGTTGTAATCTCAGGATTACTCCCTGTGCCACGTGCCAGTGAGGCTAGAAATAGGAAGATAGTGCAGCTAAACACGTTGCTGAACAGATGGTGTAGGAGGGAGGGTTTCCGATATCTGGATCATTGGGATCTCTTCCGGGGCAGGTGGGACCTGTACAAGAAGGACGGGTTGCATCTAAACTGGAGGGGCACCAATATCCTGGCTGCGAGGTTTGCTAGTGTTACTCGGGAGGGTTTAAACTAGTATGGCAGGGGGGGTGGGAACCAGAGCAATAGGTCAGCAGGTGAACTAAATGACTGGGAACTAGTGAATATGGCCAGTAGGACTAAGAGGAAGAGCGGGCAGGGAGAAATTACTGAACACAGTGGGACTGGGGGTCTGAAATGCATTTGTTTCAATGTGAGAAGTATAACAGGCAAGGCAGATGAGCTTAGAGCTTGGATTAATACTTGGGACTATGATATTATTGATATTACAGAGACTTGGTTGAAGGATGGACAGGATTGGCAGATAAACGTTCCAGGATTTAGATGTTTCAGGCAGGATAGAGATGTAGAAGAGGTGGGGGAGTTGCACTGTTGGTTAAGGAGAATATCACATCTGTACGACAGGAAGACACCTCAGAGGGCTCATGCAGCGAGACAATATGGGTAGAGTTCTGGAATAGGAAGGGTGCAGTCATAATTTTGGGGGTTTACTATAGGCCTCCCAATTGCCGGCGGGAGATTGAGGAACAGTTATGTAGGCAGATTTTGGAAAGATGTAAAAGCAATAGGGTTGTTGTGGTGGGTGATTTTAACTTTCCCTATGTTGACTGGGAATCACTTAGTGCTAGGGGTTTGGATGATGCAGAATTTATAAGGTGCATCCAGGAGGGCTTTCTGAGACAATATGTAGATAGTCCAACTAGGCAAGGGGCAATACCGGATCTGGTATTAAGGAATGAACCCGGCCAGGTGGTCGAAGTTTCAGTAGGGGAGCATTTTGGGAAAAGTGACCATAATTCAGTAAGTTTCAAGGTACTGGTGGATAAGGATAACAGGAGTCCTCGGGTTAAGGTGCTTAATTGGGGGAAGGCTAATTATAACAATATTAGGCAGGAACTGAGGAATCTAGACTGGAGGCGGATGTTTGAGGGCAAATCAACAACTGACATGTGGGGGGCTTTCAAACGTCAGTTGATAAGAATTCAGGACTGGCATGTTCCTGCTAGGATGAAGGATAAGCATGGCAAGTTTCAGGAAACTTGGATAACGAAGGATATTGCGAGATTAGTCAAAGAGAAAAGGGAAGCATTCGTAAGGGCTAGAAGGCTGGGAACAGATGAAGCCCGTGGAGAATATAAAGAAAGTAGGAAGAAGCTTAAGCAAGGAGTCAGGAGGGCTAAAAGGGGTTATGACAAGTCATTGGCAACCAGGATTAAGGAAAATCCCAAGGCCTTTTATACATATGTAAAAAGCAAGAGGGTAGCCAGGGAAAGGGTAGGCCCACCCAGGGACAGAGGTGGGAATCTGCATGTGGAGCCAGAAGAAATGGGAGAGATACTAAATGAGTACTTCTCATCAGTATTCACCAAAGAGGACTTAGCGGTTGATTTGTCTAGGGAAGAGTGTGTAGATAGCCTGGATCATGTTGAGATCAAAAAAGAGGCGATGTTAGGCGTCTTGAAGAATATTAAGGTGGATAAGTCCCCAGGGCCAGATGGGATCTACTCCAGAGTACTGAGGGAGGCAAGGGAGGAGATTGCTGGGGCCTTGACAGAAATCTTTGTATCCTCACTGGCTACGGGTGAGGTCCCAGAGGACTGGAGAATGGCCAATGTTGTTCCATTGTTTAAGAACGGTAGCAGGGATAATCCAGGAAATTACTGGCCGGTGAGCCTTACGTCAGTGGTAGGGAAATTATTGGAGAAGATTCTTCATGACAGGATTTACTACCATTTGGAAGCAAACAGGCGTATTAGTGAGAGGTAGCATGGTTTTGTGAAGGGGAGGTCGTGTCTCACCAACTTTTTCGAGGAAGTGACAAAGATGATCGACGATGGAAGGGCAGTGGATGTTATCTACATGGATTTCAGTAAGGCCTTTGACAAGGTCCCTCATGGCAGACTGGTACAGAAGGTAAAGTCGCACAGGATCAGAGGTGAGCTGGCAAGATGGATACAGAATTGGCTTGGTCATAGAAGACAGAGGGTAGCAGTGGAAGGGTGCTTTTCTGAATGGAGAGTTGTGACTAGTGGTGTTCCGCAGGGATCAGTGCTGGGACCTTTGCTGTTTGTAGTATACGTAAGTGATTTGGAGGAAAATGTAACTGGGCTAATTAGTAAGTTTGCAGACGACACTAAGGTTGGAGGAGTTGCAGATGTTGAAGAGGATTGTCAAAGGATACAGCGAGATATAGATCAGTCGGAGACTTGGGTGGAGAAATGGCAGATGGAGTTTAATCCGGACAAATCCGGTAATGCATTTTGGAAGGTCTAATACAGGTAGGAATTATACAGTAAATGGCAGAACCCTTAAGTGCATCGATGGGCAGAGGGATCTGGGTGTACAGGTCCACAGGTCACTGAAAGTGGCAACGTAGGTGGATAAGGTAGTCAGGAAGGCATATGGCATGCTCGCCTTCATCGGAAGCGGTATTGAGTATAAAAGCTGGGAAGTCATGCTGCAGCTGTACAGAACCTTGGTTAGGCCACACTTGGAATATTGCGTGCAGTTCTGGTCGCCACATTATTAGAAGGATACGGAGGTGTTGGAGAGGGTGCAGAAGAGGTTTACCAGGATCCTGCCGGGTCTGGAGGTTATTAGCTATGAGGAGAGTTTGGAGAAACTCGGATTGTTCTCATGAGAGCGACGGAGATTGAGGGGCGACTTGATAGAAGTTTACAAAATTATGAGTGGCATGGACAGAATAGATAGTCAGAAACTTTTTCCCAGGATGGAAGAGTCAATTACTAGGGGACAGAGATTTAAGGTGAGAGGAGAAAACTTTAGAGGAGATGTGCGGGGCAAGTTTTTTACGCAGAGGGTAGTGAGTTTCTGGAATTCGCTGCCAGAGGAGGTGGTGGAAGCAGGTACGATAGTGGTGTTTAAGAGGCAGCTTGACTAATACATGAATAGGATGGGAATAGAGGGATACGGACCCCGGAAATGCAAAATGTTTTAGTTTGACAGGCAATATGATCGGCGCCGAAGGCCTGTTCCTGTGCTGTACTTTTCTGTCCGTCTGTCCGCAAGAAAGACCCAAACCTCCCTGTCGCTTGCCATTTTAACACTCCACCCTGTTCTCTTGCCCACATGTCTGTCCTTGGCTTGCTGCATTGTTCCAGTGAAGCCCAACGCAAACTGGAGGAACAGCACCTCATCTTCCGACTAGGCACTTTACAGCCTTCCGGGCTGAATATTGAATTCAACAACTTTAGATCTTAAACTCCCCCTCCCCCCATCCCCACCCCGTTTCTTCCCCCCTCCCCCCGCTTTTTTTTCAATAATTTATATAGATTCTTCTTTCCCCACCTATTTCCATTATTTTTAAATCTAAACTAAAACTTTGTTAGTCTTTCCACCCCACCCCCACTAGAGCTGTACTTTGAATATCCTGTCTTCCATTCTTAATTAGCACTTTTCTCAGACAAATATCACCACCTTCAACACCTCTTTGACCCTTTTGTCTGTGACATCTTTTGATTATCTGCTCATCTCCACAATCACCACACCCTCAATGTCTCTCTCTCCCCCCACCCACCTTAAACCAATTTATATTTCTCCCTTCTTCTAACTATGCTTCAGTTCTGCCGAAGGGCCATGAACCATGAAGGCTCGAAACGTTAACTGATTTCTTCTCGCCAATGCTGCCAGACCTGCTGAGTTTATCCAGGTAATTCTGTTTTTGTTCTATACTTGTCTTTGTTCTTTTGTTCTTGAATGGTGGTGGACAATTAAACAACTCACTGCAGGAGGAGGGTCCAAAAATATCGTCATCCTCAATGATGGAAGAGCTCAGTACATCAGTTCAAAAGATAAGGCTGAAGCATTTAAAACAATCTTCAGCCAGAAGTGCTGAGTCGATGACCCACCTCAGCCTCCTCTGGAGCACCCCAGCATCACAGGTGTCAGTCTTCAGCCAAATCGATTCACTCCACATGATATAAAGAAATGGCTCAAGGCACTGGATATTGCAAAGGCTGTGGGCCCTGATAATATTCTGGCAATAGTACTGAAGACTTATGCTCCAGAACTTGCCGTGCCTCGTAGCCAAGCTGTTCCAGAACAGCTACAGCTGGCATCTACCCGGCTATGTGGAAAATTTCCCAGGTATGTCCTGTACACAGAAAGCAGGACAAATCCAACCCAGCCAATTACCGCCCCATCAGTCTACTCTTGATCACCAGTAAAGTAATGGAAGGGGTCATCAACAGTGCTATCAAGTGGCACTTGCTTAGCAATAACCTGCTCACTGACGCTCAGTTTGGTTCCACCAGAACCACTTAGCTCCTGACCTTATACTGCCTTGGTTCAAACATGGATAAAAGAACTGAACTCCTGAGGTGAGGTGAGAGTGTCTGCCCTTGACATCAAGGTAGCATTTGACTGAGTGGGGCATTAAGGAGCCTAGCAAAACTGGGGTCAATGGAAATCAGGGGATCCAAGAGATCACTGCAAGAGTTCCTCAGGGTAGTGTCCTCGGCCCAACCATCTTCAGCTGCTTCATCAATGACCTTCCTTCCATCATAAGGCCTGAAGTGGGGATGTTCGCCGATAATTGCACAATGTCCAGCACCATTTGCGATTCCTCAGATACTGAAGCTGTGATCTCCTGTAATTGAGATGACTGACTCCAACAACCTCAACCATCTTCATTTGTGCTAGGTATGACTCCAACTAGTGAGTGTTTTCCCCTTGAGTCCCATTGACTCCAGTTTTGATAGGGCTCCTTAAAACCCCGCTCAGTCAAATGCTGCCTTGATATCAAGGGCAGTCATTCTCCCTTCACCCCGGGAGTTCAGTTCTTTTGTCCATGTTTGAACGAAGGCTGTAATGAGGTCAGGAGCTAAGTGGCCCTGGTGGAACCGAAACTGTGCATCAGTAAGCAGGTTATCACTAAGCAAGTGCCGCTTGAAAGCACTATTGATGATCCCTTCCATTACTTTACTGATGATCAAGAGTAGACTGATGGGGAGGTAATTGGCCAGGTTGCATTTGTCTTGCTTTTTATGTCCAAATGCAGCAAGACCTGGACAATTGCCAAGTAACATTCATGCCACAAGTGCCAGGTAATGACCATCTCCAACAAGAGAGAATCTAACCATCAACTCTTGACGTTCAATGGCTTTACCATTGCTGAATCCCCCACTATCAACATCTTGGGAGTTACCTTTGACCAGAAACTGAACTGGACTAGCCATATAAATATTGTGGTGACAAAAGCAAATCGGAGGCTAGGAATCCTTTGCCTGATTCCTCACCTCCTGACTCCCTGAAGCCTGTCCACCATCTACAAGGCACAAGTCAGGAGTGTGATGGCATACTCTCCACTTGCCTGGATGAGTGCAGCTCCAACAATACTCAAAAAGCCTGACACCATCCAGGATAAAACAGCCGTCTGATTGGCACACTATCCATTAACCCATTCACTCCCTCCACCACCAATGCACAATGACAGCAGTGTGTAGCATCTACAAGATGCATTGCAGGAACTCACCAAGCCACCTTAGGCAGCACCTTCCAAACTGTTGACAACTACCATCTAAAAGGACAAGGGCTGAGATGCATGGGAACACCACCACCTGCAAGTTTCCTTCCAAACCACGCACCCCATCCTGACTATATCGCTATTCCTTCACCATTGGGTTAAAATCCTGGAACTCCTTTCCTAATAGCATTCTAATACCTCCACCACATGAACAGCAGCTTAAGACGTACATAAGCAAATTCAAGTAGACAGTACACCAACATCTTTTCAAGGGCAATTAGAAATGGGAAATAAATTCTGGCCATGCCAGCAATGCTGGCATTCCATGAACAAATAAAAAAATGTCTTTCACCACAGCTCATTTAACTGGAGATAACATTTGGATTCAGATTAGTTGAAGTATCCACATTTGTTGTGGATCAATTTTATTACAATTGCATTGGTATTAATGTTCCCTCTAAGCTGCACAGTGTGCAGCAACCCGGAGGGTCTCATACATGCTGACCACAAGTTGGCCCTGTGAGTTACCATGCGTACACAGCCACACAAAATGTTTGTAGGTTCTGCACTTAAATGCCCAACAAACAAAGTGAGCTGGAAGGTTGATTAGCATTAATTGTACAGTAATAATCATAATGAGACCCTTTATATGAAAATCTACATATGTCTCCCTAGTTCTGGGTATGTCCTTTTGATAACTGTAATGCTGTTTAACTATAGTCATTGATGTTGTTGAATCATATCAACATATGACTTTGTAGATTGATTGAAGCACCAGTTAAAATAATAAGAAAACAATTAGGGAACTAGCAAAAAACGTGAAATGGTACAATTTGTGAAGAGATTAACTTTTTATTTCTTGAAACTGTAACACAAATTTTTATTTTGTTGTTGGTAGGGACTGTTTATTGACTGATTCAGACATACTATTCTTGGGCCTTCACCTCTAGATATAGATTGTCATGAGCTCCTAACTTACAGACTTGAAGTTCAAACTTATGGAAATAGAACATATCTATTTTATAACTGCTTCTCACAAGTGCTTGCAGGTAAATGCCAAAATGCTATTTTATGAATCCATAGTGATCAATATGCTGCTAAAAATCTGTTGTGTTTTGATCTAATTTAACTCAGATTGGTCCAACAAAGTCTAATGCTATTTCTCACTAGAAATGAACAGATCAAAAGGTCATAGACACAATATTGATTTCAGAAAGGTCAGACTTTATGAATCATACCAACAACATTCATAGATTTGAACCAAACTTGACGTTATAACAGTGTGTGACCAGTTCACCGGGTTGTTAACTTCACAAAGTTGCAGGCTAAGTACTGTAGTTTAGCTTTTCAGTCCTGAGCATTTTTTTTAACTTTCTCAATTAAATGTAGAAATACATCACTCTTTAGGAATGTTTGAATCTTAACCTCTTGAATCAGTTTTCCAGTAAATATCAAAAACAAGTTTTTATGATCGATGATCGATATCCCTTTGTATAACAAAGAGAAATGAAGGGGTTAGATATTTACAATCCCATACACTCTTCTTGTATACCCAATGATCTATTTATTTCTCCGTTTATACCATGTTCACCATGCGATGATTAATAACAATGGAATTATTACTAACAAAAGCAGTTAACGCTATGTCTAATAAGACTTGAATAAAAGAATTAGACAGCTATTCCACAGTTTTGCTTGACTAATTTTATGGTCATGGATTATTTAATAGTCTACAATAGGATAGATTGTACATGGTCTGAGGAAGGAATATCCTTGATAGAATAAATTGTCTTTTCTGCTTTTAGGCTTTCTCATTTTAAACAAATATAAACAGAGGAAATATAAAGGGTGAATTTACGCACAGTATATGATCAATATCCCTTTGTACAGCAAAGTGAAATGAAGGTGTTAGATATTTACAATCCTATACACTCTTCTTACATGCCCAACGATCTCACCTCACTTGCCTCTCAAAAGGCTGAAGATAGACAAGAAAATATTAGCACCAAACAGAATACTTTTAATTTTGTGTTTGATAGCAAATAAAAGCAGCAGCAAAGCATGGAGGTTTGGCGTGCAGATTTGTCACAACTCATTTCCTTTTTTAAAACAAAAACAGAATTACCTGGAAAAACTCAGCAAGTCTGGCAGCATCGGTGGAGAAGAAATCAGTTAACGTTTCGAGTCCTCATGACCCTTCGGCAGAACTGAGTATAGTTAGGAGAAAGGTGAAATATAAGCTGGTCTAAGGTGGGGGGGCGGGGGGAGAGAGAAGTTGAGGGTGGGGTGATTGTGGGGATAAGCAAGCAGTGATAGGAGCAGATAATCAAAAGATGTCACAGACAAAAGGATCAAAGAGGTGTTGAAGGTGGTGATATTATCTAAGAAAAGTGCTAATTAAGAATGGAAGGCAGGATACTCAAGGTACAGCTCTAGTGGGGAAGGGGTGGAAAGACTAACAAAGTTTTAGTTTTAGATTTAAAAATAATGGAAATAGGTGGGAAAAGAAGAATCTATATAAATTATTGAAAAAAAAATGGAGGGGGGAGAAACGGGGTGGGGATGGGGGGGAGGAGGAGTTTAAGATCTAAAGTTGTTGAATTCAATATTCAGCCCGGAAGGCTGTAAAGTGCCTAGTCGGAAGATGAGGTGCTGTTCCTCCAGTTTGCGTTGGGCTTCACTGGAACAATGCAGCAAGCCAAGGACAGACATGTGGGCAAGAGAACAGGGTGGAGTGTTGAAATGGCAAGCGACAGGGAGGTTTGGGTCTTTCTTGCGGACAGACCGCAGGTGTTCTGCAAAGCGGTCGCCCAGTTTGCGTTTGGTCTCTCCAATGTAGAGGAGACCGCATTGGGAGCAACGAATGCAGTAGACTAAGTTAGGGGAAATGCAAGTGAAATGCTGCTTCACTTGAAAGGAGTGTTTGGGCCCTTGGACGGTGAGGAGAGAGGAAGTGAAGGGGCAGGTGTTGCATCTTCTGCGTGGGCATGGGGAGGTGCCATAGGTGGGGGTTGAGGAGTAGGGGGTGATGGAGGAATGGACCAGGGTGTCCCGGAGGGAACGATCCCTACGGAATGCCGCCAGGGGGGGTGAGGGAAAGATGTGTTTGGTGGTGGCATCATGCTGGAGTTGGCGGAAATGGCGGAGGATGATCCTTTGAATGCGGAGGCTGGTGGGGTGATAAGTGAGGACAAGGGGGACCCTATCATGTTTCTGGGAAGGAGGAGAAGGCGTGAGGGCGGATGCGCGGGATATGGGCCGGACACGGTTGAGGGCCCTGTCAACGACCGTGGGTGGAAAACCTCGGTTAAGGAAGAAGGAGGACATGTCAGAGGAGCTGTTTTTGAAGGTAGCGTCATCAGAACAGATGCGACGGAGGCGAAGGAACTGAGAGTCAGTTACATTGATGTAACAGGATTTGCTTGTTGCAAAATTTAGTCTTGGATAGAAGTCATTTGAAAAAATCGTCATGGAAGCAGAGATAATTCTATTAAATGATCAAATTCCACAATTCGGCTAGTTTTCACCCTCGTTCCCAATCGTAGGAGAACAGGGCAGTTGTGCAATGCAGTTGGCAGCTCAGCATTTAACGTCCTAGTCCTGTCAAAATCTAGGAGCGGAACTTTCTGTGCCCGCTGGTGTCAGGCATGTCTGGTGGCATGAGCAGACAATATGGTGCGAAGGCCAAAAATTGGTTTCAAAATGTCGTGAAACCCGTTTGCAATCATCCATTCAGCCCATCGATGGCGGGCTGAGTTTCCCACAATCCTGAAGTTGGGAATCTCATTATAATACATATGCATATCAATATAAAGCTAGCCCACTGGACTCATCCCCCTTCCCCTCCCCCTCCCCACCGCATACATAAGTCGTGCACTTGGCGGGCTACATTCAGAGGGGAACTTGGAGATGAGTGCACAGTAATGTTGCGGAGTGCTCGCAAGGGACACCTGTTGGACTTCAAGGTGGAGGCGTGTTGGGGGTGGGGTGGGAAGGCTGCTCTGCAGTTGAGGTGACTTGTTTGGGGGGGGTTGCAAAGGCTGCCCTGCAGCTGAAGGTAGCGCACAACCACGGGGTGGTGGGGGAGAAGCGGCCATGCATTAGGGAAACCTTGTATAAAGTCACCATTAATCTGCAGCTGAGACAGTTCAGGTGCATCCATATTGATATGATTGGAGTCGGGCTTCTAGCTTCCCTGCCCACTCAAGCAACGCAGAGACATCAAAGTGCCACCAAGCACCCCAGATCTTTTCACCCTTCCGGCACAGACTGCAAACTAATGAGCGTTTTAGTGGACTGCAGAACAGTTGGACAACTGGGCACGTTTTACAATCTCCTTGCTAAATCTGGTCAAGGAGCAGTAACTGGTGGAGTCGCTCACAGCCCTTTAAAATGTCATCATCCTGGTTTGGACCAGTCTTTCCCCATGGTTCAAGCTAACACTGCGGCCTTTCAGTGTGGGTTGGGAGAATGCCTGTGCCTGAGCTGAGAACAGAGCATGCAGTCCAATGGACAAAGCTGCTGCTAATCGGTCAGGTGGAGTGGGGCAGAGGTGGGTGGGGGTTCAGGTAGCCATGCAGTGCATCCAAGTGGTGGCCAGCACTCTCCGGGATGCAGTAAGGGGCCTGCAGACCTAATCAGGAGAGGTTCTTAAAGCCTGGTGAACTAGCTGTATGCCTCGTGACATACAGAGAGCGACAACAACAGAGAAGAGAGCGGCTGAGGCGCCTGGTTGCGCAAAGGGAG
Organism: Cetorhinus maximus; assembly: GCF_964194155.1. Taxonomy (NCBI): domain Eukaryota; kingdom Metazoa; phylum Chordata; class Chondrichthyes; order Lamniformes; family Cetorhinidae; genus Cetorhinus; species Cetorhinus maximus. The sequence continues at coordinate 113,813,182 of NC_135882.1, read as the reverse complement.
GAGCAGCACCCTCTGGAAGAAGGGGTGGCTGGGGCTCCCGCACACACCGCTGAAGAGCCACAGTGAGCCGCTGTTGGTCAACGCCTAGCTAGACCCATGGTCATAGATGCAGTCTTTTATTCCTGCAGACGACTAAGAACCATTGTCGCCAAAGGCTGCGCATGTCTAGGGAACTGGTTGGTCAAATCTGCCAACTACTGCAGGATTTGGCACCACATGGACATGGAGGGCATCCACAGCCAGTGGCCGTGAAAGTGACAGTGGCCTTCAGTTTCTACACCAGTGGCTCCGTTCAGGGCTCCACAGGGACTTCTATGGGATATCACAAGCCTCCGCCAACATATACATCCATGAGGTCACGGATACCATCTTCACGAGGGCACATAATTTTGTGCATTCCCCCGGGACCAAAAGAGCCAGGATGCAAGAGCAATTGGATTGGATTGGATCGGTCTGGTGGGGCCCTGCAATATAGTCCACAGATGGTGTCACGCATCATCGTCACCTGCTGCGCCCTTTACAAACTGGCGCAGTAATGGGTAGAGGAGCTGCCTGAGGAGTAGACGCAGAAGCTGGAGATCTCCTCTGATGAGGAGAACGTCGACTGTGTTGAAGGTGAGGAGGCTCTCAAAGGCGATAATGACGGCGATGAGGCTCTCGCATTGGCTAGACGAGGTAGGCATGCTCGGGAGGCCTCATAGCTGCTAGATTTGTAGAGGATGATGACAACAAGCAGTAAGGAGATACCATAGATCCTCACATTGTATCTATGAACATTTGACTCCAGTCTGGCTTATGGCAGTGCCCATACCCTCTGTGATAATGCTCCTGTCATGGAGAAACACAGTGGAGGCCCTAATAGCTGCTCGATTGCAGGAGGATGATGACAACATGCAGTGAGGACAGTCCATAGATCTTCACATAGCCTCTGAGAATGTCTGACTCCTGTCCGGATGGGGGCAGCTCGCTTGTGCTCTTTGATCAGGGTCACATCATTGAGACGCAGCCATAAAACTTTAAAAGCATCTGATCCTTAGTCCACCTTCAGCACCTGAGCCCTTCAGGAGCTGGTGCACAGCGTCATTGGTCACAGATGCTGGTGTGATGGGGGCCAGCCCCACCTTAAAGGTGCTGAGAGCACACAGAGAGTGTGAGAGAACTCTGTGGCGTCTGCCCACTACATTCTGGCAGCAATGACCAGCACTGCTGAGGTGGAGGCATCAGTAATGTGTCCAGGGAGTGTTAGGCCAGACCATCACTTTGGTCTGAAGGCTGCACAGAGCACAGGGAAGAGACCCTGGACTGAGACACCTGCCCTTTATCTTGTGCAGAAAGGCTTCACATCTGAGTGACATGAACACTGCTCATCAGAACAAGGAGCCATAGGCAGGGAGACATTCTTGGGAGTTTATTGACAATTGACAGTTTATTAGCATGAGGGACAAATTGGCTGAGGTGGATTGGGAAAATACATTAAAAGGTCTGACTGTACATAGGCAATGGATAGACTTCAAAGAACTACTACGTAGCTTACAGCACCTATACATTCCTTCAACGTGCAAAAAACCCCAAAAATCTAGGTCAACCATGGCTGATAAACGAAGTTAAGGATTGTACAAGATTTAAAAAAAAGGCTTATAAAGTTGCCAGAAGTAGTAGTAAATCTGAGGATAGGGAGGTTTTTAGAATACAGCAAAGAAAGACCAAGAAACTGATAAAGAAAGGGAGAATAGAGTATGAATTCAATCTAGCATAAAACATAAAAACGGACTGTAAAAGCTTCTATAGGTATGTAAAAAGGAAGCGTTTGGCTAAGACAAATGTGGGTCCATTACAGACAGAGTCAGGAGGATTCATATTGCGGAATAGAGAAATGGCACAGAAGCTAAATGGTTACTTTGTGTCTGTTTTCGCTGAGGAAGATACAGGAAATCTCCCAGATTTAGAGATCCGAGGGACTAGGGAGAATGAGGAGTTGAAGGCAATTAGTATAAGTAAGAAGGCTGTATTGGAGAAATTAATGGGAGTGAAAGTTGATAAGTCCCCGGGATCTGATATTCTGCATCCCAGAATGTTGAAAGAGGTTGCTATAGAGATAGTGGATGCATTGGTGACCATTTTCAAAAATTGTATAGATTCTGGAATGGTTCCTAAAGATTGGAAGGTAGCAAATGTCATCCCACTATTTAAGTAGGGAGGGAGACAGAAAACAGGAAACTACAGACCTGTTAGCCTTACATCAGTAGTAGGGAAAATAAGACCAAAAGACATAGGAGCAGAAGTAGGCCATTCAGCCCATCAAGTCTGCTCCGCCATTCAATGAGATCATGGTTGAACTGATAATCCTCAACTCTACTTTCCTTCCTTTTCCCCATAATCCTTGATTCCCTTACTGACTAAAAATCTGTCTATCTCAGCCTTGAATTTACTTAACGATCCAGCCTCTACAGCCCTCTTTGGTAAAGAATTCCACAGATTGACTACCCTCTGAGAGAAGAAATTCCTTCTAATCTCTGTCTTAAAAGTGTTAGAATCTATTATAAAGAATGTGATAAATGGATACTTGAATAATCATGATCTGATTGGGCATAATCAGCATGGATTTGTGAATGGGAAATCATGTTTGATGAACTTGTTGGAGTTTTTTGAGGATGTTACCAACAAAATTGATAAAGGAGAGTCGATGGACCTAGTATACTTGAATTTTCAGAAGTCCCCACAGGAGTTTGATTAACAAAAAAAAGTACATGGGATAGGAGGCAATATACTGGTATGGATTAAGGATTGGCTAACAGGCAAAAAACAGAGAGTAGGGATAAACAGGTCATTCTCGCGTTGGCAGGCTGTGACTAGTGGGGTACTGCAAAGATCAGCACTTGGGCCCCAGCTGTTCACAAAACATATCAATGATTTGGATGTGGGGACCAAATGTAATATTTCCAAGTTCTCAGATGATACAAAGCTAGGCGCGAATGTATGTTGTGAGGAAGATGTTAAAGTGGCCGCAGGAGGATTTGGACAGACTTAGTGAGTGGGCAAGAGCATGGCAGATGGAATATAATGTGGAAATATGTGAGGTTATCCACTTTGGTGGAAGGAACAGATGTGCAGAGTATTTCCTAAATGGTAAGAAATTAGAAAAATTAGATGTACAAAGGGACCTAGGTGTCCTTGTCCATAAGTCACTGAAAGCTAACATGCAGGTACAGCAGGCAATTAGGAAGGCTAATGAATGTTAGCCTTTATCGCAAGAGGATTTGAGTACAGGAATAGTGAAGTCTTGTTTCAATTGTATAGAAGCTTGGTTGGACCGCACCTGGAGCACTGTGTGCAGTTTTGGTCCCCTTACTCAGAAAGGATATTATTGCCATAGAGGGAGTGCAACAAAGGTTCACCAGACTTGTTCCAGAGATGGCTGGATTATCCTACGAAGAGAGATTGAGGAAACTGGGTCTGTATTCTCTAGAGCTTCGAAGAATGAAAGATGATCTCATTGAAGCCTACAAAATACTTAAAGGAATAGACAGGGTAGATGCTGATAAGATGTTTCCCCTGGCTGGGTAGTCTAGAACCAGGGGACACAATTTCAAAATAAAGGGGAAACCTCTTAGAACCGAGATGAGGAGAAATTTCTTTACTCAGGGGTTGTGAATCTTTGGAATTCTCTACCTCAGGGGGCCGTGGAAGCTCAGCCATCGAGTATGTTTAAGTTAGAGACTGATAGATTTCTGATTAACAGTAACGTAAACGGTAATGGGGATAGTGTGGGTAAAAGGCACTGAAGTGTTTGATCAGCCATGATCACATTGGATGGCGGAGCAGGCTGAACGGGCTGAATGGCCTTTTCCTGTCCCTATGTTCCTAACAGTGAACAATCCTGGTGGGCCCTGGCCTGCTTTTGGGGACCTGCTGTGAGGCAGTGGCACCCTCCTTGAGCTGTGGATCTGGAGTTGCTGGGGTCACAGAAAGAGGGGATTTGGATGGGATGGGCGCTCCCAGAGTCGCTTGTGCAGATGGCCCCGGGGTGTGCACCTGCTAATCCTTCTCCCAATGGGTGCCTCAGGGTCGCTGGATGACTCCTTGAGAAGGGGTTGCTGGAGTGAGATCGAGCTGCCCCGCACCCCTCTCGCGTACACACAGTTGGAGGCCAACTATGGCATCAGTGATGGGTTCAGCAGGTGCAGCAGTGCAGGAGCAATGGCCTGGACCAAGGTCTCCATGGCAGCCGCCATTCTACCAGTGTTTACTTCGATGTGTTGGCATGCTGGCACTATCACCTCAGCCTTAAGGTGGATGGACTCCTCCATCGTGCCTTACAATCTGAGGAGTGCAGTGGACATCCCTTCCTGATGTTCCCTAGCTTGCCTTTGCAGCTCTAGCAACCGTGACATGTGTCCGAGAATCTGGGTGCACAGTGGCCCCTCGCTGGCCTCTCCTGCAGCCTGCCCCCCTCTTCCTCCACCTCCTCTTCCTCTGCCCTCCTTGGAGCATTTCTATCTCTCTGAGTGGCCATGGTGCACTGCTTCAAGCAGGCTGCCTGGCCACTCTTTAAACAGGCTGCCGGCTCCTCATTGGAACCGGCAGTCTGAGGCCGCCCACCCCGGGACTATTTTCCCGTTCTCCACGGGAGTCGCTAACCCGCTGGGTGGGCCTTAATTGGCCCGCCCGCGGAAAATGGCAGCGCGGCCCGTTTCGCCAGCGGCAATCGGCCGCCCGCCCGTCGCCGAGCTGGTCGGGCCCGCCCGACCGACGAGCGTAACATTCTGCCCGTAGAATTTAACCATAAGCCTCCCCCAGGAACCTTGAGCCTCCAGAGACACCACACCCACCTTTAAATAACCTCCCCCATCTTCAACTTACTAGCACTAAGCTCCGTAATGGAAGTGAGCAGATTTGCCATCAGCATTGATTAGTGCGCTGCTCGTAAAGTTTGAGCAGCTCACAGGCAGAATGCTATTGACCATGAGCCCTACAAAAGGATTCGGCAATTAGGCATCTAATCACTACAATTGTGCTGGTAGCAGGTTCACTCCACACACTTCCATCCAATGGAAGTGGTCACTTAAAAATCAAATGGAATTTTTAGGATTTATATATGCATATGATTTCATTTTACCTGTTTTTATAAGTTTTCTTTGCCTTGGTCTACCAAGCACAACTGTGGCCATTACTATTTTATTGTACTGCTTTCTCACTCCACTCTAAAAATTGCAGGGGAACCTGGAGGAAAAATCTGTCCAATGGATACCGTTATACAGATGGCAATCTTATCTTCACTTCCCTGAATTTATTGAGTTTGACATTTTGATAAGACGGGCAGGGGTCCATGTACAATCAATCTGATAAGCCATAATATTCCATTTTTCTATGTCTTTTTAGTTGCCACACTGTAATCCCAAGACTGGATAAATCAAAGTAGGTTCCATGTGGTTATCTTTTGAATTAATCATAATGAATGATAATTCCTTTTTGTATTAACTTGCTGCTCTTTTCAATTGTTACTGATAAGAGCTTTTACTATTTTTCTGTAGGTATATATAGCGTTCATGAGTAGAATGGAACAGGTCCATAACTCATGATGATCATGCGAAATGCAGTCAATGAGATGTTCTCTTTATTAAGGTTTGGAGTTGTATTATAATACACTTCTTTGCACGCTTGTGGTTGTATTTTTACAGTGAAAAGATGGCAGAGGTGAAAGTGGTTGTTACCTGAGAATGGACACAAAACTGACAAGTGGTTAGCCCAAGGATCTCATTTCAATATTACCAGTGAGTTGCCGACACCTGTAGTGTCTCTCGAGGCAGCTGCTTAGTTAGTTTTAAGATTTTCAATTGGGGTGGGCACCTCGCCAGCAGTGATGGCCCTCAAGTAGGTTGTTGAAGGAGGTGGGGTAGCGGGTAGCTCATACAGACCAGCAATGACTCCCTGATGTTACCTGAAGACACGAGCAGCACTCCAGCCGCTAAGAATCTTGGGTTTTTTAATTGACCTAAAGTTCAACATTATAATTGGAAACTGTCTGGATCTGAATTATTTCAGCAGGGTGTTGGTATTTTAGCCTGCTGTCTCTAATCGTTCTGACGCACCCCAGAGAATTGTTAACTATTGATTGATAGCTCACTTGACAGCATCATTGCATAGAGTATTTACTGTTAAATTATTCTGGTTTTAGGGTTAATGAAATTAACTCCTTCTTTACAAAGTTTACTGAAAATTACAATATTTTATCTGTACTGTGACTATTGTTAATAACCTTTTTGTGGTTTACAGGAATATATATATATATTTATGAATATTAGTTCAACAATTCAATGTGCACAAATATTACCATATATATGATGAATATGTAGCGTGTGTGGTGAATACTGGTAGTAATTGGTAGTAATGTATGCTAAAAAGCGGAAGCAGCATGCTATAGATAGAGCTAAGCAATCTCACAACCAAATCAGATCAGATAAAAGCTCTGCAATCCTGCCACATCCAGGTGCGAATGATGCTGAAAAATAAAACAACTAACAACTATTTTTGGAGGAGGCTCCAAAAATATCCCCATCCTCAATGATGGGGGAGGCCAGCATATCAATGCAAAAGACAAGGCTGAAGTATTTTCAATCATCTTCAGCCAGAAACACCAAGTGGATGATCCATCTTGGCCTCCTCCTGAGGGCCCCACCATCACAGATGCCAGTCTTCAGACAATCGATTCACTCCACGTGATGTCTAGAAATGGCTGAAGGCACTGGTCACAGCAAAGGCTATGTTCTTTGACAACATCCCGGCTATGATGCTGAAGACTATGCTCTGGAACTAGTTGTACCCTAGTTAAGCTGTTCCAGTGCAGCTACAACACTGGCATCAACCCGACAATGCGGAAAATTGCCCAGGTACTTCCTGTCTACAAGAAGTAAGACAAAACCAATCCAGCCAATAACGCACCAACAGTCGATTCTCAATCATTAGCAAAGTAATGGAAGGTGTGGTTGACAATGCTATCAAGCTTCCTTTACTCAGCAATAACCTGCTTACCAATTTGAGTTCCACCAGGGTGACTCAGTTCCAGCCCTCATAACAGCCTTGGCCCAAACTTGGGCAAAAGAGTTGAATTTCAGAAGTGGGATCAGAGTGACTGCTCACCACCACTTTTTCAAGGTCAATTAGGGATGGGCAACAAATGCTGGCCTTGCCAGTGATGCCCATATCCCATGAATGAATTAAACAAAATGTACTGGAGGGCTGCAGCTGCTTGTGGAACTTCCTGTGGAGAAGAATGAATAACAAACTGGTCTATCATCTAAATGTTTGCACTCAAATATAAAAGGCTATTACATATAATATATGGAAAAGCATTAGTTCCATTGAGAGCACAAGAAATCATACTGGTTTTTTCTGGTAAGTTTCTAACAGAGATGTATTGAGAGTTAGAACAGTTTTCATGTCAAGCTCTGAACTTTAGCTTAAGGAATATGGGCTGTTCACAGACAATCTTTTTAAGGCTGGATTTCTGTTGCAGACATGTGCAATACTAATGTTTGTTGTTCACCTTACACATCTTAGACCACAGCATGACACTTGGGTTGAAGAATTCTTTTTTCTTCTTTGAACACACAGTCGATGCTGAATGAAGACTAACTAGCTCTGGAAATAACTAGCTGCGCATTATTAAAAGCTTCACAGTAGGTGTGGAATATTAATTCCTGCTTTGCAAAAAATGTTTGAACAGTCACTACCGCAACATCTTTAATGTCTTATGAATCAACCTCAATATAAATATAATTGGATCCCAAGCTTAAAGATGTGGCATTCAAAAAATAGTTCTGCAAGAAAAATGTCATCATTATTTTCTCCTTTAGTAGAACGATCTTGGACGAATGCCAAAAATCAGCTACTCTTTTTCTGTACATGTGCTCATTCTTCTTCAGCTTCAAACATTCCCCCAAGGCAAAGTTCTGTTTTTGTGCACACCACTGACTTCACCAGCACAAAGAGCCATGCAGTATTAATAGACTGCAGTTACGATGCTATCTTGTTAAAAAAAAACAATTATACAAAATATTACATGTGGTTTGTTTCTGCAGTATGGCTGTTTCATACTAGAAACTGTGGCTGACTTCAACGTTTGCTAAAAATTTATTGGAAACGTTGGCTTTCGTTCCAACAAAAGATGCAATGAAAATAACTTACAAATTTGAGTATGAGGGTGACAACTCTTTTAGACTTTATTGAAATTAAATAACATGCCTAAGAAAACCTGTTGTACTATTTAGGCCCCTTAATCAGATGAAAACAGTTAAAGGGAATTAAACCATCCTGAGGGATTAGATACTCTGTCAATTAATGTTTTTTGGTCAAATCCTTCTACTGTTTCTCTCAGAAATGATAGTTCAGTGAATAACATCAAAACCATGACATTAATTATTTTGAATTGAATAATCCTAACGTAGCAGCTGATAATTTGAAACACTTGGCCGTCTAGTATTTATTTGTTTAGAATAATGTACTTCTGTGATTTTATCAGGAGGAAATAAAAAAATGCAATTATGTCATGAATAATTGAACATTTATAACATATCCTAAATGACAGCAAGGCGAAGGCAAAGGAAGAGGGAGTTAAATGTCAGATTCAATACAGAGTTAGTGGATTTGAAACTCCATTAATTTCTTCATAAATCCCTCACTCTAAGCTTTTTAGCTGAAAGCTATGTTTGAATCTAGTTATAATGGCCTCGATATCAACCTCCTTTCAACAGGCAGGGTTGAGAGGATTAAAAACTTAAACACAGGGAATACATCTCCAACCTGTCCTGTGTGTGCCTGTTGCCATTTTTATGTCTATATTCTTTCGAGGGACGTGGGCATCACTGGCAAGGCCAGCAACTGTTGCTAATTGCCCTTGAACTGAGTGGCTTGCTAGGCCATTCCAGAGTTAAGTGTCAGTCACATTGCTGTCTGGGTCTGGAGTCACATGTAGGCCACACCAGGTAAGGACGGCAGATTTTGCTCCCTAAAGGACATCAGTGAACCAGGTTGGTTTTTACAACAATTGATGTTAGCTTATGATCACCATTACTGAGACGAGGAGCGGAATCTTCCATTCTTGGCAGGTCTCTCACTCGCCTCCTGAGAAAGCGATAAGACACCTGCACTGACTCTAAGAAGGAATGCCCGCCATATCTTCTGCCTATCAGGCAGTTAAGTGGACAGCAGTGGACCACCCTCCAGACTGAGGACCCCCGGAAGATCATTTCCCACCTGCCAAGAGCTGCTGGCCAATTAGAGGCCAACAGCTCTTGCACTTGGCAGCACCAGGGAGGAGGCCTTGGTTGCTGCTAGAACAATATCCCCACCAGAAGTCCCAGGATAGCAGAGCAACCCAGGGAACAGGTAAGTGCTGTTGGGTGGGAGGTCGCGGGGAGAGTGGGGGGCCATAGGGGGTGGCTGTCAGCAGTCGTCCCCTCCCCCCCACTGCCCCATGTCCATGCCCTCCATCATGCACAGACTGGTGAAAATCAAGGGACCCCCTGCCATCCAACTGACATGCAGCCCGCATAGGTTTACCAGTTGTGTAGGGAGCATGTCAGCAGGCCCGCCTGGAGCTGGGAAGATTGCAACAGAGGCAGGAAGGGGCCCATAAGTGGTTGTTAATTGGTCATTTAAGGGGCTTAAGTGGAGGCAGGGCAGGAAGGTCAACCATGGGTCTTCTCACACAGGACTTAATACCAGTGGAGGCGGGAAGACACCGGGGTATTGATCCCGATACCAACTCACCAAATTCTCAGGCCTGTCTGCCTCCTTCCTTTCCTCCTGCAAGGGCAGAAGATTCTGGCCTAGCTTCATATTCCTCATTTATTATATAAATTTAAATACCAGCTGCTGTGGTGGCATTTGAGCCCATGTCCCCAGATATGCTCCCAGAACATTATTCTGGGCTTCTAGATTACTAGTTCAGTGACATTACCACTACACCACCATCTCCATCCACATTAATGGGTTTCATGTCATGCAAGCGTTCCACAGTGCAATCGGGAACCTAATTGAAATTTAACAGTTGCTCCACAGGTTTCCTGGAGTTCAGGAAGGTATCTTGCTGGAAAAGGAAGACAAGAACTGCTGACTCAAGATGGAAAGTTCTCCCCTTGGACCTCAAAGGCACCTACCACCTCCCCTCTAGAAATTGCACCTTCTCTCTTTGCCACCCCAAATTCCCCCCCACCAAACCTGCCGCAATCACAAAACTCACATCCTCTAGCCCCAATATCTTGTTCCCTCCCTTTCACGATGGCCAACCTGACACCTGCCTTAGCCTGTATCTCTTATTCTTACTTCCTCCCTCTTCCCGAGATTGCTGGCGACTGCCCCCATGGGTCCAAGACTGCAGGCTGCTGCCCCTGGTTTTCCCACCAGACAGCAGCCCAACCTGCCATGGGGAGGTGGTGGCGTAGTGGTATTGTCACTGGACTGGTAATCCAGAAATGCAGGATAATGCTCTGGGGATCTGGGTTCAAATCCCACCATGGCAGATGGTGAAATTTGAATTCAATAAGTGTCTGGAATTAAAAATGATGACCATGAATTGCTGATTGTCATAAAGACCCATCTGGTTCACTAATGCCCTTTAGGGAAGGAAATCTGCTGCCCTTACCTGGTCTGGCCTACATGTGACTCCAGACCCACAGCAATGTGGTTGACTCTTAAATACCCTCTGAGCAAGGACAGTAAATGCTGGCCTAGCCAGTGATGCACATATCCCATGAATTAAAAATTATAATTAAAAAATTTAGTCAGCTGCTGTGCAGGAAATGAAAGGAAAAATATGACAATTAAACTGAGCAAGTACTCTGCATCCCTGGATTTGCCAGGTTTTCCCTGTACCATCCCTGCCTTGTGGTAACTATCAGGGCCAATGTGTTGTACAATTACATTATGATCAATTAAAACAATTGGGGTTTTGCATTTCAGCATTTCCTCCTGATTATAACAGGAACAAAAATGGTTTCATTCTTCTTACCTATCCTCACCTGCAATGGCTTCTCTTCCCACTCCTGCACTGTTACTTCTGGTATCTCCCAAGGATCTATCCTTGAATTCCTCATATCTCTCATCTATATGCTGCCCCTCAGCAGCAGCATCTGAAAACACAGCATCCGTTTCCACATGTAAGTTGATGATGCTCAGTTCTACCCCACCGCCACCTGTTTTGATCCATCCACTGTTCCAGAACATTCACTCCCTCCACCACCGATGCACAGTCGCAGCAGTGTGCACCATCTACAAGATGCACTGCAGGAATTCACCAAGGGAAGAGTTTTCAGGTCGGCGAGCGGGGCTGGGGCCCGCTCGTCGATGCGTAAAATGACGCATGGTGACGTCGGGCGGGCATCCCAACGTCACTGCGCGTCATTTAGATTTTCAGTTTGACGGGCGCACAACCAAGTTGGCTGCGTGCCCGCCGAGCTGTCAAAAGCCTATTAAGGACATTTAAATAGTCATCAAAACAATTAACAGGGCTGACTGTCCAACCTTAAGGTTCGGGAGCAGGCGAAGAGCCCAGGCGGCCTTCGCATTTTTCATGGAACCTCATCCACGGGCGGGATGAAGTTTCATGAAGGTTTCATTAATTAAATAAAAATTTTATCAAAATTCATGTCATGAGGGGACATGTCTTAAAATATTTCCTTTTCTTTATTTAAATTTTTAAACCTTAAACTAATCTCACTGAGGCACCCCTGTGCCACAGGGAGATTTCTGCGCTCTTTCACGCGATTGGGGGCGCCAATCAAACCCCACCCCCGATGGGGGGAAATTTCTGCCCCAAGGCTCCTTAGACAGCACCTTCCAAACCCACGACCGCTGCCACCTAAAGAACAAGGGCAGCAGAAGTTCCCCTCCAAGTCACTCACCACCCTGACTTGAAAATATATCACCGTTCCTTCATTGTCGCTGGGTTAAAATCCTGGATCTCCCTTTTTAACAGCACTGTGGGTGTACCTACACCACATGAATTGCAGCGGTTCAAGAAGGCAGCTCATCACCACCTTCTCAAGGGCAACTAGGGATGGGCAATAAATACTGGCCCAGCCAGTGAAGCCCACATCCCGTGAATTAATAAAAAAAAGACTACATACCCAACATCCAGCACTGGATGGGCATAAATTTTCCTCCAACTAAACATTGGGAAAACTGAAGTCCTTGACTTTAGTCCCGATCACAAAATCTGCTCCCTCACCACTGACTCCATCCCTCTCCTAGAAAACTGTCTGAAGCCTGTTCACAGTCTTAGTGTCATATCTGACCCCAGGATCAACCTCCTACCACATATCCGCACCTAAGACTGCCTACTTCCAGTTTCATAACATCACCAGACTCTGTCCTTGCTTATCTGCTGCTAAAATTCTCATCCGTCCCTTTGTTACCCTTGCACTTGACTATTCCAATCCACTCCTGACGTGCCTCCCTAGCTCAACCCTCGCAAACTTGAGGCCATTCAAAACTTTGCTGCCCAAATCCAAATTCGGATCAAGTCCTGTTTACCCATCTCCCTGTGTTTGCTGATGTACGCTGGCTCCCAGTTAAGTACCACTTTGATTTTAAAATTGCCATCCTTGTTTTCAAATCCCTCCATGGCCTTGCCCCTCCCTATCTTTGTAATCTCCTCCAGACCCACAATGCTCTGAGATATCTGCACTCTGCCAATTCTAGCCTCTTAAACATTCCCAGTTTTAATCGTTTCTCCACTGGTGACTGTGCCTCAGCTACCAATGCTCTTAAGCTCTGAAATTCCTTCCCTTAATCTCGCTGCCTCTCTTTAGTCCCTTAAGAGGCTCCTTAAAACCTAGCGGTTTGACCAAGCTTTTCGTAATTTGTCCCACTAAATCCTTAGATGGTTCTGTGTCTGTTTGTTTGATAGGGCTTCTCTAAAGCACTTTAGGATCTTTATTATGTTGAAGGTGCTATATAAATGCAGGTTGTTGTTGTTGTTTTCATTGTTGTGCCTATTACACTGCTCTGACTACAATAGCTTCAATCTGAAAGGGTATGAAGGTTCTGTCCTTAATAGTTTTGTCCTGCTCTTTGGTTTATCTGCATGGCAATAATATGGGCAGACAAGCCGGCAGAAAGGCACGGAAGCTTGCCTGAATGTGCTGGATGTGAATTGAGTGAGTCATCTTTTTAAACTACATGCATCAGAGTGAACAATTTCTTTCAGCAGCTTACAAGGGACATTGTTCATGCATAAGCTATGGCTTCACAGATACAGAATTTCAAGCTGCAGTCACCATAGGGTTTTTTAAAGGAAAATGTGCATAACTTTGAAGTGGAATATGAGCAGTTACATTTCACATACTACAGAGTCTTTAGGATACCATTACATTCCCCGGGGAGATTGGTCCATTCCCAAGACGTTGGCAATTGTCTTTGCCAGTACAAATTATGCTGTTTTCTAGTTGCAGGAAATAACTTGATCCTGTTAAGATGGGCCTCTTTTAGTTTGAGTGTATGTTCCTTCAAACCTTCAAGTCCAATAACATGTCTTATCCTGTCTTGTGCAATTCAGGTGGCTGTCCCACTGTGGACAAATAAAAATGACAGCTGGTCTGGTTAATGAGTTAGTGCCCCCCTGTCTATTCAGGTTCAGTGGGGTCATAAACCAAGGACCTGTCTGACAGCCTACCTTTTTTCAGCCATGATAACTGATTTAAGTTGCATATAACTGCAAGGGTCAGTATCATAAGGTTCATATAATTTCCACCTATCGCTGCACAGACAAATGTCTTTGACCTTGTGCAACACTTCTGATTCATAATTGAAAGATACCAACTGTCATACAGCCTGAGAGTACTAAACACAGTGGGCTGTTTGACAACGTGTGACAGTAGAACAAGAGAGATTTTTAAATACATTAAAGAAGATAACTTCCCTTGAAGAAATATCATCAAAGGTTCACTCAATGTACTTATTTTATTGTGTATTTTTTTTATATTAAGAGTGCCAAGCTGCCTTGAACAGTTGCTGGAGGAACTATGGAAGAATCAGTCAATTTTCCATATTTGCCAAAATGCTCTGAAATTTTGCATTATCAGAGATTAGGAGGACATGGAACTGACCTATAACGAGGCTAATTGTTGAGTTCAACCTGCTCTGTAGATTTTTGGTGTGATCGTAATGTGGGGTGGGTTGGAAGATAAAGCAGAATTGTATTCGACCACAACCTGTCATCCCATGGCCTGGCAAATCCCACAATCTGCCATTACCATCAAGCCATGGGAACATCCCTGGTTGAATGAGGTGTATAGAGAGCATGTCAGGAGCAGCAGCACATGTACCAAAGAAATGAGGGCCAAACCCTGGTGAAGCTACAACACAAGATAGCAGAAGAAGCATGTTATAGACAGGGCTAAGTAATTCCACAACCAATCAATCAGATCTAACCTCTGTTGTCTGGCCACATTCAGTCATGAATAGTGGTGGACAGTTAAACAACCAATGGGAGGAGGAACATCCCCATTTTCAATGATGGTGCAGCCCAGCATGTAAGTGCAAAGCTGCAGCATTTGCAACCATCTTCAGATGATCCATCTAGGTGTCCACCTGATGTCCCCAACATCACAGATGCCAAACTTCACTCAATCTGTTTACTCCACATGATGTCAGAAAATGGCTGAGCACACTGGATACAACAAAGGCTTTGGTCCCCAACAACATCGCAGCTGTATTGCTGCAGACTTGTGCTCCAGAACTATTCGCACCCCTAGCCAAGCTGTACTAACAGTACAGTATTAATATTTACCCAATAAAGTAGAAAATTGCCCAAGTATGTCTTGTCCACAAAAAGCAGGACAAATCCAATCAGCCAATTACTGCCCCATGAGTCTACTCATGATTATCAGCAAAGTGACGGAAGGGTTGTCAACATCAGGTGCTATCAAACAACACCTCCTCACCAATGGCCTGCTCACCAATATTCAATTTGGGTCCCAGCAGGACCACTCAACTTCAGATCTTAATACAACCTTGAACTGAATTCCAGAGGTGAGGTGAGAATGACTGCCCTTGACATCATGACAGCATTTTACCAAGTGTGCCAACAAAGAGACCTAGTAAAATTGAAGTCAATGGGAATTAGGGGCAAAAGTCTTCTAGCTGGAGCCATACTTAGCACAAATGCTGTTGTTATTGGAAACCAATCATCTCAGCCCAGGACATCACTGCAGGAGTTCCTCAAGGTAGTGTCCTAGGTCCATCTTTGTCCATGACCTTATCCCCACTTCTGACCTAATAATGGAGGGGTTTGCTGGTGATTGCACAATGTTCAGTTCCATTCACAATTCCTCAGTTAATGAAGCAGTCTGTGCTTGGGCTGATGAGTGGCAAGTAACATTCATGCCGCAAAGTAACATGTAATGGCCATTTCCAGCAAGAGAGACAAAAAAAAATGCAGTTGCTGGAAATCTGAAATAAAACGAGAAAATGCTAGAAATACTCAGCGGGTCTGGCAGCATTAGTGGAAAGAAATAGAGTTAACAACGTATCAGCTCAATGAGTTCTGATGAAGGATTATCACCCTGAAATGTTAATTCTGTTTCTCTCCACAGATGCTGCCTAACCTGCTGAGTATTTCCGGCATCATCTGCCCAAAAAGAGAGTCCAACCACCTCCCTTTGTGCTTCAAAGGGGTTACCAGCACTGAATCCCCCACCATCAACATCCTAGGGATCACCATTGATCAGAAACTTAACTGTACTAGCCAGATAAATACTGTGGCTACAAGAGCAGGTCAGATTCTGGTGAACACCGCCACCTGCAAGTTCCCCTCCAAGTCACATATCATCATGAACTGGGACTATAATCACTGTTCCTTCACTGTCGCTGGGTCAAAACTCTAGAACTCCCTCCCTAACAGCACTTAAAGGAGACTTACGAGGATGTTACTTGAACTGGAGAATTTTAGTTTTGAGGAAAGATTGGATAGGCTAGGGTTGTTTTCTTTAGAACAGAGGAGGCAAAGGGGAGTCTTAATTGTAATGTATAGAATTATGAAGGGTCTAGAGTGGATAAGAAGGCCCTGTTTGTTGAGGTGTCCATAAATAGGGAGCATAGATTTAGGATAAGAGGTAGGCAGTTTAGAGGGGATTTGAGGGGAAATTCTTTCACCCACAGACAGTGGGGATGTGGAACTCACTACCTTCTATTTTTCTTCTCCCTTTATTCTCTTTACTCCACCTCTTCATTACATAAGTATTTTGGATGCCTTGGAGATATCTATTTCCCATTCATGGAATTCAGTGGCACATTGTGTGCCAGGTGTACCACTGTGAGTAACTCACCAGGGCTCCTTTGACAGCACCTTTCAAATCTGCAACTCTACCACCTGGAAGGACAGCAGATAGATGGGAACACCACCACCTGGAAGTTTTCCTCCAAGTCATTCACTATCCTGACTTGGAAATATATTGTCATTCCTTCACTGTTGCTGGATCAAAATCCTGGAACTCCTTCCCTAACAGCACTGTGGGTGTACCTACACCACGTGGACTGCAGCGGTTCAAGAAGGCGGTTCACCACCAACTTCTCAAAGGCAAATAGGGAAAGGCAATAAATGCTGGCCTAGCCAGTGATGTCCACAAAATGTGAAAGAATAAAATAAAAAGGTACAGGTGTTTGCAACATCAGGAAGAAAATACAAAAGGTTCTCGATTGAAAAGATGAGCAAAGGTTCATGTGCAAAACAATGAAGTAACTCAAAGTTTTTACAAATGGATTTGGAGGGGCTATGCTTTAGATTAAGGAGCAATACTCCAAGGTAACAATCACGGAAGTATTCTCAATGCCACACTCTGGAAGTGATAGGGTGAGAACGAATAGGATTGTTAACACATGTCTGGAAGAATGGTGTAGAAGGGAAGGTTCCAGATTTCCGTGACACTTATACTGCTTTTGGGGCAAGAAAGGTTGTACAATCAGGTTGATCTTCACCTAAACGGGAGGACATCTATTGCATGCTGGAAAAGGGAAATACAGAGAAAGATTTAGACTAGTTTGTGGAGAAACCATGTTGATATTGTCGGTCAAAAAGTGGGAGAAGAGGACTGGCAGGATATATGGGCCAAATGGAGGCAGTTAGGCACATGGGGGTTCTGAACCTATGTAGCATAAGAAATAAAACCAAAGAATTAGAGGCACAAATTCAGCTTTTAAAAAGTATGATGTAGTAGCTATTACAGAAATCTGACTACAACCTGAGCATATGGCTCCACAAGAATTCTTTTAAAAAATTAAACTTGCCTCTGGTTGGCAGCTGGCAGGATCACTGAAAACTCAATCATTTCCTTGCTCACTGGTGATTAATTTCAACAGGGCCCCTTCAATAGGCATTTGCATACATAAGGGACCTAACATCTGTTTCGGCATCCAGATTTTGGACGCCTGTAAAACCCCCCCCACGAATTTAGCAATTAATGAATCAGAATTACTTAACAATCTGATAGTAAGCATCTTGTAAACAGTGACCATAATATCATTGAGTTTGATATTAGCTTTGAAAGTGAGAGCCATAAATCAGTGTTAAATTTTAAGTGAATTTAATATGAGTAAAAAATTGTTTTGGAAAAATAATGGGAGTTAAGGTAAACAAATCGGAATATTTTCTCAATGATATGTGACTAGGAACTAGAGGAAGAGGCCAACGTGCAGGAAATCCCAAGGAAACTAACACTGAATCAGGGACAGTGATTTGCAAAATTTAATATAAGCAAAGTAAAAGTCATGAAGAAAATAATATGATGAAGAGTGACAATCCCCAAGACCAAGGCTGGGGTTTTTTTGGCCCCATCGTGGTGAGACCTTCCCTGGGGGATTCGGCGGCCCAGCCAAAAGTCCATTGAGTTTCAACAGGACCGGACGATCCCAGCGGTGGCCAGGGCTGGAAAATCTGGCCCAGTGTGGTTTACATCCCAAGGTTTGAAAAGAGGTTTTTGAGGCCATTATAGATCCTCTTACTATAATTTTCTAAAGTTCTCTCAACTTAGGAACTATTCCTTTCCTATGGAAAATTGTACATGTCACTCCGTATTTAAGAAAGGTGAGAGAGGGAAACTGAGAAATTACAGGCCAGTTAGCCTAGCATCTATTGTTGGGAAATTGTTAGACTCTGCACTTAAGGGTAGAGTGACTGCACCCTGAAAGTAAACTCTATTATAACATAAAAGAGACTGTAACATACAGGTTAAGTACGAAACATAATAATGGTTTGATAATAAGAAGACTGTAAAAACAGAAACCCATCAAATCATTTTCTCTTTGGCAGAATGAACCCAGGGATTTGCTACTGATAAAGTTTTATAAAGTGACTAAAGCAGCCACCATTTTTTAATTATTTGGAATTGTTTGAAATGACACTGTCTCAAATCCATATAGCATCTGTTACTCATAAAAAACAACTAAATTATTACATGTCAGAAGCTAAAATTTGACAGTTCTATTACTGAGTGGTTGTGAACAATTAATTCAAGGGTCAAATCCCATTACTGCAGCCAACGCAGTCAAATAGGTGGGCGGAAGGTTTGCTGGGTGACAGCTGTAACTGCCGAAGCATCAATCTCATGTTGATTCAATCTGTGCGTTATCTGCGAGAGTCTAAAAGAAACAATTATAGCATCTTCAGCCACTGAGACTCCACACCCCAGAAGAAAAACCCTCTTGAATCCTGCCACAGTTTGGAATGCTATAAGGCTATTATCCTATTATACGCCTTCATGGAGGCTCTTATGTATTGCTGAACACTTAAATTGATTGCGCCTGCTGTTGATGAGGAAAGCAAAGATATGCTTGAGATGTGAAACAATTTTTTGTTGTAATTTCTCTTTTGTGTTTGGCAAACACAGTCTATGCTGATAAAAGATAAAAGTTTTTTCCGACATATATCCCTGATTTTATTGTGCAGCAGATCTTGCAGCCTGACAAAAAAATTATTACTGGGGTAAATGATTATCACCGAATCAGCTATTAATAGTTCATTGGACATGCAGTGATAATGTCAGCTCCGTAGGAGAACTGACTTTACATCTCCTTCTCTGAAAAATCTCTTTAATATTGTGAAGAAATGCTATATAAATTGAACATAGATGGTAGTCTAGTCCATCCAAAAATAAATCTAGAAATATCACAAGTTCTACCACAAGAATTATTGTAAATCTACTTTATATAATCCATAGAGACAAAAAGGAAAAAAACTAAGATTGGATTTTTGAGATAAAAACGTGAATTGTTAAGAAAAAATGCACCACAGATCCTTCAGCAATTGAACAGAAAATGGAAGATAATATTTCAGATAAAGTCCTTTCATCAACTACAACATTAATAACTTATGTTTTTATGGTTCCTTTATCGTAGGGCAACATCACAAGGCAAGTCACAGAGGATAATCAGACAAAAACTGACACTGATTCAAAGAAGGAGCTATTAGGAGGAGTGACTAAAAGCTTGGTCAAAAAGATTAATTTTAAGATGGCTCTTAAAGGAGAAGAGAGAGCTGAAGTGATGAAAGAGTTTAGGGAGGGTATTTCAGGGCTTTGCGCTTAGACGGCTAAAAGTGCAGCCACCAATGGGGAATACGTAAGAGTCCAGAGCTGCAAAGATCTTAGAGCATTGTAGGGCCAGAGGGGATTACAAAGAAAGGGAGGGGTGAGGCTCTGGAGGAATTTGAACACAAAGATGAGAATTTTAAACAAGGTGTTGATGGATTGAGATCCAACGTAGGTCAGCGAGTACTGGTGTGGTAGTTGAGTAGGACTTGCTGCGGGATAGAATATGGATAGCAGAGGTTTAGATGAGCTGAAGTTTAAGGCATGGCTAAGAAAACACTGAAACAGTTGAATCTTGAGGTTAAAAAGGTGCATATGAGGCTGTCAGCAGAAGGTGAGCTGATCCAGGGGCCATGGAATTACAGCCTTGATTCAAACAGGGAGCTGAGAGTCACTGCCCTTGACATCAAGGCAGCATTTGACCAAGTATGACATTAAGCAGCCCTAGCAAAGCTGAACGCAATGGGAATCAGAGGAAAACTTTCCATTGGTTGGAGTCATACCTAGCACAAAGGAAGATGGTTATGGTTGTTGGCGGTCCATCATCCTAGTCCAGGGACATCACTGCAGAAGTTCCTCAGGGTAGTATCCTAGGCCAACCATCTTCAGCTGCTTCATTAATGACCTTCCTTCCATCACAAGGTCAGAGTTGGGGATGTTTGCTGATGATTGCACAATGTTCAGCACCATTCAGGACTCCTCAGATACTGAAACAGTCCTTGTCCAAATGCAGCAAGATCTAGCAATATCCAGGCTTGGGCTGACAAAGGGCAAGTAACATTCACGCCACACTAGTGCCAGGCAATGACCATCTCCAACAAGAGAGAATCTGACAATCTCCCCCTGACATTCAATGGTATTATCATTGCCGAATCCCCCACTATCAACATCCTGGGGATTACCATTGATCGGAAACTGAACTGGACTAGCCATATAAATACTGTGGCTACAAGAGCAGGTCAGAGGCTGTGAATTCTGCTGTGAGTAACTCACCTCCTGACTTTCCAAAGCCTGTCTACCATCTACAAGGCACAAGTCAGGAGTGTGATGGAATACCATCCATTTGCGGTAAAAAGTGAAAAAAGTGAGTCGCGTTTTGGAATAGGATCCAAAGTGCAGGAGTTCGGTCTCATGGACAAGGTGAGCTCAGAGAGGGCATGAAGAGCGATAGGGCAAAATCTAGAGAAAGATATGGGTGCAGGGCAAGGGCAGGGAAGAACCTAGGGGGATATTTGGCTTGTGGGAGATTCAGCAGAGAGTGCTGAATGGATAGTCTGAACCTTGGTGACAATGAAGCCCATAAGCTCCCAACATTTGTAGAGGGTTGAAGGGGCATGTATGAGGGACGTATGGAGGGGGGTTAAGGAAATATATTGGAGAAAAGAAGCCGAGGAAGAGTTATATTTTTATTACAGGGTTCATTTTAGCTAGTGAGGAGTTTTGGCACTGGAGAGAATGACCTGATAGTACTTGATGAGTTTCAGCCAGATCTGCGAATGAATGGCTAAACCAATTATGCACCAGTTACATTTGAGTCTGCGACCCTTGAATTTAATGTGGTTGGGAGAGATCGTACCAGAAAAAATAACCTGGGTGAAAAAGAGTGGTCAGTATCCAAAATAACCAACCTTGTATCCAGGTACAGAGAGATCTGTTGTGTACTTCCAACAGTTCCTATTTTTATCTGGTGGTGTCATCTATTTTTACTATTGATACCCAGGATCCTCTTTGTAAATTCTTCCTTTGAGCACCATATTCAAATGATATTCCGGCAAAACTTAATTTATAGGAAGAACCATTTTGTTATTTCTCTGTTGGGAATTACAAGAAAACAGTACATGATGGGGCTGAATTTTCTACCCACCCTCTTGCTGGACTGCTGGACCAGCCTCAAAACCCATGAATTTGGTGGGACAGGCCATGAATGTGGGCCAGCTATACCCCACGTTGCACAACTACTCCCGGCTGGGCTGTATAATGCGCAGCTGCAAGTCTCTTGAGATCAGCAGTTGAAAAACTGGCCAGTGAGCTATCTGGCTCCTATTGTAAAACAGCAGTCAAGTGGCCTGTAAGCTCAAAGATCAGTGGGTGGAGGAGAGCTGCAAGAAAAATGTGGAATATTTCTGAGTTGCTCTTGAAGTGCAGCCTGCTGCCCTCATTCTGTTCAATCAGAGAGAACTCCAGGTAATCGACCCGATGTCAGTTTCTCAGGGTGCCTTATATCTGGATATTCAATCAGTGAAACAACAGGAAAATTAAATAAGAGAGGGCACAAACATCATCTGCTACCACACAGGTTTTCACAACCTATTTCCTGACTTAGTCCCCAGAAGTCAGTGGGCCCAGACATTCCCATGAAATTCAAACTGCTGTGTCACAGGTAATGAAAGAAATGATGCTACAATGAGGTAACAGAGACTGGTGTATTTTGTTCCTACTATACTGAACCTGGATTGTGAAAAGCAAGGCCAGGATTTTATGGCCCCTCCCGCCCAGCGGGATATTACGGTCCCACCGAACTGAATGGAGATTTAAATGGCTCACCGCATCTGTCGGAGGGGGGAGCCACACTGCGGTGGGGTGGTAAAATTCTGGCCCATGTATATTATCTCTGGAAATATAGTCTTGTGTGATCACCACCGTATGCATCCCCATCTCACTAAATCATGACAACTCAACTGCTGCCTAAATGTGCAGCAACTGTTATCTATTCACTACATTGCTTTTAATAAGTTTGTACTCTGATGCTTTTCAAATTAGAAATGCATATGTGCATGTGAAATTTAGCCCAGGAGTTATTTCCCCCAAAAGTTTGCTGAGATTCTGACAGAACTGGAGAGATATCCTCTATAAAGCTTAACTTTATCAGCTTCAATATGAGGTTATTTTGAAATTTTTAGTGGCCCAGCTTTAGGAAGTTATTTAATGGAGTCAACAGGAGTCTTGCCCTATGGCTGAAGAGCTAGTTAGAGCTCCATGCCACCTCCTTTTGGGAAGGCCTGTCAGAATAAGTGCCAGTCAGGCACTTAAGTGGACAACGACTGGCCTTCCCTAGGATTAAGGACCCCAGGGACAGAAATCCTGCCCACCCGAGAGCTATCAGCTAATCAGAAGCTGGCAGCTCTGCATTGCTCAGCAGCAGTATCGGGAACAGTGGCTGTTTCCGGTAATGCACCCACCCAAGGCTCAGTATTGTGGAGGGACCCAGGCCACAGGTGAGTGATGGTGGGATGGGGGTCACAAGGTTGGGAGTCGTGGGGCAGGGTGATCGGCAGTAAGGGCAGTGGGTGGCTCTCAGCAACCCCCTTCCTCCCTACCACCATTCCTGATGCCAGGAAGTGCCTTTAAACAAGGGATCCGACTGGAAGCCCACAACAACGTTAACACGGTTTGCTTTTTAGGCTTCCCGCATGGCAAGTCCCCTGTCTGCTGCTAGTATTCACCCACTGGTGGCGGGATGAGGGCCTACGTGGACATTAATTGCCACATAAGGGCCTCAATTGGCATTCCTACCCTGGACATAATCAGGGCAGAGGTGTGAAGGTGGCGGGGTCCCCACTTGCCACCACCCGCCTGATTAAATGTCCCCCTGTCACCCAACAAGCCTTGCAAGAGGGCACTAAATTTCACCCACAGTGTCACAACTGAATCAGCAATTATCCATCAGGATAAGACTCAGAATATTTCTGAGTCTGGACCATCAATTTAATTAAGCAAGAGGTCAGTGCCTTCTATTATCTGAAGCACCCATTGGGACAAGAATTCACATTAATCTGATCTCATCACAGCCACCAAGTGAAGAATGAGTCTCATCTGGTAACAATTATAACCTTTTAATATAAGTTTGAAACATCAAACCAGAAGTCTGGAGGATTTGTCATAGTAATCCCGCAACCTGAAAGAAGATTACAAGATAAGCCCGCAGCTATTTTTAGAAAAATAGTTAATTAGTTTGAGAGCTAGTGTCAAACTTATATCATACTGTTGGATGCTTTAATGTATTTCCTTAGGAGAGTTTGTATTGAGGCCATTTTAGTCATGTTTTAGTTACGTTTTACAATGGTGAATATCTTTCATGGGTTTCCAATTTACTAGCTGGAAAAGTGTCTAACAATCCTTTGTCTGCCAGTACTAGATGAAAACCTATGAATTTGGTGTCATGTGTTGTGTTTTGTAAGCATTTTAATACGTTCCTTATTTAAAAATGCTTATGTTAGAATTAATCTCCATTATAACTTTTCTAACTATCAAGGAAACCATCAAGGTTAGAGCACATGCTCTAAGAATCATCTGTTTGGTCTTTCTTTGTGCTAGTTTGTTTCAGTTGCAACTTAAGTTGTGCATTTACTGCTCCAAACCATGCTCTGACTGCTATCCTCATTGATTTAAAAAGACCTTCTAGTCAGTCAAATGTTTATACAGATGTCCACCATCCAGTAATCACATAGGGCAGAACTTTGCCCTTGTCGGGCAGCGGTCGGCTTCCTGGGCCCGGGGCCGGACCGCGATTTCACGCTGGCGAGCCAATTAAGGCCCGCCCAGCGTGAAATGCATGCTGCAGCGCTCGGCGCTGCCTGTGCGGAGGGAGGGGGGAGGAGGGCAAGGAGGGATCTTCGCACATGTGCGAAAGTGCGCACTGGAAAAGCTCCCTGAAGCACAGAACTGCCTCGGGGAGGTGAAGAGTTCTGAAAAACAAAAATAAAGAATTTTTAAACGTTAAAGAAACATGTCCCCTCATGTGACTCTGGCACATGAGCAGGAACATGTTGTGAATGAGATGTAAAATTTTTTTATTTATTTGCTGTTGGAAACTTCATCCTGTCTGTGGATGAGGTTTCCTAAAAAGTACAAAGGCTGCTTGGCCTTTTCGCCTACCCGCCAACCGTAAAGTTGATCAGGCAGTGAAAAGGTTGATTAATACTTTAATGGCCTTAGTAGGCCTTCTAATTGTCAGCAGGCACACTGCTGATTCCCATGGGCGCCAGACGACTGAACTATTGCGCGACTGCACGTTGATGTCGGGACGCTTGCCCGATATTGTGCATCATTTCACGCTTGAGCAGGTCGGGCATGCGCCCGCCTGCCGAGGTGAAAATTCTGCCCGTGGTATTTAATAGCAAAAAATTGCATATGCAACCCAAGTTGAGAACATGCATTTGTGAACATCAGGTGAGGGCAGGATCTGGTTTGCTGTGATGGCTCTCATGGTCTGTTGATACTGCATTTGCGTATGAGCTGCAATAATATCAGGACTTATGCAATATTCAGCTGCTTCATCAAAGACCTTCCCTCCATCATAAGGTCAGAAGTGGGCATATTGGCTGATGATTGCACAATATCCAGCACCATTTGTGATTCCTCAGCTACTGAAGCAGTCTGTGTCGATATACAGAAGACCTTGGCCGGGATTTTCCGGTCCCATCGTGGGTGGGACCCACCGTGGGCGAGGCGGCGCCCAGCCAGAAGTCTATTTACTTGCGGCAGGACCGGAAGATCGCAGTGGCGGGCAGGTGCGGAAAATCCTGTCCCTGGACAACATTTCCGGCTTGGGCTGATAAGTGACATTCATGCTACACAGGTGTCAGGCAATGACCATCTCCAACAAGAGAGAATCTAACCATTACCTCTTGACATCAATGGCATTACCATCGCTGAATCCACCACTATTTACATTGTGAGGGTTAGCGCTGACCAGAAACTGAACTGAACCAGCCATATAAATACTGTGTCTACAAGAGCAGTTCAGAGGCTGGGAATTCTGCAGAGAGTAACTCACCTCCTGACTCTCCAAAGTCTGTCCGACATCTACAAGGCACAAGTCAGGATCGTGATTAATTATCTCCATTTGCCTGGATGAGTGCAGCTCCAACAACAATAAATAAGCTCCCAGACAATGCAGCCTGCTTGATCAGCACTCCATCAATCACTTAAAAGATTCACTCCATCCTCTACCAACACACAGTGACAGCAGTGTGTACCATATACAAGATACACTACAGCAAAATTGCCATGCCTCCTTCAACAGAACCTTCCAAACCCGTGACCTCTAACACCTAGAAGGACAAGGGCACCACCATCTGTGATTTCCCTCCAAGCCACACACCATCCTGACTTGGAACTATATCAATAAAGTAAAAGAAAACCCTGTGGATGGTGGAGGTCCGAAATGAAATCAAAAGTGCTGGAAAGACTCAACAGATTTGGCAGCTCTGTGGAGAGTGGAACAGAGTTAACGTTCTAAGTCCAATGTGGCTCTTCATTGGAACTATATCGCTGTTCCTTCACTGTCGCTGAATCAAAATCCTGAACTTCTCAGCAGCACTATGGGTGTTCCTATACCAGTTGGACTGCATCATTTCAAGAAGGCAGCTCACCAATGGAAACTAAGGATGGACATGAAAGAATATTAAAAAATGTACATTAGGACCACCGGCACCAGTGAAACAGTTTGGGATGGATGCTCTTTAATTATCTAATACCAAACAGAGTAACAGTGGAACCAGCAGGAAAATTGGGCAGTAAAATGGGGCAATTTCCTCCTCTCCCAACCTGGATTTTTCTTCCAGAATGGCCAAGCACCACTTCCACTCACATTGCATCTAAATGCTAGTGAGAGAAGGACCCATCTTCCCATTCCACTTATTTGGCCATCTTATTGCCACTTCAACAGGCCACCTGATGGAATGTGGAGCAACATTGAAGGTTAGGGTTTAGTAGAGGCTCTTCTCCCCTCATTTGTCCCCCCATTTACTTTGAAGCCGTCATCTTCTATGGGTCCTTTTATGACTGAAGAGTGATGTGAGATCGGTATGGACATCCATAGAACTGCAGTTCATGATTTTGTTGTTGTTGTTGTTGTTATTGGTGCTTAGGGGGTGTTGTGTTTTTATAAAAATGGTATTCAGTGGTGGTCAAATAATGTGTCATCAAGATTAAGTACAAGTACAACATGGTGAACGGCCTTAGATTGTTCTACGAGGCATGAGACGACCCTCAACATTCAGACTGCAACAAGCTTGCAGCATCTGAGGCCCCTTTTGTTTTAATTCCAGCCTCTTAGGCTGGTATTCCCTTTCTCCTTCCTTTGCCACTCTTTCTTTACCCTTCTCCCTTTCCTCCCTTGCTAACTTCTCTCTCTGGAGGTCAAGTTTCCGCATTTCCAATTCCCTCTCCCGTTCCTTTTCTTTTTCTTTTACCTCCAGCCTTTTCAATTCCAATTCTCTTTTCTTTCTGTTTTGCCTCCAATTCAAGTTTTTTCATTTGCAACTGAATCTTAGCCAATTCAATTGACTCACCCCCTGGAGAACATGGCTTCTCTGGTATCCTTTCCACTTTCAACAACTGTGCTATTACTTCAACTATGTCTGCTTTCCTCGCTTTTACATTTAATTTTGACTCCAACTTATCCACCAATTCTGTTAGCTGAGCGTTGGTTACTTTTTGTAAACCAGTCAGGGATAAATCTTCCATCTCTAGAGAAGTCTTAGCAACTTCCAAAGCCATTTTGGTGTACTAATGTATAAGAAACTTGGGGCAGAATTTTCTGCCTACCGGGCGGGTGGGCCCGACCCAATCTCCGGCGGGCTATGTGCTTCCTGGGCGGGGGGGATTTCCCAAAAGCGAGAGTGAGCCCTTTTGCACATGCACACAAAAGAGCGCACATCTCCCTGAGGCAAAGTGCTGCCTCAGAGATCGCTGACAGTTCTAAAAACATTAAAAATAGAAAAAAAATCCTTAACATGTCCCCCTCATGTGACAATGGCATATGAATTGGGACATGTTCATAATCTACACTAAAACTTTATTAAACTTTTTAAACCCCTACATGAAACCTCGTCCCGCCAGTGGATGAGGTTTCATCTTTTTTCTATTCCCCGCTGGGGCTCCTGGCCTGCCCACCAACCTTAAGGTTGGACTGGCAGGTCCTTTAATTGTTTTAATGATCCTGTCAATGGCCTCAATTGGCCACTGACAGGTCGGTGGGCCTGCAGCTGATTTTGCTGCGGGCCTGCCTTCCTGAAGATTTAAATGGGGCGGGATCCCACGTCATTTTGCAAGTCAGCAAGCGGGCCCCGCCCCCTGCTCGCCGACAGCAAAATTCAGCCCTTGGTCCCTGTCTTCTTAATTTTCCAGTTATTATTATTCTGTATCCAATCACCCATTGTCCATATTTCAGATTCCGCACGAGCCCCCAATTTATGTTACAACCGGGATGGGAGGAGTGCGCAGTTAATCTAGCCCCACTATTCTGCAGGTCACACCATTAGTTTAAAAGTTTAATTCACTCTCCAAAATGGCCAATTATTTACCTTCGTTACTGTTAGACCCAGAATAAAGGAGACTTTAACCAGGCTTCTTTCAATAAACTCAGAATGTTTAATGTATGATAAACAAAACCTCTTTTTAAAAAAAACGCAAGAACTGGCGAACACACAATTGTACTTGGGTAGTTATATTTCCAATCCCTTTTAAAAATACCCCAGAACGCGCACATGCCGCATGCACGCACACACTCACACACAGATAAACAAAGGGCAAACAGATTGAGCCTCTCTGCAGAGAGGCTCTGAGGATAAGCATTATAAATATAAAGCAGAAAGTTTGCAGGGTCTCGCGCTGTCAGTCTGGAGCTCCCGAATGTGAAGGCGGGCCACTGGCCCTGGTAGTTGTCTGGAGGTTCTCTGCAACTGAGCTTCAGTGTGGAGGAGAATATGGAGCTGGAACAATTCTTCCTGTCTCAGTTTTGCATGTCCAAAAGGCAGGCAAGTTACACTCAGGTCACAGGTTTCTCTGGCCACAGGTTTATAACCACACAGAATTTCAACCAAGGCAGAGAGAGAGAGAGAGTCAGTTAGGGTAGCCGTCCTGCTCAGTTTATTCCCCAACAAGACTGAATTCACAATACAATAGGTTCAAAACTTAAAGCTTGTCGCTGCCATGTGATTTCCAGTAAATCATTTACAGTTGGATTTTACTACAAAATAAACAGCACAGAGATGCAGCAACTTCTTTATCCCAGAGTACTGGCTTGAACTACTACACTTGCCTGTGCCTTTACCAGTTTTTTTACCCCATCAATTAAAGTGATTGCTGTTCAAAATGAAATGAACAGCTCTTCCTCAAATACCATGCTGGTCAGGTGATTTCTTGGAAAGGGCATGCTTGTTGACAGTTCCAAGTTGAACTTAAGACCCTTTTTAAACAAATAAACTCCACTCAGCAACCAAATGTCCAGATAATGCGATGTCTTTCCATATTTTAAAAGAAAAATCCAGTTCGTGAAGATATGGCGCTGAATCTTATATTCGTTGGGTGCATGCGATCGGCGGGCCCGAAAGCGGCTGCAAAATGCGCTTCTGCCCGCGATCGGCCCCGAACGCAATTTCACTTTGGCTGGCCAATGAACGGTCAACCAGCATGAAACGCGCGCTCAGAAAGCCTCAGCACTGTCTGGGGGGGCAGGAAGAGGGCGGGCACTGACAAAAGTGAGGGTGCGGGTGGGCGCTTCTAGCGAGCTTCCTGAAGGCAGACAGCTGCTGTGGAGCTGCCTCGGGGAGCTGCAGACCTGGACAGATTAAATGGCAAGAACAAAATGTAGCAAAACTGTGTTTATGCAGCACATTCAAGCACCTGACACAAGAACTCAAAAAACATCAGTCCCCACATATCTTTTTTTATCATATTTCACCCCAGACATTTCATCTTGCCCTGGATCAAGGTTTGAAAATGTAAAGGCCAATTGGCCCATCTGCCAACCATAAAAGTGGATGGGCTATATAAAATCAATTTCAATTGCTTCCTTAATGAGCTTAATTGCCTGCTCAATTGTCGGCGGGTGCTCTTCTGACTACCGTGTGCACACGCCAAGTGAAATATTGCGCAAGTGCGCGATGATGTTGGGACATGCACCCGACATCTTCTCACACGATTTCACGTGCTGTCGGGTCAGGCGCGTGCCCGCACAACCAGTGTAGAATTCTGGCCATGGTTTTCCCAACAAATCAGCGTGCCAATATAACAGAAAAGGAGTTCCTCCATGAGGATCATTTTTTATAGACAGTAAGCAACCGTTCCTCGGCACTAACTTCTGCTAATAGGGATGAATATTTACATCCTGCAGCCAGTGGTAAACTGGTTACTGGCTAGAAAAAACAAGAGTGTAACTCATTCTGCTCCATTGAATGTGCTTTTCTAATGTGAGAAAGCGCTACTACCATGGGCAGGATTTTCAGGTCATCGGTTGGCCAACCAGCGTGAAGCGCATGCTGAGAAGCTCAGCGCTGCCGCGGTGGGGGCGGGAAGAGGGCGAGCACTGATGTCAGCGCGGGCGTAGGGGAGCGTGCAATGAAAGCTCCCTGAAGGCAGAGAGCTGCCTCAAGGAGCTGAAGAATTTTAAAAACAAAAATAAATAGTATGAAATTCCAAAAAAAAATGTCCACACGTCGGAGTCACTCACCTAAACATATAGATATCAAAAATTCTGCCCAAACATTTTTTTTCAATTAATCTCGGAAACCTCATCCCACCCTTGGATGATGTTTCCTCAAAAATGCAAAGGCTACGTGGCCGATTCACCCGCCCGCCAACCATAACGTTGGACAGGCAGCAAAGAATCAGCTTCAGTTGGCTTTTTAATCGCCTTAATAGGCCTCTTAATTGTTGGCGGGCACGCTGCAAACTCTCTCTCGACGTCATCGCGTAGTATTTTATGCCTAATCGGGTCGGGCGCGCGCCCATCCACAGGACGAAAAATTCTACCCCATGTGTCAGCATCAGGTTATAAAGTTCATTGCCTTCAGATCTTTCTAGCCACTGACTGTCTGCGTTTGAGAGGGCAAATATGCAAATGCCTGCAAAACTTCTGTTGATGCTATTCTAAGCCAGGTATCTGGAGGCATACATATAGGAGTGAGCTGGGGAATAATGTTGCCTCTGGTTTTTGAGGTGTTATTATGAATAATATGCCTTTTACTTTAGTCCGCATCCCCATCTCAGGAAATTTGTGTTACAACAAATTGTAACCCATTGATTGTGGGCCAGTATTTTCAACGACCTTTTGATTATATTGCATTTTAAAAGAATGCACTCCTTCCTAGCAGGTAGTTTGTTAGACTGAAGGGAGCCAATGAACATCCAAAGGCATTCATACAGAACATGAACAAGCTATTTAAGAAAATAGTTTCAGATCAGCTTTAATAATCTGTTCACACTTTAATGGGTCGTCATCTGTCCAATTTACATGTGTAAATTGGTCAGAGCTCCATGATACTGGAATATTGACCACCTGTTTATTCTCCATCTTTTCTGGCAGCTACAGGAAGCACCTGTTGGTTTTGGCTAGTTTGAAAATGAGACAAAATTTACATTATATGTCACACTTGGCATCATTTCCGCCTCATTTACATTCTTTGCTGCTGCCATCCACGTAGACTGGGCATCCAAGGTTGACTGAACACAGCAAAGGTAGAAGAGAACTTAATGACCCTAAAATCTGTATTTATAGCACTGGATTTAATTTCGATTCTTTTTATGTTTGGCGCATTGATTTGACATTTGGCTCTGTATAATTTGCAGTGGGACTGCTGTTCCATTTCCACCCACACTTCATACCGGGTTCAGCTGTTGTCCCACTGAGAATTCCCTACATCACTGATTTTTGGAAGCAGAAGAGAAACACCAGAGAAAAACTAGGTTGGTCAGACAGTGGCGAGTGTGCACAGGCAGAGGCACATATTACCTGCATTTGTAAGAGGAGAATTTTGCATAAGCTTCACTTTATAAAGAAAGCTGGCACTAAATTACCCTACATGCCATATGCAAGCCTTCAGCCCACCTACGCCAGATCAAAATAAGGAAATCAGCGATCCTTGAGGTCCATCATGGAATGTGTGACACCTGTTCCCTTATCTAGCCAGATGGGATGTCTCATTTATGATGCTGGGATACTTTTAACCTTGACAATTTTATGTGAAAGCATATAAGCAGGTGAATAAAGAAGGCTACAGTTGTTAATGTGACGCTACTTCATAGGTTAAGCAATTAACATATCATTGTAAATGGCAGACAACAACAACATCTTAATAGTGCCTTTAACATAGTAAAACTCCCCAAGGCACTTCATAGGTGTGTGATCAAACAAGATTTGACACACCACCGGACATAGGGCTAAATCTTACCTATGTCGGGTGGACTGGGCTGGAGCAGGCGGGGGCAGGCGCGGAGCTGATCACCGCCATTTTATGGGGGCGGGCCAATTAAGGCCCGCCCAGCATAATACACACAGAGTTGCCTCAGGGAGATTAAGCCCATAACTTCCTTTATTCAAAATTTTTATTAAAAATTATTTAAGCATGTCCCATCTCATGTGATAGTGTCACATGAGCTGGGACATGTTTGTGAATTGTGCAAAATTTAATTAATTATTTTATAAAACCTTCAGGAAACCTCATCCCGCCCATGGATGCAAGCTTGAAATTATCAAAAGAAGCTAGGTGTAGAAATGTACTTGAAATGCTAATGAGTAAACATGAATGCTGTCTTAGCATGTAAGGTGTGAAGGGAATTTACATTTTTAGATAAGTGAAGGGATTGTTTGGATTTCAAAGAGATGTTAGTCTGTTTACAACTAGCCAGATAAGCAAAGCTAAGCAATGTGTTTATTTTTCCTAAAGGTTACTGACAATATTGGCAATATGAAAGTTTTTTTATATTATAGGAAAGATACAGTTCCAAAGATATATGGAACAATGGAATTTACATATGAAAGAGAGAGAAACATATATAAGGGAGAATGAAAGGCTACATTGGGGGCCATGTAAGATCTAACTGGAGTGTGTGAAACAGCCTTGAAGAAGCCTCCAGCCATTTGTGCATAAGTCTGTTGTGGCCAGTAACTAAAGTTGGAGAAAGCCATTTGGAAATCCACTGTCAAGTGGGTACTGTGTTGGCTTGCTGTTTTTTTTTAATCTAAAATCTATTTTTGACTAAGATAAAAGCAAAATACTGTGGATGCTAGAAATCTGAAATAAAACAGAAATTGCTGGAAAAGCTCAGCAGGCCTGACAGCACCCGCAGAGAGAGAAACAGAGTCAATACCCTGAGTCTGCACGACCCCTCTTCAGAGCTGTATTTGCTATTACCTATTTTGGACTGTTGCCTTAAAGGGGATGTGTAACTAGGAGTCAGGTTAGTTAGGAATTTTAGGATTTGTTATAGTATGAACTAATTTTAGTCTTATGTATGTGCTTGACATCTTTGTTTTGTTAATAAATGTTTTAATTTAATTTTAAAATCTCTAAAGGTCTTAGTGGACTTGTTACTACTGAATTCTATGCATACAACTTCTCGCAATAAATACAAATTGCAAGACCATTGTGATAGTGTGACCAAGTTTCCCTTGTGAATTTGGTCTGCCTGGCACACATCATCTGCCACATCATAACACTTGTTTGATTATTAAATTTCCTCCTGCACGGAATGATCCTATTTGGGGCAACTTAGTTCACATTTATTGCTCTGGCCATCTCCTTCCATTACCCCTTGCCACCTCTTGTTTGAAGAACTGATGGCTTGGTGCCAAATAGTGCCTCACCCCTCTGCTTGATTTCTTTAATAGCACTCGTGCAGTTTAATCAGAGAATCTGATGGCTCCCTGCTTCTTGCCGATCTGACATGATTTTTCCCCAAACAAATCAAAATGAGTTGTGGTGATGCCTGTATTTTTAAGCTGCTGCAGATTTTGGAATCCACAGGGGCAAATTCATTCACACAGCACCGCTTCTAATCTGCAGCTCTATGGGACACTATTAACGTGGCCCGTGTGGATTTCTTCAATGATATCGATGAAGAACACCACACTGTCCTTGCAGGTACTGCCCGCCCCTGGCAAATTGACATTAACCTGCATAGAGCCACTAGAGGTGATGCTACTTGAACAAGTTTCTCCCCACATGCCTCCACAGCCTTTCAGCATAGTATTTGCCTATTGGAGATGTTGGGGCGCATGACGCAACAGCAAAACTCAATGCTAAAAGTTCAAATTGCTACTGTTGTGCAGTAAACACTTATTTATTTAAAGCCTTGATTAAACAATAACTATGTGATACCAGCTGGTGATGGTGTAACATGTGGAACTATATACCAACATAAGTCAGCACTTTCAGGATATCATACAAAGCTTTTCATGATCTGTATGTCAGTAAGGATCTAGGTGAGAAAGAACAGGGGCTGGATTTAGTGGTTGTGACAGGGGTCCCACTGCCAGGCCAAAAGTGGGGTGACGGAGAAAGTGACTTCACTTCAACAATCAGTGGGGCCTGTGGCCGCATCTTATCAGTTGCAGCCAATTAATTTGTTGCAGCCAGGGCCAAGGGGCTAAATAGCTTACTCCTATTCCTAATAAAAACAGAAAATACTGGAAAAACTCAGCAGGTCTGGCAGCATCTGTGGAGAGAAAAACAGAGTTAATGTTTCGAGTCCGTATGGCTCTTCTTTAGAGAAGAGTCACACGGACTCAAAACATTAACTCTGTTTCTCTCTCCATGGATGCTGCCAACTGCCAGACCTGCTGAGTTTTTCCAGCATTTTCTGTTTTTATTTTAGATTTCCAGCATCCGCAGTATTTTGCTTTTACTCCTATTCCTACATTCCTATGACTCTGACCTCGTTTAAGAACCAATTAAGTGCTATAATGGGAAAATTGATATTCTAAAAGGATGGAAAAAATAGCCTCCTTCATCCAGTGAGTTGAGAGTGACTGCCCTTGACATCAAGGCAGCATTTGACCAAGTGAGGCATCAAGGAGCTCTAGCAAAACTGGAGTCAATGAGAATCAGGGGGAAACGCTCCACTGGTTGGAGTCATACTTAACACAAAGGAAGATGGTTGTGGTTGTTGGAGGTCAATCATCTCAGCTCCAGGACATCACTGCAGGAGTTCCTCAGGGTAGTGTACTCGGCCAAACCGTCTTCAGCTGCTTCATCAATGACCTTCCTTCCATCATAAGGTCAGAAGTGGGGATGTTCGCTGATGATTGCACAACAGTTAGCACCATTCGCAACTCCTCATATACTGAAGCAATCCATGTCCAAATGCAGCAAGACTTGGGCAATACCCAGGCTTGGGCTAACAAGTGGCAAGTAACCGTCGCGCCTCACAAGTGCCAGGCAAAGACCATGTCCAACAAGAGAGAATCTAACCATCGCCCTTTGACATTCAATGACGTAAGCATTGCTGAATCCCCCACTATCAACATCCTGGGAGTTACCATTGAGCAGAAACTGAACTGGATTAGCCAAATGAATAATGTTGCTAAAAGCGCAGGTCAGAGGCTAGGAATCCTGTGGCAAGTAAGTCACTTCCTGACTCCCTAAAGCCTGTCCACCATCTCCAAGGCACAAGTCAGGAGTGTGATGGAATACTCTCCACTTGCCTGAATGAGTGCAGCTCCAACAACACTCAAGAAGCTTGACACCGTCCAGGACAAAGCAGCTCACTTGATTGGCACCCCCCACCCCCCGGCACAAACATCCACCACCAACACACAGTAGCAGCAGTGTGCACCATCTACAAGATGCACCACAGCAACCCACCAAGGCTCCTTCGATAGCACCTTCCAAACCCATGATCACTACCATCTAGAAGGACAAGGGCAGCAGATAGATTGGAACACCACTCCCTAGAGACTCCCCTCCTAGCTACTCACCATCCTGACTTGGAAATATATCGCCGTTCCTTCACTGTCGCTGTGTAAAAATCCTGGATCTCCCTTCCAAACAGCGCTGTGAGAGTACCTACACCACATGGACTGCTGCGGTTCAAGAAGGCAGCTCACCACCACCTCCTCAAGGGCAATTAGGGATGGGCAATAGATGCTGGCCCAGCCAGTGAAGCCCACAATCCATGAATGAATAAAAAGAAATCCAAACTTGTTCTCATGAAGTTGTAAAATAAAAGGAGAAAGTGAGAACAGGAAAGCAGGAGAAGTTAAATGTTTCTTTCAAAATGCAGAGAAGCACAGACTCATTTTTTTGGGAAAAACCTGGAAAACCCACTCTTTTCCAAAAACTTTCAATGTTTTGCAAGCTCCATTTACACACCACCTGCCATTTATGGCAGTACTTCTGGATGGGTACTTTGTTTTAAAGAATATTAATGTGCAAATGCTCCCTTCATTTGGGGTTTCATTCCTCATGAAACTGCACTTAAATTAGATGGATTCAATCACAGATGAACTTTGTATGCTGCTGTACTATTGGAAATCTTTGTAGAGCAGGTCTGCAGGCATGTGTTTGAATGATATACTTAGCAGTTTCAAAATTTCTGAAATGTTTGGAGCTCTCTAAACGATTGCAGCATTTTGTTTTCTAGATGATTCTGGAATTCCAAAGGTACAAGAGCTAGAAAATTTCATCCTATAGCATTCAATATAATATCCTCCTTTTTTTTAATACCAGATCATAATCTACATAAAATATCATATAAGGTGGTATGAAATTAGGTTTGTCAAACCAACTATCTTGTAGTGAGCTCACCATTTCCTAAGTACTTTGCACATTGCAAGTAAATGAAATATCCATAAAGAAAAGCTAGTTACCATTTATTGCACAAATTTCTTGCCCCCTCCTACATTTGAATGCCCATTCATTCAATAAAATGTATCTAATGATCCTCTGTTCAGACTTTGTATAGTTGGTACACTGGATAG
Source organism: Cetorhinus maximus (assembly GCF_964194155.1). NCBI lineage: Eukaryota > Metazoa > Chordata > Chondrichthyes > Lamniformes > Cetorhinidae > Cetorhinus > Cetorhinus maximus. Next base: position 113,776,897 of record NC_135882.1, on the reverse strand, counting down.
AGGGTTTCATGGTGGTGATTTAAAACCAAACATACTTTATTACTACTGAATACAATCATGGCCACTGTTCAAGAGCTGTAATCATGCACGAGTAAGGTGGCTGATAAGATACTGGTGCTGGTCATTATGACCAGAGTAGTAAGCCAATGTCAAAAATACAAACGTGTTATGTATCAGGGTTGTGAATAGTAACTATGAGCAGAGGGCAGCTGATATATGTTAGTCCAGTCTAAATGCTTAGTAATTAAGGGTTAATGCTTTGATGTTTTGGAACTATATTTAACACAAATCTTTAAAGGGGAGAAAATTCTAGGTGTGTGTTCAATCTGAACTTAAGCTAAATATGCCCCCATTACTCTCATTTTTCTAGATCTTGACCTCTTTTAATGTCATTCTCCATATAGGCTGCCTCACATATTCATGGCTGTTGACCAATCTCACAATCACCTGAGGCCTTTCCATTTCTGATTTCATGATCACGATTTCTCCATCTCCTTCATCATATCCTCTTTCATGTCTCCAATTCTTCTATTTTCACCCTTTTCTGACAAAACTGGTCTGTAACCCTGTTCACCAGCACCCTCAATCACTCTCCATCCTCTACCCGCCTTCCCCCATGACAGCAATATCTTAGAATTATAGAGGTTTACAGTGCAGGAGGAGGCCATTTGACTCATTGCATCTGAGTCAATCCTTTGCTGAAGCAATCCAAATCTAATCCCACTGGCCCTTTCTTTCTGATTAGAATTATAGAATGATTACAGCACAGGAGGAGGCCACTTGGCCCATCATGTCAGTGCTGGATGTCTCCAAGAGCAACTCTGCTAATCCCATTCTCCCCACCCTTTCCCCAAAACCTGTCCTATAAGGCTGACTATAATTAGAGGCAAGAATCGGCTATGGTAACTGAAGTGGGTGAACCGACTAGTCCCATGGAGCACAAAACTCAGGAGCTTTTAACTCTCGGGCTTCATTTGCATTCCCCAACTATGATATCCACCCAAAGCTGCTAGGGATGATGTCATCACTTGGGGGTTTTGGGGGGGGTGGGGTGCAGGATTCAAAATTGGTGTGGGGGCTCGGGCGCCTCAAGGGACCCACTGATACTCCTGCTGGTCCAGGTCCATAAAAATATTTTAAAGATTAATTTTTAAAATCATCTACTTGGGCCTCAGATGGTTACTACGCTTGCTTTCACCAGGTTAGACAGGCCTGAGGTTAAAATGCTGTGCTTTTTCCCATTGCATTATTGGAATATGACAGTGTCATTTAATTGGGCCCCTGCTCCTCTGGAACTGGCAGCCATGCCAAGCATGAATTTAAACAGGTAAAAATGGTAGACAGCAGGAACATGTTGAGAGGCTGAAAGGTGGAAAAGTCAGCAAAAGAAGGGCATACCCAGTGACCACTGGGGACAGTACTTATCAATCACCAAAGATCAGCTTATAGTGGAGGTCTCAGAACATGGCAGAGAGGAGGGATGGAGAGAATGTGGGAAGGGGAAGTTGGGAGGAATCGGTTGATCATGGGGAGGGAGAAGTGGAGAGATTGTGCCCTATGGAATTTTAGAATCCCAGCAACAGTTTCCAAAATACTTCCTTTAATCATTTCTATTCTGTAATTTTAACTATCATATTTTTTATAATTGCAGTTCCATTAAAATGTAATGCCAGACTTAATTTGATTTATGAGAAAACATGGTTTTGAATGGTATCCAACGTAATTAACAGAAAATATGGCATCCATCCTCATGAAAGAGTTGATTTTCTATATTTAGGCAATGTACATGAATGGAAAATAGAATTCAATTTTTTGAATATAATCCGGCTGAACTTCCATGGGCTGAAGTTAGTCCCTGATGGTGGGTCTGAAAGCCAGAGAATTCCAAGGCGCCGGGAAGGCAATGGGCACTCCGCCCCTGCCTTCCATCCCGTTCCTCTACACCCCTACTCAGCTTTCCGACCCATTCCTGAGGGCCACAATTAATTGCACCCTGTGCCTTATTCTATATAATTATTCATAATGATATTAATGATTTAGCCTTTGGAAACAAAAACACACAGCGGAATTTTATTGGGCAAACTGTAGGTCCCAACATTGGGACAAAATACGTATCCTGAGCCCACATCAGGCAGCAGGACCATGGAGGCTATTTTACCAGTGGCAGCCAATTAAGAGGCTGCAATTGGGCCTGCCACCCATTTAAGGATGACAGCCTGCCACTGATAGGGGTGGCCGCTGCTGAGGCTGCAAGGGGAAAGAGGCACCCTCACAGGTAAGGACAAACCTTTTCTTCTGTGCTGGGCCAGAGAGACAGGCCCTCCAGGGTAATGCCCCTAGCGGCAATGGCAGTGACCATTAGCAGCGGTGGGACGTTCTGTGGGCTATGGAGTGGCCAGAAAACAAGACCCGCCCCCTCTGAGAAACTGCTGGGACGCCACCATGATGTATTTGGCAATATCATCACAGCACCGGGATGAATATGAAATATGAGTTGTGGGGTTTACACTTTTCCAGAGAATGCCTAAAGTTTGCAGAGTTCTTTGGAGAGGTAGGATAGGTCCAGGGACCCCTTTGGATACTTTTTTGTTTATCCATTCACGGGATGTGGGCTTTGCTGGCTGGGCCAGCATTTGTTGCCCATCCCTAGTTGCCCTTGAGAAGGTGGTGGTGAGCTGCCGTCTTGAACCGCTGCAGTCCATGTGGTGTAGGTACACCCACAGTGCTGTTAGGAAGAGAGTTCCAAGATTTTGACCCAGCAAAAGTGAAGGAACAGCGATATATTTCCAAGTCAGGATGGTGAGTGGCTTGGAGGGGAGCTTCCAGGTGGCGGTGTTCCCATCTGTCTGCTACTCTTGTCCTTTTAGGTGGTAGCGGTCGTGGGTTTGGAAGGTGCTGTCGAAGGAGCCTTGGTGAATTCCTGCAGTGCATTTTGTAGATAGTACACACTGCTGCTGCCGTGTGTCGGTGGTGGAGGGAGTGAATGTTTGTGGATGCGGTGCCAATCAAGCAGGCTGCTTTGTCCTGGATGGTGTCCAGCCTTTTCAGTGTTGTAGGAGCACTCATCCAGGCAAGTGGGGAGTATTCCACCACATTCCTGACTCGTGTCTTGTGGATGGTGGACAGGCTTTGAGGATTCAGGAGGTGAGTTACTCATCACATGATTCCTAGCCTCTGACCTGCTCTTGTAGCCACAGTATTTATATGGCTAGTCCAGTTCAGTTTTTGGTCAATGGTAATCCCCAGGATGTTGATAGTGGGGGATTCAGTGATGGTAATGCCATTTAACATCAAGGGGTAATGGTTGGATTCTCTGTTGTTGGAGCTGGTCAGTGCCTGACACTTGTGTGGCGCGAATGTTGCTTGCCATTTGTCAGCCCAAGCCTGGATATTGGACATTTGGACATGGATCGCTTCAATATCTGAGGTGTCACAAATGGTGCTGAACATTGTGCAATCATCAGCGAACATCCCCACTTCTGACCTTATGATGGAAGGAAGGTCATTGATGAAGCAGCTGAAGATGGTTGGGCCTAGGACACTACTCTGAGGAACTCCTGCAGTGATGCCCTGGAGCTGAGATGGCTGATCTCCAACAACCACAACCATCTTTCTTTGTGCTAGGTATGACTGCAACCAGCGGAGTCTTTTCCTCCTGATTCCCATTGGCTCCAGTTTTGCTAGGGCTCCTTGATGCCACATCCTTGATGCCACACTCGGTCAAATGCTGCCTTGATGTCAAGGTCAGTCACTCTCACCTCACCTCGGGAGTTCAGCTCTTTTGTCCATGTTTAAACGAAGGCTGTAATGAGGTCAGGAGCTGAGTGGCCCTGGCAGAACCCAAACTGGGCTTCAGTGAGCAGGTTATTGCTAAGCAAGTGTCGCATGATCACACTGTTGATGACCCCTTCCATTGCTTTACTAATGATTGAGAGTAGACTGATGGGGCGGTAATTGGCCAGGTTGGATTTGTCCTGCTTTTTGTGTACAGGACATATCTGGGCAATTTTCCACATTGCCGGGTAGAGGCCAGTGTTGTAGCTTGGCTAGGGGCGCGGCAGGTTCTGGAGCACAAGTCTTCAGTACTATTGCCGGAATATTGCCGGGGCCCATAGCCTTTACAGTATCCAGAGCCTTCAGCCATTTCTTGATATCACGTGGAGTGAATCAAATTGACTGAAGACTGGCATCTGTGATGCTAGGGACTTCCAGAGGAGGTCGAGATGGATCACCCCACTCAGCATTTCTGCCTGAAGATTGTTGTGAATGCTACAGCCTTATCTTTTTCACTGATGTGCTGGGATCCTCCATCATTAAGGATGGGGGTATTTGTGGAGCCTCCTCAATTGTTCACCACCATTCACGACTGGATGTGGCAGGACTACAGGGCTTAGATCTGATCTGTTGGTTGTGAGATTGCTTAGCTCTGTCTATAATTTGCTGCTTATGCTGTTTGGCACACAAGTAGTCCTGTTTTCTCACTTCACCAGGTTGACACCTCATTTTTAGGTATGCCTGGCGCTGCTCCTGGCATGCCCCCTGCACTCTTCATTGAACCAGGGTTGATGCCCTGGCTTGATGGTAATGGTAGAGTGGGGAATATGCCGGGCCATGAGGTTACAGATTGTGTTCGAGTACAATTCTGCTGTTGCTGATGGTCCACAGCACTTTATGGATGCCCAGTCTTGAGTTGCTAGATCTGTTCGAAATCTATCCCATTTAGCACGGTGGTAGTGCCACACAACACAATGGAGAGTATCCTCAATGTGAAGGCGGGACTTTGTCTCCACAATGACTGTGCAGTGGTCACTCCTACTGATACTGTCATGGACAGATGCCTCTGCGGAAGGCAGGTTGGTGAAGATGAGGTCAGGTATGTTTTTCCCTCTTGTTGGTTCCCTCACCACCTGCCGCAGACCCAGTCTAGCAGCTATGTTATTTAGGACTCGGTCAGCTCGGTCAGTAGTGGTGCTACCGAGGCACTCTTGGTAATGGACATTGAAATCCCCCACCCAGCGTACATTCTGCGCCCTTGCCACCCTCAGTGCTTCCTCCAAGTGATGTTCAACATGGAGGAGCACTGATTCACCAGCTGAGGGAGGGCGCTACATGGTAATCAGTAGGAGGTTTCCTTGCCCATGTTTGACCTGATGCCATGAGACTTCATGGGGTCCGGAGTTGATGTTGAGGACTCCCAGGGCAACTCCCTCCCGACTGTATACCACTGTGCCGCCACCTCTGCTGGGTCTATCCAGCCGGTGGGACAGGACATATCCAAGGATGATAGTGGTGTCTGGGACATTATCTGTAAGATATAATTCCGTGAGGATGACTATGTCAGGCTGTTGCTTGACTAGTCTGTGAGACAGCTCTCCCAATTTTGGCACTAGCTCCCAGATATTAGTAAGGAGGACTTTGCAGGGTCGACAGGGCTGCGATTGCCGTTGTCGTTTCCGGTGCCTAGGTCCATGCCGGGTGTTCCGTCCGGTTTCATTCCTTTTTTGAGACTTTGTAGCAGTTTGTTACAACTGAGTGGCTTGCTAGGCCATTTCAGAGGGCACTTAAGAGTCAACCACATTGCTGTGGGTCTGGAGTCACATGTAGGCCAGATGTACGACAGATTTCCTTCCCTAAAGGATATTAGCGAACCAGGTGGGTTTTTATAACAATCGACAATTGTTTCATGGTCATCATTGGACTTTTAATTCCAGATTTTTTTATTGAATTCAAATTCCACCATCTGCCATGGTGGGATTCAAACCCAGGTCCCCAGAGCATTACCCTGGGTCTCTGGATTACTAGTCCAGTGACAATACCACCACGTCATCGTAGCAGCAACTGCCACAGAATAAACAATCACAGGTGTGTGCGTTGGAGGCTCAGTGGGGGCCTTGGAAGTGCATAAGCATATACCCCTAGTGACTCAGGCACCCAGCTGACAGGTAGGAGAGTGTGCCAGAGAAGGGAGCAATGTGCATTTTGCCAAAGAAGAACCAAAGTGCAGATGGCACCTTCACACATTTGTGGCATAGAGGAAACTGAACATGACCAACATGAAGCTGGAGGGAAGGCCCCAGGCCAGGAAGTAGAGGCATATGTGGCAATGTACAACATCATGAATCACAGTCTGCCAATCCTCCTGTCCTGCCAATGACTCTTAAGGCTACCATAGCTCTGAATTTTTATGCAGCTGGCTCTTTCCAGGGCTTAGCAGGAGACTTCTTAAAAATCTCACAGTCAGCCACACACAACTGCATCAAGGCAGTTACTGATGCCCTCTTTGCTCAACTGGGGGATCACATTCACTTCCCGCTGGATGTGGCTTCTCAGGCACAGAGACTCACAGGGTTTGCACTATTAGCACCCTCAGGTGCATGGGTTTATCAACTGCACCCATGTCATCCTAAGGGCTCCAAATCATCAACCTGATACCTTCTTGAGCCGAAGATCTTTCCACTCCCTGAATGTGCAGGTAGTGTGGGACCACATCAAGGTTTTCCTGCATGGTACTCTGTTAGCTACCGTGACTCATTCACGCTGAGGAATCCCAAACTGTCTCAGCTTCTTCAATGACCGACACTGATCAGTGGTTGGCTTCCTTATGAAGGTGGCTAATGTCCCCCACCTTAGGTGGCTGCAAATGGAGCCCTAACGGAACAATAACAACAGCCATGTGGTGGCCTGGAATACAATAGAGCAGGCTATTGGCATTCTCAACATATGCTTCTGATGCCTTGACCACTCAGGAGGAACTCTTCAATGTTTCCCTGCAAGGATGTCCAAGGTTGTAGTGGTGTGCTGCATGCTGCACAACATTGTGCGGCGAAAGGACCTACAACTGGAAGGGGAAGAAGCCAGGCCCAGAGCTGCAACATCTGAGGAGGAGGAGGACGATGAGGAGGAGGAGGAGGCCCCTGTCCAGGCTCATGGATCTGACATGGAGGATGAGGAAGAGGGTGGCAATGGCAGAGCAGCTGAGAGGGAGGCCCATGTAGCGTAGTTTGCAGGAGGGGATCATTGCCACAAACATCCTAATCCAAAATAGATTCAGCTAGGGTCCAGAAAGCTCACACTGAACATCAGCCAGTGGCTGCTGATCAGCTTCCACATAATAAACCTCTAATACTGAAGCGTCAGTTCCTTAGGAATATGCCCATCTCCGACAAGGGAGAAAGCCAACATCAAAGAATTCCAGTCAGTTACATAAACATGGCTTAAACCATCACCATCATAACCCTTAGCCTCAAGGTATTTCACAAATACAACTTGAGCATTCCTTTACAACCTGAACTCTTCTCATTTTTGCCAATGGCTGTCAACAAGGCAGCAAAGATGCCAGCCTCTACATACTCAAACCATGCCACTATGCCGAGAGTGCCAATAGGAAGCATGACCCAATAGCTCAGATACGATTATATATGCTAACAGAACTGCAGCTAATGCAAATTGCGCAGGGTGACGCTACAACTGTGCTAGACCAACTCCTCGAATTAACTTCAATGCACCTCCGTTGTCCAGTTTCAGGAGTGTGCGACACCTGCAACATGCAAGGCTGCCATAAACCTTGGCTCCCTCACAAACCACACTTTCTACCGCCTGGAAGACAAAAGGCTAGTCACTGAAACGGGGTGTAGAACCTCCCACTCCTTCTCCACTCCCTCCTCTGGCATTAAAAATTTAAAACAAAAAGGCTCGTAAGGCATCCAGCTTTGAATGGTCTCAAACACATTTGTGTGCTTACTTACACTGACCATGTTCTCTAATTGAGTACTGTTGGTGGGGTGGCGGGGGGGGGAGGGGTGAGTGAAAAGGGGTCTGTACAAATGCTTGGTAGCCTAGATTTTGTTGCTGTGACTCACAGATGGCATGCTGTGTTCCCGACCACTAGTTAGACCCTGCTGGCCTGCTCTCTCTGAGTTACACTGTTGTGCCATGACAGTATGCAGCTGTGAGGGACCCGAACAAGGATCAATTGAATGGATATACCCTAAGGACGGGTGCCAAGGGGGCAGAGGGGCAGGTGGATGGGCAAAGGATCGTTGCAAATGTGGTGTGTATCAGACATCCCCTGAGGCATTATAGTAATCTGCGAAAATGCAGAATATTATTAGCAACTAGTGGTGTCAAGATGCTGTCACCTCCGTGGCTGTCTTGTGATGCTTCTCCACGCTTAAAGTGATTGCATGTACTCCTTCATTGCAATTTGAATAGGCAGCAGCCTTTCCTATGGAAAGCCCACAATAGGCCCTCTGTTCCAGTGTCAGCAACCAGTTGGACTACAATTACAGTTTGAACTCACCTGACTGCTCAATGATGTCGCCTTCAAACCACAGCAGCAACACCATCAACTTCCTGACTCACCACTGAAGGCCCTCACTAGCCCTCTTTTTATTTACAACTGAGTCACCAAGCCCATGCTGGACCCACTTCTCCTCTGCACTACTTCCAGGGTCGGTGGCCCTCACTCGCATTAGACTCCTCCCACCCGGAACCAAAATCTGAACATTCGAGGCAACTTTTCAGGAGTCAGGTTTGCGAAGCCGGGACTTTCCCCAACTCTGTGCTCCTGACATGAATTTCAGCCATTGTAATCAACTTAAATGAAAGACACGCTCGGATTTCCCATCAATTCAGGATGGGATCACATTGTGTGATTTACTTACTCATGTAAATGAAAGAGAACCAGAAGGTAAAAACAGTTCGGACCAGTACTCTTATTTTCCAGTTTTTGCTGGTGTTCTATTTTAAGATATAAAAAATCATTTTGGACCAGTTTTCTTATTTCTCAGTTTTTACTGTTTTTTGTTCTGGGAATCTCCGTCTGTGATACAACTCTTAAAGGGACAGATGATTTTTGTGAATTTTTAATGAATTTCTCCCAGTGTTTTTTTAGTGTTGGATTTTTGTTCTTTCTCAAAATTGTCTCATTCCAATTTTTTTTTTATTGATTCTATTTACTTTTGCATTGTTTTCCTTTTGAAAACATGGAGGAAAAGTTCATATTGAAATTAATATCTCCAAAATTATCAGAAACCCAACTGTTATTGAAGCATTCACAAGACTTCATCTGATCAGAGCTTATAAAAAGTAAACAAAGAAAGGGGCTTTTAAAAACAATTTTAAAGGGAGTTCTAAGAGCAACCTCGGTCCCTGATAAATTAATGATGGACTTTGATTTTAAAGCATCGTCAAAATGGCACAAGGCGAGAAAAGGCTTGCCAGGAAGATTAACAGACATCCGAGCTGGACTATCATGTCTGTAGGACCCAGCAATGACCAATGGCAACAGGTTTAAGGTCAGCAGAGATCACAACTGCCAGCATAGAATAGGAAGTACTAAGGCATCAACCAATCTGCTCCCCACAAATATACCTATCAGGTAACTGATGCACTGGAACGTCAACTCTTTTCTTCTCCACCGATGCTGCCAGACCTGCTGAGTTTTTCCAGGTAATTCTGTTTTTGTTTTGGATTTCCAGCATCCACAGTAGCTTTTTGTTTTTATAGCATTGTCATTTCCCTTTCCACTGAATAGAAACTGGAACATAGCAATGTAGCAGTATTTCATAAAGTACAAAGGATGCTGGTGCCATGTGGCCAAATGTCTTCTACCATTTGCTCCTCACCTGTTCACTGTGACTCATCCTGCGATGTCTCCTCAAACTCACTTACTGTATTCTGTGGGATGTATATACTGGTGTTTCTAAATGTCAGTGAGAGAAGTGAGATGCTGTCTTGTTCCAGCCACTGTCAATGCTGGCAAGCTACAGTTCTTGGCTTACAAAGACAGACAAGAAGCAAATGTTAGAATGCTAACTTCAAGATAAACCTGCTGAGTAATGCTTGTGGGTTATTTGTGAAAAGTAGGAAAAATACATAAGACCTGGATGGTATGAGCCCAGAGTTTGAAAGAGAACTTCACCTTTCCCTATTGCCTCCATTGTAGTTTGCCTCGACAAACCACCAGGAGACTCAGGTTTAAGTTTCAATCATTTATTATTCAAGTGTATGCAGGGAGAGACAGCCTTAGGCAGTCCAAGACTGAACTCTAAAAGGTTACAAGTCTCCACTCCTTATATATGCCTTTGGTCACGTATGCATATTCTAATCTTGCCAATTTACAAACACATGCTTCTCCAGCCTCAGCTACTTGTTTCCCATGTGTACATAAATCAAGCAGTGTTCTCATCCACGCAAGACCACCATATCTTGCTGATTGTGCAGGAGTCTGGGATCCTTGATTTCAACACCCACTCCCTGGCCTTGTCCCTTGTTCTACTAGCTTGTTTGGCTCATTCCTTATCCTGTCTAAAGCACATCTGCTACTCTCCAGTTCTGCTTATATTTTATGTTTTACTATAAGAGACTTATAACTAAAATCGCTTAACCATCTCACCTCCAGATGCCTAGGGTGATCAGCTTTACAGGTATCAAAGTCTTCTCATTTCTGGTTGCCTCTATTAAGTGCCACCTTGTTTTGCAAGCAAGAAGATAGTCTTGACATACAGAAGTAGATCTTGACTTTGTGCAATGGTGTAAATTAGTGATAGTGAGTAAATTTTTACCTGAAAATCGGAAGATGTAAAACAGGCTGCTGACTCACTATCACTCACTCACTTACACTATCGAGCAAAATCAAAATCTACCCAGATATGCATGAGTGTGACTGTAGCCTAACCTGTGGGCTGGTCCCACAGTGATGGGTTTGGGGGTGGGGCCAGGAACAAAATGATGGAATCTCACATTGGGCGGCTCCCCGACATGATCTTACCTCAGAGCAATCTTGCTGCATACAGGCCTCCAGACCCCAGACCCCAGAGGGCTCCCCTTCCACACTCATGACCTGGAAGTTGTGCAAACGCTTATTTAATACACTTTTATAACTCTTCAAAGGGCACCTCCATCTTGAGGCACCCTTGTATTTCCAACCTACATCGGTAGTGCCCACCTCTCCGGTTGAGACTGGCAGCTGGACATTACTGAAAGTCTTCCTATTGGGCCTGACATTTGCCTTGTCTGCCCACCATCCTTAACTGGGCAGGCCTCCTGTAGGCAGCTTCTTAATTTATTGCCTCTGAGAAGCTCACAACTGATGTCACCACAGCTATTTCTGGGTTTCTATCCCATGAAGAAGCCGACATCAGGGTTCTACAATCTCAGCAAAATCTAGCTATGTGTGGCAGCAATCGGACTTGCACCTAGGTTGAGTTGCAATCATTTTGTGTATCAAGAGTTTTAAATACATCAACATGTCAAGGCTTTCAATTGTAAATAACTGCTTGAATGTATGCGTGCTGGAGAACTGTAAGGTTGTGTGAGTTTGCAGCGGTGAATGTGAAACAGGTTCACGTGCAATACATTTTGATGTGCTGTAAAGTTTCTGGTCTTTTAAGCTAAATATTTCCTTTAGTTCAATATCACCGGCCCTAAGTGCTGGCCTACTTAGCAGAGAGGTCCTGAAACAAGAATCAGACACTCTGTTAACATATAAGAGGTGGATAATGCTCATTTTAGATGGCTGCCATAGACAGACAAATGAACGATATCCTGTACAAAGGGTAAATTTGCAATAATTACAACCTTTACTAAAAAAGCAAATGCAATAAGGATGCTTCTCTTGGAAAAACACTCAATATTAAATTGTCACTTGAAATATAGTCGCTGATTTTACTACCACAGAGTGTTCTGGCTACCTCATGTCCAGGATAGCTCCAGAGTAATTGCTGTCCTTGTGCATTACCATCCAAGCTATAGCTCCAAATTCTTTTAAAGATATCACAGGATAAAGGGATATTAGAAACTCTATGCTGGATTACATGGCCAGCTATGTAATGGATTCACAATGCCATTTCCCACACAAATGCACATGCACATGTTTTATATTTATTATTTTCTTGTATTCTAATTGGAAATGGTTTTAACCATTAATCTGTTCCAGATACTTTGAATACCCGTTTAATCAGATTTCCATCTTTGGATAATGACTGTGATCAAGTTTTCCCAAAGGAGCCCACAGGATAAATATTTCGCCTTCATTGTCTTCATCCATAAACTTAACATGTCACGAAGTTTGTGAACCATTTACAGCTGCAAGCTATCTGACAACCTTACAATTTTTTCATTTTTACCATACACACACATACTCCAGCAGGGCAGATATCCAAGCAACTACTTAAAAGTTGGTTCATTGGATCATCCACCCAATTGGGTTCTTTAAAGGACAAGTGATCTACTCTACCAATTACCACCTCAGCGATGGGGACAAAATTTACCCTAGATCTCTGTCTTGTTCATAGGTTTGTTATTCTGGATGTGTCACAGCAAATCTGTGATGTCTGTTAATTGATGACTGCAAAAACGGCTTGTTAAAACCAATTTCATTTTCATGTGAGCTGTGATTAGCAAGTAAAAAATCCAGTAAATGATTCAGCATAGACAAAGATATTTCATTCCTATCAAGGCTGTGTGAGAGGTTCACATGAACTAGCAGTAAATGTGAAACATGTTGACAAGCAATAATATGTGGTATGGTTGGTTGGGCTTGATAAATGACACTGTTCAGTAGTCTGAAGATATGTCACCTTCATGCAAAGTTGTTTTTAGGTCTTGGAGAACTGTGTACACAGCATTAAACCTGGCCACCATTTCCTATCAGGGAGGTTGCACTGCTGTTCTCTCGAGAAGATACCATGAAATGTCAAACAGGTGCTCCCTTCGCATGCATCTCATACAACAGGACTTCTACATCACCAGCTGGAGAATAGGGCTGTGTCACTTTATGATCTGCCCAAAAGACTCACTTCCTATCTTAATATTTGTTTTTCCATTTACTGGTTATTGTTACTCGCTTCTTTAGCCCATCAAAAAATTAAAATAGCTGAAAATTAAGCTCTTGCAGCCTTAAAAAAACTTAGCCATAATTTATGACCCCACTTAAAATAAATGGCCATGTTCATTTTAATTCTCACGCACTGTCCTTTAAGAGCCGGTATACACTGTTTTCAATACCGTTTTGTTTTTTAGTGAGCTTCCATTTGCAGATCCAAGCCTGGCTGAGGCTTGGACCTTGAGGCCCAGAAGATACAGTAGGATTGGCTTTTCCTCATTCATCAGAGAATTGCGAAATAGATCCCCATTAAATTAAGGCAGTATTACACACTTTTTTTGTCAAAGACCATGGATAGAGTCAGCCCAGATTTGCACTAAGTGCAGTAGGGGGATGGTAAAATGATGTTTTACCCGCCGGTTGCAATGGCGTGTTTTCATGCCTTATCGTCCCAAACCCGCCGCATTAATCATGCATTCCCGGGAAACATGCCGATTCGATGGCAGGCAGGCTCTTATTCACCCACCACAACGTCACCTTGCTGCTTCATCATGCCGGGAGCCATATTTAAATTTCAGACGCACGCACACATCTCAGTGCTTCCAGCCCAGGACTACTACGGGGGGGGACAGGGGGGTGGGTGTCTAGCCTAATAATGATATGCAGATGTATTACAGTGAGGTTCCTAACATCCGATGGTGGAAAACACGGTCTGCCGTTGGCGGGCTGAATGGACAATCGCAAACTGGTTTCACACCGTTGTGAAACCAATCATGCCATATTGTCCGCTCATGCCACCAAACACGCCTGATGCTGGTGGGCACGGAAAATCCCAGTCCATAACTAAACAGTGATCTGTTCAAGGGTCATTCTAACCAGTTTCATCTCTTGCTGGTGACATTCCCTTAAGTATAAGGCTTCTGGACATTCCTATGAGTGGTCTGACCATTTCACATTTAGGGATATCCTCTTACTATCCAATGTCTAATTATAGAAGATAACCCAAGGTTGTTACAATTGGAACCTGCATATGCAAACTAGATATTTGTGGCTTTTGCATGTGCTTCCAAAGATGCCTGTCCAATTACTTGAAAGCAGTGCACGTAAACAATTAACAGGCTAGATATGAAATGTTAGATTTAGTTGAGAGAAAGCTCGTGGAGCATAAACACCAGTATGGACTAGTTAAGCCAAATGGTTGGTACTGTGCTGTACATCCAATGTAATTCTTTGTAAAGAATGGCGGATGGTATTTAATGCCAACTAAAGTAAACAGCTAGACGAAGGAACAAAACACAGATGGTACGCATACTCCATGCTGAATGCAGTGTCAGGGACCTGAGTTATAAGGAAATACTCAAGAAACTTGGAGCTGAATCTTAACCCTCAAAAAGGATAGGTTTGGGCGAGGTGAGATGTGAAAACTCTAAAAAAAAAATCTCAAATCAGATCCGAACACACTCACTTCTTGGTTTAATAGCGTCTAGACAAAGGTATGGGAGGCCAACCCATTCCCAGGAGGGCACTTAAATATTTTGAGGCTGGCCGCTTCTGATCTATGGCTGGCTGCATTTCCCAGGCCATGGGAAACCCAGTGCTGAAGGAAAGTGAGCACAGCTTCAGGGAGAAGGTAAATATCCTTAAACCACTGCTTGTGCGCCAGGAGGAACAGGAATGTTTGTCCCCAGACGCCCAAGCTCTCCAAACCGCCTCCCATCCTCCCCGCGGCATTTACCCTTCCCATACAAAGATCTGCTGGGGCTAAGGACCAGCCAGCCCCCCAGGATGGAGGATGGTCAGACTCCCGACCTGCCAAGTTCAGGTATGGACACCCTCCTCCCTTGCTCCCAAAAGTAGCTACAGCTGCTTAGCTGTGGCCTGTTCTGGGCATAACTATTAATCAGGCTGACCTCTGGGCTGGGAACCCACATAAAAATAAACTACACGTACTGTGGAGGCAAATGCCCCACCTATGCAACCCACCTTTGGGGCTTTGATGGCCTTGGAAATGAGAAGATAATCTTTAAACAGTTATGTCATAACATGGAAATCATGCTAATGCAGTTATTTGACCCTGGGTTGCAAAACCTATTCAAATTCAAGTGAAAATAGTTCAAGTGAAAACAGTTCCAAAACCGATACAGTTTTGATATAGGTGCCAAATCTGCTACAGTTTCATCTAATTCCACCAAAACCTCCCCAAAGTGATGAAACAGTATAACAGCACAGAAGGTTACAGCGCGCACAACAGATGCTGGGCAGAACTCCCAACTTCAGCGGAGATGGGCAACAACAGATCAGCCACTCTTTATACACACTGCCTAATTGTCTTTTCCATAACTGCAATGTAAATGAAGGCCGGGTGGAGTGTACAACATGCAGCCGATTCAACTTCCTAATATCAAAAGTGTCCAAGATTAGACAGTAACCTGAGATATCAGATGATTGACTAAAGTGGGATTATTTTGAATAACTGAATGCATCTGAAAGAGTTTTTTATGCTTTTGGTTATCAAGTTCGCTTTGTCCTGCGAATTCGAGTTGCCCCCTTGATATTAACACATTAGTTGGTACTTGGTACAATATAAGCAGAGAGGCCAATTGACTGAACAAACACTGGTGGTTTATTGGAACTAAGATCAGAACTCTAACCACAATGTGCATTTCTTCAATCACCCCCGACTCTAGATTTACAGTTATCAAAGTAGCCCGTGCTGTATAGTGATTGGTCAGTACAGGTGGTCAATCAATTACATTCTCTTAAAGGCACATAGCCCTCCGCTTTACCAGAGTTCTATTGATAAGACTTTTTCCATTGCTCTTCCTCTATCCTGACCTCTCTACATGATCAACATCAAGCCCACATGTCCCAGGCTAAATAGGCAAGTTTTAATCCTAGGCTGTGTACTGGCAAAAAATTAAAATTACTGCTGCCCATAAAATAATATATTCCATACACATATTGTTCTCAGAAATTAATGAACTATTTTTTGCGTGGTTCATTCATTATTAACTCAAAAGGAACAGCTGGTGCCAGTAAGGCCAGATTGTAATATCTTCCTCCTCATCTCTTCATTAATTGCTGAACGCCTGCTTCAGTATCTAGATTGTGAAAAATCATCACCTACACCTATGGAGTAGCGAATGATTTTTGACACAAGTAACGATGAATATAACTGGCACTGTCTAAAGTAATGTTCATTATTTCTACCAGTGAAATTTTGTAATGAACTTCTTAATTTTTCTCTAAGTTCTCATCTTGTCCACATAGATTATGCACACGTAGAAAGGAGAATAATTTAGACACCAAAAGAAAAAAATCTAGAGTTATATCAAAAGGACATGAAATGTAGTGAGGAAAACTTTCGGCCTGTCTGCAATATAAATGTCTCCTTCTGTGAATTTACCACTTATGTTTTGCGTATATATACTTGTAAAGATATTGAATAATAATTCAAAAATCCTGACATTCCCATGGAGCAATATTGATCTCTTGCAGTAACTCCAGTGGAAGATTGGCAGAACCCTGAAGGAAATGATGTAAGTGCCCATTCATCCTCTTTCCCAGGGAGTTTTATCCATCTCCCACCAGTTACAATGACCATAAAAACATAAGAACATAAGAAATAGGAGCAGGAATAGGCCATTCAGCCCCTCAAGCTTGCCCCACCATTCAAAAAGATCATGGCTGATCTGCCCCAAACCTCAACTTCTCTTGGGAGATATATAGTAGCCGCATGCAAATTTAAGGTTAAAATGCCTGGTCTGAATGCTGGCCACCCCATGGAAACATCAGATTGTTAGTTAAAACAGCGGTAGAGGACTTATTGCTTTGTTGCCGATGCACTTTCGCCTGCTACCATTTTAACTGTGCACTTTTAAGATTTGTCCGATAATACTTTGAGTAAGGAAAGCAGTTTTCCTTTTACAACTTAATGAGATGCTCATCTCTGTCCTGCTCAGCAAAGCTAAGAAAGGACCTCACACACTCCAGAAAGGTGAGTCCTGCATTGTCCCATGCCAGCAGTACCCAATGCTTTTCACTTGTGCTGAGTATTTCATCACTTGGAAACTCCACATGATCTAGCCCTGTGCAGTGCCAATGGTAATGCTGATGCTTAGGAGAGATGAAGTACATGATAAGGTGTCCTCTGCAGGAGGTTCATGCTGCTATAAAGTACTTAGGAGATATAGAAAAGAGACAAGAGTTAGGATAGCCCTGAGAGGCTGAACATCACCAGGTGTCAGTCTTGACAATACAGTCAAAAGTTGCAGCAATTGCTGAATATTTGCTGAGTTGAATGAAGGGTTACATGTAATGTGCAGAAAACCTGCTCAGATGTGTGCACATGGCTCTTCCCAAGCTATTAATGTCTGGGACTGTTTGCTCTGCTTGGGTGAGGTTTAGGATTAGATGCTTCTCCCTTGATTGCCTTCCTTGCATTATGTACCAAATTATCCTTTAGAAAGAGAGGGTGAGAGTTAGTTAGTGGTTGTTGAAAAGTGAGTGGAGATATGCAGAGCTCACACATATAGCACATATGCTGAGAGTTGGAGATGTTAAATGAATGAGGGTGGGAAGGTAACGAACGTATGAATATGAAATAGTACTGGGAGGAGAACCTGGTTGTGCAAGTGTTGGGATGTGTCAAGAAAGCCAGACTTACTTTCTCGTCCAGGGCAGAGGTCAGGAACTCCAAGTCCCGGCAGACATCTTTTTTGAGTTCCTTGGGCTGAAGATGGGCACTGCAAGCCTGCGCAGAAAGAGAAAATGGCACAAAAACCCTGGTCATGTAATTGGATGCAGAGCACCATTGAAGATAAATGTCCCAGGCATGGGGACAGGGACAGAAAGAGGTCCCAGTTAAGTTAAAAGCAGTTAAAGGGCTGCAGTTAGCAGACTTTAAGTGAAGAGGGCTCAGGGGAAGCCCTGGTAGTTGAAGAGGGCTTAGGGGGAGCTCTGAAGATCCATGAAGGTTGGCAACTTTGTGCTGCAGGCAGTTGGGTTGAAGGTACCCCATTGGAACAGTAGTGTTCTGATCAGCACAGCCGAAGAGCTGAAGTTGTGCTTGTGAGTTAATGCTGGAGTTTATACTCGGGAATCCAGGGGAACAGAATCTCGGGAGACGAGATTGAAACTCTGCAAGGTGGGCCGTTTTTGATGCCGTCCGAGTTGGAGAGAATTCCAAGGTTAGATCTTCGAAGGTGAAGACTGGAATCCCTCATGAGAAAGGCAGAGTTTCAGTGAGATTGGTTGACTCAATGTTACTGACATCTGGGTGGATTGTTGCGAAATCCATGTGTTTAATAGGTGGATACCCGTTTACCAAATCAGACAGCAGAAGACATTCTGTGAATCACAACTGTTTTATTGTTAATCAATAGTTCAGAACAAATACCAATTTCCACTCTTCCCTTCTGGATCCTCTCCCTGTCCAGAAGCTAACTAACTACTGGGGGGAAACCTAGCTCTTAAGTACAGGATTCAAGGAGCATCACCTGCTCTCAATTCACTCTGAAGCTTGTCCTGGTTTACTCTTAAAGGGACCTGCATTTCTAACATTGCCACGTGGACTCTGTTTTGGTCACATTTGGCATTTATTGTGCAGTGTGTCGTGTGCGACCACAGTTTACCTGTTAATTCACATGTTGCTCATACTTACCATGAATGTTAACCCTGAGTATAAGATAGACATTGTAAATTGTTTTATCTTTCTGACCTTGTGTAGTAAAGTTTATTTTTGTTTGTTCAAAACTTGTGCAATCTTGTGACTTTATTCACTGAGCAAGTGTCTTGAATCTCAAACTTTGTCTGCTTTAAACAAAACATTATTGCGCCCTAACCAAATCTTACCAAAAGCTTCGAGGTCTGGTGTAGGATCATAGCATATGTAAGAGAATAGTGTTTAGCATGTGGTGTGAAGAGGGGAAAGAAGAGGTGAGTGTGTTTTGAATGAGAAAAAGAGGTGTTCAGTGTGCCTTGTCTTGGTATTTTTAAATTTATTCATGGGATGTGGGCGTCGCTGGCTAGGCCAACATTTATTGCCCATCCCTAATTGCCCTTGAGAAAGTGGTGGTGAGTTGCCTTCTTGAACAGCTAGAGTCCATGTGGTGTAGGTACACCCACAGTGCTGTTAGGAAGGGAGTTCCAGGATTTTGACCCAGCGACAGTGAAGGAATGGCGATATAATTCCAAGTCAGAGTGGCGAGTGACTTGGAGGGGAGCTTTCAGGTGGTGGTGTTCCAATGTATCTGCTGCCCTTGTCCTTCTAGATGGTAGAGGTCGTGGGTTTGGAATGTGCTGTTGAAGGAGCCCTGGTGAGTTCCTGCAGTGCATCTTGTAGATAGCACACAGCTGCCACTGTGCATCAGTGGTGGAGGGAATGAATGTTTGTGGATGGAGTGCCAATCAAGCAGTCTGCTTTGTCCTGGATGGTGTCAAGCTTCTTGAGTGTTGTTGGAGCTGCACTCATCCAGAAAAGTGGAGAGTATTCCATCACACTCCTGACTTGTGCCTTGCAGATGGTGGACAGGCTTTGGGGAGTCAGGAGGTGAGTTACTCGCTGCAGGATTCCTAGCCTCTTATGCTGAAAGATGTGATGAAGTGGAGGGGATTGTTTATAGTTGTGGGGGGGAAATATAAGGAATATTGACAGGTGTTGTAGAGAGAAGTGAAGGGGTGAAGCAGATATTGGCAAATGAGATTTAATTTAGATAGTGTGAGATATATTTTGAGAGGAAGAATAAGGAGGCAACATACTCCTTGCAAAGTAAGTCCCTAAATGAGACAGAGAAACAAAGAGATCTGAGAGCACAGGTAACCAGGTCACTCAAAGAAGCAACACAGGTTAATAAGGCCATGCAAAAAAACAAAGCAGTGGGGTCCATTTCTAAAGGTACAGAACTGTAAGGCAGAGAAGTTATGTTAAATAAGAATAGAAAGTGCTGGACAAACTCAGCAGGTCTGGCAGCATCTGTGGAGAGACAAACAGAGTAAAAGTTTTGAGTCCATATAATTTTGTCATGACTCACTGTGGATAGTGCGCTGTAATATCAAGCCCCATTGCTCCCCGAACTGCAACAAATGTGAAAAAAGAGTGATCAGCCCACCTGATTGTTTAATTTCGTTTAACAGAATATGAACACCAGGTTTGTAAGCTTAGTAAGTAAATAACTGTTTATTGAACACATTTTCTTTAACCAGTGGAAAAAGAAAGAAACATGAACTGCTAATTTCTAACTCTATAACCTAAACTCTACCCCTGATTAAATCCCTATACACACACATACAAGACACATAATACACACAAAAACGTGGATTTTAAGGGTGGGATAAAACAGTTCAACAGCACCAATTCCGGAGTACAGGATTCAGTGGGTTGATTTTGATCAATATCTTTCCAATTCCATTCAGTTCTTTGTTGATGACACAAGGTAGTCTTCCAGCACTTTCAATCTCCTGTTCACTGCTTGAGCACTTGCCTTTCAATGTCTCTAATGGTGATTTTTCCCTTTTCTTCTTGCAGGGGTTTTAGAGAGCATATTATAGAGATGTGAGAAGAAAAAGCCAACTAGCTATTATTGTAAAATTACTGGAATCTTACACACACAGGAGAAATAAATTTTAGGTCTTTCCTCTTTTCAGGCTAGGAGCTTCTCTGCTATACTGCTTTCACACAAACCCTGGTCACCTGCTCATGAGCCAATTAAAATGTTGTTGCCAGGCAGTTCCCCATTAGACCAGACTCCTCCTCAGCACCATGTCCTGTCTTTCATGGCACACTCTGTTCCAGGACAGCAACATTGTATATATCCCTCACACTTTTCCAGTAGACATGTCCTTCAAACTGCAGCCATTGTAATATTAATCCACAGTCCAACAGAAAAAAAAAATGTTCTTTACAGACTCTTCTTCAGAATTCAACATAACTTAATAACTTTGGAACTTAATTTAACTTCAGAAGTTATATTAAACTTGATTTATATTAAACTTAGGCCTCATTTGGAGTTCTGTGAACAGTTCTCATCTCCATATTATAAAAAGGATATGAAGAAACTGGAAAAGGAATAAAAAAGACTTATTACAATGATATCAAAATTGAGAACTTGTACCTATAGGAGAGAGTGAACAGGCTGGGGCTCTTTACTTTAGAAAAAAATAAGACTGAGGTGATCTGATTGAGGTCTTGAGGATTGTGAAAATATTTGATAGATATGGGGAAAATGTTTCCACTTGTGGGCAAGACCAGAACTTGGTGCCACAAATATAAGATGAGTCACCAAAAAATGCAATAGGAAATATAGGAGAAATTTCTTACCTTGCTGCTGTTGGGAGATCACTTAACCCCTTCCTGCGTTGAAGCCAGGTCCTGGGGGTAACGCAGTTGGAATTCCCTGCCTCACCCCACCATCTATGATGCACCCAGAGTTAAAATCAGGGCTAAAATGTAAAGGGTGTTGTCATTCATTATGTTAATAACTAAGCTTTAAATATTAATGAAATTAATTTGAATATGTAGCAGCATGCATGAATTCAATCCTTTATATCTTTCAGAGTAAAATTAACAATTAAAAAATGAAATTAAAATTTTGTTTGAATGATAGAACAGAATAAAACTCATTAGATCTGAAATTCCTGTCAGGGATATTAAGTGAATGAGCTTGTTTGGAACTGTTGTCTCCACGATTTGACTGGAAATTTTAAAGCATTGTAAAGGTAAAGGTTAATCTCTCTACAAAAGGAGCAGAGTGACGAATTTCAAAGGAATGTATTTGTACAGCAGCATTCCACAACATAATTTTAGTACCAGTCTCAAGAATTCAATTCATATCATACACTCTGAGACATTTAGGACAGATGAATATTTCTTTTTTTTGGTGAAATACTGAGTAAAACTACAAAATATGAAAATGATTCCATTTATTTTCGTTCATTGAAAAATGTTATTGTGCCTTATCTGCCTACAGCTGTTTTATGTTCTAATACATTAAAATGCATAAAAGTGCAAATACGTTTATTTTCCTAATATAAAAATTATGATTAGCTAGGAACTATAGAAAACAAAATAATTGCAAAGTGGTTACAGATGTAATGGAACTCTTTACATCGCAGTACATTTCTGAGGTAAAACTCCCAGAGGGAAGATTAGAAATTCATATAAAAATGTAACAACATATGGAATAATGAATTGTCTTTTATCTATCAAGCAGAGGCCTTTGTTTGTCCAATTGTTGAAACAGGATTGGAGGTTCCAGTGATAGGATTTTAGATCAAGATCGTTGCACTGATGGAATATCAATGATGGAATATCCAAGTCACTCACATCCTGACTTGGAAATATATCGCTGGAAATATATCCATTGGCGCTGGGTTAAAATCCTGGAACTCCCTTCCTAACAGCACCGTGGGTGTACCTACACCACATGGAGTGCAGTGGTTCAAAAAGGCAGCTCACCACCACCTTCTCAAGGGCAACTAGGGATGGGCAATAAATGCTGGCTCAGCCAACGAAGCCCACATCCTATGAATGAATAAAAAGAAGAAAAAGGAATTTAGCCAATCAAGCCTGTTCCTTCAACTGACAATGTAGTTTGTCCCATCAATGGCTCTCCCAAAACAGCTGAATAACCATATATAAAACTCCTGATACAGCATTGAAATTCCTCCTTTGTCTGCATGACCAAACAAAATTCCAGAATATTAATTCAATATTAACATTTGAACTGTTGTGTTTGATAATATTCAGCAGCATAGGAACTAATAATTGACAGAGTATGCAACACCTGTGTACACTTGTATTATAAGTATCTTCTTAATCAGCTATTAATTAATTAATTAACTGCTTTGTGTGTGTCTACTCCAAAGAAGCCACGATTCAGTGAAAAACAAAAATGCCTTTGCAATACAAAAATGTTCTCATCTCTATTCTCACTGAAGGTTTGGTGACCCGAGTTTTCATAACTTTGTTCTATAACTTTAATCTAGGCTTCCTTGTGGAACCGGATGAGCAAGAGTTCTCCTGCCAGCCTCATAGGGAACCCTTGGACTATCCTGGTTACTCTACGCTCCCTCCCACAAGATGGCTAGAAACTCCTCCTTCCCAATTACTTCCATAGATCCCTTCACACCCAGCTGAGTGCCAGGGACACTTCAAATGGGTCCCTGGCTGTGGCACTCCTGCTGCCAAGTTCCTGCTCATGCCCGCTAGCCAGGATTGCATTTAGCCGATTCAAGCAGGACACAAGGAGAATTCATGTAAATGAGGTGTGGCCATTAAGATCAACCAAGCCTCCACATTTCTGGAGTCCTTGCATTTGCCGGCTACTTCAGTACCCCTTTTAAATTCAAAACCATTAATTATGCATGCATCTCTTTAAGTTCTATGCTCCCAGTGTTCTAGAAATGCTTTCCTGAAGTTTGTCTGCTGTATATATAGCATTTATGTTATTGCCCCAAATTACATAACCTATTAACCTCCATTTTATTCATGCCTGTCAGAATTTTAAAGGCTTTGGATGATGTCTATGTTAGATCATTTATTTAGTGAAAAAAACCCTGAATCTTAATTATCACACTTCTCCAAATTTAAACTTACACCCAAGAGACCAAAGGAGCTCCTAATAAAGGGATTCACTTAGTTTAACATAAGCTATTTTAATTTACGATCCAATTCATGCATTCATCAAGGGAAATGTTGGTTTGATGTACATTAATTTGTTATCTGTCAAGTTATTATAATGAGGGTCTTTTTGTGGTTCATAAAAACACCATGATTCTAGTCTTTGCCAGTGCTCAGCAAAGGTCATATTATCTGCTTCTTCAGATGAGAGAAACATTTTAATCATCTCACTAAGGACCATGCAATGGCAATGTAAAAAACAAGAAAAGCAGGAAAAATAAGAATGTGTGGAAGTGGTCATGTGTTATTTTATGGCTATATTTGGAGGGAGAGACTTATTTTAAGAGAAAAGATCTTAGCTGGAATTTTCCAGCCACGTTGGTATCAGGTGTCATGGCGGACAGGGGGTGATATTACAGCGAGGTGGCCAAAAATCTGTTTCACACCGTCATGAAGCCAGTTTGCGATCGTCCGCTCAACCTGTCAATGGGGTGTTTGCCCCCACTGCACGTCAGGAACCTAATTTCAATACCTTAGCGTCTCATTTTAAGCCCTGCTCACTGGAATCATTCCCCCACGCTGGATCACTCGGGCACACCAGCGTGATTGCACGCAGACATGTTTCACAACTGAACGTAAGCAATGTGCACCTGGCGAGCTGCACTTCGCTTGCGACTTTGCCTACTTCGCTTTGGGCAGCACTCAAGGTCATCAGTGCCAGGCTTCATAGGCAGCACCACATCACTTTTAGGAGGGCTTATGGGCAGGTCTCTACCTACCAGACCAGCTGTAAGATGGAGGTGGCTTTTCAATGGCTGCAGGGCTAGGGCTTGCTTGTGGAAGGGGGAGAAGTAGCCTCAGGCAAGGGAAGAGGCTGCAGGGCGAGGGATATACAGGGGAAGTGGGTATCCCAGGGTATGTGTGGGGACACATGTTGATCTGTGCAAGTGGCGTCAAGATGGTGAGGGCTGAGGAGGCAGTCTCCAGAGGAAATGAGGCCAGATGGAGATGTGAGGGTGTGTGTGAGAGAGTGAGTGGTGATGTCCCTTGAGCTGGCGGTGAATGAGATGCCATTGAATGTGTAATGGCTTTGTGAGTGTGAGAGTTTGGAGTGATAAGATGGTTGCCTTACCCTGGCGGCATGGATGAGATCATTCATCTGTTTCTGCACTTGACGGCTGACCTCTTGTGTGCAGCATTGGCACTGTCTACCTCTGCTACTGCCTCCCAAGCTGGAGCGATGAGACTGATGGGCCTCCTTTAGGTAGAGTGGGGGTAGAGGACATTGTGGTGGGCCTCCACAGCATCCAGAAGGCGTCCCAGGGATGCATTACTGAATCGGGGAGCTGCACTGTTCTTGGAATTTGGGGCCATGTCTTCACCAGAGCATTACTGGAGTAGAAATTTTCCCCCGTTGGGGGGAAGTTGATGGGCGGGCGTGTGCGGGCGCACTTCCGATCAGCGCCCCCGATCGGAGGCACGGCACCATTTTACGTGGGTGGGCCGATTATGGCCCGCCCAATGTGACGTCCGCAGGGAAGTGCTACGCGCTCCCTATGCAGGTGGGGGATGTCTAAAATCGGGAGTGCGCTCTTTCGTGCATGCACGCGAAAGAGCGCACTCATCTCCCTGAGGCTGCACTTAGCCTCAGGGGGATCACCTCTACATGTAAAAAAGATAAAAGTAGAAAAATAAAATTTCCTTTACATGTCCCCTCATGTGACCATGTCACATGAGTTGGGACATGTCCATAATTTTTACACAATCTTTATTAAAAATTTTTAAAGACTACATGAAACCTCATCCCGCCCGTGGATGAGGTTTCATGATTTTTCCATTTGCCGCCGGGGCTCCTGGCCTGCCCGCCAACCTTAAGGTTGGACGGGCAGGTCCTTTAATTGCTTAATTGACCCTGTCAATGGCCTCAAGTGGCCATTGACAGGTCGGCGGACCCGCAGCTGATTTTGCTTGCTCCCGCCTTCCTGAAAATTTAAATCGGGCGCGGTGACGTCGAGAATTCGCCCCGACATCACCACACGTCATTTTGCGCATCGGTGAGCGGGGGCGACGGTAAATACCGCCCCTGGACTGCAAGCATTGAGAAGTGTGCACGTGGCTACATGAGGAAGCAGTGAGTAATGGCGTGGCATGCAACTCAGAGGCCACCCGCCAGCAAGACAGTGTGTTTCCTGTGGTTGCATAATTTATGAGGCGGGATTGGAAAGATACAGCATGAAAACCCGCCATTGCAGCCGGCGGGTGAAACAAATTTTTTCTTGCCCGCTACCACACTTTGTGCAAATCTGGGATGATTCCTCCCCTTATCAAACAATAGCAATTTTTCTTCTCAGTAATAGTGGTCACAGGTTTGGAAGGTGCAGTCAAAGAAACCATAGCGAGTTACAGTGTATCTTTTAGATGGTATATGCTGGTGCACCAGTGGTGGAGGAAATTGATGTTTACAGAATGGATGGTATGGCGACCAAACAAGCTGCTTTGTCTAGGATGGTGTTGAGCTTCTTGAGTGTTGTTGGAACTGCACTCATCCAGGCAAGTGGAGAGTATTGCATCGCACTCCTGACTCGTGCCTTGTGTAGATGGTGGACAGACCTTGGGAAGTCAGGAGGTGAGTTACTCACAGAATCACACAGAATCACAGTGCAGAAGAGGCCCTTCGGCCCATAGAGTCTGCACTGACACGTGAGAAACACCTGACCTACCTACCTAATCCCATTTACCAGCACTTGGCCCATAGCCTTGAATGTTATGACGTGCCAAGTGCTCATCCAGGCGCTTTTTAAAGGATGTGAGGCACCTGCCTCCACCACCCTCCCAGGCAGCGCATTCCAGACCGTCACCACCCTCTGGGTAAAAAGGTTTTTCCTCACATCCCCCCCTAAACCTTCTGCCCCTCATCTTGAACTTATGCCCCCTTGTGACTGACCCTTCAACTAAGGGGAACAGCTGCTCCCTATCCACCCTGTCCATGCCCCTCATAATCTTGTACACTTCAATCAGGTCGCCCACTCACTGCAAAATTCCCAACCTCTAATCTGCTCTTCTATCAACATTTATATGGCTGGTCCAGTACAGTTTCTGATCAATGGTCACCCCCAGCCCCACAAGATGCTGATTTTTGGGGGAGTCAGTGATGGTTATGCTGTTCAGTGACAACAAAAGGTGGTTAAACTCTCTCTTGTTGGAGATGATCATTACCTGGCACTTGTGTGGCATGAAGTTTACTTGCCATCAGCACAAGCCTGAATATTGTCTAGATCTTGCTACATGTGGGCACAGACTGTTTCACTAACTGAGGAGTTGCAAATGGAACTGAACACTGTGAAATCATCAGTGAACATCTCCACTTCTGACCTTATGAAGGAAGAAAGGTCATTGATGAAGCAGCTGAAGATGGTTGGGCCAAGAGCATTACCCTGAGGAACACTTGTAGTGATGTCCTGAGGGTGAGAAGTTTGGTCTCCAACAACCACAGCCATCTTCTTTTGTGCTGGGTATGACTCCAACCAGTGGAGAGTTTTCCACCTGATTCCCGTTGACTTCAATTTTGATGGGGCTCCATGATGCCACACTCGGTCAATGTTGTCTGATGTCAAGAGTAATCACTCTCACCTCATTCTTCAATTCACATTTTCGTCCATGTTTGAATCAAGACTGTAATGAGGTCAGGAGCTGAGTGGCCTGGCAGAACCCAAACTGAGAATCAGTGAGCAAGTTATTGGTGAGCAAGTACCACTTGATAGCACTGTCAATAACAGCTTCCAACACTTTGGTGATGTTTAAGAGTAGACTGATGACTTACTGAATTGGCTAAATTGGATTTGTCCCGTTTTTAGTGGACTAGGGCAATTTTCAACTTTGTCAGGTAGATGTAGGTGTTATAGCTATACTGGAACAGCTTGACTAGAGGCCTGGCTCATTCTGGAGCACATGTTTCAGCACGACAACTGGAATGCTGTTGGCACCTATAGCCTTTGCTCCATCCAGTTTCTTGACATCCCATGGAGTGAATCAAATGAACAAAAGACTGGCTTTTTTTTTATTCATTCACGGAATATGGGCTTCACTGGCTGGGCCAGAACTTATTGCCCTTGAGAAGGTGGTGGTGAAAACTGAGTGGTTTGCTAGGCCATTTCAGAGGGCATTTTTATGAGTCAACCACATTGCTGTGGGTCTGGACTCACATGTAGGCTAGACTGGCAAGGAACCTAAAGAACATTAGTGAACCAGATGGGTTTTTACAACAATCGACAATGGTTTCATGGTCATCATTAGACTTCTAATTCCAGATTTTTATTGAATTCAAATTTCACTATCTGCCATGGCGGGATTTGAACCCGAGTCCCCAGTCTGTGATGCTTGGAGCCTCAGGTGGACACCTAGATGGATCAACCATTTGGCAGTTCTGCCTAATGATGGTTTTGAACACTTCAGCCCTGTCGTTTGCGTTAACATGCTAAAATTTGCCATCATTGAGCATGGGGATGTTCATAGAGCCTCCTCTTCCCATTAGTGGTATAATTATCCACTACCATGCATAACTGGATGTGGTAGGACTGCAAAGTTTTGATCTGATCTGTTGGTTGTGGGATTGCTGATCACTACCTATAGCATGCTGCTTCCACTATTTAGTGGGATATAATCCTTTCTTGTAGCTTTACTCCTTATTTTTACTTGTTGCTTTTTCTAGCCATGTTGTTGAGGTTGATTCCCTGGTTTCATGGGAATATTAGGTTGAGGAATACAACGCACCATGAGGTTACAGCTTGTGGCATGCTGCTGGTGGCTCCACAGTGCCTCATGGAAGCCCAATTTTGAGCTACCATATCTGCTTTGAATCTATTCCATTTCAGCTGCTTGATCAATGACCTTCCTTCCATCATAAGGTCAGAAGTGGGGATGTTCACTGATGATTGCACAGTGTTCAGCACCATTCACGATACCTCAGATACTGAAGCAGTCCATGTCCAAATGCAACAAGACCTGGACAATATCGAGGCTTGGGCTGACAAATGACAAATAACATTCACGCCACACAAGTGCCAGGCAATGGCCATTTCCAACAAGAGAGAATCTAACCAACACCCCTTGACATTCAATAGTATTACTATCGCTGAATCCCCACTATTGATATTCTGGGGTCACCATTGACCAGAAACTGAACTGGACTAGCCATATAAATACTGTGGCTACAAGAGCAGGTCAGAGGTTAGGTATCCTGCGGCGAGTAACTCACCTCCTGACTCTCCAAAGCCTGTCCACCACCTACAAGGCACAAGTCAGGAGTGCGATGGAATACTCTCCACTTGTCTGGATGAGTGCAGCTCCAACAACACTGATGAAGCTTGACACCATCCAGGGCAAAGTAGCCCGCTTGATTGGCACCCCATCCACAAACATGCATTCCTTCCACCACTGATGCACAGTGGCAGTAGTGTGTACCATCTACAAGATGCACTGCAGGAACTCACCAAGGCTCCTTAGACCGCATCTTCCAATCCTACAACTGCTACTACTTAGAAGGACAAGGGCAGTAGACACATGGGAACACCACCACCTGGAAGTTCCCCTCCAAGCCACTCACTATCCTGACTTGGAAATATACCGCCGTTCCTTCACTGTCGCTGGGTCAAAATCCTGGAACTCCCTTCCTAACAGTACTGTGTATCTACCTACACCACATGGACTGCAGTGGTTCAAGAAGGCAATTCACCACCACCTTCTCAAGGGCAATTAGGGATGGGCAATAAATGCTGGCCTAGCCAGCGATGCCCACATTCCATAAATTAATTTAAATAAAGCATGGTAGTAGTGCCGCAGAGCATGATGAAGAGACACCTCAGCATGACAACAGGATTTTGTCTCTACAAGAGACACTCCTGCCAGTGCTGTCATGGACTGATGCATGTGCGGCAGGTAGTTTTGTGAAAATGCAGTCAAGTAGGTCTTTCCCTTAACAGTTCTCTTAGTATCCACTGCAGACCCAGGCGGTCAGCTATTCGCTTGCGGACCTGGCCAACTCATGGTGTTTTGTGTTGTGGTGTTACCGAGTCAGGCTTAGTGCTATGCTTCTTCCAAGAGATGTTCAACATGGAGGAATACTGATTTTTCAGCTGAGGAACGACGATAAGAGGTAATGAGCATAATTTATACAATATGCCCAACTCCATCATCTGTTTGAACAATTAGAGATTAATCTCATGCTGTCTTTTTATTTGTAAGTGTGCTCATCAATTACTATTAGGCTGTGAATTAGGCTCCTACTCTGCCATCATAGCTTCACCAGAAATTGTGTTACCCACACTTGGATTATGGTGTTGAAGTGAGAGTAGATCCATGGAAATTTCCAGAGATGTA
Source organism: Cetorhinus maximus (assembly GCF_964194155.1). Taxonomy (NCBI): domain Eukaryota; kingdom Metazoa; phylum Chordata; class Chondrichthyes; order Lamniformes; family Cetorhinidae; genus Cetorhinus; species Cetorhinus maximus. Next base: position 113,747,078 of record NC_135882.1, on the reverse strand, counting down.
AATAAATGCTTAGGGCATTTTAAAATTAAAATCTGAAACACTGCTACTATTATATGATGTTTTAACAATAATTATTAGGAACCTATTCCCATTTAAATGTATTGAGATGAAATAAACTCTCCACTAAAAGCTATTTAGAGGGCTTTCTCTGTTTCATGAAATATTCAGGTTTTATCTCTGGAATCATTATCTGTTGTGTTCTGCAGTGCAATTATAAGTTGTTTGGTGTGTGTTTGCATCTTATTTGACATGAGTGATTAAGAGTGAGCAAATGGTGCTGAGTTATGACAAGCTTCATTTCCTTGCATTTGTGAGATAAAACCGGCATGTCCAGTCACCAGTAACAAACTCTGGTTGGTCCACAGTCATATCGTTCAAAACATTGGGCAGAATTTTACGTCTTGCAGGTGGACGCACGCCCAGCCCAATCGGGCGCAAAATCGTGCAAGAAGATGTCGGGCGAGTGTCCTGCGCTCGCGCGATATTTCGGTCGATGGGTGCGCGCAAAAGTCGGAAGCACACCCACCGACAATTAAGAGGGCAATTAAGCCCATTAATGGAGCAATTGTTTCCGATTTTCCGTGCTCTGTTCAACCTTACAGCTGGCGGACGGACGAATTGGCTAGGTGGGCTTTGCATTTTTCATGAAACCTCATCCAAGCGCGGGATGGGGTTTCCATTATCAGATAAAGTAAAAATAAAAATCTATGGGCAGCATTTTTATCATCTATATGTTCAGGTGCCTGATTGTGATGCTTGGACAATTTTTTTCCTGATTTTCAAAACTTTATTTCATGGTTTTCAGGTCTGCAGCTCCCTGAGGCAACTCTCTGCCTTCAGGGAGCTTTCTGTCAGTGCTCGCCCACCCCCCACCCCGGCCACCCTGAGCTTTTCAGCGTGTGCTTCATGCTCACTGGCCGTTAATTAGCCAGCATGTGAGTTCAACAACTTCAGACCATGAACTGTCTCCTCCATCCCCACCCCTTTTTGATCCCCCCTTTTTTCTATATTAACTTTTTTAAAATTTTTATTTATTTATTTTCCCCCCACTTATTTTCATTCTTTTTATTTTTTTAAATTTATTTCCATTTTCATTGTTTTATCCCCAGCTTTTAGCCTTTTCAATCTTTTTTTCCCACCACCGTCCCCTCCCCCCACCCCTACTAGGGCCATCTGTCACTTTCCAGAGTGCTTACCCTGGTCTGGCCATTATCACATTCTGCTTTCCACTTTTAATGTCACCATTAGCACCTCCTTTAGCCAGTACCACCACCATTAACAACCCTTTGACCTTTTGTTTATGACATCTTTTGCAATCTCTCCTTTGCCTCCACCTATCACTGGCCTTCTATCCAGCTTCACCTGTTCCACCTCTCTTAAACAGTATATATTTCACCACATTTCTACTTCCCTTTAGCTCTGAAGAAGAGTCATACGGACTCGAAACGTTAACTCTGTTTTTCTCTCCACAAATGCTGTCAGACTTGCTGAGTTTTTCCAGCATTTTTTGTTTTGTTTCAGATTTCCAGAATCTACAGTATTTTGCGTTTATCTTAGTGCCAATTTTAAAGACCTTGCCCAGTGAGTGGAGGTATGCTGAAGGACTGGAGAGTGGCCAATGTAATCCGCAGTTTTAAAAAAGGGTACAGACCTAACCCAGGTAGTTACATCTATGCTGGCAAAAATTTACAGTCTCTAATTAAGGATGAAATTACTATGAATCTAGATAAAGATAAAATAATTAGAAATAGCCAGCTTGTATTTCAAAAGGGATCATTATACTTAACAAACTTCGGAATTTTTTCAGGAGGTGAGTAGCTATGGAAAATATGATGGATATGGTGCACATGGGCATCAGGAAAGTCTCTGACAATACTGTATGGGAGATTACAAGAGAGAATTTAGTTGTGTGGAATTAGCAGAGGGATATCAAACTATTAAAGACTGGTTAGAAGAAAGAAAACAGTAGGAGCTAAAGACAATTATTTTAAAAGAGAGTTTTGCAAGTGAGTAGTGGCATCCCATATGGCTCATTTCTGGGGACAGCTGCGTATCTCAATAACTTGGAATTTGCCTAGAGAGAATGGTGTTAACATTTTCAGGTGATGGTATAGGTAACTCTTCAGAAGACAACCTGAATGGGATACGAGCAGCAGCGGTGGAGAATAGAAGAGAGGGCACGGGGGAAGATCCCAGGCCTGACACAGTGTATTCCAAAAAGAAGCAAGGAGTGACATCACAGGACAGCAAAGCATTTGTTTAAACCAGGAGCTGGGAAAGTACAGATTTCATTCGGAGTAAGTATAACAGTAACTGAATTAATAATGAGTATTATTACAGAGCAGGTCCAGAGGCATTAATTAAAGTTAACAGTGTAGGCAAAGTACTAATTAGATTATAAAAGGGGAATAGAGTTTTTTGTTAGATGAAGAATGGGTAGCTGAGATCTGTGCCATATGGAAACCTCAGGACATTTCATGTGTCTTGGCATGTGTAGCTCAAGCTCAAGATTTTTGAGCTTGAGGGGCAGCTAGAGTCAATGCAGAACATCAGGGAGGATGAGAGTTTCTTGGATCGTACATTGCAGGATGTGGCTACCCTGAAAGCAGTAAGAGTTCAGGATAGTAGATGGGTGACCATCAGGAAGAGGCAGGAAGTACAGGAGTGTTCAGGTTGTGTGCCAGTCTCAAACAGGCACTGAGCATTGGAGACTGCTGGGAGTGTCGACACCTTGAAGGAGTGCAGTTCAGGCCATGGGCAATGGACTGCAAGGGAGGGAACAGCAAAGAATAGAAATGCAGTCATTATAGGAGATTCCACAGACAGGCATTTCTGTAACTGTCATTATGAGTTCTGCATAATCTGTTGCCTCCCTGGTGGCCAGGGTAAAAGACATCACAGAGAGTAAGCCAGAAGCTTTTAGTACACATTGGTACCATTCTCATAAAGAGGTCAGGTGTTGAGGTCCTTTGGTCATATTTTCAGAAGCTAGGAAGTGAGTTAAAAAGTCGGACCTTGAAGATAGCGACCTCTGATTTACTCCCAGTCCAACACACTAGCAAGAGTAGAAATAGGAAGGTAGGGAGGATCAATGCATGACTTGAGGCAAGGTGCAGGACGGAAGGCTTCAGATTCCTGGGCCTTGTCCCTTTCTGGGACATTCAGAAAGGACTGTTGCACCCACCACAACTTTGACCAATGTTCTTGTCGGGGAGATTAACTAGTGTAGTTGGAGAGGGTTTAAATTAAATTGTCAGAGGGATGGGCACTAGCATAAAGAAGTTGAAAAGAGGAATAAGATGCATAAAGGACTATGAGGAATATGAAGACAGGTTTAGGAATGCATGTTTTTTTTTTAAACTTTTCACGGGATGTGGATGTCACTGGCTAGGCCAACATTTATTGCCCATCCCAAATTGCCCTCGAGAGGATGGTGGTGAACTGCCATCTTGAACCCTGCAGTCCATATGGCGTAGGTACACCCACAGTGCTGTTAAGAAGGGAGTTTCAGGATTTTGGCCCAGTGGCCGTGAGGGAATGGCGATATATTTCCAAGTTAGGTTGGTGTGTGGCTTGAAGTGGAATTTGCAGGTGGTGGTGGTGTTCCCATTTAAAAGCACAAGTGTGGTGAATAAGGTTGGTAAGCTAGAAGCACAAATTCCATAAAATAGAAATGTGAATGTCATGGCAAGAAGGGAAATGTTGCTTAAAAACAGTGAGGATTGGCCACTTAATATTCAAGGGCGAAAAGTGTTCAGAAAAGGAAGGAAAAAAGGGAGTTGATTTGACAGTACTCATTAGGGAAGACATTGAAGTGTTGCAAAGAGCGGATGTCCATCAAGAGCAGAGCAGAGCAGAATCCATTTGATTAGAGATGAGAAGCAAGAAAGGTTTAATCACTGGGGAGACTCTGTAAGCCACCAAATATCGATTGAGATAATGTTAGAGTAAAGAGAAAGGAAGGGGAGGAATTTAAGAAATGTGTTTAGGAGAACTTCCTTGACTAGTATGTTCTCAGTCCAACTAGGAAGGAGGCTTTGCTGGATCTGATACTGGGGAATGAAGTGGGCCAGGAGTCTCTGGGAAACACCCGGGTAAGAGTGATCATCATATCATAAAGTTTAGATTATTAATGGAGGAAGAACAAGGAGCAATGTAAATTCGAACTTCTAAATTAGAAGAAGGATAACTTCAATGGGATGAGGAAGGGTCTAGCCAGGGTAAAATGGAACCAAAGACTGACAGGAAATGCTGTAACAGATCAATGGGTGATCTTTAGGAGATGTTTCAGGCACAGGCTAGGTACATTTCCAACAAGAGCAAAATGTAGGGAAACCAAAGCCAGGACTCCTCGGATGATGAGGGAGGTGGTGAATATAATGAAGCAAAAAAAAAACAGGGTGAATGATGCATTTCAGGTGATTTCTTCAGTCGAGAATCTGGCCAACTACAACAAGTTGAGAGGGGAAGTGACGAGGGAAATAACAGTGGTAAAGAGAGAATTTGAGAAAAGAATGGTAAAAGGTAACCCAAAAACCTCCTATCAGCATGTATGTAGTAAGTGAATAGCAAGAGGTGAGCTGGGGTTTATAGGGACAAAGGAGGTGATACATGCTTAGAGGCATAGGGCAAGAATAGAATACTTAATGAGTACTTTGTATCAGTGTTTATTAAGGAAGAGGATGCTGACGAAATATCGGTAGAAGAGGAGATCCTCGAGGTAGTGACTGGGGTGAAATTTGATAGACAGGATGCACTGGGAAAGCTGGCTATGCATAGGATCAATAAGGAGCCTGTTTTGGATGGTTTACATCCCAGGTTGCTAAAGGAAGTTGGGGTGGAGATAACAGGAGGGCTTGTACTAATCTTCTAATTTTTTCTAGATACAGGGGAGGTGCCAGAGGATTGAGAATGGCAAATATGACACCTTTATTCAAGAAAGGGCACAGTCCTACAAACTACAAACTTGTCAATTTATTAGAAGTGGTGGGTAAGGTTTTAGAAAAAATAATCAAGGAAAAATTAACAGACACTTGGAGAAGGGAGGTTATGGCATGTACCAAGGGCTCAAAACAACAGAAGCCCTAGAGGAATATAGAATGTGTAGGGGGGAACGTAAAAAGGAAATTAGCAGATCAAAAAGGGGGCATGAAAAGACATTGGCAGGTAAAATAAAGGAAAATCCAAAGCTATTTTACAAGTACATTAAGAGTAAGAGGGGAACTAGGGAAAGAGTAGGGCTCATTAAAGACCATAGTGGTAATTTGTGTGTGGAGCCGGAAGACGTAGGTAGGGTTCTAAATGAATACTTTGTGTCAGTGTTCACAAGCGAGAGGGACGACATGGGTATGGAAATCAGGCAGAAGGTCTGTGATATAATTAAAGAAATTAGCATAGAAAGGGAGGCCTGGCAGGTTTAAAAATAGATAAATCTCCAGGTCCGGATGCAATGTATCCCAGGCTGTTGAGTGAGGCAAGGGGAGAGATAGCAGGGGCCACAGGAGAAGTGCCAGAGGACTGGAGGGCAGCCAATGTGGTACTGTTATTCAGGAGGGGAGGAAGGGATAAACCAGGGAACTATGGGCCAGTCAGTCTTACCTCAGTGGTGGGGAAACTATTGGAAGCAATTCTGAGGGGACAGAATTAATCTACACTTGGAGAGGGAGGGATTAATCAAGGACAGTCAGCATGGTTTTGTTAAGCGGAGGTCATGTCTGACCAATTTGATTGAATTTTTTGGAGGTAACCAGGTGTATAGATGAGGGCAATGCATTTGACGTAGTCTACTGGACTTCAGCAAGGCATTTGAAAAGTCCCGCATGGGAGACTGATAACGAAGGTAAGAGCCCATGGGATCCAAGGCAATTTGCCAAATTGGATCCAGAACTGGCTGAGTGGCAGGAGGCAGAGGGTGATGGTTGAGGGGTGTTTTTGTGACTGGATGCCTGTGTCCAGTGGGGTTTCAGGGATCGGTGTTGGGTCCCTTGCTGTCTATGGTATATATAAACTATTTAGACTTGAATGTAGGAGGGTTGATCAGTAAGTTTGCGGATAACACGAAAATTAGTGGGGTGGTAAAGAGTGAGGAGGATAGCCTTAGATTACAGGAGGATATAGACAGGCTGTTCAAATGGACTGATCAGTGGCAAATGGAATTTAATCCGGATAAGTGTGAGGTGATGCACTTGGGCAGGACAAGCAAGGCACGGGAATACACGATGAATGGTAGGATCCTGGGAAGTACCGAGGATCAAAGGGACCTTGGTGTGCATGTCCAGCGGTCCCTTAAGGTAGCGGGACAGGCAAGTAAGGTGGTTAAGAAAGCGTATGGGATACTTACCTTTATTAGCCGAGGCATAGAATATAAGAGTAGGGAGGTTATGCTAGAACTGTACAAAATGCTAGTTAGGCCACAGCTAGAGTATTGTGTGCAGTTCTGGAATCCGTATTATAGGAAGGATGTGATTGCATTAGAGCGAGTGTAGAGGAGATTTACCAGGATGTTGCCTGGGCTGGAGAGTTTTAGTTATGAGGAGAGATTGGATAGACTGGGGTTATTTTCCCTGGAGCAGAGGAGATTGAGGGGGTGCATGATTGAGGTGTATAAAATTATGAGGGGCATAGACAGGGTGGGCAGGAAGGAACTTTTCCCCTTGATGGAGGGATCAATAACCAGGGGGCATAGATTTAAGGTAAGGGTTAGGAGGTTTAGAGGGGATGTGAGGAAGAATTTTTTCACCCAGAGGGTGGTGAGAATCTGGAACTCACTGCCTGAAAGGGTGGTAGAGGCAGTAAACCTCAAAACATTAAAGAAGTATTTGGATGTGCACTTGCGATGCCATGGCATACAAGATTATGGGGCTAGTGCTGGAAAATGGGATTGGAATAGTTAGGTACTTGTTTGGCCGGCACAGACTCGATGGGCTGAAGGGCCTTTTTCTGTCCTGTAGACCTCTATTACTCTATGTCTGTGATTCCAAATTTGACTTAATTAAGGAGGACCAGTGAGGATTTGTAAAAGGCAGATGAGCTTGATTAATCTAATTGAATTTTTTTGATAAAAGTGGCAGAGAAGGTTGATGAACGGAATGCAATAAGTGCTGTCTATATGGAATTTAAGAAAGCATTTGAAAAAGTATCACATAAAAGGCTGGTTAACAAAATTGAGGGTCAGTGTCTCCTTGGTTAAAAAATAATGCCTGAGGACAGAAAACAGCATGGTGTGGTAAATGGTTGTTTTCAGATTCGAGGATGGTAGTCAGTGTTGTTAGCCAAGGGTGAATGCTAGAACAACTGCTTTTTTGATACATAGAGCTAACTTGGATATTGGAATACAGAGTAAAACTTCAAAATTTGCCAATGATGCCAACCTTGGACATGGCAGACTGTGAGGATGATACCAATTACCTGCAGCAGAACATATATAGGCTAGCAGAATGGGCAGACAAGTGGCAGATGAATTTAATACAGAGAAGTATGAGGTGATGCATTTTGGAAGAAGGGATAGGAAGAGGCAACAGAGATTGTATGACACAGTTCTAAAGAATGTGCAGGGACAGAAGGACCTGCAGATGCATGTACATAGATCTTTGAAAAAGGCAGGATGTACTGAGAGAGTGGTTAGCAAAGCATATGGGATATTGGGCTTTTTAAACAGAGTTATTGAGCACAAAAGCAGGGAAGTTGTGTTGAACCTTTATAAAGCCCTGGTTAGGCCACAGCTAGAGTATTTTGTCCAGCCTTGTCACCACATTTTAGGATGGATGTGAGGGTCCCTGAAAGGGTGCAGAGGAGATTTACCAGAATGGTTCCAGGGAACAGGGATTTTAGCTACATGGTTAGTTTGAAGACGTTTGAAGAAGATTTATTCTCGTTGGAGCAAAGGAGATTGAGGAGGTATGTGATAGAGGTGTACAAGATTATGACAAAATTGTATAAGTTAAACAAGGAAAATCTGTTCCCATTAGCTGATGGTATAAAGACCAGGGGACACAGATTTAAAGTTTTGGGCAGGAACTGAGGGTGGCCGTGAGGAAGAGAGTTTTAATGCAGCAAATGGTAATGGCCTGGAACTCGCTGCCTACAAGGGTGGTGGAAGCGGAGCTGATCAGTAATTTTGAGGAAATTGGATGGGCACTTGAGGGAAACAAGCTTGCAAGGCTACAGGAATAGAATGGGGGAGTGGAACTGACTGGATTGCTCTACGGAGAGCTGGCATGAACTCGATGGGCCGAATGGCCTCCTTCTATGCCATCATGACACGATGATGAAAGGGAGCCGCAAAGTGATATTGATATGATCGTGGAATGGATTAAAAAATGGCACATGGAATTCAATGTCAGGAAGCATGAGGTGATACATTTTGATATAGAAATTATCGGCAGCTATTATACTCTGAATGGAAGTGAGTTTGCTGCTGTAGAAGAACAGAAGAATTTAGAGGGGGTACTGGTTCATAAATTCTGAAAAGCAGCACTGCAGGTTGATAAGGCCAAAAATGAGCCTAAAGGAATTCTAGGTTTTATCACAAAATGTAGAGAATATAAAAGCAAAGAGGTAATGATAAGCCATTAAAACCTCAGTTAATGTACTGTGTACAAGACAGGACTCCATAAAAAAGGTTATTAAAGCTTTAGGGAGGATATTTTTCAAATTCACCAAAATGCTGCCTAGTATGAAGAAATACAAATATGAATTAAGACGAGAAAAATTAGGGCTTTTTTCATTAGAAGGATGCAGATTATGAGATGAAATGATGGAAGCAATTAAAATTATGATAGGGTGGTACAGAGTAGGTAGATACAGATTGTTTCCAGCTGCGAGTGATCTGAAATGAGGGGCCATTGAGAAAAGATTAAATATCTTCTTCTTCTTAGGCAGTCCCTCAGGATCGAGCATGACTTACTTTCATTCCAGTTCGATGGGTTTTGAGATGACTGAGATAAGTCCAATAAGTGGTCTACTGACTCTGTCAGATGTGGGGCAGGTAATGCTTGAAGGGTTGGGTTGATGGGTTGTTTGGAAGTTTGTGTGCTCCCTCCAAAGCCTCGACTTTACGTTTGTGACGAAGTCTATCAATGTGTCCGGTGCCTTCCGATTGAGCCTTCTCTATTTTGGTCGGTTATAAGCCAAGGACTCCCATGAGTCAGTGGGTCTGTTTGACTTCTTTAGGGATGCTTTGAGGACACCCCTAAAGTGTTTCCATTGTCATCCTGGGAGTCTCCTGCTGCAACCAAGTTCTGAGTAGAGCAATTGCTTCGGGAGTCTGGTGTCCAGCACACGAACTGCATGTCCCACCCAGCAGAACTGGTTTTGAGTGATTAGAGCCTCAAAGCTGGGCTCGTTGGCTTTGGAGAGGACACTGCTGTTGGACCGCCTTTCTTGCCACTGGATTTGGAGGATCTTGCAAAGACACTGCTGTTGGTACCTCTCCAGTGCTTTGAGATGCCTGCTGTAGGTTGTCCCAGTCTGCGAAGCATATAAGAGCACAGGATTGCCCGATAAACCATGAACTTAGTTTTGGGTTTGAGATCCTGGTCCTCAAATAGTCTTTTGCTCAGAAATTTAGATAAAAGATTTCGGACAGAGCAAGAGAAGCTTCTTTACACAGTGTTATGAGGTTGTGGAATTTACTTTCAGAGCTATTGGTTGAAACATAAACTTTGTCTACATTCAACTGGATTCCTTCATGTTCTGCTTACACAATTATTGTAGCTTGTGTTTTGTGCTATATAAACTTTAAAAATGGGTATTAAACTACGGAGGGTGAGAGAGCTGTCAGAGTGAGGGATTTGAGACAAACTGGGGGAAAAAGGAGATGTGAAATACAGAGGGCTGAATTTTGCCCTCGGCGAGCAAGGGGCGGGGCCCGCTCGCCGACGTGTAAAATGACGTGGGATGACATTGGGGGGAACCCCCGACATCATCCCGCCCCATTTAAATCTTCAGGAAGGCGGGGGCGCAGCAAAATCAGCTATGCGCCCGCCGACCTGTCAATGGCCAATTGAGGCCATTGACAGGATCATTAAAACAATTAAAGGACCTGCCCGTCCAACCTTAAACTTGGCGGGCAGGCCAGGAGCCCCAGCGGCAAATAGAGAAAACATGAAACCTCATCCACCGGCGGGATGAGGTTTCATGTAAGGATTTTAAAAGTTTAATAAAGTTTTAGTGTAAATTATGAACATGTCCCATCTCATGTGACATTGTCACATGAGCGGGACATGTTAAGGATTTTTTTTTTCTATTTTTAATGTTCTTAGGGCTGTCAGCGATCTCCCTGAGGCTGCACTTAGCCTCAGGGAGATGTGCGCTCTTTCATGTGCATGCGCGAAAGAGCGCACTCTGGCTTTTGGGGAATCTCCCCCCCCCGCCCCGCACAGGAAGCGCATAGCGCTTCCCGGCGGACATCACGCTGGGCGGGCCTTAATTGGTCTGCCCATGTAAAATGGCGGCGGGGATCGGATCCCCGCCCGCCGGAGATTGGTTCGGGCCTACCCCCCTGGAAGGCAGAAAATTCTGCCCAGAGAGTGCTTCTTCATTTAATGTTACTTCAATTTATAAAAATAATTTAAAAACAGTTGAATTTTGTTGCCAAATGATTATTTATAGTGACTGTTCTTTGGGAGATCAGGTCATGGGTATATAGAAATATTCAATGATATCATGGCCGATCTGTGATCTAGCTCCAAATATTTTACCTTTGTCTCATATACCTGGATACTTTTAACTAAAAAAAAATACTAATCTCATTTTTAAAATTAAGAATTAATCTTGTATCAATTGCTACATCGGGAAGAGAGAGTTCCAAACTCCAAACTATTCTTTGCGTGAAGAAATGTTTCCAAATTACACTTCCGAAAGATTTGGCTCTAATTTTTTAACTATGTTCCTTAATTCTCCATACCATAACTCGCAAAAATTGTTTCTAATAATAAACCCTATCTGTTTCCCTTAATAATTTGAAAATGTTGATCAAATTACCATTAACCTTCTAAATTCCAGAGAATGCACCCCTAGTTTGTCCAATTGTTCCTCATAATTTAACCATTGGAGTCCAGGTATCATTCTGGTAAATCTAACCTGTATTCCCTCCAAGGTCAGTATATCTTTCCTAAGGTGTGATGCCCAGAACTGCTCACAGTGTGGTCAGACCAGGGCTTTGGATAGCGGAAGCATGTCTTCTACTTTTTTGTGTTCTATTCCTCTGGGTATAAAGGCCAGCATTCCATTAAGCCTTTTCATTATTTTTTGTACCTGTTCATGACATTTTAATAAACTGTGTTCCTGCACCCCAAGTAACTTTGTAGCTTCACTGTTTCTAGCTCTACCATTTTAAAGTACCCTGCTCTGTCCTTTTGAGGTCCAATGTGGATGACCTCACATTTATCTATACTGAAATCCATTTTCCACAGTTTTGTTCATTCACTTAACCTATCAAAATCTCTTTTCAATTTTATGGGCAGAAAATTACGCTTGGCATGCGGGTGCACGCCCGATACCCCGAGCATGAAATAAAGCGCGTTGACATCGGCCAAGCGTACCAACGTCAACACACACTCTTGCGATAGTTAGGTCGGCGGGCGTGCGCCGGAGCTGGAAGCATGCCTGCCAACAATTAAAAGGCCTATTAAGGTCATTAAGTTAACAATGGTACTGAATTTTTCACTGCCTATTCAACCTAATGGTTGACAGGCAGGTGAAAAAGCCAGGCGGCCTTTGCATTTTTTAGGAAACCTCATCCACAGATGGGATGAGGTTTCCAAAATCAAATCAAAATAAAATAAAATACTTGAATTAAAAAGATGTCTTTGCTCATGTGACAGAGTCACAAGAGGGGACGTGTTTTATGACACTTTTATTTCCTTTATTTTTTTTTAAACAGCGGAGGCAGCTCAGGGAGATTGAAGTGCTCTTTCTCGCAAATACGTGAACTGTGCGCCAGGCCTGCTCGTCCTCCTCCCTCCGTCCGCACAGGCAGCGCTCAGCACTGCCGCTCGCATTCTACGTTGGACGGGCCTTAATTGGTCTGCCCACGTAAAATTGCAATGTGGAGCCAATCGCGGGCAGTGTTTGGCTCCTGCCAAGGGCAAAATCCTGCCCTGCTTATAATGCTGCCTATCTTTGTGTCATTAGAAAATTTAAATATGTGGCTTTCTATCCCATTATCTAAATCATTAATGAATACAGTGAATAATTGAGGCCCCAGAGCCTTGCAGGCACATTCTGCCAATTACAGTGCATGCCCATTATCCCTACTCTCTGTCTCCTTCCACACAGCCAACTTCCTAGCTATGTCCATAATTTACCTGCAATTCCATGACCTTTAATTTTAAGCAACAGTCTCATTAAGGTCTTTAGCAAATGCCGTCTGGAAATCCATATAAATAAAATCCATGGACATTCACCTGTCCACTAATTTACACATTTCTTCAGAAAATTCAATCAGATTTTTCAGTTATGACCTACCCTTTACAAACCCTTGTTGACTCTTGGGGTAGACGTTGGGATTCCATCTAACCTCACCCCATGGACTTCAAGAGAATGACAAAGGAACAGGCAACTTTGTTGGCGGAATAGGTCAGTATCCAGATCGTAGTGGCTACACTAGAGCAAGTAGAAATTCAACCATAAGGGAACAGCCCAGAGTTGGACTGAGGAGGAGAGGCAGCGGAGTAGAATGAACTAATCAACTGTGTTGAATTTAGCAGAGAGGTTAAGAGGCTATAGTCATGCAGGCTGTGATTAGTGACTCATTAGGCCAACTGGAAACCAAATGAGAAGGTCTCAAACTTCATGGAATGCTGAATGCATAATTACTTGGTGGTTATGTATTCAAGGATGTTGGAAAGAAAAGGTAGGTTAAAGAGCAGGTGGTAATTTTTGAAAATAAAAGAATCAAGAGAGGGTTTTTTAAGAAGAGGCTTTAACTTGATAATAATGGAGAAATAGGGGGAACCTGAACATATTGATAAACATGCCAAGAGTTAGAAAGGGTTTGTAGAATCATAGAACTATAGAATAATTACACCACAGAATGAGGCCATTTGGCACGCTCTGTATGTGATGGCTCTCTGCAAGCTAGTCCCACTCCCCTGCCCTTTTCTAGTAACCTTTCAATTTTTTCTCTTCACATATTTATTCAATTCCTTTTCGAAAATCACAATTGAATCTGCCTCCACCACACTCTCGGGCAGTTCATTCCGGATCACAATCACTCACTGCGTTAAAAAAACATTTTCCCTCTTGTTGCCTCTGATTCTTTTGTCTATCACTTTAAATTGATGTCCTCTGGTTCTTGATCCTTTCATCAATGGGAACAATTTCCTACCTATTCTTTCTAAGCCTCTCATAATTTTGAACACGCCTGACAAACCTCCTCTCAACCCCATCTTTTCCAAGCTATCCACATAACTGAAGTCCCTCATCCCTGGAATCATTCTAGTAAATCTTTTCTGCACCTTCTCTAAAGCCTTCACATCCTTACTAAAGTGGGTTATCCAGAATTGGACACAATTCTCCAGTTCAGGCCGAACCAGTCATTTATAAAGATTCATCACAGAACCCTTGCTTTTGTACTCTATGCCTTTATTTGTAGACCCCAGAAAACCAGGTGCATTTTTAACCACTTGTTCAATCTTCTCTGCCATCTTCAACGATTTGTGCATTCCCTTTAGAATTGTACCCTTGTGTTTATATTGCCTCTCCTCATTCTTCCTATCAAAATGTATCACTTTACACTTGCTTGCATTAAAATTCATTTGCTACATTTCCACCCATTCTGTGACCTCTTGAAACCTCACAATACTGCCAAGTTTTGTACCAGAGGCTTCATAGACAATTGGGAAATTCACCTGCACCTATTCACTAAAGTTAGCTAACGGAGGAAAATACTCCAATATTCGTTGTACAGCATACCTCTTTTCTTGTCGAATGGTTTTAAAAATAGTAACTTTATTTATGGACAGCTATGGATAGTCTACTTCCAGCAAGTACAAGGATAGACATTGGAGCAATTGAAGCGCTTTCAGCTTTACCTGAGATTTAAAGTTGAATAATTTTGAAGATATATAGACACCAAGATGTCATATAATTTTTTTTTTTTAAATAGTGACTTGGTATTAAAATTGGTTTCTCACAGGAATAGGTATTCTGTTCCAGTTGGCTCCAACCTGAATATTACGGAGAGTATGTTTTCAACTCTCTGAATATTGCGCTCGTGAGACGGGCACGTTTCCGACCTGAACGAGCGTAAAATGACGCACGATGATGTCGGGAAAGTGTCCCGACGTCATTGTGCACTTGCGCGATATTTCGGTCGGCGGGCACACGCTGGAGTTGGCAGCACACCTGCTGACAATTAACAGGCCTATTAAGACCATTAAAGTAATAATTAAATGAAAATTTTCACTGCCCGTCCAACCTAACGTTTGGCAGGCAGGCAAAAAGGCCAAGCGGCTTTTAGATTTTTTAGGAAACCTCATCCACGGGCAGGATTTCCAACAGCAAATAAACATTAAATTAAAATGTTAAAATTTTGTTCATAATATGCCCCTGCTCATGTGACAGAGTCCCATGAGGGGACGTGTTTTTAACATTGCTTAAGTTTTTAATTTTTGAGTTTATAAATCTTCAGCCCCTTGAAGCAGCTCTGTACCTCAGGGAGCTTTCATTGCATGCACACGCACGAACTTCCACGCACACCCTCCTCCCGTGCAGACCCCGGCAGCGCTGAATGCTGCAGCACACATTTCACGCTGGCTGGCCATTAGTTGGGCAGCTAGCATGAAATCCACGTCGGGGCCCGATCACGGGTGGCGGTCAGCTTCACGCCCGCTCCCGGGCCCGCCTGCCGCGCCCTCCCGACAAGGACAAAATTCTTCTCTCCGTGTGCAATCAGAAAAAATAGCAACTCAATTCAGGAGGCGAGTGAGGACATTGTAGAAATGTAAGCATGCATCTGGTTGAGTTATGATACTATGTAGGAAATGGGAATGAGGGGAGATTCCCTCTGCTCACTGTCTATAATTACAAGGGAATTATGAAAACTTATTTAGGGTTTAATTACAAATGTGAGGCTTAGCCTCGGACCTGTTGGTGAAGGAAGCTGCACAATCCATTTGCAATGGGTATTCGGCAACTTCCTGTGTTGTTTTCTATTTCTAGAAGGGAATCCAGTTTTCCACCTTGAAACATGTATGCTCCTAGATGGCTCACTTTTTAAATAAATTGCCCAGTGTGGAACTAAACCATACAGACCTGCAATGTCTCAGGCTCAATTTCCACTCTGTCCTAGGTTAATTGATCTAAGGTGCAGCGCCATTTGCGCACTGCAATTGGTCACAGCACCACTGAGGTAGAAATAAACAAATTGGCTAGGGTTTCAAATCCTGATGCATAGCCAGTGACTGCAGGTGAAAATGCATGTGTGAACATTAGCTGAATCCAAGTTCAAGCTTGGCTCCCTCCAATGCCGTGCTGTTTACAAGATTGTTTTGGTTCAGACGTGCAAATGGTCAATTGACAGAGCTACTGCAGGGCAACTAGCACCCATGGACTTGCATCCGGAAATAAATTGATGCCTTCTTTTAAAGATGAAAGCAAAATGTTTATAAAAAACAATAGAACTTTAATTCTCGATCTTTGATACCCTGTTTCCTTCTATGGAGAAGTGTACTATGAAGTAGCATCATTGCTACCTTGATAACAGTACCACCAGCTACAGAGAGCCAGAGTAAGAATGTGTAATTAATAAACTGTGTTGGCTTTACAGGGTAAACTTCCATTGTTTGTGGTACCGGCATTAAAGTTAGATCAATGATAGTAGAACAATTTGGGGAGGTGGTGGCATGGTGGTGATGTCACTGGACTGGTAATCCAGAGACCCAGGCTAATGCTCTGGGGAATAAAAACAGAAAGTGCAGGAAAATCTCGGCAGGTCTGGCAGCGTCCATAGAGAAAGAAACAGAATTAACATTTCAAGTCCATATGACTCGAAACGTTAACTCTGTTTCTCTCCACAGATGCTGCCAGACCTGCTGAGTTTCTCCTGCATTTTCTGTTTTTATTTCAGATTTCCAGCGTCTGCAGTATTTTGCTTTTACCTTCATGCTCTGGGGACAAGAGCTCAAATCCCACCATGGCCTTTGGAGGAATTTAAATTCAATTAATAAATCTGGAATATAAAGCTAGCCTCAGTAATGGTGACCATGGCAACTATCATTGATTGTTATAAAAATCCATCTGATTCACTAGTGTCCTTTAGGGAAGGAAATCCGCCATCCTTACCTGATCTGGCCTACAATTGACTCCAGACTCAAAGTGACATGGTTGACTCTTAATTGCCCTCTGAAATGGCCCAGCAAGCCACTCATTTCAAGGGCAATTAAGAATGGGCAACAAATGCTGGCCTTGCCAGCTATGCCCACTTGCCATGAAAATGTTGCTGTGGTCACAATCGGTGCTGATGCTGAGAACACAACTGTTTAAATGTTTGTAGAATACTATGAAGTTGCATTGTTTTTCCCTTAGTAACAATGCCATCAGATGCTGAGAGCCAGCGTTAAAATGCCTAATTATTAAACTGCATTGGATTCACAAGAATAAGCTCATATTGTATGTGGTACTGACACTAGAGATGGATAGTGGCAGTAGAAGGGACAAGCGGTTATAGTTACAGTCGATACTGGCACTGAGAACACAACTATTTGAATGTTTTTCTTGACTGCCAATGATTCAAGGCAAAGCAGTCTAGTTGAACTGTTAACTCATTTATCTGAGGTAAATTACATATTTCATGGATATAAGATGACTTTCAATCACAAACTCAGATTTTGTCATGTGTACATAAAAATGAGAGATATAGTTAAAGTGAATGTATATTTGTTCTATATTAAAGATTACTTTTCTAATAACGTTATGATTTTCAATTTTTTAAAAAATTGTTTCCAGTAGTGCAGCACAGCCTGCTTAAAGGAGCACTAACTTCATGAGGTGTTTGGCAAACCTTTTATACCTGTTTGCAAAACCATAATGCTATTGTATAAATCAGGTTGAAAGGAATTATGCGAACATTCACATTTAATATTAATGTGATGAAAGACACACAGCTCTCTGTATCTTCTCCCTTTACCAATACAAAAAAAAAGTAAAATATTTTATCCACTGTGTTAAGGCAAGTCCTGACAAAGCTCAATTTTATTTTAAACCAGTGTTTTCCTCAAAAAATAAAAAAACCTTTTTGTAAAGGCTCTGTTGCATGTCAGTTTGCATCTTAGCAGAATGTTCACCAAATTATTTGTAAATTAATTCAAACTTAAAGTCTAGTTGCAAAACAACATGTATCAACCTGACTTTCATATCTCTTCACTTCTATAGTGTTCAACATCAAATGATGAATGAACAATGTGAAAACTGATGCCATCATTTTCATCATCCACCATAAGCCCCATTCATTTGCCACTGATCCAACCCCCTTCCTGGTCACTCACTCAGGCTACACAAAATTACGTGCAACATCAGCTTTCTGTTTGACTTTGAGTTGCACTTCAAACCTGAAAACCTTTCCAGTATCAATATTACTTAATTACACCTCCACGTTACCCACCACTGTTAATATATAAGTTCCCTCATCCCTACTGATACAACTTCCTGTCCCACAGGGTCAAGTATTTTGATACTCTTCCATTATCTATTCTATGCAAAATCCAGTTTGTGCTTAGCACAGCTGTCCACATCCTGCCCTACACTAGTGGTGGCATCCTTCTGTCTCATGAGACAGCAGTTTGCACCGTGGTGGTCAACTCTGTGATGAGCATCAACTGGTGTGGCTCAGAAGCCCCACTCTGGCATGGCAGTCTCTGCCGCATTTGGTGCAGAGGAAAACAGTGGGCTCAGAAGTGCACAATTCACTGGCCTCTGTTTTCTTTGGGCCCTTTTCCCAGCCAGCTGAACGTTTCATTTCTTCTCACCTCTTACAATGCCCTTCCAAACAGTCAGCCTCCAGAGGTCATGACCATCAGCGACAGTCTCCTAGTTATCAGTATTAATATTTGCCATCTTCATATCTCACTTGCATGAGTCCTCATAGCCGAGGTATGAACAACCAGGAGTTCATGACTTAGTGGTCAGTTATCGTACAGAAGGTCTTTGGCTATACGCCATTTATCCATCCGATGAATGTGGCTGAGCTAGCGCAGACATCATTGACTTAGCAATGAGTATATGCTGATAGAGCTAGTGCATTCCACGAACTCTGAGTTGGTTACCTCGTCCTGCCAAGAGATGTCAAGGAAATGTCTGAAATAGTGAAGGTAAAAACTGTTCAGCCTTTTCCCCTGCAGAGCATGTGTTGTTCAGGTCTCACCTCTATAGAGGAGTGTATTGAGGATGCAGGTTTTGAGATTTGCAGTTTGGTGTTTTCAGTCAGGTTGTTGTTCCATACTCTCTTACTCAGCTTGGACATAATGACTGCAACTTTTGCAAAGCATCTGTCAATTTCAACATCAAGTGACAGATTGCTGGTGATTGTGGAGCCTAAATATGTGAAGCTATCAACAAGATAGATGGCACTATGGCAACATCCTGGACTGTAACATTTGTCTTCCTGATGCTGAAGGTCAAACCAAACTCTACAGGTATGAGATTGTCTGTCCATTTGCCGCTGAAGGTGTTCCTAGGTATGGGATGCTAGTGCGACATCATTGGCATGGATCAACAGTCTGTTGAGGATTTGGCGAATCTCTGTCTTGCATCTCAGGCAAGCAAGGCTGAACAGCTTTCCAAAGCATGTAAGTAGGAAATATATTGCAGTTCCTTCACAGTCGCTGAGTCAAAATCCTGGAAGTCCCTCCCTAACAGCACTGTGGGTGTACCTACACCACAGGGGCTGCAGCAGTTCAAGAAGGCAGCTCACCACCACCTTCTTAAGGGTAACTAGGGATGGGCAATAAATGCTTGCCCAGCCATTGAAGCCCACATCCCATGAATGAATTTTAAAAACCCTCTGTAGATGACCTAAAGGCATATGGAAGCAGCATTGAGAAGAATGTGCCAGAGTGTCTGTGTCAAAACACAAACAACCCTGTTTGACCTCACTGTAGATCTCAGATGGTTCCGATGTTGCCCCATCACAGCTGACCTTACCCTTTGTATTATCGCGAAAAGAAGAGATTACATTGAGCAGCATCAGGGGACAGCCAGTTTCTCCAGCAGCTTAAATATACCGTCTCTGCTCACATGGTCAAATGCCTTGGTGAGATTGATGAAGGCAATATACAGTGTCTTCACTAAATCCCATTTATCCCATCCTCACTGACCTATAGAAATTCCCTTCCCCCCTTTATATTCAACATAAAGTCCTTGTCCTTGCCTGCAAATCCCTCCATTCATCACTACCTCCTACTTCTGCAATCTCAACAACCATTACATTCCTTCGCATACCCAAAGTTAGATTCCAGCCTCCTGCGTGTCCCCTTCATTTTCAACTACCATCAGTAGCAGAGCTTACATTTGCAACAGTGCTATTGTCTGGAATTACCCCTCCACCTCACTACTTCTATGTCTTCCTTTAAGATGCTTCTCAAGACCATCTTTGTGACCTAGCTTTAAGTCATCTTCCCTAAAATCTGCCCATAAATTGACTTTTATTTATTTTTTTCAGCGTATTAAAGTCACTATATAAAAACAAGTTATTGGTGTTGTTGTTGCATGCATTGAAGTGAAGAAACAGTTGGTAAGAGTTTGAGCAAAACTAACATAGCCTGGCTTCTAAACATTTCCTTATTTCATCAGAAATCCCAGGATCATGCTATTTTAAATATCTTGGGTTGATAGTAGTGCTTTGTTCCATTGCAACTGTGGTGCCTATCTACTAGTAAGAAAGGAAAAATTTCACTGTGGTTCTGAGATCAGGTGCAGGCGTTCTTCCCATTCCTCCTCTCCTCCATTTTATAACACTAGTAAGCCAGAAACTCACTCGCCTCTCCAGGAATCCATGCAGGGTATGAGCCCTGAGTTGACGCTTAGCTCTGAACGCAGAGCATTCTCCATAAAGAGAATGGCAACTCTCATGGAGTGCCAGCTCCAGGAGCTCAATCAAGGGTTTCTGGGGTTGCGTTCAGACCTGCAAGCCCACACACTGGCAGTGACCTCAACAGGGCACTGCCAATGTGAGAGATGGATGAGGTACCTAGTGACTCTGCTAGCTGCTCAGGTGAGCAGGGAGCAGTGAAGGTGAAGTAGGGGTGTGAGTGAGGGAGGTGGCCGTGGAAGTAGGCAGATGTTCTACTTTGCCACAGGTCTGCCCCACAAAGCTCCCCAAGGAAGTGCAAAGCCTATGGACAGAATCATCCCAGATTTCCAGAAAGTGCAGTAGCGGGCGGGAAAAAATGTCGTTTTAGCTGCCGGGCCACAATGGCGGGTTTTTGCACCATATTGCCCCAGGAAACATTCCGTCTCGCTGGCGGGAAACCTCATGTCAGTGGATGACCTGCAGTTCCGTGCATCGGGGAGCTCCTCTCAGGGCGCTCCTGATGCTGACAGCACCTCCTCCGTTCCTCTGCCAGTGACCGTTGCATCTGAGGAAACTGCAAGGACTGAGGACTGTCCAGCCACTGTGCAGGACTCTCCCGGCCAGTCGGGGCCCACATAGGCACCGGTGACCAGAGGACAGCTACCAAAGTCATTCAAACCAAAGGGGCATCATAGTCAGCATCCTGCCTCCAATTCAGCTGCCGGCGACAGGGGATTACCAAGACGTAGCACTTGTAAGCGGTTTGTTAAATCGCTATAATCACACAAGGGCTATCACAGGTGAAGTCTTTATCATTGTTACTTGTCTCATGTTGTATCTTCCTGTCACACATCACTGTATAAAAATGTAACCTCATGTCACATGCCCTTATTGTGTTTTCTGTGCCAGTAAGAAAGGAGGCCTGCAACTCAGAGCAAGACAATGATTTGGCATGATAGTTTATTTCAGAAGGAGGCACAAGAGAAAGAGGGTGCCAAGAGGGCTTCATGAGCCCTGAGCAATAAAGTGACTGCTCCTTTCCACTGATTTGGAGTGTTGACTTTGGAAGCCTACAGGAAACTTCTTTGAATTAAAGCATCCCTGGTCTCCCTGACTCCCAAAAGCTGCCTCATTGCTGGGTCAGGTTCTTCCTCAGAGTCAGTGCTGGAATCTTCCTCAGCGGATTGTGGAAGCACATCACAGTCTTCACCCTCCATCTGATCTCCCTGTGAGAGAGCCAAGTTCTGCAGGGCACAGCACACAACCATGTTGAATGACATGTATTCCGGAGGATATTGAGGAGATCCTGCAGACCAGTCCAGACAACAAAACCTCATTTTCAGGAGGCCTATTGTTCTTTCAATTATGGCCCTCATCGAGGCATGGCTTCTGTTGTTGCTCTCCTCCTCCTGGATGTCATTAGCCACATTTTCAGAGGATATCCTTTTCTCCCCACCAGCCAGCCATCCAAACATGCAGGAGCTATGAACAGCCTTGGAACTTGGGAATGACGGAGAATATAAGAATCATGACAACTCCCAGGATATTGTGCACAAACTTGCATGATCTGCTGTTGGTGATCGCACACTAGCTGGATGTAGAGTGAATGGAAGCCCTCAAGATTCACAAAGGTGCCTGGCTGTCCCATCAGTGCCTTGATGGGCACATATGTGCAATCAATGACTCCCTGAATCTTGGGAAGCCTGCAATAGCCGCAAATCCTCTGGAAAGCTCTGCCAGGCTGTCCTCATCTGTCTTGAAATATATGAAGGTGTTGACCCTTCTGAACAGTGCATCCGTCACAAGCTTGATCCAGCCGTGTACTGTGGATTGTAACGCTCTGCACAGATCACCAACAGAACAGTGAAGGAAACCCCGAAGCATAAAAATTGAGGGCAACAGTAACTTTTAGCACCATTGGCATTAGGTACCCACCTACACAGTTGGAAGCTATCTCAGGGCCTATAATCTACGTATTGAGGTTACTGTCTCCCTCGAGAGGCAGATCCTTCTTCGGCACTGCACCTCAGTCATCTCAAGATAGCTGGATTTAACTCTATAGACTCATTCAGTGGGGTATTGGCGCCTCCTCCTGCCCCTTCTCCCTTGCAAGGCTTGCTGGGCTTCAGCCTTTCAGGTTGTGCTACTTGGTTTTGTGGGAAGATTCTATGAAGATGTCTGCAGCCAGCTGGCCTCCTCTCTCTTCTTGCCCTCTCCTCCTTATCTGAGCAAGTCCCTCCAAATGAATAAACAATACCCATTTTTCACCTTCTGCTTTGCAGAGGTTTAACCTTTATTATGATGAGGCATGTCTGTAAAAGCCTGTATAAGAATTTATAAATACTGCCCAATCTTTCCACTCACTTTTGAACTCCTACCTCCTCACTTCTCCATTCCTGCTGAACCTTATATCCCTCCTTGGCATAAAGCCTTGCACAATGGGGGCATGAAATCTATGCATTAGGAGCATATATTGCCGTTTTGCCCCACTTGTCACACTCCTGATCCTTCAGTCATTAAATCCGTCCAGTAATTTATCTTACATTTCCAAATTACCCTGATAACCTGACTTGGCATGCATACAATTCAACTTGTGGCTAGATTCAATGAAATAATATCCAAAAGAGTCATATTTGAGAACAAATAATCAAAATCTAATTCTGATTTGCCATTGTGTTTATATGAGGGACTATACCAATGCCTGCCTTAATCGATTGATTCATGATTTTTCTGAGCCACAATTTGGTTTAGACATGAGAAGTGGTTTTTTATATTAATTTATGGGATATGGGCATCGCTGGCTAGCCGAGTATTTATTGCCCATCCCTAATTGCCCTTGAGAAGGTGGTGGTGAGCTGCCTTCTTGAACTCCTGCAGTCCAGGTCGTGTAGGTAACCTTCAGTGCTATTAGGGAGGGAGTTTCAGGATTTTGACCCAGCGACAGTGAAGGCGATATATTTCTAAGTCAGGATGCTGAGTGACTTGGAGGGGAACTTCCAGATGGTGGTGTTCCCATGTATCTGCTGCTCTTGCCCTTCAAGATGGTAGTGCTCATGGGTTTGGAAGGTGCTGCCCCAGGAGCCTTGGTGAGTTTCTGCAGTGCATCTTGTAGATGGTACACACAGCTGCCACTGTTCGTCGGTGGTGGGGGGAGTAAATGTTTGTGGAAGGGATGCCAATCAAGCAGGCTGCGTTGTCCGGCATGGTGTCAAGCTTCTTGAGTGTTGTTGGAGCTGTACTGCTCCAGGCATGTGAAGAGTATTCAATCATACTCCTGACTTGTGCCTTGTAGATGATGGACATGCTTTGGGGAGTCAGGAGGTGAGTTACTCGCCGCAGGATTCCTAGCCTCTGACCTGCTCTTGTAGTCACAGTATTTATATAGCTAGTCCAGTTAAGTTTCTAGTCAATGGTAACCCCTTAGATGTTGATAGTGTGATATTCAGTGATGGTAATGCCATTGAACATCAAGGGGCGATGGTAGATCCTCCCTTGTTGGAGATGTTCATTGTGGCGCGAATATTCTTTGTCAGCCCAAGCCTGGATTTTATCCAGGTCTTGCTGCATTTGGACATGGACTGCTTCAATATCTGAGGAG
This sequence comes from Cetorhinus maximus, assembly GCF_964194155.1. Classification (NCBI taxonomy): domain Eukaryota; kingdom Metazoa; phylum Chordata; class Chondrichthyes; order Lamniformes; family Cetorhinidae; genus Cetorhinus; species Cetorhinus maximus. The sequence goes on along the minus strand of NC_135882.1, from coordinate 113,723,469 downwards.
TCACGAATGGTGCTGAACATTGTGCAATCATCAGCAAACATCCCCACTTCTGAACTTATGATGGGAGGAAGGTCATTGATGAATCAGCTGAAGATGGTTGGTTGGGCTGAGGATACTACCCTGAGGAACTCCTGCGGCGATGTCCTGGAGCTGAAATGACTGACCTCCAACAACCACAACTATCTTCCTTTGTGCTAGGTATGACTCCAACCAGTGGAGAGTTTTCCCCGATTCCCATTGACTCCAGTTTTGCAAGGGCTCCTTGATGCCACACTCAGTCAAATGTGGCCTTGATGTCAAGGGCAGTCATTCTCACCTCACCTCTGGGGTTCAGCTCTTTTGTCCATGTTTGAACCAAGGCTGTAATGAGGTCAGGAGCTGAGTGGCCCTGGCGGAACCCAAACTGGGCGTCAGTGAGCAGGTTATTGCTAAGCAAGTGGCGCTTGATAGCACTGTTGATGATCCATTCCATTGTTAATAAGGCAATCATCTTGTTAAAACCAATTGCTAGTTAAACAGGTGATGAGCATTAATTATCCCAACTGAATAGAATAAAAAGATACAGCTGGAACACTTTGTGTTGAAGCTACTAGGAAGTTAGTTGCTCTGAGGAGTTGTCTTGGAAATAAACCAGCTTTAACCAAGAGACCAACCTGGATTAATTCTTCCACCACAACCTCTTATTGTGAGTAACATCCATCACTTTACTGATGATTAAGAGTAGACTGATAGGGTGATAATTGGCTGGATTGGATTTGTCCTGCTTTCTGTGTACAGGACATACCTGGGCAATTTTCCTCATAGCTGGGTAGGTGCTCGTGTTGTAGTTGTACTGGAGCAGCTTGGCTAGGGGTGTGGCAAGTTCTAGAGCACAAGTCTTCAGTACTATTGCTGGAATATTGTCAGGGCCCATAGCCTTTGCAATATCCAGTGCCTTCAGCTGTTTCTTGATATCACATGGAGTGAATTGAATTGGCTGAAGGCTGGTATCTATGATGCAGGGGACCTCTGGAGGAGGCCGAGATGGATCATCTACTTGACAGCTCTGGCTGAAGATTGTTGCGAATGCTTCAGCCTTATCTTTTTCACTGATGTGCTGGGCTTCCCCATCATTGAGGATGGGGATATTTGTGGAGCCTCCTCCTCCAGTGAGTTGTTTAATTGTCCGCCACTATTCATGACTGGATGTGGCAGGACTGCAGAGCTTAGATCTGATCTGTTGTTTGTGGGATCGTTCAGCCCTGTTTATCACTTGCTGTTTATGCTATCTGGCATTTAAGTAGTCCTGTGTTATAGCTTCACCAGTTAGACACCTCATTTTAAGGTCTGCCTATTGCTGCTCCTGGTATGCCCTCCTGCGCTCTTCTTTGAACCAGGACTGATTTCCTGGCTTGATGGTAATGGTAAAGTGGGGGATATGCTGGGCCATGAGGTTACAGATTGTGTTTGAGTACAATACTGCTGCTGATGACCCACAGCGCCTCATGGATTCCCAGTCTTGAGTTGCTAGATCTGTTTGAGATCTATCCCATTTAGCACCGTGTTAGTGCCACACAACACGATGGAGGGTATTCTCAATGTGAAGCCAGGACTTCATCTCCATGATTTCTCAGCAGTGGTCACTCCTACTGATACTGTCATGGACAGATGCATCTGCAGCAGGCAAGTTGGCGAAGATGAGGTCAAGTATGTGTTTCCCTCTTGTTGGTTCTCTCACCACCTGCCGCAGTCTAGCAGCTATGTCATTTAGGGCTCGGTCAGTAGTGGTGCTACCGAGCCACCCATGGTAATGGACATTGAAGTCCCCCACCCAGAGTACATTGTGCACCCTTACCACCCTCTGTGCTTCCTCCAAATGATGTTCAACATGAAGAAGCACTGATTCATCAACTGAGGGAGGGTGGTACGTGGTAATCAGCAGCAGGTTTCCTTGCCCATGTTTGACTTGATGCCATGAGACTTCATAGGGTCCGGAGTTAATGCTGAGGACTCCCAGGGGAACTCCCTTCCGACTGTATACCATTGCGCCACCACCTCTGCTGGGCCGGTCCTGCTGGTGGAACAGTTCATGATGGTGGTGTTTGGGGCATTATCTGCCAGGTATGATTCCGTAAGGATGACTGTGTCAAGCTGTTGCTTGACTAGTCTGTGAGACAGCTCTCCCAATTTTGGCACTAGCCCCCAGATGTTAGTAAGGAGGACTTTGGAGGGTCAACAGGGCTGAGATTGCAGTTGTCATTTCTGGTGCCTAGATTGATGTGATCCATCCAGTTTCATTCTTTTTTTTGTGACTTTGTAGCGGCTTGTCAACTGCGTGGCTTGCTAGGCCATTTGAGAGGGCATGTAAGAGTCTACCACATTGCTGTGGGTCTGGAGTGTCACATGTAGGCCAGACCAGGTAAGGACGACAGATTTCCTTCCCTAAAGGACATTAGTGAACCAGATGGGTTTTTACAACAATTGACAATGGTTCCATGGCCATCGTTAGACTTTTAATTCCAGATTTTTATTGAATTCAAATTCCACCATCTGGTGGAATTCAAACCCAGATCTCCAGAGCATTACTCTGGGTGTCTGGATTACTAGTCCAGTGACAATACCACTACATAATCGCCTCCCCGTATTTGAGGTATCATTGGTTTCTGTCAAGAAACTAAATTGTTTCAAATGGAGCAATAACAGTGAACAGTTTTAGTAGATAACATTGTAGATATTATTTAAGGAAAATACCACTGCTGAAGATACTTTTGAAAGTGACTTTCAATTTTGCTTTCAAAAGTATCTTCAGCAGTGGTATGTTCCTTAAATAATATCTACAGTGTTATCCACTAAAAATGTTCACTGCTATTGCTCCATCCAATCTGATGGTTATCAATGTTACTCAGTATCTGTATCTGGCACTCTTCCCAATACTGACCTGTATTTATGCTAATTTTTCTTTTGCCTGTTCATGGGATATAAGTGTTGCTGACAAAGTCAGCACTTACTGCCCATTCCAAGTTACTCTCGAGGGAGTGGTAGTGAGTTGCCGCCTTAAACCGCTGCAGTCCATGGGGTGTGATTAAGTAGGGAATTCCACAATTTTGATTCAGTGACGATGAAAGAGCAATGATATCGTTCCAAGTCAGTATGGAGCGTGATTTGGACAGGAGCTTCCAGGTGGTGGTGTTCCTAAGCGCCTGCCACCCTTCAAAAAGCAGAATACAGCAGGTGTTGGAAATCTGAATTATAAACAGAAAATGCCGGAAATACTCAGCAGGTCAGACAGCATCTGTGGCGAGAGAAACAAAGTTAATTCAAGTTGATGACCTTTCATTAGAACTGGAAAAAGTTAGAGCCGTAATAGGTTTTAAGCAAGGGGTGAGTGGGACAAGGTGAAAAGGAAGGTCTGTGATAGGGTAGAAGCCCGGAGAGATTGAATGATAGTTAGTCTTACAGAACCAAAGAGAAGACTAATACTTATCTCATGATATCATGGAGGGGTCCAGAATCAATGTTGAAGACCCCCAAGCTACTCCCTCCCAACTGCAAACACTGTGCCACCTTCTTTAGTTAGTTTGTCCTGTCGATGATGCAAGACATACTGGTGATGCTAATGGAAGCGTCTGGGACATTGGCTGAAAGATATGATTCTGTAAGTATGGTTACATCAGCCCATTGCTTAACTTGTCTGTGGGACTGCTGTCACAGTTCGGGCACAAATTCCCAAATGTTAGCAAGGAGGACGTTGCGGTATCAGCTGAGGAGAGCGTGCCTTGTCAGATCAGACAAGTAGGCCAATGTTTTGTGATCCATCCAGTTTTATTCTTCTAGTTTTGCATAGCAGTTTGATTTGACTGCGTGGCTTGCTGACCTGTTTCAGAGTGCAGATAAGAGCCAACCATATTACTGTCAGTCTGGAGTCGCAAATAGGCCAGAACAGGTAAAGATGCCAGATTATCTTCCCTTAATTAACCAGATGGATTTTTTTAATGACAGTCTGTTAGTTACATGCTCACCATTACTGGTACAAATTATTTATTCCAGATGTATTTAATTAACAGAATTTAAATTCCTCATGTGCAGTGGTGTCTCTGGATCGTTCGTCTAGGCCTCTGAACCAGTCTGGTAATATAACTACTATACTATCTTACCCATAATGGAATAAAATCAGTATAAGCCATTAAACCTACTCATTGGTAATAACTCTATTAAGGTTATAGGCTTTGACAAGGAACTGTCAAGGAGCTGTCAAAGGATATGAGGTGACATGGAAGGGGTAAGAGCAAAGGGTAGTGGGTGGGTGCCATGGGTTGGGGTTGAAAGGGGCTGTGGGGATGCAGGGGATATAAGGGGCCATGGGGGTGGGTGGGAGGCATAGGTTAGCATTGATGCAGAGTGTGTTACTGAAGAGTTGCGTTGTCTTATTTTTTCCCAGATTTTCACTCCTGGGATGGGTGCATAGAGGCAGGAGAATTCCTGGCTCTGCAAACCCAATCATTAAAAATGGCCGCTTACAGTTGGGATTTTTGCTCTGGGACAGGCTGGATTATAAGATGGGCCCACTGTCCCCAGAATGAGTGAGGAGGTTGCTGGGTGGGGAGGCAGATTGGGTGGAAGGCCTGCTTCTGTGCTCCAGCACTTTGTTGAATTGAATAAGGAAAAAAGATTTTTTTTAAAAACAGACCTCCAGTCCTCACCCCTCACCTCCTCACACACTCCCCATGCCCCATCAATGCTAACATATGCCAATCCATGCTGCCACCATCCCCTCATATGCCTTACAGCCCCTTATACCCCCTATGCCAACTTTGTGCCAGCTCTTGCCAACCCATGGCCTCCACCTACCACTCTTTACTCTTACCCCCTCCATGTCACCTCATATCCTTTGCAGCTCTGACAATTCTAATGAGCATCCACACTTTTTACACACAATGATGTTTAATTTTAACAATCCCAAAGGATGCCTTATCTCTCCAAAATGGTGTCTTATGTCTCCCACATGTGTCCCCAGCCCATATCCAAAGAGGTATCTCAACTCTCCAAAGCGGCACCCTGACTATCCAAACAAATCCACCAAGTCAGACCTGCTCTTTCCTGGTCTAATCAGCACAGTCTGGGTTTCACACTTCTGGCCGACCAAAATTCCACTTAACTGGTCACCTGGTGATGTAGATAGCCAGTAAACCATGCATGCTCAAACCCTGGCCTGACTCTAGTACCACCCCTGTGACAATAGGAAGTGCTATGTTCGGTGGTGGAACTTTGAATTTCTGGGTTCATCTGCCATCTTCGCCATGACTGAGAGCCTCTCTGCTGAGGCAAAAATCTGGGTCTTGGTCTCAATTCTCTATTTACTTGTAATTAATCCAAGTTCCACATGCTTTCTTCAAAATAACCTGATAAATTAACAGATTAAATTACAGGCAGAGCTGCCTTGCTCGCATTAGCATATAGCCAGACTGGAAAGCAAGTAAGTTGCTAAAAGCTTTGAACTAAATTCATTTTTGTCAACAGAATTCATTTTAAAATGCTAAATACATGCTGCAGTGAATGCGTCACTTCCAGTATCTGACAGAGATTAATTACGTTCATTTTACATAATCCATCTCTTAAGGTTTTTGTTGTGCTGTTTATTTTAAATTTCTAATCCTACTTGCATTGGTGGTTATTTTTGAATTCATAATTTAAATTATTAATTTTAATTATTGGGAAAATGACATTTGCATTGACTTTTCAAACTGAAAGTGACGACATTCTCTGGAACAAGATACTCAAAGTAGAAAATATTCAATTGAATGGAGACTAATTAAATGCAATTTGTCTTGCATCAATAGTTGCAAAGAAGGAGTGAGAAAGATAATTAAAATTATTGTCCTTCTTAAAAATCCTCCATCACATTTGATGTTCACCCAATCAGACCTTATTCAATTAATGATGACTTGCGTTATATTTTAAAATAAGACCCAACTGTACTGGAGGCTGATTTTCTTGCTCCTTCTGGTGATGGATAATGGGTGAACAGTAAGTCAAAATTTAAGGTAGCTCCTTCCTGCATTTATATATTATTTTGCTCACCTCATTAAGCTCTTTATTGATAATCATAGCACATGATTCACTCAGTGAGAACAGGCCCATGGTTAAGAATGCAACACATGGGGCTGAATTTTCCCCCCGTCGTTGGGGGGGCTGTGCGGGACTCAACGCGAACCCGATCGGAGCCCCCAATCGGGTGCGCGCCACCATTTTACTTGGACGGGCCAAATAAAGCTCGCCCAGCATGACGCACGCCCGGAATCACTGTGCACTCCCTGTGCAGGCGGGGGTTGATTCCCTGAGTCGGGGCCTGCACTCTTTCGCGCATGCGTGTGAAAGAGCACAGAAATCTCCAAGGCAATTAGTTTAATATCTGGAAAATTGAATAAAGGTGAAGAAAAATTTTAAGGACATGTCCCCTCATGTGAAACTGTCACATGAGCTGGGACATGTCCATTAATTTTTCTTCAAAATTTTTTATTTAATTAATAAACCCTTCATGAAATCTCATCCCACCTGTAGATGAGGCTTCATGAAAAATGCGAAGGCCACCTGGGCTCTTCGCCTGCCCGCCAACCTTAAGGTTGGACGGACAGCATTATTACTTTAATTACTTTGTTAATGGCCTTAATAGGCCTTTGACAGTTGCACGCCTGCCAAACTGACAATCTAAATGACACGTGACGTCAGGACACCTGCCTGATGTCACCACGTGTCATTTTACGTGTCAGCAAGCAGGCTCCGCCCCTGCTTGGCAAGCGGGCCCCGCCCCTGCTCGCCGACAGGAAAATTCTTCCCATGGATTTCCCTTCTGTTTATTCTTTCCCTCTTCTCTAGAAAAACCTATTGCCTCCCCACTAGCCACCCGCCCTTCCTTAGCCCGGCCAAAATTAGGAGCTCATTGTGTGAGGGATATCGAGTCTAAAGAGAAATGTGAAGAGCAATGCTCAAGCAGGAACTAATGCATAAGCAGTCTACTTCATCATCAAGTTATCGCATGTCACATTTGTGTGATAGAACTGTGACTCTATAGTGGCCTTGACAATTGATACAGTTTACATTGGTTGGAAAATTTCCCTGATGGCAACAAGGTGCATAGTTGCTTTGTAGATATAAACTGCAGTGTTCTTTTCTTCTACTGAGCCTTCCTCAACAGCTATGGAAGGTTCACGTGGTCTGGGAAAGAAAAATCCAAATGCAGCTAGTAAAAAGGATTGTTGCTATAGCCACCAAGAGTGGCCAATCACTCTGTTTTCCAGTATACTGTAGTCACTCTGGTGTGAATCCCTTCGGTTTAACCTCAGCTCCTTGAAAGGAAGTAGCACTGCCTCATTTACTTTACGTCACTGCCACCAAACTAGGGATTGCTAAAAAAGGTAAATGCAAAATTAATGTGAAAAATCCTTTTTGTATACTGAAATAACTGAACTCAAGAAAGACATGTTTGTGGATAAGCTGATTTAACTATTAGACTTTAAACAAGCGAGTTTTATTTTTAAGTAGTTCCAGGAGGGATGTGGATAAGTAAAACAAAACTTCAGTGCTGCACTCCAATGAAGTTCCTTTAATAAGAAACAAAAACAGAAAATGCTGGAAATACTCAGCAGGTCAGGCAGCTTCTGTGGAGAGAGAAACAGAGTTAACATATCAGGTTGATGACCTTTCATCAGAACAGGGAAAAGTTAGAAATGTAATGTTGTTTGATTGAATCAGCCAATCGCTGGGATGTACGGCCCAAGTACCTAAGTCCCAAACAATTGAGCAATTTCAGGTATGAATTTCAGTGCCAGTGTGATGCTAGCTTGTCCCTCCAGTTATTCGTAATAGGCAGAGTACGGACTGTATTCAACCAGCAGGAGCCAGGGAGAGAAATCATGGGCCTTGGTGCTTCTCCTGTTTCCAGGCCCCTTATTCTCCACCCTCCCTCCCTGCCCCATACTCCCCACCATCTTTAACCATCCACCTCACATGCTTTGGGTGCTGAGAATTTGGAATCATAGTCACAGCTTGGTCAAACTGTTTTATATAGGTTTAGCAAAAGTTCTTGGCTTTTATACTCTCTGCCTCCATTTATAAAGCCCATTGAAAGCTTACATTTCATATGATACACTTTACAACCACGGCTTTTTCAGACAATTACACACAACTTGACATTCATATTATGCAACCAGTTCTACTCCTTTGAACCAAGCCCATTATCCATTATGCATTATCCAGACAGCAACATCCAAAAGACTTGAACCTCACAAGCACCGCAACAAACAATTCTATGTACAAATGAGAATACCTTGAACTAACAGTGACATATTCTATTGATGCATGACTCCTGGTTTCACTTCAAGTTTAAAAATGGCAAAACCTTCCAGTAAATTAGCATAACCAATTCACCTGCAATAACCTGCTATTTGTATCCATGCAAGTGTGGTTCATTAACAGAAAAATTACATTTTGCATTGAGTGATAAATATTTCCTCATTTCATATTAAATTTAGCTACACTTATAAATGCCCAGCATGGAGCACATAATAGGAGATCAAAATACTGCAGATGCTGGAAATCTGAAATATAAACAGAAAATGTTGGAAAAACTCAGCAGACCAGGCAGCATCTGTGGAGAGAGAGAAACTGAGTCAATGCTTCAGATCCATAATATGCACTAGTTCTGACGAACAGTCACTAACCTTACTGTACAGATGCCACCAGACATGCTGAGCATTTCCAACACTTCCTGTTTCTATGGGATCAAAAATAACCCCTTTTGCCAGCCTTTCAAAAAGAAATCAGACTTCTTGTGAGCCTCGGCAGCTGCCTGAGGTTTGGCACAACATTAAACATGAATTTCAAAAACAGTTATTTAAAGTATGAAGAAAACATATACATCTTGCTGAGCCAAAAAAAGTCAAAGCAATAAATTGACCATTTTAAAAATGAGTAATTAATAAAAATGACCATTGAAAAGTGCCAAACAGCAGAGCCAATGAATAAAATATTTTTTGCCTTTTCACTTAAGAAGCAGAACTAGAAAGAGACAGACTAAGCACCAAAACTTGGTCACCAGGAAAGGGGAAAGGGACCAGAATGGAGCTAAGGATTTAACTAACACTGACCTTGCGCAATGATTTTCGCATGATAAGGTTGCTTTATCGGCAACCTCGTAAATAGGGCCCAAACCATTTGTTCACCATGCAAGCTTGATGCTGAAATGGGGCTCAGCAAAGCATCTGCGGGATAACGGCTACCCTGATCAGATCATTTTGTGCTGTATATCACGCAGACCCATGAATGGGCCCCAAGGCTGTCAATTTTGTCCCTGAAAAATGCCCAGTCTAGCTAAGATTACCCTGGAAGGGCAAAGTATCTCAAAAAATTGAGCAACAGGTGAAGTTAGCTGTTTCATGTGCTACAATGCAATAGTAACACAAGTGGTATTCGCTACTAACAGGATGCTGCTATCAAGCCAAAAACATGTCCTGCCAATCTCTCAAATGAGTAATGTGTGAGAAATTTCATGCCAGTGTGATGATCGGTATCTAGGCCATACATCCCAAAGACTGGTGGATCACATCAGCATGTCCCTTCTGCTGCTCACAATGGGCAAAGGACAGATCATACCCAACCAGCTTGTGCTTGCAAAACTTAAAGCAGTGTCCAACATTCAATGCATTTCTACGATTGGAAAACATTTGCCAAATAATCATCAGTGTGCTAAGAACTACGCTGACAACCAATTTAAGATTGCCAATTGGGCTCGCAGTGTGGAAGATGCATATATTAATACACAGGGCCTTGTTCTTTGCAGACAGAAAGAACATGTACACACATTGCGCCTGTTTCTGCTGAACTAAGTGACAGCCATTGGCTGGTTCATTCCCCACAGCAATGTCTTGACAAATCACAGTCAAGCTGCCTGGTTTAAATTTCAAACAGTGCTTGACAGTTAACTGTCAGTCACCATTAACTGACGCATTCTCCATGGCAATGCCTCTGTCAATCAGAGTCCACTTGCCAACCAATCAGCACTCTCTCTTATACAGTATAAATTTGTCGTTCCCCTGACATTGACATTTTCTTAAAATTGTCCTGATGAGTGCAAGACAAAGCTTCAACAAAAAATGTCTCTTTTTTTCAGCAACACTCAAGTTCTGTACTACCAAAGAACATTTGCAAATGTACATTTTTCCAAAATCCTGCTAGACAGTCCTGTATTCAAGTTCTACTCAGTTTCTCAGTGGATATGTCCACAGTCTCAGACTTCCCGGTCTTTCTCTCTCATGTAAAATACCTGCAATAGATTTTGAAAAATTAAATTGTCATTAAACATCTGGTAGAAAGACTTGCTGACACAGCCTACACAGCAAGAATGATACATTTAAATGGGAAAAGATTTTCAGTAGAACTTCCCATGGTAAGCTCTCAATGGTGATCAGACTGCCAGATCTCAATTTGCCACCTTTTGCTCCATCTAACTGGAACACCTTGAAGGCAGACACTCTAATTCCATTTATTTCCAAAACTAGCAGCCTCGAGCTGCCCAGGCTGGCTGACTCGCGCTGCTGCCACTCTCTTACCCAGCACCACCCAACCGCTACCTGCTGCCATTGAAACTGGACAGATGCACGGAACTGGGAGAAGGAAAGGTGGAGGGAGCCGGGTTTAAACCTCAAAATGGCATGGGGCCCAGGAGTTGGTTCCAGTGAATTGTGAGTGTTAAATAGGGAAGTCGAGCCAGAGGAGGAGTACACCTGGCATGCTTTACAGGGGAAATAGGTGGGGTGGGGGTTGGGGGTGGTGCAGGTGAGGGTCACCTGCTTCAAAACAACTGTCACCAACCTGCTTGTGCTCCAGCCAGGTCTGAAGAAAGAAGAGTGCAGATTAAGGAAGCAGCACTTCACAATGACAAGACCCAAACAGAAGTCTACGAGGTTGATTATTTTCATGTTGGCTTAATGTTGCTCCAAGGAATAAAATGGCAGCAAAGTCTGTCTCTCAGCATTTTTGACCATAGACCATCATAATTAATAGAAACTCAAAAAAAAATCTGCAACACTTGAAAACTGTAGCAAATTTTATTGCTTTGCAAAGAGAAAGATGTCAGTGTTAGAAATAATTTTTGTCATCTTTAGTTTATAATACCACCGTTGACATCTGGGTAAATTCAGCCTTCCTAAACTTCCAGCATTAAGTGGTTTTCAAAGATAGTGTGGGTTAGAGATTAGTGAGTGTTCTCTCATCTAGCGAGTGAGAATGGGGAGTTAATAGTAGATAATAAGGAAATGGCAGATGAGGTGAACAAATATTTTGTTTCTGTCTTCACTATAGAGGATACAAAAAACATTCTAGTAATAGCTGTAAGTCAAGTGGAGGAAGGGAGAGAGGAACTTGGTGAAATTACAATTACTAGGGAAGCAGTACTGAGCAAATTGATGGAGCTGTGGGCTGAAGTCTCTGGGTCCAGATAGACTTCATCCTAGGGTCTTAAAAGAGGTGACTAATGAGGTAATTGATGCGTTGGTGTTAATTTCCCAAAACTCCCTAGATTCTGGAAAGGTTCCATTATACTGGAAAGTAACAAATATAACCCCTCTATTCAACAAGGGAGGGAGGCTGAAAATAGGAAGCTATAGGCCATAGCTTGACATCGGGAAGGTGTTACAATCGATGATTAAGAGACTTTGGGTGGAATTTTCTGAGCCCGCTGGCAGCGGACGTGATAGGTGGTGTGCGTGGAAGATATGGCGCGACCTGCTTCACGAAGGCGTGAAGGCAGATCGCGATCGTTCGCTCAGCGTTTCCCGCCATCAGTCAGCGGGGAGCTAATTGTAATACACCAGCATGTAATTAAAAGGCCATCCTGCCAGGCTCTTGGAACCCCGCCATATCATCTGTCCCGCCAATGTGTTTCACAGCAGCACGCAGACGAAGTGCACTTGGTGGCCTCCACTTTGGAGGGACTGAAGTGAGCAAGCAGCAGCGTTCACCACAGCTCCTGTGGTTTACAGGCCTCAGGGCGCCGCGGTGGGACGAGTGGCCCCGCATTAGGGACATCTGTATATACTGACCATGCCTCTGTAACTGAGACAAATCGAGCGTGGCCACAGTGATGTGATTGGGGTCAGGCTCCTAGTCTGCCTGCTCATGCAAGCAATGCGGAGGCACCAAAGGCGAATGAGAGCCCGCTCACCATGGAAACAGACTATTTATTCACCCCCGCGAAACAATGAAGCAGGCTTGGGACGGTACGGCGTCAAAACCCGCCATTTTCATCACCGGATAGGACTCCATTTTACTTGCCTGCTACCGCACTTAGTGCAATTCTGGGAAAATTCTGCCCCCTAGCTGGGCACTTAGAAAAACTCAACGTAATTGGGAAGAGTCAGCATGGTTTTGTGAAAGGGAAGTTATGTTTAACCAATTTATTAGAGTTCTTTGAAGGAGTAACATGCGCGGTGGATAAAGGGCAGCCTGTAGACGTACTGTACTTAGGTTTCCAGAAGGCATTTGATAAGGTGCCGCATCAAAGGTTATTATGGAAAATTACAGCTCATAGCTTTGGAGGTAACATATTGGCATGTATAGAAGATGGTTGACTGGCAGAACCAAGTGTATGCATACATGGGTCTTTGTCTGATTGGCAGGATGTGATGAGTGGAGCCCCACAGAGGTCTGTGCTGGGGCCTCAACAATGGGAACAATGAGATGCCGACACCTCACAATAAAGCCAGCCACGCTGGGAATGCATGGTGTGGGCTTGCTACCTGTACCCTTAGCCCATGTCGGCAATCGTTACCGGTGCTAGGAATGGGGGCAGGAGTCCTGGAATACGGTTCACCTCCAATTTTTAAATGGCTCCATTGTTGGCTGGACTCCGTGAAAATCCAGCCCTCTGTCATTACTCTAAACTACACTTAAGGTACTGGTTTGGTTATCACTTTTAAACTATGATTCTGTAACAGTGTAAAAATTCTAGCTCCTAATCTCTCTAGTTACATAGATCACCCAGTTTTGAGATCATTTTTATGATAATTAGCATTTCCTCAGCAATTTTATAGCTTTATTTGTGCCAATATTGATGAAACAGCCAAGTTGTAAAGAGAAGTTATCCTATCAAGACCTGAAATAAAATCAGCTGCTGAAATTCCGAATACTTTATTTTTGATATCTTAGATGAGATTTTTGTAGTTGCTTTATTTGGCTTAATTGACTACATGGATTCCTATCATATCACAGTTCTGTCAGCAATTCTTCTGATGTCATTAGTTACATCTGAGAGGGTATGCAAGATAAAAGTGTGAAGTGTAAGTATTATCCTCTTGCTCAACAACGAGAGAAGATTCCAGGGGTTACATCTTCCGGGTGGGGCCCACTCGCCAAATTGTAAAATGAAGTGGGGTGACATCAGGCAGGTGCCCCAAGGCACCCTGCGTCATTTACATTTTCAGGTCGGCAAGCGCGCAGCCGACTTGGCTGCGTGCCCACAGACCTGTCAATGGCCACTTAAGGTCATTAATAAAGTAACTCAATCAATCAATGGACCTGCCCGTCCAAACTGGCAGCAGGCCAGGAGCCCAGGCGGGCTTCCAAAAAATCATGAAACCTCATTCATGGGCAGGATGAGATTTCATGAGGGTATTAAAATTTGTATTAAATGTCTAAATAAAAGAAATTGACATGTCCCAACACATGTGACAGTGGCACATGACGGGATATGTCAGTAATTTGTTTTCTAATCTTTATTCAATGTTTCCAACCTGAGCTGATCTCCCTGAGGCAGCACTTTACCTCAGGGAGATGAGTATACTCTTTCACGCACATGCGTGAAAGAGCACGCTCCCGGCTCAGGAACCCCCCCCCCGGAGCGCGTAGCGGTTCCTGGCGGACGTCACGCTGGACGGGCCTTAATTGGTGGCACGCCCCCAACCAGGGGCACCAATCAGGAATCCACCCGCTCCCGCACAAGGCCCCCCGACGGGGAGGGATGATCCTGCCCCAGGTCTAACCTGCGTTAGACACATTTCAAAGCTGGTGACCAAATTAATCAGTGAGGACCAGAGATGTAGCTGTTTCTAGTCTATAATATTATAATTCTTTAGCAGTTAGCTGCAAATCAGACAGTTGACTACGTTAAAGCTGGTGGAAATCATTGCCATGAACAATATGAATTTATGACAATTCTGGAATGCACACATCTGAACTAAAATAACCATCCTACTCCTGGAATCTACTTAAGTATAGAATTGTTCATTTTGTAGCAAAACAGTGAACTAAATAATGTTCCTTTATTGAGTGAAGTCTGACTTGTTCGTCCTTTGCTATTGTATGAGCTTTACTTTTTTTAAATAAAGCTATTTGTAACCAAAGTCATAGGGCTGAATTTTCCCCCCCCCCCGTTGGGGGACGAAGTTGATGGGCGGGTGCGTACAGGCGCGCTTCTGATCGGTGCCCCCGATCGGAGGCGTGCCGCCATTTTACATGGGCGGGCCTTAATTGGTCCTCACGTCCTGTGCGGAGGGGGGAGGGGAATCCCAAAATCGAGTGTGCGCTCTTTCGCGAATGCGCATGAAAGAGTGCACTCATCACCCTGTTGCTAAGTGCAGCCTCAAGGAGATCGGCTGTAAATGTAAAAAAGATAAAAATAGAAAAATAAAATTTCCCTAACATGTCCCCTCATGTGACAATGTCACGAGTTGGGACATGTCCATAATTTTTATAAAACCTTTATTAAAATAAAAGGCAGCGGGTTTCAAACTCCCACAAACTTCTGGGTGAAAAAATGTTTCTTCACCTTCCCTTTAATCTTTCTACCAATCATTTTAAATCTATGCCCCCTCATCACTGTTGAGTTAAATAGGCCCTTCCAATCCACTCTATCCAGGCCTCTCTCAATTTTGTACATCGCAATCAGCCTCCCCTGTTCCAAGGAGAACAACGCCAGCCTATCCAACCTTTCCTCATAGCTGCAATTTTCCAGTCCTGGCAACATCCTCACAAATCTCTCTACCCTCTCTAATGCAATTACATCCTCCCTGTATTGAGGTAACCAGAACTGCACACATGAACACCACCAGCTAAAAATTCCCCTCCAAGGCACACACCATCCTGACTTGAAACTATATGACCTTTCCTTCACTGTCGCTGGATCAAAATCCTGGAACTCCCTCCCTAACAGCATTATGGGTATACCTACACCACCTGGACTGCAGCAGTTCAAGAAGGCAGCTCACCACCACCTTCTCAAGGGCAATTAAGGATGGGCAATAAATGCTGGGCTAACCAGTAACGCCCACATCCCGTAAATGAATTTAAAATACCATTTCCCATGTCGAAACCAAATTGTGGCTCAGAAAAATCATGATTCAATCGATTTAAGGCAGGCATTGGTATAGTCTCTCATATAAACACAATGGCAAATCAGAATTAGATTTTGATTATTTGTTCTCAATTATGACTCTTTTGGATATTATTTCATTGAATCCAGCCACAAGTTCAATTGTATGCATGCCAAATCAGGATAATTTGGAAATGTAAGATAAATTACTGGACAGATTTAATGGCTGAAAGATCAGGAGTGTGACAAGTGGGGCAAAATGGCAATATATGCTCCTAACGTATAGATTTCATGCCCCCATTGTGCAAGGGGGCAATTAATGCAATGCAGTTACATCCTTCCTGTATTGAGGTAACCAGAACTGCACACATGAACACCACCAGCTGGAAGTTCCCTTCCAAGGCACACACCATCCTGACTTGAAACTATATGACCGTTCCTTCACTGTCACTGGGTGAAAATCCTGGAACTCCCTTCCTAACAGCACTATGGGTGTACCTACACCACATGAACGCCAGCAGTTCAAGAAGGCAACTCACCACCACCTTCTCAAGGGGTTGGCAATAAATGCTCGCCCAGCCAACCACGCGCACATCCCATGAAAGAATTAAAAAAGGAAGGCAGCGGAGATGGCAATATAACAAGATGCTCAGATCTTACCATATACTACACTTTTGCTGTTGATGGATTGCACTGCAGTTCTTCTACTCTACTCATTGCTCTATCTCAACTTTTTTTAGCTGCAAGTTTGATCATCAGTTTGATCAGAGGAGCACATGGGCAGTAAACCACCACAAAGAAGCAGAAAAGAACAAGGAGTCGGGGAACCCGGGCAAAGGTAATTAGCTTTTCATTGCTAGAGTGGGATGATCAAAAAGTGTAAGATGTGTCTGGAAATTGAAATTGCTGTTATATTACTAAAACTTCAATCTCTGTGTGAAAGGCAAAATGCCAATAAGAATCTGAATTAAACAGTAAAAATACTATGCTACTTTGCCGCCTAAAGCACCCTTTTATGTAGATCTAGTTCAACTAATGGCCTTTCAGAAATTTGATTATTTAAGATTAGAGCACAGTACTGGACCTTAATATAACCATAGCATCATAACATTTGAGCATATAGTAAAAGCAGCACATTTCCTTTTAGTGTTTATTAAATTACTGTGTAATATGTACCAGATAATGGGCACCGTACACATGGGTACAGCTTTGGAAAGGAAATATTTGCTCAGAAAATGAAGAGGTCTTCTTTTTTCCTGCTGGAAAATAGGACGGTACACAGAATTATTGCTTTTTAAACCTACCACCCACTGGTCCCCTGAGGTCAATGCAACTAGGTTTTTGAACAGAACATCGAACAGGCGAATCAATGATCCTTAAAGGGACCGCAATGCTTAAAAAAAGAAAGAAGCCATTGATGTTGATTTTTGTGGAATGTGATCTGCATGAATATCCTGCTGGCCCCAAAAAGTAGTTTTGGTCCACTACCAGTTTCTCTCTCTGCTTCTTGTCTTAATTTCCACTGGGATGACTTACCCCACTTTCTTTTACCAGAGGTACTGCTGGATTCCCTGTTACCCACTTCTCTGAGTTCTGGCAGTTCACTGAAATTCTAAACATGAGATCTGCGCATTAATATGGTCAAGGCCACCTCCTTGTGTCGTTGGATAAGCCTGGCAGACTCCTGTTCGCCAGATACCTGATTAGTACCGGCCGGGATTTTCCAGTCGTGCCTGCGGCGGGATTCGTCCCTTTACTTCCCCTCTCCTCACCATCCAAGGGCCCAAACACTCCTTTCAAGTGAAGCAGCGCTTCACTTGCACTTCCCTCAATTTAGCCTACTGCATTCACTGCTCCCAATGCGGTCTCCTATACGTTGGAGAGACCAAGTGCAGACTGGGTGACCGCTTTGCGGAACACCTTCGGTCTGTCCGCGAGCATGACCCAGACCTCCCTATCGCCTGCCATTTCAACACACCACTCTGCTGTCATGCCCACATATCCACCCTTGGCCTGCTGCATTGTTCCAGTGAAGCTCAACGCAAACTGGAGGAGCAGCACCTCGTCTTCCGACTAGGCACTTTACAGCCTTCCGGACTTAATATTGAGTTCAACAAATTCAGATCATGAACTCTCTCCTCCATTCCGATCCCCCTTTTTCCAAGAATTTATAATTTTAAAAAAATGCGTATATTTTTCTTTTCCCACCTAATTTTTAAATTTATTTTGATCTATTGTTTCATCTCTGCCTTTTAGCCCATTTCGATCCCTTCCGGCACCGCCCCCACCCCCACAAGGGCCATCTGCCACTAGCTTGTCCTGCTTGCTACCCTTAATGTCCCCATTAGCACATTCCTTAGATAATATCACCACCATCAAGACCCCTTTGTCCTTTTGTCTATGACATCTTTGGCAATCCCTTCTTTGCCTCCACCTATCACTGGGCCCTTACCCAGCTCTACCTGTCCCACCCCACCCCCAACCAGCTTATATTTCACCTCATTTCTCTAATTCCTTAGTTCTGATGAAGGGTCATACGGACTCGAAATGTCAACTGTATTCCTCTCCGCAGATGCTGTCAGACCTGCTGAGTTTTTCCAGGTATTTTTGTTTTTGTTTTGGAAAATTTAACAGACCAGCCAAAGGTCCATTGACCTCGGTTGGGAATTTCCGGTCCCATGGTGGGCGGGACTGGAAAACCCCATAGATTAAAATCACCCCCACTCATTTGATTTCCAATTTATTGAATAGAAAAACAGTTGGTTTTCATGAACAGTAAAGCTTGTGCAAGGAAGCAATTCACTAGCAAATCTATTTGAGTACTTTAGGCTAAATCAATAGTCAGAATCTCATTTGAATGCAGTAAGTCAAGCACGAACATTTTTTTTGATGGGTATTAATTAGTACTTTCATAAACAGAAAAAGATTATGCAAGCATGAATGAGGATAACTTGAGGTAAATGTTGCAAGGCCCATGTTATTGTGAGGGTCTCATAGCCAATGTGTACTGTTCACCATTTCCCAACGTGTTATTTGTGTGTCACGACATGTTTTTGGCATGGGCCGAACAAAATGTATCTGACTGTCATGTTCAGGCTAGTTCATGACTAGCTTAAATCCAAAAGCCAACTGTAAACTTGTTAATTGTACTTCTTTTAAAATTGAGAAAGCTGGTGAAAGGATATAGTCTATCAAGTACAATATTTGGAATGTTAAGGTAAATTCACTATTCCTATGCTTCCGGCAGGGAGCTCACTGCAATTAAAGGACACTGGACCAAAGATAAGAGTACTAGCTTTGTTAGTAAAGGAAGAGATCAGTGCTATAGTGAGGAATGATATAGGCACTGGAGAGCAAGACATCGAGTCAGTCTGGGTAGAAGTAAGAAATAGCAAGGGAAAGAAGTCCCTGGTGGAAGTAATCTATAGGTCCCCAAACAGTAGTTCAGCAGTAGGGCACAGTATAAACTGGGAACATGTAAGAAAGGCACGGCAATAATCATGGGTGATTTTAATATGCATATAGACTGGACTAATCAAATTGGCAAGGGTAGCCTCGAGAGAGAGTTCATAGAGTGTATTAGAGATTGTTTCTTGGAGCAATATGTTGTGGAACCAACCAGGAAGCAGGCTATTCTGGATTTGGTTTTGTGTAATGAGACGGGATTAATTAATGATCTCATAGTAAAGGATCCTCCAGGGAAGAGTGATCATAGCATGCTAGAATTTCAAGTTCAGTTTGAGACTGAGAAACTTGAGTCCCACACTGGTCTCCTGGAGTTAAACAAAGGTAACTACATAGGCATGAGGGCACATTTGGCCCTAGTGGACTGGGCAGGAAGATTACGAGGTATGACAGTTGTAGAACAGTGGCAGATATTTAAGGAGATATTCAATTCCTCCAAAGTAAAATATATTCCAAAGAGGAAGAAAGATGGTAAGAGGGGGGAAAAGCATCCATGGCTAAGCAAGGAAGTTAAAGATAACAAAGGCAAAAACTAAGGCACACCAAATTGCAAAGGTTAGTGGCAGGCTGGAAGATTGGGAAACTTTTAAAGATCAACAAAGGGTTACTAAAAATATAAATAAAAAGAGCAAAGGTAAATTATGAAAGAAAACTATCGCAAAATGTAAAACTGATAGCAAAAGCTTCTACAAGTATATAAAAGGAAAGAGAGTAGCTAAAGTGAATGTTGGTCCCTTGGAGGATGAGACTGGGGAGTTAATAGTGGGGAACACAGAAATGGCAGAGATGCTTAATCAATATTTTGCCTCCGTTTTCACGGTGGAGGACACTTGTACCACCCCAATAGTAACAGGTAGTGCAGAGGGTATAGAGAAGGAGGAACTTAGAACAATCAACATCACTAGAGAAAAAGTACTGAGCAAACTGTTGGGATTAAAGGATGACAAGTCCCCAGGGCCTGATGGCCTACATCCCAGGGTCTTAAAGGAAGTGGCAGCGGAGATAGTGGATGCACTGGCTATAATATTCCAAAATTCCCTGGATTTTAGAAAGGTTCCAGTGGATTGGAAAAATGCTAATATAATGCCCTTATTCAAAAAATGGGGGAGGCAGAAAATAGGAAACTATAGACCAGTTAAACGTCTGTCATTGGGAAACTGTTGGAATCTATTATTAAGGAAGTAGTAATGGGACATTTGGAAAGTCAAAATGCAATCTATCAGAGTCAGCATGGTTTCATGAAGAGCAAATCATGTTTGACTAATTTGCTAGAGTTCTTTGAAGATGTGGCAAGCAAAGTGGATAATGGGGATCCTGTAGATATAGTATATCTGGACTTCCAGAAAGCCTTTGATAACGTGCTGCACAGAAGATTAATACACAAGGTAAGATCACATGGAGTTAGGGGTAATATATTAACTTGGATAGAGAATTGGCTAACCAACAGAAAGCAGAGGGTTGGGATAATTGGGTCTTTTTCTGGATGGCAAGCTGTAACTGTGGGGTGCCACAGGGTTCGGTCCTTGGGCCCCAACTATTTACAATCTATATTAATGACTTGGATTCAGGGATAGAAGGTACTATAGCTAAATTTGCAGATGACACCAAAATAGGTGGGGAAAATAAGTTGCAATGAAGAAATAAGAAATTTACAAATGGATATGGACAGGTTAGGTGAATGGGCCAAAATTTGGCAGATGGAGTTTATGTGGATAAGTGTGAGGATATCCATTTTGGTTTGGAAAAATAAAAAGGCGACTTATTATTTAAATGGAGAGAAACTTCAGAATGCTTCAGTGCAGAAGGATCTGGGTGTCCTCGTGCATGAATCACTGAAAGCTAGTATGCAGGTACAGCAGATAATAAGGAAGGCAAATGGAATTTTGGCATTTATTGCTAAAGGAATAGAGTATAAAAATAGGGAAGTGTTGTTGCAACTGTACAAGACATTGGTGAGACCGCACCTGGAGTACTGTGCACAGTTTTGGTCCCCTTACTTGAGGAAGGATGTAGTTGCATTAGAGGCGGTTCAGAGGAGGTTCACTAAATTGATTCCAGAGATGCAGGGCTTGTCTTATGAGGAGAGATTGAGCAGTTTAGGCCTATACTCGCTAGAGTTTAGAAGGATGAGAGGAGATCTAATTGAGGCATATAAGATGCTAAAGGGGATAGACAAAGTAGAACATGGAGCAGATGTTTCCCCTTGTGGGGCACTCTAGAATGAGAGGCCATAGTTTTAGGCTAAGGGGTGGTAGATTTAAATTAGAGATGAGGAGGAATTACTTTTCTCAAAGGGTCGTGAGTCTGTGGAATTCACTACCTCAGTGCAGTGGATGCCGGGACGCTGAATAAATTTGAGGAGGAGGTAGACAGATTTTTAATTAGTAACGGGTTGAAAGGTTACGGGGAAAGGGTGGGAAATTGGAGTTGAGGCCGAAATTAGATCAGCCATGATCGTATTGAATGGCGGGGCAAGCTCAAGGGGCTGAATTGCCTACTCCTGCTCCTAGTTCTTAAGTTCTAGCATTGTAACGTCAGTTGTGTGACCCATACTCCTCATTGCAAGCATGAGATCAGTAAATTTACCCTTAGACATGTAGATTGGACAGTCTGTTTTGAGAGTTCAGGGAAGGGTGACAAGTGAGATTCCAGGTTTGGGGTTCTAAATTATGAAAAAAAACAAACTCAGTGGGCAGAACTTTCCACCCGTCGGGTGGGAAGTTGAAGACAGGGTGTGCCTCTGATCGGAGGCCCACCCAGCATGACATCTGCACAGAAGCGCTATGTGCTCCCTGTGCGGGCGGGGGGCGGATTCCCTGAGCCGAGAGTGCACTCTTTCGCGCATGTGCACGAAAGAGCACACTCATCTCCCTGAGGCAAAGTGCTGCCTCAGGGAGATTGGCTGTACATTAAAAAATATTAAAAACCGAAAACAAAATTCCCTGACATGTCCCCCTCATGTGGCACTGCCATAGGAGTTGGGACATGTTCATAATTTTTTACGAAAACTTTATTAAAATGTTTTAAAACCTACATGAAACCTCATCCAGTCCATGGCTGAGGTTTCATGCTTTTTCTAATTCCCACCAAGGCTCCTGGCCTGCCCGCCAACCTTAAGGTTGGACGGGCAGGTCCTTTAATTGCTTAATTGACCCTGTCAATGGCCTCAATTTCGCTCGACGTCACTGCTCGTCATTTTACGCATCGGCGAGTGGGCCCTGCTCGCCGACGGGAAAATCCTGGTCAGTGAAGAAAAGACTGAAAAAAGAAACGGTCCTGGTTTTTAACATGCCAAGGAAAATGGATTTAGTTGCAGACAATTTATTCAACTTAGACTATAACCTCGATGATAAAGGATCATAGTATTAAATGAACAAATCTGCAGCAGCATTTGAGATTAGAAAAAAATTGAGGAAATTTTTCCTCCGTCTAGCATGTTTCACATGGAAGCTGACATTTTAACTTACTGTTTGCGTTGTTTGCATATTCACTTCTAAATCAGCACAGAACCCACAGTCAATCATGTTTTTAAGTTCCTTTGCCCTCTCCAGAGAAACAGCTCAGCTTGTAATGTGGTTAAACTGTCACATCATGTGGTTCCCATATTCAGTAGGGCTGGAGGGGTCCTGTTGAAGAGGGACTTAATGAAGAGCTCCAAACCTGAAGATCCAGATAAAATTTAATAATGTAAACTAGTCTTAATTATATTAAATGAAGGCTATAACTTAGTTTAAACCCTCAGGAAGCATAATGGTAATTAAGTGAATCAAGAAATTATTGTTTAAGTTTTGCTAGGATAGGACAGCATAGTTAGGACCCAAATGAAGGCCCAGGAATACTTGCTGCCTTTTCATCAGTAAGAGCTTTGGCACATAATGGCAATGGGGGTTAAACATTACATTGTGAGAAATGTAATTCCTTGAAGTATGTACATATAATTACGTATTACAACCCACGTTGTTTTATCACCCACAGTATGGCTCGCCATATTATTTATTGCACGCATTTTGCTGTAAGAATATCTTTAGAATAATTTTAGAATTTTACTGATTCCTTGCATTAAGAATGAAGATGTAGGATGTGCTAAATCTGTCCAGATTTATGTAATGAGTTTTTCTTAAAGCTGCTGTTCCAGGAGAAATTCATTTAAACTTAAAAGTCTGGAAATTACACTGAAGTAGATTTTTCCACAATGGAAAAAAAAATCAAAAGATGTAAAACCTGCTGCCAATTCGCTATCACCATTTTACACTATTACACAAAGTCAAAATCTACCCGAATGCATGTTGTCATGTAAACATTTAACATATTTGTATCTTCTCTATTCTTCAGAAAAATATTTAAACTGAGACATTAGTCTGTGTGTTTTAAATGAGCTATTACTTTTGGTAATAAAAACAAATAAGTTTGATTTGAGTGTAGTAAGGGTTTGTATGATATGGGGAGATGGTGGAATAGTAGTAATGTCACTGGACTGGCAATGCAGAGGCCCAGGCTAATGCTCTGGGTACGTGGGTTCAAATCCCACCATGGCAGCTGGTAGAATTTAAATTCAAATTAATAAATCTAGAATATAACTAGTCTCAGTAGTTGTGACCATGAAACTATCATTGATTGCATAAAAAAACCATCTGGTTCACTAATGTCCTTTAGGGAAGGAAATCTGCCATCCTTACCTTGTCTGGCCTGCATGTGAATCCGGACCCACAGCAAGGTGGTTGACTCTTAACTGCCTTTGAAATGGCCTAGCAAGCCACTCAGTTCAAGGGCAATTAGAGATGGCAACAACCAGCGATGCCCACATCTGTGAAAGAATAAAAAAAGATAATGCTAGATAGTGCAAAATGTAGGCTAAAAGTTTTATGTATAGAAATTCATCTTGGGCGGTAATGCAAAGCAGGTGATAGTTGATCGACCGCCTGTTATACACACAGCTTAATATCCAGTTCCATTGCAGGCAATGGAATTACATATCAGACACTGTCTAATGGGTGGCCAATCAGATGCTGCCCATTTTGTCCACCACTTGAGATGAATTTCTACCCCTTAATCCCCAAATTGGACCCACCCACTACACAGAAAGCTAACAGAAAAATAATTGTGCTTGTAAAATATATATTTTGCAGCAATAAATTTTATTTGTTCAGATTTGCTCATGTGCAAATGTCTAAATTGCAGCTAATGCTGAGAGCAGGATTAGCAAAATTTAGACCAGCCATCACACATGGCGAATTGGGTATCGAGATTATTACAATTACCACCTCAGATTACCATTTCAGATTAATAAATAGAAATGAGTTCCATAAACCATTATTGGGCACATGTTCTCAATACTCAAATTGATATTGTATGTATGTGCTTTAAACTTTTTATGCCTTTGTTGATAAAATAGATCAAGAGCAGACTGAGCAAACCTTTTTAATTGTTCTGAGTGTGTCACTTCATTGGTGATAGATGTTTGTCAAGAAAGTATACGCATGTAAAATAAATTTACATGTGAGTGTATGGAAGGCTTTCTCCGCTAACATTAATACGTGACTAAAACAGTGTCTCACAGCCATGCCTATTTTAGCTAGCCAGCAATCTGTGCAAGCAATACAAATTTGGCAATATTGGACATTTAGCATCAAGGCAACTAATTCTGTATTTTCACAGGAAAACTAACAAAGTGGAATGCAATTCCCAAGCATCTGCAAAAATTCTTGAATCCAATATAACAAAAACAGAAAGTGATGTATTTATCACTATAAAGCAATGACTGATTATAGAGAGTAGCAGTTCATCGTATATTATTTGCATTTACAAGGAAAAGCAGATAGAATAAGAACATTCTCAAAAATGACAGGTAAAAAAATTACATAAAATAAAAATGGAATTTTGCACATTCAGCCACCATAAACCAGTGCCATTGATTATCATTTTACTGATGTTCATTCAGACAATATGAATACACGGTGCACTTATCCTGTTGTCTGATTTTGTGGCTCTTCTGTTGCCTGGACTCAATTCTTTTGCATTTAATTATTTATAATTTCCTAATTCTTAAATTTCTTAGGTTCATAAACATCTCTTATATCATCACTGAATTGCTCTGATTAATGTAGAGTGACCTTCAAACCACTGGAAAATACAACAAATGAAGCATCAAAATCAAACCAAGCCTCCTTAAGAAATAAATCTTGTGCTTTCAGTTTTCAAATTCCCTTCAGAAAGTTCTAAATGGGCCATCATTGCAGACAACACTTCCTCATATACTTCCGCTTGTATAATGATCGATATAACAGCAGCTTAAGTTATGACAAGCTGGTGTTGCATAGCTTATTGATAACATGTTTTCATAAGGCTGTATTCAGGGCTCCTTTTAAGATGTATGTTTTTTTGAAGGTCGTATCATTTTTTTGAAAGTGTTGATCAACTTTTGCTTGTTTTCTAGATTGGCATGTATCTGTAAGTGGATGGAATTCATTATTTTAAAGCCAAATGACAGCAGAATATAAGATTGCATCCTGGGTACCTGAAAAGACAGAATTAGACATGAAGCAATTGCTAGTGAAGAGAAAACCAGATATGTAGGCAGGGAGAGAGAGAATTAAAAGTAAAGGAGAGATGAGAGAGTCAAAATGGAAGGGAAACAAAAGAGAAAGTATGAAATAATGAAAGGGAAACGAAGAAGAGATCAACATTTGAACTGTTCCCAAATGGTGCTGAACTTGCCCACCTCCCATCTGTTTGAATCAGGTGAGAGGACAGCAAGGAAAGAAACCATTAAAACCAGCTGGCAGCCTGGGCAGGCTAAACTGGGAAAAACAGAATTGGCCCCGTGCACTGAGTGACTCCCTTGGAGATAGCTGTGCCGTGACAGTCAAAAGGAATGACAACTTTGGAGCAACAGGTAGGAAAGAACCATTCAGCAGAGAAGAAATAAAAATTGTTCTTGGGTTCATTGGAGATTGTTTTGTGAAAACGGAGATGTGCAAAAAGAAAGAACGAACTATTAGTAAGCCAGAGATAGTAAACTGAAGAGGAGTAAAATGAAATATAAAGAATACAGGAAGGTCTGTACCAAACAGAAATAATGCAAACTAGATTTGTATGGAAGAAAAATATTATTTTTAAAATGGGAGACTTGGAGGACAGAACATTTCGCTACCACTAGATTACCACCAAAAAATAATACTCCATGACATTTACACAAATATCCTGGAGATCGTACCAAATTGTATAAAGAGAAATCCATACTCCTTGGGCATGTACCCAGAGTCTCACAGATTAGAAAATAAATTTAGTTGATTGCAAGAGGCTATGGGGCTTATTTAATGTGCAGGTGCAGCTACCATGTCCTCCTGGACTGGTCAGTTTTCCAACAATTCCAGAAAATATAAATTAATTTTACACTTTCACCACACCACTACTGCTAAAAATGAACACATATTCTTGTCGCCACACTACTATGATATACAGGTATATACCATACATTCTGAGAGTCAACTGAAAAACTGGGGTCTTTAGTTTCCAATCTGTTATGTGTCAACATAGCCCATATTTAACAATTAACCTTGATTTGTGATAACTCCCTCACTGGAAATTACAAAGGATGCCCACCGCATTCTTGGATTTCTTCTAATGGTGAGAAAACAGAAGTTGTAGGGAAGCAAAGGGATTTGGGTGTCTATGCATACAAATCACTAAAAGTTAGTGCACAGGTACAAAAAGTAATCAAAACATCTAATATAAAGTTGGCCTTGATCTCAAAAGGCTAGAATACAAAGGGAAAGAAGTGATACTTCAGTTGTACAGAGCCTTAATCTTACCTCATTAGGAGTACTGAGTTGTTTTGGACACTGCACCACAGGAAAGATATATTGGTTTTGTTATGGCACAGATTCACCAGAATGATATCAGCACTTAAAGGGTTAAATTGTGAAGACACCTTTCATAAACTTGATATGTGTTCCTTGTGTCTAGAAGATTGAAGGATAATCTAATCAAGATATGTAAAATGAATCCGATAGTGTAGATATAGAGAAACTATTCCCTCTGGTGGAGGAATTCAGAATAAGAGGGCATAATCGTAAAATTAACAACTATTTTAGAAGCACCCTTTCACACAAAAGGTAGTGGAAATCTGGAACTCTCTCCCTAAATGGCTGTGGATGGACGTCCATTGAAATTTTCAAGACCGAGCAATAGATTTTTGTTACTTAGGGACATCAGTGGATATGGAGCAAAAGTGGTAAATTCAAAAGATCACCCATCGTCTTAACTGAATGGGGTCAGCAAGCTGAATGGCTGGCTCCTGTTCTGAGATTCATACTTTCCCATCAGTTCAGAAAGTGATAAAGAACTCGCCACTAGATCATCACTTTTTTATTCATTCATGGGATGTGGGTGTTGCTGGTGAGGCCAGCATTTATTGCCCATCCCTAATTGCCCTTAAGAAGGCAGTAGTGAGCTACCTTCTTGAACCACTGCATTCCATGTGGTGTAGGTACACCCACAGTGCTGTTAGGAAGGGAGTTCCAGGATTTTGACAGTGAAGAAATGGCGATATATTTCCAGGTCAGGATGGTGTGTGGCTTGGAGGGGAACTTTCAGGTGGTGGCATTCCCATCTATCTGCTGCCCTTGTCTTTCTAGATGGTAACGGTCATGGGTTTGGAAGGTGCAGATAAGGAGCCTTGGTGAGTTCCCGCTGTGCGTCTTGTATATGGTGCACACTGCTGCCACTGTGCGTTGGTGGTGGAGGGAGTAAATGTTTGTGGGTGGGCTGCTTTATCCTGGATGGTGTCAAGCTACTTGAATGTTGTTTGAGCTGCACTCATCGAGATAAGTGGGGAGTATTTCATCACACTGCTTACTTGTGCCTTGTAGATGGTAGACTGACTTTAGGGTGTCAGGAGGTAAGTTACTCAATGCAGAATTCCTAGCCTCTGACCTGCTATTGTAGCCACAACATTTATGTGGCTAGTCCAGTTCAGTTTCTGGTCAATGGTAACCCCAGAATGGTGATGTTGCTTGCCACTTGTCAGCCCAAGCCTCGATATTGTCCGGGTCTTGCTGCATTTGGACATGGACTGCTTCAGTATCTGAAGAGTCGTGAGTGGTGCTGAACATCGTGCAATCATCAGCAAACATCTCCACTTCGGACCTTATGATGGAAGGAAGGTCATTGATGAAGCAGCTAAAGATGGTTGGGCTGAGGACACTACCCTAAAAAACTCCTGGAGTGCTGTTCTGGAACTGAGATGATTGACCTCCAACAACCATCTTCCTTTGTGATAGGTATGACTCCAACCAGCAAAGAGTTTTCCCCTGATTCCCATTGACTCCAGTTTTGTTAGGGCTCCTTGATGCCACACTTGCTCAAATGCTGCCTTGATATCAAGGGCAATCACTCTCACCTCACCTCTGGAGTTCAGCTCTTTTGTCCATGTTTGAACTAAGGCTGTAATGAAGTCAGGAGCTAAGTGATCCTGGCAGAACCCAAATTGAGCATCAATGAGCAGGTTATTGCTGAGCAAGTGCCACTTGACAGCACTGTTGATGACCCCTTCCACACTTTACTGATGATTGAGAGTAGACTGATGGGGCAATAATTGGCTGGGTTGGATTTGTCCCGTTTTTTGTGTACAGGACATACCTGGGCAATTTTCCACATGGCCAGGTAGATGCCATTGTTGTAGCTGTACTGGAGCAGTTTGGCTAAGTTCTGCACAAGTCTTCGGTACTATTGCTGGAATATTGTCAGGGCCCATAGCCTTTGCATTTCTTGATATCATGTGGAGTGAATTGAATTGGCTGAAGCTGAGAACCTCCAGAGAAGAGCAAATGCTCCTTTATCTTTTGCATTGATGTGCTAGGCTCCCCCATCAGGGCATCTCCCCTCTGACTGTGCCACCACCTCTGCCGGTGAGACAGGGATGGTGAAAGCAGTGTCTGTCATATGGTTCTGTGAGTATGACTACAGAGATCATGTAAGAGTCAACCACAGTCTGTGTATCTGGAGTCACATGTAGGCCAGACCAGGTAAGAACATGAGTGAACCAGATGGGTTTTTACAACAATCATTTCATCATTAGACTTTTAATTCCAGATTGTTATTGAATTCAAATTCCACCATCTACCATGGTGGGATTTGAACCCAGGTCTTTGGAGCATTACCTTGTGTCATTGGATTACTAGTCCAGTGATAATACCACTACACCACTGCCTCCCCCTCCTTGGTTACAGTCATTTATTATTAATCTAGGCTATCCCTCACTGGTGAAGATGATTGTCTTTCATGAGCCCGAAGATGGCTAATGAGGCTAATTCAAGATCAGACTTTATGGCGCATAGGGCCTTTGTTGTCATGTGGGATGCCTGGTCATGTATTATCAGTTTGGGTCATGGCGTGCTTTTTTTTTTGCCACTTTCACTTTTCCTCTTCATTTTGTTGTCATTGGGTCTCAGAATGCTGGGATCTTTCCAACAGACACTGCCACCATCTGGTTCGGTCCTAGGCGATGGTCTCCCAGGAGTTGACGTCAATGTTGCATTTTTTCATGTTGGCTTTGAGCACATCCTTTTAAGCGCTTCACCTATCCTCCTCTGGTATGTCTGCCCTGACTGAGCTGGGAGAAGAAGAACTGCTTTGGGAGCCTGTTACCTGACATCCAAACTATATATTCAATTCAGTGAAGCTGATGTCGGATGACCATAGCCTCAATGCTTATGGTGCCTGCTGTGAGAGGACGCTGATGTTGGTGCGTCTGTCCTCCCACTTAAAATTTAAGATCTTCCGCAGGCAGCATCAATGGTTTGGCTCCAATGCCTTGAGCAATCATCTATAGATAAACATTATAACTGCATTAATACAGTAGAATTTCCAAACTTGAATAGAAAATATGTTTGTCAGTTGGTTAAAACTAAAAAATGACAGAACCTGGAATGCTTGCTGTTTTTATCAGCATGTTCTTGGAAACAGTCTCTGATAATAGTTAATAGAATGATTCCTCATGGACCGTCTACCGGCATGTATTATTGCCTAGGGCAGTAGGAAACTGCAAGAGGGATACGATTTATCAAAATGTCCTATCTTTGAAGCAAAAGCAAATATTTTGAAGAATTACTCTGAACAAACGCACATGATGGACCATTGGGTAGAAATTGCTCCTCGTTGCAAAGATTTGCAACATCCTATACCCCATAATGACCTGAAGAAGATCTGGCCTCAAATTGGATCAGGTGTGACTGTCGGTCACTTAAAATAGGCATTTTTTTTTGTATTCATTCAATGGATGTGGGCATCACTGGCTAGGCCAGCATTTATTGCCCATTCCTAATTGCCTTTGAGAGGGTGGTGAGCAGCCTTCTTGAACTGTTGCAGTCCATGTGGTGTAGGTACACCCACAGTGCTGTTAGATCCCTTAAATATATAAATAATGCCTGTGTTGGGTCTGCCCCATTCAGGATTCTTAAGCAGTGTTTGCCATCTAAAAATCAGGTTGTTTTTTTAATTAAACCTTTCTATGGAGCAAGAAGGGGCAGAAAGCTCCCCTCACCCCTTAGTTGTCACAATTTTCCCCTGGCCCTTTTCTGTTCGAACCTGTCACCTGGGAGTTAAGTTCAGGCTGCTCCAGCGAGGCAAGCAGCACGATGTTCATCCTCAAATTTGAGAGCTGCTGAGGGAGATGCAATAGACATTGAAACCTTGTGCATAAAATGTTAATGAGCTCATTTTAGCTGTGCAGGTTTTTTAGTTGGCTGAGGTGCCCACCAGAGCCTCATGATTATATGCAAGTCAGGATGCTATGGTGCAATTAGGACCCCAGTGTCATTTTGTTGCAAAATCACAGCTGTCTAGCCCGGTAACTAACCCGCCAAATATCTATTTAAAATTAGTCTGAACTGCTGAAGCTCTTTTTAAAGGGGCACTCAACAGGCAGTTTTGAGTGTCAGGAGAGTTTTTAAATTCCAGATTGCTTCTTTCTCATAGTTTGTGCCTTACCCCAGTAACCTTTATATGCTCGTCATGGGTGATATTTAGTGCGGGTTTCATTTGGATGGAGGAATATTTTGAGGGAGAGAAGTAGCCACAGCAGTAGCAGCTGGTCCTCTTGCATGACAGCAGCTGAGAGTTGGGCACTTGTAGGAGATCAAACCCAACATAGACTGTGTGCAGACCAAGAAGCAGCCTCCTGCCACAGGACCTGCTACCCACTGGATCCATAGTTATAGTGTCCAGCAGTCAGGCCCGGAGGCAATTATTAATTGCAGCTAGGGAGTTGGAGGTACAGTTTCAGTGCCGTTGTGGAGTGAGGCTAAGGCTAAATAGGTCCAAAGTCTCATTGTGCAATATCCTGAACTCTAACGTATTCAAACAGAACAACATTTCTCAAGTAAACCTTGGCTTCTCCTGGCCAGTTGAGTCTTCCCGCCATGGCTCTGCTGTAGGCAACAGCTGGTGTGGGACTCCTCTGGTTTGACCTTAAAATTACACTCTGATTGCAACACCAGGGGCTGAATTTTTCTGTCGGTGGGCTGGGGGTGGGGCCTGCTCGCCGATGCGGGATGACGTTGGGGGGAACCCCCGACATTGTCACATGAGGCGGACATATTAATGATTTTTTTTAGTTTTTGAGTTTGAAAAACTTTCAGCGATCTCCCTGAGGCTGCACTTAGCCTCAGGGCGATGTGCGCTCTTTTGTGTGCATGCGCGAAAGAGCGCACTCTCGTATTTGGGGAATCCCTCCCCTCCCCCACCCCCTTCGCACAGGAAGCACATAGCACTTCTCGGCGGACGTCACACTGGGCGGGCCTTAATTGGCCCGCCCACTTAAAATGGCAGTGGGGCCCGCTTCTCCGGCATGCATCGGCTCCCCACCCGCCAGAGATTAGGTCGGGCCCGCCCACCCAACAGGCAAAAAATTCAGCCCCAGGTCGCAGCCTTCACATGTTAAGTCGGCATACACCCACCTTTCACAAGAACCACATGATAACCTAAATCATAGCCATTAATTTTACAGCGGCTAGGAAGACAGCAGGCTTGAGGAGAGTTTCAAGATTTTAATCCATCATGCGATCCTTCTCTGCCCATTGGGAGTGGGAATTAAAATCGAGGACTCTGACTAGATTGAGGCCAGGTCCTGGATGCTGCTGGTACTGATCCTATCCATTACCTGCAGATGTGTGGTTCTGGTGATGCTCTTGCAGGTACTAGGGACTAATACTTCCTCCCTTGCCCTAACCTTCTCCATGCAGACTACCAAGGAGACATCCAAAAACCTGGGGGCAACTTTGTGACTCATCAAATTTGTGCCTGCAAAGGTAATTCTCTTCACATTATTAAAAATAAGTCTGGCATCAAGAATTAAAACCTTGCTTTAAGAGGTTCGTACCCATTTAAATAGGGCTTTACAAAGTCTGCTAAAAATTGCGCCATAAAAATGGGTAGGATTCCTATTTCCTGGCATAAGTGAGAGGACAGCTCATCAATCCCATTAAAATAAGACCCAGGTGTTAAAATCGCCCAGTCCTCATGCTGGCGATGTCATGGGAGCTTCTGTTTCCATTGCAGTGGTGGCACTCTGAACTGGGTCAGTTTTAGGGCTTTTTACACAAACCTCTAACTCAGATTACCTCAGATCCCAGTGTTGCTTTACAGTCCTCCATCATGACTAGATTGTGTGCACATCTATAACATATTACTGATGATCAGGAACAACTTTAAACATGTCAATATTCTTCAAAGGAACATTTAAATTAACAGAAAGGTAAGCTCGTGATAAAGATGTTCCCATTGAGGGACTTTGAGCTTAGGTAAAATATAAATTCCTAATCACAAAAATGCAAAGAATTTGCAATCACCATTAACAAAACAAATGGAGTAACCTTATTTTATGGGAAGGTTTGCATTGAATACCTAAAGAACTTATTAAATGCTAATGGCAGTTTGCAATGTCCCTGCCAACTGTTTTTCATGTGTATAATTAGTTTCACAGTCGTCAATTATTTGTTGCATTGCTGCTGTGAGCTACCTGCTTTCAGCAAAACAGGCTGACAATGATTTTTTTCTTTAACATTACTTTTTAGCGTTACAAAGTACAATAAGAAAATTGAAGTCTGCCCCACACACCAACCACACTTTGGTAGAGGGAGCTTTTCCAATCAATAACAATGAATTTTGTACTTGTGTCTTCCAGGCCTACATTCATTGTCCAAGCTAAATAGCATATTTAATTCAATATGCTAAGCAGGTGGAGGTTTATTGACTTCAAGACCATCTATGGGCCTCATCAATGGGGTCCAAATGGGACAAGCAATGTACCCTCTTTTTTTTCATTTAACAATTGAAAATCAGACACATTGTTCAGTGGGCTGAAGATATAATGGCTGGGGTTGGAGGGACTGGAAACATCCTACCCACCCCATCCACTCTGTAGGCATGCAGGAGCCAGTACTGGCAAGCCTGAGCAGGCAGGTATTGAAAAAGTGCCTGGATTGGTCATTTACCCTTGCTTGGTCCATGCAATGAACAGGCTAGTGGCAGGCCTTTCCCCAGGATCAGGAGCCTGGGGTGGACATCCCACCTACCATGAGTTGCCAGCCAATCAGAGGCCACCACTGGAGAGGTGGTGGCTGTTGTTGGAATGACAAGCACCCGAGGCCCAGGGCGCAGGCCAGAGGTGAGTGATGGCAGGAGGGGATTCACAGGTGAGCATTGCGAGGTGAAGAGGTATAGGGGAGTTGGCTGAAAGGGCAGAGGACTGCCTCTTAGCAGAACCCCCTACCCCATGCCAGGTCCCTTGATCAGACACTGAGTGCATTTGAACAGGGCACATGTTTCTGCCCATGATGTGCAATTTGGCCATGTTGGCACAGAACTCCTTAATTTTTCCCTAGTAAAATGAAACACTGGCTGTTATTGGCTGGAATCCAGAATAATTTTTGTTTCATTCTATATTTGTCTTTAAATAACACCTAGACCATTAGGTGTTTATTTTTGCTATTTTCCATGCCAAAATCTAATACAGTTTTTAGAATAGAGTGCAAGCTTCATGTGATCTAGCTTTCACAACTATCATTCAGATGATTATTTTTAGATATGGCTCCTCTTATAACATTAAGCACCTTGTTAGGTCAATAAAATTGTCTTTGTTCTGCTTCAAGACATTATATATGCAAGTAATCAAATTGAAAATATTTACTTGTCCCTGTTGGCATGAAAACCTGCCTTATGTCAAAAAATGATTTTTGAATCTACCGATTGGAAACCCCTAATTGAATTTTTTTCAATAAAAAGAATAAAGCCACATTACAGTGACTTGAGCCACAGCCAAAGATGGCTACATAATTTGCATCACTGTACCTTCCACATTCCAACACCGCGGAGTTGGAGTGTACCTGTCTACAAAATCCACCAAAGACAATGACATCAGGGGAATGTGTATGAACTGCTTATCCCATTAGCAGAGTGTCCAGACATTAATTTGGGTACTCAACTGGGTGGAGACAAACCATTAGACATAACCACTTGAACAATGGGACCCTGGCTGAGAGAGGGCTTCCCATACATGGGTTGGAATTTTTACCTCGTCAGGGGTGGGTGGGAGTGGTTGGGAAGCCAACCACTGCCCGCAATTGGGGCCAGACCGCGATTTCATGCTGGCGAGCCAATTAAGTCCCGCCCACTATGAAACACACGCTGCCTGTGGGAGGAGGGCAAGTGGGGAACTTCGCGCATGCACGCAAATGTGTGCAGGAAAAGCTCCCTGAGGCATAGAGTTGTTTCAGGCAGATGAAGATTTAAAAAAAGCATTTTAAGATGTTAAAAAACATGTCCCCTCATGTGACTCTGCCACATGAGCAGGGACATGTTATTAATGAAATGGTAACATTTTTTTTTGTACTTTTAATTGCTTTTGGAAACTTCATCCTGCCTCTGGATGAGGTTTCCTAAAAAGTGCAAAGGCCGCTTGGCCTTTTCATCTGCCCCCCAGCCGAAAGGTTGGACAGGCAGTGAAAAATTACATTTAATTGGGACTTTAATGGCCTTAATAGGCTTGTTAATCACCAGCGGGCACATTGCCAACTATTGCACGCGCCCGCCAACCGAAATATCGCACCAGTGCGCATTGACGTCGGGACGCTTGCCCAACATCATCGTACGTCATTTTACGCTCGTTTAGGTCGGGCCAGTGCCTGCCCAATGAGGTAAAAGTTCTGGCCATGATTTAATCAAACTACAATTGGAATACATGGGCCAGGACGTTATTGGATCCCTGGGCATTTGGAGAAAGAAGGTCATGTGACAAGCCAACCTTTTGTGTGTTTTAAGTACCTGCTTTCTCTGCAGAACAGGACAATCAGCTGAGGTGCCGAAGCAACAAGACCATAAGGTGGGTTCCTTCCCCTCTCACTCCACTCAACTTGTAGGTTTTGAACCCTGCCTGCTGATTGTGACTACTCCATGTACCACAGACAGAACTTCTTGAAAAAAAGCCAAGCCAGCACAATTGTCTCCAGACCAAACTCCACAAACTGTTTGCCCTTTTAATTTTAATGGACTCTAACTTGCTTAATCCAGTAAGATCCTTCCTTACTCTGTAATCTATTTGTGTATGTGTTAAATTTGAGTGTGCATGTGAGTGAAAGTCAGAGTGGATTTTATTATTTTACTTCAACCAGATTAAGTACAATAAAAGCTATCCTCTTTTTGATAAAACTCAAAACTTGTCTGATTGTGTCTTTTATGATTGCAGCATGTAAAACATGAAACACTTGTTGAATTGGCAAGTATATCCATTTTAACAAAAAAAAAGTCTGTTGCAGTCAAATGAGGAGAGAGAAAAGAAGGGAGCCAATCAACCCCTCCTCACTTGATTGCAACATGTTATGCTGCAAGAGGATGAGCACAAAGCTTATTCTTACTTGACTGAGTGGTCTGGTGGCTCACTCTTTTTCTCCCTTTTAGATCAAGTGCCTATCCCGGGCCCTGTACCTCCTCAGCTATCCAAACCAAGATTAGGGCTTTGCTAGTTGATACCTGATGTTTTCTCACACACCATGGTGCAACTATTTGGTATACCAGTGCTTGGCAAGAATTGGTGGGGGGTGGGGGTGGCAGTGGTGTTAGAAAATTAGGTTGATTCCTAAAGTTCAGAAATGGGTCCTATAAGTGCACAAACACACCCAAGGGAAAGTGGGCCGGGCCCCAATTTGGAAATGAATTTTTGTTTGCATGCACCTAAGAATAAGCATGTAGAGCATTATGACATCAATCAGTGTACTGTACAACACTGATTTGACACCAGTGCTGCCATTTTCAAGTTCCACACTTCAGTTTACTCTCTTAACCTTGCACCTTTTAAAAAAATACGAGGGAACCTAACCCCTACCCTCCAGCACCATTTTAAAAAGAACATGAAATGTTTACAGGTAAGTAGAGTACAGGCTGCATCATTTCTTTGGACTCCAAAGTGCGCAACACCCTGTGTACATAAGTATTTGGCATAGGTTTTCTAATGGGCTCTCCAATGCACCAAATATTTAGTTATGTACCCAACAGCCTTCTTCTGTAACTTAGTCCACTGACGTCCTCATTGGACTCCTCTGAAGGGCATTGGTGCATCACCTTGCCCTGCACTATTCATTCACCCCACTCTAGATCTTGCGCATTTGGGCATGGTGTCTCATCAAATGCAGATCCCTTCCCTGTCCTAGCCTCTGAAATATGTGCAGTGTCAATCTCTGAGCTGGTGGCTGTGAGCATAAGATTGAGTGAAAGTACCACTTCATCTTCACTTTATCATAGAATTATACAGGAGTACATCATACAAGGAGGTCATTTGGTCCATCAAATCTGTGCTGGATGTTTGGAAGTATTATTCAGTTATCCCCAATAGTCTGCTTTTTTCCCCATATCTCTGAAATGTTTTCTCCTTGAAGTATTTATCCAATTCTCTTTTGAAGGATACTATTTTGCACCACCACCTTAACAGGTGTTGCATTCTAAATACTAATGATTTATTGCATGAGAGTTTTTCCTCATGTCAGCTCTATTTTTTTTACAATATCTGTGCCCTGTGGTAATCAACGCTTCACCTATAAACCGAAACAACCAAATTTATAAATTTACTAAATGACCCCCAAATAAAGAAATTATCAACAAAATTTCACTTTTTGTAACTTTTACTTTAACATGAATCAGAACCAATACAAATGAATAATGAATGAACAGGCAAACGATACTTCAAATATAAAGGTAAAATTCACTTTAAATAGTCGATACAAAAAAGATACATACACCTTACATAACCACAAGCATTCCCGTTCAACATGTATGTACATAGCTACACAATTCTCCAACATGATGTTCTTTATTCATGCATTGGAGGTCAGGAGTCTTATCCAACAACAGATTTCACTCTGGAGTTTCACAGCTATTATCAACAAGGCACACTTTTATAAACCCTCTCTCCCTTGGTTCACAACAGTCCTGACAGAGTTCCTTTTCAACCGACCAACCAATAACATTCCAGTTCATGGTTTGGCTACTCCTGGGGGAACATCCAGCTGTTTAGCGTCTGAGCTATTCACACAAGTTTTTAGGTTTTAGACATTTTTAGCCAGCTTGCACATTGCCACCAAGAACTTCTGTCTATTTTTCTGCCAAACAGGAAAACTAACCTCTTCCTGAAAATGATTTGCTACTTCTCCTCACAAGAATTCTGTGTTTCTCTTTATATCTCTGTCTGCTTTCTCTTTGTGTCTCCATCTGTGTCCTGATCACCTTCACTCTCTAGCTCCTCTGCTTGTATCTCTCCTTTGTGTCTGCAGCTTTCCTTAGTGTCTGCCAGCCACACGGCTCCTTTCTTAACTTCTTTCCTGTTAATGCTTCCAGGCCAAAGGTTGCCAGGTCACCAAAAGCAGTTTGTATTCAGTTGTAAAAGATGTCTGCATTTTAATTGAAGAGGTGTTAAAACAAACACAAGGTAGAAAAACTGGGCTGTTGCTCAACAACAGGAGGCCCACACAGGACCATAGAGAAACCGAAAGTAGTTTGTGTTCAGTTGTTCATTGTGCTCTAAGGTGAAGGGAGCAGTTTAAGTCTCTCTAGCTGACAAACTAACAGACTGCTGCAGAAAATAAGTCTAAAAATCTTAGATGGGTTGCTCTAAAATTAAAGTAACAGTGAATGTCAAGTGAGTTCTGGATCCCAAGGGTGATACCAAGTTGTCAGCAGACTACTGGGAGAGGGAACTGCAGGGAACAGGTTCTAAAGGAAAAAAAGAGAAAGACCAAGAAGCCCTTTTAAGTTAAGTCAAAAGACAAGGACAAGAATTTGGAACAAGATCCTGTTCAGCTGAACTGAAAGTAATGAGCAGAGACGAAGGCTCCAAGCTTAAGGGGAGAAAGCTACAGGACGAGACTTAAAGCAAAATAGGCTTCCGAGAAGCCAGAAGGTCCAAGGAGACAGCCGAAGGTCTGTAACTCTTTACTATGGGCATGTGAAGCAGTGGTATTCTGTTGGCATGGCTGAGCATTTAAGATAGAGCGCACGGAAGGCAAAGCTTGAATGCACGTGGTGATCCAGAGGTGAGGAGCATTGGAAGGAGAGTTCGAAACCCTGGAGGTGGACCATTGTGGAAGGCGTCCAAGAGAAAGTGTCGTTTGGAAGAAGGTTGCAAAGCAAGTCCTTCAAGAATGGAGGTTGGAAACCGTCATGTGAGAGACGGAGTTCAGTGAGACCGGTTGGTTCAGTGTGACAAGCGTCAAGGGGGGGAAATTGATAAGTTATCCATAGCATCTGTTTGGGGTGGCATCTGTCACTTGGTTTCAGAGTGTGGTGTGTCTGACCACAGGTTGCCTATTGGTTTACATGGACTTTGTACTTAACGTGAGCATTAGAGTATAAAATAGCTTTTTTAACTTGTGTTATCCTTACGAATCTGTATATATCTGTAAAGATATAGTTGTGGGTAAAGGAGTATTGTAAAATAGTTCATCTTGTTCAACAAAAGTTTTATTCTTTCGGTTGAAGGTTCATTAGCTCACTCCTACTCTGTTCAGTAGCCACCCTCCATGTTTCTAAACAAAAAATAAAAGTTAGGATCTATTAAGCCAGGTTCCACCCTGGGATCTGACTTGTCCAATAGTAACATCAGCTGGGATCATAACAGTAACAGAAACAGTACTCCATCTGGGGCTGAACTTACGTTTCATGTCTCCTTCCTCTTCCTCATTGGCTGGGAAGGTTCTAGTGGTTGGATGTCTAAAATGAAAAGGGACAAAGATTGAGTTGTGATGAAGGAAAAGGAGAAAGTAAGAAGTGCGCGCTCACACCATTGTAGCCTGTGAGATTGTCAGTGAAGGAGAAGTGGGGTGAGAGAAGGAAGATTAGGTGTGCAATTACAATCATTGATTCTTTTTGCCTGGCCAGTGGGCATGGCCTCAGCAAGGCCCCTTCCCACAATGGCCAGTGTGGTCACCTCCTGAGGGTTAAAACATGTCCTCCTCCTCCAATTCTTTCCTGCTGTCCGAGGCACCACCTTCTCCTGCAAGACAATGGGAAGTGTGCCAGTGTACGCTGCAATATGCTTGGTGATATGACTGTCATGGTTGATTGGCTGCCAGTGTGTTTACGTTTTGAGTTGTGGGTGTGAGGGTTTCAACAGTGCTAAGTGAGTGAGGTTGAGGTGAAATGTTTGAATTTTAGGGTTGTACTGATTACTAGAGAATGTTGATGGGCAGGTAACAGGGATGGAGAGTATTGAGTAGTGGATGAGACTAGTGATGCAGTTGACCATTTGAAAATGAACTCACTTACCATGACAACTTGTGTCAGGTCACTAATCATCTTCTTGCACCACATCCATGTTCTTGGAGCAATATTCCTGCATTAACATCCTCCCCACACCTTCCCTTGCCCAAGGATATCTCTCCTTCTTTCCACTTCTTCTGCCATGACCTCCAGTGCATTATCTGAAAACCTTGGTGCTCACTCTCTCACATGTTCAGCCATTGTTCAAAGTATCACAATCCAGAGTGACTTTTGAAAGAAACTCCTACTACTTATTGCAGCCACAGTGCACCAGCACTTTAAGAGTTGCATGCTGCCTTTAAGAAGCACTTGCCACTTGCAACATCAGGCCCCCTGCTGATGCGTGGAGCCAATGAACAGCCAATGGGAGGGGGAGAGGGAGGGGGGTCAGGGGGAGCACTAAGTGCATGCAGCAGATTGTACCAATTTACTGTGCTACCAGCAATGCAATGAATGGGTGCAGGTTTATCACATACTGCTGTCCTTATGCCCATATTTGGGAGCTAGCCTAGGTGTTTCCTTCACACTTACTGGATTATATAGTTTACTGTGCAGATTTTCAGCTTTTCAATGGAGAGAATATAGAAATTAACTCTTACAAACTGTTTTATTCTAATTGCACAAAGTCTGCTCTTAACATCTTATTCATTCAACATTCTTTGTGATTAATTTTATTTTATTTTTGTAATATAGCTATCTGATTGGCTAACTGGATAAATTCCCCGGTTGCCCCTTCTGTCTTTGTGGTATAACCACATATTGTATAGTGGAGTTGAATAGCATCTTTATTAGACAGCATGTGGTTTTGTCAATGCTGAGATCGCTTTTATCAACCAGTGCTCTGCAAAGGATTACCAATAACTTCTGTGCCCTTGGGCTACAGAGCAAAAGTTTCAAACGGAATCTGCTGCTACTGGCAGCAGGAAACAATGCGGAAGGGTGCACTTAATTGTGCGGGAGGTGAAATTTCAGGTTCTGATGGCGGGATGAGAGTAGAGAATTAAGGTTGCGGCTAATTGAAGGCAGATCAAGCTTCCTGATGGCAAGTGGCAGGAACCTATTGTTCATGTCATGCATTCTCATTAAAACACCATTTTGTCAGATTAAGTGGTGTCTTTGCAATTAACTCCGCAGTGAATGAGAAACACATGCCTTCAGATTCACAAATGTTCACACGTTGCATACAGCGAGTGAGGCAGTCTTCCTGGTGGACTTAGACTGAGTAGGAGCTGCTTTTCTTTCATGGGGCGCTTTGTTGGACCACTGGAGAGGAGGCAATGATGCATTCAGATGAGATGGCAGCAGTGCAAGGAGAATTGGGATATAGCTGACCGAGGGAGGCTGGAAGGTTCCTGGCTGTGCAAGGGGGATCAGAGCATGGCTGACCCAGGGGTTATGGCTGACCTACAAGGGCTCATGGGGGGCAGCGAGAGGAAGTGGGACTGCACAGGAAAGGTCAATATCTACAGATGGGAGGTAAAGCATGATTTTGAGAGCATCCATGGTTGTACAGGGAAAGTCAATGGTGAGGTCCTGGCAGTCAAGGGTAACAGAGGGCAGGTCAAGGATGATGGAGGGAGATTTGATGATGATGGATGGCAGGTCAAGGGTAAGGTGGCAGTACCAAGGTGCCACGGGGCAGATCGATGATGATGGAGGGGTGGGCGGTGGTGGCAGCTCTAGGGTGAATGAAAGTTAAGCAGGAGTGATGGTGAGTAACTCGAAGGTCACGGAAGGCAGGGCAAAGGTGAGGGAGTGAGGTTTGAGGCCACTGGAGGAAAGGTCAAAGGTGGCTGAGGAATGGTG
This sequence comes from Cetorhinus maximus, assembly GCF_964194155.1. Taxonomy (NCBI): domain Eukaryota; kingdom Metazoa; phylum Chordata; class Chondrichthyes; order Lamniformes; family Cetorhinidae; genus Cetorhinus; species Cetorhinus maximus. The sequence continues at coordinate 113,682,056 of NC_135882.1, read as the reverse complement.
CAGGCTGATGGCTTCCAGATTGAGGGTTAGTGTGGGAGTTCCAGGGACAAAGCTGCAACAACACAGAGTTCTGTGGAGTTGCCTACAGTGTGGTAGGTGAAGACAGGATATGGCTGATGCAAAGTATAGGGCTCCCCATTGATCAAAAGTTCTCAGGTCAAGAGGGAGAGCCATAAAGACTGTGCTGACCAGATTTTTGCCTGCTTTGTGTCCACATTTCACCTCAGGCAGACAAGATGGGTCAAGTGCACCCAATGTTTCTGCTAGCTCTGGCACATCTGGAGAGGAACCAGCAGAGGGTGGCCCAGGGCCATACATTGCAATGGACAGAATATCAACAAGGAGGGTTAGGCAGCTCAGGATGCTGCCAACCAGGGGCCAGTGAGGCACTGAGCATTGGCTCATAATACAATAAACTACAGAGTAACTACCTGTTGGAGATAGCTGAGAATGTCACGGGTTTCCATCACTCACCTATGTCAACTGCCTCATGATGATCTAAGTTCACTTGGACTGGGAGGCAATCCAATGCCAGCAGCATTGAATTTCTATACCACCAGTTTGTTCCAGAACTCTTCGGGGACATGTGTGGCAGTCAGCCACTTACAAATGCATCAGGGAGGTCAACAATGCCCTGTTCAGAAGAGCCAATGATTTTGTGCAATTCACTACAGACCCTGAGAGCCATGCAGCCAGAACTGTGGGATTTGGTGCCATTGCTGGTGCAGATTGATTGTACCCATGTGGCGCTGAGAGCTCCCTGGGAGCAGCCAGTGGCTTTAATAAAGCGAAAGGGTTTTCACTCTCTCAATGTGAAGTTGGTCTGTAACCACCAAAAGCGAATCCTGCAGGTGTGTGCTCGCTTCCCAGCGAGCTCTCATGACTCTTACATCCTCACTTACTCTCAGGTGCCATCATTTTTTGCTCCTCTTCAGCAACTGCAGGAGTGCTTCCTGGGTGACAGGAGATATCCACAGAAGACCTGGCACATGACACCTGTGCGGAACCCACAAATCCCAGCAGAGGAGAGGCCCAATATCACCCAAACTCAACAAGGGCAGCAATAGAACAGACCATCGAACTGCTGAAGATGAGGTTTCGCTGCCTGAATCACTCAGGTAGAGTGCTGCAGTACCCGTAGCCTCCTGGCTGCACCCTAGATAACCTTGTGCAGCAAAGGGGTGAGGAATTACCAGACAGGGAGATGAAAAAGCCAGAGGCCTCCTCAAATGAAGAGAAGGGGAAAGAGCCTGATGATCCTGAGGTAGTGCATGGTGCAGCTACTGCCACAGATGTCAGGAAGACTGAGTGACACACCAGACAGACCTGTGACACGCTCATTGAAACCCATTTCTAACAAGAGTGAGGCCACAATACCTCCTCAGTAAATGCTGTGGTGGAAGTGCCAGCAGATCTGGCACACTCTGTCCAGATCAACTTACATTCCTGCTACCTCTGGCATTTGGAAGTAAACATACTGCAAAACTTTGCCACATGCATGGTTTCATCAAAGCCACACACACTTGTGATTTGGAAGGAAGTCACACATGACTCATTGTCACATGCTCCAAATGCTGGCAGTGCCTTGCTAAGAATTCTATGGGCAGAATTTTATGCCTCACGGTTGGGCACGCAACTGACCTGAACAGACGTGAAATAGCGTGGGATGACGTTGGGCGAGTATCCTGATGTCATCCTGCATGCAGACAGGTCGGCAGGCGCACACCGGTGTTGGAGCCACACCCGCCAACAATGAAAAGGCCATTAAAAAGGCAATTGTTCGCAATTTTACGTTGCCCGTGTGATTTTATGCTCGTTCCATGGGCAAAAGGGCAGGCAGGCTGCCCAATTTTAATGAAGCCTCATCCAAGGGCGAGCTTAAAAGAGTCTGCAGCATTGGCATTGTGAGTAATGAGGAGTTTAGGAGATAAGTTTGCTGCTGGTTGCTCATTTGAACTTGACAGCTTCATCTCTGTTCTGAACTTCACTTAGCATTTCTAGGCTTCACTTCAGGACTCATTGGTGTCGCGAAGGCCCCCAGAGAATTTTGACCGTATGGACCCTTCCAGCTATCAGGCAGCCTTCTGTTACCCTGGTAACGGGGATTGTGTTCTCCACTGGTGGCACCTCTGAGGGGGAAGAGAGAGGCAGAAGGGAGAGGAGGCCAGGTGTCCCTAAGCAACTTCCAGGGGTGCGACCTGTGGGAGGAGAGTGCAGGCACAAGGGTTGCAGAACCAGCAGGTAGTCCAAGGCTTAAGGGGCCGCAGAAGGCACCACTATCCTGCTGCCAGGGTTTACAGGCAGGGATGCAGCTACCTCAATATGTCCAAGGTGCAATGCCGAAGAAGGATCCACCTCTCAAGTGAGTATGTGACCTCCATTTGCCAGATGATTGGGCCTGAGATCAGTTCCGACTGTGTGGGTCGACACCCTATGCCAGTGGCCGGTGCAAGTACATTGCCTATTGTAATATATTGACCACCAGTTAGTGGGAAAGATATAGAGGAACAAATCTGCAAGGAAATTAGAGAGGTGTAAACAGCATAGAGTAGTTATAATGGGTGACTATAATTACCTGCATATAGACTGGAATAGTGGTAGTGTGAGGGGCAAGCATTCCTAGGTTATGTTCAGGAGAATTTCCTCCAGCAATGTGTGTCTAGTCCAACAAGAAAGGAGGCACTGCTATGCCTGGTTCTTGGGAATGAGGTGGGCCAAGTAGATCAAGTGACAGTGGGGAACATTTAGGGAACAGTAATCATTGTATAATAAGGTTTAGAATGACGGTAGAAAAGAACATTGGTCAATCCAGAGTAACAATAATCAACTGGCACAGAGTGGGCATCAATAGGGCAAGAACAGGGCTGGGACCGATAGACTGGTAGCAAAGGTTGGCGGGAAAAATAGGAGTTGAACAATGGGCTACCTTCAAAGAGGAGATGGTTTGGGGGCAGTCAAGGTATGTTCCCTCAAAACGGAAGGGTAGGGCAAACAAATCCAGCACTCCTTAGATGACAAAGGGATAGAAATTAAGTTAAAGAAGAAAAAGTGTGCTTATAACAGGTGTCAGGTAGCAAATGCAATTGAGAACCAAGCTGAATACGGTAGGTTCAGAAAGGATGTGAAAAAGCAAATACGAGAAGCAAAGAGAGATTATGAAAAAAGACTGGCAGCTAACCTAAAAGGAAATCCCAAAGTATTCTATAAGCATGTCAATAGCATAAGGGTGGTAAAGGAGGAGTAGGGCCTATTAGGTACCAAAAAGGGGATTTACACATAGAGGCAAGAGGCATGGCTGAGGTGTTAAATAAATACCTTGCACCTGTCTTTACCTATGAGGTAGATGCTGCCAAGGCCATGGAGACAGAGGAGGAAACTCAGTCACTAGAAGGAAGGAAGTGAGCGTGGAAGTTGCTGAGGCACTGGGAATAATCTTTCAATGTTCCCCCTGAATGGGAGAGGTACCGGAGGACTGGAGAATTGCAAACATTACAGCTTTGTTCAAAAAAGGTTGTAAAGTCCTGTCCTGCCCTGCAATTACAGACCAGTCAGTATAACTTCGGTGGTGGGGAAACTTCTAGAAACAATTATTCAGGATACGATTAATAGTTACATGGGTATTTTTCGGGCTGGAAGGAGGTTTATAGTGGAGTTCTCCAGGGGTCCGTATTGGGACCCTTGCTTTTCCTGATATATATAAATGATCTAGATCTTGGTGTGCAGGGAACAATTTCAAAGTTTTCGGACAACACAAAAGTTGGGACAATTGTAAACTGTGAGGAGGACAGTGTAGAACTTCAAAAGGACATTGACACACTGGTGGAGTGGGCAGACAGGTGGCAGATGAAGTTCAATGCGGAAAAGTGTGAGGTGATGCACTTTGGTACAAAGAACATGGAGATACAGTATAAAATAAAGGATACTATTCTAAAGGGTGTTCAGGAGCAGAGAGACCTGGGTGTATATGTACATAAGTCATTAGAGATGGCAGGACAGATAGAGAGAGTTGTTTCTAAAGCATACAGTATTCTAGGCTCCATTAATAGAGGCATAGAGTACAAGAGTAGGGAGGTTTTCATGAACTTATATAAGACATTCGTTAAACCTCAGCTGGAGTATTGTGTACAGTTCTGGGCTCCACACTATAGGAAGGATGTGAATGCATTGAAGAGAGTGCGGAAGAGGTTTATGAGAATGGTTCCAGAGACACTTCAGTTATGAGGAAAGATTGGAGAAGTTGGGAATGTTTTCCTTGGAGAGGAGAAGGCTAAGAAGAGATTTGATAGAACTTTTCAAAATCATGAGGGGTCTGGACAGAGTAGATAGGGAGCAACTGTTCCCACTCGTAAACAGATCGAGAACCGTAGGGCACAGTTTTAGAGTGTTTTGCAAAAGAAGCAAATGTGAGGTGAGAAAAAGCTTTTTCACACAGCGAGTAGTTAGGGTTTGGAATGCACTGCCTGGAAGTGTGGTGGAGGCAGGTTCGATTGAGGCATTCAAGAGGGTATTGTTTCTATTTAAATAATCATTCAATGTGCAGGGTTACAGGGAAAAGGCAGGAGATTGGCACAAAGTTAAAATGCTCAGAGAGTCGGTGCAGACATGATGGGCCGTATGGCCTCCTTCTTCACCGTAACAATTCTGTGATTCTGTGAAGGTCACAGTGGCCCTCAACTCCCATGCCTCCAGCTCTTTCCAGGGGTCAGTGGGGGATCTGTGTGGAGTGTCCCAATCAGCTATCCACAGTTGCGCCAAACTGTGACGGATGCCCTGCTCAGGCAGGTTAAGACATTTATTCATTTCCGAATGGAGGAGGCCAGGCAGGCCGAGCGAGCCAGAGAATTTGCAGTGATTGCTGGGTTCTCCCGCACCCCAGGTACAATCGACTGCACACTCCACGAACGTCCAGATAGTTTGTGAGCGCAAGATGCAGATTCTGCAAGTCTGTGCAAGGTACGCTGGCAGCTCCCATGACCCTTATATCCTCAGACACTCCCAAGTGCCGAGGCTCTTCAGTGCTCCAACCCAACTGGATTGATGGCTGTTGGGTGACAAGGGCTATCTGTTGAAGAGGTGGCTCATGACGCCTCTCTTCCACCCAAGAACAGAGGCAAAGCAGCGTTATAATAGGAGTCATGCCTCCAAAGGGCAGTGATAGAGAGGGCCATAGGCCTTCTGAAGATGTGTTTCCGATGCCTGGACCGTTTAGGGGGAGCACTACAATACCCCCCAGAGTGGGTGTCACTGATAGTGGCTGCAGGGTGCACTCTCCACACTCTGGCACTGGCAATGGAGGATGCACTGGAGGAAGAGGATCTTGAGGAAGCTCCACATGCCACAGAGGATGAATCCAGTAGTGAGTCAGAAAAGGAGCACAGTGAGGAGAATGCTGAGGGCGTGGAGGCAGACCTCTGTATCCTACAGAGAGGCTGGGACACCAGGGATGCCTTGATCCAATGCTCCTTCAACTAGGCTACCAAAGATCTGCTTCCACCTCATACCAAGGCTGCCGCCTCCATCCCGGATGTCTGAAATGATCCTTTCATTTGCCCCCAAAGTCCACTCAGTGCGTGTGCAATAAAGCTTGGAGCAACTCATGTCCAGCATTAGATACTGGAGTACCCTGCACCAAAAAAATGGTGAAGCACACTCAGGCCATTAAGGTAAAAGCAAAATTCATATCATTTTGGCATTCACAACAAATAAACAGAACTACATCTGGTGTTAATGGCCACACCAATTAACAAAACATGAATCCCTTTTGTGCTCATGGTGCCTTAAGCTTACATTTACGAATGCTGTGTCTTGTTGCCACCCGCCCCCACTATCACCTGACTGGCAGTGGCATTGGAGACAGCCTGCTGACTCTGCTGTCTTTTTGGCCTTGATGACCTTGGCAGTCACCCGCTGGCCAGCGTAGCCTGTGCTGGCCCCACTGGGAGGGAGCGGCCAATGTCACGGCTGGCATCTCCCCAGTCATTGCAGCCTCATCAGATGCCACGGTCACTGGCAGAGGGGCAGAGGAGCTGCTGCTGTCATCCAGAGCGCCCTGAGGGGAGCCCACAGAAACAACAAGCAAGTCATGCGCCAACGTGAGGTCACTGTGGACCTCCCTACTCGCCATTGATGGACGGGCACCTAGCTGGGATACTTGGGCCTCATCCATCTCCCACATTGGCACTGACCACCTGAGGTCATTGCCTGTGTGAGGGCTTACAGGCCTGAGTGCAACCCCAGGAACCCCTGATTCTGTCCCTGGAGCTGCCTCTCCATAAAAGTCGCCACTCTCTCAATGGAGGAGGTAGTGTGCTCAGCGTTGAGGGTCAACGCAGTACACACACTCCGCATGGACTCCTCCACAACGGAGACCATGGTACACATACCCTCATGGATCTCCGCCAGATTCTCCCACACATCTCGATGGACATCCAGCATCTGCTGCCTAATGGACGACTCCAGAGACTCATCATCTGCCTTCGATGGAGCATTGCCCTGGTCTCTAGCAGCCCTCTGACTGCCGGCGCCCTGGGCACTCTCAGCCTCCACCTGCTCCTCAAGTGTGTGTGAAGCCCCCTCACCGCTGGTGCACCGACATTCTAGACGATGATCTAATGCCCACCGTGGTGCTGGTATCTGCACTGGTGCCTGATTCAGAAGCGGGTTTGACACAGGTGCATCTGAAGCCCAGTGATCCTCTGGCGTCAAGGGTGGCTCTTTGGGGTCCTGCATTTGAGCGCGTGCTGGTGAATTTAAGGGAGAATAACAACATGTCATTAGTTATAAGTCATCACACTGTCACTGTGCATGTCAGGCACCCTGGTAAGACAATGGAGATCTGCATCATGGTGCCCTCGTCTTTCAATGTTCAATGGGGACCCCATTCAATTGAGGCTCCCATTAATGATAAGGTTGCACAATGTTTGCAAAATCTGACGCTCTCACCTCTGTGCACTGCACTCTTACCTTCGTCGCGGACCCCGTCTCTCCACAACCGGCTGACCGAGGTGGGTGGCGGCTCGTGAGCTCCAAGGCACCCATTTCAAACCTCATCATGATTAAGAGGGTTGGGGAGCCTCTGCCTGTCCTTGACCTCTCTATATTGTTATGTCTCCTCTTCTCCTGAAAAGACAGAGGAGCTTTGATTAGTCCACTCTCTATCTGCAGCGCCATTGCAGCCTGGCCAGCCCTGCCTGAGGAACATTTTGCAGGGCACGTCCATATCGTGGCCCTCAAGCCACAAGGCCTCAGGCCAAGCAGCCAGGGCTCACCCCTTGGCCAGCTCCAGCGTCATTGACATTTGGCATTCAGACTCTTAACACCCCTGAACTCCACAGGGGGATGACTAGCCCTTAACACTTCTCCACACTGACCCATGCCAACATGGTACTCACCCTTGCCAAGGGCAGCACGTTGGTGAACCTTTTTTGACACTGCACCCATGTGCACCGCACAATGTCGTGGCTGCTGACCTCGGCTGCCACCTCTTCCCAAACTTTTTTGGTCTGGTGCTATGGCCTCCTCTTGCCATCACTGGGTATGAGAGTATCCTGCCTGACACTGACCTCCTCCACGAGGACCACAAGCACTCGTCCGAGAAATGGGGGTGGGGGGTGTGGTGGGTGAGTGCCCACCCGACCTGCCTTCCCACCTGACGTTTCCTGCCGTTGGTGAGGCCATTGTTCCAGTCTCCGGACTCTCCCCTGGCAGCCTTCAGGGAGCTGCCATTGCCAGTTTTAAAGCGCCCGCTGGGCCGCCATTGGACCCAGTGTCCAACAGGCCCCCGCCCCTGCCCGGCCCTTTCCATCCATTCAGAAGACACGTTTCACACAGGGCACACCTTAAATGGCCACCCAGCGTGAAATTGCAGTCGGGAGCCCATTTCCCGTCTGGTCCCGGGCCCGCTGATCACGTGCGCCCGACGAGGGAAAAGTTCGGGCCTATGTGTGCACCTACAATATATGGAAAGCCTCAGCAACAGACGCTATTTAGACAACAACTTTTGATGGATGAGAAGGCAGTGAGCACCACATGCTACCTTGCCAGCTAGGTTCCAAATACCCAAACTTAGAAAGATTGCCTAAAATAGAAACCTGCACAGGTTAAGAGACTCAGAGATGCTGCTACTTCCGAGGCCACACAATAAATGGTGTTTCCGTAGGCCCACATCACTCGGCATTGATAGTCTATGAAGTGCTATGCTCTTAAATGCACCAGTCAGTTTGTACAACTCTCAACATAAAGACCATTCAACACACATGAACAAAGTACTCCAAACCATTTACACATGACCTATCCATAGAAATGAATAGATATCCGTGACACCTTTGTGCCATTAGAATTTTTCATCTGATGCTTCCGATTACTACACCTTGGTGCAACCCTGATATCCACAGCTGAGGAGGAGGCAGCCTGCTGAGCGCTATGCCCCATTGCCTGAGATGACCTTGGCTACTGTCCTCTGGTGCCTGAGGCCTAGACGGCTCTGGCCTGCTGAGGGTCTCCTGCCCAAGTACATCCTCTTCAGCCTCAACTGCTGGAGATGATGGGGACACTGGCAGAGGGAGGAGGAGACACAGTGCACCCTTGGAGTGCCCTGAGATGATGGGTTGCTGGCACACCTCCCTAACTGCAGGTACTAAAGGGGCACCTGAAAGGAGATCAGGGTGCCTCAGCCCCTTGTCGCCTAGCCACCACTGATTAGAGCCCATGGCACAGCAATAAAATGCAGGTTCAAGCACATATCCGGCAGCCACTGATTGTTCTGCTGGACCTGGCTCTACAAGGTGCTTTCCTTTCCATGGAGGAAGCCATGCACTCACATGCCAGAGCCATGACAGCACACAAAACTTGGACGGACTTCTCCACCTTTCGCTCAAGGCTACACATGGCCTCTGGCACCTGTGCCAGATGTTTTCCTGCCTGTATCTGCATCTCCATCAGGTTTGATATGACCAGTTACAGAGGTACATCATCAGCATGGATGTGGTCTCTAACAGTTCTCTGACTGTCAGGGACCTCAGCTGTCACATCCTCTATCAGCTGTGGGTTTGTATCTGTGGCATGCTCACCAAATTGTGACCCTGAGCCTAATCGCGAAAGTGTAACACTGGTGGAGGGTTTGAGGGAGTGCATCCACTGACTGGTCCATTTCATCATCCCCAGAGGTGGAGGTCAAGCTTGGTGCAGACTGTTTTCACTGTCTGTCGTGACTGTAGTGAAGAACAAAAAATTAGCTGACTGTTATGCAGATTTTCTTTTCCCATCAATGTATCATGTCTGTATCCTGTATACCCAGTTATGAGCACCAAACTGGAGACATCCTCACTCAGATGCCCTGAAACTCCATCTTTTCCATTGCCACAGGATCGGCCACTGTCCTCCCCTGCCAGTTCCACAACCTCCTCTTCTGCTGGGATCAGGATTCAGATTTTTGGGGTGTTGTGAGTGGTGGCTGAGCTGATACTAGTGATAGAGTTGATCAGCAGACATTTCTTGGCTGGAAACTTAGTTTATTTACAAGGAACTCAGCAGCAACTACATGTGTACTTTCAACTCAAATTCTATTTCTATACAACTAACTACTAAGGTAACCCGTGCTACTCTCCTGTTGGGTACTAAAGATCATGTGATCTTCCTTAACAAGCATTATTCTTAATGGTACATTACACACTAAATAAAACCATAATTACTACATCCTTCCCCCTTTACTCGGATATACATATATTTACAAGTACAAATTTCTCAAGACCACAAATTATTTACACTGGGTAGGGAATTTACAAGTTCAGTCTTTCAGGTGGTTTCCTGATGCGTGTAGAACATAGTAGCTTTACAACTTCAGATGCTTTGCCAGGAACCTCCTTTTCTGGAGTTGCCTGAACATCAGGTGCTTTGGTGGGCACCTGCAGTTCTGTATCCTGAACTCATATAGGAATATCAGACATGTTAGCTCTGGGTTGAGTTCTCTCAACAGGAAATGCTGATGCGGTTGTGAACACTGGTGGAATCAATTTTTGGTGATCTGTTTCTCTCTTCCTTAAATGATCCACATGTCTCCATATGACTCGGTCTTCCACCACCACGTGGTAAGATAGAGGTCCAGTCACTGCACTTATTTCACCCGGTAACCACTTTGGTCCTTCTCCAAAGTTCTTCACGTATACATCTTTCCCACGGTAAATTTCCTCTCATGACTATGCCAGTCGTGTCTAGTTTTCTGGCTTCCCTGACTCCTTTCCACCTTCCCCTCTAAATTTGGCATTATTAAGCTCAATGTCGTCCTGAGACGGCGTTTCAACAATAACTCCGCAGGTGTGACACCTGTTGTTGTGTGAGGGGTGGTCCTATAATGGAAAAGAAAGCATGTTAGTTTGGTTGCTAAGGAATCTCCAGTTTGTTTTTTCATGCCTGCCTTGAATGTTTGAACTGCACTTTCAGCCAGTCCATTTGAGGAAGGGTGGTACGGTGAAGTTTTTACATGAGTGATACCATTGAGGCTGGTAAACCATTGAAACTCAGATCTCGTAAATGCCATGCCATTATCAGAAACGACTACTTCTAGTAGTCCATGAATGGCAAAACTTTGACGTTGCTTCTCAATTGTAGCAGTCGACGTTGGTGACTTCACCTCATATATGTCTATGCTTTTTGAATGGGCATCAACAGTGAGCTGAAACATTGTTCTCAAAAAAGGTCCCACATAATCAATGTGTAACGGTACCCAGGGTCTACCTGGCCATTCGCAAGGGTGTAACAGAGCTGTCGATTTCAACTTTTGCAGTTGCTGACATTGCACACAATTCTTCTCTAAGCTCTCTATTTCATCATCCATCCCAGGCCAGCATAGGTAGCTGTGTGCTATGGTCTTCATTCGGGAGATTCCTGGATGTGCACTGTGTAGTTCAATTAAAACTGGCTCCCTTCCCTTTCGAGGTACTATCATTCATGCTCCCCACAGTAAGATGCCACCCTGGCTGGTTATTTCATGTGTTCTGTTGAAGTGCAGTTTCATTTCATCAGATATGGGCTCCTGTGACCAACCATGAAGCACTTGTTCTCGTACTTGAGATAGGACTGGATCCTGACTTGTCCAGTCTCTGATCTGTTGAGCACATACCAGTGAGGAATCTAAGAAATTTAACAATAAAACAAGTTCCTATCATTTTCTTGGAAAGGCAAACGACTAAGGGCATCGACATTTGTGATTTGATTGCCAGGCCTATGTACGAAAGTGTGCTCGTATTCTGCCAGGATTAAAACCCATTATTGTATTCTTGCTGAGGCTATGGGTGGTAAAGCCTTGTCCTCACTAAACAATCCTAGCAATGGTTTGTGGTATGAAATGATTGTAAAATGGCAACCGTGTACGTGCTGGTAAAATTTCTTGATGCCAAAGATGATGGACAGGCCTTCTTTTTCTATCTGCAAATATCCCTTTTCCGCTTTGGTGAGAATTCTTGAAACGTAACCTATAGGCCATTCCATGCCATCATCCATCCAATGAGAGAGCACTGCTCCCACTCCATAGGGAGATGCATCACATGTCAGCACCAAGTCTTTCGTCTCTTTTTTGTATTTGTTTGCTGCCTCCTAGAAAATTGAGCATTGTTGTGTCTTCTCTGCTAACTTGTTTTTCAGTTTGTTCAGAGAAGTTTTGAATTCTTTCCGTTTCTCTTCATACTTTTCCAGAGGTACAAACTTTGACCTGAAGTGTGTGAAGGTCTTTCAGTAGATTTTCTTTTCCCTTTCAAAGGTTGGTCACCTCGACTCAAACTCTGTCATCAAGCATGGTTTCTTCAAGTTCATTCTGCTGTTCTTCCAGGTTTTGGCTTAAGACAGTCTGCATTTCTTCAGGTTGTTGAGTCCTTATACATTCCTTTTTCAAAACAGGGACGCTTCTAGCTTCCTTTTGGAATCTCAGTGGCCAATCAAGGCTGATTTCTGTTAGTCAATTTCACCCTAGAAGGCTTGGTCCTCTGTCTCTCAATGCTAACATTGGTAGCTTCGCCAATTGGCTCCCATAATGGACAGTTACTCTGCTTATGCCTTTGACTTGAATGTCTTCAGCCATGTATGTTATTAGCTTGGCAGCTGTTTCTTCTAAGCTTAATTAATGTTCACCATTATTCAGATATCTGAAGATATGTTCCACAATTACTGTAGTGTTCACTTCCATTCTAACAGGTCTACCATTTACTTTCACTGTGACAAATATTGGTTCTGCCTTTCCAACTTTCAGATTAAACAATGAGTAAATGTCTGAACTAGTTGTTTCAGGCTCTTCTACATTGTAGATTTCATTGGGTTTCTTCTTTTGTACTTCCAATTCAAACTCTTTTGTTTATAAGCCTGCTTGAATCTTTCATTGCACTATCTCATTATATGTCTATTTCGTGACAATAATAGCATTCGATTTTTTTTAAACTGCCAATCGTTAAAAGACTGTTTGTTTCCACCTCTATTGAAATTATTTTTTGATTTCGCTGCTAATTTTTCTCATTCTTCGGCTAGTGGGGGCTGTTCCCCGCTTCTTGACAGAGTCTTGCATTTCGCGCTCTTTTCTGCTGGGGTTTCCCGCCCAATGTGGAGGACATGATATTTTGCGTGCCCTATATGGCTTTTGAATCTCTTACTACGCTTTCTATGGCCAGTGTTATCTCTGGTGCCTTCCTGAAATCCAAATTCACTTCAACAATAATCTCTTCTGAATAGTGTTTTCATACACACCACACACTAAACGATCTCTGAGAATGTCATTTAGCAATGTACCAAAATCACAATGTTCCGTTAACTCTTCAATTTTGCCACATAGCATGCAATTATCTCACTCAGGGCTCTATTTCGCAAATTAAACTTGAACCTTTGCATCGTTACTGAGGGTTTTGGTTGATAATGACCCTTCATGAGGTTCGCCAATTCATCAACACTTTTTTTGAATCTGGGGCACCTGCTTCCGTCAAACTTTGAATCAAGCTATAGGCTTTATTCCCACATATACTTAGAAAGATCGCTCACCTCTTCTCTTCCCCAGTAACCTTGCTCGCTTGAAAAAAGAACGTGAGGTGTTCAATGTAATGAAACCAATCATCCGTGGCTGGATGGAAAGGATCAATTCTTCTGAATTGCGGCATTTTGAGAGGGGATATCTCCTTTAATCTAACGGAGCTTTCTACTTACAATCACTGGGCGAGGTACAATGTCAATTTCTTTCCACTTGATTCCTTCTGTTAAACTTGTTTTATCCTCGTCACCAGTTTGTTGTGAGTGGTGGCTAAGTTGGTACTATTGATAGAGTTAATTAGCGGACACTTCTTGGGTGGAAACTTAAAGTTCATTTGCAAGGAACTCAGCAACAACTATATGTGTACTTCCAACTCAATCTCTATCTCTAACTACTGAGCTAGCCTGCACTACTCTCCTACTGGTACTAAAGATCATGTGATCTTCCTTAACAAGCATTATCCTTAAAGGTATATTACACACTAAATAAAACCATAATGACTACATGGGGCAACTCCCCCATCTTTGCCTGCTCTCTGGTGTTTTGCACTCTTTGCTCTGCAAACAGAAAGAAGGACTGAGTGTCATTTAAATGGGCTTCTAACCCCTTAATGAGCACGCAGGCCAATGACAGCAACTGTCACTTCCCTCATAAGTGTTCCACATACACTGGTACAACTTTTCCAGCACGACTCCCACTCTTTAGCCCACATATTCCATCTGGTGCTGCCTGTCTGGCATCCCTACTTGCACATTTATATTGCTTGATGCCTTTATGAGTGCCACTTTGTAGTGACCACGCTGTGGCGCTTATTCATGAGGAGTGCAGGAGGTCGTTGACCCTTTTCTGCATTGGACCCAATTTCACTTGTGGACCCTACGGGCGTTAAGTTCCTCTGCGATCTCTGTCCATGCCGCCTTGGTCAGGTAGGAGGGCCTCCTACAGTCATCACTGGGAAACAGGACCTCCTGGCATTCCCGGACAGCCTGAAGCAGAACCTGTAGTGAAGCATCGCTAAACTGTGGGGCCACCCATTGTCTGCTCTGAGACATCACTCTAGAACAGCAGATGGTAAAAGCAGCTGTCGTTGTCCAGGGCAGGGAAGAGGTGGGGGGAGGGGAGGCAGATGAGTAAATAGTAGCAGCAATTGAGGTCACCCAGGGTGGGGCTGGGGGTTGCAAGAGTTGTGGTCTCAAGGCGACCACTCACACAGCCAGACTGATGCTGCTGGATTTCAGGGAATGAATGCCTGTCTGGGTGACCTTTAAATATGGTGCCTGGACTTTCGGCCCCATGAGGTAACGGCAGGATTGTCTACTTCCTGCCCAGCCCCTCTGCACAATTGGCTGAGAAATTCATCCATAAATATCTAATTGGCTGGCCACTGCTCAGTTACGCTGATCAGCCATCCTGCCTACGAGCAGAAGTCTCCCTTCTGACCCCACCATTGGGACACTCAACACTACAACAAGATTCCAGCCCTGGTCACTGTATGGTTACCCTTCCAGATATGTGGACATTAGGAATGGATCATATTGGGCTTGGCTACGATGTCCCTCAATATCAAATAATCTGTTGACAGTTACTCTTGAGCTCATACATGAAAATTGCCCACTATTCTTGGTTGCCCTAAGGCAGCCATTGCTAAATGATCTTCCAAATGATGCTCTGTCTTCAGGAGATATAGAAAAAGGCAGGAAAGTGTTTTTTTTTCACATGACTTTCAGCTACAGAATCATGCCTGCTGTTTATTGCCCGGGAAGATCCCATTGGTATGGGATGGTGTCATAAATATTTTTTAATTTGGAGATAAGCCAATTGCATAGATTCTCACCTGCTTCAAAATGCAATTTACACAGATCTAAGAATTTGAAAATGTGATAAAATGTCATACTGATAGTCTTCCTTCAATACCTAAATACAGAATAAAAAATAATCCTAAATTGTAACCATTCTAGTCAGTAAGAACTATATTAAAAAGCTTTGAGAGTCCACTGAGGACTCTGAGTTATTGGCTCTGTTAGACTTCAGCCCATCAACCATTGATGTAATGCCAAAATTCACTTGGGTTTATGAATCAACGGTCAACAGCTCAGCAGTGTATCTACTTTTCTTTTTACCAACAGTTTATCTGAACCATTCTTTCCAGTGAAATGAAAAACACATCACATTGGAAAACTGGTCCAATTAATTAGAAAAAGGAAAAGAGAATAAGAAGAAATAAGAAATGAAGGCTTTACTACCAATAAAATTTAGGTTATTGTACTATTAACTGTGTGTAATACCATTCATGTACCGAACTACACAATACACAAATGCCAAATCACAATATGTGCCCAAGCTTCCACAGATTTTATAAACATTCACTTGAAATTTCCACAGGGATCCTCCTTATCTCTTGGGTTTCTTATCAACGGAAGATTGGTGGAGACACTTCTGAAGCAGGGGAATAACCAATTTATCCCAGTTCCAAGGGGAAGTATTCCATATTGTATGTCAAAATTATGGCGGGAAATCAAAGAACCTCATGGAAATTGTCCTCCATTGTGTTTAGTTGCCCTTGCCTTTAACTCTTAAGATGGAATTTTCCTGGAAAGCGCTCCCCAGATACAGGCAGTACAGAGGAAGACTTGCAAACGACATGTTATGGTAAAGCCTTCAACTGATAACTCACTCATAAAGATGAGCACATTATTTTCCTGTGGTGACCTCACAGTAGCTTACATTCACTGTCCTGCTGCTTGTAGATAAATGTCAGTGAATCCAACAACCTTGCATAGTGAACCCACAATACTAAGCAATGCTAAGTCATTGGGATTTAAAGGTATTGCTGCTTTTTCCAAATAATTTAAATTTAGAACAGCATTATCCAGAGATAATGGATTTCCCTTTGGGATTCTATTGTTTCTAGAAATGGAGAAAAAGGATCATGAGGACATGGAGGAGAGGTTGAGGGAAACTAAAAGAATCCTCCATTGTGCACAGCGGCAAAACCTGACCTGTAGTACCCAAGCCAGAGGGTTTACAGAGCAAACTGGTATGGATATCTGAAATCAAAATATAAAACGCTGGAAATACTCAGCAGATCAGGCAGCATCTGCGGATATGGGAACAGTAACTTTTCAGGTTGGCAACCTTTTGAGGAAAAAGTTAAAGATATAACAGATTTTAAGCAATACAGAGACAGGGAAACGGGGAGAAGGAACAGAAGGGAAGGTCTGTGATAGAGTGGAGGGCAGGAGAAATTAAATGATAAAAGTGATGATGGTGCAAAGCCAAAGGAGCTGGTAATGGGAGAAGTAACGAAGCAAAAAATGGGTCTACAGGAGGCACAAATGGGAATAGCAGAATCATCACCAACAGCTGCTGTCTAAGAAAAATTGGGAGTAGAGGTTCTGACCTGAAATGGTTCAACTCAGCGTTGAGTCGGAAAGGCTGTGAAGTGTCTAATCAAAAGATTAAAAACAGAAAGTGCTGGAAAATCTCAACCAGTCTGACTGCATCTGTGGAGAGAGAAAGAGAGTTAACGTTTCAAGTCGAATGACTCTTCTTCAGAGCTGTCCCGAAGAAGAGTCGTAGACAACTCAAAACGTTAACTCTGTTACTCTCTCCACAGATGCTGCCAGACCTGCTGATTTTTTTCCAGCACTTGCTGCCTTTATTTGAGATTTCCAGCATCTGCAGTATTTTGGTTTTATTTAATCAAAAGATAAAGTGCTGCTCCTCGAGCTTACATTGAGTTTCATTGGAAGTGTGCAGGGAGACCAAGGACAGAGAGTGGCAAGGGGCACAGAATTAAAATGCCAGGCTATCGGAAGTTTGGGATTAGGTTTATGGAATAGACAGAAGTATTCTTCAAACAGGTCAACCAATTTGCGTTTGGTTTCCCCAATTTAGAAGAGATTGCATTGTGAGTACCGAATACAGTATATTAAATTGAAAGAAGCACAAGTAAATCGCTATTCCACCTGGTAGGAGTGTTTGAGGCCATGGATAGTGGGAAGGGAGGAGGTGAAAGGGCACTTGCACAGGATGGTGCTGTGGAAAAGGGAGGGGCTGTTGGGGGTAGATAAGGAGTGGATCATGTTAGTGCGAAGGAAAAGGTCACTTTGGAATGGTGAAAGGGGCAGCCATGTTTGGCAGTGGCATCACGTTGGAGGTAGCAGAAATGGTGGGGGATGATCTGTTGATTGTGGAGCCTGGTAAGGAACGTGTGTGAGCGGAAGTGCAGGGAAAGGGACAGACACGTGTTGAGGACCCTGGCAACTACAGTGGAGTTGTGGGGGAAAGGGGAGTGTTGTGCGATCGGGAGATTCCTCAACTGAGGAAAAAGAAAGCCATATCAGAAGTGCTGGAAAGTAGCATCATCAGATTGCTGAAACAGAGATGGAGAAGCTGGAAGAATGAAATAGCATCCTTACAGAAAGTGGGGTATGAGTAAGTGTAGCCAAGATAGTTGTGGCAGTCAGTGGACTAGTCGATAACCTATCCTCAGAAATGGAGACAGAGAAGTCAAGGAAGGGAAATGAAGGGGTGGAAGTGGACTGAGTGAAGGTGAGAGAAGGGTGGAAATTGGAAGCAAAATTGATGTAATTTTCAAGTTTGGGGTGAGAGCAGGAAATGGCATCAATACAGTCATCAATGTATTAGAAAAAGAAATGAAGGAGGGGATCTGAGAAGTTTCACATTTTCCACAAAAAGGCAGGCATAGGTAGGACCCATTCGGGTTCCCATAGCAACACCTTTTATTTGGAGGTAGTGAATGCAGTCAAAGGGGAAGTTATTTGATGTGAGAACAAGTTCAGTCAGGCAGAAGAGGCTGGCAGGAGGTGGGAACTGGTTGGGCATCCATTCCAGGAAGAAATAGGGAGCCCTCAGGACATTCTGGTGGGGAATGGAGGAATAGAGAGATTGAACATCAGTTTTGAGGGCTTATAGCCCCAGGAGACCATATATGGATTTACTCTGTGGAATTATCCCAAAGCCAGTGTGTTGGAATGCTGAAGTCAGTGAGTTGTTCCACCTGTTGACACCATGACCAATATATATTTTTTTTTAGCAAGAGCACACGGCCTTGTCAGAGGCTGTATAGGTAACAACAGCTCTAAGTTTTTGTGACACCAGATGTTTCTAACTTTGAAAATCTGTAGTGGATTATTCTAGTCATTTGTGAAATGACAGGACTCTCCCCAAGTACAAGGTATTATTGACACCATCCATATAGCACTAAAGCCTCTAGTAAATACACCCTAATTTGCCTCAAAGGAATGGGTTTTCATCTTGTGGATATGCTATTTGTGAGCAATGCCACCACATCAAAAGCCAACCATGATTCTTTTATTCAAAAGTACAATACTGCGGATACAGGAAATCTGAAATAAAAAGAGAAAATGCTGGAAATCCTCAGCAGGCCTGGCAGCATCTGTGGATAGAGCAACAGTTAGCTTTTCAGGTCAATAGCCTTACATCAGACCCCAGTCCTGATAAGGAGAACTGAAAGGTACTGAGTAAGGTGAGGCTAGAAGAGAGTTGATGGAATTGAGGAAATGTGTGTAATACAGGAAAGATGTCTGGGTCTGGGTAAATCGTAGATGGGGCTACCCATCCTGGGGTTTACCATTGACCAGAAACTGAACTGAACCAGCCATATATATCGTGGCTACAAAAGCAGGTCAGAGGCTGGGAATTCTGCAGGGAGTAACTCTGTTCCTAACTCTCCAAAGCAGGTCCACCATCTACAAGGCACAAATCAGGAGTATGATGGAATACTCTCCAGTTGCCTGGATGTGTGAAGCTCCAACAACACTCGAGAAGCTTCACACCATTGAGGACAAAGCAGGCCACCTGACTGGGATCCCATCCACCACCTTAAACGTTCACTTCCTCCACCACCAACACACTGTGACAGCTGTGTGTACCATCAACAAGATGCACTGCAACAACTCACCAAGACTCCTTGGACAGCACCTTCCAAACCCACTACCTCCACCACCCAGAAGGACAAGGGCAGCAGACACATGGGAACACCACCACCTGCAATTGCACCTCCCAGTCACACTCTATCCTGATTTGGAAATATATCGCCGTTACTTCACTGTACTGGGTCAAAATCCTGGAACTCCCTTCCTAACAGCACTGTGGGTATATCTACACCACATGGACTGCAGTGGTTCAAGAAGGCAGCTCACCACCACCTTCTCAAGGGCAATTTGGGATGGGCAATAAATTCTGGTCTAGCCAGCGACCCCCACATCCCATGAACGATTTTAAAAAAAGATGCAGCCAGAAGTGAAGCAACTGGTACCAGTGTTTAATGCATGTTAAAGAATGAAAGTGCTTCTCCATTTATTATTTGCAAGTTTTCGTTTAAAACCTGCTAATTTATTTTGTACTTTTCATTCATTTTTGATTAGCTTTCTCACTGAGGAAAGTGATGCATACTTCATATAATTAGCTGAAGCAATTAGACCAGGAACATTCGTTTGTTGGTAACAAATCAAAACTCCAATTTTGAAATTAATTTCATTTCCTTGAAAAAATACAAATTTGTTTTTAAATTTTAAGACAATTTTTGAAAACAAATTAAATGGCGGGAGTAAGATTTATTAAAATTCAGGAAGCACGACATTCGTAAACAAGACTTTAATTAAAGGGGTGATGCCAGTTTGTCGCGAACATATGAACATACAAGTTCGGAGCAGGAGTAGGTCTGCAATTTCCTCAGTTTGGAAGGAGGATGTGTCTGATAATAATGTCCAATGCACACTGTCATTGAATGTTATTGGTTTCAGCACAATTAATTAACTCAATTTGTACACTCTATCTTTGTAGCCTTAGTCCAAATTCTTTCACCTGCTGCTGCTCCAACAACAACTTGCATCTCTATAGCATCTTTAACATAGTAAAATAGCCCAAGGCACTTCACAGGAACATATTCAAACAAAATTTGACACTCCTTTTATGAATGTGTGCACTCTTGACTTCTAGGAATCATTGTTAATGAGGGTTAGGGTTAGGCTAGAATTTACCATCAAAATAATAGTGAGGTTAATGGCATTATTTAGGCGCAAATTGCACAGCAACTTCAGGTAAGGGGCAGGTGTATAGTTAAGCATAAATATTCCAAAGGTTGCAGTTCGAGTTGTGCTGTTCTGCCATTAGCTTCCTGAAAACAGCATCTCGCATTACTGAAATGCATTGAACAGTGTGAAGTTGCTATATTCATTCAGCAGATAGGAACTAAATCTGCCACAGAAATTAAGTTGTCATTTCAAGCCTAACTACTTTTAACAACATGATAATTGTTAATTCCTACCAATCAACTTCTCTAGCACTGAAAATGAACAATTATAAGATTGGAGTCCCCTTCTTTCAGGTTTTCATTATTGTTGGAGATTTTAAAATGCTATTTTTAAAATTATTTTTCCTTCTCGTTTCTTTTATCTATCTCTCCTTATCGAACCTTTCTTTCTCTCTCTCTATTTAACTTCCTGAACCTGATTTCACATAGAATTTACTATTCTAATTTACACATCCTTGTTCAGATTCTGCGCTGTTCAATCTTCATTCCTCAATCAAATTGGTTAAGGAGGTAGGCAGTTTCTTGCCCCATTCACACAGGTCAAAGATGCCCTTTGGAGGGTGCCATTTACAGCCACTGTGCAAAGTTTCATAGGCCTGAATTCTCAGCTCGGCGGGCGGGCAATCGGCAGACCCGGGAGCAGTCAGGAAATGGACAGCTGACCACGACAGCCTCCAACCGTGATTTCACACTGTCTGGCCAATTACCGGGCAGCCATCATCAAACATGCGCTGAAAAGCTCAGTGCTGCCGGGGTGGGGGTGGGAGGAGGTCAGGCGATGACATTTCCGCGGGTGAGGGTGAGTGCTGAGAGAAAGCTCCCTGAAGGCAGAGAGCTGCCTCAGGGAGCTGCAGACCTGAACACCATGAAATAAAGTTTTGAAAATCAGGAAAAAAATGTCCAAGCATCACAACCAGGTGCCTGAACATATAGTTGATAAAAAGGCGATCCGTAAATTTTCAATTTTATTTTAATTTTTAATAACAGAAACCTCATCCCGCCCTTGGATGAGGTTTCTTGAAAAATGCAAAGTCTGCCTGGCCGATTCGACTGCCCGCCAACTGTAAGGTTGGACAGGCCACGAAAAATCGGAAACAACTGCGCCATTAATGGGCTTAATTGCCCTCTTGATTGTCAGCGGATGCGCTCCCGACTTTTGCGCACGCCCGCCAAGTGGAATATTGCAGGAGCGCAGGATGATGTTGGGACGCTCGCCTGACGTCTTCTCGTGTGATTTTACGCCCGATCAGGTTGGGCATGCGCCCACCCACGGGACGTAAAATTCTGCCCTATAAATTAAACTTGTCCGTGCTCAGATTTATAGCAGATCTTAGATAGGCTTGAAAGTTAAAGTAACAGATAGGGATCCGAATTCTCTAAAGTTCAGTGCTGACTCAGTAGAAGCTTATATTAGAGCTGCCCATAAATTAGTTTTTTTTAATATATATATATATATGAGAGAGGCAGTAGATAACATTTAAGAGGTAGCAGCCACCATTTCATATTTTGACCCTAACACTTCCAAGCTGTTTAAGACATTGGGGAGCTGAATTTATTTGGCCATTCTGATGGACTCCTGTTATAACTTCAGTCGGAAAATGGTGGAATGGTTCTGAGGTAGGCCAGGATCTAAATACATTTGGTCCCTGGCAAACTGGCATTTTCTCCTTGGCCTTAAAGGGGCAGAGTCTTTATGGATTTTCAAGCTCTGAGTTTTTAATTCTGTTAAATGTGTGTCTTGAGGCATTTATTTTGTTATCATGTTACACTTACTTAAAAATAACAACATGAGAAACTATTCCTGAGAAGTGTCAAAGTGAGAATTGCCAAAATGGCAGTGCCCCGGATGTTTGGCAGGAACAGGGCAGCAAATACTACTGTAATATTTAATTGCCGTACTGCTTTGTGTTCCTGCCCAGCACAGGGGATGAAAATCACCCTGTTAAGTTTAATAAGCCAATGCTTAAATATAATTCTTTTCCATATCCTTTCTGTGAAAATATAGAGCAGAATCTTCTGCCTGTTGGGCAGGCCGGTCAGGAGCAGGCGCGGAGCTGATTGCCGCCCACGATCAACTGCGCACCACCATTTTACGTGACGCGTGCCCGGTAGCACTCAGCGCTACCTGTGCGGACAGGGGGAGGAGGGAGAGTTGGGGCCCGCACTCTTTCGCAGAAAGGAACTGCCTCAGGGAGATTAAGTTCATATTTAAACTTTGAAATAAAGAGAGATAAAAATTAGTGTCACATGAGCTGGGACATGTTTATGAAGTGAGCGCAATTTATTTACTAATTTAATAAAACCTTCATGAAACTCATCCCACCCGTGGATGAAGTTTCATGAAAAACGTGAAGGCCGCTTGGGCTCTTCACCTGCCCGCCAACCTTAAGGTTGGACGGGCAGCCCTGTCAATTACCTAAATTGGTTTATTAATGGTCTTAATAGGCCTTTGATGAAAGATCGGAATGATGCGCTGTGATGTCAGGATGCATGCCCGACATCACCATGCGTCATTTTACGCGTCGGCGTGCGGGGCCTGCCCCCACCCACCGACGAGAAAATTCTGCCTATAGTTATAAATCCTAAAACATGACAATGACTAGTGTATGAAATGGAAGCATTCACACAAAAAAGTAGCAGGTGCATTTGTCACATTTCTGGTACACTGAAAGGGAGCTTTGTTGTGCATCTGGCTGTTGTTATATCTAACTTCAGTGTATTTGATCCTGCCAATTGAAACCCAATTGTCCTCTGCCCTGGTGCTAAAATGAATGCAATGGAGAGAGAAAATTATCACTAATCCATTGCACCCATTTTGCTTCTGAACATCAATGCCTCAAAGATCCTCTATGGTATCTCCAGAGAGGGCAATAAATGTACGTTTCATGCAAATCAATGTCAGGTAAATTTGCATCAAAATTTCCTCCAGTGCTGTTCAGAGGAAAACTGTCCCCTTAAAAATCTGGCACTACTGATATCTGAGCAGCTGTTTAGTTGCTATTTGTTTTAAGGGACAGCTGTCAAGAGAGTCTTCTTCTTTACATTTTGAGTAAAAAATGCTGCTTTTAGACTTGTTAGAGAAAGCTGATAGTATTTTTACTTAATGATGGAGGCTGTGTTCAGTAGATTTTACAGCTGTCCCATTTTATAATTTGGTTCATGTAGAGTCAAACAAAGAGGAACAACCATAAGTCCCTTGACAGCTCCTGGAGTAAAGAAAAAAAGGATTTGCATTTATGCAACGCTCCTCATGATCTGAAGATTCCCCATATTGCTTCACAGTCAATACTTTTGAAACATAGTCATCTTTTTGTCATGCGTTCAGCATCTAGGTGGGTCCTTTGGGGCTTGTTGACTTTCCCCAAGTAAGCTGCCTAAGAATATAGTTCAGTCTTTCTTTATAACTACTATAAACATATTAAGACCTCTGCATGAGGTTGGAACTTCTCTTTCCTCCAATCTCTGTTACTCCATCATGTGGTGTTACATCATCATTACTTCATGTGCTTCTGATGTTAACCCTTTACTCTACAGTTACTATTGTAATTTAGGTAAACACGGCAACCAATTTATACATAGTGAGATCTCACACCAAATAAAGGACCAAATCTCAAGTCTCTGGAGTTGAGCTTGTAACACATGAGTGAGAATGCTTCCTTTAAGCCAAAACAATTTGCAGGGCTCTCCTGAGCAACAACAAGCTTTTCCCATCAGAGAATAGGACCAGCATCTCCCCCGCTACCCTTGCTATGACTGTAACTCTGCTTTATGGCCTCTGGAATCATGTCAGACAAGGGATAGGTACCTTACAATATAAGTCAATGCCAAATGTCTCTCGAGCTAGTTTTGATCACCAAAAGTAGTCAGAGAGGAATTTTCCAGATTTCTTTCTTCCTAATTTGCTTTGGTTTCAATCTATTTTTTTGCTTCTCCCTGGAGATTACATAATATCAGGTCAGTCGGGAGTCTCTGTGCCTGAGACATAATGACTGTAAGGGACAGACCTGTTAGTCTTTTCCTGTCCATCGTTTTTTTATATCCCTATGACTGCATCATAACCTCCTAAATTTCTTCCAAGTCAAAAAAAACATTTCAACTTGTGCACTGCTCTTTTATCATCGCTGGGTCAAATGTCTGGAACTCTCTACCTAACAACAATGTGAGAATACCTCACACCTTTTAAAAAATATCCTGCTCTTCTATTCTTACAATTGAAGTAAATAACCTCACACTTGCCCAGATTGTACACCATTTGCCATTTACTTATCCTGTCTCCATCTCTTTGCAGCCTATTTGTGTCCCCTTCATAGCTTGCATTCCGTCCTAGCTTTGTATCGTCAGCATACTTACTCTGAAGATACTTGCTAAAGAGGAGTCATACGGACTCGAAATGTTAACTCTGTTTTTCTCTCCACAGATGCTGTTAGACCTGCTGAGTTTTTCCAGCATTTTCTGTTTTTGTTTCAGATTTCCAGCATCTGCAGTATTTTGCTTTTATCTTAGATACTTACCCTCTATCTTTTCGTCCAAGCCATTAATATAGATTGTAAATAGCTGAGGCACCAGCACCGATCCTTGCAGCACATCACTAGTCACAGCCTGCCAATTTGAAAATGCCCCATTTATCCCTACTCTCTGCTTCCCATCCGTTAACCAATCCTCTATCCACACTAATATATCACCCCAACTCCATAAGCCCTTATTTTGTGAATTAACATTTTGTCCGGCACCTTATGAATGCCTTTTGGAAATCCAAGTATACTACATCTGCTTGTTCCCCTTTATCTACCCTCCTAGTTACCTCCTCAAAACACTCAAATAAATTTGTAAAACAGGATTTCCCTTCTGTAAAACCATGCTGACTTTGATCATCCTATGACTTTCTAAGTGCATTAAGACTTCCTTAACAATAGATTCCAGCGCTTTCCCGATGATTGATGTCAGGCTAACTGGACTGTAGTTCCCTGTTTTCTTTCTCCCTTCTTTCTTAAATAGCAGGATTATATTTGCTGACTTCCAATCTGCTAGGATCATTCAAGAATCTGGGGATTTTTGGAAAATCATAGAAAATCATAGCCAGTTTTACCATGTCAAGCCACTTCAGAATCTTGTATATTTCAATGAGAGTGTAGGCCAAACTTGCTCAGTCTCTCACCATAGGCCAACTCTCTCATCCCAGGAATCAACCTTTTTTTATTATTCATTCATGAGATGTGGGCATCACTAGCTAGGCCAGCATTTATTGCCCATCCCTAATTGCCCTTGTGAAGGTGGTGGTGAACTGCCTTCTTGAAGCGCTGTAGTCCATGTGGTGTACATTCGCTGTACTGCCTCCAAGTCAAATAAATTCTGCCTTAAATATGGAGGTCAAAACTGCACGCACTGCTCCTGACGTGGTCTCACCAAAGCCCTATGTAATTGTAGCAGAACTTTTATGTTTTTATACGCCTATCCCCCTGGAATAAAGGCCATCATGCTATTTGCCTTCCTAATTGCTTGCTGTACCTGCATGCTAAATTTTCGTGTTCCTTGTACGAGTATACATATATCTCTCTGAACATCAGCATTTACAAGTTTCACACTTTTTAAACAATATTCTGCATTTCTATTCTTGCATCCAAAGTGAATAACCTCACTCTTTATTATCCCTACTCTCTGCTTCCCATCCATTATCCTCTATCCATGCTAATATATCACTCCAGCTCGATAAGCCCTTATTTTGTGAGTTAACATTTTGTGCGACACTTTAGCTACTATCCTTTTTATATACTTACAAAAGTTCTTCCAATCTGTTTTTTACATTCCTAGCCAGTTTACTCTCATTTTCTAGTTTTTTTCCTTTTTATGAACCTTATGGTGACCCATTGCCAATTTCTAAATCACTTCCAGTCCTCAGTTTACCAGTATCCTTTGCAACATTATAATTCTCTAATTTTAATCTAATACTATCCTTAACTTTCCTGGTAAGCTATAGGTGGATCTTTCTTGCTGAGCTTTTGTTTTTTTAGTGGAATGTATTTCTGTTGAACATTTTGAATTGTTCTTTAAATATTTCTCATTGTTTGTGCACCACCATACATTTTATTCTATTTATCCAATCTACCTTAGACAGCTCTACTGTCATGCCTTTGCTTTGTTTAGGTTTAAGATTCATGTTTGAGACTGGAGTATATCACTCTCAAACTTAATATAAAAATCTATTGAATCTATTGACTTTTTCCCAGAGGATAACAACAGAAAGTGCTGGAAAAACTCAGCAGGTCTGGCAGCATCTGTGGAGAGAGAAACAGGGTTAATGTTTTGAGTCCAAAATGACTCTTCTCCCAAACTTGAACTGAGAGGAGTCAGACCTGCTGAGTTTTCCCAGCAGTTTCTGTTTTTATTTTAGATCTCCAGCATCTGTAGTATTTTGCTTTTATTTTCAAGAGAATCTTTTACTTTGAGATTACTAATTAAACCTATCTCTCTGCACAATACCAGATCTAAAATAGTGTTATCCCTGGTTGGTTCCACAATGTATGTTTCCAGGAAACTGTCATGAAAGCATTCTACAAATAGAAATTAAGAAATGTCTTGGATGGGAAGAGGCCATTTGTTATATTAATCTCATCCCCTTGTATTTCATATTATCCAGCCAATTAACTCTGAATCCTGAACTGAACACATGTCTTCAACTCCATTACCTTAACAAAACAATTAGTTGAAATGTTAAAATAAAGTGTAATAATGGCATGACTATTTTTGAAGAGAAAAGCTGCTTTCCATCCATTTTTTATTTGGTAATTAGGATATTTTCTTACTTTAATCTCATGGCATCATTGACAAGCATGAATTGATAATCAGCAACTGCTTCATTAGAAGGGAGTGGAAGAATTGCATCACTCTTTCTTTGGAAGTGGTAACATCTGTATTCTTCATTTCCAATGCGACATTGTGAGATAGTAAATACAGTGTGGGACAAATAAGATGAAAAAACAACTTCTCTAATTTATGTGTTCTAGTCATTGTAATGAGACACCAATTAACTGAGCAAAACATTAATCAGCCATTATTTTTAATAGTAGTTATATAATGCAGAAGGCAGCAAGACTGTGATTGTCTGGCAGATTATGACAGTAAGTAATAACTGGAGACATTATTTGTGGCCTATTGAGTAGCTGTTTGTGCATAACTGTACTAACTATGGCAACTCACGGGTGATATCATTGACCACTCAGTAACAAAATTTAAAGAATGTCGCATTCTTGGAACAGGCATTTCAAGGTGGGCAAAAATTAATTAGGTTCCAGCTATGGTACACTTTAAAGAAAAAATGGGTTTGCGTTTATATAGCATCCTTCATGATCTCTGGATGACCCAAAATGCTTCACAACTAATTAAGTACTTTTAAAGTAATGAAATATAGGAAACACAGCAGCCGATTTAAGCATATTAAACAGCAGCGTGCTAATGACTAAATAATCTGTTTTAGCAATATCAGTTGAGGGGTTAACATTGGCCAGGATACCAAGGAGAATTCTTCTTTGAAATAATGCCATGGGAATTTTTATGTCCACCTGAGATGGTTTAACATTTCATCCATAAGATTGCATCTCCAACAGTACAGCACTCTTTCAGTGCTGCATTGGATTGTCGACCTGGATTTTGTGCTCAAATCTCTGGAGTGTGACTGGAACCCAAGACCTTCTAACTCAGAGTGCTACCACTGAGCCACTGCTGACACCTTAGGTACTGTAACTGAAAAAGTGTGCAGCCACTAATTTATTTAAGTAAATTCCCTACTCAGTCTCCCACCTCTACAAATTGTTCTCTCTCCTATCTCTTTCAGGGACTAAGGGCAAATTAAGTCAATGGGAAAAAAATGGGTGGGTGTAAAACTGGCTGGCAAATCGTTATTGCCTGGTTCGTGACTGCCAAAGAACAGTTTCACCCACTGACATTTGCTGGTATACAATTTGATAGGCATTGGCTTCCTTCCAGTACTTCTCCCATTGGGCATTTTTCAGCATAAGCTTAAACAGTGAGGGTTGACATATTATTTCATTAAGAAAGAAAGTTGCATTTATTATATTGGCTTTCATGACCTCAGGATATCCCAAAGCACTTCACAGCCAATAAAGTGCTTTTGAATTATAGTCATGCTTGTAATGCAAGGAAATACAGCAGCCAACTTGCATATACAGCAAGGTTCTACAAACAACAAGGGACAACACAAATGAACTTGTTCCTTTTTCACACTCACTTGCACAGACTTTCCAGCAAGGGGTCTCAGAAGTTATTTTTGATTTTATTTTTAACCTGCCTTCATCCCAAATCGCTGAGGTCAACTATAGTGCCACAGCTGTCTCTCCAGCTGAGATCAGCCAACCAAGCACAATCCAGGAATCAAACCTGACATCTTCCTGTTCTCTATATCTCATTTCCATGCTGGGCAATGCATTTACTAGTTGTTTCATCTGTAATCTTTATACACAGCTTTCACACATTAGGCTGAGTTCTCATCATCGGAATTGAATTCCAGCAGGGCTGGGCCTTTCATTCACACTGCTCTAATCCCACCCAGCCCAAACACATTTTCATGCATTAGGGGTCAATTATGATACCCAGCAGATTGCCTACTGCCAAGAATGAGACCTGCAGTGCTGCAGCAGGGATGCCACTGCAGGACGAGAAGAGGTGATGGGGAACTTAGAAGGATGACTGCTTCTGGGCTCCTGCTCAAGGCAGTGGCTGTGACCAAGGCAGGTAAGTGTTGAATTTGAATTGGAGAGAAAGAAAACCTTTACAAGACCCCACCATTTCATTCTTTAACATGAGAGTAATTACCACCACTTCCCAGGGCCTATTGAGCTTGACAACCTCAGGAAGTTATGGTGAGTAGAACAGATATGCAGCAAGTAATTAAGAAGGCAAATGGCATTTTGGCCTGTATTACTAGGGGGTTGGAGTTTAAAAATGGGGAAGTTTTGTTACAACTGTACAGGGTGTTGGTGAGGCCGCACCTAGAGTACTGTGTACAGTTTTGATCCCCGTATTTAAGAAACTATATACTGGCATTGGAGGCAGTTCAAAAGAGATTCACTAGGCTGATTCCTGGGGTGAAGGGGTTGACTTATCAAGAACGGCTAAACAGCTTATGTCTTTATTCATTAGAGTTTAGAAGAATGAAGGGTTATCTTATTGAAACGTACAAGATTTTGAGGGGGCTTGACAGGGTAGATGTTGAGAAGATGGTTCCATTAGTGAGGGAATCTCAAACTAGGGGACATAATTACAGAATAAGGGGATACTCATTTAAAACTGAGATGCAAAGGGATTTTTTCTCTCAGAGGGTAGTGAATGTCTGGAATTCTCTACCCCAGAGAATTGTGGAGGCTAGATCACTGAAAGTATTTAAAGAGGAGGTAGATAGATTTTAAAAATGTCAGGGAGTTGAGGGCTATGAGGAGCTGGCATGATAGAGGAGTTGAGGCCTGGGGCAAATCAGCCATGATCTTATTGAATGGTGGGGCAGGCTTGAGGGGTCGAATGGCCTACTCCTGCTCCTATTTCTTATGAATATCTACTGGGGCAAATCAGCCATGATCTTATTGAATGGTGGGGCAGGCTTGAGGGGTCGAATGGCCTACTCCTGCTCCTATTTCTTATGAATATCTACTAGGGCCTGGAACCCGCCCACACCATTTTGTGATGAGTGGATTAAGTTGTTAGCATCAGTCCAGCTGAGGCGAAGTGTGGAGGTTGAAGTTGTGGTGATGGTGTGACCACATGCCTCACCACCTGAATTTTCTCTCATTCCCTGGCATAGAGAGTCTAGCCCATAGATACCTAAAAAAGTTTGAGTTTGCAGATCTTTATAAATATTCATAGAAGTTCTTGATTTTTTTTAATGCTTAGCTATATTTGTCACCTTTTCTTTCTCTGCACTGTCACTGTAAGCAGTGAAAGACAGAGCCATGTTACACAGACAAATGACACATTCTAGCCATCTGACCGACTGAACTAACGAAACCCCACCTGCTAAAATATAGTGCCCCTAAAATCCACAGGGGTTCTCCCAGTCTCCTGCCGTTACTTCCATGGGACACCAACAGAACTTCCAGAGATACCCTAAATAGCCACTTGCAGCTGTTTATACTATCTCTCTGGGATCCATAGATTTCCCACCGAAGTTAAGGAGGAGCTGAAGAATCCCAATGGAAATTCAGGGCCAATGTGTTACATTCTCTACTACTTTTCTACAGTTTGCTCACAATTCAACACGAATTGGGATTAAATTAACTATCTCACTCAATATGACCATATGACAAAACAGAAGTGTCACACCAGTGCTGTAATTAGCTGAAGTTTCCTGGACTTGGGCTAAAGTATTTCTTCTATCCCCTTCAGCTTCATCTACCCCTTTCCGGTACCTACCTGCGAGACTACTCGCCATTGGAGTCAGGTGAAATTCACCAACCCCCAACCACCAAGCTGCATCAGGAAGTCTACTTGACGCTGGCAGTTTCCTTCCAAATAAAGCTCAATGCTGAATTTGGCTCAAGCTTCAGGGTGACATGAACCACCATGAAGAACAAAAACTTGTCACCTGTTTTGGCCACAAGTTGAATTTCTCCACCAGTGGGAGAAGTCAGCTGAGCCTTTCTGTCTCAGTCCCTAGTGCTATATGAGCAGCAACCAACAACAGAGCAGTACCTGCTCTGGCCTGTATAACACTAATACACATTGCCTTCCCTTTCTCTGACTTCTATAATCACTGCAATACATTTAGATCTGGATTTAACCTAATGGTAACCTTTTTAATGTAAATCACATCTAAACCTTTTACATAGAAAAATGATCACAAACCCTGAATCATGACTAGGACTCCACAGCAATATGTATTCAATTATAGCAGTAATTCATATTGTATCATCCCTTATATATACAGCTGTGTCTGCAAATTTGTTTTACTGGGTAGTAAATTTCTATTATGCTTATTTTTTTATATATGTATTTTAAAGGAAAGGAGAGAACAAATTAAACACTGTGTGCTTTCCACTCACTGTGGACAGACAGATTGATTGCATGTACTCCACTTCCAAATTCTATCTAATTGAAGTCTAGTTTTTCTTCCTTCCTCTTCCTGCTTCATGCTTATTTACTCAACATGAGCCATCACCTAGCAGTTTAGACTCACTGTACTGGTTAATCTAAGGTGACAAGTCAAAATGATTCAACAACAATCCTAAGGGCATTGATGATGTTTACAGTAACAATTTCTAGCAGATAGTCAGATGTGTGTTTCCCAGTGTGGTGCACCAACTTTAATCTCAACGAGAAGAGATCAAATGCTTTGAAATCCTCTCCCCTTTCATCACTAGTCTACATAATATCTGGAAAAAAAGACTGGCAGTCTTATGGTTTAGTGTTACTGTTTTTGCAAGTAGTAGGGACTCACTTACTTACTCCCCAAAGCCTGTCCACCATCTACAAGGCACAAGTCAGGAGTATGATGGAATACTCCCCACTTGCCTGGATGAGTGCAGCTCCCACAACACTCAAGAAGCTTGACACAGTCCAGGACAAAGCAGCCTGCTTGATTGGTACCACATCCACAAACATTCACTCCCTCCACCACCGACGCACAGTGGCAGCAGTGTGTACCATCTATAAGGTGCATTTCAGGAATTCACCAAGGCTCCTTAGACAGCATCTTCCAAATCCACGACCACTAGCGTCTAGAAGGACAAGAGCAGCAGATGTTTGGGAACACCACCATCTGGAAGTTCCCCTCCAAGTCACTCACCATCCTGACTTGGAAATATATTGTTCCTTCACTGTTGCTGGGTCAAAATCCTGGAACTCCCTTCCTAACAACACTCTGGGTGTACCTACAGTACATGGACTGCAGCAGTTCAAGAAGTCAGCTCATCACCACCTTCTCAAGGCAACTAGGGATGGGCAATAAAATACCAGCCCAGCCAACAAAGCCCACATCCGGTGAATGAATAAAATGAGAGATATGTATCTGCTAAAGAAATCCTTTGCATGGAAAAATTGACACAAATCCTGAATCATGGCAGAGACTGCATAGCAATAAGTGTCCAATTATAGCAGTGATTCAAATGTTGTGTGCCACTACCACCATGCTAAATGGGATAGATTTCAAACAGAACTAGCAACTCAAAACTGGGCAACCATGAGGCACTATGGGCCATCAGCAGCAGCAGAATTATACTCGAACACAATCTGTAACCTCATGGCCTGGCATATCCCCCACTCTACCATTACCATCAAGCCAAGGGATCGACCCTGGTTCAATGAAGAGTGCAGGAGGGCATGCCAGGAGCAGCACCAGGCATACCTAAAAATGTGGTGTCAACCTGGTGAAGCTACGACATAGGACTACTTGCATGCCAAACAGCAAAAGCAATATGCGATAGAGCCAAGCGATCCCACAACTAATGGATCAGATCACAGCTTTGCAATCCTGCCACATCCAGAGGAAGAGACCCCACAAATATCCCCATCCTCAATGATGAGTGAGTCCAGCACAAGAGTACAAAAGATAAGGCTGAAGCTTTTGTAAATCTCTTCAGCCAGAAGTGCTGAGAGGAAGCTCCATCTCGGCCTCCTCTGGAAGTTCCCAGCATCACAGATGCCAGTCTTCAGCCAATTCGATTCATTCCACATGATATCAAGAAACAGCTGAAGGCACTGAATACTACAAAGGCTATGGGCCCTAGCAATATCCCGGCAGTCGTACTGAAAGCTTGTGCTCCAGAACTAATTGTGCTCTTGATCAAGCTGTTCCAGTACAGCTACAACACTGGCATCTACCTGGCAAGGGGAAAATTGCCCAGGTATGTCCTGTCCACAAAAGAGCAGGACAATTCCAACCTGACTAATTACCTCCCCATCAGTCTACTCTTCATTATCAGCAAAGTGGTGCAAGGTCACATCGACTGTCCTATCAAGCAGCACTTGCTCAGCAATAACCTGCTCTCTGATGCTCAGTTTGGCTCCCGCCAGGGCCACTCAGCACCTGCGAGGTTTTTGAGAAAGCAATGTATTGGCGCCCAACAAAACATCAAGCCTGTACTGATCATGGGGATGAGACTATTAAATCTATACAAGAATGCAATCTGGAGGGAAAAGGTTAAGGAAAAAAGGATCAAAAGTTGGCACTAGAAAGAAAAAGAAAACCCATGCTACAAATCAATGGAACCCTTTACACTCCTATGCAAATGGGGTGCATGCAAGCGCTCAGAAGTCACAGCAAGGTCAGTAATGGGAAGACGAAACAGCAAAATGGTTTTGATTAGAGATCTGTATTATGGATCACTGCAGGACTGCCAACTCACCCTCAATCTGTGATTAAAATTCTACTTCCTCTAAAGGAAAACCATGCCAGTCATATTTAGAGGTCATTAGCTCAAAACACTGAGAGTCTCATGCGTGCATTTTAACACTATCCTTTGGTTAAGTAGTGCAGCTAGAGTTTTCTTAAATACAGGCTCTTCGTATTTATACTGTATTAGTGTTGCAGTGCTTCTTAAAAATGGTTCACCAGAGGTAATAATACAATACATGCAAAGAAGATCCATTATGATCTATAGCCGCCTGTGCATTGAGCATCACAGCAGGTTAACAATGCAGCTGGCCACTGCTAAGCTCTACAAACTTTCTATAACTTATGGATCAGCACTCCATTCCAGCATATTTAAATGTCCATTCACTCCACCACCAACATTGAATACTGTCTATAAATACACTGCAATAAATCACCAAGACTTCTTTGACAGCACCTCCCAAACCTATGACTTCTACCAGCCAGAAGGACAAAGCCAGCAGGCATATTGGAACACCATCAGCCCCAAGTTCCCCTCGATGTCGCAAACCCTCCAAGCTGGGACATATTGGTGTTCCTTCATCATTGCTGAATCAAAACCCTGGAACACCATACAGCACTGTGGGAGTACCTTCACCATATGGACTACAGCATTCAAGAATTCACCTTCGCAAAGGAAAATAGGGGTGGACAATAAATTCTGGCCTTGCTTGCAATGTCCCCATTGAGGACAAATCAAAACGAGTACAGTGCCATTATTAAACAGTGACAACACTAAACTTCCATGCATTTTGAAGTTACTATTTGCTCTTCCAGCAATGAATGGAGAAAGTCTTTTACACTATTGGGTAGTTTTTTTTTAAATCTTCATCGCCTTGTGGTTATCTGATAAAGCGAATTATCTAGCCATTATAGAAACTGTCCAATCTTCATCTCATTGTTTTCAACTGAATGAAAATAGAGTGTTTTCTACATGGACAGCCAATCTGATCTGTCAGATCATCTCTCAAATGGTGAATTTGGAAATACACACTTATAATGTCCCCTCATTTCAGCGCAAGTTTTCGTTGCTATTTCAGGAAGTGTTCAGTCTCACTCCAATCTTTTCCTCTACAGTCCTTTTGTTTTTGATTTGTGTGGGGTTTACACTGAATTTAATACAGAAAATGTAGTTTTGTCTAATGTAATCTTGAATTGTTTAATTGAGGAAGATTTCCATCTTGTTGCAAATGCAAGTATTTATGAGATTGTAATGTTTTAAACTGTTTAATTTATGGTAAAATAGAGTCGTGAAGGGGGTCATGTGACCTGCACTGAATCTTGCTTGACAACAAGTCTGGGTGGCCTGGTTGTCATGGGGACAGTGAGGACCAGATTGATTTGCTGGGAAGAAGGTGCATGATGTTGACGCCTGTAGACAATGGCAAGAGCATCTGTGATGACTCTGGGTAAACTATTAGGCCCAGATTTCTGCCACGACAGAGAGGTTCTCCCTGTGGGATTTGATTGAAAATTGTATTCAATGTCCCAGAAATGGCACAAAATAAATTCCAACTGTCTTCCCTTAACGCAAGAGAGTAGGAGGGTGGAGCTCTTGGTCTCACAGGACAGTTATTTTTGCCCCTGCTGACTCATGAACCCAGGTGCCAGGAAGAACTTTGTGCTGGAGAGGGGCTTCATGTGAAGGAAGATAGAAGATGGGCATGGCACCCTCCCACATAGGGGCCACAGAAGCCAGTCACCATGAATGGCCGGAGGCCAGAAGGAGGGGAGAAGGTCAGGAGATGCTGTCCGTGCACCGGGAAGGAGGAGCAGAGGCCGGACAATCAGGTACTACCCTGTAGGAAGGGTTTACAGACCTAGGACATCCTGACTCAAAATGACGGAGAACCAGTGCTGTGATGTGGTGACAGATATTTGTCACATGATCCAACAGCAACTTGAGCCACAATCTATCGCATCCCGTGTCCTGCCAGTGGCTGTGAAGGTAATCATCGTTCTCAACTTCTATGCCTCAGGATCTTTCCAGGAATCACCAAGAGACCTGTCTGGTATGTCCCAGTCAACAACACACAGCAGCATTAAGGCTGTAACTAATGCCTTGTTTGCTCGTGTAGAGGATCACATTAATTTCCCTATAGATTTGATGTCTCAGACACAGAGAGCAATGGCCTCTGCTCAATAAGCAGGTTTCCCTCAGAAGCAGGGTGTTATTGACTGAACCCATGTTGCCGTAAAGACTCTAAATCAATGTGCGGATGCCTTTGTGAACTAAATTCCTTCCGCTCACTCAATGTCCAGGTGGTTTGTGACCACAACAAGGCCTTCCTTCACGTGCGTAAATCCAGACCTCCTTAATTGCTGCAGGTGCATTATCCTGGCCTCTTCTGGACCTCTTCCACTAAAACATGAAGGTCCTGGTCTGAAAAGCGTGGGGGAGCTGGACCCTTCCCTTCCCCCGCATCTCCTCTGTGTGACATTCTATGAATAAAAATGTAAAGCAAACAGGGTCGTGAGCCACTCAGATTACAATGCACTCATTCACTTTTGTGTGGTTATTTGCACTAATCATTTTCATTATATCATCAACGATTACAGGTAAGATTTGGAGGAGAAAATGGCCCTGTGCAAATGCTTGGTGTCATGCCTGTTACGCCTGTCGCTCCAAGCTGGCGTGCTGTGCACCACAACTACTGACAGCTCTGCTGGTT
Organism: Cetorhinus maximus; assembly: GCF_964194155.1. Taxonomy (NCBI): domain Eukaryota; kingdom Metazoa; phylum Chordata; class Chondrichthyes; order Lamniformes; family Cetorhinidae; genus Cetorhinus; species Cetorhinus maximus. The sequence continues at coordinate 113,645,931 of NC_135882.1, read as the reverse complement.
TGCCCCCGCACCCTTAGTCACACTGTTTTGTCATGACAGTATGCAACTATGAGGGATCTGGTCAAGGGTCAACATATGGGCATGTCCTGAGGAATGGTTGTAAAGAGGGCAAGTGGATGGGATTGTGAGCTTGGCACTGTTCATCATTTATCCACCCACTGAGTCTTGACAGCTAACTACATCACTGCAGGTTATCTGTACCAGGTTGTGGTGGTAAGACGATGCCATTTCCATGACTGTGCCTTGAGAATCCAGTCCATGCTTTCAGTGGTTCAGTAGAGTACGTTTTGATCAGGCAGAATCAATGACAATTTTCCCAGAGGAAAAGATCATGATGGGCCATCTGTTCCAAGGTTAGCTCACAGTTAGACAACATTTACACTTTGGCACTTACCTAACAAGGCAATAATGTCTTCTCCAAGGCACTGGGATTTTATTATTGATGACCAGCCTCCGTTCTGAAGGCCCATTTTTCATCTATGCCCAAGTCGCCCAACCTGCACCAGGCCCTCCTCCGACCCCTCACTAATTCTGGGGTCACTCGCCCCGATTCCTACTCCAGCCTGCCACACACCCCCCACCCTGACCGAAAATGAGAAGCTCAGGCAGCCAATTTTAAAGGACAGGTCCATGGAGCCAGGAAATCTCTCGTTGCTGTGCGCCCAACCAGGTGCGAAAATCTGAGGCATACGGTGATATTTTCTGTGCCCCCTGGCGTCAGGCGTCATGATGGGCATGAGCGGACAATATGGTGGTAAGTCCAAAAATCGGTTCCATGTCGTCGTGAAACCAGTTTTCAATCATCCATTCTTCACATTCATGGCGGGCTGCATTTCCTGCTGTCGGACATCGGAAACGTCGTTGTAATACATCGGCATAGCTCGCCTAGTTCGCCGGGATCATCCCCCCACGCCAAATTTACTGCCCATGTCAGTGGGAAAACATGTCGGTGCACAACATGTCTTGACAAGTGTGACATGCAGAATCAGGACTTACCGTCGGGGCTTTGTTCACATCGCAGACATCCCAGGAGCAGAAGATGCTGGACCCTGACAGCAACTGGACCCCAGAGGGACGTCCATCGCAGGCTGGGTGGATTCTGAAGGTTATGGCTCAGCTGCAAAGCCGCTCATGGAAGGTGGAAAATCACGGCCGAATGTCTGCTTTGGGACTTCAGTGTCTTGGCCATGGTCTGTCATGGATGAGGGCTGGAGAGGAAGATGTACCGGGGGGTGGGAGAGGAAAGTCTACGTTCGACTAGGAGAGGAAGGTGTGTCGGGGGTTGAGGTTGGGAGTTGGGGAACAAAGGTGCCGGGGGGGGGGAGGGGTGTGTTGAGGTTGGGAGGAGGGGAATGAAGGTGTGAGGGGCGGGTGAGTTTGGGAGGGGGAAATGAGGGAGTCGGGAGGGATGAGGTTGGCAGAAGAAGAACAAATGTGTCTGGGGGAAGAGGTTCAGAGGGGGGAATGAAGGTGTCGGTGGGAGGTTGGAGTGAGTACGGGGCAAGGCGGGGGTAACAAGGGAAATTATGGCATTTGGGGAGGTAGGAGTAAGTGGGGAGGAAGGTGTAAGGGAAGGAGTTCGGAGGGGGGAAGGAGTCCGGAGAGGAGAATGAGTCCAGTGGGGGAAGGAGTCCAGGCAGGAGAAGGAGTCCAGGGGGAGGAAGGAGTCCGGAGAGGGGAAGGAATCCGGACAGGGGAAGGAGTAAGAGTGGAGGAAGAACTAAGGCTGGAGGAAAGAGACAGGCAGGGGGAAGGACTAAATGTGGGGGAAAGGTATCTGGGGAGGGAAGGAGTCCGGGGTGGGGATGAAAGGAAGCGGGGGCAGGGTGGGTGTGGGAGAAGTCTGAAGGGGGAAGGAATTCCAAGCGGGGAAGGAGTCCAGGAGGGGGCAATGTCCAGGTAAACATGCAAGGGAGAGCTCTGTGAAGTCAATGGCTGCCTCCTGGGGAGTGAACTGAGGGTGGGCATGATAGAAGGAAATGGTGAGAATGACAGAGGACTGAGTGAGGCGGTAGGGTAGAAGGTACGGCGAATGTGATAAGTGGAGACTCAGAAGCAGTCACAGACTCTGGGGGTGGGAAGGTGGAGGTTGGGGAGGTTAATGTGGATGGCAGTGGGATTTTCAGGAAGGTAGGGAACATGCGCGTTCACCAGGACATCCCTGAAAGAAAAGGGTTGTGGCTAGTAGGTGGCAGTGGGGAGGTGGAAGGTGATGCCAGCGGGGTCGACAGTGATGGGAGAAAGAACATGGGTGACTGGGTGGGGGGAAAAGACAGGGGTCCTGAAAAAAATGTTAGATGCACCATGCTTGCAAATCCAAAAGTGAAAGGAGACTTATGGTGAGCGGGAACAGATGCTCCATGGGAGTGCGATCAGTGGATGAGTGGAGATGCAGATCAGTTCAGATGGACACCTGAAAGCGAACCCCAGCAGACAGCATTGAAAATGCTCTGGACATTGAGATGAATGTGATGGAGGAAGGATCCACGTGCACAAGGCTCGGAAAGGCCCTGCCGCACACACACTTCTCCTTCCAGAATCACTCATGGGCTGGCTGCGTGCAGCTAATGGGGGTGGGAGATGCAGGGTGAGGACTCGCGAAGTCTGTAAATGAAGCTGAAAGACAAAATTACACATTATTCAGTTAAAGGGAATATATTTTCAGCTTATAAAGTGACAAAATGTATTCACATGTACAACCACCTGTGATCAGAATTTCTTAATTTTTCTAGGCTTTACATTTCTAGATACTGCCCTGACATCCAGAGCAGGGATAGAGACAGCCTGTGCAATGGTTGGCCCTGTTGCCTCTGATGACTTTGGCATGTGTCCTCTGGAGAGCCGAAGCCTTGAGGGCCTCGGATTGCTTTGGCTGTCCTTCTGTGGGCCAGCTGCTCCCTCTGCGGTGACAGAGGACGAGGTTGAGGGGGTCACAGGCAAAGTGGACTGGGAGGGAGTGAACAGCCTCTGAGATTCCTGAGTGGATGACCCATGGGTATCCAGCTGCAGCTTCTGCTCCCTTCAGGCACACAAAGGCCCTGGCCTGACTCCTTGAGGGGAAGGAACATCTGGAGGGGTGTCAAGGTGCCCTGTTTCCTTCTCACATTGCCACTGCAGGAACTCACCCATGGCCCCCACGATGGAATGCTGGACCGTGCGCATCTCTGTGTTCTGCTGGACCAGGGTCTCCATGGTGTCTGCCATTGTTCCCATAGAGAACTCCATACGCACACACGTGGGCACTACTTCATCAGAAAGCAGGCGGACACACTCCTCCGACTTATAGGCACTCTGTTGAGGGCTTCCAATAGCTCTGCACAATGTCGTCCCACCTTTTGCTGACTCTCCAGGATGAATTGGAAGGCCAAATCCAGAGGCTCATCATCGAATTCGGACCTCACAGATGTCTTTTCCTTAGCAGTCCTCAAAGTGCTGGGGAACTCAGCTGAACTTACCTCCTTCTGCGGACATGTGTCCGTGCGGTGACCACCAGATTGTGAACCCTAACCTGCTCTAGATCTAAGTCCCACCAACATGTGTGCCTCTGCGCTGGCGAATGGTGTGGGTAAGCGCTGTGGCGGGTCTTCCAGGCTGGTTATTTCCAGCTCTTCAATGAAGGAGGTGTCCGCTTGGCTGGAGGTGAGGGCGTGGATGGAGCTTTCATGAGGGACTGGCTGGCTGAGGATGCCGGTCGCTTGGCAGAGCTCCCTGTGAACCAAAGTAGAGATAAGTAGTGCATGGCAGCAGAGTCAAAAACAGGAGAGAACACTCACAGTTGCGTTGAGAGAGGGAGGATGTGGTGCAGGATCCTCACGTGGGTGTTCACTGCTGACCTCACCATCACTGCAGGAACGGTCCATGTCCTCACCAGTGAACACAATTGCACACCCCTCAAAGTGAGTGAGGAGCCTAATGTGGGCCACTTCACCCTCAGTCTGGGACCTCTCCCTGTTGCTTTGAGCCAGCTTCTCCTGCTTGGAAACAGATGGAGACAGTGTGAGCAGGACACAAGACACTGAGTGGAATGTTGTGTGGTGAGCGGAGACATGGGCAGGATGAGGACGCGAGCTCGAGAGGATATGAGCCTGATGGAGATGTGAGGGTGGGTGTGAGAGTTAGTGGTGTTGTCCCTTGAGGTGTGAGATCTTTATGGATGTGTGTTGCATTTGTGAGTGTGTGAGTTGAGAGTGATGAGAAGAGTGACTTACACTGGTGGAATGGATGAGACCATTTATCCTCTTGTGGCACTGGGTGGCTGCCCTCTTCAGGGCAATGGCACTGACCACTACTGCCTCTCAAGCTGGATTGGTGACCTTACTTGCTGGTCTTCGCCCAGGGCGGAGTCCAAAAGGTGTTCCAGGGACACATCACCAAATCGGGGGGTTGCAGTCTTCTTGCCTTTCGAGACCATGTCTTCTGTGCAGCAGTCCTGGGCTGGAAACACTGAGAGGTGTGCATGCGGCTGTACTTTAAATATGGCACCTGGCATGAGGATACGGCGAGGTGATGGCATGGCAGGCGAATTGGAGGCCGCCTGCCATCGAAACGGCATGTTTCTTGGTAAAGCATGATTAATTAGGCGCGATTGGAACAATATGGTGTGAAAAGCCGCCACTGTGGCCGACGGGTAAAACGTTCTTTTTCCCACCTGCTACTACACTTTGTGCAAATCTGGGACGATTCTGCCCTTAGTCTCTAAGTCACAGGAAAGTATTAGAAATGTCAGGTTTGTAACTGGTTATCACATTAAACTATATATTTAATTTCAATAAAATGGAGTTGAGCTCTCAATGATATCTAATTAGCACTTCTACCTGGATACAAGGCCCATGTGATTTATCTTATCATGGAGATAGGTTTTGGGAAGGGAGAAGTCCATAGGATGCCATTGTAAGATCAGGCTGCAGGTTTTCCAAAAACATCCATGAACCTCACAGACACAGTCTGCATGAATCTGAGAGAGAGCAGAGAGGTAAAGGCAGCCAGTCTCTATTGTTCAGCACATAATGCAAGTGTGAGCTCATGCTCAGATTGAAGAGACCAAGTTCGTGAGAATTTAAACAAGGCTGGTTGATTCGTCTAGCTTTGGCTAGAGGGAGAGACATTCAAGGTAAACCTCACCATGATAAACAGTGTGGGGATTAGAAGCTATCCACTTGGAAAAAGAAAAAGGAAACAAGCTGTCTGGAGCTGAAAATAGCTTTGGACTGGTTCCTGCAGCATGAAGTATCCATTTAAGGGAAGGAATAAAGTATAACTGTGGAGGGGGATTTTCTGTCCATTTAAAAATTAAATGGGGGATCTTCCCTGTAGTTTAGAGTATAAGTTGCCCACTGAATAGTGTTTAGACAATGGGCGGAAATTTCTGAGCCCACTGGCGGTGGGCGTGATAGGTGGCATGTGTGGAAAATATGGCGCAACCTGCTTCATGATGGCGTGAAGGCTGATCACGATCGTCCGCTCTGCCCACCGACGGCGGGCCACGTTTCCTGCCATCGGTCGGCAGGGAGCTAATTATAATACATTAGCATATAATTAAAAGGTCATCCCACCAGGCTCTCCAATCCCCGCCATATCGTTCGTCCTTCAATACAGTCCACAGAGGGTGTCACGAATCGTTATCACCTGCTGCGCCCTTTACAACCTGGCACTGTAATGGGGTGAGGAGCTGGCTGAGAAGATGGGGGAGCTGCATATCTCCTCTGATGAGGAGGACACCGATGGGGATGAGGGTGAGGAGGCCCTAGGTGGTGACAATGACGGGGATGAGGCTCTTGCACTGGCTAGATGAGGCAGGCGCACTCGGGAGGCCCTCATAGCTGTCAGATTTGTGGAGGATGATGTGGACATGCAGTGAGGTGTCCCCGTAGACCCTCATATCACAGTTGTAAATGACTCCAGTCTGGCTTAACTCAGCGCCAATACCCGTTGAGAGAATGCTCCTGTCATGGAGATGCAGTGGAGGCCCTAATAGTCGCTTGATCGCTGCGGGATGATGACAACATGCAGTGAGGACACTCCGTAGATTTTCACATAGCCTCTGAGAATGTCTGACTCCTGTCTGGCTGAGGGCAGCTCGCTTGCACTCCATGATCAGGGCAATCTCAGAGACGCAGCCATGAAACTTTAGATGTGTCTGATGCTGTGTCCGCCTTCAGCACCTCAGCCCTTCAAGAGCTGGTGCACAGCACCACTGGTCACAGATGCTGGTGTGATGGGGGCCAGCCCCACCATAAAGGTGCTGAGAGCACAGAAAGAGAATAAGAGAACCCTGTGGTGCCTGCCCACTACATTATGGCAGCAATGACCAGCACTGCCGAGGTGCAGGCATCAGTAATGTTTCCAGGGAGTGTGAGGCCGGACCATCACTGTGGTCTGAAGGCTGCACAGAGCACAGGGAAGAGGCCCTGGACTGAGAAACCTTTTATCTTGTGCAGAAAGGTTTCACACCTGAGTGACAAGAACACTGCTCATCAGAACAAGGAGCCACAGTCAGGGTGACATTCTTAGGAGTTTATTGACAATAGTGAACAGTATGTACAAGTGATCAACACCCATGGCCAGGCTGTGCAACTGCTTTTACCTAACTTTCCTGACCCTGCCGCTACGTCTTGGTGTTCCCTGGACATCTACAGTGGAGGTGGAGGCAGCCTGCTGACTGTGATGCTCTGTCTGTGATGACTTTGGCGGGCGTCCTCTGGAGGGCGGAGACTTGGTGGGCCCCAGCCAGCTTTCAGGGTTCTGTTGTGTGGCAGTGGCACCCTCCTCAGCCTGTGACACTGGAGCTGCTGAGGTCACAGGAAGAGGGGATTCAGATGGGCTGGTCACTGCTGGATCCTCACTTGGTAGAGAAGCGCTGACCTCACCGTTAGCACAGGACCGGTCCTGGTCATCGCCGATTAACTGGATGGCTCTGTTTTCGAATTCTGCCAGAAATTTGATCTCTGGCATACCTCCACCTGTCTGCGACCTATCCCTCCTTGTGTGCCAGTTTGTTCTGCATGGATAAAGATGGGGAGAGTGTATCAGGACACCTGCCGGGCCAGATGATAAGTATGCCTGGCCTGTGTGGGTGGTGAGTGGTCCCATGGATGGGATGAGGACAATGAAGGTGTGTGTGAGAGTGTGAATGGTGATGTCCCTTGCACTGGCAGTGAGTGAGGGCCCTGTGGATGTGTGATGGGTTTGTGAGTGTGTGAGTTGGGAGTGATGAAAAGAGTGACTTACCCCGATGGAAGAGAGATCATTCATCCTTATGCAGCACTTGGTGGCTGTCCTCCTCTGTGGGGCGTTTGCACTGACCACCGCTGCCACCGCCTCCCAAGCCAGGTTGGTGACTTTGCGACCCATCCTGAGGCCAGAGCAGGGGTAGAGCACATCCCGCTGGGCCTCCACGGCATCCAGCAGTCACTTGTGGGACCCATCATTGAAGCAGAGGGGCTGTAGTATTTTTTTCTTTGCTGGCCATGTCCCCCGCGCAGCGGTGGTGAGCTGGTGGCGATGAGCGCTTTGCTGGCAGCTGCCTTTTAAACATGGCAGCCGGTGTGATGCAACAGCAGGTTGAGGCTGAGCGAGTGAATGAGTGCCCGCCCGCCATGGAAATGGCGTGTTTCGCATGAATGAATCAATAATGAGATGAGTTTGGGACGATACAGCGTGAAAACCCGTCATTTTCGTCAGCAGGTGGGACTCCATTTTACCCGCACGCTAACTCGCTTAGTGCAATTCTGGTAAAATCCCACCGAATGTTTCTTTTAGTTTGTTTATTACAGTAAAAGTCTAAAAAAGAAATCTTGTCATGTGATCCTTCCAGTCGACCACCTTTCTAAAACTTATTAGTCTCTATGGGGATCATAACAATCTTCAATGCTTGGACGATAATCTGGAAAATTGTCTGCCTATTATAGAACCTGCCTAATTTTCATTCCATTGTCTCTTCTTGAGCCACTGCAGTTTGTATGGTGAAGGTACCCAGTGGTTTGATGTAACTGAGTGCTTGCTAGGCCACATCAGTGGGCAGTTACGAATCAAATTCTGATGACACGTATAAACTCACAAAAACTGTTTAATCGGACAACAAAAATTATACTTAAATGTAGGCTTCCTGCACTATGGTTACAATGCAATGAAGCTACAAGACAGAGATACTCACCTCATATTGAAATGCAAGGTGTATGTTAGCTATGCAAACATCAAAGTGGAAGTTGAGTTGTAAGAAATTGTGGCAAAAGAAATAGATAATGCTTTTAACCATATGTTTTGATATTCATGTGAATGGATATATTTGAAAATGAATCAACACATTGAGGTATCATGTCAGATAATCTTCTCCAGGCTTCAATGTGAAAATAACTGTGCCTGCATATTCAGTCGTGATAAAACAATAAGGGTCCTTCACTTCAGCAGGATATTGTAAAATATGATCAATACTATATAAACACATACTCCTGTAATGGCTGGCTGATAACTGTCTGCAGAACAACTTAAATCCCATCAATAAAATCTAACCTGTTTGACAACTTTCATGAACTTGAAAGCATGTTCCTGAATGGTCAACGATCTGGCTCTGAATGCTTGGTTCACAACTTAGTGAAGATGCATGATTTTGATTTCCATTCTCAACCTCTTGGCTCGTATATGTATAATTTATTACGCAATTACACTGCATCCTCCCTATCTGGTCTAAGGTAATTCAGTCTTAAAACTGTCACCAAAATGATTTAAGGAACCTTTTCTTATAATCTGTAACATTTCACTTTTCATTTCACACTCTCTAAACTCTGAATGATAAGTGTGATATATAATACTTTGTAACCTCAGAAAAGATAAATTTATTTTTCATGCTCTGATGGTACTGCATGCAGTGATGAGGGACAATACAAAGAAAATAATGGAATTAATTATTTTGTGCCTAGGGCTTATATTGACTTTCATCCACTCATTTTTAATTCTCTATCTTCTAAGGGAAAAACTTAAAGTAAGTGAAATAAACAGATACAAAAACTGAGTGTGTTAGCACGAAGATACTATGAGTGGAATTTAATGTAGGAGACAGGGGGCCACGCCCACCTGCTAGAAAGCCATCAAGAGCATCTTTTCGGGAAGACCCGCCACATTCAGTGCCAATCAGGCACTTCACTGGGCAGCAGTAGGCCTTCTCTGGGATCAAGGGCTCTTGGGGCAAAAGCCTTGCCACCCCCCACGCCCTGAGCTACCGGGCAGAGGCCAGCAGCTCTTCATTGCTCAGCAGTGCCACCAGAGCCAGTACCTGCTCTGCCTTCCTACTCTACTACAGCCATTCCAGAATTGAAGCTTCCGTGTATAAGCTAAAGTTATTGTCTCTGCCTCTCTCAGCGTGCCCAGAAAGGCTCTTTGAGGCACCTATCACTAGCTCCTTATGAGCAGCAACCCCAATTCCTCCATCCTCCTCCCTTGCCAAATTTCCTGCCCACTGGGGGCCAATCTCGCCAACCTCCTTACCCATTCTGCACATTTCACCCAACTCTGCCCCATTGAATTCCCCTAGTGGACCAACAAACATCATTCCTCTCAGCATTTCCTTCCAGAATATCCATTTACTTTTGAACAAGGCCTTTGGCATCCACTGCATTCTTGAATTGACTTTGTGCTTTGACGGAAACATAGCTCACTGGTGCTGCCATCTTTCCCCTTACTGAAAGCTCTCCGCCAAGCTAAATGCTCCATCACCTGCTCTGCCCAAACCAGCGATTTGAACCCAGGTCCCCAGAGTATTACCCTGGGTCTCTGGATTACTAGTGCAGTGAAAATACCACTATGCCATCGCCTTCCCCATGCACAACAGGTATATGCTTTGGCTATTGATTGTCAGATCTGGTTAGATCACTTCAGGTACGATCAAGCTTTGTTCTTCTCTCCCAAAGCGGCTTGATGCTGCAGGCTAATCCTGGAGAGCAAATACGACCCCCAACTTATTCCCTCCACTACCAAGTGTCTCTTCAAACATTTCTCTCTTATTCCACACTCACCTCCACCGTAAGCAACTCAGAGAATTTATTGTTACTCATGTTGTGACCTTGGTTTTAACTGCCTGTTGTACCCCACCTTCCGCACTAATTCAACCCTTAACTTTCTGCAGTTCCTCTCCTATCTCCCTCCATGACCTCTCCAAGCTTATCTTCTTGGAGGCCTGTTGCATGCTCTCTTGGCCCCATTCCCGCTAAACTATTAGTCACACAACTTTCCACCCTGCCTTCCATGCTAGCCGGCATTGTCAACGTTCCTTCGATCTATGTTTCTGTCCCCTCCCTTTCCCTTTCAAAACTGTCACTATCAACTGTCTCCCCAAAGACCCATCTTTTTTTATCATGCTGTGTTGGAGAGCTATTGCCCTATGTTCGACATCTGTTGCCTTTCCAGTTCCTGAATATGTTGTCACTTTCAAAATCAATGGCCATCTCTCCTATGACTCCATGCTTAAACCTCTCCAATCAGATTCCTGCTCCCGCCACAGCACTGAAATGACTCAAATGAAAGTTACAAATGACATAAAAACAGAAAAGCCTGGAAATACACATAAGGTCAGGCACTATTTGTGGAGAGAGAAACAGAGTTAACAACTGTAATTTTTCACAGAGACAGTGGCCTAGCCCCTGTGCTGGTAAGTTGTATTGAGCCCACCTCCACATGGTCATGAAGCCCTGACCTGATTTAATGGCCATCGAGCTGTTGATTGTCTCAGATCAATGATTTCTTCCCCAACTGGAAGGAAGTTCTGCCTCCCAGAGCTGCTGGCCAATCAGATGGCTAGGAGATCATCAGTCCCAGTAGTGCCACTGGGAGGAGTGTCCACTGCTGAGATCATTGCTGGAGGCAGGAAACCAAGGTAGGTTGGGCAGTTCCTCTGGGGTCAATTAGATAAGCCCTATAAGGGGCATGTGGGGCCATGATCAGGTGGCTGGGACTGAGCATTACCCTTGTGGGGGCATTTCTATGGGCACCCAAACTTCTATGGATGCCCAAACAAGAGGCACCCCTCCCTCCAGCAAAGAGCAAGGCAGACAGGGTTTGCCGTGTGGCGCAGGCACATCCTCCACTAGTAAAATATCAGTGGCAACAGGAGGGGGCCCTTAAATGGCCATTAATTGGCTGCTTAAGGGCCTCAATTGGCCCAGGAGCAGGTGGGCTGCCCAATGCCTATCCCGCCACAGGTAAAATTCCAGTAGAAGCAGGTAGATGGTGGGAACTGTGCCCTCCCACCATGCCACCTGATTTTACACCAGCACCCCCCCCCATCCCTCCATGCCAGCACCCTTCCAGTGGGGGCAGGGCACTGTTTTGGATCAATGACATTTCAGCAGAGCTGGGAACGAATGTAACAGATTTAAGCAAGTTCAGAGGCACGGAAACCAGGGGCAGAATTTTCCGTTTGACGTGCGGGAGGCGGGATCCGCACGTCGACATGTAAAATGACGCAAGGTGACGTCGGAAGAGCATCCCAACACCGCGCGCCACCACGATATTTCAGTGGGCAGGCGCCTGCCATTAACTAACGGGCCACTTAAGGCCCTTAAGGCTCCAATTGACGGGGATTTTGTGGCATCCATACGATCTTCGGCTCGTCGCATGGGCGCAACGGGCAGGCGGGTAGCAGAAATTTGTGTAAGCCTCATCCACGAGTGGGAGCAGAGGGCTCAGTGGGGTCGCAATTCTACAGATTTAAAAGTTATTGCACAAAAGTTACTGAAACTTGCCTGTGTGAGCTGGACAAGTTCAAAATGCACACCAGCTGCTTGGAATGGACTCATAACCTTCAGGTCAGCACTTTGCAGTGAGGATTTGTTTTAGGGCCTGTAGGTTTCAGGAAGCCTCCCTTAGCCTGGGAATGGGAGTTGTGTTCTCCACTGGAGGCACCTCCTCTGAGGAGGAAGGGAGGGCTACAAGGGGGAGGAGACCACGCACAAGGAAATGCTGATGGGACACAGGCTGACCCAGGCATACTCCAGGGAGGCAGGGACACCCGGGATGCTCTAATCCAAGGAACCTTAAGCTAGCACAGCACATATGGATCTCCAACACAAGTCTGGGCTGCAGCCTCCATACTGGAGACAATAGTGCCAAATTTGTCAGGATAGGAGCATTGATGATGTGTCCAGTCAATAAATGTCAGTGACACATAAATCACTCATAGCATCTCAGGAATCCATCCACCTGCCCAAGAAAAGAGGCATCCCCATCCATGTTAGATGATCTTAATTTAATGCTTTAACAAAAGTCTCTTAACATACAAATAAAATGGTGTCGCACTGCAAACACAATCAGGAGGAACTCATAGGGGGCCAACAAAAAACCACCAGTGATGAACCCAGGGTGTGCTATTTTACGTTTGCAGGCGCTACTTCTTTGTGGTGCCCCGTCGCTGGCACTGGCATCTGAGACAGCCTGCTCTCTCTGATGTCCTGTTGGCCTTGATGACCTTGGCGGACGTCCTCTGGCCCGTGGAGTCTGTGCTGGCCGCTCCTGGGAGGGAGCTGCCAGTTCCACAGCTGGCATCTCCCCAGTCATCGCAGCCTCACCGGATGCAACGGTCACTGGGAGAGGGGCGGAGGAGCTGCCACCCTCATCCGGAGCACCCTGAGAGGCGCCCACAAAGACAACAGGCAGCTGCTCCGCCGACGTGAGGTCCGTTCGGCCCTCCTTGCTCATCGTAGATGGATGGGCACTGAATTGGGACATCTGGTGCCCAAACCATCACCCGCACGGGCACTGACCACCTGAGATCAATGCCGCTGTGAGGGATTGCAGGTCCAAGCGCAACCCCAGGAATCCCTGATCCTGCCCCTGGTGCTGCCTCTCCATGAGAGTCACCACTCTCTCCATGGAGGAAGCTTGGCACTTATCTGTGAAGCTCAATGCATCGGCTACGGTCCGCGTAGACTCCTCCACCACTGACACCAAGCCAAGCACAGCCTCATGTATCTCCACCACATGGTCCCGCACACCCGACCGCATTTCCTGTGCTTGCTGCATCGCGGACGACTCCAGAGGCACATCATCAGGCACCGACTGAGATGTGCCTGGTCCCCTGCAGTCCTCCGACTGCTGGCGCCATGGGCACTCTCTGTCTCTGCCAGCTCCTCCAGCGACTGTAAAGTGCCCTCACCAGGGTGCCCCTGGACACCAGCCATAGATCTGATGCCCTCTGGGGTGCCAGTATCTGCGTTGGTGCCTGCCTGGCAGAGATCGTGAACGCTTGTGATGTTAGAACTTCATGCCCCTCAGGTGTCAAAGGGGGCCCCTGCTGTTCCGGATCCCAGCCCTGCACCACTGATGCTGAAAGGAAGGGTAAGGAAATTCGATCAGTTAGCATGTGGAAAATGTCAATGTACATGCCTGTCCCCCGGATCATCATGTGCTCATCGTTCCACACGCAATGGGCAAGCCATGTTGGTAACGCCACTCACTCAACAATCAGCACTGCCATGAGTGCTGGCCACGCATACCTGCCTGTGGAACCCTAGCCTCTCCAGCTCCGGTGGACCTGGGCGCAAGGCGCCTCTCCAAGTCGAGGGCATCCTGTTCGAAACGGCTAAGCAGCACAACTTGGGCTAGCCCACCATCAGTCCTCACCCGCCCGGCGGTGTTATGAGAATTCTTCTCCTGCAAATGAGAAAAGAGCATTAATAAGTGATACCTGTACCATGAATCTCCTCGCGGCCGGACCACCCCAAGCCCAGTTGGCCATTGCAGGGGTCCAGTGCATCCTTACCCTGCTGCTGCCGAACACTCACACAAATATGCCAGGTGTGTCCTTCCCCACGCCCTCCCCCCACCACCCCCCCCACTTTGGTCACATGCTGCCTTCATCACACTTGGGAGCCCACAGTTTAACCTGCCATAGCAAAGAGGCACAATGACATGGAGCGCAGAGGGCAGCAGATCTATCGGTGCCACGCCACCTTGAAGACGCCCTCCCACCATGTCATCACCCTGACTTCGACATGTCCTGGAGTTCGAGTACTGCGTCTGGGTACAGATCCTCCAGGTTGCCCCCACCACAGTCACGTGGGTCTCAGTGTACCACATGCTGCAGGTGCAGAACCCATCTCATCATCACCCTGTCAGGCTGACTACCGCATATCTGTTGGCCCGCCCAGCTAAGGACACATACCATCAATGACTCGTTACACTCAGGCCGGGGGGTGGGGGGAAGAAGCTTACATGTGGCAGACCACAGAAGCCATGGTGAGGTGAAATAAAATAAAGTTCTAAAAGTTTATTGCATACTTCATGATTTTAAAAAAACTCCCATTTATATAAAAAAAATTCACTACATTTAAATTTCTTCAAGTACTTATTCCCTTTGAAAACAAACATTTGTATTCATAGCCCATATCTAAAACAGCTAATCCCTTTATGGCCACTTGGACCTGCCAATAAAACTATGAACTTACAGGTCCCCCACTGTGATAATGATAGGTTGAGGAGGCAGTCAAGCAGCATTAATTAATAATGATAGCCCTCAGCTTTTGTTAACAAAGATCTCTTGAAATTGTAAGCAGAGTCACAGATGCTGTTTTTTTTCAAAAATTGAAAGTGCTTGGGGATTTGGGTGAAGTGAATGACGCCAACTTGCTACTCACCCTTCCCTTGCGCAGCAGGCCGCTGAAGCGCTTGGAGCAGTGGCTCCATGTGCATCGCACCACAACCTCCGCTACCTCCTCCCACGCAGGTTTTGTCAAGTAGGGTGGCTCCTCCTCCCGTCCGGGGGTCTAGCACCTCCCGCCATGCTGCCACCTCTTTGAGAAGGGCAGCAAGGCACTCGTCCGAAATCCGGGGTACACAGTGACCACCCACCCTACCCTCTTGCATGGCCAGCCTGGATCTGCGTTGGCCCCGACCTCTGGCCATATACAGCAGCCTCGGAGCGGCTGCAGCTTGCCCTTTAAACAGGCCGCTGGGTCACCATTGGACCCGGCAGCGACTGCCGATCCGCTGCCTTAATTGGCCCGCCCACGTAAAGTGGGTCCGCGCCCGCTCCCGCTCCGCATTCCCCCCCCCCCCCCCCCCTCCCCTGCCAGACGGAAAATTCTGCCCCAAGGGTGAGTGGGCAAGAACAAAAGAAATGCTCTGTGATGGGATGGAAGCCAGGAGAGATTAAATAGTGAAATGGATGATGGTGGAAGGCAAAAGAAGAAGGAAATGGGACAAGAAATGGAGTGCTGAGGCGGGCTGGTTAAAAACCCTGTCTCAGTGTTCTGGGGCTTTGTCCCGGCTACAATAAAAATAATAAAACAAAAAACAGTCCTCTAGCCCTCAGCCCTCTCATCCCTTCACCCCCCTCCCCACATACACTCCCCATGCCCCATCCATGCCAACTCATGCTGCCTAATGCCCCCCATCCACCCCCATGGCCCCTCATAACCTCCATGCCAATCCATGCCTCTTTACCCACTCCCATTTCCCTTTATAACCCATAAGCCAACTTAGTGCCAACTCAGGCCAACTCATGACTCCCCTACCCATCAGCCTTTGCTGTTATACCCTCCATGCCAACTCACCCAGTATCTCCCATGGGCAGACCACAGAAGCCATGGTGAGGTGAAATAAAATAAAGTTCCAAAATTTGATTGCATACTTCACGATTTTAAAAAAACTCTCATTTATATAAAAAAACATTTGCTACATTTAAATTTCTGCAAGTACTTATTCCCTATGAAAACAAACATTTGTATTCATAGCCCATATCTAAAACAGCTAATCCCTTTATAGCCACTTGGACCTGCCAATAAAACTATGAACTTACAGGTCCCCCACTGTGATAATGATAGGTTGAGGAGGCAGTCAAGCAGCACTAATTAATAATGATAGCCCTCAGCTTTTGTCAACAAAGACCTCTTGAAATTGTAAGCAGTCACAGATGCTGTTTTTTTCAAAAATTGAAAGTGCTTGGGGATTTTAATGACTTTTAATGTCAGCTTGACCGTTCCATTAAGCTTATCCACATTTGACACACACTCATGTCTAATTTTAACAATCCGAAAGGGCACCTGACCTCTCCAAAACCGATACCTGACATCTCCAAAAGGGTGGCTAGACCTTTCCAAAAGTGTAACTTACCTCTCCATGAAGGTACCTTACCTTTCAAAATAATTCCTGTAGTTTTAGACCATTTTCTCAGATGTCTAAAGCCCACAAGTCATGTTTTGGAACTCGTAATATGAAAATTGCATCTATTTGAAGATGGCTGCATTTTAAATGTGCAGCTGCCTCTGTGAACCATGGTTGTGCAAACGACTTCTCACTCTCATCCACTCTCAGTAAAAATGGTGAGCCGGTTTCAGAGACTTTTGAATTGGGGCTCTGGCGCCATTTTGGCTAAGGCACGGAGCCACTCGGCTTTGCAAAAATTCAGGCCAAAGTATGCATCTGGAGGAAGTGTAAATGGGAAAAGCAGAAACAGCACAATAGTTGCCATCCAAAAAAAGGAAATGGTGGCAAACAATATGATCTGAAATTGTTGAACTCAATATTGAATCCAGAACACTGTAAAGTGTCTAATCAAGTTTACTGAGCTTGACTGTAGCAGTGTAAGAAGCCAAGGACCGAGAGGTCAGAATGAGAGTGAGGCGGAGAATTAAAATGACAAACGAGGCAATGTCACAAATAGAATCATCTGTGTCTGCGGATACAATACACGATCCTTCTTTATCTTTCTCAACATCTCCGCAGCCTTTGAGACAGCCAAACACACCATTCCCCCTCTCAACTGTCAGCTCAGTGGGATTGTTCTCACTTGGTTCCACTCATACTTTTCAATCATCGCTAGAGTAATTTCAGCAGTGGCTTCTCTTCCCATACCTGCACCATAAGGGACTGGACCATTTTAACTTCCCACTTGCCTAGTTTCTCCTGGACAGGTAGGGATATAATAACTCTCATCAACTCAAATCCCTTAATATTTATTTGCTTTTGTTAATTTTTATCAGTGCAGGCAAATAACCAAACTATTGAAATTTATGAGGAGGGTGTCACATAGGTCTCCTGAACTTTCAATTTTGAACTATTCAGTCAAGTTGGGCAGGTGAAGATAGCTTGGTGAAAAGGACATTAATCAGATCTGTAAACAATGCTCTGTGCAGTGTTTACCTTGAAACGATATGATCCAAAGCAGTTTCAAATACTGGGAATCTCGTAGGTTCGTTGCTATTCATGTAATATATTCTAAATTAGTAATTACAAGCAAGATCATCTCATTTTTATATCTCAATAATGGTGAGAAATGAAGATCGAATACAATAAATCTCTTTTACATTGTCTATGTAGTGCTTTCTAAATAGAATTTTGAATGGATGTATTGGGAATTATCTAAACTCAAACAAATTTATTATTTTCTTTTGATTTGATACTCTGTTTTCCATCTACATTTGTATGTCTTTACTGAAATTTCATATTTCTTTCTCTAGTTTTATTTAATCAACAAGATTGCACTGCTGATAACTGTCAGCTGCAATATATTTCAATGTTTAATTTATATATATTTCCTCCGCACCCTCATATTCTCGATATGTTTATGTGGAATAATTCAATCCGTATTTTATTAATGCATTTTCTCAATTGCAACCCAGTGGAGAGGTAAAACTGCTTGAAGTTTTTCCGGACCAAAAATGGCAACTCTTTTTAAGAACTGAAATGTACTCTGAATGTGAGTTCTTCAGATTTTGCCTGAATATATGTACAGATTTTTTACTAATTTTACCCTAACATTAATTGACGTAGAACTGTATCTGTTAGTGACATAAGAAAAAGGCTAGTTGGCCTTTCAAGCTGACTCTGCCCTTCAGAAAGATCATGGCTGATATTCTACCTCAACTTCACATGCCTTACATTCCCTTAGCACCCAAACATCCCTTAAGCTATCTTTAATCTTCAACAACTGAACATCTGCAATTCTCTGGGGTAAAAGATTTCAAAGATTCACAACCTTCAAATGAAGACATTTCTCCTCATCACCGTCCAAATGGACCCCTTTTCTGAATCTGTGACTTTGTGTTCTAGATTCCTCAGCCAGGGGAAACATTTCCTCAGCATCTACCCTGTCAAGCTCTTTAGAATTTTATATGTTTCAATTAGATCAACTTATATTGTTCTGAACTGCATGGAATATAGATCTATAGGTCTAGTTCAATCACTACTCTTAGGGCAATCCCCTCATCCCAGGAACCAGTCTCGTGAACCTTCATTTTACTTGTCCAGGACAAGTATGTTCTCCCTTAGGTAAGGAAACCAAAACTGCGCACAGTACTCCAGGTATGGCCTCACCAATGCCATGTATAATTGTAGTAAAACTCTTTTACTCTTATACTCCAATCGCTTTGTAACCAAAGCTAACATAGTTTTTCCTTCCCAGTTGCTTGCTCTATCTACTTGTTGATTTTCTGTGATTCATCTACAAGGACACCCAGGTCTCTCTGAAGACAAACATTTCCCAGTCTCTCACCATTCAAAAATGTTCTGGCTTCTTATTTTTCATACCAAAGTTGATAACTTCACATTTTGCCACATTGTAATCCATCTGCCATGATCTTGCTCACTGTCCCAATGGCTGTAATCTTCCCATGGGCACTGGAACCCCAATGTCAGGATCATACAAAGGTCCTGAGCTTACACTTGCTGGCAGCATGTCCACTGGTGCAACTTCATCCGAGGCGACCTTCTAATTGGCCACGTCTATATTTGCCTATTGTAACTGCTTGGCAGAATTTCAAAAGGTCCAGATTCACTTATGTCAGCAGTGGGCTCTAATCACATTTTGACCATTTTAAGAAGTTATTAACACATTGTCTGTCTTTGATGTGGTTAGTGATTTAGATGTTTGTTTTTACAATAGTTTGACCACTTGAAAGGATTTAAATTTTTTGAATGGGTTTTTTGAATGCGAGTCTTTTCAGTATGAAATATGTTTGAGTGAGAGCTCGATTAGATTGTTAGATTTTTTTTTTCACCTCCATTTCAAAGACATGGCTCCTGAGGTTTTCCCATTGTGGATACTGGGTGAGTGGCGATGGAGGATACCTGAGGAGCATTGAAGAGTCTTGGAGAATATGAAGGGGCAAGAAAGGGTATGAGAGAGCATGGAGGCTTGAGGAATATAAGGGGGCATGAAAGCAGCATGGGAAATATGAGGGACATGTGGGGTGGGTGGGGTCATGAGGGGTGAGAGCCTGATATTCAGCATTAAAACTGGGCCGATGTCCCAACAAATAGAAGTGAGTGATCTAGCACAAAGTACAGACTGGTGTACTAAGTAAAAAGACTTTTTTTCAAAGACAACAAAGAGAAAAAGTTTTCTGCGGTTCATTGTATTGGTTAATGACATATCTGAGATCTGAGCCTGCACCAAATCTTATTTGTCAAGAGACTATTGATTCCAACTTCCGTAAAGCAGATTACCAAGTATGCTTATAAAATGAGCCAAGGTAATCATTTATAAGACTTTTCCTGAGATATATGTTAACATTATGCCTCTGCAATTCTTGCAGCTGTTGAAACTAGTTCAATACTCATCAGTTTGCTTAAACAAGAACAGAAATTCTAAAAGATAAACATTTTCAAGAAAGGCCTTGAAAATGTAAAACTTGCATTTTTCCCTTCCATTATCTCCCATTACGCAATGTCTCCTGGAGGCAGTGATTGATATTGTACAGTTCCAAGTTAAATAATATTTAGACCTAAATTAAATAAATGTGCCATGTTCATTTTCAAGAAATTGTTGCTTTTATAAAAATGATCTCACTTGATTCTGTGGTTATTTTCATGTGAAAAATGTCATTGCATTTGAATTCCATTTGTTTATTTATTTAGCACTGACATGCTAGTAGTTTATACAGACATTAGTTTGAACAAACAATAAAACCTTTATTTCCTGCCTCTTCTAATCTGATCTAGTCAGTAAGCTATGTAAAGCTGCTTGTTGACTTTTCCCAATGTTGTATTCATTGTACAACAATGAACGATAAAAAAATCATCCAAAAGGATGATTTTGTAGAGATGTAACAGAACAGATTTTGAGATTAAAACCATTTTACAAATAAACAAATACAAATTCTAAATACATTGAAAGAATATCCTTAAAAAACAGAAAATGCTGGAAAACACTCTGCTGACATCTGTGGAGAGAGAAACAAAGTTAGCATTTCAGCTCGATGATCTTTCATCAGAACTGGAAGATGTTAGAGATGAATGGTCTTTAAGCAGATACAAAGCCAGGGAAATTGCTGGGGACTGGGAGGGTGGGGGCGGGTAGGAAAGAACAAAGATCTCTGATAGCGTGGAAAGTAGGAGTGATTAAATGACAAAAAGGATGATGGTGCAAGGCAAAAGGAGGTGGTAAGACCACAAGAATCAAAAGGTGCCTCCAGAGGAAGTGTAGAGGAGCCAGCAGAACAGCAGAGGGGAATTGAATCATGAAAAATATAGCAAAGGGGAGAAGGCTGCAAAACAAAAATAAAAATACCTGGAAAAACTCAGCAGGTCTGGCAGCATCTGCAGAGAGGAACACAGTTAACGTTTCGAGTCCGTATGACTCTTCAACAGAACTAAGTAAAAATAGAAAAGAGGTGAAATATAAGCTGGTTTAAGGGGGTGGCGGGGGGGGGGGGGGGGTGGGGTGGGGGGGTGGTAGGGCTGGATAGAGGGCCAGTGAGGGAGATGGCTGCAGTTCATGAAACTGTGGCAGAGAAAGGCAAGGATTGCGGTGTTGACCATCCCACTGGCCATGAACCAATCTGGGATCCCCAACCCAAGAACCAGTCCACACCACCTCCACTTCAAGTGGCTCTGGTGCAGCCATCCTCCATTATCAGCACATGTCTTCTGAGAAAATGGGAGAGGTAGTCATGGTCTAAATTTGCTAAACTCGATGTTAAGGCCAGAAGGCTGTAAAAGCGCCTAATAGAAAGATGAGGTGCTATTCATTGAGCTTCATTGGAACATTGTAGGAAGCTGAGTTCAGAGTGGGAGCAATTAAAGTGACAAGCAATTGGAATCTCAGGCACATACTTGAGGACTGAACGGAAGTGTTCAACAAAGCAGTCACCTAATTTGCATTTAGTGTCCCCATTGTAGAGGAGGCCAATAATAATGCCCCTGTTGCCTCATTTGGCCTCCTTCCTAATTTTTGTTCCTGAAAATTTATTGTGTGGTGCAGTTCCACACGGAACAGTAACCCTTTGGTGTCTCAATGAACAACCATCATGGTTGAACTTGGCTAATGTAGAAGAAGGGACTACAACTAAGCCAACTCCTAGCCTAATCCAATATCTACCTATGCACATTTTTATTAAAGGTCACTAATGGTTAGATGTTGTTTTCCCCCAACCTGGGGGGGACAAAATCAGCTAGGTTAGCAAAGAGTCGAAAGTACCACGATATTTTGACGCAAAAGTGGAGTTGATTTGACTTGGAAGACTGGCTGTAGTGGTGGGGGGAGGGGGGGCAGGGGAGAGGAGGAACAATGTGAAGGCCAGGCAATTTTACCTGGGACTTATTTAAATAAATTAAGATCGATTCCAGCCTGAACCCAGCATCAATGGCGTGGTGCTGATGGGTGAGCATGGCAAGATGCCATTGCCAGAGACCAAATGAAACCTGTGCCTGGTGGACCAGCTTCCAGTTTGTTTTTGAGATCTGCCCTCATTGTACTGCATTTTCCTATACCAAGGAAGATTTTAACCTCCCCAATGTCCTGAATTCAACGCAGAATTAAACTGCAGCAAAGATTGAAATAGTCAGATAAATGTTCTCAGATTGCCCTCCCACTGTAGAATCTCATTCAAAGGAAGAAAAATTGTTTTGCCCATCTTTGGAAGGACGAATTTTAGGTCAAGATCTCTTGAATGGGGCTGAAGCCAACATTTCTGGATACTTGTTTGCATCATGCCACCTATTTTTCCCCTAATGAGATCACAGATTGGAGAGTTGGCCAGGGAGGTCAGCAACTTCAATTCACAGTGTTCTTTATTTATTTGTAGGAAGCTTCAGAAAATATAGTAAAGTAAGATTGCGACTGTGACATAAAGTGAATAAAAAAAACATTTTTACAGAGAAAGCTGAAAATTTATTAATATGTGGTTGTTACAGCAGCCTTTCTAAAATATATTGGTGAAAGGTACATGTAGAGAGCAAATTGAGATAATGAGATCATTGAGATAATTAAGATAAATCGCTCTCCACCAATGCTGCCTGGCCTGCTGAGTGTTTGCCAGCATTTTCTGTTTTAATTTCATATTTCCAGGTTATATATGTGGAGCAAATTTAAATGGCTTTGTTCTTTCTCACAAGTCAAAGAGGAACGGTGTGAATGATTATCCGATACTAAAAGGCCACTTTCTTCAATATTGCTAAAGATCTTGTTATGGAGACAGGGCTAAAACAGTCACATGTTACTTTGCTCTAGAAAAGAAATATTTATGAATGAATTTGTAGAACACTAGTGCTCAGTCAAATCCTCAGCGTTCTTATGCCCTAGATGGAATTGGCATACATTGCCAAAGCAAGCACGACAACAGCTGGCAACCCCAACTAAAATAAATGTTACATCCATGGGGAACCTGGGTTGTGCAATTTTGAACCAGGAAAACATTCACAAGCACTGAGCTTCTTGAGATTTGAGGGCTGTGCTTACCTACTGATATGCCCATGAATAAAGCTACTTTCTGTAATGAACATGTTCATTCTCAGCAATCTTTTCATGCTGTGATGGAGAGGGCATGAGACAACTGGCTGAAAGCAGCAGGTTATCCATGGAGGGGTGGGAGCAGGTGGGTCGAGCGGCCGAAGCTTGGGCAGAGGCAGAGGCAGCAGACGGCTGTAGCGGTCCTGGTCCCAGGTTCCGATGACACTTGCCAGGCAGCAGTCGGAGGAGATTTCCCAAGTGGGGACAGTGTGTTTGAGGGATCTGGTGATCATGTGACCCAGGCTATGGGATGCAAAGCACGTCCACGTGATCCCTGACGCAAAATCTGACCCACGTGACCAGGTGTGCTAGAGAAGTAAGAGTGTGGTGCACCTGAAAAAGTGAAAACAAAGGCTGCATCCAGGAGCTGCCAACAGGCATATACAAGAGTGTTGCACATGTTTCTGTTACTTAGTGTAACTGATTAACCAGAACTGGCCATATGGTGCATAGGATTGTCACTGAGGGTTTGGAAAAAGGTGTCTCGGGGCGGGGTGTACACCATCAAGACTGTCATGGGCAGAGCTGAGGAGGTTCTGCAGAAGTGCGACAGTTTAGTAAAGAGCATGCCTGTGGAACTCGGACTGGTTCTGGATAGACCAAGCTGCAGTGTGCCTCTCAACAATTGTCTAAGGATGCAGACCTCATTGAGCCAGCTTCCAATCACAGGATAGTTAGTACAAGTGGTTGCTATTATTGAGTCACTCGATTCCATAAACATAATTTGGAAGATGATCTAGACAGTAGATGGAGCCCTAAAATAAAATAACAGCAAAATTATGCAGATGCTGGAAACCTGAAATCAAAATGGAAAGTGCTGGAAAAACTCAGCTGGTCTGGCAGCATCTGTGAAGAGAAAAACAGAGTTCACATTTGAGCGATGTGTCTCTTCTTCAGAACTAGTAGGAGCCCGGTAGGCATCTCTCCTATCACTCCCGCCATACATCAATAACACAGCAGCACCATGATCATTTTCGCTAGCACCAAGTAATGACACTGCAGCAGTTGATTAGCACTGCAAGACACTTAGGTAATGATGATGTATTTATTCTGAGCTTTACTTCTGTAGATACTGTGGCAATGCTTTCAAATTTTGCTTTCCATCATTAGAATTAAGTCCAGTGCAATATGTGAGCACATAAGCCCTTGTTTTGCCAGTAGGAAGCTACAGCATTTCTTTTTGATGACTTATTAACAATCCTTAATAGATTTTAACAAGCAAGTGTTTTCTCTTTATTAATAACAGCATTCTTTATTTTATAATGGGTGGAAAACTCTGAACACCAATCATTATGGCAGAAGTGACTTCTCACCAGTTTCTTTAAGGTGTCTAAATTAGACCAGCAGAAAATACACCCCATTATCTTTCAATTTATTCTTTCATGGGAAGGCCAGCATTTATTGCCCATCCATAAATTGCCCTTGAACTGAGTGACTTGCTGGGCCATTTCAGAGGGCAGTTAAGAGTCAACACATTGCTGTGGATCTAGAGTCACATGTAGGCCAAACCAAGTAAACATAGCAGATTTCTTTCCCTAAAAGGCATTAGTGAACCATTCATGATCACTATTACTGAATTTCAGAATTTATTAATTGAATTTAAATCCCTCCAGCTGCAGTGGTGGGGTTTGAACCTCATGTCCCCCAGAGCATTAGCCTAGACCTCTGGATACTTGCCCAGTGACATTGCCCCTTTGCCACCATTGCCCCCTTTTTATCATGAAGAACATCTGTAAATCCATTGCCAGTTTTTTAGTCTCATGGATTAAATGCACAAGATTCATTTTCTGCATCAAGCTTTTCAATATGATCAGTGATTAATGGATTTGACTGCTTATTCACTGCCACTTTACTGTAACCTGACCTGCTGAGTATTTTCAGCATTTCCTTTTTTTTATTTGCAATTTCCACACTACATTTGAATTAGATAAAATGCTTTTGTTCTTGTAGTTCAGAATATCTTGGAAGAGAACATTTACATTTCCTGAAAGTCAACCACCAACTTAAAATTAATCAATAAAAAGTAAACTTTTTACCAATAATTTAATCTGCATTTATTGTTGCTATAAGAGATTACTCTGAAGGGAGAAATTAGAGCCATTAAATACTAACTAGAAATTCCCAGTAATCCAGTATAAATTATTCCTTAATAAACTTGCAGTAATGACTCAGTAACGCTATAGCATGAATGTCATCATCACACATCAGCGTTACCTGGTTTCTTGGTAGTCAGCTTCAGCACAGTTAGTGCTGTTACAGAAATGGTCACAAATGTGAATACAGCCATTGCTTAAATGAATTATGAAGCGGTAACAGATATTCTGGAGTAATTTCAAGGTTCTAATCAAATCTTGGGTTCACAGGCTAGTTATCAACCATTCGAGCTTCACGCTCACGTCTATGATTTCATCAGAAACAGTAATCTAATCAAGGATACAGAAGCTCACATTACACATTTAACTAAAAAAATAGAAAATGCTGGAAATACTCAGCAGGGCAGTTAGCATCTGTGGAAAAAGGTGACCTTTCATCAGAGCTGGAAGACATTACAGATGAACCACTTTTAAACACATACATAACCAGGGGAAGGGGGCAAGACAATAACAGAAAGGAAAGGTCTGTGATAGGGTGAGTGTTTCAATGACAAAATGATGATAATGCAAGACAAAATGAGGTAATAATAGGATAAGTATAGAAAAAAAAAAGATGGACCCAGAGAAGTGCAAATGATTTCCAGCATCCATGGAATTTTGAGTTTTTCTTACATATTTAGTGCAAAGTTTTCTGAACTTTTTTCTGTGAATGGCAGAACCATTCACAGGCTGGGAGCACATTGACAACTGGAGTGGGTTTGACCAAGGCCCTTCAACTGAGCCACGGCAATAGCACATGCACCTGCGTTCCAGGCCAATGAATGAAGGCGGGTGGGATGACATGCTGGATCTGTCAAAGGAAGGATTTCTAATTAAAGGGACTATGACATGGGTTACAAGGGCTTACCTGCATTTGGAATTTTGAGGCTGCAGCAACCACAGGAATGGAGAAGAGACTTGGGAAGGCCTCTCTCTGTGTCTCTTGCTCTTATTGGGATGCCCTGTTGCGGGAAGTGAGGGACTGCAGTGAGATGAGATCTCCCAAAGATGAGAGGAAGAGGCAACTCTCGCCAACCAATCAAGAATGGATGGAAATGGCCAAGGGAGTCATCCAGCAGAAGTTGGCCCCTCCAACCTGAGACAGTGCACCAAGAGGATTCAGGACCTCAGAAGGGTGGGAACAGCAAGTGGCATAACATTTTCAGGTGCCAAGCTTAACATCTGACTTTCCCAGCATTCTTCTGCAAAGCACTGAGCAGAACAACACATCTTGTTTTAACATGCAATCCTCTCTCTGCATGCGTCTCATATTCCCATCTGAACAGCCAAAACTTACACTCACCCTCATCCTCACATCCATGCCTCAGAATCACCCTTCACAAAGGCAGTCTTTCCCTCCTCTCCATAGAAACCATTACAAACACACACATATATATATATAAAAACAAAAAACTACTGCGGATGCTGGAACAAACACACACATCTCTGCTTTCTATCCTTTCAGGAGAAGAGAGCACACAGCCACAGGGAGCGACAGAGACTCAGGGCAGGGTTGGGGGTTAGGTGGTGGACCTGCAGTGACAGGCACCTTGATTGTCACTAGCAATGCATACCCACCTGGCCCACAAGGAAGACGGTCTTGTTCCAGCAGGCTAAAGATATCAGCAAAAACCTGCCATAAAACCCAAGCCTCCTGAGGCATTGGTGCTCAGACGTGTCGAGAGAGTTGATCCTCTGCCCTGAGGACTCTGTGCTGGGGGTCTTGCTTCCTTCCAGCTGGATCTCTCTGTCCATCCCCCCTGCCCTGTGGAGCAAAATGTGGCTGAGGAGAAGGCAGCTAGTGCAGCTGCTGCTGGTGTTTCTCCTGCTGCTGCTCTTGCTCTTCATCAACCGTTCAAGGTGGAGCAGCATAAGCTGCTCCCATGCAATGGTGAAGGCTGTCAGCAGGGAAGTGTAGCTGCTGGTGAGTGAATTGCAAGACAGCTGAACTGACTTCCAAAAAGTTGGCAATCACCTGCCAAGTAGTGAAAGCGTTCTCTGAGGA
Source organism: Cetorhinus maximus (assembly GCF_964194155.1). Taxonomy (NCBI): domain Eukaryota; kingdom Metazoa; phylum Chordata; class Chondrichthyes; order Lamniformes; family Cetorhinidae; genus Cetorhinus; species Cetorhinus maximus. Next base: position 113,619,080 of record NC_135882.1, on the reverse strand, counting down.
GTGTTGTGAGCAGCAGCCTCTCACCTAGCCATGGCTGGAGTTCTTCAGTTTCACTGATCAATGCTTTCCAACCTGTCAGGTTCACTGAAGAAACACTCTCCTCTGTGCTCTTTATTCAGTGATCCTGGCGAGTTGCTGACAGCTCAGGAAAGAAGTCTTTTGGCTGCAAAAGCCAGAATCCTTAGTTAAAAAACAAACTAACGATCTATTTGCATATTTTAATTACTTACGCAATAGCTGCCTGGGGTGCTCCCCGCTTGCCTTCAAACCCACCTGGGCGAAATCCAGAAGTGGGTGAGATGATATCTGGTTCCCAACTTGGCATTACTTTTGGGAGTTTAACTCCTCTCACGCACTCAAACCTGCCTCCTCTTGCTTGGGAAAATAACACCTTAATTGTGTTTTTTCAGATAACTAATTTATCAGGTTTGAATGAAGTGCAATGTTTATTTGTAAAAATCAAATCAATTTATTAGCATATTGCCTAGTTTACACAATGCTATGGATTCTAATTTCAAACTGTTTTCTCTGTACACAATTTGATTTACATATTACCTAGTTTGTAAATGCTCTCGAACCCCATTTGTCTTGCATCAGGCCTAACCTTCACCAGTGTCACGTCTATGGTTTATTTTCCTTAAAGTTGTATTGGTATTTTGTCCAGATATAAAAAAAGAAAATGACTGAAAGAAACTGACCTTTGTCTTCCACATATTCCTTTACCCCCAACTCCTGTAGGCTTTGCAGGAAAAAAGATCAGCAAATCAACATTGCTGGAGTACTAACCAACCTGAATCAGTTCTTCTTCATATTCTTCCATTAGCTGTTAACACAGCTACCACAGAGGGTTGTCAATGCCCCCAGGTTGTCCTGGGGTCTTCCAGAATTCCCTCATTTGCACCAGTAACATCACGTAATACGGGTGAAATCGGCTGTATTACTAGAATGAAAACAGAATATTTTAAACAAAACAAAAACAGAATTACCTGGAAAAACTCAGCAAGTCTGGCAGCATCGGCGGAGAAGAAATCAGTTAACGTTTCGAGCCTTCATGGCCCTTCGGCAGAACTGCAGCATAGTTTCAACAAGGGAGAAATATAAATTGGTTTAAGGTGTGTGGGGGGGGTGCGGGGAGGAAGAGACACATTGAGGGTGTGGTGTGAGCAGATAATCAAAAGATGTCACAGACAAAAGGGTCAAAGAGGTGTTGAAGGTGGTGGTCTTTGTCTGAGAAAAGTGCTAATTAAGAATGGAAAACAGGATATTAAAAGTACAGCTCTAGTGGGGGTGGGGTGGAAAGACTAAAGGTTTTAGTTTTAGATTTAAAAATAATGGAAATAGGTGGGGAAAGAAGAATCTATATAAATTATTGAAAAAAAAAGCGGGTGGGGGGGGAAAAGAAACGGGGTGGGGATGGGGGGAGGGGGAGTTTAAGATCTAAAGTTGTTGAATTCAATATTCAGCCCAGAGGGCTGTAAAGTGCCTAGTCGGAAGATGAGGTGCTGTTCCTCCAGTTTGCGTTGGGCTTCACTGGAACAATGCAGCAAGCCAAGGACAGACATGTTGGCAAGAGAACAGGGTGGAGTGTTAAAATGGCAAGCGACAGGGAGGTTTGGGTCTTTCTTGCGGACAGACCGCAGGTGTTCCGCAAAACGGTCGCCCAGTTTGCGTTTGGTCTCTCCAATGTAGAGGAGACCGCATTGGGAGCAACGAATGCAGTAGACTAAGTTAGGGGAAATGCAAGTGAAATGCTGCTTCACTTGAAAGGAGTGTTTGGGCCCTTGGACGGTGAGGAGAGAGGAAGTGAAGGGGCAGGTGTTGCATCTTCTGCGTGGGCATGGGGAGGTGCCATAAGTGGGGGTTGAGGAGTAGGGGGTGATGGAGGAGTGGACCAGGGTGTCCCGGAGGGAACGATCCCTACAGAATGCCGTCAGGGGGGGTGAAGGGAAGATGTGTTTGGTGGTGGCATCATGCTGGAGTTGGCGGACATGAGTTTAAACATGAGTTACACACAAAACCATTTGTGCTTGTGTTTTCGGCAGTCTTTTGCACTAGTTTAAGATTAAATTTCCAAGATCAGCCCTGACTCACAAATCCGGCCACACCTCAGGTTGACATTTCAAGTTTCCACTGATTACGCAGGTCAGGGAAGACTCTTCAGATTTCACTCATTTTCATAGCCATGTTTTCAAAGTTTTCTCATGTCAAAAATACTTAATTTATGAAGATACTGACTGGTGTACACCAATAAAAATCACAAATGGTTCAGCATTGTTTTCTTTCAACTCATGTTCAGTGATGTTCAATCAGGTTACTCACAGATAATTATTTAATTTCCTCTTGAAAGTCACCATTCAATCTGCCTTCAACACCCCCTCAAGCAGTGTATTCCAGATCCTCACCACTTGCTGCGTAAAGATGGTTTTCCTCATGTTGCCTTTAGTTCTTGTGCTATTCACATCAAATCGGTGATCTCTGGTTCTTGACCCTTCCACTAATTGGAATTGTTTCTCTCCATCTACTCTGTGAAGACCCCTTATGATTTTGAACACCTCTTTCAAATCTCTTCTTAGCTTTCTCTTCTCTAAGAAGAAAAATCCCAGCTTCTCTGATCTATTCTTGTAACTGAAGTCCCTCACCTCAAAACCATTCAGTATCTTCATAAGTTAAGTATTTTTGACATGAGAAACCTTTGAACACATGGCTATGAAAATGCATGAAATCTAACCATTTTTGCAGCCTCTCTAATGTCTTCACCTCCTTCTTAATGTGGTCCCCAGAACTGAACACAATACTCCAGCTGAATCAATGTTTTATAAATGTTCACCGTAACCTCCTTTTTATTTTAACTGTATGCCTCTATTTATTAAATCCAGGGTGCCATGTGCCTTTTTTAAAACACTTTTTTAACCAGCCTGCCACCTGCAACGATTTGTACACATATACCCCCAGGTCTCCCTGTTCCTTCATTCCTTTTATAACCGTGCCCTCTAGTTTATATTGCCTCTCCAAAATGCATCACTTCACATTTCCCTGCATTAAATTGCAGATGCCATGGGGAGAATTTTCCGGTCGGCGAGAGGGGGCGGGGCCCGCTCGCCGACGCGTAAAATGACACAATGACATTGGGAGGGCGTCCTGACATCACCGCGCGTCATTTAGATTTCCAGTTCAGCGGGCATGCAGCCGAGTCAGTTGCGTGCCCGCCGAACTGCCAAAGGCCTATTAGGGCCTGTTTAAAACTAATTAAATGAGCTGCCCGTCCAACTTTAAGGTTGGCGGGCAGGCGAAGAGCCCAGGATGGCCTTCGCATTTTTCATGGAACCTCGTCCACAGGCGGGATGAGGTTTCATGAAGTGTTTATGAATTAAATAAATCTTTTAATTAATATTCCTTGACATGTCCCAGCTCATGTGACACTGTCACATGAGGAGACATGTCTTAAAATATTTTCCATTTTTTATGTAAATGTTTGAACCTTAAACAAATCTGCCTGTGGCACCTCTGTGCGTCAGGGAGATTTCTGCGCTCTTCCGTACGCTTGCGCGAAAGAGTGCAGGCCCAGACTCAGAGAATCCCTCCCCCCCCCCCCCCCGCCCGCACAGGAGCGCTCAGCGCTTCCGGGCGAACGTCACACTTGGCGGGCCTTAATTGGTGCTGATCGGGTTCATGCTCACTCCCGCCCGCCCCCACACAACCCTCCTGATGGGGGGAAAATTCAGCCCCATGTGTCAGCCCATTCTACTATCCTGCCTATGTCCTCTTGAAGTCTATCACTATCCTGCTCAAAGTTCACAATTCTTCCAAGTTTTCTGCCGTAGTAAATTTTGAAATTATGCCCACATCTGTAATAGAGATCAAGGTAAGCAGTCATCCCAGTTCCAGCCCATGTGGTACATAATTGTATAAAGCTGCATCTAGCCTGAAAAACAACTGTTCACATCACTCTTTGTTTCCTGGCACTCAGTCAACTTTGTATCCATGATTGCCTTTTATTCTATGGCTTCAATTTTGCTGAATGAATACTTCTTTCATGGAAAGAAAAGATGGTTATGTTTATTATGCTACCTGATTGCACTGGCTCATAGAAGATTTTACATTTGTGATTGTACAAATCACTTTTATCCAAAACATGAACTGTAACCTAACTAGTGGAATTTCGAGTGCATTTTTGGGCACAATTTTCACTTAAGGTAGTGGAGAGCAAGGGGAAATCCAATAAAAACAGGATTTCAGGTTACCCTGGATTTTCTGTGACTATTCTGCTGAAGCTATGTGGATAATTGAAAGAACTCCATGGAAATTTACTCTCCAAAAGCTTCCACAGAAGGAGAGAGGAGAAATTGAAAGAGCAACCTTAATCCATTCATTGTAGTTATTTAAAGTGAATAGTGTTGCTGCATATATTATGCTGCTACAAACTGTGGATCAAGAGCACGTCCTTTCATTCTCCTATGGAGAAAAGGGAAATTCCTCTAGCTATTCTCTTGGTAGTAGGGTCACCCAATTTGGACCATTTTCTAGGAAGTTCCATCACATGACCTCTTGCCTCCAACTCCCAACACATGCTCTCGCCATTGATGACCTCACAGTAATCGGTCAATAATTGCAGCTTCAATATCTACAAAGCAACATGCTGCAGATATTGATCTATTCATTGTGCAGTTCTGATAGTTAGAATGCACACAGGCCAGGGTTACATTACACCCTATGCATATTGCTGCTGTACGGACAGGAGGGGGGTTAACTTAAACAGCGCTGATTTTTTCTTTCATCACCTATCCATAAACAGAAAGGTGTTTTGAATATGCTTCCCCTTTTATAAGCAGTGACATATTTCCCAACCCCTCAGTTTTGGTGTGATCTAATTTTCTGTTAATAACCCCCACAGCAAACTTAAGGTAGGATGAACTCAAAGGGTTAGTTTATTTGCATGCTCTCAAACCATGAGAGGAGTGTTGCTACATTGCCTTCTGTGCACTCATACAGTGAAAGAGGGATAGAGAAGAGAAAGATTTACAGGGTAAAGACCACAGAGGAAAGGAGTTATTGTTTCACGTGGGCTCCAGCATCCAGAATCAAGGTCCAATTAATAAGGCATTCCTTCACAGAGATCAGCAGGTAGAAAACCGATGCTGTATAATTCACTTTTCCAGTGGAGTTAATTTCACATGATGAGATAGATATGTGGAGGTGAATCAGTCTTGTAGTTGATGGTACAGAAGTTCCAACAGAAAGTGTAGATGGGCCAGGTATTCAATCTGGGCAGAGCCTCTTTTCTGTGAGGCTGCATGTAGATGGTAAAATGGCAGACTGAGTTTGCAATACAGCAAGGAGCTTAACGGTTCCACCAGCTAGACGTTCATGACATATGACTCCTGCCTCTCCACATTGTCTTTCACAAGGGATGTGTATCCCTTGTCTGGGTCTCCAAGATGGTTAATTGTCTCACCCATTAAAAATTGAAAGGAAGCTTGCGGGGTCCTTTGTCCTAGCAGATGAAAAAACTCAGGTTGGCCAGCCTGACTTATGAAATGCAGATGGCCTTTGTATAGTTCTCTTTGAATTTGGTCTCTGCAGCCCACATTAGGAGGTGTAAGTTTCTTCAAAACTGCCAGATAGCTCCTTTGTTCTGGGGTCACAGACAGACATAGATTCAGCCATTTTAAAAGGTCTTTATGCAGTTTTTAAAATTTTAGAAATAGCCATGAGAATATCTATATCTGTTCAATAAAAAATATACATAGTGAGGTCTTAGTCCCCTCATACTGTCCTGCTATTTGTGAGTCTGGCCAGATCCAAACTGGAGTAGAAAGTGCCCCTATGATGTTCCCCCTGGGTTTTCTCGACAATTTCTGGGAGATTAAGGGATAAAGTTTCTGATTTTGGTGCAATTGGAAAATTGCGCCCAACCATACAGAAGTGTATGTACATCCTTTAATTCTATGTTCCTCTCTCCACAGATGCTGCATGACCTGCTGAGTGTTTGCCAGCATTTTCTGCTTAATTTCAGATTTCCAGCATCTGCAATTTTGTTTTGCTTTGGGTTAAATTATCCTTTGCACATTTGAGACTGATTTTTTAGTGCAAGAAAGGTTGTATTTGTGGAGCATCTTATATGGCTCTGTTTTTGCACACAGATCAAAGAAGAAAAGTATGAATCATTACTCAAAGCTAAAAGCCCATTTCCTACAATTATGGTAAAGGTCTTGTGTGGAGACAGAGCTAACACAGTCTTATGTTACTTTGTTCTAGAAATGAAATATTTATGAATGAATTTGCAGAGCACTCGTGCTCAGTCAAATCTTCAATGTTCTTATGCCCTAGATAAAATTGGCATACAATGCCTGAGTGAGCTGCACAACAGCTGGAAAACCGAGCTGAAAAAAATAGTTTCCATGGGAATCTAGCTCACGCAATTTAGCGACAGACTTTCCTAGTCACTGAAGTAAATACAGAATTGTTGAAAGGTCATTGACCTGAAATATTAACGCTATATTTCTCTCTCCACAGATTCTGCCGGACCAGCTGATTGTTTCCAGAATTTTCTATTTTTATTTTTTAAATAAAAATCATTGTCCTCGATTTTTGCAGAGTTGTGGAGACTCTGGGGACCTTTAAAAATAGTGGGCATGACCAGGATCGGGAAGTGCCATCCCCATTTCTGACAGATCCTATTTTCACCGGGTAGGGACAGAGGGGTGGGGGAGTGTGGCAGGTGATGTTGAGTGGAAAGGAATGGGTTATGACTTACACACGAGGGAAACGCAAACTCAGCAGGACCACTTGAACTCAGTGCTGAGTTCAAACAGACACCATTTTCACCGGAGCCTTATTGTGTGAGTTACCAATTTTTAGAGTAGATATAAATACTTGTAAAGGGTGGATAAGGTCTGGAGAACTATCAAGCTGTTAAGTTGGCCTGCCCTGTAAAAATTGGGGGGGGAGAAATCTGCCTGTGTCTGTGAGCTGAAAATAAATATGTGCTTGCAGTTTCAACCAATGTTTATTGACATAACCCTGAGAGCTATCATTATAGTATTATTACTGCTTGACTGCTTTCCACAACCTATCAGTGTCACAGTGTTGGTGGGGCATGGAGGGGTTCACAGTTGGATTAACAGCACAACGAGGCTATTAAAAGATTAGCTGCCCTTGATGTGGGGTTATGAATGTAAATGTTTGTTTTTATAATGGAATAAGTACTTGAGGGGATTTAAATGTATCCAGTGGTCTTCCATGAATGAATGTTTATTGAGATAGTGAAGTCTGTAAGAGATATTTAGAACTTTATTTTATTTCATCTCAGCATGACTCCTGAGGTCCACCCATGGTGGATACTGGGTGAGTTGGCATAGAGTGTATAAAAGCAAAGGATGGTGGTGAGGGGGCATGAGTTGGCACTAAGTTAGCGTAGAAGCTATAAGGGGCCATGGGGTTGGTTGGGGGGGATGAGTAGGCATGAGTTGACATCCATGGGCTTGGGGAGTACCAGAGGACTGAGGTGGGCCTTTTAATCATCCCACTTTGGCACTCAGCAGCCCCTGCGCCTGGGGGTGGCAGGCTCATCTCCAACCCACACCCTGCCCCACAAGAAATGAAGATCTCGCCATTCAGGGCACTCTTCCCAGAGGCGGGTGCGGCAAGTTGGGAAAGTTCTGGGTTCTGCAAACCCACCTTTGGAGCAAAAATCCAGGCCATTGTTTTAATGCAATATTGCACATGCAGACCATATTTTAATTTTTAAACAAAAGAATGTAAAAACCGAAGCAATCATGACAGATTTAAGCTCACGTCTCTAATTTCCAAGCGTGGCAATAGAAACTACGGGACTAAAATTGCTAATCATTTCATTTGTTAACCTGGGTTGAGTAAAATTGTGCCTCATAAGCATCAGCTTCCCCTTAAACATGGAGAAGTGGGACAAATATCTTGACAAGGACTTTGTTGCTGGTATTGTAATAAAAAAGAGATTTTGAGTCTACCAGTTTACCATATCTCATTACAATATTACAATAATTGCTAAATCATGGCTCTTTGAAGAAAACCTTTGATTGCTCATTGTACCTTCTATCTCTTAACTCTGTTAGATACTGTCAGTCTTTGTACACTTATGTAAATTTAAAGCATATGACCTTAGCAAATCAGCCCTATTGATGTTTCATCAGCGCCAATGGATCATTCTCAGCTACTGAAGCATGCTTAAAATTCAAAGAAACCCTAGTAACTCCTAAAGAGCCTATAAAATATAAAGGTTTAATTAAAAAAAAGGTTTAATATCTTTGATGATTCTGAATAGCAGCAAAAAAATAAAGACTTTTTATGTGCAACATAAATCAACCATATGCTGTTGGACTAATTTGGCATTCTGTTCCATTATTTGAATATGTTGTACCTAGTTTCTTGGGACAGTGGTCGGTCATCCACTATTGCTTTAATTTTTAATGGGATCAGTAGTGTGATCTTTAAGCGAGGATCACTGTCATTATAGGTTTATAGAAGGTTCAATCCATTTTATTCCCTATGCCACTTAATAAATACGACATATACAGCAAGTATTTCAAGAATAAGGGTAGCTTTGTTGCAGACAAAAACATGGACAAGTACCTTTAGAATCATATTGTGATCAATATCTTTGTAATTATCATAGCGAAGACTGATTTGACCTTGTGCTTACATATTTTTAGTTGTAACAGGAATGGATAATGTTTCGTTCTCAGTGTTATTACTGAGCACAGATGCACTTTTCCAAATTGCTTCTATACCTATTATTGAACGCTCAGCGCCTGTCTTTTATGGAAATGCCATGCATGATTATTTGAAACCTGGCACCTTGGAGATAAAAGCTATGTCCCGATAATGTACTTACAAGAATCATTTCACGGTTATAAAATTGTGCATTTGCGTTGATGAGCTATTGGCCAAGATTTTGTCTGTTCTTTGGTGTGCTCTACTGAAGCTAACAGTCTAGGTTCAGAAAAGAAGAAAATGAATGTGGCTTGTTCATAGCAATAGGATGCATGGTAACTGGCTTACACTTGAACAGCTCTAACAGTGGGGAGACACCTAGCCTCAAGACATGAATTGGTATAATCAATGTGGAATATAAATGATGAAAAAAAAGGTCCAAAGATAAAACCCCATGAAAAGTAAATCTCAAATTGTAATATTGTTGCAAATGTAATACGTTATACCCTCGTTTAATTTGGTAGTTCTAAATATTGTTTGTTTAATCATTTAGTACAATTTTGTTCAGTTCAGTATGGCCCATATCTCCCTTTCTTTCCTTCTTCTGAAGCTGCTGACTCACCCCGGATTGCAATTCAACATGACAATGTTCTTACAATCCCCGGAGAGACTGATAACTTTTTAAAAGAAAGCAATCCCCACAATGCCAATGGAAATAACTGAAGGACAAGATTTCACTTTCTAAAACTTTTTCTGTAACAAACAAACCAAAATCAATGTAATACAAACATCAATTAACATGAAAATGATACTTTGAAAAAAAAGATAAATTTCACTTTAAATAGTCAATACAACACAGATACAGCTAACAAGATCACAAACATCTGCATCACTTCTTGCATACTTGTGGCACCAGATGCAGTTCCAAGGTTCTCTAATTTGGCCTCCAGTACATAGGATCTCTCACCTTTCCACTCAATTAAATTGGTCCTCGAGTCGCTTTCGTGACAGTCGTATTCTATCCGACATTCTCGGATACGCCCGACACCCAATCAGCATGCCCCTACAGATCGTCCTTGGTTAAGTCACACAGTTTTGTAGGCACAGAATCCCCAGAGACTGCTTTCTTCAATGCTTTAAACGGCCTAGTTGGCTCTGATAATACTGAAACAATGTAACAATGTCAGTAGCCTTGTCCAGTCCACAATATGTGCTCTCCCTGGTTTCAACTTTCAATCTTTTTTAACTGTATAACGTGCACAGTAACACAGTCCCTGCTGTATTCTCAGAGCCTTCTCCATGTTTCTTCACCGGGATATGTTCTGTTCTGCATCCTGATACCAGCTATAATCCAATATGCAATCAACTGTCTAGTTACCCTTTGCTTCAGCCCCATAGCAGCCTAGATGACATGAGCACTTCCCAGATGTTTAAGGGCACATTGCCAGAATTGTCTTAGTTTCACTTTGGATTTAAATGGAACTTCCCAAAAGAAAGTGCAAACTTTTCCCCAAAGCACATAGGGTCATCACAATATCCCTTGAAGTAGCCATTTTTCATATAGATGCCTAGGCAGTGGGTGCTGCCTAGGTCAGAGAGTCGCTAACTCAAAACAGACCAGGAATGAAACTTAGAACTTTTCCAGTTAATTTGGATCAAAGCTATCCTGACTTACCAAGTGAGTTATTGAAAGAGTCCTGAACCCATTTTAGCATTCTATTTCTTTTATGGTAATTGTTTAATTAGTAAAATAAATGCTTTAGCTCATTGTATACAGTTTTAATTTAAAATAATCTGGCAAACCTTTATTTCTTGACTAAGAGGAAAACCTTATATCACTTTTGTCAAACTGTCATTTGAAAGTAAGTCAATAATCATTTCTGGTTTTTTTGTGGCTTTGTCATAAGAAATAAATATTTGCTAATGAAGACAATGCTGCTTTAATGTTTGTTAATCAGATTGAGATAATGAAACATCACTAACAAAAGCATCCAGCATTCATAGGTCTGATATCGCTTGGAAGTAATAGCTGAATTCCCATTGGTTACCATGACAAAACACATAAAACCAACACTGGAAGAATATCCCCTGTTGTGCCATTTGCTTGCTTCATTTTGCACACAGTGCATTTGATGGACATTCCAAGCAAGATTGCCAAATTCTCAGTACAATGTTTTCAAATATATTGCATATGTACTGGAGCATACATCTGTAGTCTGGTTCTTTCTGGGCTAGGCCCTTTGCGGCCCAATTATGCCGAAAATGAGCACAAAGTGGTCACGGCATCTGGTGCACATGCTGGTTCTGCTGGGGTGAGGTCCAAACAAAACTTGGCTTTGAGCCTCATTTAAATGGCATTGGTACCCGGGTTTCGGGTCGAGGGAGAATCAAATGTGCTGACAGGTAGGCCAGACAATTTTGGTGCAACACTGCTATTTCTACTGGAACAACTAAAATAAAAACTGAAAATCTATGGGTCTTTTTCTGACCAGTTCACAGTGGTCCTTAAATGGACTCTTGGTTGGACATTCTAATTCTGGTACAAAAGGTGGAGAATGGGAAACACAGGCTCCACCCATTTGCATCAGAAAATCGCATGAGCTCTCGAACTAGTTCAGGACCTTAATTTACATAGTTAAAGAGTTTAATCTCTCTTTCAGGTTGGCAAGCTAGAGAACTAAAAGTCACCCACACCAATATAGCCTTTGGGACACATCCAGCCCGGATTTGGCATGAAATATCGCAACACCGATAGCCTAAAGCCTATTTTCCAGCTGCAAAACGGAGTGATGTAAACTGAACATGTCTCACTTGTTCTTAGGATTAATTAATGGCCTACGAGTGTTACTAGAAAGCTAACCACCATAGCCAGTGGATTTCAGCGTTTGTGGAAAAGAACAGGTGAATTCATGGATGAAATTTTTAAAACTGGTTAAAGAAAAACCTCTCACGTAAGCAAAGCAGGTCCTGGGGCTGAATTTTCACGTGGGCTCAGGCCATTTACTAACTGCAGAAACCTGAGTCCATCACCTCTAATCATACCTGCCATCGTTTCATTTCCTGGAGACATGGATGGGCAGGATTCAGGTTTTCCAAGTCCCAAGGCAGCATTGGAGAAGTGGGTTGATTGGAAGGCCCACCTCAGTTTGCCGTGACATCAGCCCAGCTCTCCAACATAGTTTTTATGCTCCTAACCCTCACCTCTCAACCCCTTCACCTACCCTCATGCCCCCTCATGTTCCCCATGCCCCCTCATATTCCCAATGCACTTCCATGCCCCCATGTATCCTCCATTGCCACTCACCCAATATCCATTATGTGCAGTGCCCAGGAGCCATCTAATAGCATTGGGAATCCTTTCAAATGGATATTCAAATGCGCAGCTTCACCACTGGAAAAGTACTCTAATACAGCTCAACATATACACAATGCTGATCAATGTAATGGTCAACTCACCTTTGCAGGACAGAGCCCTATAATCAATCACCATAGTAAAAATGCACCTAACTTAGAATTCAGCATTTAATAATGACATCTGAAGCTGTTAAACCATTTAAAATAACCTTTTGGAATGTTTCCAACTCCTCAAGGTGTCCCTATGATTCCTGAACTCTCAAACAAGGCAGGTTTTTAGAAGCGTTCCAAAATCCCCAGTCAGCGCCCCACCCCGCCCCCCCTCTGATTGGCGGACAGCTGTCGGGGCGGGATATCCGTCCCAAAACAGAAAGTGCAGCCATTTAATGGCTCCGGGGAGCTGGGAGCCTTGAGTGCAGGGCTCCTGCCACCAAATAGGAACTTTATTCCACCCGGACTTTCAGAGATGAGGACAGTGGGGGTGCCACCTGATTTCATTGCAAATGATGGGCATCCCGCTGCCACATTAAATTCCGCGCTATAAGCCAATGATCCCATTGATAGGGAACATAAGTCCCTTTGTGTATTATAGGGAAGATCAGTTCTTCCACTTGCAAAGTGGAATTGTACCATAAAATCCCCAAAACAAGGATGAAAGTTCTATGGATTTAATTATTTGGAGGGTGAAACTTAATTTCACTGGGGAAGCAAGTGAGGTGGTAGTGAATTAACTGCCCGAAATGCACCCATGTTTTTTTCTATTATGGAGAATAACAGAATATATATCACAGAAACAGGCCATTGAGCACAACTGGTTCATGCAGGTTGCTATGCTCAACACATGCCTCTTCATACTCCTCCTCTTCAAATCCTATCAGCATAACCTTTCTCCCTCATATATTTATCCAGCTTCCCCTGAATGTGTCTATGCTTTTCACATCAACAACTCATTGTAGTAGCAAGTTCCACATTTTTTCACTCTGGAAAAAGAAGTTCCTCTTGAATTCTCTAGTGGATTTATTAGACGTTTATATTTATGACCCCTAGTTTTGGTCTCCCCCACAAGTGGAATATCCTCTTTACATCTATTTTATCAAATATTTTCAGAGATCTGTAAAATTATATCAGGTCACCCATCATAAAGTTGATGGGTAAGAAAATAGGGCAGCATGTATAATGCATAATGAAACCCATTACTGCCTGATTTGTATCACCGCAGGAGTTAAATTTCAGCCCCTTTCAACCCCATTCAACTTTGCTCAATCTATCTATCCAAATATGCTTATCCTATGGCTTTAAGGCACAGATATGCTAAAAATGTGAAAATCTTTGTTAGCTGGTGATTATTAACATGCTTCAGAGCTAGTTTAGACACTCAGCTTGTCATGTACCCTAATTATCGGTATAATGGCTACCAAGGTATGCACACTTTTTAACTTATTGTTGTTTTAATGACTTTGACATTTAATGACTACTAAATTAAAAAGTAAATTTCCATTTTGCTGAAAAGGGAGGCATTGCTGAAACTTTTTATCTTGCACTCATCAGGACAAATGCAAGAATGACAAATTTCAAACGATCGTAACAGTTTATACAACGGGAGAAAAGGGTGCTGATTTGTTGACAAGTTGACTCTGATTGGCCAAGGCATTGCAATGCAGAAAGCAATAGGGAACCATAGGCTCATCATGCTTTCCCAGGTACTTCAAAAAAGGCTCAAGGCTTGATCATATTCTTTTTGTTTGCAGAGAACACATTCCTGCATATGAATGTATGTCGCTTCTAGCAAGCATAAATGAGCCACATTATAAGTTTGACTGATTAGCACACTCAGCTATTAGCACACTCAGGATTGTTCAGCAAGTGCTGCCCAATCATGGAATTACATCTAACAGCAGACATTTTGTTTTGGGGTTTGCAAGTGAGGACTGGTTGAGTACAGTATGTACTCTGCCTATTATGAACAGCTGGAGGAACATGTTTGATTCAATCAGCAATTTGTGGGAAAGTATAGCCTATATACCTGACAACATGCTGGCACTGAAATCCATACACAACGTTGTTCAATTGTGTGATAGGCAGAACGTCTTTTTGGTCTGATGCCAGCATCCTGTTAGTGGAAAATATCACATGTGTCACTACTGCATGGCAGTAATGTGAAATGGCTTGCTTAACCTCCCAAATTGTTCAAATTTTTGAGATACTTTGCCTTTCCATGGTAATTTGAGATAGACCAAATACATTCTCACAGGTACTCACTGCCCTTTACCCTTACAGCCTTCATGATTTACTTAGTACCAGCTCATGCCAACACATGCCCCCTACTCACTACCCTTTGCCCTTACACCCTCCATGATTGACTGATTGATTGTTCTATGATTGATTGATTGAATCAAACAACATGTTCCTCTGGTTGCTCATAATAAGAAAAGGTGTTACTCAACCAGCCTGCGCTTGCAAAAGCCAAAACAATACGTTGACTGTTTGATGTGATTCCATGATTGGCCAGCACTTGTTGATCAATTCTGAGTGCACTAATAGCTACACAAATAAACTAATTTAAGATAAACTGTCAAGCTTATAATGTGATTCATTTATGCTTGCTAGAAGCGACATATATTCATGCACAGGGAGTCATTCTGTGCAAAAAAATATCCAAGCCTTGTGCTTTTTTAAAAATTAACTGGAAGCTTGGGAGCCTATAGTTTCCCTGTTTCTTTCTCCATGGCAATGCCTCAGTCAATCAGAGTCAATTTGCCAACAAATCAACATGCCTCTTTCCCTGTGGTATAAATTGTTGTGATTGTTTGAAATTTGACATTCTTGCATTTGTCCTGATGACTGCAAGATGTAAAACTTTGGCAACATGTCTCACTTTTCAGCAATATTCAAGTTTCCATTTTGGATAAGTACAATGGCAGCAATTCGCACCCCTGCATTCAGATCTCTCATGAAGTTTCTTAGGCTGCAGTTATTGTATTCTAAGAAATGTTAATATCCAAATGTCCTGGAACTGTTCTGATAAGAGGTCATGAATTGAAACATTTGCCTGGATTTTTGCTCCTGAGACAAGTCCACAAAGTCGTGAAATTTTCTGTGTCGCCACATCTACCGTGGGAGAAAGTGCCCCGATGGTGGGATATTCATTCCGGTGGAGGCAAGTGTGTGCTGGAGATAGGCCTGCCACTCTGGATGCAGATCGAAGGTGCCCATAGCGGCTGCCAAGTGCCAAGGAGGGGTGAATAAAAGGCCTGGGTTCCCTGGAACTTCATCCCAGCTGAGTTGTTAGATATTAGGTACTCTAGTCCAAACCCCTCACACCCTCTCAACCTCACCTGCTCCCCATGCCCTATCCTTGCTAACTCATACCAACCCATGCCTCCACCCACCCCCAATGGCCCCCATACCTTCCATGCCAACTCATGCCCCTACTCAGCCCAAATAGCCTTTCATACCTTCCATGCCCTATGTCCCCTAACCACCCCAATGGCCATTATAGCCCCTATGCCAAGCCATGCCCCCACCCACTCCATATCCCTTTATAGCCTCTATGCCAATTTAGTGTCAACTCATGCCAATCCACGCCCCCTACTCACTACCCTTTGTCCTTATACCCCCCCCCATGCCAACTCACCCATTTTCACCATGGGCAGACCTCATGAACCATGCTGAGATGAAATAAAGTAAATTTCTAAATATCTATTACAGACTTCACCATATTAAAAAAAACTCTCATTCATAAAAGCCCATTCAATACATTTAAATCCCCACAAGCACTTAATTCCTTATAAAAACAAACATTTGTATTCATGACCCCACATCAAAGACAGTTAATCCTTTAATAACCTCTTGAAGTTGTCAATCACACAATGAATTTACAGCCCACTACTGTGATAATGACCAGTTGTGGAAACAGTAATAATACTATAATGATAGCACTTAAGGTATTGTCAACAAACATCTATTGAAACGGCAAGCATAGATTTTTATCAACTCACTGACACAGGCTGGCAGTTTTTCCCCCCAAAGCTTAAAGATCTGACAATTTAAATAATTTGACAGCTTAACAGTTTTACAGACCTTATCTGCCATTTATGAGCATTTATGTCTACTTTAAAAAATCGTGATTCACACACTAAGGATAAAGCCCTCGGCTCTAGCAAAAATGGAAAATGGGGTCTGTTTGAACTCACCACTGAGTGCAAATGGCCTGCTGAGTTTGATTTTTCCCCATGTGTGAGTCACGTAGTGCCCCAGTTCCCCTACTGGCAAAAATAAGATCTGTTGGATTTTGGGGCAGGATTTCTGGATCCCGGTTTCCAATGCCATCTTGAATAAGACATGGAATTTCCACAGCTCCACGAAAATCTAGGCCATTAACTCTGTTTCTTTTCCACAGATACCGCCAGACTTGCTCAGTCTTTCCAGTTTTTTTCTGTTTTTATTTCAGATTTCCAGCATCTGCAGTATTTTGCTTTTGGATTAGTCTAAGAACTAAGCTAATCCTTTGTTGTTCATTTTGAAACAATGCGTTGATGGTCCAAATTTTCCTGGAGACTTAAAATATCATAATGGTACATCTATGTCAATGTGGCAATTTACAGAGTAAAATTTCCAGGAAATTATAGTGCAAGTGCCTTGCACCATGCCATATTTCCCTGGGTCTTTTAATGCACAATGAACTGATGAAAATTAGACCCAAAAAGTCCTAACATCATTTTAGGAATGGAATGCTACATTTTGAATGGACAGTAACCACCTATGGACCTCTGTATACATTGGATCTTATTTTATAAGAATTAGTTATTAAGTTGATTAACAAAATAAAATATACTTTGTTAAAGACAAACAATTGGATAAAAATAAGAATCAGGTGGCTAAGAGTTTTTAACTTTTAATATTATCAGTTTTTGAAATGTGCTTTGGGGTCCAGAAATTAGAAACTCTGTTTTCAAAAATTGAGTGACATTTCTTATTGTAGTGCTCCATTTTTAACCCAAAAGAGTATAATGGGAAATTATAATACTGATTAGTATCTTACTTTATAATTTTTTAGGGCTGTCTCAAGACGACTCTTGATAATAACTACAGTTATTAAATGACTTGGGAAAAGTCTCAGCCACAATAATGAAAGGGTTATCAAGCAGCCGAGGCCACCATCACGCAACCAACTGTGACCCTTCGTATGATACACTGTCCCACCAACAGGAGAGAAAGCCATACATACTCAATCCAGTTGACTCCCACCCTGGAGATCATTCCTATTGCCCCCAACGGAACTCATTTCACTCAGAATGCATGGTTCCATTCAATGACCAAATGTCTAGTAGTACTTTTCCCAGAAGACATTATAGCTCACAGCATGACCTTAAGGATGAATGTGCTCTGGTGCCTGCACCTTCATCCAATAAAACTAATCGCATTCCTGCCAACCTCCTAGACCAATTTGAGAGGCAACTCCCAATCCGTCGTGATGGGTTCCACACCTTACAGTATAAACGGACAGCCCTGGAACATCGGAGTGAAAGCCCAGGAAGGATCCGCCACCTGGTTCACTCAGTGCAAAAGTTGTTTACTAAGTCACATTCTCTGGAAGGGCCTTCCAAAGGAAATACAAATGGCAATAAAGCAAATCCTGATGAAGTACATGCTCTGAAACGTGGCAAGCGCAGCAAGAGCAAAGATAGGAAGTCAGAACTGAAGAACAAATCTAATATTTCAGGATGGTGGAGCTCAGATGATAACTTGGACGGTGATGTATGCATTTATCATGGGCCAACAAATGTGATGACCATGGGTCGATGTCCTGACCGTTCAACATCTCAGTACTTCATGGAAGCTTATAATACTATCAGTGAGCAGACGTTAAAAACCTCCAGGAGCAATAATGACATGAAATGCACAACTTGTGTAAATATCCCACTGAATGTTGATACACAAATCATGAAGAAGAGCTCGTGGTCTTCAACGTTAACAGTGAGCCGAGCCCATGAAGTTTATCAGAAATCCTCGGTGAATCTTGATAATAAAACTGTCATGAAATCGGAAACATGTCAGAAAGAACGTTCGTGCCAGTATCTCCAGGTATGCATCCAATGCATAATAATTTCACAGCATACTACTGCTACAAAAATTGTTTACAGGTTTAAAAGGTTTTAATACAACATGTGCAATGGCTCTGTTTTGTGGGCTGTGCTAGAAACAACAAAACATATGAAAACATATCTAAACTGGAAAGAACTTGCTTTCCATTTATTACGTTGGAAGTTTCTTTAAGGGACGTTGGTTTTACATAAGGTCTTTGGCAAATTACATCTTATTTGCTTACAAGCACACAACTGAATGACATAAATCACATGAAAATATATCCTGGCATCTTTGCATGTGATGCTTTCATGAAATCAAAGATTGTAGGATCACTACCAGCTGACCCTCAATTAAACCTTTTTTTCCATTTTCGCCACAATACACAGTTGATGTATGTATATGTTATTGCACGGCCTTACATTTTGTAATACTGTTGACTTTTGATGTGTCCAGTTGTTACTGGTTGTAACTTTCTTTAAAGTCCCTATCTTTGAATCTGCTCAAACTACTGCCCCATTCTTGGGATATCGTATTTTCTAATAGAACCTTATGTCCTCCAAAATCTTGGATATTCTGCTTACAATAGAATTTTCTAGAACGTTTTGAGAAAAACTATGATGTAAGAGTGGAGTTGAGGCAATTTTGTTTTACAGGGAATTTGCATGTAACAGATTTACTCCAATATTATGCCAAAACAGCGCTATGTGCAAATTTCCTTTTCTTTGACCATTTGCATTGCCCCTGAATTATGTCTGCCAAAACTTCAAAAAGCCCATTAACATAGTGCAATAAAGGCCAGGGAAAGCTAGCTTCCTGTATTTATGCCAGTTCTGAAATTACTTCCAAAATTTTAGGCATAGCACAACTATAAGTCACCATTTGTTGTGTTTTATGGATTTTTTAAAAATCGTCCTTAATTAGATGCACTGTATTTTCTACACCTTTGAATTTTTTATGGTATCAAAATCTGATACAGTAAAAATATTAAAGCTGCCATACTTTAATTATGCTATGCTTAACTTGCATGTTTTGACAGCTTCAAACTTTAATTTCATGACATCAGTAAGATAAAGACAGACTTAAAGCAGACTAATGGCATAAGTTCAATGCCACACTGCCCCAATTTTTATATGTTTTATGCTGTTTTTTTCTATCTGACCTTATGTGCCACATTGTAAATCCTTAGTGTCTCTATTCTTAATGGAAGTCTTTTAATTATTTCCTTTATACTAGACTTCACTGGTTTTTTCCTCTGCCAGAGATGTCAGACTAATAAATCTGTGGTTCACAGGATCAGGCATCTGATCTTTTCAAAATTACCATTGTTGTGCCCCATGATCTTTGCAAAATTTCCAAAATGGGTTCCTCACTTGCATCCTCATTCCTTGAGATTAATATTTTATGACACCTCAGGTGCGTAATTTCCAAATGATGATTTCATAAAGGCTCGCAATCTCCAGTGAATTTCCCACCAGTTTATTTAGTTGCCTAGAAACACGACCAACATAATTTGTGAAAAGTGTTAAAATCTGAAATATATTTTACTATTTTCCATCATTTTACCTCTTTCATCCATTTGTTCTTTTACACTTTTCTTCCTACAATGTACCAAAACAACTTCACATTAATTGAATCCCTCAGTGAACAATAATTGTGTCTGAAAGTTTTTCCTTTACCACTTTTGCTAATTCATTTTAGCACTGGTAGTACCCTAGTAGAGTTGTACTTAGCCCAATCCCATAATACACCAGACTATCTTGAATAACATACTTCATTAACAGTTTCCTACATTTATCGACATTAAAACCTATCTGTCATTTCTGAGCACATCTTCGTAATTAGTCTAATTCTCTCTGATTTTGCAGATCTCATTATTTGTGACTTGCAACATATCTTACCTCATCAACAAATTTTACAATATTATAAGCATTCTTTGTTAATTAAGTTATGAAGAACATGCACATCTGGGGATTTATAACTGGGTGCCTATAACATTGTTCTGCAATGCTTGACTAGTCAGTGCCTCTAGACAAAGTTTTCTTCCCATTTCTCATTGCCTTCTGCTTCCAAATGTCAAACAAATTGTCAAGTCAGCTCATAATTTCAATTAATTCAATTAACTGGAAGATTGTTTACAAGTCTTCTGAAAATGTATGAAATCCCAACTGAAAATTCAGGTAAGCTATATTCACTGTATTTCCCATATTGTCAATGAAAAGGTAGAACAAGCCAATTTTACCCCACAGCTTAATGTCAGTGATCTCCATAATGGGTAAATGGCACATCATTGTACCAAGGACCTCCACAAGTCAAAATGCACCTCACTGTTTTCATCTGCAAAGAGTTTGCTTCCCGTGCTTCCGGCTTTAGTTGAAAAGTAAAAATATATTTTTTTTTAAATGAAATGTTTAACACCAGCCGAGAATATAAATTAAACATGTCTTAGCTGGTGCAATGTGCAGCTTCAATAAACAGAGCACTGCACCAACACAGTAACTTCTGAAGTGGGAATCTGTGATTCTTTTTCCAATAATATATCTCAACAAGTTTCCAAATGGCAAAGGTATAAAGCAGAAAAGTGGCTCAGGCTCGATGGATTACTAGACAATAGACCCTTTAAGAATCAGATCTCATAGCTCAGTTTGGTGGGTGAGTTTTAAAGAAAAATTAAAAGTAAGCACAACCACAGGAAGTAATTAGACCAGCCTTTGTGGCTTTTCATGGAAAAATGATGTTCCTAACTCGATTATTATAGATGTGATTTCTCTTCCAACAACATTGATAGAACTGGAAAGGAGGTCCTGCTGAAAGAATTTGAACAGTTAGAAGCTAAATTAAAAAGCAGAACCTCCAAGGTAATAATCTTGGGATTGCTACCTGAGCCACAGGCAAACTGGCATAGGGTAAATAAAGTTATGGACTTAAATGTGTGGCTCAGAGATTGGTGTGGGAGGAATGGATTTCACTTCATGGGACACTGACACCAGTACTCGGGTAGAAGGGAGCTGTTCTGGTGGGATGGGCTTCACTTGAACCATGCTGGGACCGGTGTCCTGGCAAACCAAATAACTAGGGCTGTAGAGAGGGCTTTGAACTAAATAGAGTGGGGAGAGAGTTCTGGAGAGGGGATACGTAGGCTTAAAAAGCAGAAGGATGTGGCAGCCTTGAGGGGCAGCTATTTAGGTAACGATACCCAGAGTGTGACAAGAAGGGACTGGGCATACAAGCATAAAAAAACAGCAGCAAATAGGGTCAAAGGGGGAAAAAATGATAAAAAGGCATAATTAATGGCCCTTTACTTAAATGTAGTATTCGGAACAAAATAAATGAATTAACGGCACAAATAGAGGTTAGTGGGTACGATCTTATGGCCATTACAGAGACGTGGTTACAAGGAGATCAAAGCTGGGAACTAGATATTCAGGGGTATGTGACCTTTCGAAAGGACAGGCAGGAAGGAAAGGGTAGTGGGGTAGCTTTGATAGTACAAGATGGAATAATTACAATAGCAAGAAAGGATCTTGGGTCAGAAGACGTAGAATCCATATGGGTGGAGGTAAGAAATAACAAGGGGAAGAAGACACTGGTGAGAGTAATCTATAGGTCCCCTAACAGTAGCTATACTGTAGGACAGAGAATAAATCAGGAGATAATGAAGGCATGTAAAAAAGGCAGCACATTAATCATGGGTGACTTTAATCTTCATGTAGATTGGGAAAATCAAATTGGCAGAGGTAGACATGAGGAAGAATTCATAGAGTGAATTCAGGACAGTTTCTTAGAACAATATGTTGTGAATCCAGCCAGGGGTCAGGCTATTTTGGATCTGGTATTGTGTAATGAGGCAGGTTTAATAAATGACCATGAGAAACTTGGGTCGGAAACAACTGTGCTAAACTTAAGTAAGGGTAATTACAAGGGAATGAGGGCAGAGTTGGCTGGTGTGGACTGGGAAAGGAGTTTAGCAGAAAAGATGGCTGATGAACAATGGCAGATGTTTAAGAAAATAGTTCATGACTCTCAACAAAGATATATCCCAACGAGGAAGAAGGATTCAAGGAAGGGGGTAAACCAGCCATGGCTAACCAAGGAAGTTAAGGACCGTATCAAATTGAAAGAAAAAGCATACCATGTGGCAAAGATTATTGGTAAGACAGAGGATTGGGAAAGTTTTAAAAACCAACAAAAGATTACCATAAAAAAATAAAGAGGGAGAAAAGAAACTTTGAGGGTAAACTAGCAAGTAATATAAAAACGGACAGTAAGAGCTTCTTTAAATATATAAAATGGAAGAGAGAGGCCAAAGTGAACATAGGCACTTTAGAGAATAAGGCTGGGGAAATAATAATGGGAAACCAGGAAACGGCAGAGGAGTTGAATAAATACTTTGCTTCAGTCTTCATGGTAGAAGACACTAATAGCATTCCAAAAATACTAAATAATCAAGGGGAAAAAGGGGGTGAGGAAATAAATACAATAACTATCACTACAGAAAAAGTACTAGGGAATCTAATGGGGCCAAAGGCCGATAAGTCCCCTGGACCTGATGGGTTGCATCCTAGGATATTAAAGGAAGTAGCTACAGAGATAGTGGATGCACTGGTAGTAATCTTCCAAGAATCCTTAGAGTCTGGAGAAGTCCCAGAGGATTGGAGAACGGCCAATGTAACACCCTTATTCAAAAACGGAGGGAGACAAAAAGCAGGTAACGATAGGCCAGTTAGCTTAACATCTGTCATTGGGAAAATGTTGGAGTCTATTATAAAGGATGTAATAGCAGAGCATTTAGAAATACATAATCTAATAAAGCAGAGTCAGTATGGCTTCACGAACAGGAAATCATGCCTAACAAATTTATTAGAATTCTTTGAGGAGGTAACAAGCAGGATAGATAAAAGGAAACCAGTAGATGTAATATATTTGGATTTCCAAAAGGCGTTCGATAAGGTACCGCACATAAGGCTACTTAATAAGAGCCTATGATGTTGGTGGTAGTATATTAGCATGGATAGCGGATTGGCTAACTAATAGAAGACAGAGAGTAGGGATAAGGGAGGCATTTTTGGGATAGCAACCTGTAACTAGTGAGTGCCATAGAGATCAGTGCTGGGGCCTCAATTATTTACAATATATATTAATGACTTAGATGAGGGAAGTGAATGTACTATCACCAAGTTTGCAGATGACACAAAAATATGTGGAAAGGCAAGTGGTGAGGATGACAGGAGTCACAGAGGGATATAGACAGGTTAAGGGAGTGGGCAAAAACTTGGCAGATGGAATATAATGTGGGAAAATGTGAGGTTATGCATTTTGGCAGGAAGAAGGAAGGAACTGAATATCATTTACATAGAGAAAGTCTGCAGAAGGCTGCAGCACAGAGGGATTTGGGAGTCCTTGTGCATGAATCCCAAAAAGCTAACATACAAGTTCAACAAGTAATAGGGAAGGCAAGTGGAATGTTGGCCTTTATTTCAAAGGGAATGGAGTATAAAAATGGGGAAGTCTTGCTAAAACTATACAAGGCACTAGTTAGACCACACCTAGAATACTGTGAACAATTTTGGTCCCCTTACGTAAGGAAAGATATACTGGCATTGGAGGCAGTCCAGAGAAGGTTCACTAGGTTGATTCCGGGTATGGAGGGATTTTCTTATGAGGAGAGGTTGAGTAGGTTGGGCCTGTACTCATTGGAGTTTAGAAGAATGAGAGGCAACCTTATTGAAACATATAAGGTTCTTAGGGGGCTTGATAGGGTAGGTGCTGAGAAGTTGTTTCCCCTTGTGAGAGAGTCTAGGACCAGAGGGCATAATCTTAGAGTAAGAGGGGGCGCCCATTTAAAACAGAGATGAGGAGGAATTTCTTCTCTTAGAGGGCAGTCAAACTGTGGAATTCTTTACTGCAGAGGGCTGTAGAGGCTGGGTTGTTAAGTATATTCAAGGCTGAGATAGACAGATTTTTAATCAGTCAGGGAATCAAGGGTTATGGGTAAAAAGCAGGAAAGTGGAGTTAAGGATTATCAGATCAGCCATGATCTCATTGAATGGTGGAGCAGACTCGATGGGCCAAATGGCCTATTTCTGCTCCTACATCTTAAAGTCTTATGGTCTTTACAGCTGGTGTTCATGAGCTTTGTGTTGTCTTGGTCTATTTTTCGGTAATCTGCTGAGTCCTATCGTGAATCCCTTTTGTATTTTTCTCCCTTGATTCCATACTTGAGCATCAAATACAATTCTACGTATATTGCATGAAACCTCTGCCTAAGTAGCAGTGAATGCATCAGTGATATCAAGCTCAAAAATATCTTTAAAGTATGTATGTAACAATTTACATTCCACCAATAAATAGTGTACACTTGTGCTAGAAATATCAAAATATGAAGAAAACTAACTGTATTAGTGCTGGGGTTTTAAAAAATCATTCCCTTGGTTTACTCCTACTCCTGTGAAAAACGGGCGGAATTTTCCGCACCTGCCTGCCGCCGGGATTGTCTGGTCCTGCCGCAAGTCAATGGACCTCTGGCTTGGGCGCCGCCTTGCCCGCAGCGGGTCCCGCCCGCGATAGGGCCGGAAAATCCCAGCCGATGTCACTTATTCAGTGTTAGGAGGCAACACAACATCTCCACAATGATTTTGGTCACTGTAAATTTCTATTTGAGATCACAAGTGATTTGGCTAGAAGCAGCCGGTGGTTTATTCAAGTTATACAAGGAGGGAATATATCCCAGGTTTGCACTAAGTGCAGTAGCAGGTGGGAGAAACGACTTTTTACATGCCGACTGCAATGGTGGCTTCTCAAGCTGTATCGTCCCAATCCCATCGCATTAATCATGCATTCCCGGGAAACACGAAACATGTTTCGATGGTGGGCGGACTCTCATTCGCCCACTATGCCATCACCTCGCCACTTCATCATACCGGGTGCCATATTTAAAGTGCAGCCGCGCACACACCTCTCAGTGCTTCCAGCCCATGGCTGCTGCACGGAAGACATGGTGCCGAAAGACAAAAAGACTGCAGCTCCCAGGTTTAATGATGCATCCCTCAAGCACCTTTTGAATGCCTGGAGGCCCACTGTGATGTCCTCTAGCCCCACTCTGGCCACAGGATGGGCAGCAGCATCACCAATCTGGCTTGGGAGGTGGTATCAGCGGTGGTCAGTGCAAACGCCCTGCAAAAGAAGACAGCCACCCAGTGCCACAAAAGGATGAATGATCTCCGTTCCACCAGGGTAAGTAAATCACTCTCAACTCACACAGTCACAAACCCATCACACATCCACAGGGATCTCATACCACATGACTAACTCTCACACACACCCTCACATCTTCCTCAGATGCATATCCTCTGGCGCTTGCGTTCTCATCCCTTTCATGGGGAGAATTTTCTCCCCGTCGGGCGGGCTGGGTGGGAGCGGGCGCAGGCGGGCGTGCAGCTGATCACCGCCCGCGATCAGCTGCGTGCCGCCATTTTGCGTGGGTGGGCCAATTAAGGCAATCTGTACTATCTGTGCGTGCATGCGGGGGGAGGAGGGAGAGTTGGGGCCTGCGCTCTTTGGCACATGTGCGCGAAAGAGCGCAGAAATCTCCCTGAGGCAAGGAGGTGCCTCAGGGAGATTAAGAAAAGTCATAAAAATGTGAAAAAAAGAGAAGTAAAGTTATTCAGACATGTCCCCTCATGTGACATGTTTATGAATTTACACGAAACATTTTATTAAATTAAAAAACCCTTCATGAAACCTCATCCCGTCCATGGATGAGGTTCCATGAAAAATGCGAAGGCCGCCTGGGCTCTTCGCCTGCCCGCCAACCCTAAGATTGGATGGGCAGCCCTGACAAGTACCTCAATTAGTTGATTAATGGCCTTAATAGGCCTTTGACAGTTCAGCGAGCACGCAGCCGACTCCGGTGCACGCCCGCCGAACTGAAGATCGGAATGATGCGCAGTGAGATAGGGACGCGCGCCCAACATCACTGCGCGTCATTTTACATGTCGGCGTGCGGGGCCCGCCCCCACACGCCAAACGGAAGATACAGGCCCATGTCTCCACTCACCACACAAACATTCCACGCAGTTCCATGTGTCCTGCTCACACTCTCTCCATCTGTTTTCATGCAGGAGAAGCTGGCTCACATTAGCAGGGAGAGGTCCTAGACCTGGTGTGAAATAGTCCATATTAGGCCCCTCACTCACTTTGAGGAGTGTGCCATCACACTGACTGGTGAGGATGTCGACTGTGCCTGAGTGACAGTGAGGTCGGCAGCGACCACCCTCGTGAGGATCCTGCACCACATCATCCCTCTCTTAACACAACTGTGAGTGCTCTCTCTCTCTCCTGCTTTTGACTCTGTTGTCATGCACTAATTATCTCTACTTTGGTTCACAGGGAGCTCTGACAAGCGACTGACACCCTCAGCCAGCCAGTCCCTCAGCTCCATCCACATCTGCACCGCCAGCCAAGGGGACACCTCCTCCATTGAAGAGCTGGAAATAAGCAGTCTAGAAGACCAGTCACAGCGCTTACCCATACCCTCCTCCAGCACAGAGATATGCACCTTGGTGGGACCTAGATCTAGAGCAGGCTTGGGTTCACAATCTGGTGTCCGCAGCAGGAGGAGGCAGGTTCGGCCGAGCTCCCTGGCATTTGAAGGACAGCTGGGGAAGAAGCATCTGTGAGGTCTGAGTCAGGTAATGATTCTCTGGATTTGGCCTTTCAAATCATCCTGGGGAGTCAGCAGAAGGTGGGGGAACATCGTGCAGAGCTGTTGGAAGGCCTCAACGGAGTGTCTTGCGAGTTGGAGGAGTGCGTCCGCCTGCTCTCTGATGAAGTGGTGCCCACACGTGCTCATATGGAGGTCTCCATGGGGAGGATGGCAAATTCCATGGAGACCCTGATCCAGCAGAACGCAGAGATGTGTGCAGACCTGCGCTCCATCGCAGTAGCCATGGATCAGTTCCAGTAGTGGCAATGCGAGAGGGCGACAGGGCACCTCGACATCCCCCAAGGTGCTCCTTCTCCTCAAGGAGTCAGGCTGATTTGGGTGCTTCAGGCACCTGAAGCAAGAAGGAGTGGCAGCTGAACAACCCTAGGTCATCCACTCAGGAATCTCACAGGCTGTCCTCTCCCTCCAAGTCCCCTTTGCCTCTGACCCCCTCAACCTCATCCTCTGTCACCGCAGATGGAGCAGCTGGCCCACAGGAGGACAGCCAGAGCAAACCTAAGGCCTCGGCTCTCCAGGGGGCCCACGTCAAAGGCATCAGAGGCAGCAGGGCCAACCATTGCACAGTCTGCACCCCTGCAGCAGATGTCAGGGCAGCAACTAGAAGTCTAAGGCATTCAAAAGTTAAGGAATTCTGATCACAGTTGGTTGCATGGCTGAATACGTTTTGTCACTTTACAATATGAAAATATATGCACTTTCAATGAATGTGTGTGTGTGTGTTTGTGTGTGTGTCTAGCCTCGTGCAAACACTCTCCCATGCACACGGATCCTTCCCATATCACACTCATCTCAATGTCCTGAGCATTTTCAATGCTGCCTGCTGAGGTTCACTTTCAGTTGACCATCTGAGCTGACCTGCATCTCCACCCAGCCACTGATCACACTCCCATGCAGCACCTGATCTGACCCACCACGACTCTCATTTCACTTACAATTTAGCCAGAATGGTGGTATTACAGTTTTTCTTTCGCTCCCCCATCCTTTCCCTTCCCCTAGTCACCCGTTTCCTTTCCCCCATCACGGTTGAACCCCCTGGCATTACCTTCCACCTCCCCTCCCTGACCTACCAGCCATAACCCTTTTCTTTTGGGGATGTCCAGGTGAACGTGCACATTCCCTTCCTTCCCAAAAATCCCATTCTCACCCACATTCACCTCCCTGGCCTCCCCCTTCCCACCCCCTAGGATCCATGTCTGCTCGAGTCCCAACCAACCACCCTCGCCATACCTTCTACCGATACTGTTGAACCCTCATCCTCCCACCCTACCGCCTCACTCTGCCCTCAATCATTGTCACCATTCCCTTATTCCATGCCCACCCTCAGTTCACTCCCCAGGAGGCAGTCATGGACTCATCAGGGCCCTCCCTTTCATTCACCTGGACAATCCCCCTCCGTAACTCCTTAACCCCTTCTCCCCGGAACTCCTTTCCTCCCTCAGACTCCCTCCCTTAGTCCTTCCACTGCCCCCCCAGACCCCCCTGCTTAGTCCTTCCCTCTTCCTGACTCCTTCAGACACCCTTACTTCTTCCTCTACCCTTATTCTCTTCCCTCTCTGCATTCCTTCCTCACAGCGGACTCCTTCTCCCCTGGACTCCTTACCAACAATATGAGCAAGGCCTTTGTGTTAAGTCCTGACTTCTGCACGTCAGACTTGTCAAGATGTGTTCTGCATCGGCATGTTTTCCCACCAAAGTGGGCAGACGATACAGCGTGGGGGGATGATTCCGGCAGGCTGGCCTTATAATGATATGCAGATATATAACAATGAGGCTCCTGACGTTTGACGGCGGGAAATGCAGCCCGCCATCAACTGGCTGAGTGGACGATCGCAAACTGGTTTCACGATGGTGTGAAACCGATTTTTGGCCTTCTCGCCATATTGTCCGCTCACGCTATCAAACACACCCAACGCCAGCAGGCACGGAAAATTCCTCCCAAGGTGTAAACACAAGTCAAAGCAGCCTCCATTTCACATTAAGAATGTTACTTTTCTTTATGGATAAATTGAACCAAAGGCTGTCAGAAATGCTTGACCCACAGATGTGTGGGGTGAGAGCAGAGGGTATGACCTGCTGTGGAGCTTCCCATCGCAAAATTAAAGCATTGCTGTGAGTTCTACATTCTAAACTGACCCAGTTAAGAAAATATAATTTGCTTGTTAACTTCACAAAAATGTTTCTCACTGCACCGTGCTTATTTTCTCTACAGGTTTATGTTAAAGAGAAATCTCATGTGTAATCTTTCCTAGAGTATTACTCAACCATGGAAAACCTCAAAGATTGGTTTATTATTACCTCTGGTCGCATTTACATTTCCTTACTGTACCCAGCCAACCAATGATAAATTAAAATAGCACAGAATTCATACATGAGTTTTTGAAGAAAAGAAGCATTTTCTGAAACTGGTTTACATTGTGTGAAAATTTCCAGGTATGAAAAATGAGTTGGAAGTTATTTATCTGGAATCAGCAGCTGATTTCTGTGATGAGATACCAGGTTATGGTTCTTTTTTTTATATATATATATATATAATTTAGTCTGTTGTGGTGGCATGTCCGTGCATGAACAACTAAGCCACCTGGCAAGCTCATGTGAAGGATCTATTGACACCATTACTGAATGGGAGGAAGGCATCTGTGTATGCACTGAGACAGAAACTTAAACTTAGCTCTTTGATGTCTGACTACAGATGGAAATTTCAATAACTGATAACGAGCTATTTACAGTCTCTGGAAATGAAAAGAATAGTGCCGTAACTTACCTGTGGTATTTGTGTTATAAATGTTAAAATTAAAATTTGAGAATCCTGCTGCACAGTGACTACAATTGGAGCTATTACATAGGAATACATCTGCCAAGAGAGCCATTGCCCTGACAGATTATTATTGTATTATGGCACCAGAATTCAAACACTGATAAAAACTGCTCCACTCCAACACAACAGGTGTGGATTTTCCAGTGCTCCTGTTCATCAGCATTCACCCCAGAACCTACCACTGCCAGGAATACAGCAGCTCAATATCCCATTCTAGTTCACCAGTGGCAGATTGTCTGGGAAACAGCTCACTGGTCTCATTTCAATGAGGCCAATGGCCCAAATACAGGCGTGATTCAAATCTACCCATTCCGGCATAGGGATCATTCCCTGCACACAGCTCATGGCAGATGTCTGCTTTTGATTCCTAAATAACCGGCAATCAGTTATAAAAGTACAAAGTAGATTTTAAAGTCTGGCCCCTATTTTATTAGTTTTGCACAGTTGGTAACTGCCGCACTTTTGACAATGTGATAAATCATGTCTAAGAATGAAAGCTGCACAAAACAAACCGGTGTTGCAGGTGGATGTTTTATAAGTTTCATTTCATAACTAAAACTAGAACACCAAACACTTAGCTTAGTAAACAAAGATATATTTCCCAGGCCACGCAGACTCTTTCCTCAGTGTGTGAGTTTTATTTGCCTCAGGACACACAACTCTTTAAATAAAGCACAAATAATTGTTTGTTGGAGAAAATACATTTAAATCTAATTAAGAACCTGTCGTATCGATTTCAGTTCATTTTGCAGTTCCAGCCAGATGTCAGCCTTGGCTCAGTGGCAGCAATCTCGCTCCTGAGTCAGAAGGTTGTGGATTCTAGCCCCACCCCAGAGAGTACGCTTCAGTACAGTACTGAGGGAGTGCTGCACTGTCAGTGATCCCCTCATTTGGATGAGACTTTAACCTGCCTGCCCTCTCAGGTGGTTGTAAAAGATGCTATGGTGTTATTCAAAGAAGACCAGGGGAGGTGTCCTGGCTGACCAGCACCGCCTAAAAAACAGATGACCAAGTCATTACTTCATTGCTGTTTGTGGGGCCTCGATGTGTTTCTCTATATTATAGCATTGGTTACATAAGTACTTAGTTGAGTGCAAAGTGCTAAAATTGTGAAAGGTGATATATAGATCCAGGTTTTTTTTTTCGAGTAAAGGTTGCAGCTTTCAAAAGGGAAGTATTATACATCCAACTGCAACATTGAAATATATAGCATGATACAACTTGCAGATTGAAAGATACAATAGGTAGGCAAACTTTGTGGATCTAGGATTGAATCCAGTCCAAATATATGAAATGTAAACACCCATTTAGCTTTAAATTGCTGAGTGAAATGAGTTTGTGCAGTGTCAGCCCAGTTCCCCACGATATGGGCCAACAGCTCAAACATGGCCACAGTTTAGCATGAATTGTGATAAATGTCAATATAATGTTTCAGAGTAGTTGGATTTAGGATCCTGGATTTCCTTCTACATTCTGGCAATATGCCAGCAGAACTTATTAAATAGGATTTCCGCAGCACTTCCAACAAAGTTACAGCAATGCAATGGCAGAAAGCCCAAGAAAATTCAAGGCCACCTTGAGAACAAACCAAAATTGTTAATGCTTTTGAAATTGTTGGTGAGAAAGATTACAGGTTTAGTCAATATGCTAAATAGTGATAAATTGCTTCCAATGATAAGCAACACGGTCACAAATTTAAAATAATCACAAAAACAAGTAAATGGGAAATTAGAATCTGAACTTCCCTACCACAAATTATTATTGAAGGAAAGTCTATAAATACATTTAACAAGGAATTAGATAATTGCTTGAAAAAGGAAGTATAGGGGATATGGAGACTGAACAAGAAAGTCAGATTAGACTAGATGACTCATAGAAAACAAAAGACTGGCTCAGACTTAATGTGCTTAGTGTTTATACTGTGGCAGCCAGAATTTCAGATCATCATTAATTTAATGACAGCATAAACTCTTGTATCCTTATCCTTGCTTGTTTACTGGATCCAGTAAAGTATATTAGTAGTAGGATAGTGGGATAATTGAAGCAGTTGGGTTTTCTTTATGAGACAGAAAAATCTCATCTCTCAACAGTTCTGCCTAGCACTTGCTGGAAATTTCTGCATTTCTGTGCTTTGTGATCTGTGGGAGTGCAAACCTTGGGTTTCTATTCAGGCAAGCTGAGGAGGTTACACAACTGTCAAAAGCTTTTAGGATTTCAATCTGAGCATTCAGGAGGGATGCAAAGACTGGCATATGGGGCTGCACTGCAGATGTCCCTGGAGCTGCCCCAATACATAACTCTAGAATTCTAGCTATAGCATCCCAGATATACAGCAGTCAGACTCCTCCATTCTATCCGCCAGGTATTGGCAGTTGATAACTTCCTCCAAAGATTTCAACATCAGTATCCATTAAGCAACCTTCTTAAGGCTGGCCCATAGAGATTAGGATACCTGGCCTCTGTATGAATGAAAAAATCTTGTCCCCCCAGTGAGTGGCCTCCTGTTATTCCTCTTTCATTTCCACCTCCTTCTTTTCACCCATGCTCTGTGCATCACCTAGTGAACTCCTCCCAAACTGATTGTCTGGACACTCCAGGGGTAATATTTCTGAGTTGGCAATTGTGTGCAGGCATAACAAGATGCCAGGTGAGGTGGGGGCAGCTCCTGTGAGGGATCTGATAGTTCTTCATGAGCCAAACATGTAAAGGGACAAAAGTTAGGAGAGAGAACGCTGCTGGACTCAGGGCAAGCAGCTGATGCACTGCATCAAATGGTTCTCAGCTTGTGCGATAGTGGCTGTGGTTGAAGCAATAAGATTTAAATAAGAACAGTTTTATACAAATCCTGCAGATGAACATGTCCTTCAGCTTCATCAATTCTGGCCGCCTGAAGGACATCGTGAGTGGAACCGTACCACCTCTGAAATTTTTCTACTGTCAGGACTAAAAGCGAGTCTGGACCCTGATGGTGTCAGTTGGCCGTAAGACATTGCGAACTTCTTGGAGACAGCCAATTAAGAGGCCGTGTCTGCGTTCACTGTCTAATTAAAGAGAGTGGTGGTTTGCCGAGGCAGGAGAAATGATATCAGAGGAAGGAAGGAAGTAAGGGAGGGAGGAAGGGAGGGCAGAGCCAAAGAAAGAAATCATGGGCCCTGGTCCTTCTCCAGTCTGTAGGCCCCTCATTCCTCCCCCGCCATCCCCCACCACTCCCCCTGCCACCCCACTTTAAGCCTTTCTCTCAATCATGCATGATAATTTTTCCCCTTTCAAGATTCATCAATCGTTTCATCAAACAATCACAGAAAGGTCCTAATAAAACGATGATGGCCATTGTTGTCATCTGGTTACAAATATTGTCCGATACATATGCAGCATAGATCATTAATATTAAGAGCAGCAACAATATAATACAGTGTTAGTTTGTGTGTGCCCTATAGTTGATCCTACTGTGGCTATTAAACAAACTAGAAAGTAAAAACTTTACTTTAACAGCATTGTGCAATATTGTTAATTTGACAGGAAAATATCCCATTGGTTATTTATAACACTGTGCAGACGATAACACTGATTTTGGTGACTGCTTCAGCCCTCATTAACATGTTCTTCACATTACACCATATGGGCGCAGTGACAGTGAATTCATGTTTGGAGCAAGGATTTAATACTTGCAACCCAGATAAACTGTACAAGATCTTTTCCATTCTGTAGAGGAAGAAGAAGACTTTGGGTGCATGATATTATTCAATATAATTGTTTCATATTTTATTTTATCAGTCATTGTACAGGATAGAAAGATCAATGACCCCTGAGCAACAAAGTGGAATGATTGAACAACATAGGTCTTCACTGTCAGTGAGAAGCATTGGAGCCCTCAGGTGTCTCTGTGTGACACACCTTTTAAGAGGCCAGAGGCCAAAGGCTGAATGGTTCACAATTGTGTGTGTGTTTTCTTGATTAGCAAGTCTGAAGACTCTGCTGATTGCTGCTTCTCACTACAATATCTTTTCAATATCTACTATGCAACACCACTTTATCATGATATTTCAATACTTCAAAAAAACTCATTAAAAAAAACTCATAAAAAGCACCAGGGTAACGTGGGGCGATAGATAAGTAGACAAACGGACAAGATTTAAGTCAATTGAAAAGACTCTTGAGAATCATGTGCTGTGTAAAACAGGTTACAGGTTCACTATCAGCCCATTATCCACTTCTGTCCTGGCAATCTCACCCCAGAAATCCCACTCACAGTAAACTTCCATTAGCAACAAAGTAAACAGAACTCCATGATTCCACCCTCTATTCGTAAGATAATTATGTATGTTAAAGGCCATCTAGCCCAGTTCACCTCATTTATCCAAAATGACATACGAACATAAGTATCATCAGCAGGAGCAGGCCATTCAGCCCCTCAACCCTGCTCCGCCATTTGATAACATTTCCTGCATTATACCAGTGACTCAAGAGCACTTAATTGGCTGTAAAGTGATTTGGGACATTGTGAAAGATGCTGCATAAATGTAAGTTTTGTCTTTCTTTCGTTACACCTGCATGCAGTAGGCAGAGTACCTGTAACAATGCTGAAATTGGAGGCCCAGTACTGATCCACTCAGGATAATTAATCACAGAGCAATCAACTGATGTTAGGAAAGTAGTTATAAGAAATCACTACATTTACGAAAAAACATTGAATTCTGTAGCTAACCTCCTCCCTAACCTCCCACCCCCACAACACCCTGTCCAACTCCACTTTAACCCCCTCGAATCCCCCCTCCAACCACCCCCAACCATCCCAACCACCCCCCCCAGCCAACATTGTTTTTGCCCTTGGTGGCACCCTACCCATCAAAATCGGCCTTTACATCACTTCATTTTCTCATGGGAAAGTAACATACAAAGGGATAATATGCCCTCCATCTCTCCCCACCCCCTCCCCTGCCTGTGCACACCAGCAAATCCACTACCCATTGGAGAACTGACCCAAAGACACCGTAGGATTTCCAAATCTGATCTCCAGTCTATTCTGAGTCAGCTGAACTCAGGAACAAATGGCAGGTGGACTACTGGACTTGACTGAAAAGGAGGAAAAAAAAAGTCAGGACTCCCATCATTGATAGCTATCTAATAATACATGCATATGTGTAAAGGGAGGACAGGATTGCCTAATACTTGGGCTTGCCTATGACACATGGTGTTGAAGCTTACACATAAAGAACAGACACTTAGGCTGGGTAACGTACAGCTGCCTGTGCATGTGGAACTATATTTTAGCATGAACCAACATCTTCAAAAGAGAATGGGAGAAATTTGAACAGAGGTGCACGTATGAGTTTGTTAAAAACCATCCCTACATGACAATAGTGACAACACTTCAAAAGTACTCAATTGGCTGTAAAACGTTTGGGATTTCTTGAGGTCGTGACATGCGCTCTACAAATGCAAGTGTTTCTTCCCTTTCATTTTAGTGGTGGAATATATGGAGAGAACTACAATCATTCAGTGTAAAAACACAAAATTATTTACACCTTCTGCAAAGGGAACAGAAAATCAAGAGGGATACATTACACTAGCATCCGGTGTCTCCGCTTAGCAACAGAATCAGTGTAGACAATGTGTTTGTCCTCTTGCTGCTGGCTGGAAGCCAGGCAGACAAAGAAATAAAATAAAAATACAGAAATAACAGAAGGCAGAAATTTACTTGATCTTACTCAAAGAAATATAGCTTATTAAAAGAACCTGTTTTCTTTCAAGCAAGGTTTTGCTCATACGATATCCCCCAGCTTGCTCACTTGTTATGCTCCTGATCTCAGCTGTGTCGCAGAGATCAGAATCACAGAATTTTAATAGCAAGAAGGAAGCCATTCAGCCCATCATGTCTGCACCAGCTCTCCAAATGAGCATTATGACCTAGTGCCATTGCCCTGCCTTTTCCCCATACCCTTGCACATTGTTTCTAGTCAAATAATCATCTAATGCCCTCTTGAATGCCTCGATTGAACCTGCCTCCATCGCACTTCCAGGCAGCGCATTCCAGACCCGAACCACTCGTTGTGTGAAAAAGTTTTTTCTCACGTTTCATTTGTAGATATGTCCCCCCAAGGGAGGGAGGGGTGTCAATGGGAGAATCAACCCCAAGTCTCTCAAAGAGAGAGCAGCATGAGTGGAAGCCTAGAAGTATGTTACCCAGTGAGCATCTCAGCTGTGGATAGAAGGCACAGGTGACTAAGAAGTGGTAGAAAATATCTTTTAATGTTGAAGGCTTACAATGACAATAAAACACTTCAGGTCAGCATGGAAATGGTTACATATTCAAACACTACATTAAGTACTGTGCTACCAGGGGAAAATGAATTCAAGACCATCCGGTATCAGGGTAGGCGATGACTTAGTGGTATTGTCACTGGACTAGTAATCCAGAGACCCAGGGTAATGCTCTGGGAACCTGGGTTCGAATCCCACCACAGCAGATGGTAGAATTTAAATTCAGTAAAACTCTGGAATTTAAAAAAAAACATCAAGTTCACTAATGCCCTTTAGGGAAGGAAATCTGCCATTCTCACCTGGTCTGGCCTCCAGATCGCAGTAATGTGGTTGACTCTGAAAAGGCCTAGCAAGCCATTCAGTTGTGTCAAACTGCTAAAAAGTCAATAAAAAGGAATTAAACCATACGGACCATCCGGCAGCGACCTAGGCACAGGAAACAGCAAACACGGCCCTGCCGGCCCTGCAAAATTCTCCATACTTGCATCTGGGGGCTTGTGCCAAAACTGGGAGAGCTGCCTCAACCTGGTTAAGCAACTGTCTGACATAGTTATACTCGTGGAACCATACCTTATAGATCATGTCCGAGACATCACCATGACCATCCCAGCAGAGGTGGTGGCACAGTGGTATACAATCAGGGGTGAGTTGCCCTGGGAGTCCTCAACATCGACTCTGGCCCCCATGAAGTCTCATGCCATCAGGTGAAACATGGATAAGGATATCTTCTGCTGATTACCATGTACCCCCTCCCCCAACCCCACCCCCCTTCAGCTGATGAATCAGTACTCCTCCATGTTGAACACCACTTGGAGGAAGCACTGAGGGTGGCAAGGGTGCAGAATGTACTCTGGGTGGGGGGCTTCAATGTCATCGCCAGGAGTGGCTCAGTATCACCACCACATACTGAGCTGGCAGAGTCCTAAACAACTTAGCTGCTAGACTGGGTCTGTGGCAGTAGGTGAGGGAACCAACAAGAGGGATAAACATACTTGGCCTCAGCCTCAACCAACCTGCCTGCCGCAGATGCATCTATCCATGACATTAATGGTAGGAGTGACCACCGCACAGTCCTTGTGGAGACGAAGTCCCATCTTCACATTGAGGGTAGCCTCCATTGTGTTGTGTGGCACTACCACCGTGCTAAATGGGATAGATTTTGAACAGATCTAGCAACTCAAGACTGTGGGCCATCAACAGCAGCAGAATTGTACTCGAACACAATCTGCAACCTCATGGCCTGGCATATCCCCCACTCTACCATTACCACCAAGCTAGGGGATCAACCCTGGTTCAATGAAGAATGTAGGAGGGCATTCCAGGTGCAGCACTAGGTATAGCAAAAAACGAGTTGTCACCTGGTGAAGCTACAACACAAAACTACTTGCATGCCAAACAGCATAAGCAGCAAGTGATACATAGAGCTAAGCAATTCCACAGCCAACAGATCAGATCTAAGTTCTGCCATCCTGCCACATTCAGTCGTGAATGGCGGTGGACAATTAAACAACTCACTGGAGGAGGAGGCTCCACAAATACCCCATCTTCAATGATGGAGGAGCCCAGCACATTAGTGCAAAAAATAAGGGTGAAGCATTCGCAACAATCTTCAGCCAAAAGTGCCAAGGAGGTCCCCAGCATCACAGATGCCAGTCTTCAGCTAATTCAGTTCACTCCACGTGATATCAAGAAGCGGCTAAAGGTGCTGGATAATGCAAAGGCTATGGGCCCTAACAATTTTCAGGCAATAGTACTGAAGACTTGTGCTCCAGAACTTGCACGCCCCTAGTCAAGTTGTTCCAGTACAGCTACAACACTGGCATCCATCTAGCAATGTGGAAAATTGCCCAGGTATATCCTGTACACAAGAAGCAGGACAAATCCAACCCAACTAATTACAGCCCCATCATTCTACGCTCCATTGTCAGTAAAGTGATGGAAGGGGTCATCAACAATGCGATCAAGTGGCACTGCTTAGTAATAACCTGCTCACTAACATTCAGTTTGGGTTCCACCAGTGTTGCTCAGCTTCTGACCTCTTAACAGCCTTGATTCAAACATGAACAAAAGAGTTGAACTCCCGAGGTGAGAGTGACTGACCTTGACATCAAGGCAACATTAAAAAAATGTGGCATCAAGGAGCTGTAGCAAAACTTGAGTCAATGGGAATCAGGGAAAACTTTCCTCTGGTTGGAGTCATACCTAGCATAAAGGAAGATGATTGTGGTTGTTGAAGGTCAATCATCTCAGTTTCAGGACATCACTGCAGGAGTTCCTCAGGGTAGTGTCCTAGGCCCAACCGCCTTTAGCTGCTTCATCAATGACCTTTCTTACGTCAGAAGGTCAGAAGTGGGGATGTTCGCTGATGATTGCTCAATGTTCAGCACCATTCGCGGCTCCTCAGATACTGAAGCAGTTCATGTCCAAATGCAGCAAGACCTGGGCAATATCCAGGCTTGGGCTGACAAGTGGAAAGTAACATTTGTGCTACACAAGTGCCAGGCAATGAACGTCTCCAACAAGAGAGAATCCAACCATTGCCACTTGACATTCAATGGCATTACCATCGCTGAATCGCCAACTATCAACCTCTGGGGGTTACCATTGACCAGAAACTGAACTGGACTAGCCATAGAAATACTGTGGCTACAAGAGCAGGTCAGAGGTTAGGAATCCTGTGGTGAGTAACTCACCTCCTGACTCCCCAAAGCCATCTACACGGCACAAGTCAGGAGCATGATGGAAACTCTCCACTTGCCTGGATGAGTGCAGCTCCCACATTCAAGAAACATTCAAGAAGCTTGACACCATCCAGGACAAAGCAGCCCACTTGATTGGTACCACATCCACAAACATTCACTCCCTCCATCACCGACGGACAGTAGCAGCAGTGTGTACCATCTACAAGATGCTCTGTAGGAATTTACCAAAGCTCCTTCGACAATACCTTCCAATGACCACTACCATCTAGAAGGACAAAGGCAACAGGTAGATGGGAACATCACCACATGGAAGTCCCCCTCCAAACCACTCACCATCTTGACTTGGAAAGATATTGCCATTTCTTCATTGTCACTGGGTCAAAACCCTGGAAATCCCTCCCTAACAGCAGGGTGTACCTGCACCATGTGGACTGCAGCGGTCAAAGAGGCAGCTCACCACCACCTCCTCAATGGCAACTAGGGATGGGCAATGAATGCTGGCCCAGCCAGTGATGTCCACATCCCGTTAATGAATACAAAAAAAAAAATTTCTCTGTTGACTGTAAAACAGAAAATAGCCAGGAGACCAAATCCACTCTTGGATCCTTGGAATAAAAGATTAAACAAAATTACTCTCTCCACCCTCCCCCTCTAATGCTGCAGGTAATCATTATTCTTTGCTTTAAAAACTGTGTAAAATCAACCCTTACAACAACCTATGTTCTGTGGGATAATTATATCACCATAGAGTGCTGTAGCACAGAAGATCTTTTGACCCATCATGTCTGTGCCAAGTCTTTGGTAGAGCTAGCCAATTCATCCGATGCCCTGCTCTTGCCCCATATCCCAGCAATTTTTTTCCTTCAAGTATTTATGCAAGTCCCGTTTGAATATTACTATTGAATATTACGACTGACCTTTAAGACCACAATGTTTAAAGAAAAGGCTTCTTTATGTTATTTTGCCAATTACCTTGGGCTGATTTTCTTGTCCTAATGTGGGACCAATGTGCGTCACGTGGGCTTTAAAAATGGTGGCCGGGGCCCCAATCTGGAATTCCTGCCCCCAATTCTAGTGCCAACAATTTACATTGGTGCCGGAAAGGGGGTGGATCAGGAGCACACACGCTGCTGTCGCAACATTGCCAGCACCATCGTGGAAGTGGGTATTTTAAAACTACTGCAATTTTGATTGAGGTGGGCAGGTTTTGGTAGACGGCATAAGTCATTCCAGCAGAGGGGTGTTGTGAACTAGGGGTGAATCAGAGTTTGAAGGTAGTAACCATATGAAAAATCAGCACTAATGTGTTGCCTGCTTCACGTGTCATTGTGAAATGCTGTAGCCTAACTTGTATCTGTTTTTACTAAAGTGATTGGTGACAATGCTGTGATCTGAAGAGGTGAGTGACCATTAAATAATGTGGTTGCCAGGCTGTTACTGCTGGGGGTCAAGGAGGGTTGGTGGGGTGGGGCGGGGGGGGATGTCGAGGGTGAGTTGGGTAGGGAGTGAGGGTTGGTGGAGCTTCACACTGATTTGCAGATCTGGGCTGATGTCTTTGCGAACACAGGTGGGTGTTTTAACCTGGCTGCCTTGGCATCGGCCCACCTCCATCTCTGCCTTGACTCCTGGCCATCCCCATCTCCACTTGCCAGCACTGCCATGACAGAGGCAGGATCGCGACATCAGAAAAATTCCCGGCTCCCAATTCTTGCCCCCGTGATCCGTCCCCTTAAATCTGAGACCTCTGGTTATCAACCCTTCTGTCATTCCGTTTCTCCTTATTTACTCTATCAACGATTTTGAACACCTCTTTAAAATCCCCTCTTAACCTTCTGTGCTGTAATGAGAACAACCCTAGCTCTCCAGTCTCTCCACATAACAGAAATCCCTCATCCCTGTTACCATTCTGGGAAGTCTCTTCTGTACCTTCTACAAGACCTTGACACCATTCCTAAAGTGTGGTACACAGAATTGAACATAATACTCCTGCTGAGGCCTAACCTGTGTTTTATAAATGTATAGCATAGCTTCCTTTCTTTTGTATTCTCTTGTTCTATTAATAAAATCAAGGATCCCATATGTTTTTGAAACAGTCTTCT
The DNA here is from genome assembly GCF_964194155.1 of Cetorhinus maximus. Classification (NCBI taxonomy): domain Eukaryota; kingdom Metazoa; phylum Chordata; class Chondrichthyes; order Lamniformes; family Cetorhinidae; genus Cetorhinus; species Cetorhinus maximus. The sequence goes on along the minus strand of NC_135882.1, from coordinate 113,578,352 downwards.
CACTTGTCCTGCTACCTTCAAAGATTTGTGTACAGATATCCTCAGATCTCTCTGCCCATGCATCTGCTTTAAAGTTGTGCCATTTAGTTTATATTGCCTCTCCTTATTCTCCCTCATAAAATATATCACTGCATACTTTTCTACATTAAATTTTATCTGTCATGCATCTTCCCATTTCACCAATCTGTTTATGTCTTCCTGCAATCTGTTACTATCCTCCTTATTGTTTACTACAGTTCCCAGTTTCGTATCATCTGTAAACTTTGAAATTATGCCATGTATAGCCAAGTCCAGGCCAGTAATATATATCAAAATATATCAGCTGTACAGCTGAGCTATACAGATTAGGAACAAATTGGTTTGGCTATCAGTCACTTACCTATTCTTAGCTAAGGTAGCATTTGAAATGAGGACCCAGAACTTTCATTCCCCAGAGGTGGGGTGTGGGGGGGGAAGGGGGTGTGGGTGTTGTAATCTGGTGGTAACCCAGAAGATGCACTGGGGGACCCTCCAGAAATCCCCATGCAAGGACTGCACGGGAATTGCCCAGGAAATTTAAACTTCCGATGGGCAATTACCCTGCACTGGGAGCCATCTGATTTTCCAATTTAAATCAGCAACTTCGGATGGTTCCGACTCTCAGCAGAGTGGTTAGCCAGGAAAAGTTAGGATTAAAACCACTTCTAACTCCTGGGTAACTATGCTACTGGCTCCTGCCAATCCCCCACTGAACCCCTGACAGCCCACCCCACCCCCTGACCACCCGCCGGCTACCCTCCTGACCCTTCGACTACACTTCCCCCCACCTTCAACTACCCAACTGACCACCCCCACCCCCCCCACCACCCCCCGACTAAACCCCTCCCTCCCAACTACCCCCACACACTCCAACTGCTCCCTGAGTACCCTCCCAACCCCCAAAAGCCCCCAAACCCTGACCACGCCCTGAGAATCACCCACAACACTCCCAGCACCCCAGCTACCCTCCCCACTGCTCCAACTACCCCACCACACCCTGACTGCCTTTCCGAACCTCCCAACTACCCTCCCCACCCCCGCGAAAAACCTCCCAACCCCCAACTGCTCTCCCAGCCCCTGACCACACCCAACTACCCTCCCACCCCCTGACTACCCCGCACTCGCTGACTCCTCTCCCAACCCCCGCCACTACCGCCGCCACAACCCTGCCTAAATCCCTGATTACCCTCCCAAACATTCAACTAATTCCCCAGCCCCAGCTATCCTCCCAATCCCCTGACTGCCCCCCCACCGCTCCCAAATACCTTCCCGATCAGCCCCCCAACCCCTGACTGACCATCTGACTCCCCTCCGACCGACCCATCCTACCTCCTGGGCATGGCTTCACTTTCCCCGATGCTGCTGCCCTGCACTGGACGGAGTCCCGAACAGGTACGTTGCACATTTATCACCAGGCCCAGGTCGGAAGAGTGAATGAGAAATGTGCAGCTTCCGACTTAGGTATGTAAAAAGGAGCAGAGTAGCAATCCGACTGTGATTTTCTTTTATTCTTTCATGGGATGTGGGTGTCATTGACAAGGCCAGAATTTGCTGCCATCCCTAATTGCCCTTGAACTGACCTTGCTGGGTCATTTCAGAGGGCAGTTAAGAGTCAACCACATTGCTGTGGGGTTTGGAGTCACATGTAGGCCAGACCAGGTAACGACGGCAGATTTCCTTCCCTAAACGGCATTAGTGAAACAGATGGGTTTTTGCAATGATCAAAGATAGTTTCATGGTCACCATCACTGAGAGTAGCTTTATATTAGACCATAAAACCATAAGACATAGGAGCAGAAATTAGGCCATTCAGCCCATTGAGTCTGCTCCGCCATTCAATCATGGCTGATAAGTTTCTCAACCCCATTCTCTCGCCTTCTCCCCATAACCTTTGATCCCCTTACCAATCAAGAACCTATCTATCTCAGTCTTAAATACACTCAATGACCTGGCCTCCACAGCCTTCTGTGGCAATGAATTCCATAGATTCACTACTCTCTGGCTAAAGAGGTTTCTCCTCATCTCTGTTCTAAAAGGTCTTCCCTTTACTCTGAGGCTGTGCCCTCGGGTCCTAGTCTCTCCTACTAATGGAAACATCTTCCCCACATCCACTCTATCCAGGCCTTTCAGTATTTTATAAGTTTCAATCAGATCCCCCCTCATCCTTCTAAACTCCATCGCGTATAGACCCAGAGTCTTCAAACATTCCTCATATGTTAAGCCTTTCATTCCTGGGATCGTTCTCGTGAACCTCCTCTGGATCCTCTCCAGGGCGAGAACATCCTTCCTGAGATACGGGGCCCAAAATTGCTCACAATATTCTAAATGTGGTCTGACCAAAGCCTTATAAAGCCTCAGCAGCACATCCCTGCTTTTATATTCTAGCCCTCTCAAAATAAATGCCAACATTGCATTTGCCTTCCTAACTACCGACTCAACCTGCAAGTTAACCTTAAGAGAATCCTGGTCTAGGACTCCCAAGTCCCTTTGCACTCCAGATTTCGAAATTCTCTCCCCATTTAGAAAATAGTCTGTGCCTCTATTCTTCCGACCAAAGTGCATGACCTCACACTTCCCCACGTTGTATTCCATCTGCTACTTTGCCCATTCTCCTAACCTGTCCAAATCCTTCTGCAGCCTCCCTATCTCCTCAATACTATCTGTCCTTCCACCTATCTTTGTATCATCTGCAAACTTAGCTAGGATGCCCTCAGTTCCTTCATCTAGATCATTAATGTATGAAGTGAAAAGTTGTGGTCCCAACACTGATCGCTGCGGAACTCCACTAGTCACCGGCCGCCATCCTAAGAAGGACCCCCTTATCCTCACTCTCTGCCTCCTGCCAGACAGCCAATCTTCTATCCATGCTAGAACCTTGCCTCTAACACCATGGGCTCTTATCTTACTGAGCAGCCTCCTGTGCAGCACCTTGTCAAGGGCCTTCTGGAAGTCCAAGTAGATAACATCCATTGGCTCGCCTTTGTCTAACCTACTCATTACCTCCTCAAAGAATTCTAACAGATTTGTCAGGCATGACCTCCCTTTGATGAAACCATGCTGACTTTGCCCTATTTTATCATGCACTTCCAAGTATTCTGAAATCTCATCCTTAATAATGGACTCTAAAATCTTACCAACGACCGAGGTCAGGCTAATCGGCCTGTAATTTCCCGTCTTTTGTCTCACTCCCTTTTTAATCAGGGGGGTTACATTAGTGATTTTCCAGTCCTCTGGGACCCTCCCTGACTCCAGTGATTCCTGAAAGATCACCACTAACGCCTCCACTATCTCTTCAGCTATCTCCTTCAGAACTCTGGGGTGTAATCCATCTGGTCCAGTTGATTAATCCACCTTCAGACCTTACAGTTTTCCTAGCACCTTCTCCTTGGTAATGGCCACCATACTCACCTCTGACCCCCGACTCTCTTGAACTTTGGGGATGTTACTCGTGTCTTCCAGCGTGAAGACTGACGCAAAATACCTATTCAGTTCCTCCACCATTTCTTTGTTCCCCACTACTACTTCTCCAGCGTCATTTTCCAGCGACCCAATCTCCACTTTTGCCTCTCTCTTACCCTTTATATATCTAAAAAAATTCTTCCAATCTTCTTTTATATTACTGGCTAGTTTACCCTCATATTTAATCTTCTCCCTCCTTATTTCTTTTTTAGTTGTCCTCTGTTGGTCTTTCTAGGCTACCCAATCCCCTGCTCTTCGCCGCATTGTATGCTTTCTCTTTAGCTTTTATGCTGTCCCTGACTTCCCTTGTCAGCCATGGTTGCCTCGTCCTCCCTTTAGTATGCTTCTTCTTCCTAGGGATGAATTTTTGCTGTGTCACCCAAATTACTCCCAGAAACTCCTGCCATTGCTGTTCCACTGTCTTTCCTGATAGGCTCATCTCCCAGTCAATTCTGGCCAGCTCCTCCCTCATGCCTCTGTAGTTGCCTTTATTCAACTGTAATACCGTTACATCTGATTCCAGCTTTTTCCTCTCAAATTGCAGGGTAAATGCTATCACATTATGGTCACTTCCTCCTAAGGGTTCCTTTACCTTAAGCTCCCTTATCAAATCTGCCTCATTACACATCACTAAATCTAGAATTGCCTGTTCCCTAGTGGGCTCCACCACAAGCTGCTCCAAAAAGCCATCTCGTAGACATTCCACAAATTCCTTTTCTTGGGATCCACTAACAACCTGATTTTCCCAGTCTACCTGCATATTGAAATCCCCCATGATCACTGTAACCTTGCCTTTCTTACACGCCTTTTCTATCTCCTGGTGTATCTTGTGCCCCTACTGTTCGGAGGCCTGTACATAACTCCCATTATGGTTTTTTTACCTTTGCTGTTCCTCAACTCTACCCACACAGATTCTGTATCATCTGACCCTACGTCATTTCTTGCTATCGATTTAATTTCATTTCTTACTAACAAAGCAACCCCACCCCCTCTGCCAACCTACCTATCTTTTCAATAGGATGTATATCCTTGGATATTTAGCTCCCAGTCCTGATCCCCTTGCAGCCATGTCTCCGTGATGCCCACCACATCATACCTGCCAATTTCAATCTACGCCACAAGCTCATTTACCTTATTTCGTATACCGCGTACATTCAGATACACCTTCAGTCCTGTATTTCCCGTCCCCTTTCTCATTGTCGTCCCTTTATCTGATGCGCTTGAAGTTAGATTCCTAGCTCTTTCCAAACACTCTGTCCTATTTTGTGTCCTGGGGACTTTAATAGCCTCTCCTGGGCTCTCTTTTCTTTTCAGTTTTTTCATAATTTTCCATGAAGTTGAATCCACTCCCCCACACACTAATCTGCTGCTTTGTTTCCCATTAGTCATACTTCTTGGAGTTTTACCCTTCCCTCCCCCCCCCACTTTCTAGTTTAAAGTCCTGTTGACCACCCTATTTACCCTTTTCGCTTGAACATTGGTCCCAGATCGGTTCAGGTGGAGACCGTCCCAATGGTACAGATCCCTCCTGTTCCAATACTGATGCCAGTGCCCCACGAAATGGAACCCCTCTTTCCCGCACCACTCCTTTAGCTACGTGTTTACTTCCCTTATTCTCGCGTCCCTATGCCTATTTGCATGTGGCTCGGGTAGTAATCCGGAGATTATAACCCTTGAGGACCTGTTCTTTAATTTAGTTCCTAGCTCCTATAATCCCCAAACAGGTCCTCTTTCCTAGTCTCACCTATGTTATTTGTCCCAATGTGGACCACAACAACTGGATCCTCCCCCTCCCTTTCCAATATCCTTTCAAGCCGGTCAGAGATGCCCCTCACCCTGGCACCGGGCAGGCAACATACCATGCGGGACTCTCAATCCTGCTTACAAAGGATGCTATCAATTCCCCTAATTATAGAATCCCCTACAACTAACACTTGTCTTTTTGCTCCCCCTTCTTGAATGTCCTCCTGTGCCACGATGCCATGGTCAGCTAGCTCATCCTCCCTACAGCCCTGTTCCTCATCCACACAGGGAGCAAGTACCTCATCCCTGTTGGACAAGGTCAAGAGCTGAGGCTCCTCTGTTCCTGAACACAGGATCCCTCTACCTGCCTCACTTACAGTCGCACCCTGCTGACCCTGACCACTGACCGAACTTGAGGTACTTAATCTACCGGGTGTGACCGCCTCCTGAAACAAAGCGTCCAGGTAACTCTCCCCCTCCCGGATGTGCCGCAGCGTCCGGAGCTCGGACTCCAGCTCATCAATTCTGAGCTGGGGTTGCTCCAGCAACCAACACTTGCTGCAGATGTGGTCACTGTGGCTCGCAATGGGATCTGCCAGCTGCCACATCATACAGCTACAGCACATCGCCCGCCCAGCCATCTTGACTTAGTTAATTAAATTATTAATTAGCTTTGCAGTGTTTCTTTTTCAAATTTGGTGCAGATTTCCTACCAACCAATCAGGTCACAGCTTTCCTGTGATGTCACTTTTTCAGTTTTGGCTTCAGTTGCTCTTTGTCCCGAGGTCACCGCTCCGGTGGTCCTCCCTCTGAGTCTGCTCCCTGGAGACAAGGCCGCGAATCCCCGAGGTAAGCTAGATTTATACTCATCGCTCCGGTGCTCCTCCCTCCAAGTCTGCTCCCAGGATTTATTCACCAATCAGCTGCTTTTTCTTTAAAATCCACTTTCAGAAGAGTGTCCCTCGCAGGACTGGTGCACTCCTGAAGGCACTGCCTCTTCCTCTCTCTTTCTTTTAGGTTTGAGGAGGAGGAAAGGATGGAAACACTACAGCAATGTAATGTTTGGGGCTATTCCATTCTTTGACAGTGGGTCCTACTCAATTCCCTCCTGAGTCGCGGTGTCTGCGGTGACTTCTCCCAGAATGCTTCAGTCACTTCTCACCAGCGCCCTCTGTTGGATGCTCTTCCTCCTGTGAGTGCAAGAGTCCTTCTCCTCGATTCCCTCGAGTCGCGGTGTCTGTGGTGACTTCTCCCAGAATGCTTCAGTCACTTCTCACCAGTGCCCTCTGTTGGATGCTCTTCCTCCTGTGAGTGCAAGAGTCCTTCTCCTCGATTCCCTCGAGTCGCGGTGTCTGTGGTGACTTCTCCCAGAATGCTTCAGTCACTTCTCACCAGCACCCTCTGTTGGATGCTCTTCCTCCTGTGAGTGCAAGAGTCCTTCTCCTCGATTCCCTCGAGTCGAGGTGTCTGCAGTGACTTCTCCCAGAATTTTTTTTTTTTTTTTTTTTGTAAAAATATACTTTATTCATAAAATATCTTCAATCACATTCCAAACCATTTCAAAAACAACATTACAAGGGTACAATCCAGGTTAAACTTTTACAAAATGTATCACCAGGTGCATCAGTACAAACAATATTACAATCATTTACAGCCTTTCATTTTGATCTGTACAGCCCGAGGGGCTCTAAACAGTTCCCAGTCTCTCGGTGCGCTGTGGTAGAAAGGTCTTAGACAGCGACCCTTCCCCATTGCGCCTTTGCGGCAGCTGCCCCAAGCTTTAGTGCGTCCCTCAGCACGTAGTCCTGGACTTTGGATTGTGCCAGTCCGCAACAAACGGTCGGGGACAACTCTTTGTGCTGGAAGACCAACAAGTTTCGGGCAGACCAAAGCGCGTCTTTCACCGAGTTGATGATCCTCCAGCTGCAGTTGATGTTTGTCTCGGTGTGTGTCCCTGGGAACAGCCCGTAGAGCACAGAGTCCTGTGTCACAGAACTGCTCGGGATGAACCTCGACAGCAACCACTGCATCTCTCTCCAGACTTTCTTTGCAAAGGCACAATCCACAAGGAGGTGAGCAACGGTCTCTTCCCCACCACAGCCACCTCGAGGGCAACGTGCAGAGGGGGTGAGCCTCCTGGCGTGTAGGAAGGATCTGACGGGGAGGGCCTTTCTCACCACCAGCCAAGCTACGTCTTGGTGCTTGTTGGAAAGTTCTGGCGATGAGGCATTCTGCCAAATGACTTTGACAGTCTGCTCGGGGAACCATCCCACAGGGTCCACCCTCTCCTTTTCCCTCAGGGCCTCTAGGACGTTACGTGCTGACCATTGCCTGATGGACTTGTGGTCAAAGGTGTTTTTCTGCATAAATTTTTCCACCAGGGACAGGTGGTATGGCACGGTCCAACTACTTGGAGCGTTCCGCGGCAGCGTGGCCAGACCCATCCTTCGCAACACCGGGGACAGGTAGAACCTCAGCACGTAGTGACACTTGGTGTTTGCGTACTGAGGGTCTACGCACCGCTTGATGCAGCCACACACAAAGGTGGCCATCAGTATGAGGGCGATGTTGGGCACGTTTTTTCCCCCTTTATCTAGAGGCTTGTACATCGCGTCCCTGCGGACACGATCCATTTTCGACCTCCAGATAAAGCGGAAGATGGCTCGAGTGATCGCCATCGCGCAGGAGTCTGGAATGGGCCAGACCTGCGCCACGTACAGCAACAGCGAGAGTACCTCACACCTGATGACTTCTCCCAGAATTTTTTTTTTTTTTTTGTAAAAATATACTTTATTCATAAAATATCTTCAATCACATTCAAAACCATTTCAAAAACAACATTACAAGGGTACAATCCAGGTTAAACTTTTACAAAATGTATCACCAGGTGCATCAGTACAAACAATATTACAATCATTTACAGCCTTTCATTTTGATCTGTACAGCCCGAGGGGCTCTAAACAGTTCCCAGTCTCTCGGTGCGCTGTGGTAGAAAGGTCTTAGACAGCGACCCTTCCCCATTGCGCCTTTGCGGCAGCTGCCCCAAGCTTTATTGCGTCCCTCAGCACGTAGTCCTGGACTTTGGATTGTGCCAGTCCGCAACAATCGGTCGGGGACAACTCTTTGTGCTGGAAGACCAACAAGTTTCGGGCAGACCAAAGCGCGTCTTTCACCGAGTTGATGATCCTCCAGCTGCAGTTGATGTTTGTCTCGGTGTGTGTCCCTGGGAACAGCCCGTAGAGCACAGAGTCCTGTGTCACAGAACTGCTCGGGATGAACCTCGACAGCAACCACTGCATCTCTCTCCAGACTTTCTTTGCAAAGGCACAATCCACAAGGAGGTGAGCAACGGTCTCTTCCCCACCACAGCCACCTCGAGGGCAACGTGCAGAGGGGGTGAGCCTCCTGGCGTGTAGGAAGGATCTGACGGGGAGGGCCTTTCTCACCACCAGCCAAGCTACGTCTTGGTGCTTGTTGGAAAGTTCTGGCGATGAGGCATTCTGCCAAATGACTTTGACAGTCTGCTCGGGGAACCATCCCACAGGGTCCACCCTCTCCTTTTCCCTCAGGGCCTCTAGGACGTTACGTGCTGACCATTGCCTGATGGACTTGTGGTCAAAGGTGTTTTTCTGCATAAATTTTTCCACCAGGGACAGGTGGTATGGCACGGTCCAACTACTTGGAGCGTTCCGCGGCAGCGTGGCCAGACCCATCCTTCGCAACACCGGGGACAGGTAGAACCTCAGCACGTAGTGACACTTGGTGTTTGCGTACTGAGGGTCTACGCACCGCTTGATGCAGCCACACACAAAGGTGGCCATCAGTATGAGGGCGATGTTGGGCACGTTTTTTCCCCCTTTATCTAGAGGCTTGTACATCGCGTCCCTGCGGACACGATCCATTTTCGACCTCCAGATAAAGCGGAAGATGGCTCGAGTGATCGCCATCGCGCAGGAGTCTGGAATGGGCCAGACCTGCGCCACGTACAGCAACAGCGAGAGTACCTCACACCTGATGACTTCTCCCAGAATTTTTTTTTTTTTTTTTGTAAAAATATACTTTATTCATAAAATATCTTCAATCACATTCAAAACCATTTCAAAAACAACATTACAAGGGTACAATCCAGGTTAAACTTTTACAAAATGTATCACCAGGTGCATCAGTACAAACAATATTACAATCATTTACAGCCTTTCATTTTGATCTGTACAGCCCGAGGGGCTCTAAACAGTTCCCAGTCTCTCGGTGCGCTGTGGTAGAAAGGTCTTAGACAGCGACCCTTCCCCATTGCGCCTTTGCGGCAGCTGCCCCAAGCTTTATTGCGTCCCTCAGCACGTAGTCCTGGACTTTGGATTGTGCCAGTCCGCAACAATCGGTCGGGGACAACTCTTTGTGCTGGAAGACCAACAAGTTTCGGGCAGACCAAAGCGCCTCTTTCACCGAGTTGATGATCCTCCAGCTGCAGTTGATGTTTGTCTCGGTGTGTGTCCCTGGGAACAGCCCGTAGAGCACAGAGTCCTGTGTCACAGAACTGCTCGGGATGAACCTCGACAGCAACCACTGCATCTCTCTCCAGACTTTCTTTGCAAAGGCACAATCCACAAGGAGGTGGACAACGGTCTCTTCCCCACCGCAGCCACCTCGAGGGCAACGTGCAGAGGGGGTGAGCTTCCTGGCGTGTAGGAAGGATCTGACGGGGAGGGCCTTTCTCACCACCAGCCAAGCTACGTCTTGGTGCTTGTTGGAAAGTTCTGGCGATGAGGCATTCTGCCAAATGACTTTGACAGTCTGCTCGGGGAACCATCCCACAGGGTCCACCCTCTCCTTATCCCTCAGGGCCTCTAGGACGTTACGTGCTGACCACTGCCTGATGGACTTGTGGTCAAAGGTGTTTTTCTGCATAAATTTTTCCACCAGGGACAGGTGGTACGGCACGGTCCAACTACTTGGAGCGTTCCGCGGCAGCGTGGCCAGACCCATCCTTCGCAACACCGGGGACAGGTAGAACCTCAGCACGTAGTGACACTTGGTGTTTGCGTACTGAGGGTCTACGCACCGCTTGATGCAGCCGCACACAAAGGTGGCCATCAGTATGAGGGCGATGTTGGGCACGTTTTTTCCCCCTTTATCTAGAGGCTTGTACATCGCGTCCCTGCGGACACGATCCATTTTCGACCTCCAGACAAAGCGGAAGATGGCTCGAGTGATCGCCGTCGCGCAGGAGTCTGGAATGGGCCAGACCTGCGCCACGTACAGCAACAGCGAGAGTACCTCACACCTGATGACCAGGTTCTTACCCGCAATGGAGAGGGAGCGTCGCTCCCACATGCCCAGTTTCCTCTTCACCATAGCCACTCGCTCCTTCCAGTTTCTAACGCTTGCCCCGGTCCCTCCGAACCATATCCCCAGCACCTTCAGGCCGTCAGCCCTGACAGTGAAGGGGGCAAAGGATCGGTCAGCCCAGTTCCCAAAGAACATGGCCTCGCTCTTCCCACGATTTACCTTGGCTCCCGAGGCCAGTTCGAACTGGTCGCAGATGTGCATCAGTCTGCGCACCGACAGCGGATCCGAGCAGAAGACGGCGACGTCGTCCATGTACAGGGAGGCTTTTACCTGAGTGCCTCCACTGCCTGGGATCGTCACTCCTCTTATGCCCGGATCCTTCCTGATGGACCCGGCAAAGGGTTCTATGCAACACACGAAAAGGACAGGCGAGAGAGGACAGCCCTGCCTGACTCCAGATTTGATCGGAAAGCTATCTGTTTCCCACCCATTGATTGAGACTGCGCTACTGATGTTAGTGTAGAGCAGTTGGATCCAATTTCGAATTCCCTCCCCAAACCCCATTTTGGAGAGCACATCCCCCATATAGGTGTGCGATATTCTGTCAAAGGCCTTCTCCTGATCCAAGCTGATGAGGCAGGTATCCACACCCCTGTCCTGTACATAGGCAATCGTATCCCTGAGCAGCGCCAGGCTGTCAGAGATCTTCCTGCCCGGCACAGAAGTCACTTCTCACCAGCGCCCTCTGTTGGATGCTCTTCCTCCTGTTGAGTGCAAGAGTCCTTCTCCTCGATTCCCTCCTGAGTCACGGTGACTTCTCCCAGAATGCTTCAGTCACTTCTCACCAGTGGCCTCTGTTGGAATATTCCAGATTTATTGACTGAATTCAAATTCCACCAGCTGCTATGGTGGAATTTGAACCCATATCCACAGAGCGTTCCTGGGTTTCTGGATTACTAGCCCAGCGACATTACCATTACACCACCGTCTCCCCCCTCCTCAGAAGTTCTGGCCCATTATAACTAAACCTTAATGCTCCTGGATCAGAAAAAAATTAGCCAAGATGCCTGTACTTGATCACCATCCAGTAACAACTGCTGGAAAATGCAAATGTTAAGCTAGGATCAGGCTTGAATGTTGTGACATGTTCCCCGTTTCTGGGCAGAAAATCTGGGCAAAAGGAATCAATTTTACAGGGCTATGTCCCCACGCCCTAAGGGCACCTGAAAGACGTCTAATTCCATAATGGGTTAGGTTAGTATTCCTTTAAGCTTCTTAGTGCTACTATGGATTGCCCCCTCCCTGGTCATCAACACCAGAAAGATGACATGAAGATTTCTCTTGTTGGCTATTTCTACCATAATTAGAACAGTATTCTCAAAGAATCCATTCCAATTTTATTAGAAAGAGAGGAAATCTTCCTCTTCATATTTATGAAGACACCTGCACAAGACAATCAGTGGAAATTCACCCCAGGTTTTGAATTCCATCTGGCTAGCGCCCATATTAGGAAGATTGTGGAACAAAAGCTGATCCTTCTATGCTTGCCTAATTTTCACTAAGTCCCACTTTTCACAACACTTGGATATAATCAGTAAGCAATCACAAACGTCATTATATAAATTACACTGTTATGAATTTATTTATTCATATGCATACTAGGTTGGATTAAAATGTGACTTTCTCACATGGCTTAAAACTTGCATGTCCTGACTTTACAAACATGTCACCTCTCACCCTCTATAGCTATGTTGCTACCAATAATAATATATTAGTGCATATTATGAGTAATTTAAATATTTAAATTCATTCATCATATCTTCATAAAGCTTTGAAAATATAAACATACAATTGCGGATGGCATTAGAGGAATCTTTATCAAGACTAATTAAACTTTCCAAATGTAGATAAGTAGAGCATAGTAAGCCGTTATGAATCAAAAACCATCCATTTGTACAGAATGAAAAAAAATCAGAAAAATGTCCTGGTATTAATTGGTAAAAACAAAAAGCTAAAAGCTACTGCGGATGCTGGAAATCCAAAACAAAAACAGAATTACCTGGAAAAACTCAGCAGGTCTGGCAGCATCGGCGGAGAAGAAATCAGTTAACGTTTCGAGCCTTCATGGCCCTTCGGCAGAACTGGAGCATAGTTAGAAGAAGGGAGAAATATAAATTGGTTTAAGGTGGGTGGGGGGGGGGTGGGGGTGGGGGGAAGAGACACATTGAGGGTGTGGTGTGGTGATTGTGGAGATGAGCAGATAATCAAAAGATGTCACAGACAAAAGGGTCAAAGAGGTGTTGAAGGTGGTGGTATTTGTCTGAGAAAAGTGCTAATTAAGAATGGAAGACAGGATATTCAAAGTACAGCTCTAGTGGGGGTGGGGTGGAAAGACTAAAGGTTTTAGTTTTAGATTTAAAAATAATGGAAATAGGTGGGGAAAGAAGAATCTATATAAATTATTGAAAAAAAAGCGGTGGGGGGGGAAAGAAACGGGGTGGGGATGGGGGGAGGGGGAGTTTAAGATCTAAAGTTGTTGAATTCAATATTCAGCCCGGAGGGCTGTAAAGTGCCTAGTCGGAAGATGAGGTGCTGTTCCTCCAGTTTGCGTTGGGCTTCACTGGAACAATGCAGCAAGCCAAGGACAGACATGTTGGCAAGAGAACAGGGTGGAGTGTTAAAATGGCAAGCGACAGGGAGGTTTGGGTCTTTCTTGCGGACAGACCGCAGGTGTTCCGCAAAACGATCGCCCAGTTTGCGTTTGGTCTCTCCAATGTAGAGGAGACCGCATTGGGAGCAACGAATACAGTAGACTAAGTTAGTGGAAATGCAAGTGAAATGCTGCTTCACTTGAAAGGAGTGTTTGGGCCCTTGGACGGTGAGGAGAGAGGAAGTGAAGGGGCAGGTGTTGCATCTTCTGCGTGGGCATGGGGAGGTGCCATAAGTGGGGGTTGAGGAATAGGGGGTGATGGAGAAGTGGACCAGGGTGTCCCGGAGGGAACGATCCCTACGGAATGCCGTCAGGGGGGGTGAAGGGAAGATTATTCCATTATTTTTAAATCTAAAACTAAAACCTTTAGTCTTTCCACCCCACCCCCACTAGAGCTGTACTTTGAATATCCTGTCTTCCATTCTTAATTAGCACTTTTCTCAGACAAATACCACCACCTTCAACACCTCTTTGACCCTTTTGTCTGTGACATCTTTTGATTATCTGCTCATCTCCACAATCACCACACCACACCCTCAATGTGTCTCTTCCCCCCCCACCCACCCACCTGAAACCAATTTATATTTCTCCCTTCTTCTAACTATGCTCCAGTTCTGCCGAAGGGCCATGAAGGCTCGAAACGTTAACTGATTTCTTCTCCGCCGATGCTGCCAGACCTGCTGAGTTTTTCCAGGTAATTCTGTTTTTGTTCTGGTATTAATTGGATTCCTAGCAATTCAATTAATATTTTGCACAATATAAATTTTAGTGGTCTTCAGAACCAATACAAAATCGTCATTTTTTCAAGTATCAAACCCACAGTATTTTCAAGAAATTCTGAAAATTTGTGGCTGTTCAGTAAGGGAAAATGTAACACATAAAATCAGATTTCAGATTATTGCCAGTTATTAAAAGTTCTCCCCAACTAACAAGGGAAGAAAATGTATGAAATTTTTGGATGGGAAAAAATTACAAACTTTGATTGGTCAACTCACTTCTTTATTTAATGCCAGTCAGCTCAAATGAAAGTGGCGCTGCCTTTGCAATATTTGACAATGAGAAAAGTAACAGATACAGAAGGTATATCATGGACAAATGTGCAATCAAGAAGGTGAAGCTTATTCCACCACTTGTCTGCCCTTACAAGTATATCAATAATTTCCTCACGTTCACTTTTCAGGATAACTTGGTAGAGATTAGTGAAACCTCCAAAGAAATGGTGGAAGTGGCCATTTATATCTTTTCTCCAGGATTTCTATTAATCTTCCATTGAAGTTACAGCAGAAGATCAGGAGAATCCCAAAGAACTACTACCCTATTGTCACAATTATGCCATCAAATGAAATGGCAGCATGAGAGAACTACTGTTGACTAAAAATCAATAGCTATTTATAATTGTTTGGTTAAAGGCACCAAAAATAGCAATAAGATACTTATTTGTGAGTGTTTAATTTTATACCACCTCTCCCCCCCACCCCCATTTCAAAAGGAAGGTAAGTACTGTTAAGTCACTTCGTAATATCTTGATGCTATGAAAGGCAATCTTTAATTGCCTTTTAATACAAGCAACTTGCCACCCATTGTCTGTCAGTCACCCTTTGTAACCTTGTTGAACTGAGAGGTTTATCTGAGCAGAAGTTGCCATTTAATGTGATATTATAAAGTTCTACTTCAGTGACACCATGAACACAGGTGCTCACTCAGTTCATTGCTCCTTTTATGAACTACCTCGGGCAACATTGTAAAGTATTGTAACAAGGGATGAGAAAGAATCACTGTTACACATCCAGATATCTGCCTTTATAGCATTTTATAGGATTATGTAGCAATTTAGCAAAATGAGCTTCCATTTTAAACAATAAGAGCAGTTAAACAGCTTTATGGTGTCACTAGAGCAGGCTTCTCTTCCCCGTACTGTTACCTTTGATGTCCTAAGGATCTATCCTTGCTCCCCCCAATTACTCACCCATCTGCTGCACTTCTTAAAATAAGATAATCAGTCAAGCTCGTAACATGGCTCATTTAGACTTGCTAGAAGTGACATACATTCAAACGTAGGGACCCGCTCTCTGCAAACAAAAGGAATATGCTCAGGCTTGCACCTTTTTTGAAATACAGTACTCGGGAGCTTGGGGAGCCTATAGATGCCTGCTGCTTTCTCCATGGCATTGCCTCATCCAATGAGAGCTGACTTGCTAACCAATCAGCACCCTTTTCTCCTGCAGTATAAATCATATTGTTCATTTGAATGTTGGCGTTCTTGATGAGTACAAGACAAAAAGCTTCGGCAACATGTCTCTCTTTTCAGCAATAGATAAACACTTCACACTCACTGGGCTGGATTTTACCAGCCCTCTGGGGGTGGGCTGTGAGGCGGGGGTTGGTGGGGGAGTGTTAGGGTGCCAACATTTGTGAGGGAAAGAGGGGATGGAGTGCCAATCATCTTCCCGCTGCCATGCAAACATACCAGCAGCGAGGAAGGTGGAGGACAGCCCTCTTGTCTAGAGGCCAATTAAGTGAACAATTCAGGGCCTCTTCCCACTGGCATTGCCATTTTACCGATGGCAGGTGGGTTCTCCGCCTGGTGGAAAGACCACCAACTAAACACTGGTGATCTCCCACTGGCTCGGGACAAGTAAAGGCATTCCTAATTGGGCACTCTTTGGCCCATGGAGCGGTCCCCTGGGAGCAATGGCCCCTTCTGAAGCAATGGCCCTGCTTGCCCTCACCAACCAAAGGTCCCTCATCTGGGCATGCCTGAATGGCTCAGCAGTCTCAGACCTTATTTGCCTGATTGGAAAGGCAGCATCATTTCATCACATCCTCTTCTTCCAGGTGCAATCCCAGCAGTGGTCGCTGCTCCTGGTGGTGTTGCTAAGACTGCTGAGCTGCAGCCCTCTGATTGGCCAGCAGGACATTAATGAACCAGATGGGTCTTTATAACAATTGATGATAGTCTCAATAATGGTGACCATGAAACTAACTTTCATTTCCAGATTTATTAATTGAATTTAAATTCCACTAACTGCAATGATATGATTTAAACCCGTGTCCCCAGAACATTAGCCTGGACCTCTGGATTACTAGTCCAGTGACATTGCCACTACACCACCATCTGCTCTAATTGATGTGAAAATCCCTGCTTTGGCCATTTGTGGGACCCCTGGCCACATCTTACAGGGTCAGGCAACTAATTGGTTGCTGTTGAGGCTGTTGTCCCTTTAAAGGATGGCCTAAGTTAGTCTGCCACCCTTATCTGGTCCGGCCTGCATGTGAATCCAAACCTACAGTAATGTGGTTGACTCTTAACTGCAACTCTGAAATAGCCTTGCCATTCAGTAGTAAAGTCGGCTCACCGCTACTGTCTCAAGGGCATTTAGAGATAGGCAACAAATGCTGGCTTTTCCAGCAATGCATACATCCCATGAAAGAATAAAGAAAGTTACCACTCACTTAAGGGCCTCATCTGGCCAGCACCAGGATTTAACCAGTGTTTCTCCGCATGGGCTGCTGCTGCGTGGGGGCAGAGCCTTCCGTTTTGGACCCCCAGACCCATCGGTGGACCTCTCCAAGGTGTTACTCTCTTCTTTAGGTTCCTCCTGCCCATGGCCCCTCCAATCCCTCACCGGGACCTGCCAGCTTGGCACCTGGCGAGACCCTGATTCACTTGTTGGACAGCTTGCCTCCTCAATTCCCAAGTGCAGTACTGGCAGTGACCACCACTCCCGGTAGCGCTGCTAGTACTGGAAAGCTGCTGGCCTCTGATTGGCTGGCTGCTCTCTGAGATGGGGTTTCCTGTCTCTGAAGTGCAAAAATTCCCTTTCTATTAATGGCCAATCAGCCACTAAATGGCTGCGTGGCAGCCTTTCTTTGCCTGGGCAGGCTCCCATAGCCTTGACTTCTTCTGCCAGGAGTGCAGGGACCACACAGCCCATAAAATCCAGCCCATAGAGTCTACAGCCATGGCCACCAATGTTGGAGAAAAGAAAATCAGGTGTGTGCAAGAGAACAGATTTGGAGGACAGAATTCACAGGCGGTTGTAGCGCTGGAGGAGATTATAGAGCTAGGGAGAAATTAGGTTATGGAATGATTGAAAACAAAGATGAAAATTTTAACGTCAAATAATTTCTTAACCAGGAGCCGATGTAGATTAGCAAGCACGGGGTGATGGGTGTATGGGACTTGGTGCAAGATGAGGATACAGGCAGCAGAGTCTTGGATGAGCTCAAGTTTAGGAAGGGTGGAAGGTGTGATGCTATTATGGAATAGTTAAATCTAAAGGTAAGAAAGGCATGGATGATGGTTTCATTAGCAGATAAACTGATGCCAGGGTGGAGACTGGCAATGTTATGGAGGTGGAAGTAGACAATCAAATTGACGGAGAGGATATGGCATTGGAAGCTCAGCTCAGGGTCAAATACCAGCAATTGTGAACAAGGTTGTGAACAGTCCGGTTCGGCCTCAGACAGTTGCCAGGGAAAAGGATGGAATCAGTGGTGAGAGAACAGACCTTGAGGCGGAAACCGAAGACCGTGGCTTGGGTCTTTCCAATATGTACTTGGAAGAAATTTCTGCTCATCCAACGGTTGTTGGTCAAGTAGCATGACAGACCAGAGGCAGTGGAGGGGTTATGAGACATTGTAGTTGAGGTAGAAATTATTATAATAATAAATGTACATGTGGAACTTGCTGTTGTGGTTTTGAATGATAACATGTTGAAAAGAAATGGGAGCAGGCCAAGATAACCTCCTGGAAGTCTCCAGAGGTAATGGAGCGGGAGCTGGAAGAGAAGCCATTGCAGAAGCTTTTTGAGATAAGATTGTATAGATAGGAATGGAACAAGGGCAGTCCAGTCAGACAATGGAGTAGAGGATTTGGAGGAGGTCAGCCATGCCAATTGCTGCCAATAGGTTAGGAATGATGAGATAGGATAGTTCACCCACGGTCACAATCACACATTTATGACTTTGGTAAGAGCCATTTCAGTGCTTTGGCAGGAGTGAAAACCTGGTTCAAACATGGGGTTGTGGGAAAGATGGGCATGTTTTGGAAAGCCCTTTCCAGGGCTTTGGAGAGGAAAGGGAGACCAAAATGGTACCAACTTCCATCCCCAGTCTGTGATGTGAAAGCTGGCTGCAGTTGGAGCAATCTAAATCACCTCAATGCTGCTGAGTTTGAGAAAGGTAAAGTTAGCTCGTATTCCAGCTCCTCATTGTTCTCTAGTGGTTTCTGCTGGAATATATGTACATGTGCAGTTCAAGGACAGGATTGGGCTCAATAGTAACTTGCATTTTTACAACTTGTATTTATATAGTGCCTCTAATGTAGTAAAATGTCCCAAGACACTTGACAGGCATGTTTCCAAACATTTGACACAGAGCTACATAGGAAATATCAGTTGAGGAATTGAGGAGAGAGCACCTTTTCCTGAAACACCCTACCTCTTACCTACCCGCTACTGTATCCTGCTGCTCCGTACAAGCCAGAAGGCCTCTGATTGGACCTCCAGCTTCAAGACCCTGGTGCCATTGTCAATTGGGTGGCAAGGTTGCTAATTGGCCACTCCTGTGAAAATCGGGGCCTGTGGCTGATTTTTCCCCAGGGGTGGGTTTGGGACCCTGAAACAGTTCTGACCTTTAACAAAAACAGATAATGCTGGAAAAACTCAGCAGGTCTAACAGCATCTGTGGAGAGAAAAACAGAGTTAACGTTTTGAGTCTGTATGACTCTTCTTCAGAGTTCTGACCTTTGTTTCCCACCCATAGAAGTCACCACCTAGGACCAAACTTGGAGAATGGCCACATGGCAGAGATACTAGTGACAACTGTGGAATGCAATCCTTTCTATAAGTAAAGATCTGCTTTGTTATATAGCAAATATTGAGTGGTCAAAGCCATGTAAAACAAAACCTGCAAATGTCTTAACAACAATGTAAAGTATTGAAGAGAGGCAGTATTCTGCTGAATGTATTCTGTAAATTAGAGTACAAATGGTGATCAGTGAACAGTGAAATCAAAAACACTATGGTGGGAATTTTCTTCTCCCGTTGGTAGCAGGCGTGCTTGGCAGCGTGAGCAGACACTATGGCAAGAAGGCCAAAAATCGGTTTTACGCCGACATAAAACCAGTTTGCAATCTTCTGCTCCATCCGTCAATAATGGGCTGCATTTCCTGCTGCCGCACGTCGGAAACCTAGTTTCAATACTTTAGCATCTCATTATAAGCCCTGCTCGCCAGAATCATCCCCCCACACTGGATCATCCAGGCACGTCAATGTGATTGCACATCAACGTGCTTCACAACTGTACATAAGTGACGTGCGCCTGGCGAGCTGCACTTCACTCAGGACTTCAAGGTTTGTTTGCCAACTTGTTTTGGACAGCACTCACGGTCATCAGTGCCAGGTTTCACAAGCAGCAACACAGCACTTTTAGGGGTCTCATGGGCAGGCCTCTATCTACCAGATCAGTCGTAAGGTAGGGTGAGGGGGTGCTTTTCAATGGCTGAAGGGCCAGGGCTTACTTGGGGACGGGGGAGAAGTGGCATCAGGCAAGGGAAGGGACTGAAGGGCGAGGGCTTACTGGGGAAGGGGATTATCCTAGGTTGTGTGTGAGTGCACATATTAATCTGTGCAAGTGGCCTCAAGATGGTGAGGGCTGAGGAGGCAGTCTTCAGAGGAGATGAGGCCAGATGGAGACGTGAGAGTGTGTGTGAGATAGTGAGTGGTGATGTCCCTTGAGCTGGCAGTGAGTGAGATGCCAGTGAATGTGTGATGGCCTTGTGAGTGTGTGAGTTTAGAGTGATGAGATGGTTGCCTTACACTGGCAATATGGATGAGATCATTCATCCTCTTTTCTGAACTGGATGACCAATCTCTTCTGTACAGCACTGGCACTGACCACCACTGCCACTGCCTCCCAAGCCAGAGTGGTGAGATTGCTGGACCTCCTGCGGCCAGAGCAGGGGTGGAGGACATCATGGTGGGCTTCCAAAAGGCATTCCAGTGACAATTCACTGAACTGTTCTTGGCTTTCAGGGCCATGTCTTCACTGGAGCGGTCCTGAGCTGCAAGCTTTGAGAACTGTGTCCGCAGCTGCATTTTAGATATGGCACCCGGAGTGAGGAAATAGTGAGGTAACGGCATGACAGGCGATTCAGAGGCCGCCCGCCAGTGAGACAGCATGTTTCCTGTGGGTGCATAGTTTATGAGGTAGGAAGCAGGCAATACGGCATGAAAACCCACCACTGCACTTCTTTTTTCAGGCCTGCTACTGCACTTAGTACGAATCTGCGACATTTCTGGCTTATGTTTTACTTTTCAATACTTTCCATTCAAATAGATATAACAACACGAAATGGAAACAAATATCTGGTGTTAGAAAACTATTTGTTGGAGTTATCCTACTGTCATGACGTGGCAGGCGATGTGTACCAGGTAGACCAAATCCACAGGGAAACTTGGCCACGATATCGCAACAGTTTTGCCATTTGTATTTATTATGAGAAGATTTATGCACTGAATTAGAAGTAATAAGTCCACTAACACCTTTAGAGATTTTAGAAACTAAACTAAAATATTTATTAGCAAAAGAAAAGATTTCAAGCACATACATAAGATCACAGTTACTTAATACCATAACAAATCCAAAAATCCCTAATTAACCTGACTCCCAACTACACACCCCCTTTAAGGCAACAGTCCCAAAACAGATTTTAAATTTAAATAGGCAAGCCAGAAAGTTTATTACGGCACCTACTTGACAGTGGAATTCCAAAGGCCTTCCTCCACCTTTGGTTACTGGGCACAACAGGCTTCTGCAAAAGTGGCTGGAGGCTTCTCCAAGGCTGTTTTGCACAGTACTTTTAGATCTTACATGGCCTCCCCAACATAACCTTCTATCCTTCTTTATATATGTTTCTCTCTCTTTCATCTGTAAATTCCATTGTTCAATATGCCTTTGGGAATTTACTTTTCCCATAATATAAAAATCTTTCATGGTGACAATATGGTCAGTACCTTTGGGGAAAATAAACATATTGCTTGGCCTTGCTTATCTTGTTAGTTGCAAACATCCCATTATCCCTTTAAAACTCAAACAACCCCTTCACTTATCGAAAAATGCAAATTTCCTTCACATCATATATGCTAAGCCCTCATCCATGTTTACTCATTAGCATATCAAATGCCTTTTACCCCTAACTTCTTTTGATAATTTCAAGCTTGCAGTCTATCTGACTCTAATTCAATGAAACCACAGAGACAGAACTATTTACACTCACATCCATAAACCTACTTTACAAGAAACCACAATAATATAATGAAAAAATGTTAGTTTCATGACACTACATTGTCAGCATATTTACCTTGTTAAATACATGCTAGAAACATGCTGAACACTAATTTTCAGTAACACAAAGTAAGACAAAGATGTATATTCTTTCTTCAATATGAGTATTAATTTAGTCAAAAATGATTTACGCGGTCAATTACTGTTCCAATTATTCAATATTTCAAAATATTTTTCTGCCAACCCAGAGAAGCAGTATCTCACATCAGAATCACAATCATGGAATTTTAATGGCACAGGAGGAAGCTATTTGGCCAATCATGTCTGCACCAGCTCTCCCAATGAGCATTATGACCTAATATCATTGCCCTGCCTTTTCCATGTACCCCCGCACATTGTTTCTGTTCAAATAATCATCTAATGCCCTCTTGAATGTGTCAATTGAAGCTGCCTCCACCATACTTCCAGGCAGTGCATTGCAGACCCGAACCACTCGTTATGTGAAAAAAAAATTCACATTTGCTTCTTTTGCAAGTCACTTTAAATCTGTGCCCTCTCGTTCTTGATCCTTTTATGAGTGGGAACAGCTTCTTGCTATCTACTCTGTCCAGCCCCCTCATGATTTTGAACATCTCTATCAAATCTCTTCTTAGCCTTCTTCTCCCCAAGGAGAACGGCCCCAACCTCTCCAATCTATCCTCATTGCTGAAATTTCTCATCCCTGGAACCATTCTTGTAAACCTCTTCTGCACTCTCTCCAATGTGTTCACATCCTTCCTATAGTGTGGTGCCCAGAAATGTGCACAATGTTCCAGCTGAGATTGAACAAGTGTCTTATATAAATTCAGCATAACCTCCTTGCAAGAGCACTCTGTGCCACTATTAATAAAGCCCAGGATACTATATGCTTTATTAACTGCTCTCTCCACCTGTCCTGCCATCTTCAATGATCTATGCATATATATAACAAGGTCTTTCTGCTCCTGCAATCCCTTCAAAATTTCACCTCCTATTTTATACTGTCTGTCCATGTTTTTCCTACCAAAATGCATCGCCTCACACTTCTCCGCATTGAACTTCATCTGCCACCTATCTGCCCACTCCACCAGCTTGCCTATGTCCTTTTGAAGTTGTACTGTCCTCCTTGCAGTTTACAACATTCCCAAGCTTCGTATCATCCACAAACTTTGAATTTGTCCCCTACACATCAAGATCTAGATCATTAATATATATCAGGAAAATCGAGGTTCCCGATACTGATCCCTGTGGAACTCCACTACAAACCATCCTCCAGCCCGAAAAGTATCCATTAACCATTACTCTATGTGTCCTATTTTTCAGTCAATTTTGTATCCATGTTGCTACTGTCCTTTTTATTCCATGAGCAATAACTTTTCTCACAAGTCTGTTGTGTACATTGTGTCAAATGCCTTTTCAAAGTCCATGTACACCACATCAACAGCATTACCCTCATCGACCTTTTCTGTTAACTCTTCAAAAAACTCCAGCAAGTTAGTTAAACATGATTTCCCCTTTAGAAATCCACACTGGCTCTTCCTTATTAACCCATATTTTTCCATGTGACTACTAATTCTATCCCGAATAATTGTTTCTAGAATCTTTCCCACCACTAAAATTAAACTGATTGGTCTGTAATTGCTGGGCTTATCCTTACAAACTTTTTTTGAACAAGGGGGCGTAATGTTTGCAATTCTCCAGTCCTCTGGCACCACCACTGAGTCTAGGGAAGACTGAAAAATTATGACCAGTGCCCCTACAATTTCTGGTCTCACATCCTTCAATATCCTTGGATGCATCTCATCCGGTCCTGGTGCCTTGTCAACTTTAAGTACCGACAGTCTAATCAACACTTCCACCTTATCAATTTTGAACCCACCTAGTGACAGAGCTTCCTCGTCTGTCACATGGCCTGGGTAGCATGTAGCTCCTTGGTAAAGACGGATGTAAAGCATTCATTTAATACATCAGCCATGGCCCCTTCGTCCATGTGTAAATTCCCGTTTAGGTCCCTAATCAGCCCTACTGCTCCTTTTACCACCCTTTCACTATTTCTATGCCTATGGAAGACTTTGGGATTCCCCTTTGTGTTGGTTGCCAGTCTTATCTCATAATCCCCCTTCGCTTCTCTAATATGCTTTTTCACCTCCCCTCTGAACTTTCTGTATTCCTCTTGGTTCTCAATCGTATTCTCTACCTGACACCTGTCATAAGCACACTTTTTCTTCTTTGTCTTAATTTCTATCTATTTTTTCATCCAGGGAGCTATGGATTTGTTTGTCCTACCTTTCCCTTTTGATGGAATATACCTTGACTGTGCCAGAACAAGTTATTTTTTGAAGGTAGCCCATTTTTCAGCTACAGTTTCTCCCGTCAATCTTTTGTTCCAGCCTATCTAGACCAGCTTCATTCTTGCCCCATCGAAGTTGGCTCTCGCCCAGTTAATTATTCTTATTTTGGACTGCCTATTGTCCTTTTCTATCATCATCCTAAAACGTACAGTACAATGATCACTGCCTTCTAAATGTCCACCCACTGACACTTGATCTACTTGGCTCACCTCATTTCCAAGAATCAGGTCCAACAGTGCATCTTTTCTTGTTGGATTGGGCACATACTGCTATAGAAAATTTTCCTGAACACAATTTAGGAACTTTTGCCCCTCTCCCCACTTTACACTACCACTTTCCCAGTCCACATTCAGGTAATTATAGTCACCCATTATAACTACTCTATAATGTTTGCATCTCTCTGCAGATTTGTTCTTCTACGTCCCTCTCACTAGTTGGCGGTCTATCGACTACACCAAGCAATGTAATTGTGCCCTTTTTGTTCCTTAGCTCTGGCCAAATTGAATCTGTCCTTGAACCCTCTGGGACATCCTCTTTCTCCAGCATTGCAATGCTGTCCTTAACCAATACCGTCACCCTTCCTCCTATCCTTTCATTCCTATCTTTTCTGAACACCTTGAACCCGGGAATATTTAGCACCCAGTTCTGTCCTTCCTTGAGCCAGGTCCGTTATCGCCACAACATCACATTTCCACATATAAATCTGCATCTGTAACTCCCCAATCTTAACACATCACTGTGTTATATTTAATTAGGTTCCACAAGATGAATGGAGTGGTTTTTCTCCACAAGGCAAAGAAGATGAAATTCCTTGTCGACGAATGCGCAGTGGCAGCTACATTAAAGCGATGGGAGATGATGACAGTGGGGACTCAGACACCAGCCCTAAACCTTCTCCGAAAATTTCTGCACGACGTGAGAGCTATCTCAAGGCCACCCATCCGTCCCTAACAGAGCTCAGCACACTCAAGTAAGTAACAATACATTTAAAACATCACAAACTGGCAATGGCTTTGGCATCTTTATGAATCTTTTTATTCATTCTTGGAAGGTGGGCAGCAATGGCAATTGACATCTAGTGCTGATCTCTACTTGCCCTGAGAAATTGGTTCTGGGCTTTTTTATTGAATTGCTGCCATGGTTTAATGTAACTGAGTGGTAAGCTTGGCCACTTCAGAGTCAGTCACGCAGATGTGGTATTGGAATTAAAATAGGCCAGATCAGGGATGTATAGCAGGTTTCCTCCCCCTAAGAAGCATTAATGAACCAGTTAGGTTTTTATAACAGTCTGAAAGTTTCATGGTCACTTTTACTGACACCTTTTTAAAACTAAATATATCTAGATTTCTAGAAATCTAGTGGGGGCTAAAACAGAAATTAAACAGACTTGTGCAGAGATATTCTATACCCAATACTGAAACTTCACAAATTAACTGTTTTCCATGGATTAACAAGAAATATTTCATATAAAAGCAAAATACTGCGGATGCTGGACATCTGCAACAAAAACAGAAAATGCTGGAAAAACTCAGCAAGTCTGACATCATCTGTGGAGAGAGAAACAGAGTTAACGTTTTGAGTCCGTTTGACCCTTCAGCCTTTTCTGCCATAAATTACTTCTTTCAAAATGAAATTAAAGTAATCCTTAAAGTAAATCCTTAAAGGTGCAGCTTATGATAGGTGAGTAATAACTGTCGACAAAGTAAAGTTAACATAAAGATTTTTTGTGAAGTATTTCTTTTTAATTGATTAAAAATCATGACATTAAGAGGATACAAGCAGTCAAAATATTTCTTTATTCTATTTCAAACAGCTTTAATGACCATCATGCAAACTCCCATGCCTTTTATAGACTCTCATAGACTCATAGATGTTTACAGCACAGGAGGCCTTTCGGCCCATCATGTCCACGCTGGTCAACAAAGACCTGATTACACTAATCCCATTTTCCAGCACTTGGCCCATAGCCCTGGAGACTATGGCAACACAAGTGAATATATAAATACTTCTTAAATGTTACAAGAGTTTCTGACTCAACCACCATTTCAGGCAGTGAGTCCCAGATTCCTGCCACCTTCTGGGTGAAGAAATTTCTCAATTCCCCTCTTAACCTTGTACCACTTACCTTAAACCTATGCCCCCTGGTTATTGACCCCTCTACTAATGTAAAAATGCTTTCCTATCCTCCCTATCTATGTCCCTCATAATCTTATACACCTTTATCAGGTACCCTCTCAACCTTCGCTGCTCCAAGGAAAACAACCTCAGCGCTATTCAATCTTTCCTTGTAGCTCAGACTCCACAGCCCAGGCAGCTTCCTGGTAAATCTCTTCTATACCCTCTCCAGTGTAATCAAATCCTTCCGATAACATCGTGACCAGAATTGCATGCAGTACTCCAACTATGGCCTAACCGGCGTTTTATACAGTTCCAGCATAACCTCCCTACTCTTGCATTGCCTCAGCTAATAAAGGCAAGTATCCCATACGCCTCCTTAACCACCTTATTTACCTGCCCTGCTACCTTCAGAGATCTGTGGATATGCACACCAAGGTCCCTCTGATTTCAGTACTTTCCAGGGTTTTAACATGCATAGTGTAATGCCTTGCCTTGTTAACCCTCCCCTACCTCACACTTTTCCGCTCTGCCCACCTGACCAGTCCATTGATATCCTCCTGCAGTTTTGGCTATCCTCCTCACTATTTACCACCCTACCAATTTTTGTGTCATCCGTGAACTTCTTGATCATACCCCCTACATTTAAGTCCAAATCATTTATGTACACCACAAACAGCAAGGCCCCAGCACTGAGCCCTGCGGAACCCCACTGGAAACAGACTTACAGCCACAGAAACATCCCTCTACCGTCACCCCCTGCTTCCTGCCTCTCAGCCAATTTTGGATCCAACGTGCCACTTTCCCTTGCACCTCATGGGCTCTTACTTTCTTAACCAGTCTGCCATGAGGGACCTTATCAAAATCCTTGCTAAAGTCCATGTAGACCACATCAAATGCATTACCCTCATCAACATTCCTGGTTACCTCCTCAAAGCATGCGCGAAAGAGTGCACTCCCAGCTCTCGGAATCCCCCCCACCTGCATAGGGAGCGCACAGCACTTCCAAGCGGATGTCATGTTGGGTGGGCCTTAATTGGCCCGCCCACGTAAAATGGTGGCATGACCCCAACTGGGGGCGCCGATCGGGAACCCTCCCATCTGCGCCCGCTCCCACACATCCCCCCCGATGGGGGGAAAATGTTGCCCATAGTGTATGAGATTTACACAGACACATCTTGAAGTTTGCTCTTCACTTGCTGCCTTGGAGTAGAACAGTTAGCTGATCATTGACCAGGGATTGAATCTGAGACCTTTCTGATCTATGTGGGCCATCGCTCTCATCTCTAAGGTACACAGGTTATTTTATGCTACAAAGCTTCATAACTCAGAAGAACCCAAGGGAAAGAGAAAATTAAATGCTGTTCATTTTTTATGGACGTTTCCTGCTTGTTCAGAATTCTCCACAAATCACTTGAATTGACCCTGTGTTTTTATTGGATTGGGAAAGGGGAAATCACACTGGCGGCTGTTACCCACTAAAACACCACAAGGTTTCTCTTGTTATGGTGTAACTTAAAATGCTTCTGGAAATTAGAATTGTTAACTAAACCAATAAATAACTCTTGTCACTGTCTCATAAAAGTCTGCAGTTCTTGTCATACAGCAGTCCACTGTTACCATGCCTGGAACACTCCAGTTATTGTGCATAACACTTCAATTACTATAGAGATGAGCTACAAATGCTGGCATTGCCAATGATGCCCACATTTCATGAAAGAATAAAACATATGGGATACCCTGTTCAATTTTGGGCACTAAACCTTAGGATAGATACATTGGCATTGGAAGCGTAATGGTGCAGATACAACAGAATTACACCAGAGTTAATAAGATTAAAGTATGACTGGCATAAACATGACTTGTATTCCCTTGAGCTCCAAGGTAGAAGGGTGATCTAATTGAGATTTTTAAAATAATACAGGGATTTCATTTTGATTTCCTCTGCTAAAGGAACAAGAGGGCATAACTTTAGAATTAGGCCTAAGTCCAGAACTTATTATTTAATAATTTAACCTGTCCATAAACTAAGTTAGCATCAATGAATCTGACTCACTTCAGACTCAAAAGCAGAGGGAATCAATGCTTTGAAATAACACAAGTAAATATATCTATATATATATTGAATAAAAGTGATTATACTTTAGTAAAATTAATATGTGTTAGATATTTATACATTCAATAGCAAAATACTACAGATTCTGTAAGTCGGAAATAAAAAGAAAAAATGCTGAAAAAACTCAGTATCCAGCATTTTATGACATTTGCACATTGGTGTTTAGTCCAGGTGAGCTCACAGATGCTCATGTGATATCTTTATGTACAGTAGTGGCTGACAGTCATGTTGGTCCAACAACAACTTGCCTATATATAGTGCCTTTAATGTAGGAAAATGTCCCAGGAGTGTAATAAGATCAAATTTGACACTGAGCCACATAAGATATTAGGACAGGTAGCCAAAATCTTAGTCAAAGAGATAAGTTTTAAGGAGCAATCTAAAGAAGGAGACAGATGTTGAGAGGTGGGGAGGTTTAGGGAAGGAATTCCAGAACTTAAGACCTTGGCAGCAGAAGCGAAAGAAATCGGGAATGCGTAAGAGGCTGGAATTGCCAATAGCATCTGACAGCCATGTTGGTTCCGTTGTGACTGACAGTCAAAAAACAAATAGGAACTTTAAATTCATACATTTATGCAGACACATGAAAATTTCTTCTGTTTCTCAGTCTCAATACTAACTACAGTATGACAGTATATGCCTCCTACATCTTTTATGTTCTTGCCAATCTTCTTCATCCCACTACCAATGAGTCATCTAACCACCCCCAGCTTTCCTAATGTGATGGAAATGAGCAAGGCAGTTTTTGTCACATATTAACAGGGATAGTAGCTTTCTATTTTAATAAGTGGTAGATATTGTGCAGAACCGGCTGCAATTAATATCTATTACTTCATTGTATACATAGGGATATATAGAAAAATAGCATCAAGAAAAACTTCTTTTAATTTGTCTACAAATTGTGCAGTTTTGCTAACTTTCTGAAGATTAAATCAGGCCAATTATCTTTTTTTCATTAAAAAGAGAATCAGTGGAGTGAAACAGAGAGATAAAGAAATTGAGAATGAGTGGTTAAAGAAAAATATTACAGCCTCAATAGCCCTGTTCTAGTTATGTGAAGTGAAATTAACATAATTAAGTAGATTAATTAAATCAATCTCATTTACTGCTTCCTCCAAATGCAATGCTTCAATATCACAACCTACTGCATATAAAGGTATTCTTTGAAAATGGTTTTCAAATTCTTCAACCCTCCTGAAATATTTTTAATTCACTGATTTGTGGAAGGTTTTTTGTACATGCAACTATTTGGGCTGAACAGGAATAACCTCTTCCTATACGTTTCATACAAAGTGTGACAAATTGTGGTGCAAACCTACATCTTATCCTGTTCCCACCTATGGGCACTCATGGGGCCAGATGTCACTCTCTTTGTAACACGAGTACTGAGTATTGCCTTTGGCTCAGGTAAAATCTGAAAATACTGTGAACAGCTTATTTCTAACATGCATATGGTGAGAATTCTATCCCTTCACTTCCAACTTCTAAAGAAGAATTGTTAAGATCTATATGTTCAGAATTCATTTGCTTTCTTCATAGAATGTAACATGTAACCTAAATTTAGAATATAATCTAGAAGGAGTACATTCCACTCATTGTGTCTGTGCCCATGCTAGCCCTTCTACTGGAGTTGATCACTTCTAAAAAAATCTAGGCGAATTAAATCAATTGCCTTGCCCATTATGAATCCACACTGACTAGTGTGGCTTTCTAAGTATTCATTAATTTCATCCCAAATTATGAATTTCTACAAATTTTTACAAAGAGCTATCTGAAATATCTGTGAAATGTTACTAATCCTTTATAGCAAGTAGTGAATGTTTCTCTGGTCTCTTCCTTGGCTAAGATCGTCTGGGGGAAATGCTTTTATGGGTCTAGGATTCTTGGTCTGTGTGTCTTGTGCCATCAGTAATCACTGTTCATGGGAGCTTTGAGACAATTCTGAAAAAATGTGATCGGGTCATACAGTATGTAAATGCAATATTCTTCTTGTGGCTGAGACTCATGGCACAGACACCATCAGCCACTCTGCATTGACAGTCAGTCCTCAGCATGAAAGCAGCATTTTGTCTGAGTCAGTATCCTTAGACAAGATGGAGGCTTGAAAAACCAGTGGAGTGTACCATATAGGTAGAATTTCTTAATGAACTCTGTGCTGCATCATCTACCTATGCAAGTGTGGCTGGTATTCATTTTAAACTCCTAATACCTGCTTTTCGTTGTAATGGTGTGGGAGCTGATTGGTTCACTTCTTCACAGTGGTGGCCAATCTGATGCTGGGGGTTTATGTTTCTGTTTGAGGCACAATGGATTCTTCCAGAAGGGGGTTTCTAATGAGGCTGTGGACTACCACAGAATCCTGCTGATCAAGAAAGTGGGTTGTCGGGACCAGGGTAATTGGCTTGAACTCAGGGAATGGAGCAAAGTTAGATCAAGAGTTGGAACTAGATCTGGACTTGGCCTCAGAGAATATACGTGCGCACAGGGCCAGATAGTAGAGCATTTAGTTGTTCCATTCCCCACACTCTACAGCACATTGATATCATTTAAATCATATTAATTACTTGAGAAATATTAAAGAGTCATTTATGATCCTTTGGTGTTTTTGGATTACGACTACAGTCCCAGTTGTCAAATGTTTCAAAACCATGTGTTCCTGTAGATTGATTACTGGGTCATAAACTATGAAGAAAAATAGGCATTTCTTTTCTTTTCAGAGAAAAATATAGCCCATGATTATCTTAGCTGATCTTGGCTTTTCCCGCCCACCACTAACAAACTGCGTACTTATTGTAAAGTTTCCTCGTTTTCCCACAGGATATCAAGTGAACATTCTCCCAAACTTCAGATACGAAGCCACAGTTACTTACGAGCAGTCAGCGAAGTCTCAATTAATCGAAGCTTGGACAGCTTGGATCCCGCGGTGCTTCTCGCCTCACCCAAATTCCGCTCTCGCAATGAGAGTTATATGAGAGCCATGAGCACCATCAGTCAGGTAGGCGACCTGTGATCATTTTAGATTTAAATTTTAAGTCACCTGACTTACCCTGAGCTAAATGGTACTTGGTGTAATCTCTATCTGTAGGTGAGTGAAGTGGAAGTTAATGGACAATTCGAATCTGTTTGTCAGTCAGTGTTTAGTGAACTGGAGTCCCAAGCAGTCGAAGCACTGGATTTGCCAGGATGTTTCCGTATGCGAAGTCACAGCTATGTGAGGGCTATTGAACGTGGCTGCTCACAAGATGATGAAAGCTTGTCACTTAGGTCAGCATCACCACCACGAACAACCACGACGGTGAGGACCATCCAAAGCAGTACTGGTAGGTTCTTGGATGATCTCCCTCTGTATCTAGTGAAACCCAAATTTCCCTAAAGAGTGTGGGCGGGTGTGATTAGGGAAGGGAAAAATAATGAAATAAGTGCAACATTTTTCTCCATTAGTTGACTGATTTTCTCCATAATTACTAATAATAACATTTAAATGCTCAAAAAAATGCATAGTTCAAAGCCACATCTGTTCAAAATATCATTAGCAGATTGTTACTTTTGGAGAAATGCAATTATTCTCCCAATTTTCATTCAAAAAATTGTGGGAGCTAGACTCTTCCCAGAATATGTGACCCACAAGAATAAGCCCACTTTAGTGGCAATTTATTTGAATAGTAAACACAGGACCCCACAGATCAGGAAAATTTTCAAGCTTTTGCTACTGGACATTAATTGGATGGAAGATCCTAGGCCACTGCATGGCTGTCAGTGGCACAAGCTCAAAACATTCTATCTGCTGGCCCCCTCCCCGAATCCCCCACCTCTCCTGTTCATCAAAAATGTTTATTCGTGCCTGCAGTATTATTAATAAATGATAAAGATGCATTTTCTGTCTAATAGCCTGTACATTCAATTGGAGAATCAGTACTGTCTAAATGAAAGATTTATTTTATCTCCATTGGAAGTCTGAATGCCAGTGTATCAATCCTTCGTGATGACAGACACTTTCAAGAAGGTGCCAATGTTTGTTCTCACGTAAAGTTGACCATAACTGTCTTTCCATTAATCACTGATAATTATTTCTTGAAATGTCAGAATTGTTTATTTGGGGGGGAAGTGGGGGAGCTCCAGGATTTTGACCCAGTGACAGTGAAGGAACGGCGATATGTTTCCAAATCAGGATGGTGAGTGGCTTGGAGGGGAACTTCCAAGTGTTGGTGTTCCCATCTATCTGCTGCCCTTGTCCTTCTGGATGGTAGCAGTCGTGCGTTTGGAAGGTGCTGTCTAAGGAGCCTTGGTGAGTTTCTGCAGTGCATCTTGTAGATGGTACACACTGCTGCTGCTACTGTGCGTCGGTGGTGGAGGGAGTGAATGTTTGTGAATGGGGTGCCAATCAAGTGGGCTGATTTGTCCTCAATGCCGTCCAGCTTCTTGAGTGTTGTTGGATCTGCAATAGCTGCACTATTAACTTGCATGATTTGATGGGGATATGGAGTGTTCACATTCCTCTTTGTTATTCAGCACTAACTTACAGTAAACTTACAATGCTGTAGATATTTTGGCCTGCCAGGATACTCAGAGCAGCCAAGTTTTCTTCTTCCAGGGGCTAGTTTCGAGACATCATCAAATTTGGAGAAATAAATGGTTGTTGGATTTGTATTCAAGTTGAAGCATGTTATGTGGTGAAAGGAACATTTCCCAAGTATTATCTGTACAAGTAGTCCCATGTCAAGACTGGCATGACTTTGATTCAAGACAGTGCTTTGGCTACACCTATCACTTATGCCAGTTTCACAAGAGAATTGTCCATTTGCAAGGTGTGACCTTTTAATGCACCAGAACTTGCTTTCTTACAGAGGGTAGAATTTTAACTGCTATTGGGGGGTGTGGGGCAGGTTTGGGTATGAGCGGGGAGTTAAAGCCCCGAAAAGTGCTGGCAGGTCAGGAACCAGACATGATCCTGCCCACTTGCGGGTTTTACCGGAGCATATTTGGTGACAAGCGGGAACCCCCTGTGGAGTTGTCAGCTAAGTAATTTACATGTTTAAGTAGTCAATTAATTGTGAATTTAACTCAGGATTCTGTAATTAGCAAGGTTTCCTGAGCTGGGTGAAACTTGCCAGGGTCAATAAGGTGGGAGCACAGTGGGGAGCCATTGTTCAGTGAAGCTGATAGTGAAGCCTTTAAACAATGAAATTGCCTATGTGAAAGGCTTGTGATCATGACACTTGTTCAGAGAGTCAGATTTCACTGATTCACAAGTGATTTCTAGTTTTTGGAAATTATTTTATCCACTTTGGACTTCACTCATTTTGATCTGATCTTCCCTGCTGTCAGCCTTCACTGCAGCATGGGAGAAATATCTAACTCTACATTAGATCTCTGATGAAGAACAAGAGAAGCGACAACAGCAACACCATCAGCAGCAGCGCCCTTCTCCTCAGCCACATGCCACTCCAGAGGGCAGAGGGGATGGATAAAGAGATCCAGCTCGAAGAAAATGATACTCCCATTACAGGTTCCACCGACAGAGGATCAGTTTTCTCAATATGTCAGACTTTCACGGCAGGTCGTTGCTGATAACTGACGCCTCCTGGAGCAAGTAGTAGGGTTGCTAGCCCTCGCAGAATGGCGAGGAGTCTCCTGGAATTGGCATCAACCTCCAGCTGGCCAAAAAAGCCTTTCAGGAGATTTTAAAACAATATTCCACTGATGGCATTAGTCCACAAGCATCATCACCCCCAAGACCAGGAAGGAGGGTCCTGAGGCGCTGGAAGGGACACGTAGTCTCTCCATCCCTGCTTGGCGGAGAGCAGAGAACTGGGTGGAAAGCAGGCTACAACTCCCAGGGGACACTGGGGCCAGGGGCAAGATGGGAGACATGACTTGTGAAGTGAAATGCCAGAAGCTGAGGTAAAGGGTGAGAGTAGCAGCTGCAAATGTCTGTGATATAGAGTAAGTAGCAATTCAGTTGAGCTTGAGAATTTATTGTCACTGATGTTTCCAGTGTCTCTCCCCTGCCTCCCCCCAAATATAGCGCATCAACGTCAGTAAGAGGAGGTGGGGCAGGATTTGTATTTTCTCTGTTCGTATGGGCAATTCATAAACCTCGAACCTGCTCATGCCACACCACCGGCTTTGTGTGATGTCGCTTCTGCTGACGTCTCTCGAAATATGTCCAGCCTGAATCGGCAACCCTAGTAAGTAGAACTGGTGGAATGAATGAGCATGCATTGCCACTGGCTATCACTGAGGGCAACCACTGGTTCTCTGTCTCTCCTTATTGTTGTGTGCATTCTTCTTCTGCAAGGAGAGAAAACAGAGAGTAAGGGCAGAAATTTCCCCCTGTCGGGGGGGGCTGTGCGGGGGCAGGTGGGAGTGAGCGCGAACCCAATCAGCGTCCCTGATCGGGGGTGTGCCGCCATTTTACGTGGGTGGGCCAATTAAGGCCCGCCCAGCGTGACGCACACCCGGAAGAGCTGTGCACTCCCTATGTGGGCGGGGGGCGGATTCCCTGAGGCACGGAGGTGCCTCAAGGAGATCAGTTTAAGTTTTGAAAAATGAAATAAAGTTAAAAAAAAATTTAAGGACATGTCCCCTCATGTGAAACATGTCCATTAATTTTTTCAAAAAATTTTATGTAATTAATAAACCCTTCATGAAACCTCATCCCGCCCGTGGATGAGGTTTCATGAAAAATGCAAAGACCACCTGGGCTCTTCGCCTGCCCGCCAACCTTAAGGTTGGATGGGCAGCATTCTTAACAACTTTAATTACTTTGTTAATGGCCTTAATAGGTCTTTGACAGTTTGGCAGGCTCGCAGCCGATGTGACTGCGTGGCTGCTGAACTGATAATCTAAATGATGCACAATGACTTCGAGACGCCCACCCGATATCACCGTGCGTCATTTTACGCATCGGGAAGCGGGCCCCGCCCCCGCTCGCCGATGGGAAAATCCTTCCCTATGAGTGTGAGAAATGGATTGTGCGGAGATGATGCAATCACAATATTTGTCGAGGGTGACTGTGAGGCATGGGTGAAAGATGTCAATAAGATGTAGAAACGTATGAGTGTTGGCTGTTTAGATGGGGATGTAAGGAGCTGCCTGGAGAGAGAGGAATGAATGGAGCTGTAAGGTGTATTGTTCTGAGGAGTGCTGTGCAGATTGCTTAGGAGGTCAGAGTGCGGGTTGCTTGAAAGTGGGAAGTCACTCAGCTTTCCTGCCCTCATGAAGCAATTGTACCACATGGAGCACTGTATCCAGGTTTGAGGGATGAGACTCCTGCTGCTCACTTCCTCGGCAACTTTCATCTACGCCATGCATGGTTTGAAAGGCTGGTCTCTTCCTCCTATCTGTGGAAACAGCACTCTACTTTTGTCCCTCGGATCCTGCAGCAGGAACCCCAGGCAAGAGTCAGAGACCTGGGGGTAGGAGGGGCCTTCTCACATCTTTCCATTTCTGTGATTGCTGAAGCCTTGGGAAGTTACATAGAATTCGTCATCACACCCACACAATGTGATTGGTTGGGAAATCCAGAAGTGGGGCACTAATACCGTGGCTGAGCTATAGAGCCATGACAAAGCCCAAAACTGAGCAAATGGTTCCCGACCCAATGCTCTCCCATGTGGATGTGAAAAAAAAATCACATAGCATTATTTTAAAGAGTAGGGGGGTTATCCCTATCATCCTCAATCAGCATTACTAACAATAGATTATCTAGGCTTTATCTCATTGCTATTTGTGGTAGCTTGCTGTGCATGAATAGGCTGCTGCATTTCCTTCGTTACAATAGTGGCTACTCCTCGAAAGTATTTCATTGGCTGTAAAATTGCTCTGGGATGTCCTGAGATCATGAAAGGCACTGGGCGGAATCGGCCCAAATTTGCACTAAGTGCTGTAGTGAGTGGGAAAAAGAACATTTTACCCATCAGCCGCAATGGTGGCTTATCACATTCCAATTCTGCCTCATTAATCATGCATTCCTGGGAAACACGCCGTTTCAATGGCGGGAGGGCTCTCATTCACCCACCACACAGTTACCTCGCCACTTCTTCATGCCGAGCGCTATATTTAAAGTGCAGCCGCACGCACACCTCTCAGTGCTTCCAGCCCAGGACTGCTGCACAGAAGACATGGCCCTGAAAGGCAAGAAGACTGCAGCCCCCCCAATTCCATGATGCACCCCTGGAATGTCTACTGGACACAGTTGGAGCCCACTGCGATGTCCTCTACCCCCACTCTGGCCACAGGCGGCCCATCATTGTCACCACTCTGGCTTCGGAGGCAGTGGCAGAGGTGGTCAGTGCCAACGCTGCAGAGAAGAGGTTCGCCATCCGGTGCAGAAAGAGGACGATTGATCTCATCTGTGCCACCAGGGTAAGGCAACCATCTCATCACTCTAAGCTCATACATTCACAAGCCTATCATACGTTTACTGGGATCTCACTCACTGCCAGCTCAAGCGATATGACCACTCACTCTCTCACACACACCCTCACATCTCCATCTGGCCTCATCTCCTCTGGAAACTGCCTCCTCAGCCCTCACCCTCGAGGTCACTTGCACGAGTCAACATGTTTCTCCACAAACACCCTGGGATACCCCCCCCTTTCCCAGTAATGGCCTAGCCCTTCAGCCTCTTCCCTTGCCTGGGCCCTCCCTCCCTGTTCTCTAAGCAAGCCATAGCCCTGCAGCCATTGAAAAGCCTTACTGCTGGTCTCACAAGTAGAGACCTGACCCCCCCCCCCACCCTAAAAGTGATGTGGTGCTGCCTGCAAAGCCTGGCGCTGATGACCACGAGCAAGGTAGGCAGACAAGCCTCTAAGTCCCAACTCGCCAAGTGCACGTCGCTTATGTTCAGTTGTGAAACATGTCGGCATGCAATCACGCCAACGTGCTCAGATGATCCAGCGTGTGTGGATGATTCCAGCAAGCTGGTCTTATAATAATATAATGACAATGTTGGAGGGGTAGATGTTTGTTAAAGAAAGGGATATTGCTGCTGGGAGTTCAAAATTTTAATTGAGCACAGCAGAGTTCAGTGTAAGTTGAGGCCACTGTTCATAATCTCAGCAAATATTTCATGGGAAGCTGCAGCCACAGCTTCAAAAGAGCGCACTCTGCTGTATCTTTCCTTGGAATGCAACAGCTGAGTTAGTGCTAGTTCCTGATAATTGTTCTTTGAACTCAGGTTTTTGTCTGAATTTGGCTTATCTTCTGCGTCAGTGAATTAATTTTAAATCATCAACCGTGTTCAGAGTCCTCCTTGCACAGCTGGTTCCTGATAAATGCATTACTTGTTGCCAAGAAACCTTCTGTTTTAATCAGGATTCTTTGTAACATGACTGTTTGAATCATTCAACCATTCACAGAGTAGAACACTGGGCTGGCTGTATTTTGAGTGTCGTTGAAAAAAATAATTGGGGAAGACTTCAATGAATGGATCAAGATTAATTGTTGTGCTTGGATTAGCTCTGTGCAATGCAGAGAATGAGAAGGTTTTAAACCACAATGTCAATGAATAGGAAACAATTTCGTCCATTGGGATTCTATGCAATTAGAATAAATGGAAAGGATTTGGATTCTTTTAGATTACTACATAGAAACAATTCAGTTTATTTGAATTTGATAGAAGTGGTTTATTCCTTGAGGATTTAGTGTTTTTCATTTGACAACAAAAACTATTTGCATTTATGTGGTGCCTTTAGTGTTGAAACATGAGCATTTCGCAGAGATGTAATGAAAACGAGACAAAGAAAGAGAGATTAGGAGGAACCTTGGGAACAAATAGGAAGTTATCCCCTCAAGCATGTTCTATCATTCTGTGAGATTGTTGCTGATCTGTGACTCAATTCCATTTATTTGCCTTTGCCCAAAGTTCTTTGATACATTTGGTTAACAAAATTCTATCAATTAGATTTAAAATTAACAATTGATCTAGCGGAAAAGAGTTCCAAACTTCTACTACCCTTTGTGTGCAGAAATGTTTCCTGATTTAATTTCCGAAAGGTTTGGCTCTAATTTTTAAACCATGCCCCCTAGTCTTAGACTTCCTAACCAGCAGAAATAGTTACTAACCACCCTAGCTGTTCCCCTTAATATTTTGAGAACTTTGATCAATTTTTCCCACAACCATCTAAATTCCAGGGAACAAAACCCTAGTTTGTGTAATTTCCCCTTGTAATTTAACCCTTGGAGTCCAGGTTTCTTTCTAGTAAATCTACACTTCACTCCTTCCAAGGCCAATATATTCTTCCTGAGGTTTAGCACCCAGAACCACTCATAGTACTCCAGATGTAGTCTGACCAGGGCATTGAATAGCTGAAGCATGACGTTGTACCCCTGTTTACTCCAGTCCTCCAGAAATAAAGTCCAGCATTCCATTAGCCTTTTTGATTATTTGCAGTATCTGTTCATGACATTTTAATGATCCATGTACCCCTAAGTCTCTTTGTACCTTCACTGTTCATAGCTTTTTATCACTTAAAAAAAAAAGAACAGGATACTTTCTATGTCCAAAGTAGTGACCTCACATTTGCCTACATTAAAATTCATTTGTCACAGTTTTACCCATTCTTTTAATCATTATTATCTCTTTGTAAGTGTACCCTTCCATCTATACTACTTACAATGCCACCTATCTTTGTGTCATTGGCAAATTTGGTTATGTGACTTTCTATCCTGTCACCTAAGTCGTTATTAATATGATGAATAGTTCCCTATGGGACACCACATTCTACCATTTAAGAGTACTTTCCCATTATCCCTTCTTTCTATGTCCTGTCACTCAGCCAATTTCTTAACCATGCAAATAATTTGCCTTCAGTTCGGTGAGCTTCAATTTTAGAGAACATCTCTTACAAGGGACTTCATAAATTGTCTTCTGGAAGCCCGTATAGATAATATCCATAAACACTCCCCTGTCCACTACTTTAGTCACCTCTTCAAAAAATTCAATCAGATTCATCAGGCATGACCTATCCTTTACAAATCCATGCTGGTTCTCTCTAATCAGCTGAAGATTTTCAAGATGTTCAGTCACCCTATCCTTAATTATAACCTCTAGTAATTTCCTGACAACAGATATTAGGCTAATTGGTCTATAATTTCCTGTGTTTCCCTCTCTCGCCTTTCTTAAATAGCAGAGTGCCATGCTTAAGTTTCTGATCAAAAGGAACAGTTCCTGAATTGAGAGAGTTTGATGATCCAATGTTTTTTCAGAGGTGGGTTTTAAAGGAGAGGGTGGTGGAGAAGCAAAACCATTTAGAAAGTGTTACAAATGCTAGACTTTACAAGATGGTGTTAGGAAATGGAGATAGTTTAAATAAGTTATATTGGTATTTGTGGGTGTTAGGAATGAGGTTTAGCCTTAATGTTTAAGTTTGATTTGTATTTCTGTACCTGTGTTAAGAAAAGTTCAAGTTGAGTTTTAGTTTCACTTTAAAAGGTGCCTGCATTTCTAATGTAAGTTTACGACTATAAGAAAAGTTAAGCAAACGCAAGAGTCAAAAAACTGGGCTGTTGCCTAGCAACAGAGATCCACAGAGGCAGGTCTCTCCCACAGCCACACACAGAAGAAACTAGAAACAACAGTTTTTGAGTTCAGTTTTTGAAGACTGCTGCCAAGCAGAAGCAACCTAGAAGGGGCAGGTAGCCAGTCCCAAGCAAAAGTTGGTTGAAAGTAGCTGCCAGAGAGAGACTGGGGTAAAAGGGACAGATAGCAAGTCCCAAGCTAAAGAAGAAAGTCCCCAAGAATCCTAGGGAGTGGAACAGGAGAAAGTCCCAAGCAGACCTTCTAGTCAAAGGAAGGACAGGAACCTGGAAAAGGTCCTGTTAAGTGAAATTAAGAGTGAGGGGCAGAGAAAGGCTCCAAGCTTCAAGCGTAAAGCTTCAAGCTGCAAGCTGCAGGAAGCAGGGTCAAAGTAACATGAAGGCTTAAGAGAAGTCAGAAGGTCCAAAAAGGCAACTGAAGATCTATAACTCTTTGCTATGCGCATGTGAAGCTGTGATGTACTGTTGACAGCTGAGTCAGTGCGAGAGAGTGCGTGGAAGACAGCTTGAATGCATGTGATGACCCAGGGGAGAGGAACATTGGAAGGAGAGTTTGAAACCCTGGAAGTGAACCATTGCAGAAGGCATCTGAGAGAAAGTGTCGATTTGAGAGAAGATTCCAAGGCAAGTTGTTGGAAAGTAGAGATTGGAAACCCTCGAGTGAAATATGGAGTTCAGTGAAACTGGGTGGCTCATGGTGTAACAAGCATCTGGGGGGGTTAGTTGAGGAGAGATCCATAGCATCTGCCTGGGGTGGCATCTGTCACTTGGTTTCAGAGTGTGGTGGGCCTGACCACAGGTTGCCTATCAGTTTACATGGACTGTGTACTTACTGTGAACATTAGAGTATAAGGTAGCTTTGTAATTTGTGTTATCCTTACAAATCTGTATATATCTGTGAAGGTATAGTTGTGGGTGAAGGAGTAATGTAATATAGCTCATCTTTTCTTGTTTAATGAATGTTTTGTGCTTTTGTTAAAAGTTCATTACTGACTCTGGTCACTAGTCCCTCTCCACATATCTAAACAAACAAGTAAAAGCTAGGATCTATCAAGCTGGATTGCACCCTGGGATCAGGCTTGTCCAGTGGGAACCTCAGCTGGGGATCATTACAATGGTTATGTTGTAAAGTGTCTCCTTTAACTTAAGGTAATACAGAATATTCAGGATTGTGGGGTGAGGGGAGGGGGTGGTCATACGAAACCTCTGCCCAGAGACAGGATCGTGTGATCGAGTTTTCCAATGGAAAGAAACCCAAACTGAAACCTATTGAAATCAAGTATTAGTTTTCACATCTTGACACAGAAAAAGGGAC
Source organism: Cetorhinus maximus (assembly GCF_964194155.1). Classification (NCBI taxonomy): domain Eukaryota; kingdom Metazoa; phylum Chordata; class Chondrichthyes; order Lamniformes; family Cetorhinidae; genus Cetorhinus; species Cetorhinus maximus. Next base: position 113,537,391 of record NC_135882.1, on the reverse strand, counting down.
AACTGATTTTTGGAGATAGAGAGACACTTTAAGAAAGAGGAAAATTGCAGCTGCTGCTGTGAGAAACACATTTTCCGCACCCGCCCGCTGCCGTGATCTTCTGGTCCCGCCGCAAATCAATGGACTTCTGGCTGGGGCGCTGCCTCGCCCATGGTGGGTCCCACCCACGATGGGGTCAGAAAATCCCAGCCAGAGTAAACTGTCTTTGTGTTAACAACTAAGTGGAATGCTTGTAAAAGTTGGTTTTCTGTTTCAAAGGAAGGGACAGGACTGACAGGACCTTTGGAGATTTAAGAAACAAGGAGTCATCGAGGTAGGCCTTGCTGGTGAAAGTCAATTCTGGAATACTAAAGCTGAGTGGAACGATTTTCAAAGGACACTGCAAGTTATATCTGGTGTGACGGGGAGAAGTGAGCCTGCTGGAAAGCTGGGAATAACTTGGGACTTAATCTTGTATTGTTACACATCTGACAAAAGTGTGGTGCCCAGCAAAAGGAGTTGTAAGATGTATCACGATTGCATTAATTAATTAATACAAAAGTGTCCTTTCTTTAGTTTGGCCCTTAGCTGCATGTTAAGTAATTTTTGATCTGTTTTGATCTTAGTTTGCTTGTTACAGTAAAAGTCTTAAAACTCGTCCTTTGATCTGATTGGCTGGCAGCTCTTGCAGTCCTGGCAGTGCCAGAGCTCAATAGTGAGCACTGCTGGGATTGCAAGGCCCAGGATGAAGGCCCAAACAGATCCAAGACTCAGGTAAGTCAGGGGTATTGGGTGGGGAGGGATCGGGCACCTTATGAAAGCGGGCGAGGGAGATGGTGGATGTGGGTTTGCGGTGCAGGCGGGAAAAAAGGAAGAGTGGTTACTGTTATCGGAGGGTGCGCCCAATCCACAAAGGGCACACCCTCCCCAAAGATAGTGCTTCACTTTCTTACCACCTTTTCGAAAACTTTTTTGAAAGAACAGGCTGCCCACTCCTGCCTGCCTGCCTGCCCATGCCAACCATATTATTGCATGGGCAGCGTAATATTGGGGCCAATTGGCTTGTAAACAAGCTCAATTGACCTTTAATTGTTTATTGATATATGGCAGGCGGGCTGCTGATTTTGGCGCCTGCCCACCCCCTCCACATTATGGATATTATGGGGGACAGTCCAGGGGTTGGCGAGAAGACAGTGGGCTTGCCGCCCTGCTATTTTATGTGCCATCCACTGGGGGGGGGGGATGTAAAATCCAGCCCCATGAAGGAGATGTGTTTTAGATGTTTTCGAGGTATAAAACCCTTTTAATTCAAATATCTAGGTTACAAATTCTTAATTTATAACAAAGGGGTCTTCAGTTGTGCCATGAACAAATAAGATATGAATGACCAGTATTTATGAATCAAGTAGAATTTATTAAGCAAGATGTTACATTTACTTAACAAAAAGCATTGAAGACAGAGGGCAGAATCGTCCCAGAATAATGACTTTTTTCCCGCCAGCCACAATGGCGGCTTTTCACACCGTATCATCCCAAACCCGCCACATTAATTGTGCATTCCCAGGATACGTACCGTTTCGATGGCGGGCAGGCTCCGATTCACCTGCCACGCGGTCACCTCACTGCTTCATCACGCCAGGTACCATATTTAAAGTACATCCGCGCTCAGTGTTTCCAGCCCAGGACTGCAGCAGAGAAGACATGGCCCCGAAAGGCAAGAAGGCTGCAGCCCTTGAGCACCTTTTGGACGCTGTGGAGGCCTGCTATGATGTCCTCTATCCCCACTCTGCCCGCGGAAAGGGCGCAACATTGCTACTCTGGCTTGGGAGGCAGTGGCAGGTGATCAGTGCCAATGCTGCACAGAAGAGGTTGGCCATCCATTGCAGATTCAGGATGAATTATCTCATCTTGCAGCCAGGGTATGACAACCAGCTCATCACTCTAAACTCACACACTCAAGTCCATCACACATTCACTGGCATCTCACCCACTGACAGCTCATGGGACATCACCACCCATTCTCACACACATACCCTTACATGTCCATCTAGCCTCATCTCCTCTGGAGATTGCCTCCTCAGCCCTCACCATCTTGAGGCCACTTGCACAGATCAACATGTGCCCAAACACATACCCTGGGATACCCTCCTTTCCCAGTACAGCCCTCACCCTGCAGCCTCTTCCCTCGCCTGAGGCCACTTCTCCCCCTTCCCCAAGCAAGCCCTAGCCCAGCAGCCATTGCAAAGCCAGCCACATATGGCTGATCTGGTAGGTAGAAACCTGCCGTGAGCCCCCCTAAAAGTGATGTGGTGCTGTCTGTGAAGCCTGGCACTGATGACTGCGAGTGCTGACCGAAGCAAGGTAGGCAAACAAACTTTGAAGTCTCAAGCGAAGTGCAGCCCACCAAGTGTATGCCTTATATATGCTGTTGTGAAACATGTTGGCATGTTTTCCCGCTGACGTGAGCGGACGATCCAGCAGTGGGGGATTAGTCCAGTGGGCTGGCCTTATAATGATATGCTGATGTATTACGATGAGGTTCCCGACATCCAATGGTAGGGAACATGGCCCTCTATCGACGGGTTGAGCGGATGATCACAAACTGGTTTCATGATGTCATGAAACCGATTTTTGGCCTACTCATCATATTGTCCGCTCACGCTCAATGCCAGTTGGCACGGAAAATCCCCGGCCAGAGTGGAAGTTTCTTATCCCTCAATAGCCTAGGATTCCTTGAATGCTGACAGCACAGTCAATGTCTTTCTTCTTCTGTCTCTGAAGTAATGTTGAACTACATCGCAGAATAATTACACCACAGAACCAATGGTGAAACTGTGCCAAGGAAGGCTGATTTTAAACCCTAATTCTGATGTTCCTCATCACTTACTAAGAAATAGTCCAAATTAACCCCTTTCATTGGCTAAGGGTATGGATCACCTGGTGTCACCCCACCTCTGTAACTGGAGTCATGTAGGCTGAGACAAATGTCCATCTCTTATTTCTTTTAGGCCCCAGAGGTTATATTCCATTGAAAACAAATGATGCATTCTTTTAGGTATAGATTGCAGTTGTACAAACAATGCTACATCCTCTTATCAATAATACAGACGGTTGTCGACAATCACACAAACATGTTAACCTGTTGCCACAGATACTAAGGGAATTAAGAACAGATGTTAGCAGTGGTTCCTAGCAAGGCATCTGAATGAAATATAGGTGTTCTTATGCTGTAGGCATGATTAATAGATCAAGGTGTTAGGAAACCTAAGTCTAATTCAAAGACAGGGCTTTGTCTAATAAACATCATGATAAAGAAACCATGTTGAGTTCGAACTGTTGAGTTCAAAACGTACTTACCACTTTAAGACTTTAAGTTTCCTAGTCATTTTGGCACCTGTTAAGGTCATTTGGTTATCAAAAATAACAACAAATCTCACAGACACAGCTGCATCCCTGTTCTCAGCCTGCTTTAACAGTTAATTGTGTCTCTCAGCAAACAGAAATTCAAACTGGGCCATTTAAAAGGTGGCTAAAATGTTACTTCAAACCAATATAGAACCCTAGTACTATTATCAAAATCTTACAGACAGGAGGACCAATGAGAACCTCCTTTTCACATTTTGTGCACTCAATGTTGCACACAGGCCTCTTGAAAAATGTATGGTACATGTTACACAAGATATTTTACTGCTAATAACATATTACTGGATCTAGTGGGTATATTGGCAGGTTGTTTCCATATTTTAAGAGTTATAAATTAAGCAGTTTGAACCATGATTACATTTTCCTAACTTTAGGCTTGTGGATTATTACAAAATGCAGCAAAGCAGTAACAGAGATATTGGAATTGCTGGACCAAAAAAGACCAAGATCCATCTAGCTTGCTCTTTACCAGTTCAAATAATCACATGATACAATAATAATGGAGTTCTTGATTTATGGAAAATCAATCCTCTTATTAACAATACAAACTGTTGCAGACAATCACATAATTAGTCTACAACAGACTCAGATATGAGGTAAGGAAACCCCCAGTGATGGAACCATGACTCCAAAGTCACCTGTTTCTTTCAAGTATACCACACTGAACTCATTTAATATCTGAACTTAAACATATTGTAAAGAGCCTGTTTTTTTATTTTTCTTGGACTGTAGCTTTAAAATTGGACTGTGGTTTTAAAAAACTACTATGGCTGCAGTTGAAAGATATGTTCACTGGAGCAAGATGAGGAAAAGCTACAATGTTGCTATCCTGGAACATAGGGTGCCAGAAGAGAACAGGATGGTGCCGGAAAGGGGTTCTGGACTAAGGGGAACTGCCTGATGACAGCATTTTAATTGGCTCCTGATCAGGGTTTCCTGTGGTAACAGTGCAGGCAGAACTGCTCCTAGCCCACAAATGGGAAGACCTGAAACCTCTCTCTCCTGTGTTCGTAAGATTCCAGCAATTCTGCCATAAGAGCTAGCTGGTTATCCCTCACATCTCTGTAACCTGCTTTCTCTGAAAACCCCTGTCAAGAGGGAAAGGGGGAAGAAGCACCAGTAGAGACATTGAAAAGCAAGTTTTTCAACCAGTGAACCACAGACTGAAAGTGCTGGGAGACCACCTCGTGTCATCAACAACAAACTGCAAGGAATTTGGGAAGACATGAATCAAAATCAACCCATCTAATCCTGTACTCCCGATTGGTGCTATTGAACTGTTTTACCTCACCCTTAAAATCCATGTTTTGTGTGTCTTGTGTGTGTGTGTGTGTGCGTGTGTGTGTGTGCGCGCGCGCGCGCACGGTTTGTGTATAGGGGTTTAAGAAGGGGTAGAGTTTAAATTATTGAGTTAGAAGTTAGCAATTCATATTTCTTTCTTTTGCCACTAGTTAAAGACAATTTGTTCAATAAACAGTTATTTACTTATTAAGTTTACAAACCTGGTGCTCGTATTCTGTTAACCTAAATTAAACAGTTAGGTAGAATAGGGGTAATCTGGTGTTTTGGTCAAGCTTTTCACATTTGTCGTGGCTCGGGGAACAGTGGAGCTTGACATTACAGTGCACTATTCCCAGTGAGTCGTGACAATATACTGTACTACATATTTTCTGAAAGAAATCTAATTTTGATTTACATCTGCTTCTATTGTTGCTCAAGGAAATCTGTTCATTAAGTTACTTATTTGATCTCTGAAATAATGGCCAATAATTTGCTGTCAAAATAATGGGGAGGCGAATAGCAGTCACCATTATTAAATGTAAATGTTACAGCAACTTCAGGTGACAGTAGATGCGTGATTAATGGCGGAAATCCCAAAGACGGATGTGCTACACTGCATATGCTTTGTGATAACAGCTTCTTACAGTCTGTTGCACTATTAAAATGCATTAAATAACATGAATTTGCTGTACATGTATTTTAGATATGAACTAAACTCACCACAGAAAGTTAATGTTCATCAATTTCAGTCTATGTACCTTTATAACAATGTGATGAACTTTAATTATTGCAAGTCAACCACTCTGGCACTGAAAAGTAACTATTATGAGCATGTAGTCTCATTTTTTGGGGTTTTAATTGTTATTGGAGAATTAAAATGTGTAAAGTTGTATCATTTTTTTAAAAAAGTTTACTTTTCCCTTTGTTTCTTTTTTTCTCTCTCTTAATCCAATATTTCTTCCCCTTCACTTTATTCCTGTTTCTGTACCTGATTTAGCATGGAATTCATCTACTTTAATTTACTCTTCCTTCTCTGCCCTTAATTTTACAACTCTTCAAGCTGATTGGCTAAGGAGATACACAGTTCATTGCCCTGTTCACTCGCAGATGTCCAGTTTCCCTCACTATATTGTTATCATATCACACCTTCAACAACTTTCCATGCAAAAAATTATAAAACCAAAACATGCAAAGGGAAGTCCCTTATGAACACTGTTAGATTCCGTTCTACAGCAAATGATAAGCCACTGTTTCCATAGATTTATTTTGAATATGCTATACTTCATGTGTAAGCTGTGCCCTCTAGCTTTACAATTATGGACGAATTAACGCAGCTTGTCAAAGTGTGCATTATTCTTTAAAAGCCCCTCCAAAAATCCAAAAAATGGCAATCATATCACCCCTCAGCCTCCTCTTTTTCAGTGAGAACATGCCTAATTTATTTAAATGCTCATCAGAATCCAATTCCTCCATTCCCTCAATCATTCTGGTTGCCTTCTTATGTATCCTTTCAATATCTGCACACTATCTTTTTTGTACTGAGGCAACCAAAACTGTTCATATCATCTCACATCCAGTCGCATCCAGTCACTACTTCAGCTCAATGTTGGTATTTTAATACATTCCAACATCTAATTTCCTTTACTCAGCGCCACCGAGCATTGTTCTGCTATCTTTAATTTATTGTTAATCAGGATCCACAGATCTTTTTTTCCATGCACATTATTTTCTTTCCATTTAAGCACCAGTACCTTCCTGGATAATTTGACCCCATGAGAAACACTTTATAATTCTCTGCATTGGATTTCACCTACCACTCAACCACCATATAAATAATTCATCTTATTGCTAACATTAAAAGCAACCAGTAACTACAGAAACATGATGATAGTGAGTCATTATGTTCCACCATGTGATTATGTTCCGTAATTTACTAAGCATTATCTCTACAGGAAATAAAATGAGTCCTCCAAATCTATGTAATCAGGCCTCTACCGCCTTTGATGATGTCAGTGCAGACCATGAACCTTGCTTTTTAATCTTGTCCACCATGAGGATGGGGCGGGAATTGAATAAAATTGCAGTACAGTACTCAGCATCTGTTCTGATGCAGTCCTGCTTGCTGCCATTTTAACCATGCAATTTTCAGAGGTGGGAGAGGCACCCACAACAGGCATATGGGGCCTCATGGAGATAACAAAATTGTCATCCTATGATACAGTTAGGACCCCAAAGCAACCTTAATAAAAAGTGCAGCAGTCCCTCTAGAAAAACCATGAAACCTCATCAACGGGCGGGATGAGGTTTCATGTAGGTTTTTAAAAATTTTAATAAAGTTCTTGTGAAAATTATGGACTTGTCCCAACTCATTGTCACATGAGAGGACATGTTAAGGAAATTTTACTTTTCTATTTTTAGGCTTTTTACATTTTGAGCCGATCTCCCTGAGGCTGCACTTAGCCTCAGGGAGATGAGTGCGCATGTGCGAAAGAGCGCACTCTCAATTTTGTGATTACCCCCCCACCCACACAGGAAGCGCATAGCGCTTCTGTGCAGACATCACGCTGGGCGGGCCTTAATTGGCCCGCCCATGTAAAATGGCACCAGGGGCGCTGATCGGAAGCACACCTGTGCGCACCCGTCCTTCAACTTCGCCCCCGACAGGGGGGGTATTCAGCCCCATGTTTCCGTCAATTTTCACTAACATGAGATAAGGGCATGGGTAGCCCTTCTGCACACAGCACTCACGCTCTTGCTGGCTCAGCTGTGGTATTGGGCAGTCCAACTACTCCCCTCTCCCACCCACCCCCAGCAATTTTGGTGCAGTCAGGGCCCTTCATTAAGAATATGTGGTTCATAGCACTTCAGAGAGTTGTGAACCATGGGGGAACCCCTGTCCCAAACGGGGACAAAAAAAAATGTCACCTCCTGGAATTCTTTCATTGATAGGCTTCGAATTGCTAAAAAATAACTGTTCTTTCAGTTTCACTGGTTAGGTCCTGTATTGTAAGTTAGATGTGTTTTCACTGCAGTGATTGGTTATAGGGCTTCAGCCTGCAAAGATTAGTTTATCATCATTGTGCAAGTGTTGAGATGCATTGTGCAAGTGTTAGAGTACTTTTCACATTGGAAAATGTGCTATTATGCATTCAAGACTGAAGAAAACAGTGCTTGGGAATTCTACTTCATGATCTCAAATGATTTAAGTGATCACAGCCCTTTAAAATTTATGAAACCTGCTCCTCCCCTTAACCTTAAGAGAAAAAAAAATGGACACCTGCTGCTTGAATGCATTGATTGTTAGCCATCTGGTGTAGCTTAGTAAAAACATGTAACTTGCTGTTTCAATGGACTTAGTTGTCTGGAACTGTAACAATTTGTCATGACAACTAAGTTCATTAGCAATGCTTGTCAGTGTTTCAAAAGCTTCTGAACCACTTATCTTAGCAGGGGGCTGCTTTCACAATTTGCTTGACTGTTTTAAGAGGTTATTAAAGGATTATGCCTTTGATGTGGCTTCTGAATACATTTTTTACAGAAGATAAACTACTTTAGTGGATTTAAATGTTTTTGAACAGGTTCTTTGAGTTTTTTTTTCAGTATTAACTGAAATGGGATTGAGGTCAGGAGTGAGAGTTTGAGGGCCTGACATTCATCACTACAACTGGGCTGATGTCCCAGTAGATGGAGGTGGGAATTCTAGCCTGCCAGCCTGGCCATCTTCCCACCTCTTTCCGCCTTGAGCCTGCCTCTGGAGACGATGGGCATAACTCCATCCTGCCCCTGCCTCTCTGGAGTAAAAATATAGTGGACAGCAGCCCTTTTAAAGGAGATCAGTCTACCGAATCAGGAAGTTTCCTGACTCTACTTTCCTGCCTCCTCAACAAAAATCTGGTCGAGTTACCAAAGCAAATAGCCTGCTTACTGAAAGCATCTTTTGTCTGAAGTAAAGTAGATGTGTAAAGTTATATGTCCTATGATTCTGAATTGAAAATAAGTTACTAAAGTTGTATTTTCTCTTTACACATAATCTGATTGTTTCAGTTTATTGCAAATTACTAATATCTGGAGGTTTTCAAAGGCACTTGGCACCATCTGCGTGAATGCCAATGTTATCAGTCTCTGTTTGTAGACTTATGCTTAGCAAACATGAAAAACGATGAAGCAAATCACTGCTTAGAAGCATCATGATATGTTTTCCAATATGTCATTCTTCTCTCTCCAGGCTAATAACAATAATAAATTAGGATGAAAATCACCCCTCTGCTGTAATTGTTTGCAGTGTTGTGTTATTAGTATTCCAGAAACTGTATATTTGTCAGGCAAATATTACAAGGTTGCAGTTTTTATCACTTTTAATTTCCTTTTGTCTCTTGTGATTATGCTTTAGATCAACCATGTATGAATGATCTTTCAGCAGTCACTGATTAGTAGCAAGTCATGACGCAAGCTAGCATTCTATTTCTTATATGTGTGATTCCAGACAGATCTAGTTTATTATATTTGCTGCTCATCCTACGTACAAAATAACACTTATTTTGGAGTTTATTATCACTGTACAAGTCTCAATCATGGCCTAGAATATCCAAGGAATTATGCCTGGATTATACTCCCAAGGAATTCCACTATTAGATAGAAAGCCTTCTGAGGGAGATAAGATGCCAATATATGATGTATCATGCTAACATTACACAATATATGTCTCTATGATGCTGGGTGAGAACATAACTAAAGTTAAAAATCAGAACAAGAAGGATATTTGCTGGATAGTGGTAACACACTATCAAACATTTAAAACACCGTCATTACTGGAAAGCCTATTGTCATCTTCTTAAATATAGCCAGCTCTCTCAAATTTGACTTCTGGATTTCCCATCCAAAATTCCGCCCCCAGCTATGCATCCCACTTTGTTAATATCCAGGTTATAGATTCTGTTGGCATGCCTCTTTGTTGTACACCTCTCAATATTTGTCTCAGCTAATTTTGTGTCCCACAAAACTGTAACTTACAGTTTTTCTAGATAGAAAAAGTAGAAAGATTGCTACTGCCTTGAGGGTGCTACAGCTCACAAGTTTAGATTAGACCATGTGAACTATGTTGCGATGGTATAACAGTGTATGCAAAGTTGCATAAATTTACTTAGGCACACCTCCTGAAAACATGCAGCTCCTTTCCTTCATAAGAACATAAGAAATAGGAGCAGGATTAGGCTATTTGGCCCCCTCAAACCTGCCTACCAAAGTGCCTGACCTCACACTTTCTTGCATTAAACTCCATCTGCCAAGTTTTTGCCCACTCACTCAACCTATCTATATCCCTTTGCAGATTCCTTATGTCCTCATCACAACATGTCCCTCCACCTATTTTTGTATCGTTAGCAAATTTGGATACATTACACACTCCCCCTTCTCTAAGTCATTAATATAGATAGTAAATAATTGAGGCCCGAGGACTGATCCTTGTGGCACTCCATTAGTTACGTCTTTCCAGCCTGAAAAAGACTCATTAATCCTGACTCTCTGTCTTCTGTGTGTTAACCAATCCTCAATCCATGCTAATACATTATTCCCAATACCATGAGATCCTACCTTGTACAATATCCTTTTATGTGGCATCTTATCAAATCCCTTCTGGAAATCCAAACATACTACATCTACCGGTTCCCCTTTATCAACTCTGCTTGTTATATCCTCAAAGGACTCTAGCAAATTTGCCAAACATGATTTCTCTTCCACAAAACCACGTTGATTCTGTTTGATTGTGTTAAGCTTTTCGAAATGTCCTGCTATTTCTTCCTTAATAATGGACTTTAGCATTTTCCCAATGACAGATGTTAGGCTGACTGGCCTATAGTTTCCTGCTTTTTTGTCTCCCTCCCTCCTTGAACAGGGGCATCACATTAGCAGTTTTCTAAACCGCTGGGACGTTCCCGGAATGAGTTCTGGAATATTTTAACCAATGCCTCCACTATCTCTGCAGCCACTTCCTTTAAAACCCTTGGATGCAGGCCATCAGGTCCTGGTGACGTGTCTGCCTTTAGTCCCATTAGTTTGTCAAATACTTTGTCCCTCATCCTCCCATTAACTTCTTGCTTATCTGATATCTTTGGGATGTTTATAGTGTCCTCCACCATGAAGACTGATGCAAAATATTGGTTTAAATTATCTTGCTATTTCCCTGTTCCCCATTATCAATTCTCCAGTCACAACCTCCAAGGGTCCCATGCTCACTTTAGCCACTCTCTTTTTATATACCCGTACAAGCTCTTGCTGTTTGTTTTTATATTTCTTGCCAATTTACTTTCATAATCAATTTTCTCCCTCTTTATTAGCTTTTTAGTCATCCGCTGCTGGTTCCTAAAAATTCCCAATCCTCTGGCCTACCACTAGTTGTGCTGCTTTGTATGCCTTAGTTTTTGATTGGATACTCTCCTTGACCACCTTTGTTAACCACGGGTGGTTCATCCTTCTCAGCAAGTCCTTCTTTTTGACCAGGATAAATTTTTACTGAGCGTTATGAAATATCTGCTTAAATGTCTGCCACTGCTCATCCATTGACCTTCCCCTTAGTCTATTTTCCCAGCTCGCTTTAAACAACTCTTTCTTCACACCTCTGTAATTGCCCTTATTTAAGTTGAGGACACTGGTTTGAGACCCGAGTTGCTCGCCCTCAAACTGATTTTGGAATTCGACCATGTTGTGATTGCTACCCCCTAGATGATCCTTAACTATGATATCTCTTATTAATCCCACCTCATTGCACATTACTAGATGTAAAATAGCCTGTTCCTGGGTAGGTTCTGCAATGTATTGCTCTAAACATTCCCTGATGCACTCTACAAATTCATCTTCCATGTTACCCCTGCCAATTTGATTTGTCCAGTCAACATGCAGATTAAAATCACCCATGACATTGTAGCGCCCTTCTTACATTATTTCCTGATTTATACTTTGTCCTACAGTGAGGCAACTCTTAGGGGGCCTACAGGCCATTCCCACCCGTGACTTCTTCCCCTTGTTATTCCTTATTTCCACCCAAACTGATCCCATATCACGATCTATTGCACATTTAGCACTACTCACCACCGTACTGATACCTTCCTTTATTAACAAAGCTACCCCACCTCCTTTTCCTCTTTGCCTATTTTTCTAGAATGCCGAATATCCTTGAATATTGAGTTCCCAGTCTTGGTCACCCTGCAACCACGTCTCTGTAATAGCTATCAGGTCATATTCATTTATTTCTATTTGTGCCGTCAACTCATCTATCTTGTTACAAATGTTGTGTGCATTCAGATAAAGAGCCTTAAGCTTTGACTTTTTACCATTATTACTCATTCTGGTTCTAATTTCTGCTGCACTATTCTGGTTACATTTTGTGCCCCTTCCTGTCACACTTTGATTATTGTTTGCCTCTTCACAGCCCTACAGCTCTCTCGTTTCTTCTTGAGTTTTTAAACTTCCCTTCAATTGTACCATCCCCCCCACTAATTAGTTTAAAGTCTTATCTACAACCCTCGTTATACAATTCACCAGTACACTGGCCCCAACATAGTTCAAAAGAAACCCGTCCCAATGGATCAGCTATCTCCTTCCGCGGTACTGGTGATAGTGCCCCATGAATCAGAACCCATTTCTCCCACACCAATCTTTTGTGTCAAGGCCCTACGGACTCTATAAAAATCTATTTGGTATCTCTGCTATCCCCATGAAAGTTGCTTTGTCCTTTGCTTTGACAAAAAGATAACCTTCAAAGAGGGTGACTGTGCTTTGCTGCACACCCTTACCTCTCCCCTAACAAGACCTCCAAGGATCCTCAGTAAATAAATGAGAGTTCTCCCCACATTCCTATTTCCAGACATTTTTTTTGCATGCAGCTCTGGCAACCTTTCCTACAGCTGGTTACTATTCTTTTCTAGAAGCAAAGTTTTGCAACAACTTCCCTCCTTTTAATGGTGAGAAACAGGTTTACCGGATTTCGTGCCTCTCAGTCTCACAGACCCCCTGCAGGAAGCCTTGTAAAATGAAGAGGATTGGTTAGCCATGCAAAATTTGGAGTGCAACCACCTTTGACACTAGCAATGCCAGTCAAGTGCCAGAACAGTATTGATTCTGCAAAAAACACAGGGGTCAAAACAATTTTTTTTTGTTTCAAGGGCTCTTATTGAGATTTTCTCTAGGGCTATTTTTTGATCTTCGGGGACTACTTTTTGGTTTTCAGGGTCTCTCTTTCCATTTTCCTTTATTAGGTTATTCAGTCACGTAGGAACGTCACCTTCTGTATTTGTGTTGATTTTTTTAGGGTTTCCTCCTTTAGATAAGGTTGCACAAATACCAAAGACTGCGTGTGTGCGCGTGTGCTTGTATTATATATAAATCTTTTAATTTGGAATCTGTGAGCCAGTCCTGCCATTCAGTTTTCTATAAACTCATTTTATAAATAAGATATGTTTTGTAATTTATTATAAATAACTCTCCCATGGTCTATTTCCAAAATGAAAACTCTAACTACTTGGCATGAGGTAACTTATTGGGAATGAGTCTCAGAACTGCAGCTCCTTTTAAAACTGCATTGCAAGCAATTAGCACTCTCCAGCATTCTTTGGTTTGGTTCTGGCAATTTCAAGTTTCTTTACCTCAATACTTCTGTTTAAAGTGAATGCTGAGTAACACATCAGGATACTGACTTCCAAGGGTACACTCATCCCGTACTTTACTGAGACATGTATGAGGCCAAAGGAACATTAATTGTGATTGTTTTACCCATATTAAAAATAAAGACTAGGGGCTGAATTTTCCCAGAATTGCACTTAGTGCGGTAGTGGGCGGTAAAATGGAGTCCTACCTGCTGATGAAAATGGCGGGTTTTCACACCGTATCTTCCCAAGCCTGCCTCATTATATATCCACTCCCGTGAAGCATGCCGTTTCCATGGCGCGCGGGCTCTCATTCGCCTGCTTGCCATCACCCTGCTGTTGCATCACGCCGGCTGTCATCTTTAAAAGGCAGCCGCCAGCAAATCGCTCATCACCACCAGTTCACCACCGCTGCCTGGGAGACATGGCCAGCAAAGGCAAAAAAGACTGCAGCCCCCCGCTTCAATGACGAGTCCCTCGAGTGACTGCTGGATGCCATGGAAGCCTGTCGGGATGTGCTCTACCCCTCCTCTGGCCGCAGGATGGGTAGCAATGTTACCAACCCAGCTTGGGAGATGGTGGCTGCAGTGGTTGGCATCAATGCCCTTCAGAAGAGGACAGCCACCCAGTGCCGCAAAAGAATGAATGATCTCCTCCGTTCCATCAGGGTAAGTCACTCTTGTCATCACTCTCAACTCACACACTCACAAACCCATCATACATCCACAGGGCCCTCACTCACTGCCAGTGCAAGAGACGTCACCATTCACTCTTTCATACACACCTTCATTGTCCTCATCCCCTCCATGGGACCACTCACCACACACACAGCCAGGCATATTTATCAGCTGGCCCAGCAGGCATCCTGATACACTCTCCCCTTCAGTCATAAAGGATCTATTAATTTTATAAAATGGTTATCAGATGACAAAGAATATATAGGGTGTGATTTTCTCCTCTGCAGACTAAGTGTGAAGGCGGGCGGGAAAAGTGGCATTTTCCCTGCCGATCGCAATGGTGGGTGTTTGTGCCTGATTGTCCACCTTGCACCTCATTAAATATTCATCAACAGGAAACATGCCGTTGCGCCGGTGAGCAGCCTGTGATTTGCCGACACTGCCATGACAACAATGGGTTATTGCGCCAGACTCCATAATTAAACCACACCCACACATATATTTTTCAATGCCTGAAGCTGAGGACTGCTGCAAGACAAAGTTGGCCCACAAAGAGAAGAAATCTGCAGCTCCAAAGTTTACCCATGCCTCGCTGGAACCTACTTGGCACAGTTGAGGCCTGCCAAGACCTTATGTACCCCCATCTTGACCCAAGGAGGTCGACAAAGATAACCAACCCAGCTTGGGTGGAGGGGCCTCTGGTGGTGAGCGCCAACTCCACCCAGAGGAGATCGGCCATAAGATACAGAAAACGCACAAATGATCTTATCCGCACAGCCAGGATGAGTCAACCTTCTCATGACTCTCAGCTCGCACTCTCACAAGCCCCTCACACACTCGCAGGATGAAACTCCACAGGGATCTCACATGCTGCCAATACAAGCAACATCACCACATACTCTCCCGCACAGACCTGACAATTCCATCACACTTCACATCCTGTGCAACTTGCGTACTCATCCTGAACATGGCTCCACTCAGCACACACACAGCCATCCTTAACATCTGCCTTGGCACACCTCATGCTCACACTCTCTCCATCTCTCTTTACACAGGCCAAGCTCGCCCATAATAAAAGGGAGAGGTCCCGGACCAGTGGGAGCATGGCAGAGATCTGGACCCTCACTCAGTATGAGGAGCATGCTCTTTGCCTGGCCAGAGAGGACCGGGACCGTGCCTGCAGCAATGGTGAGGTCAACGGCGCACACCCAAGTGAGGACCCTGCACCAGCTCTCCCTTCAGACTGCAAGACTGTCAGTGCAATATGAGTGCAATGTGATGTTTTGTATTTTGATGCCATGCACTAATTATCTCCACTCTCTTTCATACGCACCTCCGCCATGTGCCCTCGGGACACTGAGAGCCAGCCCCTCATCTCCAGCCCCCTTGACACGTTGGATGAGGATCCTGAGGATGCAACAAATGAAGACCCATCACAATGCTCACCCACACCCTCCACCAGCGCAGACACACACACCTAGGTGGGATCTTGATCTAGGGCAGACTCGGTCACAATCTGGTGAGCACAGCACAGATTCTCGTCCACAACAGGTGGAGGCAGGGACATCCAAGGTCACAGGCATTCTGAGGACTGCTGGAGGCCAGGATTCTGCTGAGTCCGGCTCAGATGACGAGCCTCCAGACTCGGTTTTAAGGCAGCTGCAGTGAAAGACCATGGATTATCAGGCAGAGCTGTCAGATGGATTCCACAGATTGCAACGTATGATGGAGGAGTCCCTTCGCGTTCAGTCTGAGGTCATTGCACCGGCATGCCAGGGCATGGAGGTCAACACTGGTAGGATGGTGGCTGCCATGGAGACCTTCGTCCAGGACTTGGGTCCTGTACTGCACCAGGAGTTGCACTCCACAGTTGTAGGCATTGGTGGAATCTATCAATGGCTATGCGAGAGGAGGCCAGGGCGCCTCGATCTCACTTCAGGTGCCACTTCTCCTTAGGGAGTCAGTCGGGGGCCCTCGGGTGCCCATAGGGACGAGGAGCAGCAGCAGGCATGTCGGGCCATCCACCCAGGTGACTCCAGGAGTGTCAATGTGACTCCGGGAGTGTCCAGCTGATCCTAATCCCCTCTGCCTGTGACCCCTTCACCTCCAGCTTCACAGGCTGAGAAGATTGCACCTGCCCCACAGCAGCAAGCCCAAAGCTGGCTGGGAACACTCTGGGTGTATCTACACCACATGGACCGCAGCAGTTCAAGAAGGCCAGTTTAAGAGAGTGGTGGGAATCTGGAATTCACTGCCTGAAGGGGTGGTAGAAGCAGAAACCTGCATAACATTTAAGAAGTATTTGGGTGTGCACTTGCAATGCCATGGCACACAAGGCTATGGCCTGGTGCTGGAAAATGGGATTAGAATAGCTGGGTACTTGTTTGAACAGTACAGACTTGATGGGCCGAAGGGCTTTTTTCTGTGCTGTAGACCTCTATGACTCTATGACCCTCCAAGTCTTGGCCTTCCAGAGGACGTCTGCCAAAGTCATCACAGACAGCAGGGCATAGAAGTCAGAAGGCTGCCTCCACCTCTGCTGTGAATGTTGGGGAAGCACCTAGACATAGCGGCAGGGTTAGGAAGATCAAGAAATAATAGGAGCACAATGGTGGCACAGGTGTTCACCACATGTGTATACTTTCCACCTATGTAAATACAATTGGGCCCATTCCACATCTCCTCTTGTGCACGCCTCCTCTGAATGCTGAGTTGTGTTGTGGTCTATTAGGGGCCACATCATGTTCCCTCCCTTCACTTATCACTGATCTCTCATCACATGCCTCTGGTCCATGCTGTGTGAAGCCATCTCATCACAGTGTGTGTTCCTTCTCAGTTCTTCTCCAACATCAGTCATGCGTCACCCTCTATGTAAAACGTGCTTGTGCGAGACATCTTGTTGACAAGCATTGCAGTTATAAATTATGTTCATTCTTGGCTGTGTAAGATGGAGGCTCATGTAGTCCCTCAACTCATCTGCATTGTGGATAAGTGAAGGTGCAGTGCACAAGGAGAGACGTAGGTGTGCATGGAGAAGGGTAACCTCTTTATCTCCATGTACTCTCTGTCATCCCTTAGGGCCTGCAATCTAAAAGGTCATACTCAGAGATCATGCACGCTCCTGCCTGCCTTGCGATGATGCAGACAGCGTTAAATGCAGCCTCCAGTTTCTTCATGTTCTCCTGCCTTTTGGATCACTGAAATAAAAATAACAGTTAGCAGCCTCCGAAGGTTCTTTTTCTGTCACTGACTAGTGAGTGACTGTGGCTTTAGGGACTTGCTTACAGTATAGACACCTGTTAGCCAATGCAATCGTGGCCATGGCTATGAACACTCTGTGTCACAATATCCTTCTCCTCCACCCCACAAACCCCACCCCTGCCTTTCCCCCATCTCAGTAAACCTATTGCTAAGAGATGGACTTGGCCAGGCACTGGGCTGGCCTGCATTTATTCCAGTTTGCACATTACTCATTCAGTGGATTGAATGACTACATCCTTTGCAATACGCATGAGGGCAGATATTCTGTGAGGCCATTAGATTCTTTTTGGGGGCCTGGGATTCCCATCTCTGAATGTGGTAGCAATGAGATTCTGAGGTGGTGTTCCCAAAAGGCTTCTCCTGCTTATCAGGCGCCCACTTGTTTTTGGAGTCGCTATCACAGAGGGGAATAACCACGATTGTTGTAAAGGGTTACTGCACCCTTCGATAATTGAGATCAAAATTAGAACTAATCGGAATTAATCTTGCATGAATGCACTTTTAGGTTGATGGCTCGTTATTGCCTCTGTTGTAACAGTGATGCCTCACATGCCTCAGCTGTGCATTCCTCCTCATTTTCGAATACAGATTTCAGATGGGTGCCTGTTTAATTGGCTCCCCTGTGCTGTGAAACACTCCTTCCAGAAGAAGCCCTCCCCAGCAGCATTGATTGAAGTTTCATTTTTCACTACTTCAGGTTCCAAGATGGTGGTCCTCAGGTTTTATTACCAGACCAGCTTCAGCCCTCCCTGGACTGGGACAAGGACAGACTTTTCAAGCTCAAGTCACTACTTATGCGCTTCTTTAGTCAGCTGTCTTGCCATTCTTCCTGGGACTCCCTTGGGACTGCTGCCCTTGACTCTCTTTATTATCTGGCCATAAGATTTATTTGACCCCAGTCTCTTCCCACCCCCTCACCCCACCCCCCAGTCATATGTATGCATTCAACATTCCCCAATCTTCCCCCCACAAACACACTAGTCAAGCCTTTGCCCTCCAGCCCCTTCCCTTGCCTGTTTTGTCTCTCTCCACCTAGTCAAACCTTTAACCCATAGCACATGAGTACCCACCCCCACCTTCCCAATGATCTGGTATATGGAGCCTTGCCTGAGACAGCCTCTGAAGTCGATGTGCTGAAGCCTGGCACCGATTCTGCCGAGGTGCGAGCACAGTGCAATGCAAGGTAGGCAAACTTACCTCAAGGTGATGAGCGAAGTGTAGTTTGCCAGATGCACGTTGCTTTTATCCAGTCGTGATGCATGTTGTTCTAATTGGACACCGACATGGCCTTTTGATCCAGCGTTGGGGCGTGATTCCGGGGAGCTGTCTTATTAATGTGCCTTCATGATATTCTAACGTATTCAAATTGCCTTCCTGACATGGCTTGGCGGGAAACCCACCATTGAATGCTGGAGCAGACAATCGCAACCCGTTTTCCTACCAACAGGAAACTGACTTTTTGGCCTTAGGTGGTGTCTGTGTCCAGCCAGCACATAACAGCAACTTATAGTAGTTGTACATAGTACCTTTAATGTAATAAAATGTCCCAAAGTGCTTCACAGGAGCATTACAAAACAAAATATGACACCAAGCCACATAAGGAGATATTAGATCAGATGACCAAAGGCTTGGTCAAATATGTAGGTTTTAAGGAGTGTCTTAAAGGAGGAATGCAAGACAGAGGTGCAGAGAGGTTTAGGGAGTGTATTCCAAATCTTCATATCTTAATATCAGAGGGGAGAACAGAAACACAGCTAACATACAACTGAAAAGAAATCAGCAAAATGGGATGTGTCAGAACAAAAAATAAAACGTAGGCAGAAGAAAATGCATTGAAGAACGTGAGTATAGAAAGAGAAATTGCTGTGGAATTCTACCATAAATATATTCAAAAGATAAATTGTACTATAATTTTATTTATTGGAATCTTCAGTCAAGAGGGGGGTTAGACAGTCAAGAGGGGGCTGGCAAGTTTAGTCATCAGATGTACTTTTGAAGACTTAAAATTTGCATTATTTTTTAGAGAAATGTACCTTAAAGTCTTTACAAAAGAGTTGCAACTGTAATATCCCATTTTCTTGAAAAGCTGGATTTTAAATATATTGCATGATTATTGCCAGAATTAGCAAAGAGCTGAACATACTATGTAACTTCATATTTATGATGCTAAGTAAGATTATCAATTTAAGTTGTCAAAATGTTTCAAATGCATTTGTATCAGTAGTTTAGGGAACTGGATGACTTTATTGAAAATATAGTGCAGAATCTTGCCCTTGTCTGGCGGAATCGGAGGGGGCGGTTGGGAAGCTGACTGCCGCCTGCAATCGGGGCCGGAAGGTAATTTCAAGCTCTTGAAACATAAGCAGCAGCACTCAGCGCTGCCTGTGCGGGCGGGAGTGCGAGCAGGGCGAGCATGACCTTCATGAATGCATGTGAGTACGTGCTTCATAATCTCCCTGAGGCACAGAGCTACCTCAGGGAGATGAAGAGTTATATAAAAAAAAATGTAATGAAACATGTCTCTGTCACGTGAGCAGAGACATGTTATTAATTAAGTTTTAAAATGTTTATTTTATTTTTATTTGCTTTAGGAAACCTCATCCCGCCTGTGGATGAGGTTTCCTAAAAAATGCAAAAGCCACTTGGCCTTTTTGCCTGCCCGCCAATCATAAGGCTGGACAGGCAGCGAAAAATTCAACTTAATTGATAATTTAATGGCCTTAACAGGTCTTTTAATTGTCGGTCGGCGCACTGCCGACTTCAGCGCGTACCTGCCGAACAAAGTATCGGGCGACTGCACGTTGACATCGGGACGCTCGCCTGACATCAACGTGCTTCATTTTACACTTGAGTGGGTTGGGCACACGCCTGCCCACCGAGCTAAAACTTTTGCCCATTAACTTGTTTTCCACAGTTCACAATAGTCATAGTAACAAGGTGGTATAATTTGTTTTAAATATATGAAAAGGTGTTCTTGTACAAATACTCAACAAGTAGACTACTGCAGGACCTTATCTTTGGCTATTCTTTCATTTCTGAGTGCTTTATACCCCTTTTATTTTTCAGAAGTAGTCTTGTAAAGTGCTAGATTACTTGGCACTGTGGAATCCTTTCTGTTTAGTTATTTTGGTCAAGCGGGTGTCTAACAGGTACAAAAATGCATTGCAGTATCTGTTCATTTCTTGATTCCAACAAGGTAACATTTATTTCCCAACCCATTGTACTAAGAGCATTAAGAGACAACCATGTAGTTAGGACTCATACTAGCCAAGAAGCAGCAGGTTGTCTTCACTGATGTGTATTAGCAAACTATTTAAATAATATCAACAGCTTTCATGGTAATTTTCTCTGTTGCTAGCCACATATGACTGGAATTAAGTTTTGCAATGTGCCATATGCAAGTTTTGAATTTAACCTCTGGGTTTCTAAACTAGTGTCATGAGCACTAGGTTACTATCCTCTTCAGGGTATGCATATCAAGCTTCTGAGAAGTGTGTAGTCCTGATTTTAAGGGGACCAAAACCCACCCTGCCGTGGCATTGTGTGGCCTGGGAGATATTAATTCTTTGCCTTATCTGCATAGGACCTGTCATTCTCCTGCCCAAAAAAAGGCAACTGAGCAACAGGCAGGAGTAAAATGTCAGACTACAGGACGCCACTGCAGATGCCAATGGTTTCAGGACTTGGGTAAGTGGCCAGGACTAGGTTTGGGTAGGCCTTGTGATTAGAGATGGCGTGGATTGTGGGAAGAGCTTGGGGAAGGACAAGCCTGTGCAGCCTGCAGCTGTACTCCTCCTGTTCCCTAAAGGAAATATTTTTAAAAAAGAAATAACTTAGCTTTTTGAGTTTCTTCTGAGCCCAATACCTGTTCCCAAATGGTTGGCCTGCATGATGACTTTGCCATGCAAAGCTCTGATTAAAATAGTAGTTGGGGCCCATTACATTATTGAAGCCTGATCTGCATATTTAAAGAAGGGCTTTGCCATTTCCTAAGGGTACCCTTCCTATCTGCTATGGTTGGGTTAAAATCAGAACAATTGGGAAGGGGGGGACCTCAGTAGGTAAGTCCCATAGGCAGTTTTAACTATCCACCTGCTCAGTTTCTGACAGGAGGGCAAGGCTAAAATGACCTTTTATATCTCTGCACCTTACATTGTAAGGTAGATTACACAATACTAGCAACAACAAACTGATTGCTCAGTTAGTTGAAAGTAGTAAATTACACCTCATTCAATTGCTGAAAAGCAATTGCACAGGTGAGCTGACTTTGAATGTTTGTTTGCCTGAATGAAAACAAACATCCTAGTTTAATTAGCTGGAAGTGTTATATAAAAAAGTGTTCCTTTGTTTTGTTTTCCCGCTGCATTTCCCTTTGCGTATATAAAACACAGGAGTTTTGTACTGGAAGCTACAGAGCTAGCTCATTTACTTTACATCACTGCTCTTGAAACTGGTTGCAATCTGGTGGCAACACTACAAAATAAAGAGGCCATAAAGTTCTCTTTGACATTTATGTTAACCTGGTGTTTATATAACTTCTGAAAGCAAAACAAAAGATAATTTAATCAATAATACATCCTAGATAAATGAATACTGTTTATTGCCATTCTAACAGCTAAACAGGCAAAGTTTACTTGTAATGCTATTTACCATTTTCCATGGTGGAAATGCTGGGGAGATAACTGATGAAAGGTGTTAAGGTAATATTGCACAAATTTTGTGATAACCATGATATATAATTTTACTGTTCTGTTGAAGGGTCATGTGGACTCGAAACGTCGACTCTTTTCTTCTCCACCGATGCTGCCAGACTTGCTGAGTTTTTCCAGGTAATTCTGTTTTTGTATATAATTTTACTGTCTATACTACTCATTTCATTAAACTAATAATTCCTCAATTTATTTTCCTTGCCAGTAAATCATAAGGCTTAATTAGAGAATCATAAAGCTTTCGGTTACAAGACCATTGCAGAATTACAGCCATCTGGGAATGAAACTTGCTGCATATACTGCAATATAAAAGACAATTTTGTTCATCTGAAAATTACTGCTGGACATGTTCATTCAAAAACTGTTCATTAGCCTAAATGTTTGAATATGAACAATAATAAAACTGAATTCTTGTTTTCCCAGATGGCTCATGAAGTCAAAACAAAACAAAGAAGGAAAGTCTCAGACTTGACCCTTAATCTGCAATGTGAACTGCCCTCAATTAGAGCAGTAGGGTTACCACTGTCTCCAGCCATCCTGGGCAAGATATAGGATAAATTAGCCATCAGTAGCTGATTGTGATTGCTATCCACTGATTCATGCTGGAAAGTGTATGTGCAGATGTGTAGATGTCAAGGGAAGACAGGATGGTCCTCAGCTGTGATGCTTTCAAAAACCTGCCAGCACTCAGTCTCTAGGCTCACACATAAACTATGGCTACTTTAGCTAATGTGCTGGTGGGCTGCTGACATGTGAAATCATGTGCCACCGAGAGTCAGTAGCTTCAGAAATCTATGAGTAAAGCAGGGGAACAAACAAAACCTCACTTAAACAGGAATTCTCAGCATTAGACTCTTTTTGTTTTATTATTTAAAATATATTTTCCTTGCTCAACTGCAACCTTTTGCCATCGTAAACCAATTCCTCACCATGAGATGGACTCCTAACTCAAATGTTAATGCTACATTTCAATCAGGTATTAATACTACTGAAAGAAGGAAGCAGAAAGTTGTGAGGTTGCAGAATTTACTTCCAGGGTAAGTGGACTGCATCAACATTCAAGATTACATAGGTGCATGAAGAAAAATTGATAAAGGGACATGAAGACAGAGCAAGATTAGGATTAATAGCTCATATAGAATGTAAATACGGACACGGATTGATTGGTACTGATGGCCTGTTAGGTGTTGTAACTTGTATGTACATGTTTCTATGTAAGTTCAATCCTTGCATCAATATGGATACAAAGCACAACAGTAAAGTATTGCTCAACCTCTACAAATCAGTGGTTAGCAGAATAACCTACCCAGTATTGGGCACCTTACAGTAGGAACAATATCAAGGTGATGAACAGGGTAAAGAAGAGATTCACTAAGCTGGTGCTAGTTGTGAGAGGCTCTAGTTATCAGGAAAAACTGGAGAAACCAGAGCTCCTTTCATTAAAGTGGAGAAGGTTAAGAAGAAATCTAACAGAGGTGTTCCGAATTTGATATTGTAAATAGAGAAAAATTATTTACACTGGTTGGTGAATGGGTAATCAGGGCCATGAATTTAGACCATGATCAAAAGAAGAATAATTAGAAGATTTTTTTTTATATTCACAGAGGCCAAGGACTTGGAATGTGCCACTAGAAACAGTGGTGGAAGCTGAATCTATAAAAGCTTTAAGAAGGGAAGTGGATAAACATTAAAAAAGGCAAAAATAATATGGGGAAAAGGAGGGAGAATAGGACCGAATGGATAGATCTTCAGGAGCCTACACAGGCATATTGGACCAAATGGCTTCCTTCCACACTGTAGAATTCCAAAACTTGGGAGTACCAGTATGAATGTGCCTTTTGATAACCAAGATACCAATACTACCAATATTAACAATATTCCACTGCTGCCTTGGCTGAAACTCTGTGGTTAATCACACCTCCCAAAATAACATATGCGTACAGAATTTAAGCACTCTGGTTCGATTTCTGGTCCATGCTAAACTTATGCTGCGTTTAGCTCACAGTGCTGTACTGTTGACAGCCTTGATTTTGGCAAATGGCCTCCAAAGGAGCAAAACCCCATCTCAAAAGAGGTTTCCTTCACAGATAGAGCCAGCTCAGTTAGAGCAGCAGAGGAAATGGGTGTCAGTAGTGAATGCAGAAAGACTCAGCTTGCTTGTCTACTAAGAGTTTCACCACCAATCAGAAAAGTTCCAGGAATTAATGTTGCAATTGTGACGTTCAAACAATTGTATGTTCCCAGTTGATTTTGTATTGTCATTGACATTTCGGAATCACCATACAATGCAAATTGTATGGATCTCATGGCATAGGGATTCTAGCATGTGAGAAAACCGTTTCAAATAGAAGCAGTTCTGTAATCTTAACATTAGCTGGTTTAATTGGGAAACTAGTTGACATTGATGACCCTGGGCTAAAGAGATGGGGATGAAAAGATACCAAGTTACTATGGAAATTGGTTGAGTGCTTAGCTCCTGACACACAGCTGTCCTAGTGTGTAATGTTTATAGTTATAGCTCCTTTTGATGAAAGAGTAAATAAACATTTGAAGCAGAGGGACGTATAAGGATTTCTGGAGTGGGATTACTTCTGGGTTGCTCCAGGAAAAATAAAGAACAGACAGGGTGGTGGCTTGAAGGACCCCTTGGTGCTGTGGACATCAATGACATATTTAACAGGCAAGCAACCTATCAAGATTTAATGTAGACTCACAAAGAAAAACTACCCGTCCTAGTACCAGAAAGTTACTGGCATCAGGGAACTAACTTTACCCGAGAGGGAGCAAATTGAGGGTTGGAGGGGACTTTCAAAGGAAAAGAGAGCGTGAAAACAGGCATTAGAGTGACAAAGGAACACAAAATGGATGGATTCAGGGAGGACAAATTTTAGCAAAAAATATTGAATCGGAGACAGGATTTCCCCTCCCTGTCATTTCTACATGACTCATCTATCCCCAATGAGGGCTGAGAGGAACCCCCTTGCCTGCCTGTATTCCCGTCTGTGTGTTCTGGGCGGCCACGTGACTCCGCCGCGTCGTCACCTTGGCGACAGGCTGTGCGGTCGCTAGGCAGCGCGCTTGTCAACCCCAGTAGTGAACGGTGATTGGCTATAGCGCGAACCGGCGGCAACATTGTCCCGGTTTGCCCGGCCGGCGTCTCCTCCCAGCCCTAGGCTCGTTTTGCCTTTGAATCCTCTGCAGTAATTGCATCCTACCCAAAATAAACCAGCAGAGAGGCGAAGCGCATTGTTCAGTCAGTCACTTTCCAGATGGCAACAGTCATTAATCCAGGTGGGAACCCAGTTTGTCTTGGTATTTTCTTCTTCTAGGAATGAGTAATTATTAATTCAAATGAATTCATTGACAATAGAGATTAAACTGTGGACCGTATGTGAACAGCAATAGTTGCGGCGGCAGCAGTCGTTGATTGATAAGCTGCTGATGGGGGTTCAAAAAAGTGCAAGGTGGTGAGAAAAGACACGGGTTTGGAATGTGTAAGCATTTGTTTTGGTCCACATTTGGAAATATACTGAGGAAAGGGGTCTGAGAACATAAAGTGAAATCCGACGATGAAACAGAACGTTGGGCAGAATTAGTTGCAGGGCTAAAAAGAACAAGAATGAATTGTGAATCCAGGAGTAAGACAAGTAAGATTGAACAAGATGCATTTAAAAACTAAGCAAAAAGTAAGATTGCTGATTACGATCTGTGCATCACGTTTCTAGATTAAATATGCAAGGACAAAGAATAGAATTAGAAAAAGATTTTCTGATGTATATAAGGGCGAGTATGGAAGTTCCGCTTGCTTAATTAAATATTACATAAGCATAAGCAAGTTTAAGTAATAATTGAGAAAGGCATAAGACAAAGACCAGGTTGTAAAATGGAAAAAAAAAGCTAATCGTAAGGGAATGGATCTAGGGGACGTAAACCAAAAAAAAAAGTGAGAACAGCAGTGGGAAATATTTAAAATGGTAATCAATAGAGTCCAGGAGACATATCCTGCTAATAAAACGAGGATAAATTAACCAATAATGAAACACCACGGATGAACAAAGAGACGCGGATAAAATTGAAGCGGAAGTGGCAGAAATATTGAAAAAATGACTTTGCCTCATTATTTACCGGGAAGAAAGTGGGTGATAAATGATAAACCAATCAAATTTACAGAAGATAAACATCTGATCCAGGTGGATTGTGTCCAAGCACATTAAAAGAAGTTAGAGAAGATATACTAGAGGCATTCTTACATTTCTATTTGAAAATTCGTTAGAAAAGGAAACAATGCCAGAGGACAGGCTGACGTCTAATGTTATTCCTATATTTAAAAAGCAAGATAGAGTAAGTCCATTAACTATTATAGACCAGTAAGCTTAACATCAATGGTTGGAAAGATGATGGCTTTTTAATTAAAGGTGTAATAGAAAGAACATCTAGAAACCAAAAATATAAAGAGCGGTCAGCACAGATTTCAAATGGGAATGTCATTTTTGACCGACCTCATTGAATTCTTTGAAGAATTCTTTGAAGATGTAATGCATTTGTATTCTCATGACTAAGGTCAATGCATGTGGAGTCAGAGGACAAATAGGAGAATGGATAAGGGGTTAAGAATAATTACTCAGGCTGCAAAAGGTGGGAAATAGGGATTGATGTAGGGACCACTGTTATTCACCATTTACATAAACAACTTGGACTCGGGAATTGAAAGTACAAGCTCAAAATTTGGGGATGATACCAAATTCCAGGGTATGGTTAATACTGAAGAGGATTGCAACAAAATACTTGAATAAACATGCAAAATGGGCATGTATTTGGCAAATAAATTTCAATATAGATGAATGGGAGATGGTGCATTTTAGTAGGAAATATAAGGAAGCCACCAGATAAATTGGGTAGAGGAGAAAAGAGAACTAGCAGTACAGGCATACACATCACGAACAATAGCAACACAGGTCATAAAGAAGCAAACAAAGCATCTGATGTTAATTTCTAGAGGGTTAAATTCGTACAGAAGTTTGGTGAGACTATAATTGGGGTACTGTGCACTGTGTCCATTGCACTGACTTTAATGTTTGAAAGACAGTTGAGAGCTATTATTATCTCATCAATCAGTCAGGATTGACTGCAACCAATATGTTGGGATGTAGGGTGGAATTTAATGTCGTTTCTCATGTCATGTTTGGTGGCAGATGGCATTTAACCAGGAAGGAGAGTGAAGGGTGGGGACTCGGCCAGCTTCAACCTTCCACCCTAATTAAGTCCATGGCAGGAAGGTCCATGCATGGCCTTCCCACACTAATACCAGTTGAGGCCCTTAAGTGGGCAATTAATGCCTTCTTAAGGACCTCATTCTGCTACCACTGATATTAACCCAACAGCGAATGGGCTGCTCACCATACCAGGGGCACAACAAAGTTTCTTGTGGGCTCTTGACCAGGGGGTGGGGGTGGGGGAGGGGGGTGGTAGTGCTGGTCACTCGTTCAAAGGCACTTAGTGCTTGATCAAGGGACCTGGCATTGGGAAGGGAGTGTCCTGCTACAAGCCACCCGCCTGCCCTTGCTGCTGACCCCTCCCCTCACTCCCCTCCCCCATGACACCCCTCAACTCGTCCTGCCATCACTCTCCTGTGGCCTGGGATCCAGTGATGATACTCAGCCTCAGGTGGCTGTTGTACCTGCAGCAGCCACTGCCTCCCCAGTGACGCTGTCGTTCAGTAGAGCTGTCGGCCTCTGGCCAGCAACTCTCAGCAGACTTCAGCCCCCATGGTCCTTAGCCCTGGGGAAGGCCAGCCACTGTCCAGTTAAGTGCTCAAGTGGCACTTAATTCGATGCACCTTCCTTAAAGGAGGTGACGCGCAGTTCTTGCCAGCTTTCCAGTCAGCAGGCGAGACGCTTGTCACCTCCACTATATGCTGCCCGTTAAGTTTAATAAGGCATTAAGATGGGATACAATCTTACTGGTTATGCAGCTAATGTCCTTTAGGGAAGGAAATCTGCCATCCTTACTGGTCTGGCCTACATGTGACTCCAGACCCACAGCAATGTGGCTGACTCTTAAACACATTCTGAATTAGCCCAGCAAGTCACTCAGTTGTATCAAACTGCTACAAAGAAGTCAAAAAGTAATGAAAAGGAAGGACAACCTGGCATCAACCTAGGTACCGCAAAAAACAACGGCACACCCAGTCTTGTTGACCCGGCAACATCGTCCTTACTATCATCTGGGGCTTGTGCCAAAATTGGGAGAGCTGTACCACAGACCAGTCAAAGAGCAGTTTTACACAGTTGTACTCACCAAATCATATCTTACAGATAATGTCCAAACACCACCATCACCATCCCTGTCACACTGGCAGGACAGACCCAACAGAGGTGACAGCACAATAGTGTACAGTCAGGAGGAAGTTGTCCTGGGAGTCCTTAACATTAACTCTGGACCCCATGAAGTCTCATGGCATCAGGTCAAACATGGGCAATGAAACCTGCTGTTTACCTCGTACCGCCCTCCCTCAGCTGATGAATCAGTGCTCCTTCATGTTGAACACTAAGTGGAAGAAGTACTCAGGGAGGCAAGGGCACAGAATGTACCCTGTGTGGGGGACTCTAATGTCCACCATCTATAGTGGCTCGGTACTACTAACTACTGAACAGGCTGGTCAAGTCCTGAAGGACGGATCTGCTAGGCTAGACCTGTGACAGATGGTGGGGAATCAACAAGAGGGAAAAACTTACTTGATCTCATCGTCACCAATCTCACTACTACAAGATGCAACTGTCCATGACGGTATTGGTAGGAGTGACCACCACAGAGAGCTTGTGGAGACAAAGTCCCATCTTCACATTCAGATCCAGCAACTCAAACCTAAGCATCCACAAGGCACTGTGGACCATCAGCAGCAGCAGCATTTTATTCAATCATAATCTGTAACCTCATGGCCTAGCATATCCCTCATTCTCTTCATTACCATCAAGCCAGGGGATCAACTCTGGTTCAATGAAGAGTGCAGGAGGGCATGCCAGAAGCAGCACCAGGCATACCTAAAAATGAGGTATCGACTAGGTGAAGCTACAACATAGGATTACTTGTAGCCAAAAAGCAGAAGCAGCATGTGATAGAGCTAAATGATCCTGCAACCAATGGATCAGATCAACAGTCTACAGTCCTGCCACATCCAGTCATGAATGGTGGTGGACAATTAAACAACAAACCAGAGAAGAAGGCTCCACGAATATCCCCATCCTCAATGATGAGAGAGTGCAAAAGACAAGCCTGCAACTATCTACAGCCAGAAGTACTGAATTGGATGGTTCATCTCAGCCTCCAGCTGAAGACCCCAGCATCACAGATGCCAGTCTTCAGCCAATTTGATTTACTCAATATGACATCGAGAAACAGCTGAAGGCACTGGATACTGCAAAGGTTATGGGCCCTGACAATATTTCGGCAATAGTACTGAAAACCTGTGCTCCAGAACTTGCCGCGGCTCTAGCCAAGCTGGCAATGTGGAAAATTGCCCATGAATGTCCTGTCAACAAAAAGCAGGATAAATCCAACCAGATCAATTACTGACTCATCAGTCTACTCAATCATCAGCAAAGTGATGGAAGGTGTCGGCAATGGTGCTATCAAGTGACATTAAGCAGCAATAATGTGCTCACTGACACTCAATTTGCCACTTAGTTCCTGGCATCATTACAGCTTTGGTCCAAACATGAATAAAAGAGCTGAACTCCAGAGGTGAGATGAAAGTGACTGCCCTTGACATCAAGGCAGCATTTAACTGAGTGTGATATCAAGGAGCCCCAACAAAACTGAAGTCAATGGAAATCAGGGGGAAAACGCTCCATGGGTTGGAGTCATGCCTAGCATAAAGGAAGATGGTTGTGGTTATTGGAGGTCAATTATCTCAGTCCCAGGACATCACTGCAGGAGTTCCTCAGTGGAGTATCCTAGGCCCAACCATCTTCAGCTGCTTCATCAATGATGTTCGCTCATCATAAGGTCAGAAGTGGGGATGTTCGCTGATGATTACACGATGTTCACCATTTGCGATTCCTCAGATACTGAAGCAGTCCGTGTCCAAATGCAGCAAGACCTGGACAATATCTAGGCTTGGGCTGACAAGTGGCAAGTAACATTTGTACTACACAAGTGTCAGGTAATGGGTCAAAATCCTGGAACTCCCTTCCTAACAGCACTGTGGGTGTACCTACACCACATGGACTGCAGCGGTTTGAGAAGGCAGCTCACCACCACCTTCTCAAGGGCAACTAGGGATGGGCAATAAATGCGGCCCCCGCCAGCAAAGCCCACATCCCGTGAATGAATTTTTTTTAAATGACCATCTCCAACAAGAGAGAATCTAACCATCGCCCCTTGACATTCAATGGCATTACCATCGCTGAATCCCCCACTATCAACATCCTTGGGGTTACTATTGGCCATAAACTGAACTGGACTAGCCATATAAATACTGTGGCTACAATAGCAGGTCAAAGGCTGGGAATTCTGTGACAGGTAACTCACCTCCTGACTCCCCAAAGCCCGTCCACCATCTACAAGGCAGAAGTCAAGAGTGAGATGGAATATTCTCCACTTGCCTGGATGTATGGAGCTCCAAAAATACTCAAGAATCTCGACACCATTCAGGAAAAAGCAGTCCACTTAATTGGCACCCCATCCATCACCTTAGACCTTCACTCCCTCCACCTCAACACACTGTGACAGCAGTGTGTACCATCTACAAGATGCACTGCAGCAATTCATCAAGCCCTCTTTGATAGCGTCTTCCAAACCAGGGACCTCTACCACCTATAAGAACAAGGACAGCAGATGCATGGGAACACCACCATCTGCAACTTTCCTCCAAGCTACACGCCACCCTGACTTGGAACTTATCGGTTTCCTGCACTGTCCCTGGGTGAAAATTCTGGAGCTCTCTCCCTAACAGCACTGTGGGTGCACCAACAACACATGGACGCAACGATTCAAGAAGGCAGCTCAACACCGCCAAGGCAGTTAGGGATGGGCAATAAATACTGGCCTAGCCAGTGACGTCCACATCCTGTAGAAAAAATTAAAACAAACATACGACCGTGACAAGTAGCAAGCATCGGTCCATTTCAAGCAGGATGGCTTGCATACGCAAACAACTGCTTATTTCCTTTTCTTCCTCTTCTCAGTGCCCCAATCTTCTCGACCTGCCTAACCATGTGGGTATTGGACTGAAGTCTTCCTTCAGAGTCCTTTTCCACACCTACTGTACAGGCTCTCCCATAGTCTCTTTCAGTCTCTTACTTTATACCCTTTTTCAAGGGTGGACCTGGTTAGATTATTGACAAGAACTTTTCACCCAAATATAATTTAGTTTATTTCAAAATATCTTATCAAACATCAAGTTCTTTGTTTAAACTATGGGTTGAATAGCCTGACTTTATTGTCATTTAGTGGCCTTGATCAATCACTTTTTCCTCATCTTTCCCTTATCGCAACTCAAGCTGTTCTCCTTGACTAGCTTCTTCTTCCTCCCAGTAACATTCTATCTCCATTGTCAAACTAACTCCCAAAAGTTTCATTATTTGTGTCTATTCCACTATCATTTATTTATGTCTAAGGCTCTTCGTAAGGCCTGTTAACAAGCTGTTCATAATGGCTGTTCTGTTCAAATGCTCTTATTTCTTATCGAACTGTTGAACGATGGTGTTCATTTTTTCTTTTTCAATTCTACTTCCACACCCTGATGAACTCTCGTATTTCAGCAAGCATCTTAATTAATCAAGGTTAAGTGAAAAGCCTAGCACAGCTTTGTAATATGCTTGTTTGCTTTTGATATCTAACAGTTGCTCTCACACGAGATCTCGTCTGAACATGGGCCTCTTTTCGAGCTAGGTACTGTTGTCATTATCTAATGAATACTCATTCCACTAACTTATAGTGTGTATTATTTGTAACATTAAGCATATTTTGCTACGGCCGGGATGGGAGGAGTGCGTGAATTATCAAGCCTCACTATTCTGCAGGCCTTACCATTAATTTAAATGTTTAATTTTCTCACCAAAATGGCCAATTGTGTACCTATACCTCTAGTACCCAGAAGAAAAGAGACTCAGGCTTCTTTCAAAAACTCAATGATTCATTTATTTTAAAACAAAGCTTCTTTTCACAAGTTGCAAATACGGTTTAATGCACAATTGTAATCAGGAAGTATAACTATCTATCTCTTCCTTAAAAGAAAATTCCCCCGGCACACACACACACACACACAAGGACTAACAAAGGACAAACGGATAGAGTCTCTGCAGCGATGGGCTTTGGGGGATGGGCATTATGAAGTAAAGGATAAAGTCCGCAGGGTGTCGATGCTGTCGACCTGGAGTTCTCTCATGTGAAGACAGGCCGCTGGTCCCAGTTCTCACCTCTGGTCTGAGTTTTGCAGGTCCAAATGCAGACTAGTTACATTCAGATGAGGGCTCTCTGGCTACAGGTTGATAGCCAGACACAATCTTAGGCAAGGTAGAGAGAGAGAGCCAGTCAAGTAAACTTCTTTCTCAGCTTGTTCTCCAACAAAACTGCCTTCCAAACAAGCATGTTCACAACATAAGTATTTTTTTACCTCTCTCCCACGTGCCTGCCTTTTTGTCTCCCAGCATTTCATTAAGTGCTTTGCAGCTCAACACCAACAACTCCATCTCAAGTACCATATAGGTCAGGTGATTTCTTGCTTGTTTACGAGCTCCAAGGTGAATTTATGACCTTTTTAAAAAAAAAATCCCAGGTTAGCATCCACATGTCCCGATCATGCCAAATCCTTCTGTTTTGTAAAAGAAAATTTCAGTCTTGAGGGATATGATTCTAACAGTTTCTAATTTCTAACATATGGGTGTAGAGACACTGGAGAATGTGTAAAATAGATTTACAAGGATGATAGCAGAACTGAGAGATTATACCTGTCAGGAAGATTGAAAGAGCTGGGGCTCTTTTCTCTTAGAGAAGGCTGATGGATGACCTGATAGAGGTTTTTAAGATTACAAAAGGGACTGGCAGAGCAGTTGTAGAGAAGATATTTTCACATGTTGAAAGACTAAAACTAGGAGCCATAAATATAAGATAGTCACTAATAAATCAAATAGCGAATTCCGTAGAAACCTCTTTACTCAGTGAGTGGTTAGAATGTGTATCTTGCCACAGCAAAGAGTAGTTGAGGTGAACAGGATAGATGCATTTAAGAGGAAGCTAGATGAACATGTGAGGGAGAAAGAATTAGGAGGTTATGCTCATACAGTTAGATGAAGGGGGATGAGAGAAGGCTTGTGTGGAACATAAACCTGTGGCAGCAAATTTCTGTACTGTACAATAAGTAGTGTAAAACATTTTTATCTATACATATAATTGCTAACTGATAAAAAGTAATTACTGTTTTTTTAATTTCACTGATTGATATTTACAAGCTTTACACAATTTGGAAAATCCAGGAAAAAGTGCAACATTCTGATTATGTAGTTCTTATTAGGTTCCAGCTTTCTTACTAAATTGTTGTAATCTGGATAGACTCTCTCTTTTTTTTAACATTCAAGGAAACTCATAGCTGAATTACTGTGATTAAAGTGAATTTATGAAGGAGTATGTGTCCTGCATTGTTATTGCCTGTGTACATTTGCCTCTGCTACTTTGCTGATGTCTATACTTTTATAAAAATTGTCTGAACGATATGTTGTCAATGACATAGTCCATAACTGCAACTCCTTGTGTGGGAGTGAGGCTTAGAATGTTCAAGGTTTTGTTTCCACCATCTGTGCTTTGTTTATCTTAGGTGGGGAAGGAGTAGAGGGGCTACAATTAATTTGGACTCGGAAAGGAAGAGAAAATAAAATCACTTAGAGTTCCCACTATAATGGCTTTAACTGCAAAGTATATGCATGTGCCTTATGAGTTGATACATTTCCCTTTCTGCAACAGGTAGCCTGATGATATTCATTCACCCCCATATCGATCAAAGCTGCATCTCTCTCTCTCTCTCTCTTTCCCTATGACCAAATGCTCATCCCTCCTGGTCATGATGATTCTTAAAAGTAAGATCATTTCCACATTCTTCAGCACCAATACCTTCTTCAGCCCTTTGTTATAGCTCCCTCTGAGCTCATCAACAACAATAGCATAATATAGTAAAGCATGCCAAGGCACTTTACAGGAGCGTAATCAGAAAAAAGTTGATACCAAGCCTAAGGAGAAGAAATTAATGCAGCGGAGGTAGGTTTTAAGGAGGTGAGCAAGTTGGCAAAGTTTAGGGGAGGAATCCAGAATATAAGGCCTAGACAGCTGAAGGCACTAGAAGCGGGGAATGAAGAAGCAGCCGGAGTTGGAGAAACGCTGGGACCTGGGAGACTTGTAGAACTGGAGGAGGTTACAGAGCCTATGCAGGAGTTTGAGCATCTGCAATTGCAATTTTGAGGAGCTAACACACCTTGTCTCAAACATCATGGCTATTTGTGTAGTGTTGTCTACCATAACACTGACTGATTCTATAATACTTTGCATCTTCTTCAGCCTTCAGCCGATTCAATTCCTTTATAAGAGCCATTTTCTGCTTGATCCTTTCCCTGCTGAACTCTTAAACACTCAACTACCTACTTACATACCTACCTACCCCAATATTTCCAATAATTTCAAGCATAGTTTGCACCCAGGTTGTTGTTTGTGCCCGAAACAGAAACTCAATCCAAACATGTGTGATCCTGAGCTGAGCTTTGGACTCTATATCTTACCCATCACAAGAGTCCTACTTCCAGCATTGGAACATTGCTACTAGTACCAGCTGTGTAACAGGCATCATTACCACCCATTTTACACTGTTCACCAAAGTCAAAATTGCCTCCGAGATGTCACATCAGATTCATGTGTGAGCACAAATATCAGAATCACAAGCTAACCAAAAGAAATTCTTCATACATGAAATCTATAATTGAAGAAAATTTTATGTATACACATGTTTTCAAAAATACTGGAGCAAGGAGTTAAATAGCACTATTTGCCAACACACAAATTGTGAAGTACAGGATGATTGGGGAACAGAGTGTCCAGCTCACACAATATGGACTTATGGATTTATGGAATATAAATTTGAAATGGGCACTACTTTAAAACCAAATGGAGTTGAGAGGCCAAGTGACCTTTTCTTTCCTGTCAGTACACATAGAACTACACAAGACCCCTGATGTCTAGGGAAGTCATTAAAATGCAAATGAATTTTAGGGACATATCTTTGAGAAGTTATTAAATGTAACAACCTTTCCCATGGTTAATGGCTGCCCTTCTCCAAATAATTAAAGAAGCTGTTTACACAATACTGCCTGCAGACTTTTCAGCATCCGAGTTGAATTCCAGAGAATGGGTGTGAAAAAACCCTATTCTATCACAATGGTCTGTAAATGGGTGAAACTCAGGCCATTGTCAAATAATGGGATCTAGTCACTAGAATCATTTGTGAGGACAATGGACAGAAGCGGTCTGGTCACATGGCAAACTAGGTTTCAGATAAGGACGTTGAATAAGGCACATTTTTGGAGCAATAGGGGAGAAAGATCCAGATCAGCAAAGGAACAAGATCCTACCTAAGAACCATCAGTGGGCAGAGAATTCAGGTTGGCCTTTACCGCTCTATTTGACGAACTAAATCAGGTCTTTGCTACAGGTGTTCGCCTGCACAGCGACTGGAGTGGAGCAAAAGAAACCTGCCCGTGCAAGCAGTAAACCACAATGAATTTGTCTTCTTAAACCTCCAGACTCAATCCATCAGTGGACCAAAAAAGAATTACATGTCTGGAACGTTTCGAGATTTAATCTCGGAGACCGAGACAAATCTGACAGAAAACTTTCGAACTTTTAAGACAAAAGTGCGTACAACCTTTTGTAATCACAATCTTTTCTTGAGTATGTGTGTGTCGATATGAGTGTGTGAATTGGTGTGATTATGAATACGTTCAGGTGTTGAATAATAAACATTTATCTTTCTTTTTAAAAATTTACAAGAAAACCTGTCATTTGTTCTTGATAGTTACACTCGGGGTTAAAGCACTTTTTCTTTTAAAACACATCCATCTTTGGTCAGTTGAGCAATGGGGAAAGGGGAAAAACCATCCCTATCAACACTTCCCTGTCCATACCAAGAATGCTTTGTAAACAGAGTGCTAAAGCCAGGTGTAGATGGGAACTTGGTGCAAAGAGGTGCTGCTTTTTGCTTTATCTCTAGTAGTTGGTAAGTGTTTTTCTTTTGTCTCTAAGGACCGTAACTTGCTACTACTTTATAAATTAGGAACCAATTAACTAATAAATAAATGCGTTTAGACAGAGATGGGAGATGAGGTGGCGTGCCATAACTGCAACACCAGGAGTTTGTGGAAAGCATTGCAATCCCGGACAGTCACATGTACAATGAGTGTCTGCAGCGTTAGCAACTTTGTGTCAGAGTTTTTGAGCTGGAGTCCAAGTTGCAGATATTGCAGGCATCAGGAGGGAGAGTTACCTGAGCACTTTGTTCAAAGAGACAGTCATACCCATTAGATTAAGTAGAACTTTAGAGTTGGCCAGTGGCCAAGGACAGGTGGCTACGAGTCAAACAAGTACGGGGATCAAGTATGTAGTGATAGTGAAACCTCAGCCCTTGACTTTGACTAGCAGTTACAAGGTACATGTTACTTGTGTAGATGAAGACAAAGACTGCAGGATGAATGGGCAAATTGATTGTGGCATCATGGTGCAGGATGCCATTCAATTGGGGTGAATGAAAAGGAATGTAATAATGGTAGAGGACATTAGGGTCAGGTGTCTCACCAATTCTGCCTCCTTTTGGACCCTGCTTAAAATCAACCACTTTCGCCAAGCTTTCAAGTACCTCTCCTAATATATTGTTAATTTGGCAAATAAGATTGGTGAGTTACAGGCGCATATTGCCATGTGGAATTATGATGCTGTGGCTATCGTAGAGATCTTTTCCAAGGAAGGGCAGGACTGGGTGTTAAATATTCCTGGATACAAGGTGTTCAGGAAAGATAGGAGAGGAAGAAAAGGGGGAAAGGGTGGCAGTGCTGGAGAAAGAGGATGCCCCAGAGGGGTTAAGGACAGAATGGATTTTGCTAGAGCTAAGGAACAAAAAAGGTGCAATCACATTGCTCGGTGTAGTCTATAGGAAAACAACTAGTAGAAAGATGTACAGGAACAAATCTGCAAGGAAATTATGGAGACATGCAAAGATCATAGAGTAGCTATAATGGGGGGCTTTAATCATCTGAATAGAGACTGGGAAAGTGGTAGTGTAAAGGCAGAGAGGGGCAAGAGTTCCTGGAGTGTGTTCAGGAAAATTTTCTACAGTATGTGTCCAGTCCAACTAGAAAAAAGATGCTACTAGACCTGGTTCATGGGAATGAGGTGGGCCAAGTAGATCAAGTGTCAGTGGGAGAACATTTAGGGGACAGTGATTATTGTATCATTAGGTTTAGCATGACTATGGAAAAGGACATTGAACAATCCAGAGTAAGAATTAACTGGGGGAAGGCCAGCTTCAATGGGGTAAGAATGGATCTGGGCCAAATAAACTAGAGCCAAAGTTTGGCAGGAAAATCGGTTGTTGAACAATGGGTTACCTTCAAAGAAGAAAGAGTTCGGCATAGACAAGGTATATTCCCTCAAAAGGGAAAGGCAGGGCAAACAAATTCAGAGCTCCCTGAATGACAAAGGAGGTAGAAATTAAGATAAAGAAGAAAAAATGTGCTTATGACTGGTATCAGGTAAAAAATGCAACTGAGAACCAGGCTGAATAGAGAAGGTTCAGAGGGGAGTGAAAAAGCAAATAAGAGAAGCAAAGAGCGGATATGAACAGAGACTGGCAGCCAACATAAAAGGGAATCCCAAAGTCTTCAAGAGGCATAAAATAGTAAAAGAGTGATAAAAGGAGGAGTAGGGCCGATTAGGGACCAAAAAGGGGATTTACACATGGAAGCAAAGGGCAGGGCTGAGGTATTAAATGAATACCTTGCATCATGAACCCTCAACATTACCAATGCACCAAGGAAGAAGATGCTACTCAAGTTATGGTGAAAGAGGAGCAAATTCAGTCACTAAGAGGGTTTAAAATTGATAAGCAGGAGGTATTTGATAGGCTGTCTGTACTTAAAGTTGATATGCACTGGGACTGGATGAGATGCATCCAAGGTTACGTGGGAAGTGAGAGTGGAAATTGCAGAGGCACTGCCGTAATTTTTCAGTCTTCTTTGGACTCCAGAGTGGTGCCAGGGGACTGGAGAATTGCAAATGTTACACCCTTGTTCAAAGCAGGGTCTAAATATAAACCCAGCAACTACAGGCCAGTCAGTTTAACCCAGGTGGTGGGAAAAGTTCCAGAAACTATAATTTGGGACTGAATTAATAGTCACATGGACAAATACAGGTTAAGTAAGAAGTGCTAGCATGGATTTCTAAAGGGCATGAATTTCTAAATCGTGTTTAACTAACTTGCTGGAGTTTTTTCAAGAGGTAATGTTGAGGCTCATGAGGGCAATGCTGTTGATGTGGTGTACATAGACTTCCAAAAGGCATTTGATATGGTACCACACAACAGATTTGTGAGAAACATTATAGTTCATAGAATAAAGGGACAGTAGCAACATGGATAGAGAATTGGCTGAGTAATAGGAAACAGAGAGCAATGGTTAATCGATATTTTTCGGCTGGAGGAAGGTTTAGTGTTGAGTTCCCCAGGAGTTGGTATTGGGACCCTTGCTTTTCCTGATATATACTAATGATCTAGACCTTGGTGTACAGGGAACAGTTTCAAAATTTGCAAATGACACAAAACTTGGAAGCATTGTAAATTGTGAGAATGACAGTGTAGAACTTCAAAAGGACATAGACAAGTTTGTGGAATGGGTGGAGAGGTGGCAGATGAAGTTCAATGCAAAGAAAGGTGAGGTGATGCACTTTGGTAGGAAGAACAATATAAATTAAAGGGTATGACTCTAAAGGGGGTGAAGGAGCAGAGGGACCTGGTATATATGTGCACAGGTCATTAAAGGTGGCAGGACAGGTTGAGAGAGCAGCTAATAAAGCATACATTATCCTAGGCTTTATTAATAGGGGAATAGAGTACAAGAGCAAGGAGGTAATGTTGAACTTTTCTTTTTCTTCATTTTATGGAATGTGGACAATGCTGGCTCAGCCAGCATTTATTGCCCATCCCTAATTGCCCTTGAGGAGGTGGTAATGAGCTGCCTTCTTGAACTGCTGCAGTCCATGTGGTGTAGGCACACCCGAGTTCATGGATTTTGACCCAGCAACAGTGAAGGAATGATGATATAGTTCCAAGTCAGGATGGTGAGTGGCTTGGAGGGGAACTCGCAGTGGGTGGTGTACCCATATGTCTGCTGCCTTTGTCCTTCTAGATGGTAGTGGTCCTGGGTTTGGAAGGTACTGTCTAAGGAGCCTTGGTGAGTTCCTGCAGTGCATCTTGTGGATGATACTCACTGCTGCCACTATGCGTCGGTGGTGGAGTGAATGTTTGTGGATGGGGTGCCAATCAAGTGGGTTGCTTTGTCCTGGATGGTGTCAAGCTTCTTGGGTATTGTTGGAGCTGCACTCATCCAGACAAATGGAAAGTATTCCATCACACTCCTGACTTGTGCCTTGTAGATGGTGGACAGACTTTGGGGAGTCAGGAGGTGAGTTACTCACTGCAGGACCTGCTCTTGTAGCCATTGTATTTATATGGCAAGTCCAGTACAGTTTATTGTTTATAGTAACCACCAGGATGTTGATGGTGGGGGATTCAGCGATGGTAATGTCATTAAGTGTCAAGGGGTGATGGTTAGGTTCTCTCTTGTTGGAGATGGTCATTGCCTGGCATTTGTGTGGCATGAATGTTACATGTCACTTGTCAGCCCAAGTCTGGATATTGTCCAGGTCTTGCTGCATTTAAACATGGACTGCTTCAGTATCTGAGGAGACGCAAATGGTGCTGAACGTTGCGCAAATATCAGCGAACATCCCCACTTCTGACCTTATGACAGAAGGAAGGCCTCTGATGAAGCAGATGAAGATGGTTAGGCTGGGGTCACTACCCTGAGGAAATCTTGCAGTGATATCCTGGAACTGTGATGATTGACCTCCAACAACCATAACCATCTTCCTTTGTGCCAAGTATGACTCCAACCAGCGGAGTGTTTTCCCCTGATTCCCATTGACTCCCGTTTTTCTAGGGCTCCTTGATGCTACACTCAGTCAAATGCAGCCTTGATGTCAAGGGCAGTCACTCTTACCTCACCTCTGGAGTTCATCTCTTTTGTCTGTGTTTGAACCAAGGCTGTAATGAGGTCAGGAGCTGAGTGGTCCTGGCAGAACCCAAACTGAGCATCAGTGAACAGGTTAATGCTAAGCAAGTGCTGCTTTATGGCACTGTTGATGACCCCTTCCATCATTTTACCGATGATTGAGAGGAGACTGATGGGGTGGTATTTGGCCAGGTTGGATTTGTCCTGCTATTCGTGTACAGGATATACCTGGGCAGTTTTCCACATTGTCGGGTAAATGCCATGTTGTTGTATTGGAACAGCTTGGCTGGGGGCGCAGCAAGTTCTGGAGCACAAGTCTTCAGTACTGTTGCAGGAATATTGTTAGGGCCCATAGTCTTTGCAGTATCCAGTGCCTTTAGCCATTTCTTGATATCACGTGGTGTGAATCAAAATGAAGACTGGCATCTGTGATGCTGAGGACCTCCGGAGGAGGCCGAGATGGATCATCCACTCGGCACTTTTGGATGAAGATTGTTGCAAATGCTTCAGCCTTATCTTTTGCACTGATGTGCTGGGTTCCTCCATCATTTAGGATGGGGATATTTGCAGAGCCACCTCCTCCATTCATGACTGGATATTGCAGGACTGCAGAGCTTAGATCTGATCCGTTGGTTGTGGAATTTCTTAGCCCTGTCTATCACTTGCTGCTTATGCTGTTTGGCATGCAAGTAGCCCTGTGTTATAGCTTTACCAGGTTGACATCTCATTTTTAGGTATGCCTAATGCTGCTCCTGGCATGCCCTCCTGCACTCTTCACTGATCCCCGGCTTGGTGGTACCTGGTAGAGTGAGGAATATGCCAGGCCATGAGGTTACAGATTGTGGTTGAGTACAATCCTGCTGCTGCTGATGGGCCACAGCGCCTCATGGATGCCCACTCTTGAGTTGCTAGATCTGTTCGAAATCTACCCCGTTTAGCACGGTGATAGTGCCACACAACACGAAGGAGGGTATCCTCAATACGAAGGCGGGACTTCATCGCCACAAAGACTGTGCAGTGGTCACTCTTAACAATATTGTCATGGACAGATGCATCTGCGGCAGGCAAGTTGGTGATGATGAGGTCAAATATGTTTTCCCCTTTTGTTAGTACCCTTGCCACCTGCCGCAGACTCAGTTATGCAGTTATGTCCTTTAGGACTCAGCCAACTTGGTCTGTACAGGTGCTACCGGGCCACTCTTGGTGATGGACATTTCAAGCCCCCCAATCCAGAATACATTCTGTGCCCTTG
The DNA here is from genome assembly GCF_964194155.1 of Cetorhinus maximus. Taxonomy (NCBI): domain Eukaryota; kingdom Metazoa; phylum Chordata; class Chondrichthyes; order Lamniformes; family Cetorhinidae; genus Cetorhinus; species Cetorhinus maximus. Next base: position 113,495,856 of record NC_135882.1, on the reverse strand, counting down.
CCACCTCAGTGCTTCCTCCAAATGGTGTTCAACATGGAGGAGTACTGACTTATCAGCTGAGGGGGGACGGTACATGCAATCAGCAGGTTTCCTTGCCTGTGTTTGACCTGATGCCAGAAGATTTCATGGGGTCTGGAGCTGATTGTTGAGGGCTCCCAGGGCAACTCCCTCCTGACTGTCTTCCACTGTTCCGCCACCTCTGCTAGGCCTATCCCACCGGTGGGACAGGACATATCCAGGGATGGTGATGGTGGTGCCTGGGACATTATCTGTAAGGTATGATTCCGTTGAGCATAAACCTATGTCAGGCTGTTGCTTGACTAGTCTGTAAGACAGCTCTCTCAATTTTGGCACAAGCGCCCAGATGTTAGTAAGGAGGACTTTGCAAGGTCGATGGGGCTTAGTTTGCCGTTGTCGTTTCCGGTGCCTAGGTCAATGTTACGTGGTCTGTCCGGTTTCATTCCTTTTAGACTATTTTTAGAACTTGTATAAGATACTAGTTAGACCTTAGCTGGAGTATTGCATACAGTTCTGGGCTCAGCATTTTTGGAAGGATGTGAAGGCATTGGAGAGAGTGCAGAAGAGGTTTACAAGAATGGTTCCAGGAATGAGGAACTTGTTATGAAATAAGGTTGGAGAGGTTGGGTCTCTTTTCCTTGGAGGGCAGAAGGTTGAGAGGGGATTTGATAGAGGTATTCAAAATCATGAGGGGTCTGGACAGAACAGATAGGGAGAAACTGTTCCCACTCGTGAAAGGATCGAGAACAAAAGGGCACAGATTATTAAAGTGATTAATAAAAAGAGTAAAAGTGATATGAGAAATCACTTTTTCACACAATGAGTGGTTAGGGTCTGGAATGCATAACCTGAGAATGTGGTGGAGGCAGCTTCAATCGAGGCATTCAAAGAAGAGTTAGATAATTATTTGGACAGGAACAGTCTACAGGGTTACAGGGAGAAGGCAGGAGAATAGCACTAGGTGAAATGCTCATTCGGAGAGCTGGTGCAGACCCAATGGGCCAAATGGCCGCCTTCAGCACTGTAACAATTCTGTGATTCTTTGGCTCAATCTTGTTTTTACTTGATTAGGCTCGTGTGATGAACGTTGGCACATTTTTTCCTATGTTGAAGGCGCTATTTAAATTCAAGTTGTTGTTGCTGCTATAGTTAGACTCAGCATCCTGAATTAGTGAGGGTATAAACAGCCACTCCTTATTAATGTACCTTATATGTGTTTGCACGTGTGTCTGCGGAAATCAGACATTGTCACAGATAAATAATGGTCCCTTTGACAAGATATCAGAGGGTAACCTGCGAAACCAAGCCCTAGCAAGGAGTAAGCATTTTTAAGAAAGTACTGCAGAAGAGGAAATTGCACAAACATGTAGATTCAATTTTGTTCATTGCTCTCCATTGACATTGTTCAGGATATGTATCAGTATCAGTGTAACAATTGGTTTTGCTTTCAGCTCACCCACACAATGAGAAATGTGGTATTCACATTGCTGCTTGTATGGAGCTACCTTCAATACTGGGGAAAATATGTGATCAGAAGCACAAGGACATAAAATATGATTTAAGAATTAGTGCTTCGCATACCATTGTACAGGTAGATTTTTTTAAGTGTTATCACTGGGTCGTTAATATGCCCAGGCCAAATTCAGAACTTTCTAGTAATATGAATAGAGTATCAGTGCACAAATGAGTGTCTGGGATAGCTGTAATTTAGTTAGAATAAGATTTTTCTCCCGTGCTTGTGTTGGAACAGAAATTACTTTCAATATCAATGTTGTCCTTGTTAATGTAAGACTCTTCTCGGGTACCATCCTGCAAGGGAGGCACACTATTTAAAATGCAAGTTTTGCTGTATATCATTTCAAACAGTTACTAAAGAGCAGATACTACACAAACTTAGTGTTTGCACTAGCAATCTGATTTTCCATATTGAATGGATCTTTTAAGAACTTCCGCCATGTTCCACCACAAAATTGATTCCTCCAAAGAGAGCTTTTACATTTAGATTGTATCTGGCAACTTCTTTTTAAATTGTATGAATTGGTAGACGACAAATTTCTAGTCTGCGTAATAGAAATTATAACAAAACAGCTGTTCATTTTCTGCTCCATTGTCTGTGATATCCTGGTTTGTGAGAGAGGTTACCACATGCCTTTGGTTCAGAAATTACCTAATTGAAGGTTGACTGGGTTCAGTGATGGTACACGAGAGTTGTCATTAGTCGTTTCAACGATGGGATGCCTCATTGCATGAAAGCATTTGTTCATACAAATACTAGAGTGGTGGCAGAGAATTTTAGATGAGATTAAAGCTTTTTCCAGTTTAATTTGAGATATGGCTAGTATTTTATTTTAGCTTTAGAGGAATGGCCAACACCCAACTTGGGGCATAGCACCAAAAGTTAAAAACAATAAAACAGAAGATGAAGTATATCAAGTAGTAGTGATTAGATGATGCAAAGGTTGATTTTTGAAAGTCCCTAAGTTGTAGCGGCATAGGAAGATTGTTGGAGACGTGCAGTTCCATAACTTTGAAGCCTGGAAAAGTTTTACTTGGATCAGGCGCTGGATTTTCTCTCCGAGGAAACAGAAGTTGGGACTGTTTCCAGGTCCCAGACTCACCCCAGGGGCAAGCAGCCACTCATTGAGATTTTCATGAGGGCACCCCCTTAATTGGCACAGACAGTTTTTCTGTCCAATTAAGGGCGGTGGCAGGCTCTCAGAGCTCGAGGGCCAATCGAGAGGCCTTCCAGCTTGAGAGGAGCAGCAGACTGTAATGGAACAAGAGGGCGCTTCAACACGAAGGCATCCTCTCTCCAACTTTTAAAAAGTTTTTATTTAAAAAAAGATTAATCTGCCAGGCCACCACTCTGGGGTTTGCGGGTGGTGTGGGAGGATCTCTACAGACAGGGAAGTAGGGAGGGCTTCTAGGCCTGACTGGAGCACTGCCCACCCCCCTCCCCACCCCCACCCTCCTGCCTGCGGCCAGGTACCCACCTCTAGGCACCTAAACTGGCCCCACCAATCCGGCAAACCGATGGCCAACTGGATGAAGCCAGGGAACTGGCACGTCAGCCGGACAGGCTAACTTTTCTCCTCCACCTCCCTCTGATCCTGATCCGTTGTGGCCCAAGAATCCAGATCTAGGGAGGCAACGGGGATCATTTTTCAGGCCTTTCATCTGGCGGAAGCAGGAAAGCGGCCACGAAATCGGTGAACCTACCATTTTGTTGTCCTGTTGCAGTGTTCTCCAGGACCTATCACTGAGTTGACCTGAGAATCAGGGGTCAGGTCCTTCAAAAATGCAACTAGGGGTCCTGTGCCATATACAGTCATGAGTGCACACTCTGACCAATATTATCTGGCACCCCAGTCAGAGGATCTCAAAGGTAGTTCCTCTTTGTTTTTTGAAAGAAGACGACACATATCACAAATGCAAAAATAAAATACTGCAGCTGCTGGAAATCTGAAATAAAAACAAAATGCTAGAACTCAGATGGATGACCTTTCATATAATTCATATGTATTCCATATATACTTTCATATATAGTGACTCATATATAGTATGATGCCCAAATCTCATTTGAAAATAAAGCAGAAGAACTCATTGTATCAATGCAAGGCCAGGACCAACATAACGAAGTTTCATTTCAGCAAAATTCAAATTTTCATGTCACAGGGCACCAGGAAAGCATTTGCATTTCTCATTTCAATTGCAATCTCATTAGCTTTTTCCTCTGCTCTTCCAGATAGATTATATTTAAATAGCCTCCTAACTTCAATCCTGGTCCCTGCTGCTAACGTTAAATCTTCTGTTCCTATATCTATCCTACTGACTTCCTCCAAATTTAATTCAGTAATAGAAGTTGGGACAGAAGTTGGGAGGGTGAATGATTAATTTTGTGTTATTACAGCATTTGATGAGTGAATTAAGATACTAGCTGATAGAAAACAGAAAGTGCTGGAAATACTCACGTCTGGCAGCATCTGCGGAGAGAGAAACCGACCGATAGGAATACTTGTGGGTCCACCATTTTCCATGAGGTTGTTTCACTAGGAGAGAAACCAGTCAAGAAGAAAAAGCTTAAGTAAAGACAGAACCTATATATAAGATAAAATACTTTTGGCACCAAACATGCAACATTTTGAATATATCCCTTTTCAGTAATCTCATTGGTCAACAGTGATCATATATGACTGTTCTGTTCTCATCCTTTTTAATTCCATTGTCTTCAGATGCTTACGTGACCAACTAATTAATCTATTTTTTTTGCTGGGACTCTTTATCAATGTTTGTAAATACAGGCCAGGTTAGGTTGGAAGGCATGGATTGGCCAGTTACTATGGTAATCTGGCACAGGATCTTCCGGTCGGTGAGCGAGGGTGGGGCCTGCTCGCCGACATGTAAAATGACGTGGGATGACGTTAGGTCGAATTCCCTACGTCACCCCGCGTCACTTCCATTTTCAGGTTGGCGGGGCGCAGCCAAGTCAGCTGCGCGCCCGCCGACCTGTCAATTGCCTATTGAGGCCATTGAATAACTTAAGGTTGCAGGGTAGGCTGGGAACCCTGGCGGGCTTCGGAAAAAGCATGAAACCTCATCCACGGGCGGGATGAGGATTCATGAGGGTATTTAAATTTTTATTAAAGGTTTCAATAAAAGTTATGGACATGCCCCAACTCATATGACAGTGTCACATGAGGGGACATGTCAGGGAAATTTTTTTATCATTTGTATTACAAATTTTAATTCCGAGCCGATCTCCCTGAGGCAGCATTTAGCCTCAGGGAGATCTGTGTGCTCTTTCGTGCACATGCGCGAAAGAGCGCACTCCTAGTTGAGGGAATCCACCCTCACCCGCACAGGGAGCGCATAGCGCTTCCGAGCTGACGTCACACTGGGTGGAGTTAATTGGTGCCGCTCTTTCCCCACAACGGGGGGGAAAGTTTTTCCCCTGGTTTCTTGTAGCATTGTGGAATAAAAACTGTAGTGCCTGTTTTTTCAGATGAAGACAGAGTTGGAGGGGGAGGGATGTTAAATGTGAAATTTAGCAGATCTGTGCCCTACATTAGAAAGGTAAATAATGTTATGCCATCTTGACCTCAGATTACTTTCAAACATCAAAAGAGGTTTCTGGCAAATGCTAAAGGGGGAGTGGGTCTAATGCCTGTATTGGGACCCCTTCTAGAATCGGGCTGCCTTGAGTGAAGGAAGCCATGGTGCCAGCTCCACTCCAGGTGTGGATGCAGCCGAGCAAGCAGCTGCTATCAAAAATGTGAGTAAAGATGTTTTCCAAGATTAATGTGGAGCTAGGAGGGGAAACAGTGTTTCTCTCAGCTCCCCAGCAATTCCTGATTGCTTTCCTATCCTTCCCTGGCACATACCCGAGAGTATCCATCATTTTCTGAAACAGGCCAGCTTCCTGTGGTAGTGCAATAGGTGCCAGCTGTTTGCTCACTTTATTGAAATGAGGTCCAAGGTCTAATTTTGGGCAGGTCTTGAGTCCTCCAGTTCAGGCGTACACTGCTTGCTCAGACAAGCTAGGTGCCTTTTGGGTCTGTGTTTGTTGTAGCAAATAATGGGCTCAATTTTAGCACCAAGAAATGGATAGGTTGGGTTTGAGTCAGATGTTAAAATTTTAAAGCCTGAACCCCAACTCCACATAGCCCATTTCTGGGTTTTAAGGGACAGGCAGCCAACCCCCAATCCCAGGAGGCAGGTTGGCAATTTCAATATTTTATTGTGGCTGGTAGCCACAGATTAATGTTCTTTACAGTGACTGGCCAGGTTTCCTGTCTGAAACTTCACGTTCTTCCCTACATGACCCACCCCTTGTAGTATCCAGATCGATGTGAATAAACATCTTGCCTGTTATTAGCAGTTGGTCGACACTCCTTATCGGTCTCTTGTAACCGTACAGCTAACACAGAATAATATTATAATGGCAGTGGCATCCTGGAGTGAGTTGAAACAAAAATCAAAAAAATTGTTATGGGCACTGTAGTTACCTTTTAACAAGTGTGTTGGTAATTTTTATTATTACAGATAGCAAGTTAAAAATTAAGGGGGTGTTCATGTCAGAAATTTCTCTCCTGCCTTATCTATTTTTTTGTAGCTATTTTAGTGCTTTTAGATTCTCCATTACCACCTCAGTTAATTCATCTTTGTGTGGATACATAAGTAACGTCCTCCCATAAAGTCAATGCTTCTGAAATGGAACCAGTTATTTTCTCCTATTCACAAATGATAATGGATCATAACAGCCCAGGTGTTCCGACAGTAAAACTTGCTAATACACAGCTCTCTAATCAGCCTCGACCTCAGTAAATCACTTGTGCACAATGCCTCTATGGGACTGAGGCAAAGATGACATGCAGAACCATCTATGGAGACATCATAATCCAAATTGTATTACTTGGTAAACATAACACGCAATTATTTTTAGTTTATAATGTCGCTTTCAATACAGGATTTCAATTTCAAGATAGACATTTGTTTTGGCATTTCATTTCAGCGGCTGTTCTTACTTCTGGAGGAAAGACCTGAACATATAAAAGCTGTCGTTCAAAAAAATGTTTTTTTTTCCTGAAGTTTGACAATTTTTTTGACCAACCTGATGTCTGATGCATGCACTAAGGGGAGGTGGTGGCGTAGTGGTATTGTCACTCGATTGGTAATCCAGAGACCCAGGGTAATCCTCTGGGTACCCGGGTTCGAACCCTACCATGGATGATGGTGAAATTTGAATTCAGTAAAAATCTGGAGTTAAAAGTCTAATGATGACCATTGTCAATTGTTGTAAAAACCCATCTGGTTCACTAATGTCCTATAGGGAAGGATATCTGCCTGGTCTGGTAACTCCAGACTCTCAGCATTGTGGCTGACTCTTAAATGCCCTCAAAGGCAATTAGGAGTGGATGGGTAATAAATGCTGGCCTAGCCAGTGATGCCCACACCGAAGAACAAATTTAAAAAAAATCCACCACTATGCTTAAGTCTCCAAATCCTGAGAAATCTACATAAGTGAGTGCAATCTTTTCTTAATGGTACATATCCCAAAGAATTTTAGTTGAGAGCCAAAGCGTAGGGATCCTCAAGTGTGCATACAGCACTGCTAGGCTAAAACGTAACAGCTTATTGCTGCTGAACACCAGTAAGGTTGCACTGCTAGTACAAGTAGAACTGTTTATCCATAATGGAATTGGCTTGTATGCTTAACTGGATGGGAAGAGTTGCAAGATCCATTGCAGATCTTGAGTACTTAGCCCATTTTTCTTGGGGGTATTTCTTGATCAGCCTCTGTAATTTTGGCAGAAGATTGGTACAAACCCCATTTTTGCAGCTTACCCAAGATTTTAACTGAGGTTACAATCAGAACAAGCTCTCAAGAAATCTTAGACATTAGTGCACTACTGAGGGAGCACCAAATGGTCAGTCAGCTGAGATATTAAACAAAAGCCTAGATTTTGGGATACATTTAATGGCAACACTGATTAAAAATCTTATTTGCCCATAATTGCTACTAAAGACGATGAATATTTCTATTTAAAGTATCCCATAATCTTGTTTATAATTTACCGTATGCATAATAGTAAAAGGTAGTTTATTAGTGGAACAGCAATTTATTAGCAACCATTTTGTAGTTATTGCAAACTAGAGAATAATGGCTGATCTTATCAAGCTAATCTGCAATGGTTATCTCCTTCCCCTTCAATTTCTCACCCTGAGATCTGAGAGATGCCTCATCTTGTGTTGTGTCACCATAATTGTGACAGCCTATTTATCGTCTCCTGCTGCATGTTGGTGACCACTACTTTATATCTAGTGCTTTAAAGACGAGCAGAACCCCTTGATGGCTCAATGCATCATGTGGTGTGGTGTGTTGCGTGGACAAGAAAAGTCACAAGTACAGCCCCTGGTCTGCTGAGTGAATGATTTCCGCTTATGCTACGGTTGGCCTCAGTGTAACTTGCTGGAGGAGAAAATCCAGCCCTGATTCAGGCTACTGAATGCTATTTTAGTGACCTATGCTAGAATTGCATGTGTGAGGATTTCAGGTCAGGACATTTTTATGTTTGGCTCTGAGTCAGTTCCCCCTTCCCCCACACTATGTTCATTTAGCCTGCCAAAACTTACTCTCCAAAAACACAAATGAAGAAAAGCTACTTGGGTGAGCAGTGGTACCGAAGAGCTGAAATACTTTTTACTTTTTAAATGTTAGGCAGGCAGTGAGTTCCAGATCCCCAAAACCCTCTGGCGAAACAATTTCCCCTTGAATCCCCTCTGAACCTCCTACCTCTTGCTCTAAATCTATGTCCTTGGTTATGGAACTTTCAACCAACCCTCATAATTTTATACGCTTCAATTAGATCTGCCTCTCAGTCTCCTCTGTTCCAAAAAAACCAGTTCTAGCTTATTTAATCTTTCCTCATAACTAAATTCCTCCAGTGCAGTTAACATCCTTGTAAATCTCCTCTGAACCCTCTCTAGTACAATCATGTCTTTCCTATGATGCTGTGACCAGAATTGCACGCAGTACTCCAGCTGTTGCCTAGTTCCGGCATAACCTCCCAGCTACTGCTCGGTTAATAAAGGCAAATATCCCATCTAAAAACAGAAGGTGTTAGAAATACTCAGCAATTCTGACAGCATCTGTGTAGAAATGGAGTTAACATTTTGAGCCAAATATGACTTCTTCAGGGTTGAAGGAAGGTAGAAATGCAATTAGTCTTATGTCATTGAAAGGGGGGAGGGCGAGGAAGAACAAAAAGGAAGGTCAGGGATCGGGAGAGATTTCCAGCATTCGCAGTATTTCGCTTATTCAAGTATCCTGAATGCCTTCTCAACCACCTTGTTTATCTCTCCAGTCACATTCAGGGATCTGTGGATGTACACTCCAAGGCCCCTCTGTTCCTCCACACTTGATTGAACTCCATTTGCCATTGTTCCACCCATTTTATAGCCCATTGATAGTTTCCTGAATTCTACAGCTTTCTTCTTTGTCAACCACTTGGTCAATTTTTGTATCTTTTTTTGTAATTTTGTAATTATTGTACATCCTTATCTAAGGTCAACTAACTCAGCACAGACAAAGCTAAATCTAGGATTTTCCTGGTTTGCCTGACTCTGTATCACACCGGGCAGTCCTATTCTGGCCCCTTGCCCACCACAGACAACATTTCTCACACTCACCCATCCTGGCTCCAGTGATGCAGGACTATCTGAATCCATGCTTATCTAGAGAAATTTACATTGCATTCCTAACCAGATGGTTATATAGTTTATTTTTGAAAACGTTGATCAGCTCAGCCTCATTCCTTGGCATTCCTAGGAGTTCTGTATGTGATACGAAGCAGTAAGCGAGAACTACTGTGGACTCTGCTTTTGGTGACATTTGCATAGATGTTTAATTGAGGAAAGGAAGAAATCATATGGGTAGTTTAAATAAGTGGCTGCTGCAGTGCTGCCCGCCTCTTGCCCTTTTATTTCTGCCCAGCCACTATTGATGTGAGTTATTATGAAGTGTACCTGTGACTTGGGGGGGGCGCATTTCCACAAGGCTTCTGCTATGTTGAGGTAAGAGGGTTTCTAGCAAATCTCCAAGCAATTTCACCCTGTTGACTCTTCTTGCATGGGTCTTACTAGAGTGAAGAAATCAATAATTGTTGCAAGCTACACATACCACAATGTAGATGCAAGATATATATGTGCAATCGCATAGGCCTGGAATTTCCTCAGAATTCCTGCAGCTTCACCACTATTATGACACAGTTGATGGTAAAGGCTGTTGTTCAAATCCCAGAGGGGAACTTGAAACAACTGTCATAATCCATTTTTGCAATTTGTATGTTTCGAGATGCAGGCCTTGAATTCAGTAGCAATAAGACCACCGAGTCTCGAGAGTTTTTTTTATAAAACTAAATTAAACATTTATTAATACAAGAAAGATTGTAAGCACATACATATGTCTACAAAATTACTACTATAATAACTACAAAAATCCCCTAATTAATCTGACTCTCAGTTACACCCCCTTTAAGGCAACAGTAAAACTCATAGATTTAAAGAGACCTCCCAGGCAAAGTACATTTGACCTTATGAATTCAAAATGAGGTTCCTTGCAAGTTGGTTCCTTGCAGACACAATTGGAGGTGTATAGGCTGATTAGATCTTAAATGCCTCTGCCTTACACACAATCTCCTTTCTGTTTATATCTAGCTTTCCCTTTGAATGTAAATTTTCCATTGTCTCACTAGGCTTTAAGCAATACATCTTCTAACAATAATATCCTTTCATTCCAACAATTTCATTAGTAAGCTGAAAAAAATAAACACATTGCTTGGCATCTTCTAGATAGGTGTAAGATTCCACCCATTCTTTTGAATGGTTAATTCAACAACTGCAAATATACACCTTAACCTTTTAACTTCCTTACTGTTTGCCCAATTAACATCTCAAAACTACTATACATCAAAGCACCTAGACTAGCTGGCTTTAATCCAGTTAAGACACACACAAACACACATAGATACGGACACCACTAAACTCTATTTTAAAAAATAATTTCCAATAACATTATAGATATTAATCTTGTCATGACACCACCATAACTTCAATGGCAGTGTGGCAGAAAGCCCTTCTACTCACATAGATGAGGTTTTGCCACACTTCTGACAAATTATAGTGGTGGAAAGTCCATGGTGCACAGGTTTGTTGTTTTAACCATACGTAAAGTGAGAATCCCACAAAAATTGCTTAATGGCAAGACGCATGTGGGAAATTCTGTGTTGATTCACTGTCAAAAATTTTTGTGAAGTCAATACTCACTCATGATGGTTAGAACTCTCAGGAATTCTTCAAAATATCAGCTAAAAAATACTCACTCTTTCTAAAAAAAAGTGTTGTTTATCTTAACACTGGTTATTACTTGGAAATGACAGCCAAATCCAGGTTTCCTGTTCATCATTGTAATGAGATATCAGGAATGACTGTAACTAAATGTAAAGGATCGTTTTGTAGTAAAAAGCTTTTTGCTGTATTGTTTCTGATGGCAGACAGGCACAGCTGACCTTTTCCCTCCACGGACTCTCTAGGCTAGAATGACAGTGACAGCTGGAGGTAAATAGAGAAGGGATACATTCAGTCCGGGCAGACCACAGTGGAATACCATGCCAGACTTGGTGTCTCCCAAATTAATACTGTAATATAACACAAACTGCTAGAAGGGCAAGGCTTTTCAACTCCTTCTATTTACAAGTATCTCCAACTTAAAGAAAATCATTGTAAGTTTCCTGAGACTGTTGCACAATAGCTCTTTTAAAGCGGATTAAAAATTGCACATATTTTAACTTTTATATTATAAAGATTTGTGTATGAGTTTTCAAAGAATGACCATTTCCCTTTTTTTTTACTTTGGCTCCTAGTGATTCATTCAGCAACATGTTTCCATGAACACCGTCGCTTTCTGTACTTTGCCCAACTAATTGCTGTACCTCCAATATGAATCTAGATAGTAGATGACAGTAAGGCTATTTTATTATAAGGAGCATCGCAGCTGAAATCCAGTCCTATTCTCACCTAATGTTCATATATGTGCACTTGCCAGTGGAGTTCAATAGATATCAATTGGGAGTGAAAATCTTGGCAACTTTCTTTACTGGAATATTGACTTTCACCCTCGTTAATAAGTTACATTAGCGCCGACTAGATATTGAAGCTGAAAATTTCCTCTGTGACACAGTAATAGTTGATGGGAATATGTTTACTCATTTCTGTATGATCTACCTTCAGTTTTGTTCATCCCACCTTTGGTAGGATATATATTGATCTGTTAGAATATGACAGATTATATTTCTAGTGAAAGGGCTGGATTATGATGAGAAACTGGGCAAACTTGGATGGTATTCCTGACAATTGTTTAGATGTAATGTGATTAGAACGTTTAAAATAATGCAGGTGTAATGATCCTGAAATTCTGAACTATATAATGTAAGGCAAATGAGAAGATTCAAGATGGAAGGTGAAATTTTATAGCACTTGATTTGTATTTATAGTTACTAATTATGATTACTTTCTATCCTATATACATAACTGTTTGGAGCTTTGGCTAGAAAAGTTCAAAATCTTGTATGCTGCATTTGTGAATCTTCACACAGGATTGATAAGAAACCATTCTTTCCTCTTGTAGGAGAACCCTGAACAAATAAATATTAGAACTGGAGCTGTCAATCAAAAGAGAATCCAGGGAAAATGTCTCCACAATTAAGCCTAGATGTTATGATAGCATTATTTTAAAGCTGATCAGAAAATCTGGTTTAAAGAATTATGAGAATGTGGATCACACTGCCCTAGATACAAAGTCAATTAGAATCCTTGACGGTAACAGCACTACACGCTATGCATGGTGAACACATCCTTTCCTGTGCGTGATTGTGTTGCTCCTAAACTTTTTTAAAAATATAATTTTAATTTTAAAATGATTACCCACTCCCCCACCCCACCCCTTGGCCCCAACTCCCGAGGTATTCACTCTTCAAAAGCCCTTAACTTTAAAACAACTCAATTTGCTTTTAAAATTAAGTTGACACTTACTTGGTAGTAAGGATATTATGGAATATAGAGAAAAGACAGGAAATCTGGAATTTAAAAGAATAAACTGCTGCAGTTGACAAATAGCCTGCACATATTCCCATGTTCCCTGTAACAAAATATTAAATTACTGAAAAAATGTATTGCATGATCAATAAATGGTCATGTTTGAACTCAGCTTAAATTAACTTTCTGTGAGCAGAAGCAACATATGTGTTTTATGTGCCCAGAAAGAATCTGGTCTTAATTCTGATCACTTTAACTGTGTGGGAAGGATTGTTCAGAGTTTTCCATTTGGATGTGGGGGATTTGCAAATTTGGATAAGTATGAAGGCACCTTTCAACAGCAGAGGGAGCTGTTGTAGCATCTGAATTACCCCTGAGTTAATACAGAAGCCGAGCAATAAAAACAGGAAATGCTAGAAATGCTCAGCTGGTCTGGCAGCATCTGTGGAGAAACAGAGTTAATGTTTCAGGTCTGTGATATTTCATCAGAACGCAAAAAAAGTCCTAGCTGAACAGGTTTTAAGAATATACAGAGGCAGAGAACGGAGGGAGGGGGAAAAAGCAAAAGGGAAGGTGGAGAGAAAGAGGTTAAATGACAAAAGGAATTATGGTACACAGAAAAGGGCAGTGATAATGGAACAAGTAAAGAAACAAAAGATGAGCCTGGAGAAAGTATTAATGGGAAAACAGAATCATCACCAACAGCTGCTATTTAAAAACAAAATGAACAAAAAAAAAATGGTGTCAGGATTATGATCCGAAATTGGTGAATTCGGGGTTGAGTCCAGAAGGCTGTGAACTGCCTAATCAAAAGATAAGATACTGTTCCTCAAGCTTGCGTTGATCTTCATTGGAACAATATAGGAGGCCGATGACATTGAGTGGGAGAGGGGGGCAGAATTAATATGACGGGCAACCAGAAACTTGGGGTCACACTTGCGGACTGAGTGGAGGTGTCCCACAAAGCAGTCACCCAATCTGCGTTTAGTTTCCCTGATGTAGATGAGACCACGTCATGAACAGAAATCACTGTTTCATCTGTTGGGGACAGTACGAAGGGCAGAGGTAAAAAGGCAGATGTTGCACCGCATGAGCTTATATGAGAAGGGACCTTGGGAGGGGGGAAGGAGGTGATTGAGGAATGAACCGGGATGTCTTGGAGAGAATGGTCTCTTCGGAATGCTTCAGCGGAGCCGAGATGACATCATGATGGAGGTGGCGGAAATGGTGAAGGATGATCCATTGAATTTGGAGGCTGGTGAGTTAAAAGATGAGGATAAAGGAAACCCTATCATAGCTCAAGGAAGGGGGTTAGAGCAGAAGTGTAGGAAATGGAATGGGCACAGTCGAGCGCCTTGTATTTATTGTCTTAAAAACCATGGTGGGGGGAATTCTTGATTGTGGAAAAATAGCATTGTCAGAACAGACACAATGTAGATGAGGAAACTGGGAGAATGAAATAGTGGACCTGATTTTTGCGGAGTTGAGCAGACTTTGTGGACCTTAAAAAAAAGGCGGGACCTGTATGCAGAAGTCCCACCCCCATTTCCGACATCAAATTTTTTCCAGTAGTGGAAAGGGGACAGGGTATGATTCACGCAGGAGGGAAACCTGAACTCATTAGAGCCATTTGAACTCTGTGCTGAGCTAAAAATAGACCCCACTTTGGCTGTTGCAAGGGCCTTAACCCACAAAGTGGGAGTCATAAATTGATGGATTAGGTGTAAATGCTTTTGAAAAGTAGATAAGGCCTGTATAACTGTCATAATCTGAAGAATTTTAAAGCCCCTGTTCTTTAAACTTTAAAAAGAACTGAAACTGTCATTGAGAGTTTGTTTTAAAAAGCCTCTGCCGGACTGTTTTGATTTTTAGGCCACTGCAGGTTAGAAAGAAATAGTAGCATCTAGTCATGCAGTTTCAATAGAGCTCTTTATTGACATTTCCCCACAGACTATTATTATGTCATTATGAATGCTTGCCTGAGTTTCAAAATCTACAGTTATCTCAGAATTCTGCGTTCATAGTTTGCTTGACAGTTTAAAGAGTCAATTTAAAGAATTAACAGTCTTTGATGTAGAGCCTGAATAGAAGCTTGTTTTTATAGAGATTAACCACTTGAGACTTAAAAGCTTTGAATGGGTTTTAGGAATGGGAGGTTTTTTCACTGTCAAGTGTGTAGGAATGAGAACTGTATTAGCTTGTTAGGAGTTTATTTTTTTCTTCATCTCCACATAGCTCCTGAGGTTAGCCCATGGTGGATACCCAGTGAGCTGGCATAGAATTGGCTTGGAGGGTATCGGGAGGCCATGGACTTGGGTGGGGGGCATGAGTTGGTATTGAATTGCTATGGGGGTGGGCGATGGTTGAGGGCTATAAGGGGCCAAACACCTTCTAAAACAACTAGGTCAAAGTCCCAGAGAACTGAGGCTGGTCTTCAAACCAGCTTGCACCAGCACTTGCCCAACCCTGTGGCCACCTATGCACTGCTTCTGAGGCCAGCAGCCCGACAATATCCAGCATTTGCTGCTCACCACCTGCCACAATCGGGAATTTCAGGGTGCTTTTTACCGAGGTCCGTCCGGCAAGTCAGAAAATTGACTATGTCTAATGTCTCAGTTGTTCTACACAAATCATTGGGTATTGCACTGGGTACATTTTACTATGGAAGGATAGAGCTTCACTCCACCATTATCCTAAAAAGAGTGGATTGTTAAAAGAAGATCCTTTATGCTCTGAAATTCTAACAAGTATCAGACTATGTTACAAGTAAAGCATCCATTCCTAGATAATTGAGGTGGTGTATTTTGATAGGACAAATAAGGAGGGAACATTTAAAAAATGAATCTAAATGTGGTAGAGGAAAAATAGGCTCTAGGAATACAGATTCTCAAATGATTAATAAATTGCCTTTGTCTGCCATAGTACGAAAAGTAAACTTCATCTTCCTCCTTTCTTGACCTGTCTGCATTCTGTTACACAGTTGACCATAGATCCTTTACAACACCATCCAAAGCAGTGGCCTCTACCACCTAGAAGGGCAAGCAGACATATGGGGACACCACCACCAGCAAGTTCCCCTCCCACACACCATCCTGACTTGGTACTATATCGCCATTCCTTTTCACTATCACTGGCTCAAAATCTTGGATCACTCTCCTTCGCAGCACTGTGGCTCTACCTACATTACTTGAGCTGCAGCAGTTCAAGAAGACAGCTCATCACCACCATCTCAAGGCCAAATAGGGATGGGCAAAAAATGTTGACCTTGCCAGCGATGCTCAAATCATACGAATGAATAAAAAAACCTCCAGCGACTCTCCACCACATTCCTGCTTGGTGCAGCTTCAATCACCTGATTCTATTCTTATCGATCTAAACATGGCCAGAGAATCACATGCAATGTCTTCTCTTCACACTCCTGCACCATTAGTTCTGGTGTTCCCAAGGATCTATCCTAGGTCCCTTCCAAGTTTGCATTTACAAGCTGCAGCTCAGCGACAGCATCTGAAAACACAGCGGCAGTTTCCACATGCAAGCTGACAACAACCAGCTTTACCTCACCACCACCTTTCTTGAGCAGTCCGCTGTCTCTAAATTATCGGACTGGTTGTCCAACATCCAGTACTGGATAAGCAGAAATTTCCTCCATTTAAACATTGGAAGATATGGGGCAGAATTTTCCCGTTGGCATGCGGGGGTGGGCCCTGCACATCCGCGCGTAAAATGACGCGAGGTGACACCGGACGAGCGTCCCGACCTCACCGCACACCATCGCGATATTTCGTTGGGCAGGTGTGCAATGATATCCGCTGCACACCCGCCATTAATTAACAGGCCACTTAAGGCCCTTGACTCACCAATCGGTGCCTATTTTTCGGCGCCCATGCAATCTTCGGGTCAGCACACGGGCGCAACAAGCAGGCAGGTAGGACACATTTGTATAAACCTCATCCGCGGGTGGGATAAGAGCGTTCGCGAGTGTGCCCTCTCAAATGTTGATTTTTCAAAGTTATTGAAACTTGCCTGTGTGATCGGCAACACTTCAAAACACATACCAGCTGCTTTGTCTGCACTCTTAACCTTCAGGTCAGCACTCTGCAGTGAGGAAGCTTTTTTGGGTCTGCAGGTTTCTGGAAGCTTTCCCATTGCCTGGAAATGGGGGCTGAACTGTCCACTGGAGGCACCTCCTCTGAGGGGGGAGGAGGCCAGGAGTGCACATTTAGCCTCCAGCGGAGCCACCTTTGGGAAGACAGGCGCAGGCACAAGGGGCGCAGGGCCAAGAGGTAGACCAAGGCAGAAGGGGCAGCAGAGGACGCCACTATCCTGCTGCCAGGGTTTACAGGCAGTGAAGCAGCTACCTCAATATATCTGAGGTGCAGTGCCGAAGGAGGCTCCATCTCTCCAGGGAGACAGTCAACGATATCTGTCAGATGATTGGGCCTGAGATCTCTGCGAACTGTGTGGACACCCCATGCCAGTGGCTCTAAAAGTCACAGCTGCCCTCAACTTCTATGCTTCTGGCTCCTTCTAGGGGTCGGTGGGTGACCTTTGCAGTGTCTCCCAATCAGCTGTCCAAACTTGTGTCAAGCAGGTTACATATGCTCTGTTCAGGCACGCATTGACCTTCATCCACTTCCATTTGGACCAGGCAAGCCAGACAGAGCGAGCCAGAGGCTTCGCAGCCATTGCTGGCTTCCCCCGCGTCCAGGGTGCAGTAGACTGCACACATGTGGCCATCAAGGCGCCAGCAGGTGAGCCCAGTGCCTTCGTAAACAGGAAGGGCTTTCACTCCATGAACGTGCAGATAGTGTGTGATCACAAGATGCTGATTCTACAAGTCTGTGCAAGGTACCCAGGCAGCTCCCACAACACCTACATCCTCAGGCAATCCCAGGTGCCGGGGCTCTTCAGTGCTCCAGCCCGGATGGATGGATGGCTGCTGGGTGACAAGGGCTATCCCCTCAGAAGGTGGCTTATGACGCCTCTGTGCCATCCAAGAACAGAAGCTAAGCAGCGGTACAATAGGAGCCACACCTCCACCAGAGCTGAGGTGGAGAGAACCAAGGCTCTTCTCAAGATGTGCTACCGATGCCTGGACCACACGGGGCGTGCACAGGGAAATGCTGAGGGGGTAGACGCTGACCCGGGCATACTGCAGGGAGGTAGGGACACCCAGGAGGCTTTAATCCAACAAACCTTTAGCTGGCCCACCACATATGGACCTCCAGGACAAGCCTGGGCTGTAAGCTCCATACTCGATATCTTAGTGCCAAATCTGCCAGGTCAGGAAAAGTAACTAAGGGCCTTGTTAATAAAGCTGAATGTCCCACAAAGCACTCCTAACATTTTTGGAAAACTGACACCTGCAGAAGAAAAGAGGCACCCTCAGCCATGGTCACATGCCTGAATTTAATATTACAAGCAATGAAACTTAAGCCAAAGAAATGACAATGGTGTTCCCATTCAAAGCAAATCATGAAGACCTCATCTTGGGCCAACACAAAAGCACCAGTGATAAACCCGTGGTGTGCCTAAGGTGCCTTATGTTTACCTTTCCGGGTGCTACGTCTTGGTGCTGCCCCATCGCTGGGAGTGGCATCTGAGACAGCCTGCTGACTCTGCTGTCGTGTTGGCCTCAATGACCTTGGCGGTCATCCTCTGGCCTGTGGAGCCTGTGCTGGCCCCGCCTGGGAGGGAGCTGCCAGTTCCACAGCTGGCATCTCCCCAGTTGTCGCAGCCTCACCGGACACTACGGTCATTGCGAGAGGGGCGGAGGAGCTGCCACCCTCATCCAGAGCGCCCTGAGAGGAACCCACAGAGACAACAGGCAGCTGCTGCGCCGACCTGAGGTCGCTTCAGACTTCCTTGCTCACCATGGATGGATGGGCACCGAGCTGGGAAACTTGGCGCCCAGACCATCTGCCACACTGGCACTGACCAGCTGAGGTCAATGCCGATGTGAGGACTTGCTGGTCCGAGCACATCCTCAGGAAGCTCTGATGGGACTCCTGGAGAAGCCTCTCCACGAGAGTCGCCACTCTCTCCATGGAGGATGCATGATGCTCGGACATGAGGCTCATTGCTTCGGTGATCGCCCACGTAGACTCCTCCACCACAGAGGCCAAGCCAAGCATAGTCTCATGCATCTCCCCCAGATGTTCCCGCACACCCGGCCATATTTCCTGCGTTTGCTGCATTGCGGTCGACTCCAGAGGTACACCATCAGGCACCGACTGAGCATGTGCCTGGTCCCCTGCAGTCCTCCGACTGCTGGCGCCATGGGCACTCTCTGTCTCTGTCAGCTCCTCCAGCGACTGTGAAGTGCCCTCACCACGTGTCCCAGGACACTAGCCGATGTTCTAACTCCCACCGAGGTGCTAGTATCTGTGCTGGTGCCTGCCTAGCAGAGATGGTGTGACACTGGTAAGACTTCAGGGCCCTCAAATGTGAGAGGAGGCCTCTGCTGCTGCTCCTCCTGACCCTGCTCCGCTGATGCTGAAAGGAAGAACAAGGACATTGGATCAGTTAACGTGGAGACCGTGTCAATGTACATCCCTGTCCCCCGGATCATTATGCGCTCATCCTTCCATAAGCAATGGTCAAGCTATGTTGCAAAATTAAATCACTGAACATTCAGCACTGCTATGGTTGTTGGGAGAACAATGTTGACCTCACTGCTGGGCAAACATACCTGCCCGTGGCACCCCAGCCTCACCGACACCAGTGGACCTGGGCACATGGTGCCTCTCCAAATCCAGGGCCTCCTGCTCAAAGCGGCTCAGAATGGCTCACTACACCTGGCTGCCGCCAGTCCTCACCCGCTCTGCAGTATTATGTGCATTCTTCTCCTGAAAATGAGAGCAGAGCATTGAGTTGTGCAAATTGTACATGGACTCTGTTCCCGCACGGCCCACCCCAACCAGAGTGGGACATATCAGGGCTCCAGAGTCTCCTCACCCCGCTGCTGCTGAACACTCACACAAAGATGCTGGGCCTATTCCCCACCCCACCCCCCCCTTGGCCACTTGCTGCCTACATCACATTAGGCGCCACATGATATATCCTTCCATAGCAAGGAGGCGCAATCACGTGGAGCGCAGAGGGCAGGAGGTGGTTCGTTGCCACGCTACCTTGAAGCTCCCCTCCCAGCATGTCATCACCCTGACTTGGACACGTCCTGCAGTTCAAACACTGCGCCTAGGTGCAGCTCCTCCAGGTTGCCCCCAAAACAGTCATGTGGGTCTCAGTGAACCATATGCTGCGGGCGGAGAATCCATCTCACCATCACCCTCTCAGGATGACCTCGGCATGGGCAGTATCTGCTGGCCCACCCAGCGAAGGTCACATGCCATCAATGATTCAATGCAGCCACTACACTCAGACTTGGGCGGGGAGGGGAAAGCCGACCTGCTGGGTTAAGTGACCAGTGCCAACATTGTCCTCACCCTTCCAGAGTGCAACGAATTGTTGAAGCACTTGCAGCACTGGATCCAGGTGTGCCGCACCATGTCGCGGGAGCTCACCACCTCCGCCACCTCCTCCCAGGCACGTTTCGTCGTGGGGTGGGGGCCTCCTCCTCCTGTCCTAGGGAAACCAGCACCTCCCGCCGTGCTGCCACCTCAAGGAGGGCAGTAAGGCAGTCATTGCGATGGGCACACTGGCCCCCCCACCCTACCCTCCGGCTGGGCCTGCCCTACCGTCCGGACTTGCATCACCTCCATTGCCCCTCTGCAGAGCCCTTCGCCCAGCCATTGCGAACAGCCTTTCCAAGGCTGCCGGGCTTTCCTTTACACAGGCCGCCAGGTCGCTGTTTGACCCAGTGGGCTGAGCGCGCCTGCCGCTGCCTGCCCACTCCCGCTATGTATGGGAGTGGTGAAGTACGCTGGGAGCGCCTTAATTGGCCTGCCCGCGTAAAATGGCGGTGCGGAACCGATCGTGAGTGGCCACCCACAGCGCCCGCCCACACCCACTCCCACTCCGCGCCTCCCCCCCCCTCCAAAAATCCGGAAAATTCTGCTCATTATCTTCAGTCTCCACTTCAAACTCCATTCTCTAGCTACCGACTCCTACCTTTTTTGGTAATTGTTTGAGGCAAAATCAAACTGTTTGCAATCCTGGTGTTATATTTGACCCTGAAATGAGCTACCAACCATATTCACTCCTCGGTAAGACTTTATTTCAAGCTCCATAGCATGATAATCCATCTCAGCATCGGAGGTCCCCAGCATCACAGATGCCATTTTTCAGCCAATTAGATTCACTCCATGTGATATCAAGAAACGGCTGAAGTTATTGGATACAGCAAAGGTTATGATCCCTGGCAATATTCCGGCAATAATACTGAAGACTTGTGCTCCAGAACTAGCCGCACCCCTAGCCAAGCTTTTCCAGTACAGTTACAACACTGGCATCTGCCCAGCAATGTGGAAAATTGCCCAGGTATGTCCTGTCCACAAAAAGCAGGACAAATCCATCCCAGTCAATTACAGCCCCATCAGTCTACTCTCGACCATCAGTAAAGTGATGGAAGGAGTCAACAACAGCGCTATCAAGTGGTACTTGCTTAGCAACAACCTTCTCACTGACGCTCAGTTTGGGTTCTGTCAGCTCCTGACCTCATTGCAGCATTGGTTCAAATATGTACAAAAGACCTGAACTCCAGAGGTGAGGTAAGGGTGACTGGTCTTGATATCAAGGCAGCCAGAGTGTGGCATCATGGAGCCCTGGCAAAACTGGAGTCAATGGGAATCAGCAGGAAAACACTCTGCTGGTTGAAGTCATACCTAGCACAAACAAAGATGGTTGTCGTTGTCGGAGGTCAATCAACTCAGTTCCAGGCATCACTGCAGACATTCCTCAGGGTAGTGTCCTCGGCCCAGCCATCTCCAGTTGCTTCATCAATGACCTTCCTTCCATCATAAGGTCAGAAATGGGGATGTTCACTGATGACTGAAACCAACAATTTGACTAAGCTTTTGGTCATCTGCCCTGCCCTGTATGTGGCTTAGTATCAAATTTTGCTTTGTAACAGTCCTGTGATGACCCTTGGGACATTTTATTATGTTAAAGGTGCTATATAAATACCTGTAGTTGTAGCAGGAATAGTCGTTGTTGTAGAAAATAAGTAGCAAGGGAACTTAACATGACCATAAAAATATAAACATTAATAATTCTATTCTTTCGGAATAGAATTGAAAAGCAGCAAAGTTACATTAAAATCTCTTCCTGAAAAGGTGGTGGAAGCAGAGTCTTTGAATATTTTTAAGGCCGAGGTGGATAGATTCTTGGTAAGCAAGGGGGCGATAGGTTATCGGCAGTAGGTAGAATGCAGGTTTCGGGTCAAATCAGCCATGCCCCTATTAAATGGCGGAGCAGGCTCAAGGGGCTGAATGGCCTACTCCTGCTCCTTATTCGTATGTTCGTATATTAAACCTTGGCATTCGACAATTCTGGGGCAGGATTTTCTTCATAAGGTAAGGGTGGGAATGAGGCAGATGGAGCTGCAATATCACGCCACCTGGCCCAGGCTTCCCGTTGCGGCTTCAACACTCGAGATTTTGAATTTTGGAACGACCCAACAACCCGCCTGACTAAGATTTGATCATTTGAAGATGTAAACGAGCTAATTTTCTTCTGGTTGAGAGCCACACACCCCCCCCACCACCACCACCACCACCACGCCTGACAAAACCTTGCCAATCATAAGCCACCATGCAAGCTGCCATTGTCCTGCTCCCTTCCCTTATATTATAGAATTCAACAAAGAATTGAAACGACCGCACAACTGCATACTGCCTTTAAACAAACATAACCAGGTATGACGAGATTCTCATGCACCTCTGACTTTATCTTAAAGGTAGGACTTCATTTTTAAAAGTTTAACACTATTGAGTATTCATGGCATGCAAAATTTTAAATGTGGGAACCTGCCACAGGCCAGTGCGAGGCAAAGACGATGCTGACTTTATCTCTGCATCTCAATCCACCGTTGAGAAATCAAAATTCCGCATCCCGCCTAATTCAGTCAACCTGCACGTATGCCATGTTTCTCGGTCTTGTAGGCTCCATAAAATCCCACCCATTTGTTAAATTTCAATGATTCGTGTACAAGGACATCCAAATACCTCGGAACTCCAGCATTTACTAATCTCTCACTTTTTTCTACAAAAATGCTGCTTTTGTCTTCTTCCTATCAAAGTAGATAATTTCACACTTCCACACATTATACGCCAACTGCCACTTTCTTTCCCAATCACTTAACCTGATCCACTGCCATCGAAGTTGAATTCACAAAGAATAGCTGCTTGGGTGAATTACCAGAGGGCTTCATGAGAAGGCGAGAAGATTGGGGTGAATATATAGTGTTGGACCGTGCCAATGCTTATTTCATCTTTCTCTACCCCTAATACAGCAGAATTTGTCTTTATGGTATTCCTTCTTACATCTTCTGTGATCCAATTTACTTTTCTTGGGGTATGGCCTTGATATGAAGACTTTACGTTTGAGTCACTGGCTGGCTCCTAATTGAAACTGTTAATGCCAATGTTTCCCTAAAAATGGTTTGGAAAACTTGAATATGTTGTGCAAGTCCATGCTAATGCCACCAGATGCCCCAATACAAACCCAGTGCAGCTGCCTACGTGAGTATCACCCTTGTTTGGGGAAACTTGTCAATATAAAATTTGCTACGTAAATATTTTTAAATACCATTACTTTAGCTGTTAAACAAACAACTGTTCTCTGACTTCTTGTGAATTATGAGCTAATAGTATTTAAAAGGCAGGTTATAGTACACACAAGCAACAAACATGTTAGGGCAAGGTACTGACTCTGTATAAAATTAGATAAAAGAGCTGTTAAAAGCATTTGCCACTTTGTGATATGGTTCAACCAAAAGCAGGATATTTTAATAACAGACTCCCAGAAGTATTTAGCTAAACTTCCGGGCAGACTATTTGACATTCTCGAGTGGAAAAAAAATGACACATATACAGTTTTTCTCTCCAGACAGCGGTGACAGATAGCTCTCAGTAATCTGACTATTAAAGATAAAAACTACTGGACTTTGGTTCATATTCTTTCTATGCTCATGCCCATCCTTCATAGTCGAAGTTGAGCATGACACCAACTAGAATTTATTGAGCTTCAGGTGTGATGTGTTTGAAGGTAGCTAATTGGGCTAATTTAAGCACGAAATGATCTGTTGCATGTTGAATACCCATGTATTGTTGGGGTGGAAGAGGTGCTTTGACAATTGACTCTAATAGTTGGCTTCACATTCTGCTTTTGTGGGGCAGGTTGGGACGTGACTTGTCTTTTTTGGTGCTGATGGTGAGACCACATACAGATGAGAAGCGGTTCATGCTATGTTGTGTTACAGCAAAAAGAAAGTCACAAACCACAGCTTCATGCATTTTGCTTTTAACTTGTAGTCTCCTCAAGTTGAAGACTTAGCCCTTTGTGCAGTATCTAATGTGGATGCTACTTTCGCTAACACATAATGCTTCAGAAAGTATGACTGAGAACATCATACTGAACAGGGTAGGAGCCAAATCACAGCCCTGTTTCACTCCATTTGTGACTGGAAAGGCGCCCAAAGACTCTCCATCATCCAGGACATGAGCAAGCACACGGCCAAAATTGAATTGCTGTACCATAGTGATCGTTTTTTTTCCTGGACAGACAGATTATGCCACGATCTTCCTGAGGCCCTCATGACTAACTGTGCGGTTTAGCAGGACTCTTGCAAGTATTTTCTCAGCAGGGAGTTTCCTTGATGGTTGTCACAAGCTTGGCAATTTCCCTTCCATTTGTAAAGGTGGACAATTGATGCATCTTTGATTTCCTGAGGAATAGCTTCCTGGTTCCACGTTATCAAGAATAGTTTGGTGAGTTTGTGAGTGAGTATTGCACCTCCTGTCTTGTACATTTCATCTGGCATTGCATCTGACCCTGGTGCCTTGCTGCTCGACAGAAGACTGATTACTTTCATGATCTTAGCTTTGTTGGGGGGGGTCAGAAAGTGACGTGTTGACTTCAATTTGGGGCAAGCCTGCATTCACCTTTTTATCGATTGTTGAGGGCTGCTTCAGGACATTGTTAAAATGTCCTGCCTATCTCTCCAGATTTTGGTCTTGTCTGTAACCAGTGTGGGTTCCACCAATGTTGCGGAGAGAAGAGCTTCTGGAAGCCTGCAGACCGTAGGTTTTCCACAGAGCATCATAGAGGCGTTTCGTATCATTTCTGTCTGCGTATGGTTGTATTTCTTCTGCCTTTTTGCCAGTGTCCTCCATATCTCTAAGCTTTGTTTGGGTGATTTTATGGATATTGTTGAAAGCAGCTTTTTTTGAAGCAGATTAATGGCCACTTTGGCTTTAAGGAGATGGTGTTTCTCATCCAACAGTCTGAGTCTCCTCGTTGTTTTCATTAAACCAGTCCTGGTGCTTACGGGTGGTGAGTCCGGATGTTCTAGAGTGGTTGAGCACAACAGACCTCTAAAGGCTGTCCAATCATCCTACGCACTGCGGGAGACAATCTTAAGACCAGCTAGTTGGCAACCCATACCTTCTGAGAAGTTTTGCCTTACAATATCCATTTTGAGTCTTGAGATGTCGAGTGTCTTATTGACTTTATTCCACTGGGCATCTCTTGGGCTGAATATAGGTGTTGAGCTTTGAGAATGAGTCTGTGATCAGTCCAACATTCTGCCCCACACATGGCTTTGGTCACTCTGACACCCTGCCTCCCCTTCCTTCTGACAATAATGTAGTCAGTTAGGTGCCGGTGCTTTGAGCAAGGGTGCATCCAGGATGCCTTAGTTTGGCTTGGCAGATGAAATACAGTTTTGGTAATGAGAAGGTTGTGCTCCGTACATGTCTTCAGCAGAAGGCTGTTGCTGTTACCAACTCTGTTTCTCTTTATAACATCCTCCCAGATCTTATTGTTTGTGCCAACTCTGGTGTTGAAATCACCTATGCTACATTATGGTGAAAGTCAATTTAAGCACTCCCATTCCAATAATGAAGAGGAACTTATCTTTGGGTCCTTGTTGGCTAGACTGTCACCTGATGCTGTTCGGAGCATGCACGGCGCTTTATCCACCCAAACTCAGTCCAAAAGTGGAAATCAGAGCACTGAGTGCTTCAAATTACCCTAATTAACATTTCAAAATATGCCAAATACCATCTGACTCAAGAAACTGCTCTGGCTGTCCAGTTGGGCTGAGATATTTACACTCCAACAGTGATGGAAACAACTGAGCGATAGATTGGTGCTTGCCATTTTCAGCATGCCAATTGCCCTGTTTCTGTCAGGTGGGAGGCCTGAAGTTTCTTTCTGCTGTCTTTTGGATGAGATGATAAATTGAGGCTTTCGTGTGAACATAAAAGGTTGCCTGGCATTATTTGAAAAGGAGTAGGGAATTTCTTCTGTTTTCTGGCCACCATTTAGCACGAAATTCATCATCATTATCACATCATGTATGCTCTTTTCTTGGCAGTTTTTGTCAGTGGTGGTTTGCCATTGCCTTCCACTCAGGGACAGGGTGAGGAGGCTGGTCCCAAGTGTACTTTAGCCAGAACAGGAATTGAACCCGCACTGTTGACGTTATACTGAACCATATGCTAGACATCTAACTGACTGAGCTAACCAGCCTCCAAAATGCATAGTTAATTTTATTTCAAGATCAAGGGACCTTGTGATGTCCAAAAATAAAGGCTATTTGACAGCAACACATTTGAGCCCAATCCTGTCCTCACTCGACATGTATACCTGTGTCAGCTATGGTGCAGATAGTGGCACTCTCGCCTCTGAGTCAGAAGGTTGTGATTCAAATCCTACTCCAGGATCTGTGCACAAAAATCAAGACCAATACTCCAGTGCTATATCTAGAGAGTACTGCACTATGGGAGGTGCTGCCTTTTGGCTGAGACTTTAAACTGAGGCCCCCTATGCTCCTGTGTCCTGGTCAATAATTATTCCTCAATCAACATCCCAAAACAGATGATCTGGTCTTCATCACATTGCCGTTGTGGGAACTTCTATGTGTAATTTGGCTGCTGTATTTCCTACATTGCAACAGTGATTGCATTTCATAAGTGCTTCATTGATTGTGAAGTGCTTTGGGATATCTTGAGGTCATGAAAGGTGCTATATAAATGCAAGTTTTTTTTTTCGCACCTGGCAAGAATACATTGATTAGCAATCTAGAGTGGGACTCTTAGCCAATTTTCTCCAACCTAACCCAGAGACTGCAATGCCAATTATAAAATCTCAGTTGCCGGTGCATTAGAACACCAAAGCAAACTACATTTTTTAAGCCAAAAGCAATTTAAGAAGAATAGTTAATTCACATGAATTTGAACAACTTCAAACGGTAAGCAAACTGGGAAATTTTCTTTCATAAAATTGCTTGGCAACATATTATTTCCCATTCGTTGCATCACTAAAGCGTTTTTTGAATGATATATTTCAGCTGTCATTGCTGCTGGTGCATGATATTTTCCCCCTCATTTGTGGTTCTATCCTATCCCCAAAGGTGTGCTGAAACTCATCAGCCTATTTAACATTCTCTCAGCCAAAGCTACTGAGAAAATCACACATGTAGAGCTTCTGCCTGCCTGAGGTGAAATGCACACTTTTTTCTTGTACAGATCTGCCGACATACCTAAATCTAGAGAGTTTCGGTATAGGTTTAGCAGAATCAATGTTTAGAGACTGCCAGATAGCTGCTGACTTATTGCTGGAGTTTAGCCAACCATGCATTGGTAAATTTGTTGCTGCATATCTGGCTAGGACCACCCAATCTATTGAATAGCTTACAAGGTTCTATGGAGCCAAATGGAAAGAATTCCCAGCTCCTAGTGTCAGATCTACTTCTTCTTTTCTATTACTTCGGCTGACTGTCCAATCATCAACAATACCCTGGATTACTTTCTTTTTATTCATTCATGAGATGTGGGTGTCACTGGCTGGGCTAGCGTTTATTGCCCATCCTTAATTGCCCTTGAGAAGGTGGTGGTGAGCTGCCTTCTTGAACCGCTGCAGTCCATGTGGTGTAGGAGGGAGTTCCAGGATTTTGACCCAGTGACAGTGAAGGAACGGCGATATATTCCAAGTCAGGTTATTGCTAAGCCGTTTTCACCACTTTACTGATGATTGAGAGTAGACTGATGGGGTGGTAATGGATGTGTCCTGCTTTTTCTTTACAGGACATACATGAGCAATTTTCCACATTGCCGGGTAGATGCCAGTGTTGTAGCTGTACTGGAACAGCTTGGCTAGAGGCATGGCATGTTATGAAGCACAAGTCTTCAGTATTATTGCTGGAATATTGTCGGGGCCTATAGCCTTTGCAGTATCCAGGGCCTTCAGCCATTTCTTGATATCATGTGGAGTGAATTAAATTGGCTGAAGACTTACATCTGTGATGCTAGGAACCTCCAGAGTAGGCCAAGATGGATCATCCACTCGGCACTTTTGACTGAAGATTGTTGCATATGCTTCAGCCTTACCTTTTGCCCTTGTGCTGGCTCCCCCGTCATTGAGGATGAGTATATTTGTGGAGCCTCCTCCTCCAGTAAGTTGTTTAATTGTCCACCACCATTCACGACTGGATGTGGCAGGACTGGATGTGGCAGAACTGCAGAGCTTAGATCTGATCTGTTGGTTGTGGAATCGCTTATCTCTGCCTGTCGCTTGCTGCTTATGCTGTTTGGCATGCAAGCAGTCCTATGTTGTAGCTTCACCAGGTTGACACCTCATTTTCAGGAACGCCTGGTGCTGCTCTTCATTGAACCAGGGTTGATCCCCTGGTTTGGTGGTAATGGTAGAATTGGGGATATGCTGGGCCATGAGGTTACAGATTGTAGTTGAGTACAATTCTGCTGTCGACTGTACAACACCATGCTGCCACCTCTGCTGGGATGTCCTGCTGGTGGGACGTTACTCACATGTCAGTTACTGACTTGACTTAAATCTGAATTTCCACCATTAGGCATGTCCTTTTGGTGCCATTTTCACCCCGAGAAACACTGCTATCTCTTGATAGGTGACAGTTGCAGGTTTGAGCCCATGCTAGCATCTCGAGATACCGGGAACTGGGTGTCTTGAGTCACCATAATATATGTTAAATCATTGGTATAGTTCTCAAACATGGCATATAAATAATGTCTTCCAGCAACCATCATCACAAGTCTGAATTTTATAATCTGGAAAATGGTAGATATTGCCCTTCTTTCTGGTGTAAAGAAATATGCCAGACAACTTGCCTTGTGCCCACCATCTTGATGTTCTCTATGCTGCTTAATCCAGATCCTTGTGAGGAACTTTGGCGGAGAGGCTTGCACTCTGCAATTCCAAAGTAATTA
This sequence comes from Cetorhinus maximus, assembly GCF_964194155.1. Lineage (NCBI taxonomy): Eukaryota > Metazoa > Chordata > Chondrichthyes > Lamniformes > Cetorhinidae > Cetorhinus > Cetorhinus maximus. The sequence continues at coordinate 113,466,880 of NC_135882.1, read as the reverse complement.
ATTGGCTGCAAAGCACTTTGCAACTTCTTTTTGACATGAATGACATGTAGGGCAAGTTCTTACTTTTTTGTGTTCTCATGATTTGTTTTAGAAAACTGTTGTTACTAACCTAAAAATGTAACAGAGCTCCCTGATGTGAAGTCAAATTCCAAAAATAAAAAAAGTTGAATCAACAATAAGTTGATTCCTTATTAGGAATTATCTTGCCGTTGAATGTTTTTTTGAATCAATTCTATTGTTTGACCTACAAAAGCTGCAACTGGGAAAGGGGCAGGCGTTGTCAGATTGGTGTTTTGGTTCTTGCCACTTCTCCTTTCATTTTCTTTGTATTCGACATTGATGTACTGCTTTCATCCTTTTAAATTTATCCACCTTTTGGCCATGAGTGCAATAATGTCCTCATTCAATGTGCAGTTTTGCACTCTTTCCTGTGGGGTCAGACTTAAGCCACACAGCAGTGAACCTTCAACATCATATAAGTGTTCATTAAGGCGAACTTTCACTTTTGCTGCCAGACAGAAAGAAAGAAAAGCAAGACTTACACTTATATAGTCCCAAAGCACTTTACAGCCAACAAAGTACTTTTGAATTCTGAACTTGGCTGCTGTGTTACCTACGTTACATCAGTGATTACAGTTCAAAAACACTTCATCAGCTGCAAAGCATTTTGGGACATCTGATGGTCAAAAAGCGTGCTATATAAATGCAAGTCCTTTTTCTTTTAACTGGAGGGGTGTTGGCAGAGGAAGGTGCGGTTGACTACGTCAAAAGCTTTAGAGAATTTGAGGAGGACTAATGGGGTGGGGGCAGGGGCAGGGGGTGGCGTGATCGACCAGGATGGGGGGTGGGCAGGATGGGAAGGTGTTGGGTGGGGGGAGGTGGTGGGTAGATCAGAGAGGGCTGTCGATCTTGGAGCAGGGAAGGTCAGAAGCACCGTGGTGGGACGAGATCAGACGCCTCGGGGTCTGATGCGGGAATCGGAGGCCTGGTGGTGTTGGGAGATCAGGACAATTAGGGGCAGGGGACGAGTGGTGGAGAAGTCAGAGGAATCGGAGACTCCAGGGAAAAGCCATTGTGTGGGGGTTCCCGATTGCGAAGACATGGTATGTACACACCTGTATCCAGGGGGTAAGTGTGAAGGCATTTATCTCCTTAATCCACAAAAACCCTCACCAGGTGAAGTTGCCTGGTTCTCAACATTCAAAAAACGCAGCCAACAGAGCTAAAAGTAGAAAGCCTGCATAACAGTGAAGCTCACAGCCTTATTGTCATATTTAAAGTTCCAACTCGTCACCTTGAATGAATTATGAACATTTGAATTGTGCAAAAATAACTGAAGGTGAGGTTGAAAATGATTTGTGGTGTTAGTACACTTTGATGCTTTAACACGTCACTTGTACTGTGAATACCAATCAACAGAGTGAACAAATGGTTAAATCAGTGGTGTACAGGTCAGAAATAGTTCTGCTCAAGTTATATAGAGTTCTGATTAGGCTTCACCTTGAGTGTAGTGTCCAGCTTTCTTCATCAAGGTATAGAGGGAATATTCCAGTCCTGGTAAATGGTACAAAGAGGAGCCACAAGGCCAAGCTCAGGTTTAGAAGACTGAGTGGAAGGAAAAACTAGAGAAACATTCAGCAGAGCAATCCTCATTTGATAGGAAACAAATAAGTTAAAATTTCAAGTGCAACATAATCAGAACTTCACCAGCATTTCTGACTTTTTTTCAGATTTCCAATGCTGTTAATTTTTTCCACTTCCTGGCTGCATCTCACTTGTTGCTGCTTGTCCGACATTCAGTATTTTAAAAAGCCTTGAATTCACTTGGCATCTTTCACAACCACAGGATTGTTCCAAAGTGCTTTACAGCTAGTAAAGTATTTTTGAAGTGTAGTTACTGTTGTAATGTAGGAACCACTGCAGCCAATATGCACACAGCAAACTCCCATAAACAGCAATGTGACAATGACCAGATAATTAACAAGGACACCAGAGATAACTCCCTGCTTTTCTTAGAAATAGTGCCATGGGGTCCTTTACGTTCACTTAAGAGTGGGGTTCTCAATTTGAAAGTCTCATTTGAAACATAGCACTTCCCACAGTGCAAAACCCCCTCAGCGCTGCACAGGAGTGTCACCTAGATTTTTGTGATCAGATTGTGAGTGAGACTTGAACCCACAACCTTCCGACTCAGAGGTGAGAGGGCTACCAGTTGAGCCACAGCTGGTAATCATTGAATGAACCATTGTTTTTGCCTCCCTCGCTACCAACTCTGTTCCCTAGCCTATAGGAGGCTGTTAGGCTTAAGCAATAGTAGTAGTGTCACTGGACTAATAATCCAGAGTCCCGGGCTAATGCTCTGGGGACACAGGTTCAAATCTCACCATGGCAGCTGGTGGAATTTGAATTCAATTGATAAATCTGGAATTAAAAGCTAGCCTCAGTAGTGGTGACCATGAAAGCATTGTTAATTAATGTTAAAAAAAACCATCTGGTTCACTAATATCCTTTTGGGAAGGAAATCTGTTGCGCTTACCTGGTCTGGCCTATATGTGACTCCAGATCCACAGCAATGTGGTTGCCTCTCAGCTACCCTCTGAAATGGCCTAGCGATTTACTCAGATGTTTCAAACTATTACTGAAAAGTCGATAAGGAATGAAACCAGACAAGCCACCCGGCATCGACCTAAGCACCGGAAAGCAACACCCTGCCAATGTTGCAAAGCCCTCCTTACTAACATCTGGGGGCTTGTGCCATAATTGGGAGAGCTGTCCCACAGACTAGTCAAACAACTGCCTGACGTAGTCAAACTCACATAATCATACCTTACAATGTCCCAGACACTACCATCACCATCCCTGGGCATGTCCTGTCCCATTGACAGGGCAGATCCACCAGAGGTGATGGCACCATGGTACCCAGTTGGGAGGGAGTTGCTCTGGAAGTCCTCAACATTGACTCCAACCCTATGAAATTGCAGGCCATTAGGTCAAACATGGGCAAGGAAACCTTTCCTGATTACCACCTACTGTCTGCCTCCACTTGAAAGAAGTGGCTGGTGAAATACTTGATGTGTTGGTTTTAATTTTCCAAAATTCCCTAGATTCGGGTAAGGTTCCATTAGATTGGAAAATAACAAGTGTAACTCCTTTATTCAAAAAGGGAGGGAGACGGAAAGCAGGAAACTACAGGCCAGTTAGCTTAACATCTGTCATAAGGAAAATGTTAGAAGCTATTATTAAAGATGTTATAGCAGGGGACTTAGAAAAGTTTGACCAATTTATTGGAGTTCTTTGAAGTAGTCACATGTGCTGTGGATAAAGGGGAACCAGTGCATGTCCTGTACTTATCAAATGCCTTGTGGAAATCTAAGGTCCCACATCAAAGCTTATTGTGGAAAATAAAAGCTCATGGTGTAGGTGGTAACATATTGGCATGAATAGAAGATTACCTAGCTAACAGGAGCAGAGATGGCAATAAATGGGCCTTTTTCTAGTTGGTGGGATGTAACCAGTGGTGTGCCACAGGGATCAGTGCTGGGGCCTCAACTTTTTACAACTTATATAAATGATTTAGATGAAGGGATAGATAGTATTGTTGCTAAATTTGCTGATGAGACAAAGATAGGTAGGAAAGTAAGTTCTGAAGAGAGTGTAAGGGGGCTACAAAGTGACATAGATAGGTTAAGTGAGTGGGCAAAGACCTGGCAAATGGAGAACAATATGGGCAAATGTGAAATTATCAATTTTGGCAGGAAGAATAAAAGAAAGCTTATTATCTAAATAGTGAGAGGTTGTAGAGCTCTGAGATTGAGGGATCTGGGTGTCCTGGTGCATGAATCACAAGAGGCTTGTCAGCAGGTATAGCAAGTAATTGGAATGTTATCATTATTGCGTGGGGAATTGAATACAAAAGTAGGGAGGTTTTGCTTCAGTTGTGCAGGGCATCGGTGAGACCACATTTGGAGTACTTTGCACAGTATTGGTCATCTTATTTAAGAAAATAAGTAAATGTATTAGAAGCAGTTCAGAGAAGATTTACGAGACTAATACCAGGAATGGGCAGGTTGTCTTTTAAGGAAAGGTTGGACAGGTTAAGCTTCTATCCACTGGAGTTTAGAAGAGTGAAAGGTGACTTGATCAAAACCTTTAAGATCCTGAGGGGTCCTGATAGGGTGGATAGGATTTTTCCACTTGTGGGAGAATCTAGAACCAGGGGTCACAGTTTAAAAATAAGGGGTCGCTCATTTAAGACAGAGATGAGGACAAATTTTTTTCTTTGAGGGTCGTGAGTCTTTGGAACTCTGTTCCTCAAATGGCAGTGCAAGCAAGGTCTTTGAATAATTTAAGCCAGAGCTAGGTACATTCTTGATTAACAAGAGAATGAAAGGTTATCAGGGGTGTGTGGGAAGTTACAGTCAGATCAGACATAATCTTATTGAATGTCAGAGCAGGCTTGAAGGGCTGTGTGGCCTACTGCTGCTCTTAGTTTGTATGTATGTTTATATGAATCCCCCACTTTCGACATCCTGGGGGTTTTGCAAGACCAGAAACTGAACTGGACCAGCCATATAAATACTGTAGCTACAAGAGCAGGCCTGAGGCTGGGAATTCTGTGGCAAGTAATTTGCCTCCTGACTCCCCAAAGCCTGTCCACCATTAACAAGGTACAAAGTCAGGAGTGTGATGGAATACTCTACACTTGCCTGGATCAGTGCAGCTCCGACAACACTCAAGAAGCTTGACGCCATCCAGGACAAAACAGCCTGCTCGATTGGCACCCCATGCACCACCTTAAACATTCACTCCCTCCACCAATAATGCAGAGTGGCAGCAGTGATGCATTACAGCAATTCACCAAGGATCCTTAGATATCACTTTCCAAACCCCTAACCTCTAACACCTCGAAAGATGCATAGGAATACCACCACCTGCAAGTTCCCCTCTGAGTCATACACCATCCTGACTTGGAACTATATCACTATTCCTTTACTGTTGTTGGGTCAAAATCCTCGAATTCCCTCCCTAACAGCATTGTGGATGTACCTACACCACGTGACCTGCAACGGTTCAAGAAGACAGCTCACCACCGCCTTCTCAAGGGCAGCTAGGAATGGGCAATAAATGTTGACATGGCCAGCGATGCCGACACTCGATGAAAAAAAAATTTAAATGCCACTGGTTCCATTCCCCTCCCTGGTTGCTGTCTGAGGCTGAACCAAACTGTTTACAATATCCTATTTGATCCTGAGCTGAGATTTCGATCCCACATCCTCTACATTACCAAAACTGCCTACTTTCACCCCCGTACTATCACCTATGGCCATTTAAATCACCAGCCGCCTCCACTGAAGCAGGATTTTGGAAAGCTAGGACTGTGGAATCCGGAATATGCAGGTTAGAACGGGTAAGAGGAGGTCTGAACTTGTTGGATTCATTTGGATAGCAAGGGTACTCCTTTGGAGAGGTAAGGTACCCCTTTGGATAGGGTCCCTAGACATATTTGGCAGAAGTAAGGCACCCTTTGGGACTGTCACAATTAAACATGATTATGCACTTTTTACACACAAGCTCATTGGAACTGTCAAGCTGTCGAAAAACTGTCCAGCAGTCAAGTTGTTGATGAACTGTCAAGGAAGTGTCAAAACTGTCAAAGCTGCCAAGGAAGTATCCAAGGATACTAAGTGAGTCAGCATATAAGGGCAAAGGGTGGTGTTGGAGGCATGGGTTGGCGTAGGTTACACTGGTATTTGGGTACGCTTTCATTCTTTTCTTCCATTGCTTTACGTTGAGCCCCCGGCTGGTCAGTTTGGCCGTTGCGTTGATCCATAGTTGCTGTTACTGCCGATCGTTTCTTACAGTGAACATGGTATTCACCTTCCTGGCGTTGCTTTTTCTTCTTTTTCCGTGTGGGCGGTCTCGAAGCCCTTTGAGGCTGAGGAAGAGCGTTCCTGTGGTGAGAAGAAGGTTTTATGGTACATTCACCTCTGCTTTTAGTTGTCAATAGCGAGACACTGTTACCAGATTCTAGCAATCCTTGCGGTTGTGGCATGCTGGCTGGAAGTTGCAGTGTGTGCACAGTGTTTGCTGCGTTGACTAGTTGTACCATTGTCATTGTTGGAGGTAAAGGCTTCTCGGCTCATTCTTTGATACCACTTCCACTGGAGGTGTCATGGTAACCTCATGGGTGGTAGGTTGGTCTGAACATTGGGGACTTTCTGGGACTTGGAATGATAATGGACAAACCTGCTCCGCAAAGAGAGAAAAGAGATTGAATGTGAAATCTGTGTCTGAATATTCTTTAGTGTTTGAGTACTCAGGACCATGCTGTTCTGGCTGGCTAATGACAGTGGTAGTCTTGACATCCTCCGCATTCTGGAGGAGATCCAGGGCTACGCAGGTATCCCTGATCAGGAGAGAGACAGGCTGGTTACGGATGATGTACATCAGCTTAACGATTTGTTTGCTGCCATACCTCAGTGGTTCTAGGATTGTGCAGATGACCATGAGTTGGATTCCCGCTGCTCCCTAAAGTGGAGTATCCGTTTACCGAAGCCAGAGTTCTTTGAGCCATGGTTCCTTGTCTGTAAGGACCGTCGTGCTAGCATCTGAATCTAATTTAAAATTTGTGAGATGACCATTTACCAAGATGTCAGCATTCCAAAATGAAGAGCCACAATTTTTGACCTCACCCAAGAAGTGTGGCTGTGGGTCATCTGGGTTTTCAGTCTCAACCTTGTGGATTAATTTTGGGCTGCCTTTACAGAGCTGGGGGTTTGACTTGCACAGTTTGCCAACGTGTCCCCTTCTGTTGTGGTGGAAGCATTGGACTGTACTTGAGGACACTGATCTCTCCTGTGAGGGCGCTTCGTACCACCGCGTTGGTCGATCTGCTTGGCAGTTCTGAATTGCTTTCTCTAACTTGGATTGCCCCGTGTCTTTGATAAACTAGACTAAGGGTTGGCTCCTGCCACATGTTGTATTCTCTCCACTTAGGATTGTCCTGTGTTGCTCACGTAGCTCAGACAGCTTAACAAGCTGGATTGCCTTGTCCGGGGTAAGATCATCTTTAGCTTGTAGGAGGTCAGAGAGTGAATCGTCTGCAACACCCAGCACTATTCTGTCTCTGATAAACTCAGACTTTAAATCTCCAGATTCACACCCCTGTACCATCCTGTAGAGATCATTTATGAAGGAATCGACAGGTTCACCAGTTAATTGGACTCTCTTATTGAATTTAGCTCTTGCCAATATTTTGTTGGACCTCAAGTTGAAATAAACGTCAAAGGATTTTAAAACTTCCACGAATTTGGCGAGTGACTCATTAATATCCTGTTGTGCAATGATGTCGTCTACAATTGGCCATATTGAGAAAAGAAATTTGTTTACTTGTTCCGCTTCTGTTCTTTTATTTAAACCTGAAGCAATGCTGTATCTTAAAAAATCTTTTCATATAAACATACAAACAAGGAGCAGGAGTAGGCCATTCAGCCCCTCGAGCCTGCTCCTTCATTTAATACGATCATGACTGATCTGACCTGAAATCTGCATCCCACCTACTTGCGATAACCTATCACTCCCTTGCTTACCAAGAATCTATCCATCTCTGCCTTAAAAATATTCACAGATTCTGCTTCCACCACTTTTTCAGGAAGAGAGTTCCAAAGACTCATGACCCTCTGAGTGAAAAAAATTCTCCTCATCTGTCTTAAATGTGTGACCCCTTAATTTTAAATAGTGACCCCTAACTCTAGATTCTCCAACAAGAGGAACCAAACTCTCCACATCCATCCTGTCAGGACCCCTCGGGATCATGTATGTTTCAATCAAGTCACCTCTTACTCTTCTAAACTCCAGCGGATACAAGTCTATTCTGTCCAACCTTCCCTCATAAGACAACCCAGCCATTCCAATTATTAGTCTGATAAACCTTCTCTGAAATGCTTCCATTGCATTTACATCCTCCCTTAAATAAGACCAATACTGTGCAAAGTACTCCAAATGTGGTTTCACCAATGCCCTATATAACTGAAGCATAACCTCCCTACTTTTGTATTCAATTCCCCTTGCAATAAATGATAACATTCTATTAGCTTTCCTAATTACTTGCTGTACCTGCATACTAACCTTTTGTGATTCATGCACTAGGGCACCCAGATCCCTCTGCACCTCAGAGCTCTGCAATCTCTCAACATTTGGATAATATGTTCCTCTTTTATTCTTCCTGCCAAAATGGACAATTTCACATTTTCCCACATTTCCATCTACCAGATCTTTTCCCACTCACTTGACCTATCTATATCTGTATGTAGCATCCTATGTCCTCTTCACAGCTAAGTTTCCTACCTATCTTGTGTCATCAGCAAATTTGGCAACCATCCTTTTAATCCCTTCATCGAAGTCATTTATATAAATTGTAAACAGTTGAGGTGCCAGCACTGATCCCTGTGGCACACCACTCGTTACATCTTGCCAACCTGAAAAAGACCTACTCCCTGCTTATTAGCTAGCCAATCTTCTATACATGCCAATATGTTACCCCCATACCATGAGCTTTTATTTTCCGCAGTAACCTTTGATGTGGCATTTTATCAATGCCTTCTCAAAATCTAAGTACAGTACATCCACCAGTTCCCCTTGATCCACAGCACATGATACTTCCTCAAAGAATTCCAATAAGTTGGTTAAACCCGATTTCCCTTTCACAAATCTTCCAATCCTCCAAATTTTATGATTAGTCAGGGCTTTGGGTGAGTCCCAGCGGAGTTGGAAGTATGAAATTGTGATTCATATTGAAGATTTTTAAAGTGTGGGTACAGCTTTAAGAGCTTACAGGCTTCCACGATGGTGCACCATTCACTGAAGAACAATGGATTTCCTGCGTTTGCTGGTTTTGGCAGGCTTCGCAAAACGATGGCAGCGCACTCCTGGAAGAAGAATGTTTGACAATGGCAGCATGGGTCGGCTGTCTGTTGACTTATTTATTCAGTGATGTAGCGTTGTGGGTAGCAAAGCATTTAAATTAACTGCAGGTTTGCTGTTTAAGGATTCAGATGGTTGCGAGGTTCCTGAGAGTTGAGTAAGTTCATTATTTTTTTCTCTTTACAACCCAGAGGCCATGTGCTGAGGCTCGGAGTAGTGAAGCAGGATTAGTGATGGGTTTCATTCAAACGGCACTTCTGACTGAATTAGTAGAAGAGATTTCTCAGGACTGGCTGCAGCCTTGAAGTTAAAAAGATTTATTTCACCCTTGCAGGTTCTGTTGACTCTGAAGCTGGACTCCCCAAGAACATTCAATGGCGTCTGCTGCTGCAGTAAAACTTCGGCCTTTAGCTTCCAAGGCTCTTCAAGTCTGGAGCTTTTTCTGGTGAATTTTCTCGGCATCTGTTGCTTCAGTAAGGAGCTCTTTCAGTTCAGAATCTGTTGAAGATTTTCTTCTTCTTAGTTTTTCAGCATTCTTGTGGAGCTAAGGGTTTTCTTATCCCCAGCTGACACCATGGGCAGAAATGTGCATGCCTGACCTGCTTGAGTGCAAAATGATGCGCGATGACGTTGGGTGAGCATCCCGATGTCACCGCACACTCGCGATATTTCATTCGGCTGCTTGCCCGCCGACAATTAACAGGCCTATTAAATTTATAATTGAATGAAATTTTTCACAGCCGATCCAACCTTATGGTTGGCAGGCAGGCAAAAAGGCCAAGCGACCTTTGGATTTTTTAGGAAACCACATCCCTGGGCGGGATGAGGTTTCCAACAGCAATTAAAAATGTAATAAAAACTTTTAAAATTCATTCATAACATGTCCCTGCTCATGTGACAGAGTCACATGAGGGGACATGTTTTTAACGTTGCTAACTTTTTTATTTTTAATGTTATATATCTTCAGCTTCCTGAGGCAACTCCATGCCTCAGGGAGCTTTCATTGCGTGTGCTCGTGCGCATGCGCGAACTTCCACCCTCACCCTCACCCTCCTCCCACTCCCACCCCGGCAGCGCTGCAGCATGCATTTCACACTGGCTCGCCATTAATTGGCCAGCCAGCGTGAAATCAATGTCGGGGCCCGATCGCGGTTGGCTTCGTGACCACTCCCGGGCCAGCCCGCCGCACCCGCCTGACAAGGTAAAAATTCTGGCCCATGTCGTAATGGTGTTGGTTACAGAACGTGTCTGTTAAGGAAGTCTTCGCAGTCTTCTGTATGTTAACACCAAGTCTTTACTAACTATTTGTAACTATATACAGTAAAAGGTACAGGCATGGAGCTACCTCCATCTCTAGGTCTTAACATGTCTCTGGTCATGGTCATGTGCCTTCTTACATCACTGTGTAGGCCTTACTGTCCTCAGCCCCACATTAACCCTGTATCTACCAGACCTTTATACTACAAAAAGCGCATTGCCCCAGATGTTGAAAATGTGAAGCAAAAATAGAAAAAGCTGGAAACCCACAGAAGGCCAATCAGCATCTTTGGTGAGAAAGTGCAGACCACATTTCAGGTACGTAATTCTTCTTTAAATTGCTGTGTGCCATACAGGAGCAACCACAGAAACTTTGGATGGCCTACACAAATATTATTTATGTACCTTGTTTCCTGTATTGTTGCTGCTGGCAGGCTCCTGTCAGTGGCAGAATGGTAAAATAAGCTGGCTGTTGTTGTTTTACTGGGGAATTCCATCATAGGTGCTGATACTTTACTGAGTGAAGCACTTTGAGTGTTGTGGTTTCAATACAATTTCTGTACTCCAGACTCTGAAGCATACCTGACTGAAAAGCAAATTGAACTGAAAGTGCAATGCTTTCATACTCCCACGTTTGATACCACAGAATAGTATGACACTGGTTTTGTTTGCCAGTTCTCACCCCTAGGGGCTAAATTAGGATCATATTTTTAGAGGCCACCTACGGCTTTGGTGATTTGCTACTGCCTTGAAAAATCATGTGCAGATTTTAGCAAGTTGCTTTTATCGTTGTTTTTATTATACACTTGTATTTGCATTTTACATTTCATCAGTTTTCCTGTGTTTACAAAATCTAAAACTGACATTCTCGAGATGTCAGATTCACTGTTAAATCCAACAATGCCGTACCTCAAATAGAATTCTGGCTACAATATTATCTTAGCTGTTCATTCTCCCTCTAGTGGTCACTTGCCCTCACTGTGCAGCAATACCTTCTGACAAATCTTGACTGTGCAAGGAACCGGGTGAAAAAAAATCTTAAATTTTCAAAAATCAAAGTTTTAATTAAAAGACATCAATTGTTGTACAGGTATGGGCTATCTGCATCTGCCTGCAGAGTGCAGTGACTGTTTACTTTTTTTCTTAAATTTTCATTTGGTTGTCTTCAAGGCAGAAACCAAAACAATTGTGGGAGAAGGAAGATGAATTGATCATGGGAACAACAGCCCCATGCTATCTTTTGCTTTCCAGAATTGTGGTGTATTCAGTGCAAGGGATACTGAGTCATTTTTAAAAAAAAAAACATTTTTTTATAAAGTACCTTATCATAGCCTCAGAATGCCCCACAATACTTCATATCCAATCTATCATTCCTGTTCGATCAACAAACATGGCATCTGATTTTCACACAGCAAGATTCCACAGACGAATAGCTGGATAATCTACTTTTATTCTTGGTTTTGATTAAAAGCTCCCTGCTGTTCTTCAAATACTGTCATGGATCCTAACTTATAGAAGCAAAGTCAAGGCCTCAGTTGAACATCTCCTCCACCTCTGACAAAGGAGCATTTCCTCAGTAATCCTCAAGAATGTCAGCCTAGATTATAAACTGAACTCCCCAAATGAGATTTAAATACACAATCCTCTGACTCAGTATCAGGAATGTGCTAGCTGCTATTATTTTACTGAAATTATGTCAACTCCTGGACCATGGCTCTTGCGCAATTAGGGGGAAATTATGCTGGTGTTGGAGTGGTTGAGGTCCAGTTAAACACCAATAGAGGTGACCCAACATTTAAAGGGGGTGGAGTTTTTAAATTATTCATAGGATGTGGGCGTTGCTGTTGAGACCAGCATTTATTGCCCATCCCTAAATGCCCTTGAGAAGGCGGTGGTGGTGAGCTACCTTCTTGAACCGCTGCAATCCATGTGGTGTAGGTACACCCATAGTGCTGTTAGGAAGGGAGTTCAGAATTTTGACCCAGCGACAGTGAAGGAACGGTGATATATTTCCAAGTCAGGATGGTGAGTGTCTTGGAGGGGAGCTTCCAGGTGGCGGTGTTCCCATCTATCTGTTGCCCTTGTCCTTCTAGGTGGTAGTGATTGTAGATTTGATAGTTGTTGTCTAAGGGGGCTTAGTGAGTTCCTGCAGTGCATCTTGTAGATGGTACACACGGCTGCCACTGTGCTACGATGGTGGAGGGAGTGAATGTTTATGGATGGGATGCCAATCAAGTGAGCTGTTTTGTTCTGGATGGTGTTAAGCTTCTTGGGTGTTGTTGGAACTGCACTCATCCAGGCAAGTAGGGAGTTTTCCATCACACTCCTGGCTTGTGCCTTGTAGATGGTGGACAGGCTTTGGTGAGTCAGGGAGGTGGGTTACTCACCACAGGATTCCTAGCCTCTTGACGTGCTCTTGTACCACAGTAGTTACATGGCTAGTCCAGTTCGGTTTCTGGCCAATGTTAACCTCCTGGGTGTTGATAGTGGGGAATTCAGTGATGGTAATGCCATTGAATGTCATGGGGCGATGGTTACATTCTCTTGTTGGATATGGTCATTGCCTGGCATTTGTGTGGCGTGAATGTTACTTGCCACTTGTCAGCCCAAGCCTGGATATTGTCCAGGTCTTGCTGCATTTGGACATGGATTGCTTCAGTGTCTGAGGAGTCGCTAATGGTGCTGAACATTGTGCAGTCATCAGCAAACATCCCCACTTCTGACATTATGATGGAGGGAAAGTCAATGCAGAAACAGCTGAAGATGTTTGGGCCTAGGACACTATTCTGAGGAACTCCTGCAGTGATGTCCTGGAACTGAGATGATAGACCTCCAACAACAACAACCATCTTCCTTTGTGCTCAGTATGACTCCAATCAGTGGAGAGTTGGTTTTGTCCTGTTTTTTGTGTACAGGACATACCTGGGCAATTTTCCACATTGCTAGGTAGATGCTAGTGTTGTAGCTGTATTGGAACAACTTGGCTAGAGGTACGGCAAGTTCTGGAGCACAAGTCTTCAGTACTATTGCTGGAATCTTGTCAGGGACCATAGCCTTTGCAGTATCCAGGGCCTTCAACTGTTTCTTGATGTCACGTGGAGTGAATCAACTTGGCTGAAGGCTGGCATCTGTGATGCTGGGGACCTCCAGAGGACCGGGATGAATCATCCATTCGGCTCTTCTGACTGAAGATTGTTGCAAATTCTTCAGCCTTATCTTTTGCACTAATGTGCTGGCTCCCCCATCACTAAGGATGGGGACATTTGTTGGGCCGCCTCCTCCAGTGAGTTGCTTAATCATCCACCACCATTCACGACTGGTGTGGCAGGGCTGCTGAGCTTAGGTCTGATCTGTTGGTTGTGGAATCGCTTAGCACGGTCTATCACTTGTTGCTTATACTGTTTGGCACGCAAGTAGCCCTGTGTTATAGCTTCACCAGGTTGATACCTCATTTTTAGGTTTGCCTGGTGCTGCTCTTGGCATGCCCTCCTGCACTCCTCATTGAACCAGGGTTGATCCCCTGGCTTGGTGGTAATGGTAGAGTGGGGAATATGCCAGGCTATGGGTTTACAGATTCTGGTTGGATACAATTCTGCTGCTGCTGCTGATGGCCCACAGCACCTCATGGCTGCTCAGTCTTGAGTTGCTGGATCTGTTCGAAATCTATCCCATTTAGCACAGTGGTGGTGTCACACAACACAAAATAAACTTTTGAGGGTAAACTAGCAAGTAATATAAAAATGGACAGTAAGAGCTTCTTTATATATAGGAAGAGCGAGACCAAAGTAAACATAGGCCCCTTAGAGAATGAGGCTGGGGAACTAACAATGGGGAACCAGGAAACAACAGAGGAGTTGAATAAATACTTTGCTTCAGTCTTCACGGTAGAAGACACCAATAGCATCCCAAAGATACTAAATAATCAAGGGGCAATAGTGGGGAGAAAATAAATACATTAACTACAACTACAGAAAAAGTACTAGGGAAACTTAATGGGGCTAAAGGCCGCTAAGTCCCCTGGACCTGATGGGTTGCATCCTAGGATATTAAAGGAAGTAGCTACAGAGATAGTGGATGCACTGGTAGTAATCTTCCAATAATCCTTAGATTCTGGATAAGTCCCAGAGGATTGAAAACTACCAATGTAACACCCTTATTCAACAAGAGAGGGAGACAAAAAAAACAAGTAATTATTGGCCAGTTAGTTTAATATCTGTCATTGGGAAAATGTTGGAATCTATTATAAAGGATATAATACCAGAGCATTTAGAAGCAGAGTCAGCATGGCTTCATGAAGGGGAAATCATGCCTGACAAATTTATTAGAATTCTTTGAGGAGTTAACTAGCATAGATAAAGGGGAACCAGTAGATATAATATATTTGGATTTCGAAAAGGCATTCGATAAGGCACCGCACATAAGGTACAGGACAGGACAAAGCAGTCCGCTTGATTGGCACCACATCCACAAACATTCACTCCCTCCACCACTGACGCACAGTAGCAGCAGTGTGTACCAGCTACAAGGTGCACTACAGGAATTCACCAAGGCTCCTTAGACAGCACCTTCCAAACCCATGACCACTACCATCTAGAAGGACAAGGGCAGCAGATAGATGGGAACACCACCACCTGGAAGTTCCTCTTCAAGTCACTCACCATCCTCACTTGGAAATATATCGCCGTTCCTTCACTGTTGCTGGGTCAAAATGCTGGAACTTCCTTCCTAACGACACTGTGGGTGTACCTACACCACATGGACTGCAGCGGTTTGAGAAGGCAGCTCACCACCACCTTCTCAAGGGCAACTAGGGATGGGCAATAAATGCTGGCCCAGTCAGCGAAGCCCACATCCGGTGAATGAATTTTTAAAAAATAAGGCTACTTGATAAGAGTCTATGGTGTTGGGGGTAGTATATTCACATGATAGAGGATTGGCTAACAAATAGAAGACAGAGTTGGGATAAGGGGGGCATTTTCAGGATAGCAACCAGTTACTCGTGGAGTGCCACAGGGATCAGTGCTGGGGCCTCAATTATTTATAATATATACTAATGACTTAGATGAGGGAAGTGAATGTACTATCATCAAGTTTGCGAATGACACAAAGAGTCTACAGAGGGATATAGACAGGTTAAGTGAGTAGGTAAAAACTTGGCACATGGAATATAATGTGGGAAAATGTGAGGTTATGCACTTTGGCAGGAAGAATAGAGGAGCTGAATATTATTTAAATGGAGAAAGGCTGCAGCACAGTGGGATTTGGGGGTCCTCGTGCATGAATCACAAAAACTAGCATACAAGTTCAGCAGGTAATAGGGAAGACAAATGGAATGTTGGCCTATATTTCAAAGGGAATGAAGAATAAAAATAGGGAAGTCTTGCTATAACTATACAAGGCACTAGTTAGACCACACCTGGAATACTGTGAACCGTTTTGGTCCCCTTATCTAAGGAAAGATATACTGGCATTGGAGGCAGTCCAGAGAAGGTTCACTAGGTTGATCCGAGGGGTGGAGGGATTTTCTTATGAGGAGAGGTTGAGTAGGTTGGGCCTGTGCTCATTGGAGTTTAGAAGAGTGAGAGGCGACCTTATTGAAACATATAAGATTCTTAGGAGGCTTGACAGGGTAGATGCTGAGAGGTTGTTTCCCCTTGTGGGAGAGTCTAGGACCAGAGGGCATAATCTCAGAGTAAGGGGTCGACCATTTAAAACAGAGATGAGGAGGAATTTCTTCTCTCAGAAGGTAATGAATCTGTGAAATTCTTTACTGCAGAGGGTTGTAGAGGCTGGGTTGTTAAATATATTCAAGGCTGAGATAGACAGATTTTTAATCAGTAAGGGAATCAAGGGATATGGGGAAAAGGCAGGAAAGTGGAGTTGAGGGTTATCAGATCAGCCATGATCTCACTGAATGACAGAGCAGAGCCGATGTGCCAAATAGCCTACTTCTGCTCCTACATCATATGGTCTAACACGAAGGACTATGCAGTGGTCACCCCTACCAGTGCTGTCATGGACAGATGCATCTGCGGCAGGTAGATTGGTGAGGATGAGCTCAAGTGTGTTTTTCCCTCTTGGTTCCCTCACCACCTGTCGCCGACCCAGCATAGCAGCTATGTCCTTTCGGACTTGGCCAGCTCAGTCTGTGGTGGTGCTGCCGAGCCACTCTTGGTGATGGACATTGAAGTCCCCCACCCAGAGTACATTCTGCGCCCTTGCCACCCTCAGTGCTTTCTTCAACTAGTGTTCAACATGGAGGAGTGCTGATTCATCAGCTGAGGAAGGCGGGTGGGTGGTGGTGTTGTTGTGGTATGTGGAAATCAGCAGGAGGTTTCCTTCATGTTTGGCCTGATTCAATGGGGTCCGGAGTCGATGTTTAGGACTCCCAGGGAAACTCCCTCCCGACTGTATAACACTATGCCACTATCTCTGTTGTGTGTATCCTGCCTATCCTTCTTCTCAAGGATCCATAATGGTCTACTCCTGCTCCTATCTTTTAAGTTCTTTTGCTGTAATGTTGGACAGTGGAGATGCTTTTTAAGGTGAGATGTTAAACTAAGGCTTTGTCTGCCCTTTTGGGCAGATGTAAAAATTTCTATGACATTATTTCATAAAAGGGTAAGGAGTTTTGGTTGATCTGGCCAATATTTATCCCTCAACCAGAACCTAAAAAGAGATTATCTGGTCAATATCTCAAAAAGCCATTTGCTGTGTGAAAATTGCATGCTGTTTTTCTATGGCCCAATCTTCCAAGCAGTGACAGTGATGGTCAGATTGCCACTGCATTCGAAACTTTCCCTGATTCGACACTGCTGCACGTTTCTTCTGAAACCTTCTGATCCCGGCTTTCACAAAAATGTGCAGGGTAGCGCCTTTCAGGGATCTCCCTCAGAACGGAGTAGAGTCGGAGTAGAGGTGGCACCAGCTGCCATATAGTAAGTTTAAAGGTCCAGTTTTAATGTTAACAAAGGGGGAGGTGGGTTAGGGGGTAGTGGTTGAGGGTGGTGGGTGAGGTAGGCGGGTGAGTTGTGTCATGGGCAGCCAGGTCGGAGGGCTAGTCGGGTCAGGTCAGGAGGGTCGCCAGAGAGGTGGTCGGATGGTCGGGGATAGTCAGGACAGGTTGGGAGGGTGGTCAAGTGGTTGGGCGGGGAGGTCGAGTCAGGTCGGGAGGGTAGTCATGTGGTGTTGGGAGAGGAGGCGGATGGCCGGAGCAGTAATTACATTGGGTAGTCGGGAGGAGTGGTTGGAGGGTGGTTGGGTCAGGAGGGCAGTCGTGGTGGGTCGTCAGGTGGTCAGGGTGATAGTCAGGTCTGGTCAGGGGTTAGCTGGTGGTCAGGTCAGTGGGACGTTAGCCAGGTAGGGCTGGGGGCTAGTTGGGTGGTCGAGGAGATGGGGTCGGGGGGATGTGATTTGGTGGGGGTCAGTTGTGGGTTTAACTAGGAGTTAGACTCGGTTTTAACCTGTCTAATATTTCCTAAGTAAATATTCAGGTAAGTACCTCCCCCAAGTCTCCAACTCCAGCTCACTGCTGGAGAGACACGGCAAGGGTCCCGAGGAGCAGGGGAATTGCCCATCAGAAATTGAAACTTCTCGGGCAATTTTCACGCGTGAGGACTTTCACAGGGACCCAATGGGCATCTTCAGTACCTACGATCCAGAGATTGGAGGATTTGGCTCTATATTAGAGAAGTGACTACAATTGAAAAGTACATAATTGATTATGAAGTGTTTTGGGACGCCATGATATGAAGAGGCTATATAAATGCAAGTACTTGTTTACAAACACTTCCAGCAGGCACTGGATGGTAATCAGCAGCATCTTCCAAACCCATGTGAATTGAAGCCATTTGCACACCTACTGTCAGATGAGATCAGTTGACAGCATAGATCAGGGATCAAAATTGGAACCCAACTTGGCCTGTGTCACTGAAGAACCCATTGGATAGAACTCGACCAATCCTCAGAAAAAATATGGCCAATCTATTTCATAAGGTAAAATTACACAAGACAAAAACAATTCAGCCCAAATTATTTCATCCATTCAAAAGCACCTTACAGTTCCCTCTTTATACCATCTGATTTTTCCTAAATGGGTCCAGGGTTTTCACCTCCACCATTTTGCTCAGATGTTCATTCCAAGTGTTGCTCAGAGCGTACATTTATCAAATTTTCATCCCCCAAGTAAAAGCAGCTGCATATTTGAGAGATGAGATATCTTCTTTATTACAGGGTTCTTTTTATGAACAGCATTATTTCTTTTTACAAGTCAAACCAGGGAAAAGTTACTGAAGTAGTTGCCTGAATTGCTTCACTGCTGACTACAGTTTTAGCGCAGAAGCTCCTGACCTGCATTAAACCAATAAGGCAGTGATGCAAGGAAGTAGTGTGCACCCTTCAAAGAAGCAGATTATATTACATTGCAGTCTAATTGTCTGTGGGACTTGTTTCTAAAAGGAGTCAATTGCAGCTCTTCTTTCTTGTAACTAAATCAAGAAACTTTAAGAGTGATGGGCTATCAGGAAATGAGCAGAGTGAGCTGTGAAAATGGAAAACATTTTATGTTGTCATTAAATTGGTAATTCTCATTCCTCCATTCAAATTGACAAAGGATTGAAAGAAGCAGTGTCGAAGGTGTGAAGATGCTGAATAGCATAAGAATGAGAAAGAAACAGGATTTAGCAGGAAATGAGGAATTGCATTGTGATAACACTGTTCAGACTAGATTAAAATTGTTGAGGGAAATAGCATAATACTTATATATATCGGTAACGTTTCAATCATTTACAATCCTCATGAAGTCAGTCGTATTTTCGTACCTTCTCTAAACTGAAGTAGATAAGTTTTCACATAGTCACATCACCACTAAGGCTGCCTACTTTCACCTCCTTTACCTTGCCCAACTCGAGCCCTGTCTCAGCTCATCAGCTGCTGAAACCCTCATTGGGCCTTAACTTATCTTTAGATTTGAGCATTCTAATGTACTTCTGACAGGCCTCCCATCTTTCACTCTCCAGTAAAGAGTGCAGGAGAGCATCCCAGGACCAGCACCAGGCATACCTAAAAATGAGGTGTTAACCTTGTGAAGCTACAACACAGGACTACTTGCATGCAGCAGACACAGCATGCGATAGACAGAGCTAAGCAATTGCACAATCAACAGATCAGATCTAAGTTCTGCAGTCCTGCCACATTAAGTCGTGAACTATGGTGGACAATTAAACAACTCTCCGGAGGAGGAGACGCCACAAATACCCCCATCCTCAATGATGGGGGAGCCCAGCACATCAGTGCAAAAGGCAAGGTCGAAGCATTTGCAACCATCTCCAGCAGAAGTGCTGAACGGATGATCCATCTCAGCCTCCTCCTGAGGTCCCCAGCATCACAGATGCCAGCCTTCAGCCAATTTGATCCACCCCATGTGATATCAAGAAACTGCTGAAGATGCTGGATACTGCAAAGACTATGGGCCCTGACAATATTCCAGCAATAGTACTGAAGACTTGTGCTCCAGAACTAATCACTCCCCTAGCCAAGCTGTTCCAGTACTGGCATCTACCCAGCATTGTGAAAAATTGCCTGGGTATGTGCAGTCCACAAAAAGCAGGACAAGTCCAACCCACTAAATACCACCCCATCAGTCTACTCATGATCATTAGCAAAGTGATAGAAGGTGTCATTGCATGTGCTATCAAAAATCACTTACACAGCAATAACCGCCCACTGATACTCAGTTTGGGTTCCGCCAGGGCCACACAGCTCTTGAGCTCATTACAGCCTTGGTTCAAACATGGATAAAGGAGCTGAACTCCAGAGGTGAGGTGAGAGTGACTGCCCTTGACATCAAGGCAGCATTTAACCAAATGTGGCATCAAGGACCCCTAAAAAAAACTGCAGTCAATGGGAATCAGGGGAAAATTCTCCACTGATTGGGGCCAGACTGAGCACAAAGGAAGACGGTTGTGGTTGTTGGAGGTCAATCATCTGAGTCCCAGGACATCACTGCAGGAGTCTTGCAGTGTAGTGTCCAAGGCCCAACCATCTTCAGCTGCTTCGTCAATGACCTTCCTTCCATCATAAGGTCAGAAGTGGGGATGTTCGCTGATGATTGCACAATGTTCAGCACCATTAGCGACTCCTTCAGATACTGAAGCAGTCCATGTCCAAATGCAGCAAGACCTGGACAATATCCAGGCTTGGGCGGACAAGTGGCAGGTAACATTCATGCCACACAAGTGCCAGGCAATGATGATCTCCAACAAAAGAACATTTAACTATCTCCCCTTGACATTCAATGGCATTACCATTGCTGAATCCCCCACTATCAACATCCTGGGAGTTACCATTGACCAGAAACTGAACTGGAGCTACCATATAACTACTGTGTCTACAAGATGAGGTCAGAGGCTGGGAATCCTGCAGTGAGTACATTAACTCACCTCCTGACCCGGGCAGCAGATGCATGGTAACACCACCAGCTGCAAGTCCCCCTCTAAGCCACACAATATCCTGACTTGGAACTATACTGCCATTCCTTCACTGTCACTGGGTCAAAATCCTGGAACTCCCTTCCTAACAGCACTGTGGCTACACCTACACCACAGGAACTGCAGCAGTTTATGAAGGTGGCTCACACCTTCTCAAGGGAATTAGAGATGGACAAATGCTGACCTACCCTGCGATGCCCACATCCTCTGAAAGAATAAAAAAACTTCCTTGGGAAGCTTGTTGAGCTGTGGTGGGGAACCTTGGTGAGAGAGTTTTATTTACATGTCAAACTAATTACGCTTATGGAATGCGCCCTGTCATAATCAATGTCACTGGTCTTCTGTTTCCGCAGAAAAACAGAGTAATACAATGCCCCTTGAATGTTGAATTTGGGACCAGAATTGTGGTTCTTTTGCACCACCAATAGATGCCTGCCTTGGGGCTCTGGCGCAGTGTCCAAAAATGTTTTTAAAAGAATAAAATATAAAACATCCCTCCAGCCCTCACCCTCAGGCTGCCACACGCTTCCCATGCCCCATCCATGCCAACCCATGTCATCTCTTTCACTCTACCCATTCCATAACCCCTCAAACACTCCATGCTAACTGATAGCCCTCTACTCACCCCATATCATCCTTGCCAATCTACGGCCCTGTATCCATTCCCATGGCCCTTATAGCCCCTATGCCAACTTAGTGCCAACCCATGCCCCCCACCCACCACTTTTGCCCTTACACCTGCTATGCCAACTCACCTAGACTCCACAATGGGCAGATCTCAGGACCCAAGCAGAGATGACAGAGAATTTTATTTTATAGAACTTTATTTTAAGAGTCTATTGCGGTCTTTACTGTATTGGGAAAAAAACACTCTCATTTGTAAAAACCCATTTACAACATTTACATTCCTTTAGCTACATAAAGCCTTATAACAACAAATATTTCATTCAAGTGCGCAATCCCTTCTCACAACAAGCATTGGAATCCATAGACCCACTTCCAGAGCCTATACCAACTTATAGGTGTCAATCAAACTGTGAAATGGCAGGCACCCTACTGTGAAAATAGATGGTTGTGAAATCAGTCATGCAGCACTGATCCAATAATGGAAGCCCTGAGACTTATGTCAACAGACAGAATGAAATAGCATGCAATGATTTTTTAACTCAAGACATTTTTTCAAAGATTTAAAGGGCAGGACTTTTAAAGGTTTTGACAGCTGGACAGCTCCCTTTGACAGGTGCTTTTGAAAGTTCCTCTTGATAATTTCATCATGTCCTCTTGACAGTTTTGACAGGTCCTCTGGACAGTTCTTCTTGACAGCTCCTCATGACACTATTGACAGGTCCTCTTTACAACTTTGATAGTTGATTTTGACAGGTCTGTTGATAGTTTCAATGTGGTTGATAGTTAATGAGTTTATACATTTTTTAGGCATATTCATGCCTGCTTTTAACAATTCCAAAGGGCACCTGACCTTGCCCAAGGGCACATTTCTTCCCCCAAAGGTGTTCTGGGACTAGATCCAAAGGGGTATCTTACCTTTCCAAAGGGGTACCCTGGCTATCCAAAGACATGCACTAAGTTCAGACTTGCTCTTAGCAAGTCTTCTCTGCACACTTCGGGTTTCACAATCCTGGGTTACAAACAAATCCAACTTCAGTGGAGGCACTGATGATTCAAATGGCCAGCTGCCTCCATGAATCGCACACGCACAAAACATGAACTGCCCCCGTTCCCATCCCTGTTAAAATGGGTAGTGCCGTGCTCAAGGACAGGGTTTACAATTTGCAGGCACTTCTGCCAAGTTACTTTCTTACCTATCTTTGTACCATCAGCAACTTTAACCGTATATTCAATCTCTTCGTCCAAGTCATTTATACAGATTGTAAATAGTTGAGGCCCTGAACTGATCCGTGTGGCACTCCAGTGGTCACAGCTTGCCAATCCAAGAACGTCCCATTTGTCCCTACTCTCTGCTTCTGGTAGCCAACCAATCCTCTATCCAGGATAATATATTACTCCCTATACCATAAGCTCCTGTTTTGTGTGGCTTCTGCTTCCAAAAGCAGGAGCAGGAGCCCAGGCTGATTTTCCCATCTCACACCCTAGGTGGTTGAGATAAATAAATAATAACAATTTAAATTTATACCGCACCTTTAACATAATAGAATGTCCCAAAGCACTCCAGAGAAGCATTATAAAGCAAACTGTGACATTGAGCCACAGAAGGACATATAAAGGGACCAAATGCTTTAATCAAAGTGGTTGGTTTTAAGAAGTATCTTAATGGAGGAAAGCGAGGTAGAGAGCAGGAGAGGGGTAGGGAGGGAATTCCAGAGCTTAGCTCCGAGGCAATTGAAGGCACAGCCACCAATGGTAGAGTGATTAAAATTGGGATGCTGAAGAAGCCAGAAGTAGATGAGTGCAGATCTTCAAGGGGCTTGTGAGGCTGGAAGAAATTACATTGAAGCTTTATTTCAGGAAGGATGTCAAAGTCTTGGAGAAAGTGCAGGTGAGATTTGCTACAATGGTACCAGAGATGACAGACTATAATTGTGTGGAGAGGCAGGAGAATCAGGGGTTATTCTCCTTAGAGCAGAGAAGGTTAAGAGAAGATTTGATAGAGATGTTCAAAATCATGGAGCAGTTTTGATAGAGTATTTAAGGAGGACTTGTTTCCAGTGGCAGAATGGTCACTAAGCAGAGGATGCAGATTCAAGGTGATTGGCAAAAGAACTGGAGGTGACACGAGAAAACAGTTTTTTTTACATAGTGAGTTATGATCTGGAATGCACTACCTGAAAGGGTCATGGAAACAGAATCAATTGTAACATTCAAAAAGGAATTGAAAAAGTACTTGAAGGGAGAAAGAAAATTCTGGACAATGGGGAAAGCGTGGTGAGTAGGACTAGTTGGATAGCTCTTCCAAAGGGCATCACAGGCACAATCGATCGCAAAGTGGTCTTCTGTGCTGTATTGTTCGATTATTGCATTTTTGATGTGTTTGCTATCTTGTGTGTCAACATACAATTTGTCTCAATATTGAAGATTTTTATTCCACAGCTTCACACTGAAAATCAAGTATTAAGAACATATAAACTGATATTGAGCATTCTACAAATTCTTGTTGGAATTCTGAAGGGTTTTTGGGAGAAATAGCCCTGTGTGGTACAACACAAATCTGCAGAGGTCATTTGTAAAAAGGACAGCAAATGTAATTTTAAAAAGAGGAGAGTAATTAATTTTAATTGTCTATTACAATGACATCTTGAATTTTAGGTTGTTGGGTTGTATTTGTTGTATTATAAATCAAATACTAGTTAGTCCTCTCTATCAATAATAGTTTCACTGGAATTCTTTGGGCAGAATTTTCTGCCTTCTGGGCGGGCCCGACCCAATCTCCGGTGGGCGGGGAGCCGATCCCCGCCGGAGAAGTGGGCCCTGCCGCCATTTTACGTTGGCCCGCCCAGCGTGACGTCCGCCGGGAAGCGCTATGCGCTTCCTGTGCGGGCGGGGGGATACCTCAAAATCGAGAGTCTGCTCTTTCGCACATGCGCACGAAAGAGCGCACATCTCCCTGAGGCAGCACTTAGCCTCAGGGAGATCGCTGACAGTTCAAAAAACATTAAAAATAGAAAGGAAAAAAATCCTTAAGATGTCCTCCTCATGTGACAACGTCACAGGAGATGGGACATGTTCATAATTTACACTAAAACTTTATTAAACTTTTTAAATCGCGACATGAAACCTCATCCTGCCAGTGGATGAGGTTTCATCTTTTTCATATTCCCCGCCGGGGCTCCTGGCCTGCCCGCCAACCTAAAGATTGGACGGGCAGGTCCTTTAATTGTTTTAATGATCCTGTCAATCGCCTCAATTGGCCATTGACAGGTCGGTGATCCTGCAGCTGATTTGGCTGCGTCCCCGCCTTCCTGAAGATTTAAATGGGCGGGATGATGTCGGGGGTTCCCCCAACGTCATCCTGTCTCATTTTACGCGTCGGCGAGTGGGCCCCGCCCCCTGCTCGCCGACGGCAAAATTCAGCCCTTTATCTTCATGATATAGATTTAGATAAAATGAGATACCAACAACTTTTGTAGTGTTCACAGTAAGCTCTGCAGTCCAGTCACTTTCACTCTGGGTGGGTTATGACTGTTGGCTGGATTTTCGTGTTTGGCTTGGGAAGGGCAAATTTCCCAATTTCAGAAACCTGAGCTAGTCACCTCTGCCCATACATGCCATATCTTTGTCCCCTGGCAACGTGGACGGGCAGGGCTCGGGTTTCTTGAGGCAGCGTAGAAAGCATGCAGGTGCTGAGGTGGACTGGTTAGAAGGCCTGCCTCTCCAACATAATTCATATGCCCCCAACCCTCACTCCTCAACCCTCCATGCCCCCCTATTTTCCCCCTCCATGCCCCATCATATCCCCTCCATGTCTCCACATATTGCCTACACTCCCTCATATCCCCCTCTCCCCTCATATCCTCATGCCCCCTCTTAACCCCCATGCCCCCTCCATGTTCCTCATGAATCTTCCATAGCTACTCATCCAGTTTCATCTATATACAGTCTTCAGGAGCCATATAATAGTAATGGGAGGTCTTTGAAGTGGACATGAGGAAAGTACACCTATAACAACCTGATAGAGTTATCATTCAAAAACACAAACATTCATACTAAACGAAAACTCCAGCGCCAATAAAAAAAAATCTTAAATCCCATCAAGTTCTCATTCAGTTGTAGAAACAAACATCTATTCATTAATGTTGTAGAGTTGATCTTCGGACAGCTTTTCTTTATGGAAACATTTAACTTTATTTACAAGACAGCAGCAGCAATTACACGTGTGCATCAAACTCCATAACTAAAGAAGAACTCCCTCTGTAGAGGTTCCCCACACTGCTAACACATTGGTTTATACAGATCATGTGATCTTGCAACACAGGATTATTCTTAAAGCTACAGTCCTACATTTCCCAAAACTATCATTACTACAAGTAATCACATGAAAGACAGATAATCCTTGAATAAACTCTTAAAACTGCCAGTAAAACTGTATACACAACCCCATACTGAGCTAAGTGGTTTTGGCTTTTGAAACTCAGCCGAGCATTCTTAATAGGCTCAGTTGTCAAAATGAACCCAGGCAACTGCAAACAATGGAGCCTATTGAAACTTGGAAAAACAGTTAGCTTTTTTCTAAGCTACACCAGATGGCCTGTCATTCACTGTAGTCTAGGAGCTGTTTTTCTTTAAGTGAAAACTGCAGAGCTTTTTTCTTCAAATTGAAAGCACCACAGATATTTAAATCACTTCAGATCAGGACAGTAGGCTTCCCAAATACTGTGTTCCTTCAGTTTTAAATTCATAATACTACTTTTCCCAATGGGAAAGTATTCTAGTGCATCTCAACACTTACATTATGCTTATCATGTAATGGTCAATTTACCAACCCCACAAAGAGAGTGCAGAGGAAAAGCAAATTTTCCCTAAGGGCTGTCAGTGGCGATCCCAACATCAAAGAATGTGCATGCAGGGACACAACCCGACCCTAACCCAACTGCTCTCCACCTATGGGAAGATTGCATGGGCTAATTTTATACAGGAAATTTAAATTTTGTATGAAAAATACGAAGTTTTGATAATTCCTGACTCCAGGAGGACACACAAATCCAGTTCTTTGATTCTGGTTCACCTTTTAAATAAGGAAACTGAACTTAGTGATTTAAAATCTTGCAACTGGGAGCTAGTTCACGGTCACCTGTATCCTGGAATCCAATTCAAACATGTTATCTGAAAACCCAATGACACAAGGCCACCCTCCATTGTACTTTATTTTAGTGTTTGTTACAGTGTGTTGTATTTTGTTCTTTGATTTTTGAATATGACTTGCCTAAATTGCACTCCTGACCGGCCTACCACCTTCCATCCTCCAGAAACTTAAAGGTCATCCAAAACACCACGTTCTAACTTGCACCAAGTCCTATTAACACATCAACCCTGTGCTCGCTGACCTATATTGGCTCTTGGCTATAAGCAACATGTAGACTTAAAATTCTCCTCCTTGTTTTCAAGTCCCTCCATGTCCTTGCTTCTTCCTATCTCTGTAATCTCCTCCAGCACCGCAACCCTCCAAGATACAGGTCGAGTCTGTTATCTAAAATCCTTGGGGCCGGTCGCTTTCAGATTTCAGATAATTTCGGTTTTCAGATACTCCATATAAACTTACGTTACAATAACCTAAGCCTAGGCTATTATAAGGCACACATCTTTTTATTTATGTTGGACTGTTGTTAAGAACATATCTTTTTATTTTCTGGTGGAGTGTGGATTAGAATTACAATGGCTGCAGGTCGAAAGACATGTCCACTGGAACAGGATGAGAGATATATGCAATGTTGTAGTCCTGGAAAAAAGAGTGCCATGAAAGACCATGATGGTGCCAGAAAGGAGTCCTGGACCAAGGGAGCTGCCTGACAACAGCATTTTAATTGGCTCCTGACCAGAATACCAGGTTTTGTGTGAGAAGCAATGCAACTGAATAGCTCCTAGCCTGAAAGGAACAAGACCTGAAACCTCTTTCTCCTGTGTGTGGAAGATTCCAGTGATTCCACAATAACAGCTAGCTGGTTTTTCTTCTCCTATCTCTATAACCTGCTCTCTCTGAAAACCACTGTCAGGAGACAAAGGGGAAAATCAGTGTTAGTGATATTGAAAGTCAAGTATCAACGAGTGAACTAAATACCGAAAGTGCCGGAAGACCACCCCGTATCATCAACAAGAACTAAAGGAATTTGGAAGACATCGATCAAAATCAACTCACTGAATCCTGTACTCTGGAATTGGTGCTAGTGAACTGTTTTATCCCACCCTTAAAATCCATGTTTTTGTGTGTCTTATGTGTCTTGTATGTGTGTGAATAGGGATTTAAGAAGGGGGTAGAGTTTAAGTTATAGTGTTGGAAGTTAGCAGTTCATATTTCTTTCTTTTGCCACTGATTAAGGACAGTTTGTTCAATAAATAGTTATTTACTTATTAAGTTTACAAACCTGGTGCTCATATTCTGTTAAACTAAATTAAATACTTAGGTAGAATAGGGGCAATCTGGTGGTTTGATCAAAATTTTTCATATTTGTCGTGGCTCGGGGAACAGTGGGGCTTTATATTACAGTGCACTAACCCAAGTGAGTCGTGACACTACGTAACATAAACAAAATGGCTAGAAAAGTAAGATGTATTACTGAATAGTAAATAAAGGGTACTGTAATAAGTTCCAACCCATGGTGCCATCTGTGACTCTACTTGTAGGACAGGGTTCAGAGTATCAATGTATTGACAATCAGCTAGACATCCCGCTAAAGGTTGGGTGCGTTCAGCGAGGCTCACGTTGGCTTGGGTCGTATTGGTTCAGATCAGGGACTTCCCACACTAAAGGTTGGGTGCAGTCAGTGAGGTTCATGTCAGCTTTGGGCCTGTCAGCTCAGATCAGGGACTTCCTGCGCAAAAGGTCAGATGCGGTTGGTGAGGTTCATGTCAGCTCAGGTCAGGGGCCAAATATTCAGGTGCATGTGACTTTTCAAAAGGACAGGCAGGAAGGAAAGGGTGGTGGGGTAGCTTTCTTGGTACGAGGTGGAATAAGTGCAATAGCAAGAAATTATCTTAGATCGGAAGACGTAGAATCCATATGGGTGGAAGTAAGAAATAACAAGGGGAAGAAGACACTGGTGGGGGTAGTCTATAGGCTCCCTAACAGTAGCTATACTGTAGGACAGAGAATAAATCATGAGATAATGAGGGCATGTAAAAAAGGCAGTACATTTATCACATGTAGATTGGGAAAATCAAATTGGCAAAGATAGCCATGAGCAAGAATTCATAGTGTATTCAGGACAGTTTCCTAGAACAATATGTTGTGGCTCCAACCAGGGATCAGGCTATTTTGGATCTGATAATGTGTAATAAACCAGGTTTAATAAATGACCTTAGAGTAAAAGATCCCCAGTGACCAATACATGGTAAAATTTAGCTTCCAGTTTGAGAGTGAGAAACTTGGGTTGGAAACAACTGTTAAACTTAAATAAGTGTAATTACAATGTAATGAGGGCAGAGTTAGCTGGAGTGGACTGGGAAAGGAGTTTAGCAGAAAAGTCAAAAACAAAAATTGCTGGAAAACTCAGAGGTCTGACAGCATCTGTGGAGAGAAAGAGTTAATGTTTTGAATCGGTATGACTCTTCTTCAGATTTCTAGCATCCACAGTATTTTGCTTTTATCTTAGCAGAAAAGACAGTTGATGAACAATGGCAGTTGTTTAAGAAAATAGTTCAAGACTCACAACAGAGCTATATCCCAGTGAGGAAGAAGGATTCCAGGAAGAGGATAAACCAGCCATGGTTAACCAAGGATGTTAAGGATAGTATCAAATTGAAAGGAAAAACATACAATGTGGCAAAGATTAGTGGTAAGCCAGAGGATTGAGAAAGTTTTAAAAACCAACAAAAGATGACCAAAAAAAAAGAGGGAAAAATAAACGTTGAGTGTAAACTAGCAAGTAATAAAAACGGACAGTAAGAGCTTTTTTAAATATATAAAAAGAAAGAAAGAGGCCAAAGTGAACATAGGCCCCTTAGAGAATGAGGCTGGGGAAATAATAAGGGGGAGCCAGAAAATGGCAGAGGAGTTGAATAAATCCTTTGCATCAGTCTTCATGGTAAAAGACACTAACAGCATTCCAAAAATACTAGTAATCAAGGGGCAAAAGGAGCAGGGGGGAGGAAATAAATACAATAACTATCACTAGAAAAAATGTACTAGGGAAAGTAATGCAGCTAAAGGCCAGTAAGTCACCTGGACCTGATGGGTTGCATCCTATGATATTAAAGGAAGTGGCATCAGAGATAGTGAATGCACCAATAGTAATCTTCCAAGAATCCTTAGATTCTGGAAAAGTCCCAGAGGATTGGAAAACTGCCAATGTAACACCCTTATTCAAAAAGGGAGGGAGACAATAATCAGGTAACTATAGGCCAGTTAGCTTAACATCTGTCATAGGAAAAATGTTAGAGTCTATAATAAAGGATGTAATAGTAGAGCATTTAGAAATACATAATCTAATAAAGCAGAGTCAACTTGGCTTGAAGGGGAAATCATACCTGACAAGTTTATTAGAATTCTTTGAGGAGCTAACAAGCAGGATAGATAAAGGGGAACCAGTAGATATAATATATTTGGATTTCCAAAAGGCGTTCGATAAGGTACAACACATAAGGCTACTTAATCAGATAAGAGCCCATGGTGTCGGGGGTAGTATATTAGCATGGATAGAGGATTGGCTAACTAATAGAAGACAGAGAGTTGGGATAAGGGGGGCAATTTCAGGATGACGAGCTGTAACTAGTGGAATGCCACAGGGATCAGTGCTGGGGCCACATTTATTTACAATATAATTTAATGACTTGGATGAGGGAAGTGAATGTACTATCGCCAAGTTTGTGGATGACACAAAAATAGGTGGGGAGGCAAGTGGTGAGAATGACACAAAGAGTCTACAGAAGGATAGAGACAGGTTAAGTGAGTGGGCAAAAATCTGGCAGATGGTATATAATGTGGGAAAATGTGAGGTTATGCACTTTGGCAGGGAGATTAGAGAAGCTAAATATTACTTAAATGGAGAAAGACCACAAAGTTGCTGCAGAGAGGGATTTGGGGGTCCTTGAGCATAAATCACAAAAAGCTAGCATACAAGTTTATCAGGTAATAAGGAAGGGAAATGTAATGTTGGCCATTATTTCAAAGGGAATGGGGAATAAAAATAGGGAAGTCTTGCTAAAACTATACAAGGCACTTGTTAGACCACACCTAGAATACTGTGAACACTTTTGGTCCCCTTATCTAAGGAAAGATATACTTGCATTGGAGGCAGTTCAGAGAAGGCTCACTAGGTTGATCCTGGGTATGGAGGGATTTTCTTATGAGGAGTGGTTGAGTAGGTTGGGCCTGTACTCATTGGAGTTTAGAGGAATGAGAGGCAACCTTATTGAAACATATACGATTCTCAGGGGGCTTGACGGGGTAGATGCTGAGGTTGTTTCCCCTTGTGAGAGAGCTTAGGACCAGAGAGCATAATCTCAGAGTGAGGGGTCACCCATTTAAGAGATGAGGAGGAATTTCTTCTCTGAGGGTAATGAATCTGTGGAATTCTTTACTGCGGAGGGTTGTAGAGGCTAGGTTGTTAAGTATATTCAAGGCTGAGATAGACAGACAGATTTTTAATCAGTAAGGAAGTCAAGGGTTATGGAGAAAAGGCAGGAAAGTGGAGTTGAGGATTATCAGATCATCCATGATCTCAATGAGTGGCGGAGCAGACTCGATGTGCCAAATAGCCTACTTCTGCTCCGTCTTATGGTCTTAAGGGTCAACAAGGTTCAAATTAATTGTGTTTTTTGGATGTGTTCGGTTTTCGGATTTGTGGAAAAAATTTTCCCCCTGTCAGGGAAGAAGTGCGGGAGCGGTGCGGGCGGGAGCGCCTCCGATTGGGGGCGCCGCCATTTTACGTGGGTGAGCCAATCCTGCCTGCCCAGCGTGATGTCCGCCAGGAAGCCCTGTGCGGGCGGGGGCATTTCCTCAGCCGGGAATGCGCTCCTTCATGCATGCGCGAGAAAGAGCGCACAGATCTCCCTGAGGCTAAGTGCTACCTCAGGGAGATCAGCTCGGAATTTAAATTTTCAATAGAAATGGTAATAAAAGTTCCCTGACATGTCCCCTCATGTGACACTGTCAGATGAGTTGGGACATGTCCATAGCTTTTATTGAAAGATTTGATAAAAATTTAAGTACCCTCATGAAACCTCATCCCGCCTGTGGAAGAGGTTTCATGCTTTTTCTGAAGCCCGCCAGGGCTCCCGGCCTACCCGGCAACCTTAAGGTTGGACGGGCAGGTCTTTTAATTACCTTAATTAGTTTTTCAATGGCCTCAGTGGGCCGTTGACAGGTCAGCAGGCGCACAGCTGACTCGGCTGCGCCCCTGCCGACCTGAAAATGGAAATGACGCAGGGTGAGGTCGGGAGTTCCACCCGTCATTTTACGCGTCAGCGAGTGGGCCCTGCCCCCACTCGCTGACTGGGAGATCCTGCCCTATGAATAAAGGATGCCCAACCTGTTTCTGTGCTCATCTAACTCTGGTCTGTTGCACATTCCAATTTTAATCTGTTTACCACTGGAGATTTGCTGCTGATGCATACCCTGAGGCAAAAAGCCCTACACTCTCCATTCACTGCACTAGGTGGCAGTTTATTTCACAAAGTTAATAACTTATCATGAGTAGTTATTGATTTAGAAAGCATTCCGCCTTTTCTCACATTCCCAGTTTTTAAAAAAAATTTGCTGGCTTTTCCTTTGTATCCGTTTGTTTCATGATTTTAACAATTGTCAGCCCTGCCTCCTATCACAGCTTGTTACTTTAGCTGCACTTTGTTTACCTTTATTGTCACCAAATTTTTCCCTCTGTTTGCTGTCTTGCAAGTGTGACCCCTTGCTGGCTTGTAGTTCCAGGGGCACTGACGCCAGTGCTATTTTTCTGCTTTGAACCCAGAAAGTGAGGCTTTATTTTCCTCTTTTGGAGAACTGGGGTATATCCTTGAAAGGAGGGTTTTTGCTGCTCCAAAGATGCACCCCTGGCCCCAACTTATCTTCCAGCCTCAATCATTTTCTTGGGGCCTTTAGTCTTTGCCAAAGGGTCCACCAGAAGTGAGGATGAAGATTTGCTGCTGCGGCACCTGATGCCAACCAGTAAAACTTTTGAAAATCTCTTTTTTTCTAAAAAAATGGATCTGTGGTGTGCTGTGTGATCAACTGCACAGGAATTCTGTAGTTAAAATTTTTAATTCACTCTGACATCACTGCAATGTTGGATGTTAGAAACAAACCGGCACCCCTCGCATTCGATTTTGTTTCCGGTCAAATAATGTAAAAAGCATCGGAAGACATATTGCCATTTTTTTGGAAAGTTACTTCTAAATACCCACTCGTAACAACAACAACTTATATAAATATAGTGCCTATGATGCAATAAAACATCCCAAAGCACTTCACAAGAGTGCTTCAAAGCCAAAGATGACATGGAGCCACTTAACGAGATATTAGGTCAGATGACCAAAAGCTCGGTCAAAGAGTTAGATTTTAAAAAGTGTCTTAAATGATGAAAGCGAGGAGGGGGGCAGAGAGCTGTAGAGAGGGAATTCCTGAGCTCAGACACCAGGCAACTGAATGACCACCAATGGTGAAGCCATTAAAATTGGGGATGCTCAAGAAGCCAGAATTAGATGCGCATAGATATCTCAGAGGGTTGGGAGACTGGAGGAGATTACAGAGCTAGGGAAGGGCAAGACCATGGACAGATTTGAAAACAAGAATGAGAATGTTAAAATCAAGACATGCTTGACCTGGAGCCATTGTCGGTCACCAGCGCAGGGGTGATAGGAGAATGGGACTTGGTGTGAGTTAAGATATAGACAGCAGAGTTTTGTGTTACCTCAATTTTGCAGAGGTTAGAATGTGGGAGACCAGCCAGGAATGCGTTGGAATAGTCTGGAGGTAACAAAGGCAGGAATGAAGGTTTCAGCAGCAGATGAGCTGAGACGGGTGAAATTGGACAATGCTGCAGAGGTGGAAATATGCAGTCTTAGTAATGGTGTGAATACATGATCCGTAGCTTACCTCGGGATCAAATGTGACACTATGATTGCAAGCAGTCTGGTTTAGTCTGAGATGTTGCCAGGGAAAGGATTGGAATCAGTAGCTAGGGAATGGAGTTTGGAATGTGGACATAAAACAATAACTTCAGTCTTCCAAATATTTAATTGGAGAAAATTTCTTCTAATCCAGTATTGAATGTTGATTAAGCAGTCTGATAATTTAGCAACAACAGAGGAGATGACAAATATGGCAGAGGTAGAGCTGAGTGTCCTCAGCATGCATGTGAAAACTAGTGCTGTGCTTTTGGATGATGTTACTAAGGGGCAGCAGATAGATGAGAAATAAGATGGGACAAGGTTAGATCCTTGGAACACCAGAGGTAACAGTGGGGGAGCAGGAAGAGAAGCAAAGGAGGGAGTGGTCGGAATTGACAGAAACAAGTACCTGGTGCCCTCTGGCAATGAAAAAACACGAGGTAGCCATCCATGCAAATTACAAAGACCATTTGTTTCTAAGACAGTGTATCAACAATCTTTCTTCCCTTGGACAATCCCACAATGGAACAAGCTGCCAAAGGAAATAGTTACAGCTCCATCACTTGAATTCTTCAAGATCTAGCTTTAGATTATTTCCATTTAAAAGTTTTCATTATCAGGACTACCATTTCAGCAGGTCATGCCTGGTTTAGCTAGCGCTGCCCATATAAATGTTGGCAGAATACGGATATTTGTATGTGATGTCAACACAACTAAAGCAGAATTGGAAGCCACTGGCTACGATTAGATAGGTAACAATGGAACCAGGTGAGAGCACGCGCACCCAGGCGGGGTAACAGTGGAGAGGCGTTGGAGGAGGATGTTGTGGTCAACCGTGTGAAAAGCTGCAGACAGGCCAGATGAGGAAGGATAATTTACCTTTGCCACAGTCATGTGGCATGACAGTTGTGATTTTGGTAAGAGCCATTTTGGTACTGAGGTGGAGGTCGGAAACTGACTGGAGGGGTTCCAACATGAAATTTTGGGAAAGATGGGCATGCATTTGCGAGGCAACAACATGTTCAAGAACTTTAGAGAGGAAAGGGAGGTTGGAGAGGGGATGGTAGTTTGCAAGGATGGTGGGGTCAAGGGTTGGGTTTTTGAGAAGAGGGCGATGACGACAGATTTAAAGGAAAGAGGGTCAACATCTGAAGTGAGAGAACTGTTAACTATATCAGTTAAATGGGGGCCAGAAGGGGAAGTTGGGTGGTCAGCAGTTCAGTGGGAATAGGGTTGAGGGTGCAGAAGATGGCTCTCATGGACAAAACAAGCTCAGAGAGGCTATGAGGGGAGATGGGAGAGAAACTAAAGAACGATGAAAATTTAGGAATAGGGCAACAGGAAACTTGAGAGCAAGTTTTGTCTATTGAACTAGTGAAAGGGATGGACACAGCAAAGGCAGCTGATGGATGAAATCATAGAAAATTTACCAGAGGAGGTTGTTGGCCCATTGAGTCTGTGCTGGTCAATGAGCTGCCCAGCCTAATCCCACCTTACTCCATGAGGTCCGTAGCTCTGCAGGTCAAGTAGACATTCAAATACCTATTAAATGTGAGGAGAGTTTCTGCCTCTACAATCCTTTGAGGCAAAGAGTTCCAGGTCCTGGCAATGTGCCCTTAAATCTCCTCTGCAACCTTTCCAATTCAATCACACCTTTCTTGCAATATGGTGACCAGAACTGTACACAGTACAGAAGCTCTCAATCTTAATGACAAATCCATGAGTTCCTTGCGCTTATTGTTGGAGATGAGGACGGAGGAAATGGGGGAATTCGGGTTTAAGAAAACAGTTTGCAGTGGAAAAAAGAAGCTGGGGGTTAGCTTTGCATTCCAGGATGATCCTGGAATAATAAGCAACTTTAGCAGACAAGAGCAGGACCTGATAGTGCTTTATGTAGTCCAATTAAATCTGGCAGTGGACAGCTAATCCTGTTGACCACCATATACTTACCAGTCTGCATCTCTTGTAGTTAAGGGAGTTGAAATGCAGACCATACCAGGGGAAATGGCCAGGGTGAGAGACACTAATGGACAGGTAATAGAAGCCTTCCACCAATTTTGGGAGAAATTTCAAAGGTGTGAAAATGGGTGGGGTCATTGTCCCTCCAGGGAGTGATGGTGGTGTAGTGGTAATGTTACTGGACTAATAATCTAGAGGCTCTGGTGACATGAGTCCACAGCAGCTGGTAAAATTTAAATTCAAACTAAATAAAAATCTGGAATTGAAACATAGCCTCAGTAATGATGACCATGCAACTATCGTCGATTGTCGTAAAAACCCATCTGCATCACTGTGCCCTTTAGGGAAGGAAATCTGCTGTCCTTATCTGGTCTGGCCTACAATGACTCCAGATCCACAGTAATATGGTTGACTCTTAAATGGCTTAACAAGCCACTCAGTTGAAGGGCAATTATGGATGGGCAACAAATTCTGGGCTTGCTGGCGATGCTCACATCCCATGAAAGAATTTTTTAAAATCATGCTGGATTTTATGGCCCCTTCCCTGCTGGGCATGTTTTTGGCAGAGGTACACCTGCCCACTCCCGACCCTGTCCCGTAATGACCAATTAAGGACCTCAGTCCAGTTGCACTGCCATAATACACTGGGCAGTTGAAGGTGGGAGAGAGTGGAAAGACCGTACTTTGACCAAAGTTGGTGAAAGGGTGGGAAGCAAGGGGGTGCTTGGGGGAGCGGTGGTGGTAGAGCTGGGGGGAGGGGAGAGTCCCTGTGAGCATTGAGGACACCACCCCTAAGATCATACTACCCCACATTGTGCCTGCCCATCTAGCATCCGAGACCCATTGCCCACCCCCTCTCCCCTTCTCCCTAATGTGCCCGATCCCTTTCCGCCAAAAACACCTGACTTACCTGTCTCCGGTGTCCATGACACTTCTTCGTAGAGCTGCTTATAGACTCTTTAGCACCCACCGCTGATTTCCGGTGCTGCTAGGACTGCAAGAATTGTCGGCCAATCAGATTGGCTGGAAGCTATCGAGGGCAGAGCTTCCTTCCACTGAGGCACGGAAGTTTGTCCCTCAGCTTGTTAAGGCCACCCGCAGCGTAATTTCGCTACGGAGCAGGCGTTTTTAAAGTGAATCGGTTTATGAGAAACTTTTCAAATGGGTGGGGGGGGGAGGAGCAAGCAATACAGCCCCCCACCCCTTAAAATTCAGCTCCATGTCTCTGCCATGTTTTCCACCCCAGTTCCACCTTAAAATTATCAGAGGACAGAAAAACCTAGATTGAGTGGCAGTTAACTGTGTAAATGAGGGGAAGTCATCACAACCACATGCAGGCTTCCAGCATGAGCCGCTGGATGATGGTCAAGTGTTGACGCTCCTTATCTTAACTCAAGACTGCTGCCACTGGCTAACCTGGAGCCCACCAAGTCTGAACAGGTCAGTAACTCATTGCATTGCTGTGCATATTTTGTGTAATCTATTCAGAATCATAGCACTTGTACAAGATTATGGAAGTAAAATTGACCTTAGGCGGTTATCCAAGTGGATGCTGTTGAAATGGGCTGCATGTTTTACACCCTGCTAAGTTTTCTTTCCCATTGAAGTTAATGTTTTGTGCTACTGCCCAAAACCAGTTTAACTGCATCTTCCCACACCAACCCCCCCACCCCCCGCCGCCCGCCGCCCACAACACTCCATAGGCCCATTAGGAAAAAGAAGACTAGTTTGAGTATAATTTCAAGATTAACCTTAATATTTCCCTCTCCCAACTACTGATAAAATGTCACGGCTATCACAGGCTACATTGTTCTGAGTAGGAGCTGTGTTGTCTCATGGCCAGTGAACAACCTGTGAAACTGTGAGACAATCTCCTTTGTTCATCTGCCTGCTGCTGCAGGCTTTCTCAACCTTCATATGTTTGACCTCCTGTGTTAATTGCATTTCTTTGAGACAATACACTGGGCTGAAATTTGTGAAACTAAAGCAGACAATGGGCCACTGTATTAGCAGATTGAATTTGTAGTTCGATAGTTTGACAATTCTCAGTGCCACATGAACATTTATTTTGGTTCTGCAGCGTGTAAAGGCTGTTGATGTTGTGGAATTCATTCAGGTTTACATTGTTGGTGGATTGCAAAGAATAGATTTTCACACAGCTTTCAGGTTTTTTTTCCAAATCATGTCCGCATTGGAGAGGCCTGTACAAGACAACATGATGAGCACTGGAATGTTGGCTGACAAAGGCAGGCTAAGCATTCCATCCAGCTGCAGGGACAACCAAATGGCAGAACTACCGGTAGCACCTGTTTATATTTTGTACAGAAGGGTCTGTCTTCTGTTGCTGCTAGAGGTAACAAACCTGAGGGTCCCGATGTCAGCAGAGACACGAACTCAGACTTACACTGCCGCCAGAAAATAACTTGTTTAAAAAAGCTGCTTCTGCTTTTTTAAAAAGTGATTTCCTTCACAGCAGTGGGTTGGTGGCAGGAAAGGTCTTCCACCCGTTCCCTGTGTTCCCCTCCCCCGCCGTGTCCACCCTGCCCCCTCACTGGAGCTAGCCTAGCCCTGCTGGAACACCCACTGATTTACCTTTTCATCTGGCTTCGTGGCTCCTTGCGGTTGGCAGTTGGCTGCAGTCAGAGCAGTGGCCGCTGCTTCCGGTGTCACTGCTGGGTCCAGAGAGCTGTCGGGTGTTTGATCGGCCAGCAGTTCCTGGAGGCAGAACTTCCTCCCCAGATGGGGGCAGAAGACTCACTTCAAGCCAATTAACAGCCCGGCAACCATTAAAGACTGCAGGGTATCCTGCTGCAGCAGAGGCAGGCTCGTTTTCGTCAGGGTAGCAGGGATCAGGCACTGTAAAATCCAGCCCAATGTTTCAGGTCAGTGACTTTGCATTTCTCACAGACTGAAGGAGTCCATGTCCATATGGAGAAAGACCTAGAGAATATTCAGACTTGGGGCTGATATGTGGCAAGTAACATTCATGCCACACAAGTGCCAGGTAATGACCCAACAAGTCAACCACATGACCATTGCTGAATCCTCCACTATCAATATCCTGGGGGTTGTCATTAACCAGAAACTTAACTGGACCAGTCATAGAGTTATAGAGGTCTGCAGCACAGAAAAAGGCCCTAAGGTCCATTGAGTCTGCGCTGGTCAAACAAGTACCTAACTATTCTAATCCCATTTTCCAGCACTAGGCCCATAGCCTTGTATGCCATGGCATCGCAAGTGCACATCCAAATACTTATTAAATGTTATGAGGGCTTCTGCCTCTATCACCCTTTCAGGCAGTGAGTTCCAGATTCCCACCACCCTCTGGGTGAAAAAATTCTTCCTCACATCCCCTCTAAACCTCCTGCCCCTTACCTTAAATCTATGCCCCCTGGTTATTGATCCCTCCACCAAGAGGAAAAGTTCCTGCCTGTCTACCCTATCTATGCCTCTCATAATTTTATACACCTCAATCATGATCCCCCTCGATCTCCTTTGCTCCAGAGAAAATAACCCCAGTCTATCCAATCTCTCCTCATAACTAAAACTCTCTAGCCCAGGCAACATCCTGGTAAATCTCCTCTGCACTCTCTCCAGTGCAATCACATCCTTCCTATAATGCGGATTCCAGAACTGCACGCAATACTCTAGCTGTGGCCTAACCAGCATTTTATACAGTTCCAGCATAACCTCCCTGCTCTTATAGTCTATGCCTCGGCTAATAAAGGCAAGTATCCCATATGTCTTCTTAACCACCTCATCTACCCGTCCCGCTACCTTAAGGGACCGGTGGACATGTACACCAAGGTCCCTCTGATCCTCGGTACTTTCCAGGGTCCTACCATTCATCTTGTGTTCCCACGCCTTGTTTGTCCTGCCCAAGTGCATCACCTCACATTTATCCGGATTAAATTCCATTTGCCACTGATCAGCCCATCTGACCAGCCCATCTACATCCTCCTGTAATCTAAGGCTATCCTCACTATTTACCACCCCACCAATTTTCATGTCATCCACAAACTTACTGATCAACCCTCCTACATTCAAGTCTAAATCATTTATATATACCACAAACAGCAAGGGACCCAACACCGATCCCTGTGGAACCCCACTGGACACAGGCATCCAGTCACAAAAACACCCCTCAACCATCACCCTCTGCTTCCTGCCACTCAGCCAATTCTGGATCCAATTTGCCAAATTGCGTTGGATCTCATGGGCTCTTACCTTTGTTATCAGTTGCTCATGCGGGACCTTATCAAATGCCTTGCTCAAGTCCAAGTTGACTACGTCAAATGCATTGCCCTCATCTACCCACCTGGTCACCTCTTCGAAAAAAGCAATCAAATTGGCCAGACATGACCTCCCCTTAACAAAACCATGCTGACTGCCTTGATTAATCCCTGCCCCTCCAAGTGCAGATTAATTCTGTCCCTCAGAATTGCTTCCAATAGTTTCCCCACTACTGAGGTTAAACTGACTGGCCTGTAGTTCCCTGGTTTATCCCTTCCCCCCTTCTTGAATAACGGTACCACATTGGCTGTCCTCCAGTCCTCTGGCACCTTTCCATATAAATGCTGTGGCTTTAAGAGCAGGTCAGAGACTGGGAATTTTGTGACAGGTAATCCCTTGCTGACTCCCCAAAGCCTGTCCACCAGCTACAAAGCACAAGTCGGGAGTGGGATGGAATACTCTCCACTTGCCTGGATGAGTGAGGCTCCAACAACACTCAAAGTTCAACACCATCCAGGACAAAGCAGCTTGCCAAGCCTCCTTCAATAGCACCTTCCAAACCCAGGACCCCTAATACCTAGAAGGACAAGGGCAGCAGATGCATTGGAACACTGCCACCTGCAAATTCCCCTCCAGACCACACAGCATCCTGACTTGGTACTATATTGCCATTCCTTCTCTGTCGCTGGGTCAACTTCCTGGAATTCCCTTTCTAACTGCACTGTGGGTGTACTTACACCATTGGAGTGCAGCAGCCCACCAAGAAGGCAGCTCATCACTGCCTTCTCAAGAACAATTAATGAGGAGGAACAAAAGCTGGCCTAACCAGCAACGCTCACATCCCAGGAAAGAAAAAAACAGTTTGAATCTAAATGTGAGGCTCTTCTACCATAGGGGCATCAGGTTCGAGTCCTGTCCTCTCTTTGCGCCAAAGCTTATATACATACTCTCTTCCTTGTGTGGCAATAGAGGGCAGGAGTGCAAACCCTTCGCAGCCTGGGTTAAATGTAGAGTCTACTATCTAGCTGTCAGCTAACTCAACTTAGACCAACAACAAGAACTTGTATTCATTTGGCACCCAAAATGTATGAAATCATCCAAACTTGTTTCAAAGACTGGAATCAAATCATATATTTAACACTCTGGCCTGTGTGGGTCAGCTGAATACTGCCTTTATGAACTGAGCATTAGAAGAGTACCCTATGTGCCTTGTCAGTATCAAAGTTGAACTCAGATTGGGTCTCAGATCAAGTTTTCAGGTTGGGCTGAGATGAACTCAGAGTCCCAGGCAAGTTTGGGCGCTCAGAAAACTTATATTTAAGCCCAGTTGTTTCTCCCTGTGTCCCTTTCCTGTTTTTGCATTTAAATCTGCCACTGTCTCCTGAACCAATGGGGTGATCAACCTTTCTATCAGTATTGTTCCCTGTCTGTCCATGCACTTGTGTCTTGAATTATTTTTAGAATTTTGTGGCTAGAATGTTTGGCTGTTAGGATTTAGTCTCTTAAATATGGATAGGCTGAGTGAAACTATTGGAAGAGTGAAACATATGGAGGAAGATATGCCAAATATCTTATTAAAGAGATCTTGTGATCAAGTAGGCTGTTAACACTTGCAGTTAAGCTGAATTTTGACCAGAATCAATTCTAATCATGCTTATTTGCACAGAACTAGTTCAGTGTGTTTAGTGGCTCAGAAGAGGAGACAGTTCTGACTGTGAATCACAAGACTACTGTCAAAGGGATCTTTGCTGTCGTTGCCTGTGCAAAGTTTTGAATCATTTATGTTTAGGAATGTTATTGCCAATACAAGAGCTGGGCGTCTGCAGTTGACAACATTCCATAAAAGCAGAAGTGTCTTTAGTGTTCCATATGACCTTTGGAGTTAATAAAGCTTTCTTACAAACATAATGGGTTATGTTTGACTGTCTCTTCTGCCCTGCTCACCTTCATTGCTTTCCATGGGTTATGTTATGGTTGACGGTAAATTAGAAAATGACATAACATCCCGAATACGCTTTCTAGGATTCTATGCAAATCATGAAATGTTACGTAAAACTAGAATCCAGAAACTCCTAGTGAGATGCTCCACAAGTGGAAGATTGGCAGAGAGGATCCCAAATCCATCGGATAGGATGCTAAGTCTGCCGAAGCAGAGAGGCCCAGACTGTTTCCAACTTATGGGGACAGGGGAATTTCCATATAGAGCAGGTGCTTTACACTGGTAAGAGGCTTACAATGACGTGCAAAGTAAACCATTACTGGGATGTCGGTGCCATGTACCTCCGACAGAGCAGAGCCAGGGCAGAGCTGAACGGAAATTAGAAAATGACATAACATCCAGTTCTGAACTTTTGAATTTCTGAGGGATCAAGATTCTGAGTAGCAGCAAAAGTAGAACCTTTCCTGCCATTTCTGTGGAATTAACACCAGCTCTTGCCCCAGATAGCCTAGGGACACTCCTAGATATGCCCTCTTTAGAGGGGAGAATAGGTGGAAAATTTACCTATGCACCCCCTTTCCCACCACCATAAATAGATAGCTTAAAAAATATTGTCAGAATCCAGCAAGAACCCCATTTCCTTGTCCACCTCTAGGAATTCCGCTAGGTTTCTGTCTTTGATCTGATCAGAATTGCAGCACTCAGATGTGTACTGGTAATGTTATTTAAACACACTTCAGCCTGCTATTTGGTTAGGATTTACATTTATTTTTGATCTTTGTTCATTAATTGCCTCTGCTAAGGTAAAACTGTTGTTGATTGTTTTGACCATTAAGTTATAACGACCTTTTTCAGATAAACAAATGCTATTTCCTGTCATAAACCTGTCTGACTCATGTGTAAGCAAGCACTTATTGTGTTCATTGCGTTGGCTGTCAGCTGAGATTTGTTCAAGCACCCCCACAGATAAAGCAGCCCTGTTGCAGGCTTGGTTGGCAGCCAAACAATTGCAACTGACAAGTTCTTCATCAATTACAAAACAGTCTATCTGAACTCAAAACTACTATTTAGTTACCCTCAAGTTGCTTCATCTTGTCTCCTGAGGTGTTTTATGTCTAGCTTTTATCAGACACATTGTACTGTGATTTTTCTTTACTGCACTGACTCAACAAAGCTCTGAATAAGGTTTCAAATTTCTCAAGTCCCATCAAAAGGGACATATTGAATGACATTTAATCATCACTTTCTAGCTTGAGTTGCTTGAATGCTGTCGTAATTGTTGTCAGGTTTTAATTTCACTCATACTGTCTATTGTTTGTATTCTTGTCAAATATTGGGGAGGAGGTCAGGCATGCTGAAAAACAATCAGAGGGGTGTTCCCCTGTGATCCTACCTGAAATGGGAGTGAAATTGTGGTGGAAGATGATGCAAAATTCTGGAAGTATGCGTCCAGCCCACCTCAACTTTCCTATGGTATCCCTGCTGGCACCTCCTGTAGCTCATTTCCTTCCCCCTCACCCTATTTACTGCTGCTTTCTGTGAATACTATGTGTAAGCTCATGGTAGGCCTGGTATAGTGGAAATAGTGCCCCAAAGCTCAGGAAATGTAAGGAGAGGGCCTAATACAGACCTCCATTCAATTACTTGTGTACGTCATGGTCTCTGACAAGGCTGAGGTTAAATTGATATTCAAGATCCCTCTGCGTCCTTAAATGCCCAGCCATTCCTTCATAGGTTGTGAAGCACTTTGGAACAGGTTGTGAAAGCCATTGTATAAATGCCAATCTTTTTTTTAATCACATCTGGCTATGCAGTGGTAGCCCTACTGTAGCACTACCAAGATTCTGTGGCTGGCACTGCTGAGCTCCCTCTTGGGAACCCCTTTTGAGAGCCTGCATTGCATCAATAATAATCCTTGACACAGGGAAATGGGTTAGGCCTGGTGCAGAGTCAGAGGAGCAGGAGAATCTTGCCCTATGTGTCAAAGTACAGATCAAACATCAGTATTATTCAATCATGCTGCTCAGCCGCTAAATCACCTGAGAACCAAAGGAGTGCATGATATGTTCTTCTGTACCTCTATAAATGAGAAGTATCAAGAAAAGCCAACTTTTGGCAAGTTTCCAAAAATTAAAAGTACCAGGCACTGCTTAGCATTTAATTTTCCAGCCTCTTTAGACAGCAGCAGCAGTGATATCCAAGATCTGCCTAAGAGGCCCAAAGTCCTTCAGTTCCTCCCCATCACAGTAGTGTTTTAACACATTATCATTTTGCCTGTAACTCTTAAAGTTATAGGGGAGAGAAAAAAACCACATTCATGGAACGTTTTGGCCAGAAACATTTCTAAGCTCACAGGCACTTATCCAAAGTTGGATACAGTAGATAATAATTCATGCATTTCATCTACTACCTGCTCCTAATAATTTAAAGCAATTTTTGCATGAAAAGCATTTGAATAATCCAGTTATTTGAATGACCCAATGTAATTAAAATAGCAAGGTTGAGGGAGTGTAAAAAGAATATGAATTTTCCAGTAATATCTGTTAATATATATGAGTTGGAAAAGTGACAATAAAACACTCATATAAATTCTGTCCAGTTGTGTAAAAATAGTGCTCACAAGCATATAGTATGTGATTTAAATGTTTGTACATGAACTTCATTGATCAGAATTTCTATCCAACTATCTCACTCATTGATGAGTAAGATAACTTTAAATCCATGTCTCAGAATTTTTTTTTCCCCACAGAAATGCAAAACCCAGATTAAATTGCAAACTCTCTCAATAACTCAGCTGCTAACATACTTGGTAGTGACTGGTAGAGAAAAATATCCAGGAATGTGATCAGGTATGATAACATTTGTACGTAAGCATGAAAATTTGCCAAAAAGACTTTGCCTTGGACTCACAACTATTGGCACTTTAAATAAGGTTTTTGTGCAAACAACAACTACTTATATAGCACCTTTAATGTCATAAAACATCTGAAGGAACTTCACAGGAGCATTATAAGACAAAGCACTGAGCCTCAAAAGGAGTTATTAGGTCTGATGACCAAAAGCTTTGTCAAAGGGGTAGCTTCTAAGAAGTGTTTTAAAGGAGGAAAGTGAGGCAACGGTCAAAAATAGATTTTAGATTTAAAATAGACTCAGCAAGTCCTGGACAGTGGAATTCCAAATGGCTTTTCGCTAGCTTCAGTTCCATTAGACAGCAGACTTATGCACAAATGCTGGAGGCTTCATTAAGGCTATTTCACACACTTCTGTTAGATCTTACAAGGCTTTCTCCCACAGAACCTTACATTCTCCCTTATATATGGTTCTCTCTTTTAATATGTAAATTCTATTCTCCCATACACCTTTGAAACTGTATCTC
This sequence comes from Cetorhinus maximus, assembly GCF_964194155.1. Taxonomy (NCBI): domain Eukaryota; kingdom Metazoa; phylum Chordata; class Chondrichthyes; order Lamniformes; family Cetorhinidae; genus Cetorhinus; species Cetorhinus maximus. Next base: position 113,421,978 of record NC_135882.1, on the reverse strand, counting down.
CCTCATAATATAAAAACTTTCATGTTGTTACTATATATTGGGAAAAAATAAACACATTCCTTAGCCTTGCTTATCGAGCTAGTTGTAAACAGACTGAGATTCCTTTGAAATCCAAATGTCCCTCCATTTATCTAAAAATGCAAATTCCCTTCACACCTTACATGCTAAGCCAGCATCCATGTTTACTCATTAGCTTGTCAAGCACCTAGCTTCTTTTGATGATTTAAACTTGCAGTCTACTTGACTCCAAATGTAATTAAATCACACACAGACAGACCCAACTATACTTACACCCATAAACCTACTTCACAATAAACCAGAAAAATATTATGAAAATTATTATACTTTCATGACACTCACTCCACCTTGATACAAACGCTCACAACATAAACACTGTTTGTTAGGGTGTACTGCAGACAACATTCTCACTTACGTCCCTCTTTTGTTATTGTTGATACCTTCCAAGAACCAACCAGAACTGTTCCGGGTGACCAGCATCTCACAGCATCCTAGATCATGTACCCCATCCAGAGCAAGCACCAGCTCAGATGTGTCAGTTTTAGGAGATCTAAGCAGTTTAGGAAAGTGCAGCAGGTGAATAAAAAAGTATAGATGAGCAGAAGCATTGTAGAAGAGAAGCAGAAGCGTGTTTCTCCACAGCTGCTGAATCTTTGGAACTGGACATCGCAGGACCTACATACAAAAGAAGGATAATAACAGAAGGATAATAACTACATGTTTATTGCTGACTTTAGTGATTAAGGAGGAGCCCAAAATCCTACTCTCACTCACTGACCAGATAGTGATTTCTGCATGGTTGGAGCAGGAGATATCTCCAATATGGCAATGAGGCCTAGGAGTTAAAATCACCAGGTCCTTGCGTGGCACCTTCATGCAAGCCTCCAACCCACCCTATCAACCAGAGACCACACTCAGGCCTTGATTTAAAATCGAGACATAAGTTTACAGTTTTACTATGTGTAATGATGAGATCTCAAAAGCCAAGCACCACTGCTGTAAGTCATGACATCTTCTGGCAAAAAGAAAACTAGGAAAAACAATAAAATACATGGAATATTAGGTTCAGATCAGTTAAAATATCAGCTGACTAAAGTCAATTATAAGTCTAAAAGATAATAGAGGACTGAGGTCGTGTTGATAAACCTTTCTGATTATGATGTCATCTCTCTATTAATATCGTACTGTTTATGAGACAATACAAATGGTCTTTTTCTGAGATATAATAAGTGATACTGTTTATGGAACCCACAACAGTTTGTTTAGGCACTTTGTACAACACATTGTATTTAAATTCACATTTTAAAGTAAAATGGGTAAGTGCACTGAATAAAAATGATTTGAGGATAATTTTTACTACTTTCTGTAATAAGTCAAAACAAGACAGTGAGACACTTTTGTTAAGCATTTACCTTGCCTTTAGTAAGGACATTTTTAATTGTAATGCAGCTGTTTTTCGTTACTTGCCTCATGGCTGAGTAATTGATGTATTTCAAAGGCAGCTGTAAAGCTTGTCCTCCAGCAGTAGCGGCTCCCTTGATGTTTGTTCGACAAACACATTTGCGGATTAGTGAAGTGAGTTGATAAAATGCCTGTAAAATGGGAGGGGGAAATTCTATGGCAAGGTTGCTAAACAACACCATAATGGTTGATCCACTTGGTGTCTGTTACAAACTACTGTACAATGCAGGAATAGGACTTTCTTCCCACCAGCTGCAATTCTGAGATCATGTGGGTAGCAGACTATTGAAGGTTTTGAAAACAAATCCTGACTTTCTGCCCCCAAGTTATTTCCTGCTCTGTGACTCAACAGTGGGAGTGGTAGCTCTAATACTTTCTTGTGTAATTTGTCAACTTTGGTGTTTGCCGCCAAGGCTGTCTGGAAGTTGAGGGTCACTGGTGTTTCAAAGTTGCGCTGTGCGTCTGGCAGAAAACAAACAGAAACTGATGAAAAGCTTTACTGTTTCTCCTCCTAACTGCTGGAGCATACCATGGGAAATCATTGATACAAACTCCGCACATCTTTCTGTGCCCTGAGAAGCAAACCCAAGCCAAATTCTTTTAACGCCTACCCTTGTTACAGGTGTCGGTGGCTGCACCCTGTTGTGAAAATGTATTGCTGTGTCATTTAGTCAGATTGGCACTGCAAAATCACCATGGCAATTTCCTATCAGATGTTAGAGCAAGATTAAACAAGAACTTAGAGGTCAAAATAAATAAAACTCCAAGTATGTCTGCGCTCATATGATACGTTTTGTCCCTCCGGCAGAAAAAAAAATCAGTCAACCTCGGGCCAAAGCAATTCATCTGTGCCGGCTTCGGAAGGGATTGCCACTCACAAATCAGCCTCGACAACCACAACGGACTATGTTCAGTCCAGAGGCGACATACACCCTGGGTGCAGTCCGTCATCTCCCGAGACAGACGGATGCCACTTGTTAAATTATACTATCCTGCTTGAGGTCAAAGCAGCTTGTCATTTGCATAAATGAGAAACAAAGTTCAAGTTAGTTGATGCTTGACTATAATTAAAGCAAAGTATATCGAGATCTTCTGCAGTGTCACCTTAAAGCCTTGCTTCAAGTGTGAAACCAGAATCCATATGCATTTGACTTTCCCATTTCAGTTGCTTTGGAGCATAGCCAGCCCATCTGTCTACTGTATTCCAGCCTTTAGTGAAGAAACAAGTCAGCTTTACAAAGTGCAGGTTGTCCTCAGGAAACCCTTTTTTTTTGGTAGTTCAACTGATGCGGTAATTACTATAAATAGGAGTTTATGGAAACATCAATCTATGAAAAGAAAATTGAATTTTTTATGGAAGTGATTTTTTAAAACTCTGCCAATTTTTGCCCCCCTTTTAAGGGGGATTGGGAGGCCTGTGCATTCTCAGCCCTGTATACCTTTTGCATAAAGAAAAGTATGGATAGGCATATGAATTGATACAATAACAGGCATAGAAGGTAATGTTCAATATTACTGAATTGAGACAGAATAAAAAATACACCCTTGAGCCTAAATCTTTGTAGATTTGCCTATTACCTAGTGGAGCTGATAGCTCGCGTTCATTGCTTGTGTCATCTTGCTGACTAGATACTAGCACCTGTCATTGCAACAATCACTTGTTATCACAAATAATCCTTGGTCCTGAAAATGAGTAGAGAATAAGAACCATGTCAGTAATACTGTAATTTAAGGAACTGGTCCTCCAAACCACTTGATACTAAATATTAAGGAACACTTTGTAAACCTGCCTAAGAGCAGCATTGCCAAGGTCAGACATTAGAAAACGATGAGGTATTTTCGTATTAGAAGCAAAAAATGCTAGAAATACTCAGCAGGTCAGGAAGCATCAGAAACAGAGGCCGGGATTTTCCATGTCCACTGGCGTCGGGCATGTTCGTTGGTGTGAGCGGACAATATGACAACAAGGCCAAAAATTGGTTACATGACGTTGTGAAACCAGTTTGTGATTGTCTACTCAGCCCATCGATGGCAGACCGTGTTCCAGCCCATTGATGGCGGACCGTGTTCCCCGCCATCAGACGCCGAGAACCCCATTGTAATACATCAGCATTTCATTATAAGGCTAGCCCGCCAAACTCATCCCCCCAACTGGATTGTCTGCCCACTTTGGCGGGAAAACACGCCGACGTGTTTCACAATAGCATATATAAGGCGGGCTGTACTTCGCTTGGGACTTCAAGGTTTGTTTGCCTACCTTGCTTCGTTCAGCACCCGCAGTCATCAGTGCCAGGCTTCACAGACAGCACCACATCATTTAGAGGGGCTTACAGGCAGGTCTCTACCTACCAGATCAGCCATATGTATGTGGCTTTTCAATGGCTGCAAGACTAGAGCTTGCTTGGGGAAGGGGGAGAACTGGCCTTAGGCAGGGGAACAGGCTGCAGGATGAGAGCTGTACTGGGGAAGGAGAGTATCCCAGGGTGTGTGTGGGGGCACATGTTGATCTGTGCAAGTGGCCTCAAGATGGTTAGGGCTGAGGAGGCAGTCTCCAGAGGAGATGAGGCCAGATGGATATGTGAGAGATAATGGATGGTGATGTCCCTTGAGTTGGCAGTGAGTGAGTTGCCAGTGAATGTGTGATGGGCTTGAGTGTGTGAGTTTAGAGTGATGAGATGGTTGCCATACCCTGGCTGCACGGATGAGATCATTCATCATCTGTCTGCACTGGATGGCCAACCTCTTCTGTGCAACATTGGCACTGATCACCACTGCCATCGCCTACCAAGCTGGAGTGGTGATGTTGTTGCCCTTCCTGTGGCAAGAGTGGGGGTAGAGGACATCACAGCGGGGCCTCCATGGCATCCAAAAGGGGCTTGCAGGCTGGAGTCTTTTTGCCTTTTGGGGCCATATCTTCTTTGTTGTAATCCTGGGCTGGAAGCACTGAGCGCGGCTGTACTTTAAATGTGGCGCCTGGTGTGATGAAGCGGCGAGGCGACAGCGTGGCAGGCGAATCGGAGCCCACCCACCATCAAAATGGCAGGTTTCCTGGGGATGCATAATTAATGCGGCGGGCTTGGGATGATACGGTGTGAAAAGCCGCCATTGCGGCCGGCGGGAAAAATGTTTTTCCCACCATTACTGCACTTAGTGCAAATCTTGGACGATTTCGCCCAGAGCTAACGTTTCAGGCTAATGGCCTTTCGTCAGAACTTTGTTTCTCTCCACAGATGCTGCTTGACCTGTTGAGTATTTATAGCATTTTTTGTTTCTATTCCAGATTTCCAGCATCTGCAGTATTTTGTTCTTGTATATGTATTTTTGCATGTTTTGTTTTTGATGGGGGTAGGGAAATGCACCATTGACTTCAAAACAATTGAAATTAATTGCGACCAGGTTATTTTTTTCAAGTGAGAAATGCAGAAAGATTTACTTATTTTTACATCTATTATACATATGTATACACACACACACACATGCACGCAAGACACACCAGAATTAGCTGTCACTGGGCATAAGGGAAATTTGACAGGTTTGTAAGTTTGTTTTGAGCAGGGCGAGGCAACCCACATGGCTTCTAGTTATAAAAAAGCCTGGGGTGGATTACTGTCTTGTTGCTTGTATGCCTAAACTTATCTGAAGGGAGCAACAGCTCACACAATACTAAGACCTGTAATAACTTGTCTTAGACTGCAGCTGTTCAGTCTAGCTCTGAGACCAAGAAATGAGTTGAAGCTTTGAGTGTTTTATTGAATAACACACAGTTGTGTCTGTGTGTGGCCAGCATGATCAGGTATGCTTCTAATTTTCAGCACGTGGATAGAGCCCCTTAAATCAATATCTATACAATTTTAGTCCTGACTACATGGCAGGATTGTGGGAATTTTGCAGATGGGGTTTTAAGTTGATGAAGGATTATGCCGCATTCTTACCTCTCACCATCTTAACTCACTTTAGATCAGTCATGGGAGGAGGACCACCCAACCCAGGCAGGTGGGAGCCTACCTTGCATGCATAGGCCATAGTGTAATGACGTAATTGGTGCCGCAGCCCCATTTTAACCTAGGGCTCCGCAGGCTCCTTACCTGTTTTCCTTTCGAGTCTGCCAAACCTGACTCCCTCCTGCCAGTTCAGTGAGGAGACAGTACTAAAGCATTTAATGAGGTCCGTGAGTTAAAATGACGTGGGCGTCAAGCTGACCTATCAGTGGGAAAGGGGGAACCTCCTACCACACCCACAACCACCACACCCACAAAATCACCTTGACAACCTTCACCCCTGTCCCATCTCCCCGCCTACCCACAGCCTTGAATATGTCACAGGCTAAACTCAACACTTTTGTGTCTGTTATAAAATTTGTACTTTAGACAATAAGAAGGAAAATGAAAATGAAAGATTTGCTGGGCTATGGGCAAAAAGTGAGAGAGTGGCACTAGGTGAATTGCTCTTGCAGAGAGCTGGCACAGACACGATGAGACAAACCGCCTCCTTTGATGCTGTAACCATTCTATGATTCTATGGTTTGTGCATAACTGGAGAAATATCTGCCCTTTCCTATATGATCAGAGTGGAGTTGCTTATGCAAAGACTGCCATAAACTACTTCACTATTTCACATTGCAATGAGTGAATTTATAGTCTACGGTTTCTTAAAATTAATTCCTAAAGCACAGCTGACAGCAAATATATAATTCTCCTGCAGTTGGCTGCACTTGGAAATCTTAAATATCTGCCTTGTGAACAGCTGTTAAATTTTCCACCTGTGATGTCAAAAAATAGACGGGACACAGCATCACATTCCCAAAACTTCCATTGTTGTGTAACAGCATCCTACAGACCCACCAAGTGACACTGTATGAGTGTGCTGGTAGATACCACAATTCCCATAAACAAAATCTCTTCATGATCGTATGCAAATTAGCCCATATTACATTGTGGAAATCAAAATGGAGCAGTGCAAACCAGTTCACTGACAGTTAAAGGGGAATTAACTTCCTTCACCCAGCAGGAACTTCATGAGTTCACTTAAAGTCAGGGTCCTATGATATACGTTGGGCCCCAAAGGGTCCTTCAATAGCACCTTGCAAACCCACAATCTCTCCCACCTAGAAGGGCAAAGGCAGCAGGTGCATGGGAACACCCCCACTACCTGCAAGTTCTCCTCCAAGCCATGCACCATCCTGACTTGGAACTATATCGCCGTTCCTTCACTATTGCTCGGTCAAAATCCTGGAACTTCCTAACAGCACTGTGGTTGTACCTAAAGCATAGGGCTGTAGTGTTTCAAGAAGGCGGCTCACCACCACCTTTCCAATGGCAATTAGAGATGGACAGCAATGCCCACGTCTCATGATCAAATAATAAAAAAGAGGAGTTTCAGGATAGTGATCAAGAGCACAACACTGCCCAGTTTTCCCACTTAGTCCAGAGGTTATGGAGTCAATTGCACCACCCAAACCATTGTCCAATTTAAACTCATCAACATAAATCAAATATCAAGCTTGCAGCCTCGTTGTCTTGTAAGACTTAGTTATCCATTGAATAAACTTACTGAAACCATTGACGAAGATCCTAAAATTATAATTTTCAAATTTTGTACTTTTTTCAGAATTGCTGTGTAAAAGGGAAGCAAAGCATTTTGATGCCACTGATCTTAATAAACTTAGTGGAGCTTTATCATCATATCAGCAGCAATGCCCTTCCCCCCCATCTAATAAGAGAATTTTCATTTACAAGATATTGTAAAACAGTTCACAGTCACTTATATAAGAAGGTACATCAGCCAATTTGGACACAGCACGGTCCACAAAAAGAAAAGGAGATAATTGATCAGTTGATCTTTTTCTGGCTGAGGTAGGAGGTTGGACACCAGGAGAATTATCCAACCTACAAATAATGCCAAACAAACTTTTAGCATCCACCTGAACCAGGAGTCGAGGCTTCAGTTTTGTCTCATTCAAAAGAGAATGGCCTTGATATTCAGCTGCTAAATGGTCTCCTAAGACTCCAATATGGCGGGTAGGTATCATACACTCATTACGAGCTAGAAATACATTGCATGCCTTATTGGTAAAGAGCAAAAAGTCAGTAGATAGTGCCCAAACCTGAAGCAGGCATAGGCTGTTCTATATGTAAGCAAGGGATCTAACTGAAGCCTCCACTGCAAGATTGGATTGCCCTCTGAAAAACCTAGTTTATCTGCAGCCTGAAAACCAGAAACTAAAGTGGAGTGTCCACTTGGCACCTGCCACTCAGTGGATTTAAAATTAAATTAAAGCACTTTTTTGCATAGTTTTAAGTGATTTTGAGGGAACTTTATTGGTGCATTGCACCATGCTGCACATTACAATATCCTTTGTGGTCCTGTGCATTCCTGCCAGTTACTGAGTTACAGGTTTGAGGTCAGAGCTTAAGATGAGATCATAGAGAAAATTTTGCGAATTAACCCAAATAACTATTTTGCAAGCTTATGTATTCTGTTTGCACTATGGGTAAAAAGAACCATCTGTAACAATTTCAGCTTAATTTGTGTGAGGTGTCTTGGCAATCCAATTTTTATCGGGGGGGAGGGCAAAGACTTGTTCATCATTTTTGTCACAGTTACTTCATACATGAGTGACATGACAAACATACATACAAACGTAAGAATTAGGAGCAGGAGTAGGCCACTCAGCCCCTCAAGCCTGCTCTGCCATTTGATAAGATTATGGCTGATCTGATTGTAGCCTCTACTTTCCTGTCTATCCACTATACCCTTTGATTCCATTGTCAGTCAAGAATCTATCTAACCAGCCCTAAAAATATTCAATGACCCTGCCCTGGAGGAGCCGAGTGGCCTATTCCTCCAACTTCGTATGTTTGTATGTATGTTCATCATGTCACTCAAGTATGATGTAACCTGTGACAAAAATGACAATACATCATGGCACAGTTTGGGAAAACATTTTTCACTTACAATTTTTGAAGACAGCAAGTGCTTTGAACTTTATCACAGTTACTTAAAAATTTGAAAACGAAACTCTAAAACTGGTCATGAGTTTTAAAGTGCATCCAGTTCATGGAGTTTGGAAGAAATATTTGACATTTTGTTTTTGTTTATCTAACCAGTGTCATCATGTATTACTACATATAAGAAGAATCCTCCTCCAGTTCCACCACGGACTACAATTAAACCATTCATCTCGATCACTGCCCAGAGCAGCACTGAATCTGCTCAAGATGCATATTTGGATGGCCACACCCAGAGGGGTGACCTAAACAGCCAGTCAGGACTAAGTAATTCTACAGAAAGTTTGGACAGTGTCAAAGCCTTAAATGCTGCTATTGAAGCTGCAAATGCACAGGTTCATGGACCTTCTAACAGCCAACAGCACATTGACAGCACACCAGCAAATGACAAGGGAATCCTGCCAGCAGAGGAATCAAAAGGGGATGTTTTGAGGAAAAACAAGTGTTCTTCTGTCGGAATACAGGTGGAGTATCCCTTGCTACTTACTTTAATTGTGGAGAGGAAGTTGTTATAAGCAATGTTAATTTTGAATGGGTTTATACCTCCATTAAAGAATTAGGGAGAGGAATTTAATATCTAGTCATTTGGTAGTATAGAACTTGAGTAATGCTGAAAAAAGAGACATGCTGTCTAAGCTTTTTGCCTTGCACTCATCAGGACAGACCGCAAGATTAACAACAGTAAAGGGAACAATAATTTATACTGCATGAGAAGGGAGTGCTGATTGATAGAGGTGTTGCCATGGAGCGTGCAGCAGGGAACAGTTAACTGCCAAGCTTGTGTTTGAATTCAAACCAGGCAGGTCGACTCTGATTGGTCAAGGCATTGCCATGGGGAATGAGCCAGGGAATGACTTTCCCCCAAGCTTTTGTTTAGTTGAAAAAGGTGCTATGCGTGGACATGCTCCTTCTGTCTGTAAAGGACAGTTATGTATGCTAGAAGCCACATATATTCACACACACGGCTTTTGAGTGGGCAGCATTTCAGTGAGGGGTGAGGGGGTGGGGGGGGCGGAGGCAGTGGGGAATACGGAACCCTGTAAAATCCAGCCCATGATGTTGGTGTCTGAGGAACCTGGCGTTGCTGTGATAAATAACTTGGAGTCGTCTGCACTTGAATCAGAGTTCCTGCAACTACACTTTTTAACTGTGTGAGAACTCATTGCCACTTTTGTGCCGACTCAGTTTGTTTGTTTGAGGTGTAGATTTGCTTACGTACATAACGTGAACATGGACACGATTTTTCATAATCAATGACCAAAGGGCTATTTAGAAGTGCTATGTGCACTCTTTAATCCATTCAGAGTTCTGTCATGTATTCAGTTATATACGGCTTGAACAATTGGAAATATCACGTCACCACAGTTAGCTTTTCTGCTGCCTGGATACTTTAAGCTGATTTCAGGTCTCCATGTACACAATTCTGGATTCATTCCAAGGCAAACTGCTTTTGTCTGAGTGAAGTCACAACCATTGCTTACCCCAGGATATTTACTTTGTTGTTGAAATTACTTAAAACAAAGTCATGTTTTACTGATTTGATAAATGTTGACCTTAAGCTAAATTGTTTGTTTAAGGTAGACGAGTGTATCTGATACATTGTATATGTGTATGTGTATATGTATATATATTTGCACCTATAAAGTTTGATTGTTACACTACTTACTAAAATGTAGCTCTATCAAAGATCCCCAGAATAAATAAGACCTGTGGTTTAATCCTTTTCTTCCTGAATGGCTGAAACATAGGTGGAATCTTAAGGCGCCTCCCACCAGTGGGATCTTCAGGTCCCGCCAAAGTCGATGGACTTCTGAACGGCTCACCGCATTTTCCAGCCCCGCCCTTGCTGCCCATGATTTTCAATGACACATTTGACGAGCCTTTAAGATACTGAACAGGCTAACGGTATTAGCTTTTGTAGAAACCATGGTGGTTCAATCGCTTACGAGTTTACATTTAAAACATTCATGGAGAATGATAATACTGCTAAGTCTGTATTCATATGTACTAACTTATAATAAATGTAATTGAAGGCATTGTGGTATAATGATGCTTTTGATTAGGTATTCCTTTGCTTATTGATTTTACAAATGAGTTTGTGATGTGGCAATACTTTCTTTCCTTTTCACAGTCAACCGCAGTGCAGCTTCCTGTTTCTGGAAAAATGAAATTAATTGCTAAAAGATTAACAAAGCATGGGCATAATTGAATTAAAATGACTAGCTAAATTATTCTTTCTCTTTTGCTCTTAGGTTGACGGGCCTGAACAGCCTGCTTTAGCAGATTTCAATGCAAATAAATTCCAGTCAGTAGGAGTTCAAGTGGAGGTGGAGAAGTGGTAAGTTTGAATCATTTCTGTCTTGCTTCATACAACTTAAATCACATACTGGAAATCACACTTCTTTATTGCAGTACAAACATCTGAGCACCACATATTTCTTGGTGGCTATATAAACCATTAGACAGCACCCGATCACAAGATAAGTACAAGTGCAGAAGGTCATTTAGCCAATTGCAGCTCATTCATTTAGGAAAACCCATCACAGCATCCAGTTGTTAAATTATTCCAGAATGTTTGCCTCCATTACGCTACCTCGTTCATCTTTGTCTTGTGAAATGTGTCAGCCATTCTGCACAAGTATCTGCACAGGAAAGTAGTGTTAGATGTGACTGAAAACAATGGGCAGAATTTTCTGTGCTCACTTGCGTCGGGCTCACAGCCCCTTGCAATGTCGGCATCCCGGCCTGGACTAGCCTCCCCCATGGTTCAAGCTAACAGTGCAGCCTTGCAGTGCGGGTTAGGAGAATGCCTGTGCCAGAACTGAGAGCACAGCATGCAGTCCAATGGGCAAAGCTGCCACCAATCGTTCAGGTGGAGTGGGGCGGAGGTGGTTGGGGTTTCGGGCAGCCATACAACGCACTAAACTCTAGCTATCCAAGTGGTGGCCAGCACTCTCTGGGATGCGTTAAGGGGCCTTCAGACTTAACCAATAGAAGTTCTTAGTGCACCCAAGCAAACCCACGCATCTCTCTCTTTCATCCTGCAGGAGGAGTACATCAGGAGCATGGAGCGTGGTGAACCAGCTGTATGCCTCATGGCATACAGAGAGCAGAGACGACAGAGAAGACAACAACAGAGGCACCTGGCTTGTGCAGAGGGAGGAGCAGCACCCTCAGGAAGAAGGGGGGGTTGGGGCTCCCGCACACGGCGCTGAAGAGCCACAGTGAGCCATCGCTGGTTGGTGCCTAGCTAGACCCAGGGTCTATAGACGCCACCTTTCATTCCTGCAGACCGACCGCCAGTGTCACCAAAGACTGCGCATGTCTAGGGAACTGGTTGGTCACATCTGCCAGCAGGATTTGGCACCACGGGGGCATGGAGGGCATCCACTGCCAGTGGCCGTGAAAGTGACAGCGGCACTCAATTTTCACACCAGTGGCTCCTTTCAGGACTCCACAGGTGACCTCTGTGGGATATCCCAAGACTCCACCCACAAATGCATCCATGAGATCATGAATGCCATCTTCACAACGGGATACAACTTTGTGCATTTCGCCCGGGACCAGGACAGCCAGATGCAAGAGCGATTGGATTTGCCCAGATCTCTGGTTTCCCACGGGTGCAGGGTGCCATCGACTGCACTCATGTGGCGCTCAGATCTCCGTCACAACAAGAGGTCAACTGTATCAACCACAAGGGATTCCATTCGCTGAATGTGCAGCTGGTGTGCGACCACCAGAACCACATCCTGTAGGTCGGCACACGGTTTCCAGGAAGTGTCCATGACTCCTACATTCTCAGTCGGTCACAGATACCTGACGTCTTCCAGGGTCCACAGAGGCTGCAGAGTCAGCTCCTAGGTGACAAGGGCTGCCTGCAGAGGATGCGGCTAATGACACCCGTGTGGCGGCCTCAGACTGCAGCAGAGGCTCATGCTGCAACTCGCAGTTTGGTGGAGCAAACTATTGGGATGCTGAAAATGAGGTTCCGGTGCCTGGAACGGTCTGATGGAGCCCTGTAATATAGTCCACAGAGGGTGTCACGCATCATCATTACCTGCTGCGCCCTTTACAACCTGGCGCTGCAACGGGGAGAGGAGCTGGCTGAGGAGGTGCAGGAGCTGGAGGTCTCCTCCAATGAGGAGGACGTCGACAGTGCTGAGCGTGAGGAGGACCTCAAAGTTGAAGATGGTGGTGATGAGGCCCTCGCATTGGCCAGATGAGGCAGGCGCACTCGAGAGGCCCTCATAGTTGCTAGATTTGTGGAGGATGATGACGAGCATGCAGTGGGGAGACACCATAAGATCCTCACATTGTATCTATGAACGTTTGACTCCAGTCGGGCTTATGGCAACGCACATACCCTTTGTGATAATGCTCCTGTCATGGAGATGCAGTGGAGGGCACTAATGATCACTCAATTACAGGAGGATGATGACAACATGCAGCAAGTATACTCCATAGACCTTCGCATAGCCTCTGAGAAAGCCTGACTCCTGTCTGGCCAAGGACAGCTCACTTGTGCTCTCCGATCAGGGTCATATCACGGAGACGCAGCCATGAAACTTTAAAAGCACCCTGATCCTCTGTCTGGATTCAGCACCTGAGCCCTTCAGGAGCACAGCATCACTGGTCACAAATGCTGAAGAGATGGGAGCCAGCCCCACCTTAAAGCTGCTGAGAGCACACAGAGAGAATGATGGAACTCTGTGACACCTGCCCACCAGATTCTGGCAGCAATGACCAGCACCATCGAAGTGCAGGCATCACTAATGTGTTCAGGGAGTGTGAGGCCGGACCATCACTGTGGTCTGAAGGCTGCACAGAACACAGGGAAGAGGCCCTGCCTGAGACACCTGCCTTTATCTTGTGCAGAAAGGCTTCACATCTGAGTGACATGATCACTGCTCATCAGAACAAGGAGCCATAGGCAGGGAGACATTCTTGGGAGTTTATTGACAATTGTGAACATTATGTACAAGTGATTAACACCCATGCCCAGGCTGTGCAGCTACATCTTCTTAACTGCCCCTCTTCTACAGCTACGTTCATGGGCTGGGTGTCCCTGGAGAGGGAGCACGGGGTGTCCGCTGGCACCATCAAGGCCTTCCGTGCTTGGTGGGCACCGCAGGGACTGGGGTGCTTCATAGACCCTATTGATCACATTTTGATTTAATGTTGGTAAGTTTTGTCTTTGTTTTTGCAGTTTCCCTTTAAGGGGCTGCTTTTACTTTATCCCTGATTTTCTTAATTTAGTTTTTTAGACTCAAAAGAGTTACATCTTCTTAACTGCCCCTATTCTGCAGCTATGTTCGTGGCTGGGTGTCCCTGGAGAGGGAGCACGTGGTATCCGACAGCAGTGTCAAGGCCTTCCATGCTCGATGGGCACTGTGGGGACTGGGTTATCAAGCCCTTTAATCACATTTTGATTTGACATTGTAACTTTCCTTTGTGATATGTTTTTCTTTTGCAGTTTCCCTTTAAGGAGCTGCCTTTTACTTTGTCTATGATTTTGTTAATTTGTTTATTTGGTTAGACTCAAAAGAGTTACATCTTCTTAACTTTCCTAACCCTGCCACTACATCTTGGTGCTCCTCAGACATCCACAGCAGAAGTGGAGGCAACCTGCTGACTGCTACGCCCTGTCTGTGACGATCTCGGCGGGCGTGTTCTGGAGGGCTGAGACCTGAAGGGCCCCAGCCTGCTTTCGGGGACCTGCTGTGTGGCAGCGGCACCCTCCTCAGCCTGTGGAGCTGGGGCTGGAGCTGCTGAGGTCACAGGAAGAGGGGATTCAGATGGGCTGGACACTCCCGGAGTCAACTAGATGGGTGGCCCCGGGGGGGTACACCTGCTGATCCTCCTCCCTATGGATGCCCGAGAGCCCTTGGCTGACTCCTTGAGAAGAAGGGGTAGCTGGAGTGAGATCAGGCTGTCCCGCATCCCTCTCGCGAACACACTGTTGGAGACCAACTATGGCACCGGCGATGGAATTCAGCTGGCACAGCAGTGCAGTAGTGTCATTCTGGAACAAGGTCTCCATGGCAGCTGCCAGCCTACCAGTGTTGACCTTGGTGCTTTGGCATGCCGGCGCTATCACCTCAGCCTTGCAATCTGAGGAGTGCAGCGGAAATCCCTTCCTAATGTTCTCAAGCTTACTTTTGCAGCTGCAGCAACAGTGACATGACCGAGTCCAGAGGCTCCTCATCTGGCTCGGACTCAGAATCACAGAACTGATACTGTGTCGAAGAAGGACCTTTCAGCCCATCGTGTCTGCACTGGCCCTCTGAGCGTTTTAACTTAGTACCAATCTCCTGGCTTTTCCCCGTAACCCTGTACATTGTTTCTATTTAAATAACCATCCAATGCCCTCTTGAATGCCTCAATTGAACCTGCCTCCACCACACTTCCAGGCAGTGCATTCCAAACCTTAACTACTCGCTGTGTGACAAAATTTTTTCTCACCTCGCATTTGCTTCTTTTGCAAAACACTTTAAAACTGTGCCCTCAGGTTCTCAACCCATTTGCAAGTGGGAACAGTTTCTCCCTATCTACTCTGTCCAGACCGCTCATTATTTTGAAAACTTCTATCAAGTCTCCTCTCAGCTTTCTCCTCTCCAAGGAAAACAGTCCTAACTTCTCCAATCTTTCCTCATAACTGAAGTGTCTCATCCCTGGAATTATTTTCGGAAACCTCTTTTGCACTCTCTCCAATGCATTCACATCCTTCCTATAGTGTGGTGCCCAGAACTGTGCACAATACTCCAGCTGAAGTTTAACCAGTGTCTTATATAAGTTCATCTAAACCTCCTTGCTCTTGTACTCTATGGTCCTATTAATGAAGCCTACAATACTGTATGCTTTAGAAACAGATCTCTCTACCTGTCCTGCCACCTTTAATGACTTATGTACATATAAACCCAGGTCTCTCTGCTCCTGCATACCCTTTAGAATAATATCCTTTATTTTATACTGTCTCTCCACGTTCTTTGTACCAAAGTGTATCAGCTCACACTTCTCCGCATTGAACTTCATTCGCCACCTATCTGCCCACTCCACCAATATGTCAACGTCCTTTTGAAGTTCTATATTGTCCTCCTCAGTTTACAATTCTCCCAAGTTTTGTGTCGTCTGCAAACTTTGAAATTGTCCCCAAGATCTAGATCATTTATATATATCAGGAAGAGCAAAGGTCCCAATACCGACCCCACTACAAACCTCCTTCCAGCCCAAAAAATACCCATCAATCATTACTCTCTGTTTCCTATCCCTCAGCCAATCTTATATCCACGTTGCTACTGCTCCTTATATTCCATGACCTATAACATTCCTCACAAGTCTGTTGTATGGCACTGTATCAAACATCTTTTGGAAGTCCATGTACAACATATCAATGGCCTTGCCCTCATCCACCATCTCTGATACCTCTTCAAAAAAACTCCAGCAAATTAGTTAGACACGATTTTCCTTTAACAAATCCATGCTGACTCTTTTGAATCAATCCAATTTTTTTCCATGTGACTATTAATTCGATCCAGAATAACTGTTCCTAGAAGTTTCTCCACCACTAAAGTTAAACTGACTGGTCTGTACTTGCAGGGCAGATCTTTACAACCTTTTTTGAACAAGGGCGTAATGTTTACAATTCTCCAGTCCTCCAGCAGCTCCCCCGAATCTAGGGAACATTGAAAGATTATTGCCAGTGCCTCTGCAATTTCCACTCACTCTTCCTTCAATATTCTTGGATGCATCTCATCCGGCTCGGTGCCTTATCAACTTTAAGTAATGACAACTTATCCAATATCTCCTCCTTATCAATTTTAAACCCTTCTAGTGACTGACTCCTTTGTCACTCAGCAAATTTCTGGCCTCCAGCAGTCCTCCGAGTGCCGGGGACCTGGGAAGTCCCTGTTGCCGCCTGCTGTGGATCAGAAAGTGCGTGTCTCTGTGAAGGGTGCGGGTGAGGCTGTGACGGGACTTCAGGGAGGGTTTCAGCGGATTCAACTTCTGAGCTTCCCTCGGGGCTTGATTGGAGGCCCTGGGTTGTGGACTCTCTTGGCTGTTTGGCAGATATGCCTGCGAAAGCAAGGAGAGATAATTAGTGCATGGCAGTGGCCTATGAAACAGGACACATCACTCACAGCCTGGTTGTCTAATGGATGTTGCACTGCTGGTTCCTCACTTCGTACAGCACCGCTGACCTCACCGTCAGCACAGGACCGGTCCAGCTCCTCACCGGCCAGCTGGAGGCTCTGTTTTAAAAGTCTGTGAGGACCTTGATTTCAGGCATTCCTTCAGTAGTCTGCGACCTCTTCCTCTTGTGTTTGCCAACTTGTCTACATGGATAGAGATGGAGACACTGTAAGCAGGATGCCTGCCAAGCCAGATGAGAAGTATGCCTGGAATGTGTGGGTGGTGAGTGGTCCCGTGGACAGGATGAGGACAATGAAGGTGTGTGGATTGAGAGTGAATGGTGATGTCCCTTGAACTGGTAGTGAGTGACATCCCTGTGGATGTGTGACGGGTTTGTGAGTGTGTGGATTGAGAGTGATAAGAAGAGTGACTTATCCTGGCGGAGCGGAGAAAATCATTCATCCTCATGTGGCACTGGTTAGCTGTCCTCTTTTGCAGGGTGTTGGCGCTGACCACCACTGCCATTACCTCCCAAGCCAGATTGGTGATGTTACTGCCCCTCCTGCGGCCAGAGCGGGGGGGGTAGAGGACATCACGGCGGACCTCCAAAAGTTGCTTGAGGGACGCGTCATTAAACCTGGGAGCTGCAGTCTTTTTGCTTTTCGGGACAATCTGGTCTTCTGTGCAGCAGTCCTGGACTGGAAGCACTGAGGGCTGTGCGCGTGGCTGCACTTTAAATATGGCGCCCGGCATGATGAAGCGACGAGCTGATGGCATGGCAGGCAAATGAGAGCCCATGCGCCATGGAAATGGCGTGTTTCCCGGGAATGCATAATTAATCCGGCGGGTTTGGGATGATACAGCTTGAGAAGCTGCCATTGCGGCCAGCAGGTAAAACATCATTTTCCCCGCCCGCTACTGCACTCAGTGCAAACCTGGGACGATTCCGCCCAATAAAGGTAACTACAAAAAAGACCCTTAGTACTCTAAGTGTACCATTGTATTTATTAATTCTGTCATGGTTTATTCACTCTAGAAGTGACATACCCCCTGGGCATGGTCCATCGTCTCCTGAGACAGATGGATGCCATCATAATGATTTATACTGAATTAACTAAAATGTACTGCAACATAATTGGTGTATATTTGTACCTTTAATAAAAATGCTGAAAGTGAATTTTAATTGCATGATTGCTGTTTCCTTTATTTGGCTACTCAACTTATTAATCGTATTGTATTGTTAATGCAGTTTATACCTCCATTTTTGTAATATCTGATTTGAAAAATAGGATTAAAAAACACATATTTTAAAGCTAGACCTTCTAACTCCAGAGATAAAAACAAAAAACTACTGCGGATGCTGGAAATCTAAAACAAAAACAGAATTACCTGGAAAAACTCAGCAGGTCTGGCAGCATCGGCGGAGAAGAAAAGAGTTGACTTTTCGAGTCCTCATGATCCTTCAGCAGAACTGAGTGAAGTTAGGAGAGAGGTGAAATATAAGCTGGTTTAAGGTCGTGCCCCCCCCCCCCCCCCCCCCCCCCCCGCCAACTTCTCTGCCACCCCCCACCCCTTCTAACTCCATGCTGGAAGAGTTAATTCCAACTGCTTTGCAACATTCTCAATTACAGGGTGAAAGATTATGGATTTTGTGACCTTCTACTGCTAAGCCTCACAGTTGCTTATTAACAAAATTTGTTTACAATGAAACATTTCCAGACAGCCAAAGGTTTTTTTTAAGTTCTCAGATAATTGCACCATCCATAAAACTGCTTGAAAGTTTGCCTAGAAAAGAATACAAACTGGGCATCTTGCACAATATTAGTAGTGCAGTTTCTACATACTGAAAATAAACCTTGTTCAACTACTTTACA
This sequence comes from Cetorhinus maximus, assembly GCF_964194155.1. NCBI lineage: Eukaryota > Metazoa > Chordata > Chondrichthyes > Lamniformes > Cetorhinidae > Cetorhinus > Cetorhinus maximus. The sequence goes on along the minus strand of NC_135882.1, from coordinate 113,403,488 downwards.
TGTAATACTTATGAACACTTCATGTCGTGGGATGCCTGTGAGCAGTTACTATTGTTTTACCAGTTACATTGTTTAAAGGAATTCTAACTATGACCAGAAACGAGCAGAACTTCTGCTTGTAAAAGAAGTAAAGTGGATGCCACATTATGCAGAGGGATCAAAGAGGTAAACTTGCTTTCATTGGAAAGAAGAAAGTTGAGAACAGACCATTTGAAGGTTGTTAAAGTGCAGGAGGAATAGGTAAATTCATGAATTGATGAATCAATTATGAATCAACTATTTAACTTGACTGCGAACACAGAGTTAAAGGACACAAGTTTTAAAATAACAGCAGCACATAAAATCGTCTCGTACCTTATCTTTTTTCCTTTCACAAAGATGCGTGAAATAGACTGCCATCGAAAGTGTTGTATTGCTGTGGTGATTAAATGCTTCAAAAGGTCTAAGGAGAAGTCAGACTGAGTTGATTAGCTCTCTCTTTGGATCAGTGTGTCTCATCACACCACATGGTGTATATATATGACTCACCAAACCACACAGTGTACATTCTCACTGAGACATCCCCGCAGCTATTGTGGTGAAGTTCAAAGTCCAGTCCATTCTGCAATCCTAGCAAAAGAATGCAAGGTAACAAGTGGTTCAGTGGTATTTAGAGCACAATGTAGACTTGTGCTCTAAGGCTCATCTAACTGTCTTTGAGATCCTGACCCCATCCAAATAACATACAATATACAAAGAAGAATATTTATGGGTTTTTGTGGTTGCAGTTTAACATTCATCTCATTGCTATTTGCTGGGACCTTGTGCACAGTTTGCCACATTTGTTTACGTAATCAAAATTAATTCTCTCTGAAAAGTGCTTTGGATCATTCCTGAGAAACATGGTAAGTTGCTATATGAATGTAAGTTTTTAGTCTTATTTATTGTGTGTGTATATGAAAAGTTCTAAGTAGATAAAATATCTTTTTTATTAAGAATGAGTGACTTGCTAGGCCATTTCAGAGGACAGTTAAGAGTTAACCATATTGCTGTGGCTCTGGAATCAAATCTGGAATCACTGTTTGAATTTAGAATTTTAATTGTTTTTAAATAAAGCTTTGTCAAGTTTGTATATTATATATAAATTCTACATACAGAATGAACCATTTCATCTCAACATACATTGAAAATTCCAAAGTCATGCTTCGTCAATAGCTAAACCCATTTTAAAAGTGTCATTTTTTATTGTCAGTACCAGTTATGTGCATAGGTGATGCTGTAAATGACCTATTTAATTTAAATCTGTCACATAACAGTAGTTGAGTGTTATCCTCCAGTTTTGTTAAAAGGCCAGGAATTTGTTTGGGGGAGACGGTAGTGTAGTGGTAATGCCACTGGACTAGTGATCCCGAGGCCTATGCTAATGCTGTGGGGCACGTGTTCAGATCTCACCACGGCAGCTAGTAGAATTTACCTTAATTAATAAGTCTGGAATAGAAAGCGAGTCTCAGTAATGATGACCATGAAGCTATCATTGATTGTTGTAAAAACCTATCTGGTTCACGAATGTCCTTTAGGGAAGGAAATCTTCTATCCTTACCTGGTTTAGCCTACATTTGATTCCAGATCCACAGCAATATGCTTAACTCTTAACTGTCCTCTGAAGTGGCCTAGCAAGTCACTCAGTTCAAGGGCCATTAGGGATGGGCAACAAATGCTAGCTCTGCCACTGATGCCCACATCCCATAAAAGAATAAAGAAAAATCAAAGTGTCTCTGGCAAAACTAAGTCTTTCCCAAGTGGACCATTTTAATAAAAGGTAATTCGTTAAAATTAATATTTTTTCCTCTGAAAATAAGAGCTCTTACTTCAGTTCTAGGAACATACTGGACATCTATATTAAGAGGCCCACCACAGAAAGATCAGCCATTGGCTGACAATCATTCTGTCCCTAATCTGTCAATGCTGTGGAAATACACAGAATGTCTGCAATTTCCCCTTAACCTCTTTGGAGAACCAGTCAACCTGTTCTCAATGGCAATGATTTCTCAGAGCTTGTCAAGCATTCCCACTCGTTGAGTGATTTCAGGAAACTTTGTGACCTCCACACCACCACCCGCAGCCTCCACTCAGCTGAGCAATGTCTGAAAACTGCTGGCCCCTCGCTTCAGCTGAGCAATTTCAGAGGCTCATCCCTCCCGCAGCCCCATTCCCTACATGAGAGATTCTGCAAAATTGTTTGTGACACAGCAAGCACCCCAGATCTCACCAAACTACTGCCACTAATCATTGATGTCTTCTGCTTCAGAGCCAATGAGCAGCACACACGTCTGAACCTTTATGTTCTCCCATTGCTCCTAGTGTTCACAGTTTCACAACATTGACATTTTCACATTTCAAATAAGTGTAGCGCAAATCCCCACTCACACCTTCACAAGAAAGATATCCTGGTCATGTGGAAATGAAGGGTATTTCACATCCCATCCCATGCTGAGGAGGATATGTAGGATTGGTACAGAGAAGGCCAGCTTGTATCTTCCCCTTCTTTAAAAAAAAGCAAGTCCGAGATGGTGGAAAAGGTTAGCTAACCCCAGTTTCCCTACGCTGAGATAATTCCAGGGAGGAATCATAAGAACCTAATTCTGTCTTCAGCTAGAATCCACATGCTATCACTGGGTGACAATCAAGAGGAGGAAGTCTGATTGTTTTATTTTGTTGCCCCTCAGTAGCGTGAGGGCACTGGGTCAATAGTCCTTACCCTGTTTGCAGCTGAGAATCAGGTAACCTGGGATATTCCTATTTGGTGTAACTCAAACATGGCAGTATGCTGAGCCACTAAGTCCACCTATAACACGTTTAGTACTATCAACTACAGTATTCAAGCACCACAAAAATCGCCTCTATATCAAAGTGTTTTGTTATTTCTATTCTGTTGAAGCTTTCGAAGATTTACACGGTCAAACAGTGTGACAGCAGCAGTACAGGCTGATCTGGATGACCAGGAAAATTCAGAAGGCTCTTTAGGACCCCAGGAAGTGGCTTCAGGCCCATTGTTAAGGCAGTTCTCCAAAGATGCAAGTACATCCACAGCTAGCGTTCTTGGAGTGGAAGGAAACCATTTGCAGGCCTGTGCACAGGAGGATGAATTTGACTCAGATTTTGATCCTTCTTTTCTGCCGCCACCGGAACCCTGGATTGACTCTGTATCAGAGACCAAAGTAGAAGCAGGCAAGAGATCAGTGTGTGAAAGGGATGGGCGATGGTTCATGAAGTTGCTTCAAGCTGAAAAAGAGCGAATGGATGCCTGGTGTCAACAAATGGAAAAAGAAGAACGAGATAATGATCTTCCTGAGGAAAGTAAGTGTATAGACTTTGATAGAAAATCTACATTAGATAACTCTGGCTCCATATAAAACAAACACATTTTACAGATAGTTTATAAAATGTATCTAATGTTACTTGTTTATCTGTGGAGGTGAATATTCTCAATGCCACTCTCACTCTGTTGCCAAACTTCCAACAAAGTTGCAGAAGGAAAATCCACATGGAAAATCGCTACTCCACCACCCCCGGCAACTCCTTGAGTATTGGTGTTACAAAAAAGGTTTTTTTTTAGATTGAAGTGTGAAAAGTAATCAAAATCAATGAACACCTTGGGGATTAAATTAGGCTGCAGAGTGCCCATTTTTCAGATGCTATTTGGTGTCCTAAGCAGGTAGGAAGCACCCACACAGGTAATGTTGTACCATTGTTTGAAAAGGGAGAAATGAGTAGACTGAATCATTACAGGCCAGTCAGCCTAACATCTGATGGGAAAATTATTGGGGGAAAATTCTAAGGGAAGGATAAATCCTCATTTAGGAGGGCACAGATTGGTCAAAGACAGTCAATGTGGATTTGATAAGGGAAGGTTGTGTCTGACTAACATGATTGCATTTTTTCTGAGGAGGCAACAGGAGGGTCAATGAGGGTACTGCATTCGGAGGAGTCCATTTGAATTTAAGCAAGGCATTTGATAAAGTCCCACATGGCAGAATTGGCCATGAAAGTAAAAGTCATGGGACCCAAGGCAAAGTGGCAAGTTGGATCCAAAATTAGCTCAGAGGCAGGAAGCAAAGGCTAATGGTCGATGGTTGTTTTTGTGACTGGAAAGTTTTTTCCAGTAGGGTTGCGCAGAGCTCAATCCTAGGTCCCTTGCTTTTTATGGTATATTTCAATGATTTGGACTTGAATGTAAAAGATTAAAAACTTTGTAGACAATACAAAAATTGGCTGTTTGGTTGATAATGAAGAAGAAAGCTGTAGACTGCAGGAAGATATCAATGGACTAGTCAGGTGGACAGAACAGTGGCAAATAGAGTTCAATCCAGAGAAATGTGAGGTGATGCATTGGGGAAGGTTTGCAAAGCAAGGGAATACACAATAAATGGTAGGATAAGAAGTGTAAAGGAACAGAGGAACATTGGAGTGCATGTCCACAGATCTCTGAAGATGTCAGGACAGGTAGATAAGGTGTTCAAAAAGGCATTGGAGATAATTGCTTTTATTAGCTGATGCATAGAATACAAGACCTGGGAGGTTATGTTGGAACTGTATGAAACACTAGTTAGGCCACAACTGGAGTACTCTGTGCAGTTCTGGTCACTGCATTATAGGAAAGATGTGATTGCACTCGAGAGGATACAAAGGAGATTTACGAGGATGTTACCTGGACTGGAGAATTTTAGTTATTTAGTAGGATTTCAGGAAAGATTGGATAGGTTAGGATTATTTCTCTGGAACAGAGGAGGTTGAGGGGAGACCTAATTGAAGTGTATAAAATTATGAGGAGGCTAGATGAATTGGAAAGGAAAGTCCTATTCCCCTTGGTTGAGGGGTCCATCATCAGCGACAGTTAGAGTATGAGGTAGGAGGTTTAAAGGGGATTCAAAGGGATTTTTCTTCACCCAGAGGATGATAGGGATTTGGTACCCAATGCAAGAAAGATGCAGAAATCCTCAACACATTTAAAAAGTACTTCAATATACACTTGAAGTGCCTTAACCAATAACACTACAAACCAGGAGCTGAAAAGTGTGATTAGGCTGAATGGCTACTTAAGAGCAAAATACTGTGGATGCTGGAGATCTGAAACAAAAAAAGAAAATGCTGAAAAAACTCAGCAGGTCTAACAGCATCTGTGGAGAGGTCCATATGACTTCTTCAGAGCACAATCATTAAATTTACAGCCTGGAAGGAAGCCATTCAGCCCATCGTGGCCAACAAGTAGCCATCTCTTAAGAAGGCTCTTTGGGACCCCAGGAAGTGGCTTCAGGTCCATTGTTAAGGCAGTTCTCCAAAGATGCAAGTACACCCACAGCTAGTGTTCTTGGAGTGGAAGGAAAACAATTGCAGGCCTGTGCACAGGAGAATGAATTTGAGTCAATTTTTGATCCTTCAGAACGCTAGCTGTGGATGTACCAAGTCAAGCAGCATCTGTTGCATGAGAAGCAGAGTTGATGGGCAAAATTTTCATTCACCTGAGGAGGCACAATAGGAGGCAGATGGGCCCACAATTTCCCACTACCAGCCAGCCTGCTAGTCTCCCGCCAAGGACCCACAGCCAGTGCCTATTGTTTCAGGCTGGGTGGTGATGGCTACCTGCCTGTGAGAGGTGGGCAGCCATTAAGCTAATTAAAGAGCCTATTAGGACCACCCTGCAGATAAAAAAACTGGAATTTTCCCAGGATGGAGGCAGCATCCCAGTGACAGATCAGATTTGGGTGAGTGGTCTGTAATGCGAGGAGGCCCCTCCGCACCCCCCCCCCCCCCCCCCCCCCCCCCACCAACCCCCCTGCCCTGCAGCTGCCATAACCACAGTCCCATAAGGGAGGTGGTGGTGTAGCGGTACTGTCGCTGGACTAGTAATCCAGAATCCCAGGGTAATGCTCTGGCGACTGGGGTTCGAATCCCACGACGGCAGAGAGTGAAATTTGCATTCAATAAAGATCTGGAATTAAAAGTCTAATGGTGACTGTGAAACCATTGTCGATTGTCGTAAAAACCCACCTGGTTCACTAATTTGTGTTAGGGAAGAAAATCTGCCGTCCTTACCTGGTCCGGCCTACATGTGACTCCAGGCCTAGTTGACGGTTGACTCTTAAGCACCCTCTGAAATGGCCTAGCAAGCCATTCAGTGGTATCAAATGGCTAAAAAGTCTCAAAGGAATGAAACCAGACAGATCCACCCGGCATCAACTGAGACATCGGAAACGACAATGGCAAACTCAGCCCGATCGACCTCGCAAAGTCCTCTTTACTAACATCTGGGGCTTGTGCCAAAATTGGGGGAGCTGCCTCATAGGCTAGTCAAGCAACAGCCTGACATAGTCATCCTCACGGAATCGTACCTTACAGATAATGTGCCAGACACCACCATCACCATCCCTGGGTATGTCCTGTCCCAGCGTCAGGACAGACCCAGCAGAGGTGGCAGCACAGTGCTATACAGTCAGGAGGGAGTTACTCTGGAAGTCCTCAATGCTGACCCTGGACCCCATGAAATCTCATGGCATCAGGTGAAACATGGGCAAGGAAACCTCCTGCTGATTACCACATATCATCCTCCCTCAGCTGATGAATCAATACTCCTTCATGTTGAACTCCAGTTGGAAGAAGTACTGAGGGTGGCAAGGGCACAGAATGTACTCTGGGTGGGGGACTGCAATGTCCATCACCAAGAGTGGCTCGGTAGCACCGCTACTGTCCGAGCTGGTCAAATCCTAAAGGACATAGTTGCTAGACTGGGTCTGCGGCAGGTGGAGAGTGAACCAACAAGAGGAAAAAACATACTTGACCCCATCCTAACTAACATGCCTGCCGCAGATGGATCAGGCCATGACAATATCAGTCGGAGTGACCACCGCACAGCCCTTTTGGAGACGAAATCCCATCTTCATGTTGAGAGTGTCCTCCATCGTGTTGCGTGGTGCTACCACCATGCTAAATGCTAGATTTCAAACAGATCTAGCAACTCAAACCTGGGCAACCATATTATTTTTATTCATTCACGGGATGAGGGCTCGCTGGCTGGGCCAGCACTTATTGCCCATCCCTAGCTGCCCTTGAGAAGGTGGTGGTGAGCTGCCTCCTTGAACCACTGCAGTCCCTGTGGTGCAGGTACACCCACAGCGCGACTAGGGAGGGAGTTCCAGGATTTTGACCAAGCGACAGTGAAGGAACAGCGATATATTTCCAAGTCAGAATGGTGTGTGGCTTGGAGGGGAAATTCCAGGTGGTGGTGTTCCCATCTATCTGCTGCCCTTGTCCTTCTAGATGGTAGCGGTCATGGGTTTCGAAGGTGCTGCCTAAGGAGCCTTGGTGAGTTTCTGCTTGAGGTGCTGTGGGCCATCAGCAGCAGCAGAATTGTACTCAACCACAATTTGTAACCTCATGGCCTGGTATATCCCCACTCTACCATTACCACTAAGCCAGGGAATCAACCCTGGTTCAATGAAAAGTGCAGGGGGGCATGCCAAGAGCAGCACCAGGCATACCTAAAAATGAGGTGTCAACCTGGTGAAGCTGCAGCATAGGACTACTTGCATGCCAAACAGCATAAGCAGCAAGTGATAGAGCTAATCGATTCCACAACCAACGGATAAGATCTAAACTCTGCAGTCCTGCCACATCCAGTTGTGAATGGTGTTGGACAATTAAACAACTCACTGGAGGAGGAGTCTGCACAAATACCCCACCCCCAATGATGGGGGAGGCCATCACGTCAGTGCAAAAGACAAAGCTGAAGCATTTGCTACAATCTTCAGCCAGAAATGCCCAGTGGATTCCATCTCGGCCTCCTCCAGAGGTCACCAGCATCACAGATGCCAGTCTTCAGCTAATTCGATTCACTCCACGTGATATCAAGAAATCGCTGAAGGCACTGAATACTGCAAAGGCTATGGGCCCTGATAATATTCCAACAATAATACTGAAGGCTTGTGCTCCAGAATATGCCATGCCCCTAGCCAAGCTGTTCCAGTACAGCTACAACACTGGCATCTACCCAGCAATGTGAAAAATTGCCCAGGTATGTCATTTACACAAAAAGCAGGACAAATCCAACCCGGCCAATTACCGCCCCATCAGTCTACTCTCAATCATCAGTAAAGTAATGGAAGGGGTCATCATTAGTGCTATCAAGTGGCACTTGCTCAGCAATAATCTGCTCACTGACGCTCAGTTTGGGTTCCATTAGGGTCACTCAGCTCCTGACCTCATTACAATGTTGGTTCAAACATGGACAAAAGAGCTGAACTCGAGGTGACGTGAGAGCGATTGCCCTTGACATCAAGGCCGCATTTGACCGAGTGTGGCATCAAGGAGCCGTAGCAAAACTGGAGTCAATGGGTATCGAGTGAAAATTCTCTGGTTGGAATCATACTAGCACAAAAGAAGATGGTTGTGTTTGTTGCAGGTCAGTCACCTCCGGTCCAGGACATCACTGCAGGAGTTCCTCAGGGTAGTGTCCTAGGCCCAACCATCTTCAGCTGCTTCATCAATGATCTTCCTTCCATCATAAGGTCAGAAGTGGGGATGTTCGCTGATGATTGCACAATGTTCAGCACCATTCGCAACTCCTCAGATACTGAAGCAATCCATGTCCAAATGCAGCAAGACCTGGACAACATCCAGTCTTGGACTGAGAAGTGGCAAGTAACATTTGCACCACACTAGTGCCAGGCAGTGACCATCTCCAACAAGAGAGGATCTACCCATCACCCCTTGACAGTCAATGGCATTACCATTGCTGAATCCCCCACTATCAACATCCTGGGGGTTTCCATTGACCAGAAACTGAACTGGATTAGCCATATAAATACTGTGGCTGCAAAAGCAGGTCTGAGGCTAGGAATCCTGCGGCGAGTAACTCACCTCCTGACTCCCCAAAGCCTGTCCACAATCTACAAGGCACAAGTCAGGAGTGTGATGGAATACTCTCCACTTGCCTGGATGAGTGCAGCTCCAACCACACTCAAGATGGTCGACAGCATTCAAGACAAAGCATTCCGCTTGACTGGTACCCCATCCACGCACATTCACTCGCTCCACCACCGACGCACAGTAGGAGCAGCGTGTACCATATAGAAGATGCACTGTAGAAACTCACCAAAGCTCCTTAGCACTTTCGAAACCCACAAACACTACCATCTAGAAGGACAAGGGTAGCAGACACATGGGAACACCACCACCTGGAAGTTCCCCTCCAAGTCACTCACCATCCTGACTTAGAAATATATCGCTGTTCCTTCACTATTGCTGGATCAAAATCCTGGAACTCCCTTCCTAACAGCACTGTGGGTGTACCTACACTGCAGTTCAAGAAGGCAGCATACCACCACCTTCTCAAGGATAATTAGCGATGGGCAATAAATGCTGACCTAGCCAGCGAAGCCCACATCCCTTGAATGAGTAAAAAATAAATAACTTCGGCTGCTTATTATCCAATGGGGCAGTTGCCCTTCCAGAGTGACAGCCTTGCAAGCGTGGCCTTTTTGAATTTAAAATTTTTTAAAAGCTCTTCAGTGCATGCCTCTATCTTGAAGTGCCTTCGTTCACCTATCTACATTGACAGTTTACACCTCTCGGACTGCTGATTATTCAGTACCAGAGGGCCTCTTATTGGCCCTTTAGCCTCAGGAGCCCACCCTTAATTAGACCATAAACATACACCCTAGCCAATAATTAGGGTCGTGATGAGGGATCGGCACCTTGAAATTCACCCATCATCAGGATCCCGATCCCAGAATGAAAATTTGAGAGATCTTAAAGATTAATTGTATCTCTCTCCAAAGAGGCATGCTTTACCCACTGCCACACACCCCTCCCCCCCAACCTCCGCATAGTCAAATAAGTGGCCAAATGCCTACTTCAAAAATAAAATGCACCTCAAAATGCTTTCCATCAGAGGCTTATGCCTCAGCATGGAGTTCATGGGGGTCCTTTGGCCATTTCCCTCAGCTGGGAAACTCATAGAAGTATGCCATTATTCAAGTTTGGAGGGAATTTTGATTCTGCTTAAAAATACTTGATTACTATTGAAGTGATAAAGAAGGAAAGATGCTAGTAATTTAATGATGAGCTGAACAGCCTGCTTGTGTTATCTAGTATTTGATGATTCCAAATTATTGCACTTTTATGTATTCCTTACACTTTTTCTATTTACCATGGGTTTTTTTTATAATGGACAATGAAAAGGCTTATTTACTGTGTTGGCAGAAATTTACTCAAGCAGGTTCCACACACTTATTTATCTCCCTGCAGTGATAACCACATTTATATACCGCAAAACAATTAGTTTGCTCTCTTTGGCAAGGCATCTTGCATTGGAGAATTATATACCTTTCCCTTCATGTGCCAACATCACTCATTTTTGCAAAAATATAAAAGGGCTCTAATTCAGCATAAACAATACATCCAAATCTAAGCTATTAATATTTATCACTAAAAGCAGTGGTCCTCGTACCAACCCCGAGGAACCCCATGTATACCTTCCCCCAGTGGGAAAACAGGTGTTCATCATAGTTTTTTGTTTCTCGTCACTCAGCCAATTTTGTGCCATATTCATGCTATCACTGTCCCTTTTATTCCATGGGCTTTAACTTTGCTGGCAAGCCTATCACATGGCACTTTTTAGAAGTCCATGTACACCATATCAACTGCATCACCTTCATCAAGCCACTCTGTTGCCTCATCAAAAAACTCAATCAAGTTTGTTAAACACAACTTTCCTTTAATAAATCCATTCTGATTTTTGAAAATTATTCCACAATTGTTCAAGTTACTGTTAAATTTCTCCTGAATTATCGTTTCTAAAAGCTTTCCCACCAACAAGGTTAAACTGACTGGCCTGTAGTTTCTGGGTTTATCCTTGCACCCTTTTTTAAACAGGGGTGTAATATTTGCAATTCTCCAGCCCTCTGGCACTACTCTCTATGGCAACTCCAGCCCCACTCCTGTATCTCAGGAGGATCGGAAGATTATAGCTAGTACCTCCACAATTACCACCTTTACTCCCCTGAGCATCTTCAGATACATCTCATCTGGTCCTGACTTATCAACTTTAAGTACTTTCTTTCAGCCTTTCTAATACCTCTTTATCAATCGATATCCAGTAACTCAACTACCTACTCTGTCACTATCACTTCAGCACCATCTTCTTCCTTGGTAAGTAGAGGACCCATTCAGTACCTTAGCTATGCCCTCTCCCTCCATGCATGGATCCCCTTCACCCTTCTGCCTACTAAGCTTTTATTATTTATATGCCTATAGAAAACTTTGGATTCCCTTTTTTGTTAGCTGCCAGTCTCTTCTCTCACTCTCCCTTTGCCCCCTTATTTCCTCTTTTACTGCAGCTCTGAACTTTCTATATTAATCTTGTATTATCCTCCTGACATCTGTCACATGCACCCTTTTTCTGCTTCATCTTACTCTCTATCTCTTATGTCATCCAGGGGGTTCTGGCTTTGGTTACCCTGCCTTTCCCCCTCTTTGGAATGTGCCTTGACACTAGCCGAATTATCTTCTCTTTGAAGGCAGCCCATTGTTCCTTTACAGCTTTGCCTATCAACCTTTGATTCCAATTTACCTGGGACAGATCCATTGAAATTGAAATCCCACTGGAATTGGCCCTTCTGAAATTAATAATTTTTACTCTAGATTAGCCCTTATCCTTTTCCATAGCTAACCTAAATTGCTCCCTAAATGTTTCCGTACTGACACATGATCTATTTTGCACACGTCATTCCGCAGAACTAAATCCAGCAATACATAACTCCTCATTGGGCCAGAAATACACTGATCTAGATAATTCTCCTAAACACACTTCAGAAACTCTTTCTCCTCTCTGGCCTTTGCATTATTACCACCCCAGCCTTCATTAGGTTAGGGAAAGTCCTCCACTACCACTACTCTATAGTTTTTGCACCTCTCTGTAAATTCCTTGCAAATTTGCCTCTCTATATCTTCACCATATTTAGTGGCCTATAGAATGCAACCAGTAGTATAAAGCCACCTCAACTGTTTCTTAACTCTAATCAAATCATGCTCTAGAACATCCTCTCCCTTCAGCACTGTAATATTCTGCTTAATTCGTGCTGCTGCCCCATCTCCTCTCTTTCCTTCCCTATCTTTCCTGAACACCTTGTATCAAGGAATATTTGTTGACCAGTTCTGCTCTTTTTGAGCCAGAACTCCATTACTGCCCAGGGATCATATTCCCATGTGGCTCTTTTTGCCTGCAGCTCACCAACATTAACGTGGTAAAATGCCCTAAGGCACTTCACAGGAGTATTTTGCTTAAACAAAATTTGACACCTAGGCACATAAGGACAGATGACCAAACGTTTACTCAAAGAGATAAGTTTTAAGAGCAACTTAAAGAAGGAAAGAGAGGTAAGAGAATGGGACAGGTTTAGAGATGGAGTTCTAGAGCTTAGGGCTTTAGCAGCTGAAGGCAGGGCCACTATGATGCATTGATTAAAATCGGGGATACTCAAGTGGCCAAAATTGGTGGAGTGCAGATATCTTGGAGGGTTGTCAGGCTGGAGGAGATTGCGGAGATAGGGAGGGGCAATTTCATGGACGGATTTAAAAACAAGGATGGGAATGTTAAAATCGAAGCATTGCTTTACAGGGACCCAAAACATGTCAGCACGCACAGGGTTGATGGATGAATGGAATTTAGCATGATTTAGGAAACAGTTCTTTCTGACCCCAAATTAACACAGAGGGTAGAATGTGGCAATCTGGCCAGGAGTGCACTGGAATAATCAATTCTAGGGATAACAAAGACATGTTTGAGGGTTTCAACATCAGATAAGCTGGGACAGGGCAGAGTTGGGCAATGTTACAGAGGTGGGAATAGCAGCCTCAGTGAAGGTGCAAATATGTGATCAGATATGACACCAAACTTGTGAACAGTCTGATTTAGCCTCAGACAGTTGCCAGGGTGAGGGATAGAGTTTGTGACGCGGGCCTAATATTGAGGCTTCAGTCTTCCCAATATTTAATTGGAGGAAATTTCTGCTCATGCAGCACTGGATGTTGGATAAGCAGACTGAGTGTGTAGAGACAAAGAGGTTAGGAAAGGTGGTGGTAAGGTAGAGCTGGGTGTCATCAGCATTCATGTGGAAGCTGGCATTGTGTTTTAGATTATGTTGTCGTGGGGGCGGGTATGCAGCTGGGAAATAAACCTAAACAGATTGAAGAACAAATACAGCACATTTCATTAGTTTATTCTACCCATACCTCTTTCAAAATATTCAAATTTCCGAGGCTTTAGCAGTTCTTTGGATTGCTTTAAACAACAGTAATTTCCAAGTCGGTTCTCATGATCTCCTACCATAACTTTGGCAGAAGGGTGGAAACCCTAGAGGAATGGTAGTCTTTCACCGAAGTTATGATAGATCAAGGAACTCCTACAGAAATTCTACCCCCTTGTGTCCTTGATGAAAGCGCTTTCACCTGAGAAAGACAAAGTCCTCTGCTTGCCTCCACCCACAAGACAGTCAGCAAAAAGGGAACTGCCAAATTGGGAGAAGGTTCCAGTAATTATTTCTTTTGTCTGGTAGCCTGTAAGCACAGAGCTGTCAATCAACAGTACTATCAGATACCCTGTCTGAGACATCTGCTACAACAGACTCACACCCCATGGTGGGCCAGCAATCCCAAAGCATTAGGTCTGTCACTTCCTCACAAGCCTATGATTGAGTTTCCAAACAATTGTACCTTTGTGGATAGCGAGAGCATTAATGACTAACTGTTAATCCTCTATCCCTTAACACATTTTTTGCTAGATCAAGTAATCTTGTTTATTCATTGCACCCTGCCTTGATTCCATCAGTCTGTTGTATACCATAAGGCAAGAATGCTTTCACCGGTACCCCGTCCACCTCCCCCACCCCACCATAGCTTGTGTTTGAACATGATGTCAGTGCTACCATTTTAGAGATCAAAACTCCAGCCAACTCCATCTCTTAATCATTCATGAAATGACACATCCCCCACCCCGCCCCGCAATTCTGCAGCATTCCTATTTAATGGGATCATCAGCTACTTTCAAGTTAATTGCTGATTGATTTCTACTCACTGTTGCTGTGATTGTACAAGTGTTTCTAGAGTTCTAAAGCTGCTGAAGTCTACAGTGAGTAGCTTGACAGGTACTGAAGGTCTTTGTCCTGACTTCAAGGCTTCAGCCCAAACCAATTGCTTGAAGTTGCATGAAGTTGTGGGCATTCCCCTTGGAATACCACATTATTAAGAGAAACAAAGCAGGACAATCTGCTAGAAGTGCGAGGAGAGGGAGAAGGACTCCCAGAGGCCATAAGCGCCCAGGTTGTTCATGGGGCTGTTCTTCTACCTGAACCTCAGTGAAGAACTGTCTGTAAGATGTTTGCTCTTCACTAAGGATATCCCCATTGAAACCTGCCACTTGCTGCAGCCACTACACGTTGAGAGCAGGGCGGGAACAGCATTGCCTGTGATTGTGAGGGTGACCATGACCATGAACTCTTATGAGTGGGCTCCTTCCCAGCTAGAAATGGAGATATTTACAACATCTCTCAGTTTGACAAACACTGTTGCATAACAGAGGTTATTGAGGCTCTCTATTCAAAGAGAACTAACCACATTTCATTCTCTCTTGCCAGAGGGAGGCAGGTGGAATGAGTATATAGCTTTACCAGGATTGCAGGTTTCCTCATGGTGCAGGGTGCTACTGACTGAGTGGGCGCCACATATCAACTCTGAAATATTCTGCAACTAAAAGAGATTCCACTTTCTGGCCAGGCTTTCCATGAACAACTGATCTGACTAGGCTACTAGTGAATATAACCCCAATTCCCCATCCACTAACAGTCCCACCGTTTACCTTCCCTCTGTTACTGACTATCACAACTTACCCTTGGTCACAATGCTAAAATAGAATCCAATGCAAAATAAACATTTAAAACCAAATTTATAAATCAAATCATGCCATATACAGATGCCAACTAATCACCTTGAGCATTCCCTTAGTGCCTGTCTTTTTTGTGCCTTTCCTGTCCTAGTGCTCCTATGCAGTGTAACCCTATTGGCTACATGACGGCTGATAGAAGACTGCTGACTTTCGATGGAGGAAACTGCAGATGGCCTTGGAGGCCGACCATGGGTAGCTGTGGATCTAGAAGGCCCAGCTCACACTGTATCATCTTGGCATGAGCAGTAGCAGTTGGATTTGCTGACTGACCAGAAGGGCACTGGCAGAGTGACAGTGACTGAATCACTATCTGGAGTAGTGCATCAGCAATCCTAGTTATCTGTTGGGCTGCTGAAGCATCCTGGAAGCCACTTTGAACACTGTAATCCATGGCCCTGATGGCAGCAAGCGTGCCTTTTATGACAGCAGCTTGAGCTTCCACTGCAACACTCAGACATTTAGTGGCGTCTGCTTGGGCTGCAATGGAAGCTATATTGGCTATCAGAAGCTGCATCATAGTTGGGTCCCACAAATGTGCTAATGATGTTTGCCACCACTTCCATGTCAGAAAGGATGGACTCCAAGCTTTGTGCCAAGCCCTGTGCAAAGTTGGTGCTGAACTCTACCATACTCCCTGACATTACACATAGGCTTTCTGGAAGGCCTGCAAATGCATCAAGCATTTTATTGTGTATATTCATCAGCTTGCCCCATCAAAGTGCTCATCTGAGTCTATCTGCTACACTAAGGGCTGGATTTTTATGGAGCCGGGAAGACTCCATGGACCTTTAAAATGACGGACGAGACCCAGATTCGGAAGCCTCACCCCCATTTCTGATAGACCTGGGAGAAATTGGCAGGGTGTGATTCACACAGGTGGGAAACAAGAGATCTGCAAGGCCATTTGATCTTATTGCTACATTCAAATAGACCCCATTTTGGCTGGTCCCAGGACCTTAACCCACAATGTATGAGTCATGAATTGATGGAGTAGTCAAAAACGCTCTTGAAGGGTGAATAAGGCCTGTATAATTGTCATGATTTGAAGTTTTTAAAATTCCCTGCTCTTTGGACATGAAAAAAAGGCTTAAGCTGCCAATGAAAGTTTAAATAAGAAGCCTCTGCTGGACTGCTTTGATTGACAGACATCTAGTGTAGGTCAGAAAAAAAATTGCCATCGGGTCCTGTGGTTTCAATAGAGGTCTTTGTTTACATTTCCCAAGGGTTATTATTATGTAATTATGAATTGGTTGAATTTCAAAGGCTAGAGTTATCTCAATAAGAAGTTCTGAATTCACAGTTTGACTGACAGTTTAAAGAGGCTATTAACGTTTTAGCTGTCTTTGATATGGGGTCTGAATATAAGTTTGTTTTTATAAGAGATTAACTATTTGAGATTTAAACGCTATGCTTGGGTTTCATGAGTGGGAATTTTTTTTTCATTTCTACACATGGGAGTGTGGAGAAGTTTGAGCTGTATTAGATTGTTAGAAGTTTGTTTTTTCATCTCCACATTGCTCCTGGGTTCTGCCCATGCTGATACTGGGTAAGTGTTATGGAGATAGCATGAGGGTATGAGGGGCCATTGGGGGTTGAGTGAGAGCCATGAGTTGGCATGAAGGAGTCATGGGGTTGGGTGGGATTGAGGGAGGGGGGGTGTGAGCAATGCAGGCTAGAAGGCCTATCAGCTTCTAAAGCAACTGAGATGAAGTTCTAACCAGCCCACCTGGCATTTGCCTACCCCCATAACCGCATAGGATCTGCTTCTGGATTGGGCAACCCAACCCGATCCCACCCCGCCCCTCTGGAGTGAAAATTGTGTCTATTGGGGTCCTTTAAACAGAGCTGGGTGCCGAGTTGGGAAATTTCCTGACTCGAGCTAACTGTCTCGGTAACAAAAATCCTAGGCCTTAACTCTTGGTTACTCTCTTTTCTGTTTTTTTTTCTATGACCAGAGTTATAGGGCAGGAAAAGGGAAAGAACAGGAGAGCGGACAATGGCTGGAACCACCACTGGGGGCATGGGGTGATAAATATGGTACTGCACATATGGCTGCATTCATCACCATTCGTCTTTGAACATTGGACCTGAGATAGGATGGGTCCTCGCATACAAGCGGAGCAAGGCCCCACTAAGAATTCTCAAAGCCTTCTCTCCCTATCTGCCCGCATAACACTCCATTCCACAAAATCTTCCCCAATCCATTAAAACAGAGGCGTATAATAAACCGTCCAAAGATTAAATATCCAACCTTTAGAAGCCTCTGCAGTTCTTCATGAGTTTCTTCTATCTGTATGAGTGGGGAAAAAGAACAATTCAGGAACAGAGTGCTTTGTGAATTGAGTGCTAAGTCAGGAATTTGATTCAAGAGAGATCTCTCCGGTAAGTATTTCTCAAGCTGTAATTTAGATTAACAGTTAGAATCTTTACCTTATCTTAGAAACTTTAAAACTGCTAAAGCAACTACAAGCCAATGAAGATACCTAGTTAATAGAAACTGTCTGGCTGGGGCAATGGCAAAGAATATTAGTAAGTCTGAGGATTGGGAGTGGTTTAGAAACCAGCAAAGGGGCCACCAAAAGTTGATAAAAAGGGAAAAAATAGAACTTGAGTGTAAACTAGCCAGGAATATAAAAACAGATTGTAAGAGTTTTTACAAATCTATGAAAATCAGAGTAGTTAAAGTAAACATTGGTCCAATAGAAACAGAGATATGAGAAATTATCATGGGGAATGAGGAAATGGCAAAGGCGTTGAACAAATATTTTGCTTCACCGTAGAAGAAATTACTTACCAGAAATAGAGAGTAATCAAGGGGCTAATAAGAATGAGGAACCTAAGGTAATTACTATCACCAGAGAAAAGTATTCGAAAAACTTAAGGGGCTAAAATCCAACAAATCCTCAGGACCTGATGGCCTGCATCCTCGGGTTCTAAAAGAGGAGCTGCAGAGATGTGGATGTGCTGGTTATGATTTTCCAAAATTCCCTAGACTGGAACAGTCGCAGCAGATTAGAAGTTAGCAACTGCTATTCAAGAAAGGAGAGAGAAAACGGGGAACCACAGGCCAATTAACTGGATATTGGTCACCATGAAAATGCTGGAATATATTATTAAAGAGGTCTTAACAATACACTTAGTAAATTATAGTATAATTAGATAAAGTCAACATGGTTTTACGAAAGGGAAATCTTGTTTGACAAATTTATTAGAGTTTCCTAAGAATGTAACTAGTCGGGTAGATAAAGGAAAACCAATAGATATAGGCCTGTAACTTTGACCCCCGCTCCTGGAAGTCCGAGGGTAAGGTTCGCCCAAAAAGTTCAAACTTCCATTGGACAATTGCAACATCTGAAAGTCCGATTTAAATCACAAACTTTGAATGGTTCTGACTGTTTTACAGTAACAGTGCCCAGGAAAAGTTGGAAGAATTAAAACCACTTCTAACTTCTGGGTAACTATAGTACTGACCCCTCATGGGACTCCCCTGACCCCCCCTCCCCCCCAGCGGGATACCCCTCCGACCACCTGACCCCCAACCCTCCTAACCAATCCCACCCCTGACTGACCCACCCTTACGGCTGACCACCCAAAAACCCCCTGACTGACCCACCACGCCACTGATCACCTGACCCTTCCCTGGCTGACCCCGTCCATTGACTACCCAACCACCTGACCTTTCCCCCAGCCATCCGACCCCCAAACCCCTCCCAATCCAACCCACTTACCTAACAAACCTACCTTCCTCCCTGGCTTCGCAAAGTGGCTGGACCTTTAAATTTACCTTCTTCATGACAGCTAGTGCTTAAAACAGGGGTGTGGCTTCCTTACCTCCAACTCTCCAGCCCTCGATTGAAGACCTTAGGAGCATGTTGCCCTACACAGTTCTCACCCGGCCTGAGTCAGAAGGTCAGGCGAGAAGGGAGCGGCTGGATTTCCAGGTAAGTAACTATACTCTGATTGCCATTCCGCAGAAGTTCAGGCCCATAGGATACTTGGTACAACGTTAGTACAGCAACCAATTAGAAAGGCAAATGGCATGCTGGTGTTTATTGCAATAAAATTGAAGCACAAGAATAAGGAAGTCTTGCCACGCATATACAGGGCTTTAGTGAGACCACACCTGGGATACAGTGTGCAGTTTTGGTCTTAATACAAAAAGGAAGAATATACTTACCTTGGAGGTGGTACAGTGAAGTTTCACTAATTTGGTCCCTGGGATGCAAGAGTTGTCCTATGATGAGAGGTTGAGTAAATTGGGCCTATGCTTTAAAAGAACGAGAGGTGATCTCATTGAAACACAAGATTCTGAAATGGCTTGACAGGGTAGACACCGAGAGGTTGTTTCCCCTCGCTGGGGAATATAGAAGGTAAGGGACCAATCATTTAGGACTGAACAGAAATTTCTTCACTGTGAATCTTTGAAATTTTCCAACCTAGAGGCATGCAGATGCTCTATTGTGTATTTGAGGCTGAGATAGACAGATTTTTGGGGTCTCAGGCAATGAAGGGAGATTGAAAGCTGGTGGGAAAGTGGCGTTGAGGCCAAAGATTAGCCATGGTTGTATTCAGTGGCAGACCAGGCATGAAGGGCCATATAGTTTACTGCTCCTGCTGTATTCTCCTTGCCCAGCTATGAGGCTCTGATGACATCTTCCACTTTTCCCAATCTGCTCACTGGTTTTTCAACTTTGGTGTCCTGCCACTGGGACAAGGTGCAATCCACACAACGCAGTTAACCACCTCCCCCGCCCCCCACCACCAAACTTCAATTCCAGTCACTGCCTGCCATGCATTAAAATTAATACAACTGGCAGGCAGCACTGTTATAGTTTATGAAGATCTGTGCTCATGGTGTTCCTGGGCATGGACACCATAGGCCCTAAGGAGGACCATGTAACCAGATTTTGTAAAAGAGGAGGGATGGGGGCAGCTTTGGAGTGGCTAGAAGGTGGGATTGAATTGTACATTATTACAGATTTCAAAAAATTTGTTTAGATAAGTTCACTTTTATTTCCTTTGTAATGAAGAAGAAATATGTACATTGCATCTGAGTATAACATTATTTTATACAATGTTAACACAATGTTAAGAATATCAGTGATTGTTGTCAAAATGTCAACTTTTACATGTTTCATTGTCATTTATGAAACTTTGAAACATTTTCTTTACAATGCTGTGTTATTGGTTTAACAGTCCACTTTTTCTCATCATCAGTTTTGCTTTATGTATAAATTCTAATGTCACAATCAAATTATGAACCACGAAGGCTTTAAAGAAATAGCTTGCATTTCCTCTATCTTTTTCCACCAAAGATACTCCAATCTGCCTATTTGTGTGTTGACTCAGATCGTTATGGGAAGTGTTGTTTACGTGGCAATATAGTGACAGCACATATATAGTTTGTACAAGAGGGACCATATGGGGCTGAGATGGGTGGTCAGACCTGGGAGAAGAACAGCAGAGAATTAAAAATTGATTCTCAGCTAAAATGCCCCCGCACCGCTGTCCCACCAACCACCGCCCCCCCACCCCCACCAACCACACACACCTTTTAATCACAGAATCTTAGTGCAGAAGGAGCCCGTTTGGCCCACTGAGTCTGCACTGGCTCTCTGAAAGAGCATTTAATATTAAGGGTTTGGCTGGCTCCCCAGTGCAATTATGATATAAAAAATGGCAACAGCAAATTCTGGAAATCTGAAATAAAAGTAGGCAGTACGAGAAGTATGGAAAGGATCAGTGCTAGGGGTAAACTATTGGAGAAAGTTCTGAAGGAGAGAATCTATCTCCACTTGGAGAGGCAAGGTTTGATCAGGGATAGTCAGCATGGCTTTGTCAGAGGGAGGTCATGCCTGACAAATTTGATTGAATTTTTTGAGGAGGTGACTAGGTATGTAGATGAGGGTAGTGCAGTTGATGTAGTTTATATGGATTTCAGCAAAGCCTTTGACAAAGTCCCACATGGGAGACTTATAAAGAAGGCAAATGCACATGGGATACAGGGTAATTTGATAAGGTGGATTCAAAATTGGCTTAGTTGTAGGAAGCAGAGGGTGATGACAGAGGATGCTTTAGTGACTGGAAGCCAGTGTCCAGTGGCGTACCACAGGGACCTGTGCTGGGTCCCCTATTGTTTGTCATTTATATAAATGACATAGATGACTATGTGGGAGGTAGGATTACTAAGTTTGCGGATGACACAAACATTGGCTGGGTGGTTAACAGTGAGGTTGAATGTCTTGGGTTACAGGAAGATATAGATGGGATGGTCAAATGGACAGATAAGTGGCAGATGGAATTTAACCCTGAAAAGTGTGAGGTGATACACTTTGGAAGGAGCAATTTGACAAGGAAGTATTTAATGAATGGCATGACACTAGGAATTTCTGAGGAACAAAGGGACCTTGGCGTGTGTGTCCATAGCTCTCTGAAGGCAGAGGGGCATGTTAGTGGCGTGGTGAAAACAGCATATGGAACACTGGCCTTTATCAATTGAGGCATTGATTACAAAAGTAGGGAGGTCATGTTGGAGTTGTAAAGAACCTTGGTGAGGCCACAGCTGGAGTACTGTGTGCAGTTCTGGCGGCCATATTATCGGAAGGATTTGATTGCACTGGAGGGGGTGCAGAGGAGATTCATCAGGATGTTGCCTGGGATGAAACATTTAAGTTATGAAGAGAGGTTGGATAGATTTGGGTTGTTTTCGTTGGAGCAGAGAAGACTGAAGGGCGACCTGATCGAGGTGTACAAGATTATGAGGGACATGGACAGGGTGGATAGTGAGCAGCTATTCCCCTTAGTTGAAGGGTCAGTCACGAGGGGACATAAGTTAAAGGTGAGGGGCAGGAGGTTTAGGGGGGATTTGAGGAAAAACTTTTTTACCCAGAGGGTGGTGATGGTCTGGAATGCACTGCCTGGGAGGGTGGTGGAGGCGGGTTGCCTCACATCCTTTAAAGAGTACCTGGATGAGCACTTGGCAAGTCATAACATTCAAGGCTATGGGCCAAGAGCTGGTAAATGGGATTAGGTAGGTAGGTCAGGTGTTTTTCATGTGTCGGTGCAGACTCGATGGGCTGAAGGGCCTCTTCTGCACTGTGTGATTCTGTGATCAGTCAGCGTCAGTAAAGAGGAAAGACAGGTTATTCTGTTTTGAGTCTATAACCTTTCATTGGAAACATTGTAACTCCCCTTCTTTCTTTACTGATGTTGACCTATTGCTATATTTCCTTCATTTTCAGTTTTTATCATGATGTAACGGTGGCTTACCACACTTCAAACCTTTTAATGAGCAGGAAAATCAAGACTGTTGCTATCAGCCTGAGCATAAGCAAATCCTAGTGGAAAGCTTTAGTTGAGCTATTTTTCATAGAAATTGTATACTCTGTGGTGGGATTGACAAAGTTTATGTCATTTATACGAGTTAAGTGGCTTGGTCGCTCTGTGAGGGAAATTAAAGTTTCAGTATCCCAGGTGCATTGTGATTGGCTGCCCTTATCTTTTAGTTAAATAGTATTGAATTCTTGGGAATTTCCCATTTCAAAAACGCATGCCCCTTAAATTAGTTGGCAGTTTATTAATTTCAACAAAAAGCAGGCATATCTGCCTTTTCTATTTTTTAAAAATAGGAATGACAGCCCCAATAAAAGTAGGACACATCCAACCCGGCCAATTTACCCTTAATTAACACATTCCTTAGATAATATCACCACCTTCAACACCTCTTTGTCCTTTTGTCTATGACATCTTTTGGCTACCTCCACCTATCACTGGCCCTCTATCCAGCTCTACTTGTCACCCCCCCCGCCACCTTAAACCAGCTTATATATTTCACCTCTCTTCTATTTTTACTTAGTTCTGTTGAAGAGTCATACGGACTCGAAACGTTAACTGTGTTCCTCTCCGCAGATGCTGCCAGACTTGCTGAGTTTTTCCAGGTATTTTTATTTTTATTTTTGTTCCAGCCAATTACCGCCCTTTCAGTCTACTCTCAATCACCAGTAAAGCAATGGAAGGAGTCTTCGACAGTTTAATCAAGCGGCACTTGCTTAGCAATAACCTGCTTACAGATGCCCAGTTTAGGTTCCACCAGGGCCACTCAGCTCCTGATCTCATTACAACCTTGGTTCCAACACAGACAAAAGAGCTGAACTCCTGAGATGAAAGTGACTGCCGTTGACATCAAGGCCGCATTTGACAGAATGTGGCATCAAGGAGCCCAAGCAAAGCTGGAGTCAATGGGAATCAGGGGGAATACTCACCACTGGTTGGAGTCATTCCTAACACAAAGGAAGATGTTTGTGGTTGTTCGAGGTCAGTCATCTCAGCTAGAGGACATGACTGCAGGAGTTCCTCAAGGTTGTGTCATTGGCCCAACCATCTTCAGCTGCTTCATCAATGACACTTTTTCCATCATAAGGTCAGAAGTGGGGATGTTCGCTGATGATTGCACAATGTACAGCACCATTCACATCTCCTCAGACACAGAAGCAGTCCACGTCCAAATGCAGCAAGTGGCAAGTAACATTTATGCCACACAAGTGTCAGGCAATGACCATCTCCAACAAGAGAGAATCCAACCATCGCCCCTTGAAGTTCATTAGCATTACCATCACCAGTCCCCCACTATCAACATCCGGGGGTTACCATTGACCAGAAACTGAACTGGATTAGCCATATAAATACTGCGACTACAAGAGCAGGCCAGAGGCTAGGAATTCTGTGACAAGTAGCCCAACTGCTGACTCCCCAAAGCCTGTCCACCATCTACAAGGCACAAGTCAGGAGTGTTATGGAATGCTCCCCACTTGCCTGGATGAGTGCAGCTCTCACAACACTCGAGAAGCTTGACAGCGTCCAGGACAAAGCAGCCTGCTTGATTGGCACCACATCCACAAACATTCACTCCCTCCATCACTGATGCACTGCCATCTAAAAGGACATGGGCAGCAGATAAATGGGAACACCACTACCAGGAAGTTCCCCTCCCAGTCACACACCATCCTGATGCCGTTCCTTCATTGTCGCTGGGTCAAAATCCTGGAACTCCCTTCCTAACAGCACTGTGGGTGTACTTATACCATATGGACTGCAGCGGTTCAAGAAGGCAGTTCACCACCACCTTCTCGAGGGCAACTAGAGATGAGCAATAAATGCTGGCCCAGCCAGCGAAGGCCTTATCCCATGAATGAATAAAGCAAAAAGAATCCTTGCCATGTTTGTTGGTGGATTAGAAAGGGGATCCCCATAATCATTCTTTAGCTCTGGGTCTAGGTAGAGAATGTGATCATTGATGCCTGCCTAACCTTTCTGACCTTCACCCATGCACTTTTCAGGCATGGTGGATGTTGGGGGGAAATCAGTGGATTGCACTCATCAGCAAAACTCCTAAATGATTGCTGACCTCAGCCTTCCCCCTGCAGAAGTCAGCCTAATTAACAAAAAATATGTGATTGAACTTCTTCAGTATGGCTCAGTGCAATCCAGAATGTAAATTTGCTCTCTCAAGGTGCACCTGTTCATCTGTACTGATCACTGAACACATATATAACTATGTATTTATTAACTATACATACTGTGCTAACTGGTACATAATTCTGACTAAGATAGTCTTCCCTCATATTACCGACTGGCAGAAAACTATTGGAAAAGATTTATTAGAGATTACTGATGTCATGCAAACCGTTTTCATATCGAAATTGATAACGGTATGCACCAACAAATATTTTTGCTGATTTCCAATTTAAGTGTTAAAGTGGACATTCAGATATCTGTGTATTTGACCATGGCTGAAAGTATCCCTTACCTCAACACACAAAAATCAGCTTGTTCTTCACCTATACCCATTGTTCACAACAAATTGAGCAATTTCATGTTAATGAAACTCCTTCCTCTACTGCTGTAACATAGGTTATCCATTTTATGAACTGTGTGACTCACTATGCTTTGTGAGGAGTCCCTGATACCTGATGTCTACCTGGCAAGGACTATGCTATGCTTGTCAATTGTCTACTGACCAACTGATGACTGTCTTCTTGAGTGGGAGAAGTGACCTCTTTTGAGTTAAGCACATCGTGCATTAATATAGAGCAGAATTTTATGTCCCGCAGATAGGCATATGCCCGACCCGATCGAGTGTAAAATAGCACACGATGGCATCGGGTGAGCCTTCCAACATCATTGCATACGTCGGCGCGCAAGAGTCGGCAGCGTGCCCGCTGACATTTAAGAGGCCTGTTAGGGCGATTAAAGTATTAATTAACAACGATTTTTTGCTGCCTGTCCAACCTTATGGTTGGTGGGTGGGCGAATCGGCCAGGCGGCCTTTGCATTTTTCAGGAAACCTCATCCCAGGGCGGGATGAGGTTTCCGTAATTTAAATTTTTAAAAATTAAAAATATTTGGGCAGAATTTTTATAATGCAAATGTTTAGGTGAGTCTGAGGTGTGGACATTTTTTTGTGCATTTATAAATCTTCATTTAATTGTTTTGAAATCTTTAGCTTGCTGAGGCAGCTCTCTGCCTTCAGGGAGCTTTCATTGCGCACTCCCCACACCCGCGCTGACTTCAGCACTCACCCTCCTCCTGCCTCCACCCTGGCAGCACTGGGCCTTTCACGCTGGCTAGCTATTAATTGGCCAGCCAGTGTGAAATCGTGGCCGGGGGCCAATCGTGGGCGGCGGGCCGATTTCCGGCAGCTCCCGGGCCCGCCCACTGCGCCCACCCAACGATCCGAAAATCCTGCCCGTAAACTTTATCCCACTTATACAATTTTTTTGTAGATACGGATGAAGCATAAAGAATATTACAACAAATTGTAATTGTAATCATTGAAGTATGGAAGAGATCAGTCAGATGTTGTTTCTAAATTCCATGCAGCATAATATATTAATTAAACGAAGAAGACCTTGCTCGGATAGTGTCAACAGCATTCCCCTCTGGATCATTCAACCTGAAAATGGAATAACCTGAAGAAACATTGCCATTAATATCCATTGTTGACAATTTAAAATATAACAGATCATTTCAGACCGTGAAAGTGAGAGAGGAAGAAAGATTGGACTACTAAAGCAGGTGCCAGAGGGTGGTCAGCAGTAAACCAGAACTGAAAGCAAGCGTTACAAACTACTGGTAAAAAGATCCTCTCTATATCCACTGCTGTCAGAAGCTGGGTGTAGTTATAAAAAGATCAAGGAGTAGAATTTCTGTGGAGGTTCTCCCCATTTCCCACCCTAAGTGCGGTGGAGGCACTAGAGAAACAGTGGAAAAAGTTGTCTCTGCTATTTCTACGAGGTTTCTAATGGCATTACAATGGAAGATTAGGAGAACTCCAGTGTAAAATCTACTCGGGGTTTTACTGCTAATTAACTGAGAGACGAGGTGTTAATAAATGAGCTGTTTGGTGATTTTTAAGGCTTTTTTTCTCTAAGCTGGGGCAGTAGTTTAAACTAATACCAGGGAGATATAAATACTGTATTAAATTTATAGCTTAAGTGGTTACACTACTTCAGGAACCACAAATGATAGTGATATTTCTAAACTTGAAACCCTAAATAGTTGAATAAAATACAATAGAGATGGCAGGGTAGGTGAACTGGTGCATCTGTAGCATGCGGAAGCTGATGAACACCAGTGTGATCCACAACAACCATACCTGCAGTGTTTGTAACTCAAGGAACTTCAGCTCAGAGTTGATGAACTGGAGTATGAGCTTTAGGCACTGTGAGGCTTCAGGGAGGGGGAAAGTTGCCTAGACACTTTGGCCAGGATTTTCCGGCCCCACCGTAGCGGGACCTATCGCAGGAAGTGCAGCAAGCCAGCCAAAGGTTCATTGACTTTTGGTGGGATCAGTAGATCCCAGCAGTGGAAAATCCCGGCCTTTGTTCCAAGAGGCAGTCACAATCCTTCGGCTAGGTGGTTCATGGTGGTCTGTGGTTAGGGGCAGGAGGATGTGACTACGAGTGAGGCAGATATGGGGTTCCAGGAGGTGGCACTAGAGGAGCTACAGCCCTTGCACTTGTCCAACAGGTTTGAGGTATTTGGGGGCTGCAGGGAGGATAGAGCAAACTGACCACAGCATACAGTGAGCCATTCAAGTAGAGAAATTAAAAGGAATGTCGTTTCTGTAGGGGACTATATAGTTAGGGGGATAGATACTGTTCTCTGCAGCCAAAAGCTGTATTGCCTGCCCAGTGCCAGAGTTAAGGGCATCTCTTCAAGACCAAGGAACTTGGAATGGGAGGGGAAAGATCCAGTGGTCATGGTCCACGTAGTTACCAATGACATAGGTAGGACTGAGGTGGAGGTTCTGCTGAGGCGGAGTATGAGCAGCCAGGGACTAAATTAAAAAGCAGAACCACAGAGGTTCTGAATTAGGTTTTGAATTACTATCGAAGCCACGAGCAAATTGGCATAGGGTAAATAAGATCAGAGAGTTGAATGCATAGCTCAAAGATTGGTGTGGGAGAAGTGGGTTTTGATTCATGGGGCATTAAAACCAGTACTGAGGAAAGAAGGGACCAGCTGGCAAATAATGTAACTAGGGCTGCAGAAAGGGCTTTAAACTAAATAACAGTGGGGAGGGTTCATGTGGAGCGAGATTTTGAAAGTTAATGAGAAAGGACAAGGCAATATTGCAGGATAGCAATATTTCGAATGATAACCAGAATGTGATAGGAAGGGACAGATGCTACAAATATAAAAGACTGCCAGCAAATAAGGTCAAAGTGGGGAAAAATGGTAAAAAGACAGAATTAAAAGTTCTTTATCTGAATGGACACAGTATTTGTAACAAGATGGATGAATTGATAGTACAAATTGAAATAAATGGTTATGGAATGACATGATAGCTATTACAGAGACATGGTTCCAGGTGACCAAGGCTGGGAACTGCATACTCAAGGGTATTTGACATTAGATGAGCTTTCCAGTTGTCCACACAGCTGTGCTGTGATGCGTTCAGTGCCAGTAAGGGAAGATCATTTCCTCTGCTACATCCGTCGAGGCAGCATTTTTTGAAAAAAGGTGGCTGGAGATAGGTGTTCTCCCTCATATGTGGACATCAGCCTGCATACTACTCTCACCTGGTTTGGCCTGCAAAGCAACACAGTTACCAGACTGTGGCAGCTGCCATGCACAAGAAGCTGGGTGAATGTCTAGGGCCAGATGCAGCTATCCATCCAGCTATGAAGTAGGATGTGGCTGATTCCTGCCATAGGTTCTACCTCTGACACATACCCTTGTAAAGCTGATTGGCACAGGCGCAGAAGGAGTTGCAGATCATCCACTGCAGTCAAGCACACCACAACCACCGGGAACAGATGTGCAAGACTGAGTGGGTGGGGCTGACCAAGTGCAATCCACCTCCATGTAATCAACTCACGTGCAGGTGTTTCTTGTGTGCACACCTTATCAACTCCTTCACACACATCCCATTATATTCCAAAATGCACTCCTTTAGTATTCACACACGCACACTGCAGTATATTGCAGGCAGGACAAAAAAGAAGAAACATGAACTCTACTTAGCTTCTTGGAATGTATGAACTCTACTTGATAAAAACAACAGCTCCTGGCCCAGCACTGTTCTGGTTGGCAGGGAGCTATCATGATATAATATTGACATTGCTGCTTTTAGTGACACCTGCCTAGCAGAGGAAGGCCAGCTAACAGAGCAATCAATAGGTTACACGTTCTTCTGGATAGACAAGCCAAAAATTCAGGAGCAAGAGACAGGCGTCAGCTTTGCTTTCAAGTCTGACATCGCAAAAAATTTGGATACTTTCCCTAAGGGCATAAAAGATCGCTTCATGACTCTACGTCTACCTTGTGTGAACAAGTATGCAACAATCATCAGTGCTTACGCTCCAACAATGACTAATCCTGAGGATATCAAAGACACATTCCATGAGAATCTAGACTGAGCTATTGCAAATACCCAACAAGAGGATAAACTCTTTGTCAATGCAAAGGTAGGAGCTGACTATCGGATTTCGGATTGGTGTCCTGGGGAAGGTGTGGAGAAATGCAGCAATGGCATACTCCTCCTGAGTCTTTGCACCCACTGTTTTCTGTCAATCACCAACACCATCTTTAGACAGAAGGCAAAGTACAAAAACACTTGGATGCACCCAAGATCTAAGCACTGGCATCAAATTGACTTTGTCATTGCCGGGCAACGCAACATAAAAGATGTTATCATCATCAGGGTTATGAGAGGAGTGGAGTGTTCTACAGATCACAGGATGCTATGCTCCAAGATAAAATTTACTATCTCACTGAAAAGAAGACCAACATATGCAAGACCTTCAAAAAGCAAGAGGTACAGAAACTGGCACCCAGAGTGCTGTGAACAATTCAGGTTCAGACTTAAGGAACCCAAGTGACAACGTTGAAGTGGCACAGTGAGCCTTCGAATCATTAATTCTGGAAGCTGCCAATGATGTCCTGAGAACACAGAAACCACTGAGATTGGTTCAATGAAAATGATGATTAAATTAAGGAACTGTTACAGGAGAAAAGTGCAGCATGGCTGGGAAGCAAAGATACATCCGCTGCTAAGAAATATCTCCAGGAGAACAAAAGGAACCGGCAACAGAAACTGCATAAGATGCACGGCGGGCCAAACAAGCCAGAGTGCTTCAAGTTTCTGCTGATCAACGTGACAAGCAGAATTTATATAAAGCCCTGAAGACTGTATAGTCCTCCCTCATGGTTACTCACCTGTTCTCAGTACTGACGGGGAATCTCTCCTGATGGACAGAACAGTTATCAAAGGGTGCTGAGCACTTTAGGGGTGTGCTTAACCACCCATCAGCCATAAATGGGGTAGTTATTGACAAGCTTCTAGACAGGCCCGAATGTGAGAGCCTGGACAGCAAACCTTCTGTTGTGGAGGTTGACAAAGCCAACAGATCCCTAACCTCAAGGACAGCCCTAGGCTCAGACTGGATCCCGGGAAGGTACCTTAGTTCAGTAACCTCAGATAAGACCAGGGATTCTGTGTGGCTCTGCAGCTCACTGAGTAAACGCACTGAACCACTGGGGGAGCTACAATTTGTCCTTTGTATCCTAATGAGCAAATCTATTTTCTGTCACTCAATATTTTGCAGAATAAAGATGAATAGACATGTAATGGCACACAGAACACTGCATTTCCTGTGCCTGACAATGACATTCAATGGTGAGGCAATTTAACCATTGCTTGAGTAGATGCCATCATTTAATAATCAACAGGGAATTTTTAAAAATCTGTAACCATAAGATGACCTTTACATGTAGTTAATACAAAATAAGAAAACGATTATTATATCCCTGGTGCTGTTCTGAAGGGGGAAAAAAGTAACTGCGCATCTGGCCAAGCTAGTAGACAAAATGATAATGGTAGAATTTCCCACAAGAAAAATATTACAAATTGAAGTTTTTATTGATACTGTATGCCACACAGTACTATAGGCCAGAAACAATTGGGCTCTGAAGTTGGCCTAAATTAACACTCTAATATGCAATCTAATCCTTACATACAATATCCAGACACAGAAGGGGTGATGTTAACTCTGCCTGCTTGAATTGCCCATTGGATTCAGCCACCAACAACCCATACTGACCCTGGTTCCAATATTAACTTGCCTTTCTGAGCAGGTGAGCTGGACATCCACCATAATTTAGAAAGGGTCTTTCTTTAAATGTGCTGATTGAGCTTCAGTCATCAGGGCCTGACTTCTGTTTTAACTGAGGGGCAGAGTGGGGACATGGTTGAGGCTTTCCCACCAAGACCACCTACAGGAAAAGTAAGTGAGGACACAATAAGCCCAAAAGATAAGTATCTTAATTCTTTTTCATTTTTCTTTTGGGGCGAGGAGGAGGACCAGGCAATTCCACCTACCTGCCCCCTCCCCTATTCAACATAACCAAGACTCGCCGTCCATTGTTGCAGTCCCTGACAATTGCCTCCTGCCACTCTGAGTTGATCCTGCGGTCAGTTTCAGGCAGGAAGCTGGACAGAGGTATGCAGATAATAGTTTGCTACCCGCCTCGAGCCCCACTTACCTATTACCCAGCCCAATTTAAGATCAGTTTTTGTGAGAGAAACTGTTTTGACATTTTGAAAGGGGAATATTTTAAACACCAAGTGGAACTAGGTGGAAAGATAACAGTTGTAAAATTCCCAAACCAGATGCCAACACTTCTAGTTTTAATGATGGCAAGATTGGCTGTGTGTGAGTGATCTGTTTGCTGGAGGCAGATTGATCATTATAACGAACTAGTATGGTGAATTTGAAGAGATTTTAACAGGGATTTGAATTCAACACCTCCAGCATGGGTTTCCTGGTGAAATTTGCCACTCAAATGAAGGTGAAATTAAGCATCACTTCATGGCAATTTTTAAATTTCTCATTGCCCAATATAAATAAAGGCTCATTGCATATAGCTGCTTTCTCAGTTCTCTTCGGCAAACATTTCATTGAGAATTGTGGTGAGTGTTAATTGTATTTAATTGTTATGCCGGTGGTAGGCATTAACTGGGGATTCACTTGTGTTCCTAGAAAAGGGAACAGTGGGAGGCTCTCTATGCGGGAGTCGTCCCATTGTTCATTGGGGATTGACATGAGGGTCTTACATGAGGCAGTCCCATGCAATAGAATTTTAAATTGATTCACAGATTCCCAGGCCGTCTGTATTTTTTGCAGCCTGGTGGACACCATGTTTCATGTCTATGTAGAATATGTGATGGGTTGCAGCCCCTCTTCCACTATCTGAAGTGACTGCTCCTCAATTTCTAGTTGCACTTGAGCCCCACATTCCTGATCTTTGCGTTGCCCCATTCCTCGTCGGTGTGGAGAAGTGCAGGCAGATCAGAAGATCCCCTTGTTGGACTGCTCTTGGTGTTCACCAAGGTGGCCATTAAAAGGTTCATGCAGTAGACATTTGAGGGGGGTTACAAGGCCTGACTGCCTGCCTCCCTTCCGTGCCCACATCCGTGCCCAGTCCCCCCAGTGAGGGAGCATGCTTTGTCCACCAGTGCACTTGAGGCCTTCCGCAACTGGTGGGCCACCAGGGTTTGGTGTGGGGTGGGGATGCTAGAGTGCATCATCAGCCCCAGGAATGTCATTTTAATTTATGTTTTAAGTTTCTTTCAAAGTTGTAATTTGTTTTTGTTTTGTTTATCTTTGCTACAATTGAAAATGTTGGGAAAATGTTAGAGTCTATTATAAAGGATGTAATAGCAGAGCATTTAGAAATACATAATATATTCAGAGTCAGCATGGCTTCATGAAGGGGAAATCATGCCTAACAAATTTATTAGAATTCTTTGAGGAGATAACAAGCAGGATAGATAAAGGGGACCCAGTAGATGTAATATATTTGGATTTCCAAAAGGCGTTAGATAAGATACCGCACATAAGGTTACTTAATAAGATAAGAGCCCATGGGGTTGGGGATAGTATATTCGTATGGATAGAGTATTGGCTAACTAAGAGACAGAGGGTTGGGATAAGAGGGCCATTTTTGGGATGGCAACCTGTAACTAGTGGAGTGCCACTAGGTGAGGATGACATAAAGAGTCTACAGAGGGATATAGACAGGTTAAGGGAGTGGGCAAAAACTTGGCAGTTGGAATATAATGTGGGAAAATGTGAGGTTATGCACTTTGGCAGGAAGAATAGAGGAGCTGAATATTATTTAAATGGAGAAAGACTGCAGAAGGCTGCAGCAGAGAGGGATTTGGTATCCTTGTGCATGAATCCCAAAAAACTAACATACAATTTCAACAGGTAATAGGGAAGGCAAATGGAATGTTGGCCTTTATTTCAAAGGGAATGGAATATAA
This sequence comes from Cetorhinus maximus, assembly GCF_964194155.1. Lineage (NCBI taxonomy): Eukaryota > Metazoa > Chordata > Chondrichthyes > Lamniformes > Cetorhinidae > Cetorhinus > Cetorhinus maximus. Next base: position 113,370,684 of record NC_135882.1, on the reverse strand, counting down.
AATAAGGAAGTCTTGCTAAAACTATACAAGGCACTTGTTAGCTCACACCTAGAATACTCTGAACAATTTTGGTCACCTTATGTAAAGGAAGATATACTGGCATTGAAGGCAATCCAGTGAAGGTTCACTAGATTGATCCTGGGTATGGAGAGATTTTCTAATGAGGAGAGTTTGAGTAGGTTGGGCCTGTATTCATTGGAGGTTAGAAGAATGAGAGGCTTATTGAAACATATAAGATTCGTAGGGGGCTTGACAGGGTAGATGTTGAGAGGTTGTTTCCCCTTGTGGGAGAGTCTAGGACCAGAGGGCATAATCTCAGAGTAAGGGGCGCCCATTTAAAACAGAGATGAGGAGGAATGTCTCCTCTGAGGGTAGTCAATCTGTGTGAATTCTTTACTGCAGAGGGCTGTGGAAGCTGGGTCGTTAAGTATATTCAAGGCTGAGATAGACAGATTTTTAATCAGTAAGGGAATCAAGAGTTATGGGGAAAAGGCAGGAAAGTGGAGTTAGGGATTATCAGATCAACCATGATCTCATTGAATGGTGGAGCAGACTCGATGGGCCAAATGGCCTACTTCTCCTCCTATGTCTTATGGTCTTATCAGTCGTGCCCCTTTCTTTGGGGGAACTTAATTGGTAATAGGCTCTACAAAAGAGATTTTTAAAAATTCATTCATGGGTTGTGGGTTTTGCTGGCTGGGCTAGCATTTATTGCCCATCCCTAGTTGTCCTTGAGGAGGTGGTGGTGAGCTGCCTTCTTGAATCACTGCAGTCCATTTGGTGTAGGTACACCAACAATGCTGTTAGGGAGGGAGTTCCAGGATTTTGACCCAGCGACAGTAAGGGAACAGCAATATATTTCCAAGACAGGATGGTGAGTGGCTTGGAGCGGAACTTCCAGGTGGTGGTCTTCCCTTCTCTCTGCTGCCCTTATCCTTCTAGATGGCAGTAGTCGTCAGTTTGGAAGGTGCTGTCTAAGAAGCCTTGGTGAATTCCTATAGTGCATCTTGTAAATGGTACACACGGCTGCTACTGTACGTCGGTGGTGGAGGGAGTGAATGGCACCACATCCACAAACAATCAAGCGGGCTGCTTTGTCCTGGACGGTGTCAAGCTTCTTGAGTGTTGTGGGAGCTGCTCTCATCCAGGCAAGTAGGGGAGTATTCCATCACATTCCCGACTTGTGCCTTGTAGATGGTGGACTGGCTTTGGTGAGTCTGGAGGTGAGTTACACATTGCAGGATTCCTAGCCTCTGACCTGTTATTGTAGCCGCAGTATTTACATGGCTAGTTCAGTTTCTAGTCAATGGTAACCCCCAGGATGTTGATAGTTGTAGTAGTGGTAGGGAACAGTGTAATTAGGGTGATAGATACTGTTCTCTGCAGCCATGAGTGTGAGTCCCGAAGGCTGTGTTTCCTGCCCAGTGCCAGGGTTAAGGACATTTCCACAGGGCTGCAGAGGAACTGTGAGTGGGATAGGAGGGATCCAGTTGTTGTTGTCCACATTGGTACCAACAACATTGATAGGACTAGAAAGGAGGTTCTGCTGAAAGAATTTGAACAGTTAGGAGCTAAATTAGAAAGCAGAACCTCCAAGATAATAATCATAGGATTACTACCTGAGCCACGGGAAAACTGGCATAGGGTAAATAAAGTCAAGGTGTTAAATGTGTGGCTCAGAGATTGGTGTGGGAGGAATAGGTTTCAGTTCATGGGGCTCTGGCACTAGTACTGGGGTAGAAGGAGCTGTTCCGGTGGGACGGGCTTCACTTGAACCGTGCTGGGACCAGTGTCCTGGTGAAGCGAATAACTGGGGCTGTAAAGAGGGCTTTAAACTAAATAGAGTGGGGCAGCAGGGTTCTGGAAAGGGGATATCTAGGCTTAAAAAGCAAAAGGACATGGCAGCATTGCAGGGCAGCTATTTAGGTAATGATACCCAGAGTGTGACAGGAAGGAACAGAGTGTATAAACATGAAAAAAAGCAGCAAATAGGGTCAAAGGGGGTAAAAAAGGTAAAAAGGCAAAATTAATGGCTCTCCACTTAAATATACATATTATTCAGCACAAAATAAATGAATTAATGGCACAAACAGAGGTTAATGGGTATGAACTTATAGCCATTACGGGGACATGGTTAAAAGGAGATTAAAGCTGGGAACTAAATATTCAGGGGTATGCGACTTTTCAAAAGGACAGGTAGGAAGAAAAGGGTGGTGGGGTAGTACGCAATGGAATAAGTACAATGGCAAGGAATGATCTTGGATCAGAAGATGTAAAATCCATATGGGTGGAGGTAAGAAATAACAAGGGGAAGAAGACACTGGTGGGTCTAGTCTATAGGCCCCCTAACAGTAGCTTTAATGTAAGACAGAGAATAAATCAGGAGATATTAAGGACTTGTAAAAAAGGCAGTACATTAATCACAGTTGACTTAAATCTTCATGTAGATTGGGAAAATCAAATTGGCAGAGGTAGACACAAGCAAGAATTCATTGAGTGTATTTGGGACAGTTTCCTAGAACAATATGTTGTGGATCCAACCAGGGTTCAGGCTATTCTGGATCTGGTAATGTATAATGAGTCAAGTTTAATAAATGATCTCAGAGTAAAAGATCCCCTAGGAAACAGTGACCATAACATGGTAGAATTTGGCATTCCGTTTGACAGTGAGAAACTTGGGTCAGAAACAACTGTGCTAAACTTAAATAAGGGTAATTACAAAGGAATGAGGGCAGAGCTGGCTGGAGTGGACTGGGAAAGGAGATTAGTGGAAAAGATAGTTGATGAACAATGAAAGATGTTTAAGAAAATAGTTCATGACTCACAACAAAGGTATATCCCAGTGAGGAAGAAGGAAGGGGATAAACCAACCATGGTTAACCAAGGAAGTTAAGGATAGTATTAAATTGAAAGAAAAAGCATACAATGTGGCAAAGATTAGTGGTAAACCAGAGGAAAGTTTTAAAAACCAATGAAAGATGACCAAAAAAATAAAGAGGGAGAATATAAACTTTGAGTGTAAACTAGCAAGTAATATGAAAATGGACAGTAAGAGCTTCTTTAAATATATGAAAAGGAAGAGAGAGACCAAAGTGAACATAGGTCCCTTAGAGAATGAGACTGGGGAAATAATAATGGGGAACCAGGAAATGGCAGAGGAGTTGAATAAATACTTTGTATCAGTCTTCACGGTAGATGACACTAATAGCATTCCAAAGATACTAAAGAATTAAGGGGCAAAAGGGCGAAGAGGAAATAAATACAATAACTATCACTAGAGAAAAAGTACTAGAGAAACTAATGGGGCTAAAGGCCAATAAACCCCCTGGATTTGATGGGTTGCATCCTAGGATATTAAAGGAAGTAGCTACAGAGATAGTGGATGCACTAGTAGTAATCTCCCAAGAATCCTTAAATTCTGGAAAGTCCCAGAGGATTGGAGAACAGCCAATGTAGCAAACTTATTCAAAAGGGGAGGGAGACAAAAAAACACTTAGTCAGCTTAACATCCATCATTGGGAAAATACTAGAGTCTATTATAAAGGGTGTAATAGCAGAGCATTTAGAAATGCATAATATAATCAAGCAGAGTCAGCATGGCTTCATGAAGGGGAAACCATGCCTGACAAATTTATTAGAATTCTTTGAGGAGGTAACAAGCAGGATAGATAAAGGGGAACAAGTAGATGTAATATATTTGCATTTCCAAAAGGATTTTGATAAGGTTCCATGCATAACGCTACTTAATAAGATAAGAGCCTGTGGTGTTGAGGATAGTATATAGAGGATTGGCTAACTAATAGAAGACAGAGAGTTTGGATAAGGGGGGGCATTTTCAGGATGGCAGCCAGTAACTAGTGGAGTGCACAGGGATCAGTGCTGGGGCCACAATTATTTACAATATATATTAATTACTTGGATGAGGGAAGTGAATGTACTACCGCCAAGTTTGTGGATGACACCAAATTAGGTGGGAAGGCAAGCGGTGAGGATGACACAAAGAGTCTACAGAGGGATATAGACAGGTTAAATGAGTGGGCAAAAACTTGGCAGACGGAATACCATGTGGGAAAATGTGAGGTTATGCACTTTGGCAGGAAGAATAGAGGAGCTGAATATTATTTAAATGGAGAAAGACTGCAGAAGGCTGCAGCACAGAGGGATTTGGGAACTATTGTGCATGAATCACAAAAAGCTAGAATGCAGGTTCGCAGGTAATAGGGAAGGCAAATGGAATGTTGGCCTTTATTTCAAAGAGAATGGAGTATCAAAATAGGGAACTCTTGCTAAAATTATACAAGGCACAAGTTAGACCACACCTAGAATACTGTGAACAGTTTTGGTCCCCTTATCTTAGGAAAGATATACTGGCATTGGAGGCAGTCCAGAGAAGGTTCACTAGGTTGATCCTGGGTATGGAGGGATTTTCTTATGAGGAGAAGTTGAATAGGTTAGGCCTGTACTCACTGGAGTTTAGAAGAACGAGAGACAACCTGATTGAAACATATAAGATTCGTAGGGGGCTTGACAGGGTAGGTGCTGAGAGGTTGCTTCCCTCTGTGGGAGAGTCCAGGACCAGAGGGCATAATCTCAGAGTAAGGGGCTGACCATTTAAGACAGAGATGCGGAGAAATTTCTTCTCTCAGAGGGCTGTAAATCTGTGGAATTCTTTACCACAGAGGGTTGTAGAGGCTGGGTCGTTAAGTATATTCAAGGCTGAGATAGGCAAATTTTTAATCAGTAAGAGAATCAAGGGTTATGGGGAAAAGGCAGGAAAGTGGAGTTAAGGATTATCAGATCAGCCATGAACTCATTGAATGGCAGAGCAGACTCGATGTGCCGAATGGCCTACTTCTGCTCCTACATCTTATGGTCTTTTGATAATGGGGGATTCAGTGATGGTAATAACATTGAACGTCAAGGGGTGATGGTTAGATTCTCTGTTGTTGGAGATGGTCAGTGCCTGGCACTTGTGTGGTGCGAATGTTACTTGCCACTTGAGGGAGAGTTGCGCATTGTCAGCCTCACTCTCTCATCCTGATCTATCTTGGTCCAGTGGCTAAACGAGTCTGGATGGCTGGTGATAGATCCAGATGCAGCGAGTGACCAGGATGTCTTCTGTGTCTTGTTGAGGTCTGCGTGTACCAAACACAATGCTGACCCATCTTCAAGATCTTAGATTGGTCTCATTTGCCCAGTCCGCCAGAATCAGTCCTCACATGCTCAGGTAGACAAATCCCTAAATCACTGATGGTAGGAGATCGATGGCTGCCCTAACCTGGTTTGGCACAGCCTTCAAAATGGTTTGCCAAGGACAGTGGCCACAGGTGAGCGTTAGGTGAAGGTGAGGACCAAGAGCCACTCCAAAGAGTATGGCAAGCCCATTTGTGAGAGGTATTACCTCTCTCTTACATGCCCAAAAGTATAAAAAAACGGTAGAGTGGAAAAAAGCAGAGAGGGAAACAACAGGAGTGTTGAGTACGCAAAATGTGCTAACCACATCAGAATCATAGAGATGCCCTCTTTCCAGCAGAACATTGTGCAACTGAGAGGATTAGAGGTGGAGGATGACTGAGACACTCATCAAGCAATGGCAGATGAGGACAGCATAGAAGAAAAGCAGTAGGAGGGCAAAGAGTACCAATAAAATGGAGACCCATTGCCAGACCAACCATGTGCATTGCTGCAGGGGTTCCCTATTAGCTCAAATGTTCAGCTAGTGGTGACTCACACAGGAAAAAATAAAAGATGAAATCCTATAACGTGCTCCCCTTTCTTTTGCACAAAACAACACTTTAAGCACTCAAACACCCACAGCATATCTACCCAATGTGTACCAACACGTATTGTCATTCATCACAAAACAAGTGGAAGGGAAAGTTGGACGTAATTAATGGGCAAGTCATAGCAGTGATGCTAATCAACAAATTTCATGTGCCATTATGACAAAGGGAAACTTAACAGCATAATAATTTGTCAAATGCCCATCTGCATACCTTTGGTAAATTAATATTACTTTAACTTACTACCACTTCTATGTGATGTTTCTCATCTGGTTTCAGCAGAGGTAGAAATGGGTGTTTGGGCTTTTGGCCTATGAGTTTGGAGCCCCTGTGAGTGCCATTAAAGACTGCTGCACCTCTGCAGTGCAGACTTGGCCATCACAAGATGAGTCAGCATGCTGGAACAGGCTGAGGACAGCACAGGAGAAATGGGAGCACTTTGAATTGAGCTCCCACTTCGATGTTTTCTTTCTCCATCATCCCTCTCCCGGGCCAACACTCCTGAGAGCAATTTGCTGAAGTTCTGTGACGTATTGTAAGCTCATATATAAGGAATCTATTGTCTTGTTTAAGGTGGCACCTCCTGCATGGCTATGGCACTGCCTACATTGACTCATTTGACAGTCATACTTGGGGCTGCACAGAGACACCACTCTGCCCATGGCAGGCATACTTGCAATTATCTGGGCCACTATTGTTGGAATAGGATTCTTCCATCCTGTCCACTATTGTGGAGAGTGTGTATGACATATTTTTCAGTACCTCACAAAATAGGTGCTGTACATCTTTCATTCTACTTCTCAATATTGGTCCCCGGGATTAAGCATCTGTGTACAGGGAATCGTCACAGCTGTCCCTGCAAACATAGTCGATTTGTGCTCTCTTGTGAATTGTGAATCACTAAGCAAAAACACAACTAACTGACTTAAATGAATTCACCAAGGTGCAAGTATTTGCATTGTATATGGCTGTATGTTCTGTCATGGTGTACTCTCAGAAGGCATGAGGTCTTCTGGGCATCATCATTATACATGCTCAGCAACTCTTGTTCTAGGTGTGAAGGCCTGGAAACCAATGAAAGGGATATGAATTAGTTGTGGGAAATCAGTAATCTTACCAGCCAGGATACTATGGCTTTTAGTTTATTTCCATTCTTTCATTGGATGTGAGCATCGCTGGCTAGGCCAGCATTTATTGCCCATCGTTAATTGCCCTCAAGAAGGTGGTGGTGAGATGCCTTCTTGAACCACTGAAATCTACCTGGTGTAGGTACATACAGTGCTGTTAGGAAGGAATTCCAAGTTTTTCACCCAGCAACAGTGAAGGAACAACGATTATAGCTTCAAGTCAGATTGTTATGTGGTTTCGAGGGGAACTTGTAGGAACATAGGAACAGGAGAAGGCCATTCAGCCTGTCGAGCCTGTTCTGCCATTCAATGTGATCATGGCTGATCGAATACTTCAATGCCTTTTACCCACACTATCCCCATAACCCTTTACGTTATTGTTAATCAGAACCTATCAGTCTCTACCTTAAACATACTCAATGACTGAGCTTCCATGGCACTCTGAGGTAGAGAATTCCAAAGCTTCATAACCTTATGAGTAAAGAAATTTCTCCTCATCTCAGTCCTAAGTGGCTTCCCCTTATTTTGAAATTGTGTCCCCTGGTTCTAGACTGCCCAACCAGGGAAAACATCTTACCTGCATCTACCCTGTCTATTCCTTTAAGTATTTTGTAGGTTTCAATGAGATCACCTTTCATTCTTCGAAATTCTAGAGCATACAGGCCCAGTTTGCCCAATCTCTCTTCATAAGACAGTTTCGCCGTCCCCGGAACAAGTCTGGTGAACCTGCGTTGCACTCCCTCTATGGCAATATATCCTTTCTGTGGTAAGGGGACCAAAACTGCACACACTACTCCAGGTGTGGTCTAACCAAGCTTCTATACAATTGAAGCAAGACTTCACTACTCCTATACTCAAATCCTTTTGCGATAAAGGCTAGCATTCCATTTGCCTTCCCAATTGCTTGCTGCACATGCATGTTAGGCTTCAGTGATTTATGGACAAGGACACCCAGGTTTCTTTGTACATCTACACTTTCTAATCTCTTATCATTTAGGGAATACTCTGCCCATCTGTTCCTTCTACCAAAGTGGATAAGTGTAGGTGGTGGTGTTCCCATCCATCTGCTGCCCTTGTCCTTCTAGATGGTAGAGGTTGTGAGTTTGGAAGGTCCTGTCAAAGAAGGCTTGGTGAGTTGCTGCAGTGCACCTTGTAGATGACATACACTGCTGCCTTGCAGACGATGGACAGGCTTTGGGGAGTCAGGAAGTGAGTTAAATGCCGCAGAATTCCCAGCCTCTGACCTCTCAGTAGTTCAGTCATTGATGAAATAGTGCGTCAGTTATTTGTAATTCTGTCACCAAGCATCAGTGAGTCATCTAATGTACTCACTTTTCCTTACTTTTCATTAAACCAATTTTTACATTGCATCTGAGATCAGGGCAGAATTCTGCTGCTCACCTCAACCAGCACCTACCACACAGTGTTGGCCTGAAAATTTGCTTATACAAATTTGGAATCGTAACTCGTTTTAACTCTACGGAACTTAACATAAGCAAGGTAATGCAGCTGTTTCTTTAAAAGAGAATGCAATTGATTTCAGGTTATCTGAAAATGAGTATTATGACAGTTTCTCTAATGTTGCTAAAGTGCTTTTTAACATCCAAAGTATTTAATCACTTAGCTGAGTACATGTTTTCTTATTTCTGTGCCACAGAAGGCTTATTTTCATCCAACACTGACTTAGCTATTGAATTAAAATATGACTATGTAGTGTACAGTTTGTTTGAAGTTCAATGCCTATCACATCCTCCTCCTATTGCTTTTCTTTAGTTTTGGGGAAAATCCGAAGTGCAATTGGAAGTGCTCAGCTCTTAATGTCCCAGAAGTTCCAACAATTCAGTGGACTATGTGAAGAAAACATGGTATGTGAATATTGCCTTAATCTGCATTCCATCACTTTTGTTCTGGCCAAATTACTGTAACCATGACAGCACTGATTCACCCTAACAGTGAATGACCTGAATCGTTTTACCTCCAATTAGTTTTTTTTCACTGGTATAGCAAAATCCATCAAAACCAAAATCTAATAGAAAAAAAAATGCATACATGTGTGTGTCTGTGCATGCATTCTTAGAAAATAAAATAAGTGCCAACCTTCACATTCTTTTCCTGCTGTGCACAGAATCCGAATGCTTGTCCTCGACTAACCTCCCAAGACTTGGCAGGATTTTGGGACATGTTGCAATTGTCTATTGAAAATGTCAGTATGAAATTTGATGAGCTGCATCAACTGAAGGCAAACAATTGGAAGCAGGTGGAACTTCGTGAAAAGAAGGTACCCAGGATATTCCAGATAAACCAATACAAAATGCACTTCTCTAAGCTACGGTGTTGTCAAGTTATTTCTGTAATGCCTTAGTGGTTTCACAGTTCCGTTTTGGGTGACAATTATAATGGATGTCAAAATCAGAACAAATTCTGTGACCAATAATTCCATAAAATGCGTTGTACCTCAAGCATCGTCTTGTCAAGCAATGCTGTGAAATGGAATTTTAAAGAATATTTTGGAGTGTTCCACTACTGCATAGACTGAAATCAGTTACTTCAGCATAGATCACAAATCAAACTGTATGGGGGTTAATTTTCATCTTCATCACTAAGGGAAATGAATATCTGAATAATGGGCTGCCTCCAGAGATAAGAGTGTTTCAGGCACAGACAAGGTATATTCCCATGAAGTGGAAAGGCAGGGCAAACAAATCCAGAGCTCCATGGATGACAAAACAGATAGAGATTAAGTTGTAGAAGAAAAGGTGTGCTTATGACAGATGTCAGACAAACAATACAACCGAGAACCAGGCTGAATATACAACGTTCAGAGGGGAAGTGAAAAAGCATATAAAAGAAACAAAGAGTATGAAGAGTCTAGCCTCTAATGTAAAAGAGTATCGAAAAGTCTTCTATAGGCATATAAGTAGTAAAATGGTGGGAAAAGGAGGAGTGGGGCAATTAGGGACCAAAGAGGGAGCTTACGCATAGAGGAAGGGGGTATAGCTGAGGTACTAAATGAATACTTTGCACCTGTCCTTACTAAGGAACAAGCTGCTGAGCAGGTCATGGTGAAAAAGGAGATATTTCAGACACTTGAAGCATTTAAAATTGACAAGGAGGAGGTATTGGATAGGCTGTCTATGCCTAGAATTGATAAGACACCAGGGCCAGATGGCATACGTCCAAGAATACTGAGGGAAGTGAGCGTGCAAATTGCACAAGCACTGGCCATAATTCTCCAGTTTTCCTTAGACTCAGGGGTGGTGCCAGAGAACTGGAGAATTGCAAATGTTACCCCCTTGTTCAAAAAGGATGTTAAGATAAGCCCAGCATCTACAGGCCGGTCGGGAGCTACCAGAAACGATAATTTGGAACAAAATTAATTGTCATTCAGACAAATGCAGATTAATTAAAGAAAGCCAGCACAGATTTGTTAAGGGAAAATCATGTTTAACTAACTTGCTGGAGTTCTTTAATGAGGTAACAGAGAGGGTTGACCAAGATAATTTTGTACATGGACTTTGAAGGCATTTGATAAAGTACCACACAACAGACTTGTGGACAAAGTTATAGCTCATGGAATAATAGGGACAGTAGCAACATAGATGCAAAACTAGCTGAGTGAGACAGGAAACAGTAGTGATTAATGGATGTTTTCTGGACTGGAGGAAGGTTTGTGGTGAAGGTCCCCAAGGGTTAGTGTTGGGACCCTTGCCCTTCCTGATATATGTATATTAATGACATAGACCTTGGGGTACAGGGCACAATTTCAAAATTTGCGGATGATACAAAGCTTAGAAACATTGTGAACTGTGAAGAGGATAGTGTAGAACTTCAAAAGAATGTAGAGAGGTTGGTGGAATGGGCAGACAAGTGGCAAATGAAACTTAATACAGAGAAGTGTGAAGTGATTCATTTTGGTAGGAAGAATGCAGAGAGACAATATAAAATAAATGGTACAAATCTACAGAGGGTGCAGGAGCAGAGGACATGGATGTATATGCGCATAAATTATTGAAGGTGGCAGAACAGGTTGAGAGAGTGGTTAATAAAGCATACAGCATCCGAGACTTTATTAATAGGCGCATAGAGTATAAAATCTTGGAAGTTATGTTAAACTTTTGTAGAACACAAGCTCAGCCTCAACTGGAGTAGTGTGTCCAGCACTGGGCGTCACACTTTAGGAAAGATGTGAAGGCATTAGAGAGATTGTAGAAAAGATTCACAAGAATAGTCCCAAATATGAGGAACTTCAGTTATGTAGTTAGATTGGAGAAGTTGAGACTGTTTTCCTTGAAGAAGAGAAGGTAGTGAGCAGATTTGATATAGGTATTCAAAATCATGAGGGTTCTGGATAGAGCAAATAGAGAAAATTTGTTCTCATTGGTGGAAGGATCGAGCACAAGAAGGCACAGATTTAAGGCAATTGGCAAAAGAAGCAATGGCAACATGAAAAAAATCATTTTTATGCAGTGAGTGGTTAGGATCTGGAATGCACTGCATGAGAGTGCAGCAGAGGTAGGTTCAATCAAGACATTACAGAAGTAATTGGATTACTATCTGAAAAGGAAGAATGTGCAGGGCTATGGGGAGAAGGCAGGGAGTAGCACTGGGATAAATTGTTCCTACGGAGAACCGGCACAGGCACGGCGGGTTGAATGGCCTCCTTCTGTGCTGTAACAATTCTCCAGCGTGCCTAAAACAAGTGTTGGGCCTCTTAGATATGTAAATGTGGGTCAAGCACCTGTTTTAGGCACCCTTGTTAAAATTGGAAGTGTTGAGTAGAGGAGGCAGTGCAAAGCCCTTATGCACGGTTTTATCACCTTGTGCTGGACTCCTGCTCTGCTCCCTTTGCAGGCCTACCTAATTCTACCACATATAAAGGACATTTTTTAATTAATTCATGGGATCTGTGCATTGCTAGCAAGGCCAGCATTATCCACCCCTACCTGTTGCTGAGCCAGCTTCATGAACTGTCGCAGTCCATGTGGTGAAGGTTCTCCAAAAGTGCTGTTAATTTGGGAGTTCCAGGATCTTGACCCAGCAACCATGAAGGAACAGTGATGTGTGTCCTGTTAAGATGGTATATGACTTGAAGGGGAATGTGAGGCCACGATTATATCAGCCATGATCTTATTGAATGGTGGCGAATTTTTGAGGGGCCGAATGGCCTGCTCCTGTTTCGTCTTTTGTTTGCTTGCTCATGATGCCATGAGATTTCCTGGGGTCCACATTCAATGTTGAGAATTTCAGTGGCAAATCCTACTGTGTACCATTGTGTCGCCGTCATCGCTGATTGGTCTGTACAGTTCGCATGTCCTGTTCCATTTGGAGGGCAGATCCAGAGATGATGATGGAGGAATGTGAGAGGTGATATAATTTTATAAGACTATGTCAGGCTGTTGCTTGACTACACTTTGGGACAGCTCTCCCAACTTTGGCAGAACTTCCCAATGTCAATGAGAAAGACTTTGCAGAGTCATCTGGGTTGGGTGTGCTTTTGTCACATTTTTAAAAATGTATTTGTTCACAGGATGTGGGCATCAATGGCTAGGCCAGCATTTATTGCCCATCTCTAATTGCCCTTGAGAAGATGGTGGTGAGATGCCTTCTTGAACCGCTGCAGTCCATTTATATGTCTGATGTAGACATTGCTTGACCCAGAGCCAATGTAGGTCAGCAAGTACAGGGGTGATTGTGGAATGGGACTTGCTGTGAGTTGAGACAGAGTTTTCGATTACCTTAAGTTTCCAGAGGATTGAAAGAGGGAGGCCAGCCAGATATGCGTTGGAATAGTCAAGTCTATAGGTAACGAAGGCATGGATGAGGCATAGATAACTTAGATAGTTGGACTTTTACAACAATCTTTTAGTTTCATCATCATTGTTACTACTGATAAAAGATTTTTATTCCAGATTTGTTTGTTTGCTTATCTGCACATTCTCTGGTACTCCAACAACTCATTCTGCACCCCACTGCACCAAAAATAGCAGTTGTTTCTTACACCATATTTCTGCCTCCTGCTGTTTCTCCTAAAACATCCTTTTGGCCCTCTGCTTTTAACAAGCTTTAACCTCCCTCCTGACCCTCTTCCTTTCTCCTGCCACCCCCATCCAGCCCCCCATTCAGTATCGATTTCCCTGTGAAGTGCCCTGAGGCATCTCTGAGTAAAAGTGAAGTGTAAACAGTTGTTCTACAACACTGCACAACCTCTGCAACACCACAAGGACCCATTCAGAAGGGCGAAAAACTACAAAGTGTTCAAAGCAGTTATTACTCTGCACAGGAATACCAGATAGGACCTTCATTTTTTTTTTGAAAGAATAGTTAGTGATTCATGGGCTTTTTAAAGACTTTGTTTATTTATTATTTTATATTTATGGCTGCCCTACATTTCAAGATATTTGTAGCCTTTCATTGTTAATGTTTATATTGATGCCTTGCCTATAAATGACGGACAAAGAGTTTCCCTCCTGCCAATTCAGTTCACATCGAGGTATTTAATTAAAATAAATTATTATGCTGGTGTACTGACCTCCCAAATAATATGTAGAAGTGACAAAATATAGCACACTCACTGCTGTTGCTCATAATCAATGGGCCTAAACTTCCTCGGAGTGGCAGTCAGCATCGGATTGCCACTCTGCTCCCAGTTTCCTACCCGAAAAACCTGTTTCACCCGACCTTCCGACTCAGCCCAGGTCCTAGTGTCGAGTGCAGCCTGGCCAAGTCAAGGAAACCACGCCCTCCTTTTACAGCTCTAGCTGCCGTAAAGCAGGTAAGTTAAAGGTGCATTCAAGTTTAAAGGTCCTTGAAAGGCCAGGGAGAAGTGTATAAGGTAAATGGGTAGGATTTGGGGTGTGGTGGGGGGTTTAGTCTCGGGAGCATTGGGAAGGTCGGTTCAAGCCTCTGGGGTTGGAGGGGGAGGGGAAAGGGTATTGGGTCTGGCCTCAGGGTGGTTGGGGGTGGTCCGGCCTCGGGGGAGGGGGAGGTTAGGTCGGGTCGGCTTCGGGGTGGGGGGGATGTGGGATGAGAGTCAGGCCAGGCGGAGGGGAAGGGAGTGTGAGTCAGGCCTGGCAGGACGGCTGGGGTGGGGGGTGGGGAAGAAGAGTCCCCGTTGTGATGGGGGGGGGGTCCCGTGGGTTGGGGAGTTCCTGTCGGGTGGTGTAGTCCCTTGAAGGTGGGGGAGTCCGATGTTGGGGGATGGGGGAGAGGTGAGCAGAGTGGAGGGAGACCCCTGGGGTTTTGGAGGGGTGGGAACATCCCCTTGGGGAGGGTGGGGGAGACCTTTCGGGGGTGGGGTGTCCTGTGGGGAAGGTTGGTGTGCATCTGTGCCTTTAGAACAAGACAGAAGTTTGAAGAGGTTTTAATTTTTCTAACTTTTTCTGTGTAACTATTGGTGTACCCAGTCGGAACCATTCGAAGTTTGCTATTTAAATCACATTTTCAGACGGTTCCCAGTACAGGGCAATTGCCCAGGGTAGTTTGCACTTCTGGGCAATTGCAGTGCACACCTTACCTGGGAACTTCTGAAGGGGATTCCCCAGCACATCTTTGGGATACGGCCCCAATATGATGCCCTGGAGCACACAAGTTACGGCTCAATACGTTTATGTCAACTCATGTAAAATCATGTAACCTCATGATTATCCTGCCATCCTAGTGACATTCTATGATTCACAAACAAAAAAATGGAAAACATAATTTTACTATTCTCGTGATGTTATTGTAATTTTGCTGTAATTTGAGTTGCACTGAAGCATACAGACCAAGAAGGTCCCTCCCAGCCTTAACCCTCATCTGCGCTGAGTTAGCAATGAAACTAGTGAGACACTACAATTGGCACTAGTATCCCTGGGCTTGGCAGGGGGGAAATATAGCCAAGGCTCCTGCTTCTAATTGTTATTCAATGATCCTGGTTGAAAGTACACATCAGGAGATTGAGTAAGGGCAGAATTGCGCTCAGCTGTAATGTCCCCCGCACCCCCCTCCCCCCCCACCATGGTTGAATGCTTTTCCAATATTTATAAATATTCAGACTGTGATATTTAAATAAAATGATGTAGCAGATTGCTTCATGTGTATGTGAAACATTGCCCAGGTATGGAGCTGGGGGAAGAGGAAGAAAATGGGATGGAAATAATTTGCTTTTAAAACAAAGGTTAAAAAAATTGTCTCTCTAATTAATGTCAGATTTCTTCAGCCAAGACACAAAAGGATTTAATCCCAGTCAAACATTAATAGCTAGTGAATAGTGGTATTATACTGAGCTATTTAGATGTCACTGTATTGTATTTTAGATGAACAGTACATTAGCAGCTCAAAGCATGAGAAATGTGACCACTTGTCTACATCTTGAGAAGGAAATGGCATGGCTAAGTAATTTACATATACTTTTAGATGTAAAGTACTTACCAAGATGGTCCATGTATTTGAAAAATAGAAACTTCCCTTTGTTGCTCTGGATCCCACCTCAAAAGAATGCTCTCTGCCAACAGCAGGAAAGTAAAAATCATATCTTTCTCTTGTACAGTAGGATATAAGCATTTTATGATGATTCTTATCACCGTTCACGTTGTTAGCTTCTGCTGTATCCTTGTTCCACAGCTGAGTTTGCAGAAGTTGATCACTAGTAGGAGTATATAAAAAGCAAAACACTGCAGATGCTGGAAATCTGTCATAAAAACAGAAAAGCTTTGCAGATCAGGCAACATCTGTGGAGAAAGAAACACGGGTCTGAATTTTCACAGTGAGGCTTTCCTTCTTAATGAAAATAGTGCCAGAGACCCGAATCTGGAAGTCATGCCCCCTGCCCCCCCAACCCAACCCCACGATTTTAGCAGGAGGGGGATTGGGGATGCGTTCTAATTTTCACATCTGTGGTTAATGGAGGCAACTGCATATGTTAAAGTGCAGCTGCCTCTGTCAAAAAGGGTTTTTGCTGGTGGGATGTCCAAAACACAATTTGTGCACTTTAGATCTGGTAGGAGGGCTAAACTTACTGGAGTTCTTTGGAGAGGTAGGGTATTTTTTTGGAGAGGTAAGTTGCCCTTTTGGATATGGTCCCAAGACACCTTTGGGAGAGGTCAGGTGCTCTTTGGGATTGTTAAAATCAGACATGAATGTGCGTGAAAAGTACATAACCTCCTTGGAACTGTCAGGCTCATGGAGCTGTCAAGAGAGTGGGCAACAGTTGTCAAAGGGTATTGTCAAGCTATCAAGAAATTTAAGTCTCCTGCTATATAAATATTTGAAAAAAAACAGGCTGCAGTGTTTTAAAAAATCAGTGCTTACTTTTTCACTCTGTCTGTTGACATGCACCTGAGGATTATCAATTCAGGATGATTTTGCTGCATGACTGACTTCACAGCCTATCATTATCACAGCGGGGTGCCTGTCAGTTCACAATTTTATTGACAGCACCAAGTGCTTTTAAAGTCTTTGAAGTGGCACTTTGAATACAAATGCTTGTTTTTATAAGGGATTAAAGGGAGTTAAAAAGAGTGAATGGATTTTTATCAATGAGAATGTTTTTTTAAAAAATAGTGAATTCATCAATAGACAATTAAGAACTTTATCTAATCTCAGCATAGGTCCTGAGGTCTGCCCATGTTGGATTCTGGGTGAGTTGACATGGAGAATGTAAGGGCAAAGGGTGGTGGTGATGGACATGAGTTGGAATGAGTTGGCACTAAATTGGTAAAGGGGCTGTAAAGGGTCATGGCAATGGTGAAGGGGCATGGGTTGGCATGGAGGCTATGACCGGCCATGGGCAGTGGCTTGGGGGCATGAGGTGGTATGGATTGGCATAGATGGGACATGGGTGCGTGGGGGTGGGGTGAGGGCTGGAGAGCTGTTTTTTTTTTTCTTTTCATAGCTCAACAAGTGCAGGAGCACCTCGGCTAGCCTTTTGCCCCAGCCCATCTCTGCACCCAGCAGTCACCAAACCCTTTCCAGAGGTAGCAACCATGATTCCCATTTTCATCCAATTCCTGAAAACGAAATCTGAACTTCCGGAGCACTTTATCATGGGTTGGGTCTGCAGAGCCGGGATTTGTCCCGACTCTGCGCTTCTGACGTTGGAGCGAAAATTCAGGCCAAAGGATTAACATTTCAAGTTGATAACTTCTTATTAATGTTTAAGCTTGTTGACCATTCACTGAGCTTTGACAACAACTTGTATTTATATAATACCTATAACATAGTAAAACATACCAAACTGCTTCACAGGGCCATTATTAAAAATAATTTGACACTGAGTCACACATGGGCCTGAATTTTTCAGGTGGTGGGTGGGGGCAGTCATGGAGCCGATCGCTGCCCGTGATTGGCTCCATGCCACCATTTTATGTGGACGGGCCAATTAAGGCCCGTCCAGCATAATATGTGAGCTGTAGCACTCAATGCTACCTGTGCGGGAGGAGGGAGAGTCGGGGCCAGCGCTCTTTCGCGCATGCATGCGAAAGAGCGCTTCAACCTGAGGCATGGAGCTGATTGAATTGATGTTCAAATAATTAAATAAATGGTTGAAAAATGTATTTAAACATGTCGCCTCATGTGACATGTTTTTATATTTAGGGAAAAAATTTTATTTATTTAATAAAAACTTTAGGAAACCTTATCCCGCTTATGGATGAAGTTTCCTAAAACATACGAAGGCCACTTGGCCTTTTCGCCTGCCCGCCAACCTTAAGGTTGGATGGGCAGCATTACCAATGACATCAATTACTTTCTTAATGGCCTTAATGAGCCATTTACATATCAGCAGGCACACAACCGACTCCGGCGCGCCCGCCAAACGAAATATCGCGGGACTGCGCGATGACGTCAGGACGCATGCTCGACATCATCGCGCGTCATTTTACGTCTCGGCATGTTGGGCCCGCCCCCACACCCCGACTGAAAAACCCTGCCCATGGAGCTATTATGGCAAATGCCCAAAAGTTTGGTCAAAGGGATAGGTTTTGATGTGCATCTTAAAAGAGATGGAGAGGTTTTGTGAGGTAATTCCAAAGTAAAGACCTTGGCAATTGAAGACACAGCTGCCAGTGGGGTGGAGTAATTAAAATCTAGGGTGCTCAAGAAACCAGAATTGGAGGAACGCAGATATCTCAGAGGATCATAAGACTGGAGGTTCTTAACAGAGATGGGGAGGAATGAGGCCATGGAGAGATTTGAAAACAGATACGAGAATTTTAAAATCGAGGGATTGCTTAGCCGGAAGCCAATATAGATGAGCAACTAGTGGGTTGATGACTGAATGGCACTTGGTGCAAGTTAGGACGTGGACAACAGAGTTTTGGATGCCCTCAACTTTACAGAGGGTAGAACATGGGAGGCCAGCTAGGACTGGATTGAAATGATTAAGTCTAGAGACTTGGTTGACTCATGGTTGAGCTGATGGAACAGTGTTGTGCAATGTTTTGGAGGTGGATTTTGGTGGTTTTGGTCATGGTGCAGATATGGAATCGAAACCTCGTCTCAGAGTCAAACACTCTGGTTCAGCCTCAGCAAGTTGCCAGTCAGAGGAGTGGAGTCAGTGACTAAGAACGGAATTTGTGACACGTCCCAAAAACAATGGCATCTCTCTTTCCAATCTTTACTTGGAAAAAAATTCTGCTCTTCCAGTACTGGATGTCAGACAGGTAGTTGAGAAAGGTGGTGGTGAGGTAGAGCTGAGTGTCACCAGAGTACATGTGGAAACTAATGCTGTGTTTTTGGATGATATGGCTAGGAGCAGCATGTAGATGAGAAATAGGAGGGAACTAGATCCTTGGGGAACACCAGAGATAGCAGGTGGGGGTGGGAAGAGAAACCATAACCCTTTGTTTCTCACTCCACAGATGCTGCTTGGTCTGCAGAATGTTTCCTGAATCTTCTGGTATTTTTTATTTGTAAGAGTAAAGTACTACAGTTAGCATCATCATTTCCTTGGGCTGGGGTTGGGAAGAGTTAGTTAGTGTTCCTATACTTGATTGTGACCAGGTAGCTGATGTTGGATCATATTTGGTTGTAATAGATAAAGACAGCAAAATTTGGTTGAGTTGAGATTTTCCCCCGTCCCTGACAGTCACGGTGTAGATTGCACTTGGGCGAGCAGCCATTTAGGCAAGCTATTATCCAGTTGGTAGTACTGTACCCATGGAACCAGACCAAGTTAGGAGAGGAGAGAAAGAATCCTAGTGTTATAGAGCTGCAGCTCCAAAGCAATAATTCTGAATAGGAAAAGAACAAACTTCTATTTACACAGCTCATTTCAGAACCTCAGGGTATCCCAGAGCACATTACAGCCTGTTAACTACCTTTGAAATGTAGTCACTGTTGTAATGTAACGGCAGTCAATTTTTGTACAGCAAGATCCCACAATAATAAAAGAGACACATGAGTGGATACCCTCTTTTAGTATTGTTGATTGAGAGATAAATATTGGTCAAGGTACTGGGCGAACTCCTTTGCTCTTCAAATAATGCTATGGGCTTATTTACATCCACCTGAGGTGCCAAACGGGGCCTCAGTTTAACGTGTCATCTGATAGCTACCATTCTCAACAAGTAGTACGGCACCACACTGAAGTGTCAACCTGGATTATGTGCTCAAATTTCTGGAATAGGGCTTGAAACCACAATAATCTGACTCAGAGAGCTACCACTGAGCTAAGGTTGAGTTTAAACACGTAATTAAGAAACGTGACAAATAGTCTGATCACATAATGCTCAAGTTCGTTTGCTTAACTGTAAAATACTATTTCTGACTTAACTCTTGCTTCCTGAGAATCTGAAGTTGAATACAAGGCTGCAGAGCTATAAGAACATTCTGTTCTTTATTCTTCCTCCCTTTCTTGAGATATCATATTGATATGGTGTAACTGGGCACCAGAGAGAAAGATAATTGCTGTGTGAATTGGTGATATGGCGGTGTTGATTTTTGCTCCATAAAACTTGAGTAATTTTTGATAATGACTTGATACGTTTTCTTAAAAAAATGACAGCAACAATGTTGCCAGGTGCTGTATGCATCTAATAATTGTGTGAAATAGCGTGGTTTGTGATTTGTTGCACCTAGCTGAAGAACAGAACCGTTTCTATGTCACTCACATACTACTGTATTTCTTACTGCAGGAGAAAAGAATTCCCCCTCCCGTGCCAAAGAAACCACCAAAGGGTCAAGTACCCCTCAAACGTGAAAAATCGCTGGAAGCCACAGAGAAACAAAGGCAGGAGGCACGGAAGCGCCTGATGGCAGCCAAACGAGCTGCATCTGTGAGACAGAACTCTGCCACAGAGAGTGCGGACAGCATTGAGATCTATATCCCAGAGGCCCAGACCAGACTATAAGCCACACTGGATAGTAACTGTGATAACTTTACAATCACAGAGCGGGTTGTTTGTAACATATTCATGTTACAGGTTCATTAGAGATACAACCAAGTGTTTGTATCCCTTCAAGCCCCATTGGAGCATTAAAAATCAGGACAGTTATGAGCAGGTGTGGCATTCTTAATAAACCCAGGAAAAGGATTGTAAACTGCTCTAACATATTCTACCATTAATGTAGCTACATAAAATACTTGCTAACTGCCATGTCATTTGCATGGCTTCACATTAATTGTTGTTGCTGTTGCATTTTTGTAATTTCTGTATTCTGGCTCCATTGAATCATCCACATATACAGTTAAGTTTCAACTACTGATGGTAGTTTAAATACAATTAAGAAAAACGTTAAAATTTATGTGTGCACAGCAATAGAAAACACTTTAATACTGCTGAAAGGTCTTTTGGGAAATTGATGTCTTCCTAAGCATAGATGTTAGAATGTAGGACCAAGATTAATTATTTCAGAATAGATGAATACATAACTCTTAACACCTCACACTTTTATAACTGGATTTTGACAGCAGTGAACCATAAATGTACGAACAGCACTATGAACAAAGGGCAAGGAACATTGTCATTTGTTCTTTGAAGTGCACAACCTTCAGAAACTACATGCATTCACAAGCACAGGGGTTAACAGCGATGCATTAAACAAAAACTAAAATCTTGAATGGCAGATTTTAAAGATGTCCCATGGATTGTCCATCTGCTCAAGCAGTTGTTACAAAAGGTCAGTAATGGCTGGGAAAGAGGATCTTTTTATAATGAGCGAAATGGGATAGTTGCAGGCAACTCGTTAGATAAATTGAGTAAATGAAAGCCATGAGTAAAATGGGCTTCCTAATCTTTGTGTTCCCTAGTTCCATGTAAATTCAAGAATAGCACTGGAGTGCTTCTTTCTGTACTTTTTAATTGGCAGTAGTTTGGTAAGAGCATATGGAAATGGGAAAATCTATGAGATAAACATGTCATTGTAAATGAGTCATTTGGGTGATGCAGTAAATATACAGTGTATACTTTTGAAAGGTATTGCCAATCATGGTTATGATGTTTATTTACAGAGGAGGGGGTTTGCTTCTGAAATTCACCAGATAAGGGCTAGTGATTATTTGCCGTATCTTGAGAACAAACTGATCTGATCCTATCAGGTGTCTGACATTTTTTTAACTGAGTCTTTTATCAATTTCCCTTTGATCTATAATGTCCAATACTTCACTGTTACGATTTGTACATGCTTTTGATTGAAATGTGTCCAATGATGTAGCTGCTAGAGTAAAATTACCAGTTATAAGTAATGTACTTTTGTCAGTGTGCTAAGCTCTTTCATTTTCTATTATTACACTTTAAAAAACTTGGAGACCTGGGCTGGTAATGCATTACCTAAATGCATTAATCTGTGCCTATTATAAATATATATATACATATGTGATATGAAAATAATTTCTTTTTTTTAAAAAAACAAGTATGTGTTTTTGTCTAGACAGAAATGTTTCCCCTCATTCTCTCTGCTCTCCTCCCAAACCCTGAAAACACGTGGTTTGCTCAGAGTTATTGGGTAAGAGAACCTATGTTAAATGTTCATTGTACAGCATCACTATTCAATCACCTGGAAACAGTCATATGAAATTTTAAAACCTACAATGTTCGTTTGTGGTGAACCTTTACTGTGAATTTGGAGGACAACATACCTGAACAATTTGTTGGAAAATGGTACTTCCTGTATCTCCATTGGTGGCATTTCCTTGTTCTCTGCACTTGTGGCCTAAATAATTGGCTTTAGCCTCTCTCACAACTTTCTATCCACCTGGGCTTAATAGAGCAATATATGGATGTCACCCTGCACTCCTTTTTTTAATACAAGTATGAATCAGTAGAACTGTTCTACCAGAATACATTGATTGCTTGTGAAAGTCAGTAACTGTGAATGATGTTACTTCCCACAGCGTATGGAAAAAAAAAGTAAATTATTTGTGTGACCAAGATTAAAAGCTTGTGGCAACTGGGCCCAATAAAACTCCCTAACTATGTATCCCACCACTGGTCAGATTTCAAGATGAATGGTATATTTAAAAGTTGTTAAATTTTTGTTACCTCATTTATATTTATTGTTTAAATGGAATCCTTAACTTATCAATGACTAAAGAGATTTTTCTGTAATTCACATTAATAGGAGTATGGGATACTGAATAGAAAGCAAATTACCAGAGAAACCTGAGATGGATTCCCACTCTAATTTCAAAATAGTTTGTGCAATGGTAGTGTTTAATTATTCAAATGAAGTTTTCTGTAAATAATTGGATGTTTCCCATGATGTAAAAAAAATTACTTAATTAAAATGATGTACACTTACATTCCTGAGTTATGTGTTGTCTGAAACCCTTTTTCATTCTAATCTTCTGTCTTGTTCTGAAGGCATGGACTTCATGGAGTGCTACTATAGGCATTGGCAGGAATTCAGGCCCTCCCTTAAGTGACCATTCTGCCTGCACATCATTAGATAATGATGATCAGCAGGCTATTTAACCAGAAATGACAAGACAACTGAACCCCCACCTGGCACCCAACAGCTATTTTCCAGCAGGCATCAGAGGATACCAATCAGAAAGGAATACTCATACTGATTTTTCCCTTCCTTTGCTAAAAGGGGCAAATGCAAACTGCAGCACTATTGACCCTGATGCATATGAGTCAAGCCTGGTCTCTGTGTGTCTTAGTATAGAGTATAATGTCGGGAAGTGTGAATTTATTCACTTTGGTCATAAGAATAGAAAAGCAGAATATTTTTTAAAGGTGTGAAAGATGTGTTTATGTGCAAAGAGACTTGGGTGTGCCCATATGAACGCAGAAAGTTAGCATGCAGGTGAAGCAAGCAATAAGAAAGATAAATGGCACGTTGGCTTTATTGTAAGGGGATTGGAGTACAGAAATGAAGAAGTCTTGCTACAGTTCTACAGGGTTTTAATGAGACCAAATTTTGAATACTGTGCACAGTTTTGGTCTCCACATTTAAGAAAGGATATACTTACATTGGAGGCGGAACAGCAAAGGTTCACTAAATTAGTCCCTAGGATGAGGGGGGTTGACTTATGATGAGAGGCTAAGTACGTCGGGCTAATATTCTCTCGAATTTAAGAAGAATGAGAGGCGATCTCATTGAAACCTGCAAAATTCTGAAGGGGCTCGATAGGGTAGACATTTTTTTCCACTGATCAGGGAGTCTAAAACACGGGGACACAGTCTCGGGATAAGGGGCCAATCATTTAGGACTGAGATGAAGAGAAATTACTTCACTCAAAGGGTTGTGAATCTTTGGAATTCTCTACCCAGAAGGATTGTGGACACTCCATCGTTGAATACATTTAAGGCTGGGGTAGACAGATTTTTGGTGTCTCAGGGAATTACGAGATATGGGGAGCAGGCAGGAAAATGGAGTTGAAACCCAGATCAGCCATGATCATATTGCAGAGCAAGCTCAACGGGCCATATGGTCTATTCCTACTCCTATTTCTTGTGTCCTTGTGTAGTACGGCATCAGGCAGGATATTCATCCAATGAAGTATGAGGAGAAAGGGGTGCTGATACATAATTTATCCACGCTACACCCACCCCCATTCCTTGTCTGAGGGGGTGATCCCTCCCTTTGAATAGTTTCATTATTGGCAGGCACCTTTGGTATCTCATTCAACTGGCTATTATTCACAATAATAATCAATGTCAGCATGCTATCAAACAAGAAGGGGAAGCTGAGCCTTATAGTCATTTGATGTCCACCCATGCACACTTAATCAGCAAGGTTTCCTAGCTACTTTTTCCCTTCCTAACTCGGGGACATTATGGGCAATTTTTACATCTTCGTTGAGATCAGCACAGAAGGGGAGTTTACAGTGAAACACTATTGTCAAAAATACTGCCCTCTTCCTGTGAGCACTATTGTTCACAGTCCAAAAAGTATTATATTTTATACTAATACAGGTACATTCTCATATACATTAGAACTTATTAGTCTCTAATTTGTCACACTGCTTGTCTGGCATCCAACAAAATATTGGAAAGATGGAAGCCATTGTCTTTAATTGCCTCAACACAAACTCTGTTACCTTGCCACAAAATCTATTCCTCTCCCTAGCAGTTACCTGAGGTGGAACCGAATCATTAACAGCTTTGCTACCCTATTTAACACCATGAGCTTTTTTTTTATCCTTTAATAGCATGTAAGCATTGCTGGGAAAGCCCATCCTCACTTGCCATTGAGTAGGTGGTGGTGAGCCACCTTTTTGAACTGCTGCAGTTCGTGTGTTATAGGAATGCCCAGTGCTATTAGGGAGTTCCAGGATTTTGATCTAGTAACAGAAAAGGAATGGTGATATAGTTCCATGTCAGGATGGTGTGTGCCTTGGAGGGGAACTTGCAGGTAATGGTGTTCCCATGCATCTGCTGCCCTTGTCCTTCTGCGTGGAGAGGTCTCTGGTTTGGAAGATGCAGTTGAAGGAGGCTTGGCGATTTGCTGCAGTGCATCTTGTAAATGGGCATTGCTGCTACAATGCATTGGTGGTGGAGGGAGTGAATGTTTAAGGTGGTAGATGAAGTGCAGATCAAGTGAGCTGCTTTGTCTTGAATAGTGTCTTGAGTGTTGTTGCAGCTGCACTCATCTAGATAATTGGAGAGTATTCCATCACACTCCTGACTTGTGTCTTATAGATGGTGGACAGGTTTTGGGAAATCAGGAGGTGAGTTACTTGCCACAGAACTCCCAGCCTCTGACCTGCTCTTGTAGCCACAGTATGACCACATATCCACTGCATCATCAAGATCACCCATACCGCAGTTCAAACGTTGCTGAAAACCTTATACATGCCTTTGTTATCTCTAGTTTTGACTATTCCAGTGCTTTCCTGGTCAGCCTCTCATCTTTCACCCTTCCATCTTCTACCCTCCTTAAACATGAGCTCATCTAAAACGCTGCTGCCTGTGTCTTAACTTGCACCGAGTCCAATACTTCCTTACACCTATGCTCACTGACCTACATTGGCTGCTGGTACATCAATGCCTCAATTTTAAAAATATCATTTTTGTTTTCAAATCCCTTCTTGGCCTCCCTATCTGTAACCTCCTCAAGCTTTACAACTCTCTGAGATCTCACCACTTCCCAATTCTGGCCCTTGCACAGGCCCAATTTTAATTATCAACCATAACTCTGTTGCCTAGACCTTAAGCTCTAGAATTCCCTCCCTTAACCTTTCTACCTTGCTAGCTTTAAGAGGTTCTTCAAAACCTAGCTTTCGGTTATCTGTCCAAATATCTCCTATGGCTCGGTGTCAAATTTTGTTTGATAACCGTCCTGTGAAGCATTATGGAACCTTTTATTGCATTAAAGATGATTTATACATGCCAGTTACATAGAAACATAGAAAATAGGAGTGGGAGTAGGCCATTCATTATGATCACGGCTAATCATCCAACTCAATAGCCTGCTCCTGCTTTCTCCCTATATCCTTTGATCCCTTTCGCCCCAAGAGCTATATCTAACTCCTTCTTGAAAACATAATGTTTTGGCCTCAACTACTTTCTGTGGTAGGGAATTCCACAGGCTCACTACTCTCTGGGTGAAGAAATTTCTCCTCATCTCAGTCCTAATTGGTCTACCCCATATCCTCAGACTGTGACCCCTGGTTCTGGACTCCCCCACCATCGGGAACATCCTTCCTGCATCTACCCTGTCTAATCCTGTTAGAATTTTATAGGTTTCTATGAGATCCCCCCCTCATTCTTCTGAACTCCAGCGAATATAACCCTAACCGACTCAATCTCTCCTCATATGTCAGTCCCGCCATCCCAGGAATCAGTCTGGTTAACCTTCGCTGCACTCCCTCTATAGCAAGTACATCCTTCCTCAGATAAGGAGACCAAAACTGCACACAATATTCCAGGTGTGGTCTCACCAAGGCCCTGTATAATTGCAGCAAGACATCCCTGCTCCTGTACTCGAATCCTCTGGCTATGAAGGCCAACATACCAGTTGCCTTCTTTACTGCCTGCTGCACCTGCATGCTTACCTTCAGCGACTGGTGTACGAGGACACCCAGGTCTCGTTGCACATTCCTCTCTCTCAATTTATAGCCATTCAGATAATAATCTGCCTGCCTGTTTTTGCTACCAAAGTGGATAACCTCACATTTATCCACATTATACTGCATCTGCCATGCATTTGCCCTCTCACTCAGCTTGTCAAAATCACACTGAAGCATCTCTGCATCCTCTTCACAGCTCACCCTCCCACCCGGCTTTGTGTCATCTGCAAATTTGGAGATATTACATTTAGCTCCCTCATCTAAATCATTAATATATATTGTGAATAGCTGGGGTCCCAGCACCGATCCCTGCGGTACCCCACTAGGCACTGCCTGCCATTCAGAAAAAGACCCATTTATTCCTACTCTTTGTTTCCTGTTTGCCAACCAGTTTTCTATCCATCTCAATACACTACCCCCAATCCATGCACTTTAATTTTACACGCTAATCTCTTATGTGGGACTTTGTCGAAAGCCTTCTAAAAGACCAAATAAACCATATCCACTGGCTCCCCCTCATCAACTCTACTAGTTATATCCTTGAAAAATTCCAGTAGATTTGTCAAGCATGATTTCCCTTTTGTAAATCCATGCTGACTCTATCTGATTCTGCCATTGTTTTCCAAGTGCTCAGCTTTTAACTATTTTATGATGGACTCTAGAATTTTCCCCACTGCCGACGTCAGGCTGACTGGTCTATAATTCCTTGTTTTCTCTCTCCCTCCCTTTTTAAATAATGGGGTTACATTAGCTACCCTCCAATCTGTAGGAACTGTTCCAGAGTCAATAGAATCTCGGAAGATGACCACCAATGCATCCACTATTTCTAGGGCCACTCCTTTAAGTACTCTGGGATGTAGATTATCAGGCCCTGGGGATTTATCGGCCTTCAATCCCATCAATTTCCCCAAACCATTTCCCTACTAATACTGATTTCTTTCAGTTCCCCCCTCTCACTGAACCCTGTGTTTGCCAACATTTCTGGCATGTTCTTTGTGTCCTCTTTTGTGAAGACAGAACCAAAGTATGTATTTAGTTGTTCAGTCATTTCTTTGTTCCCCATTATAAATTCCCCTGTTTCTGACTGTAAGGGACCTACATTTGTCTTCACCAATCTTTTTCTCTATTTTTATGTGTCAAAGTCAATAATGCTTCAATGTAAAGAAACATGCACTCACCATCCTGACTTGGAAATATATCGCTGTTCCTTCACTGTTGCTGTGTCAAAATCCTGGAACTCCCCACCCTCCTAACAGCACTGTGGGTGTACCTAAACCACATGGACTTCAGCAGTTCAAGTAGGTAGCTCAGCACCACCTTCTCAAGGGCAACTAGGGATGGACAATAAATGATGGCCCAGCCAGCGACACTCACATCCTGTGAATGAATAAAAAAAGTTCATTTATAAGAAGTTTGCCATAACCAGCTTGGATCAAACAATCAATATTATAAAAAGATGAAAGGTCTGATGAAAGGGTACAGACTTTAAACGTGATCTCTTCTCTCCACAGATGCTGCCAGGTCTGCTGCGTATTTCCAGCAGTTTATGTTTTTATTTCAAATTTCTAGTATCCACAGCGTTTTGCTTTTGGATATCATGAAAGGGCATTTTTGTCAATAGGGTGAAAACAAGCAGAGAGCAGAACACACAATAGATCTGATTAATTCACAATATCTTTTTGTTGCCGTGGTTAGTAGCTCTAGTTAGGAAATTTTCCAACTCAGCAGATCCACCTCAGTTTAAAGGGCCCAATGTTCGCTATGGGGTGACAGGGGCGAGATTGAGTTCAGCTCGTTGACTCTGGAACCAGATCATAGATGGCCATAGCAGCAGCAGAGTGCTGAGGAGGTTGTTAAAGTTGTTTTAGAAGCTGTTAGGCCCTCTACTCCTCACCCTCACCCATTCCCCATGCCCCCTCCCTGCCTACCCACACCCACTCATCCCCCATGCTCCCTCAAACCTCATGCTCCCTCATATGCCATGCTAACTCATGCCCACCATCTACCCCCATGCTGCCTCCCTCTATGCCACCTCCATTTCCACTCACCCAGTATCCACTATGGGCAAACCTCAGGAGCCATTTGGAGATAAAAAAGACTAAACAATCCAATACAGCTCTCACTCATACACATTTGATACTGAAAAATGCTCTCATTCATGAAACCCAGTCAAAGGTTTTAAATGCCCTCAAGTATTCAACCTGTTATAAAAACAAAGTTCTATTCAGTAACCATTTCAAAAACAGCTAATTCTTTAATATCCCCTTTAAACTGTTAATGAAAATGTGAACATAGCCTCCCTGCTAAGTGCCTTTGTAGCTTTTTAAACTCATCCAAGCATTCAAAATGCCTCCACCATACAAATTAGGAGCAGGAGTAGACCATTTAGCCTCTCAAGCCTGCTCCACCATTCAATAAAGTCATTGCTAATTTGATTATGGCCTCAACTTCACATTCCACCTATGCACGATAACTTTTAACTCCCTTGTTAGTCAAGAATCTATCCCCTGCCTTAAAAATATTAATTTTACCTCCGCTGCTCTGTGGGGAAGAGAGTTTCAAAAATTCACAATGCTCTGAGAGAAAATACTTCTTCTCATCTCTGTCTTAAATGGGTGACTTCTTATATTTAAACTGTGTCCTCTAGTTCTAGTCTCTTCCACATCCTCTCAGCATCCACCTTGCCAATCCCCTCAGGATCTTATATATTTAAATAAGATCACCTCTCAATCTTCTAAACTCCAATCGATACAAGCCTAGCCTGTCCAACCTTTCCCCGTAAAATAACCCGCCTGTTGAGACTTGTGAGTCCCATTGCATGCTAGTTGCTGGGTGACCGAGTTGGTACTTTAGATAGAGTAGGTCAGCAGACACTTCTTGGGTGGAAACATATTCTGTTTACTTACAAAGTACTCAGCAGCTACTAATGTGTGCTTCACATCAAACCCTTTCTCCATACTTCTGACTACTAACTACAGTCTACTGACTACAGAGGTAGCCCGTGCTACTCTACTATTGGTTACACAAGATCATGTGATCTTCCTTTTTACATCCGTCTTAAAGATACTACACATTAGGTAAAACCATAATTGCCATAAGCCCCATCCAAGGTATCAGTCCAGTGAACCTTCTCTGAAATGCTTCTAATGCATTTATATTCTTTCTTACACAAGGGGACCAAAATTGTATATAGTTCTCTAGATGTGGTCGCACCAACAACCTGTACAATTGTAGCAAAACATCCCTACTTTTTTATTTCATTCCCCTTGCAATAAATGACAGCACTCTATTTGCCTTCCTAATCAGTCACTATACCTTCATATTAACTTTTCCTGATTCATGTACCAGAACACCCAGATCTCTCTGCACCTCCAGAACTAGCTGCACCCTTAGCCAAGCTGTTCCAGTACAGCTACAACACTGGCATCTACCCAGCAATGTGGAAAATTGTCCAGGTATATCCAGTCCACAAAAAGCAGGACTAATCCAACCCACCAATTACTGCCCCATCAATCTACTCTCAATCATCAGCAAAGTGATGGAAGAGGTCATCGACAGTGCTATCAAGCAGCACTTACTCAGAAACAACTTATTCACTGATGCTCAGTTTGGGTTCTGCCAGGGCCACTCAGCTCCTGACATCATTACAGCCTGGGTTCAAACATGGACAAAAGAGCTGAATTCCAGAGGTGAGGTGAGTGTGACTGTTCTTGACATCAAGGCCACATTTGACCGAGTGTAGCACCAAGGAGCCCTGGAAAAGCTGGAGTCAATGGGAATCGGGGAAAACTCTATGCTGATTGGAATCATATCTAGCACAAAGGAAGATGGTTATGGTTGTTGGAGGTCAATCATCTCAATCCCAGGACATCGCTGCAGGAGTTCCTCAGGGTGATGTCCTAGGCCCACCCATCTTCAGCTGCATCATCAATGACCTTCCTTCCATCATAAGGTCAGGAGTGGGGATGTTCGCTGATGATTACACAATGTTCAGCACCATTTGCGACTCCTCAGATACTGAAGCAGTCCATGTCCAAATGCAGCAAGACCTGGACAACATTCAAGCTTGTGCTGGTAAGTGGCAAGTAACATTTGCGCCACACAAGTGTCAGGCAATGACTATCTTCAACAAGAGACAACCTAACCATCTCCTTTTGACATTCAATCGCATTACCATCACTGAATCCCCCACTATCAACATATTGGGGGGGTTACCATTGACCAGAAACTGAACTGGACTAGCCATATAAATACTGTGTCTACAAGAGCAGGTCAGAGGCTTGGAATTCTGCAGCGAGTAACTCACCTCCTGACTCCCCAAAGCCTGCCCACCATCTACAAGGCACAAGTCAGGAGTGTGATGGAATACTCTTCAATGGCCTGGATGAGTGTAGCTCCATCAACACTCAAGAAACTTGACACCGTCCAGGACAAAGCAGCCTGCTTGATTGGCACCCCATCCAGTACCTCCAACATCCACTCCCTCCACCACCAACACACAGTGGCAGCAGTGTGCAGTCTCTTCAAGATGCACTGCAGCAACTCACCTAGGCTTCTTTGACAGCACTTTCCAAACCCGCGACCCCTATCACCTAGAAGGACAAGGGCAGCAGATTCATGAGAACACCATCACCTGCAAGTTCCCCTCCAAGCCACCCACCATCCTGACTTGGAAATATGTCGCCATTCCTCCACTGTCATTGGATCAAAATCCTGGAACTCCCTCCGTAACAGCAGTGTGGGTGTACCTATACCTCATGAACTTCAGCAGTTCAAGAAGGTGGCTCACCAACACCATCTCACAGGCAATAGGGATGGGCAATAAATATGCTGTCCTAGCCAGTGATGCCCATATCCTGTGAAAGAATTTAAAAAACTGAGTTCTGCAATCTGTCTCCATTTAAAAAATATACTGCTTTTTTTTCTCTCAGAGGGTCATTAGTACGTGGAATTCTCTTCCCCAGAAAATGATGGAGGCTAGGTCATTGAAATTATTCAAGGCAGAGTTAGATAGAGTTTTGATAGACAAGAGAGTCAAGGCTTCGGGGCAGGCAGGAAAGCGGAATTGAGACCACAATCATATCAGCCATGATCTTATCGAATGGTGGAGCAGGCTTGAAGGGCTGAATGGCCTACTCCTGCTCTGAAGTCCTGTCTTCTTATGTCCTATATTCTTATAGGCTAAAGGCATGTTTCATTTATTGTTAGCATTCATTTTCCTGACTAAATATTGCGTGGAAAATTTGGCAAGTGATTGATTTAGGAGAGTTTCATTTGTTTTTTCAAGTTCCTGTCTAGCAATTGCTGTGCTTTTGTGGCACTTTTGCAGTTTGAGCTGTCTCCACTCCGGCTACTAAGCACCACTCCCACCTCTGCCGTTGCACCATCCAGTCAGACTGTGGGCTCAGCAGACAGTTAATGGGGGAAAGTCAACTTTTTTCCTTTGGTTCAATATCCGCTTTACAAAAAGTTTGGATCATGGAGAGCGGGTCCTTTGTAATTTGCAACCTTCAGCAGTGAAAGGTGTGCTTTGCTCTCAACAGCACATGGTCAGTCTTAGGGCAGTATTACTGCCATCAATTCACAGCAAGCTGGTGTTAAACCTGTAAAACCACAACCCTCTTTGTTAATATTTAGTCGCCTTTTGTGATGTTAAAATGTGAGACAACTCTCAATGGCCTTGTAGTTTCACCCATCCCACTCTGGAATTCAGAGAATGTGTCACTAAACACCACACTCACTTGTTTCTTCGCATCTCAAGATTTTCTCTGCTCTAGCTGCCAAAGGCACTTCGTTCTAACTGCAGCAAAATTAGCAATTGCATGCCATGGAATAAAGAATAAATCTAAACCAATACAATGTACAGATGTCCAGTATTCCAAGCGCAGGAAAATAGCTGTTGCTGATGTCAATTTAAAATTGTCAGCAGGGGCTGGCACATAAACAGTGCTAAAAAATGTATTCTGTTCCAGGCCCCCCACCCCACCAGTCACACACTCACACAGCGCCCACAGAGACACATATAGATACAGCACTCATAACGTATTCACACATAGGCATACATGTTCATATTCACATACAATCCCCACACCCACTCCTACAATCACTGAGAGCCACAGAACCACTAAAGTGGCTGAAGGATCATTTTATTACTGGTTAGGACAGTATTGGGGCAGGGATGGAATGGTTGGGGCAGTCATTTTCAGTTTGAACACTTGTTTCTCTGCTGCTTCACTCTAGGATTAAACTGTACCATACTGCGACATATTTGGTCAATGTGACGGAAAGTGCCAACATTCCTGCTTGTGGATATTTGTAAAAAAAAAAGTAGTTGAGTAAAGTATTGTGGGGTGTGAGGACACAGCACCAACAGATTAATTGCCCAGACATAGTGTGGCATTCTTCCCCGTCAATATTATAGCAAAAAACAATGGAAAGGTCAATTTAACTCCTTAATTGAAGCATTAATGAGCAATTAAAATTCTGTGATATGAAGACTACATCAAAAAATGCACTTTTGGTCAGGCTTGGATTCAGAGAGTTGAAGTAATGAATACTGTATATAGTTATTTGGTAGTACAGAACTTGAGTATTGCTAAAAAAAGAGACATGTTTAAACTTTTCAACTTGCATTCATCAGGGGGAGAAACAACAATTTATACTGTATGTGAAGAGAGCGCAGATTGGTTGACAAGTGACGTTGACTGACAGTTAACCGCCAAGCATTGTTTGAAATTTAAACCAGCAGCTTGACTTTGATTGGTCAAGGCATTGCCCTGAGGAATGAGTTAGCAAATAGCTGCCACTTATTTTGTTTAGCTGAAACTGGTGCAATGTGTGTACATGTTCTTTCTGTCTGCAAAGAACAAGGCCCTATCTATTAATACATGTAATTTCCAGTACATGCAAATGTGCCACATTACGAGCCTGACTGACAATCTTAAATTGGTTGTCAGTGTAATTATTAGCACATTGAGGATTATTTAGCAAATGTTGTCCAATCGTGGAATCACATCTAATGTCGGACACTGTGTTTTGAGTTTTGCAAGTACGGGCTGGTTAGGTGCTGTCTGTACCTTGCCCATTGCGAACAGTAGCTGGGACATGCTGTTTGATACAATCCACCAGTCTTTGGATGTACGGCCAACATACCTAGCATCACACTGGCACTGAAATCATTTTGCGCTGCATATCACGATAACTCATGAATGGGCCTCAGGCCGTCATTTTCGAAAAGTGCTCAGTGTACTTCAAATTACCCTGGAATGGCAAGGTTTCTTAGAAATTTGAGCAACAGGTGAAGCTAGCTGTTTCATGCTGCTAGATGCAATAGCAACACGAGTGGTATTCGCCACTAATAGGATGCTGCCGTCAAGCCAAAAAGACCTTCTGCCTATCACACAAATGAGTAATGTGGTATATGAATACACAGGGCCATGTTCTTTGCAGACAGAAAGAACATATATACACATTGCGCCTGTTTCAGCTAAATAAAATAAGCTACAGCTATTCACTGACTCATTCCTCAGAGAGATGCCTTGACCAATCAGGGTCAAGCTGCTGGTTTAAATTTTAAACAATGCTTGGCAGTTAACTGTCAGTCACCATCAGTGGTGCATGCTCCATGGCAATGCCACTTGCAAACCAATCAGCACTCTCTTAACATAAAGTATAAATTGTTGTTTTCCCCCTTCTGTTGGTATTCTTACGAGCGTTCTGACGAGTGCAAGACATGCCTAGGCATGGATCTTTTTTTAGGAGTATTATAGAAATATTATGATTTTTTTCCCACCAATATTCTCCCAGCTTTATGCCATTATGACTTTCTATTACATACTCCACAGCTGGACTTTTGGATTTTTAAAACATTTTTGGAGGCTTAAGTAGGTCATTATTGCTTCTGAAGATCTGCAGGTCCACCAGGATTAGTTGAATTTCAAAGTTAGGATTTAGGAATGTTGCATTTCTGCAATATTGTTGGGATTTCATTTCATTTACTTCTCTTCCAGTTTTCACCCAAAGGAATTTTGACCACTGGAGGATCAAACTGTGAGCACATTGAAATAAACACAGTAAGTGCTGGAAATACTCAGCAGGCCTGACAACATCTGTGGAGAGAGAAACAGAGTTAACATTTCAAGTCCAATATGACTTCTTCAGGACTCAGAGTTAATGTTTCAGGTTTGTGACCTTTCATTGTGTTCTGATGAAAGGTCACAGCCCTGAAATGTTAACTTTGTTTTGCCCTCCACAGGTGATGAGTATTTCCAGCATTTTCTGTTTTAATTTCAGATTTTCTGCAATACTTTGATTTTGTGGAGCAGAGTTTACTCCAGTTTGGAACACAGGGACATAGGAACAGGAGTAGGCCATTCAGCCCATCGAGCCTGCTCTGCCATTCAATACAGTCATGGCTGATCATCCATTTCAATGCCTTTTTCCCACACTATCCCCATATCCCTATATGTTATTGTATTTAGAAATCTGCCAATTTCTGCTTTAAACATGCTCAATGATTGAGCTTCCACAGCTCTCTAGGGCAGAGAATTCCAAAGATCCACAACCCTCTGAGTAAAAGAATTTCTCCTCAACTTGGTCCTAAGTGGCCTTAGTTTGAAATTGTGTCCCCTGGTTCTAGACTGCCCGGCCAGGGGGAAACATCTTACCTGCACCTACCCTGTCTATCCTTTTAAGTACTTTGTAGGTTTCCATTAGATCATCTCTCATTCTTCGAAACTCTAGAGAATACATGCCCAGTTTTCCCAATCTCTCTTCATAGGATAGTCTCGCTATCCTAGGAACAAGTCTGGAACTTTCATTGCACTCCCTGTATGGCATTAGTATCCTTCTTAAGGTCAGGAGACAAAAACTGCACAAAATACTCCAGGTGCAATCTAACCAAGCTTCCATACAATTGAAGTAAGACTTTGCTACTCCTGTACTCAAATCCTCTTGCGATAAAGGTTAACATTCCATTAGCCTTCCTAATTGCCTGCTGCACCAGCATGTTAGCTTTCAGTGGTTTATTGACGTGGACACCCAAGTCCCTTTGTACATCTACACTTTCTAATCTCCTGCCACTTAAAAAATACTCTGCACATCTGTTCCTTCTACCAAAGTGGATAACCTCACATTTTTCCACATTATATTCCATCTGCCATGTTCTTGCCCACTCACTAAGTCTGTCCAAATCCCCTTGAAGCCGCTTTACATCTTCCTCACAGCACATATTTCCACCTAGCTTTGTATCATCCATGAACTTGGAAATATTACATTTGGTCCCCACGTCCAAATCATTGATAAATATTGTGAACAGCTGGGGCCCAAGTACTGATCCTTGTGGCACGCCGCTAGTCACTGCCTGCCAACACGAGAATGACCCGTTTATTCCTACTCTCTGTTTTCTGCCCGTTAACCAATCCTTATTCCATGCCAGTATATTATCTCCTATCCCATGTGCTTTAATTCTGCTAACCAACCTTCATTGGGGGACTTAATCAAAAGACTTTTGAAAATCCAAGTACACCAATGGTGAGGCAGTGGTGTAGTGGTAATGTTACTGGTCTAGAGGCCAAGGCTAATGCTCTGGGCACATGGATTTAAATCTCACCATAGCAGCTGGTGGAATTTAAATTCAATTAATAAAATCTGGAATTAAAAAGCTACTCTCAGTAATGGTGACCATTAAACTATTATAAAGTACAAGAGCAGAGAGGTTATAATGAACTTATATAAGACACTGGTTAGACCTCAGCTGGAGTATTGCATACAGTTCTAGGTGCCACACTATAGGAAGGATGTGAACACATTGGAGAGAGTGCAGAAGAGGTTTATGAGAATGGTTCCAGGGATGAGACACTTCAGTTATGAGGAAAGATTGGAGAAGATGAGACTGTTTTCCTTGGAGAGGAGAAGGCTAAGAGGAGACTTGATAGAAGTTTTCAAAATCATGAGGGGTCTGGACAGAGTAGATAGGGAGAAATTGTTCGTAAATGGATCAAGAACCAGAGGGCACAGTTTTAAGTGTTTTGCAAAAGAAAAAAATGCAAGATGAGAAAAAAACTTTTTCACACAGCCAGTAGTTAGAGTCTGGAATGCACTGCCTGGAAGTGTGGTGGAGGCAGGTTCAATTGAGGCATTCAAGGGGGCATTGGATGGTTATTTAAATAGAAACAACGTGCAGGGTTACGAGGAAAAGGCAGGAGATTGGCACTAAGTTAAAATGCTCAGAGAGCCAGTGCAGACACAATGGGCCGAATGGTCTCATTCTACACCGTAACAATTCTGTGATTCTGCAACCGACTCTCCTTTATCAATTCTGTTAGTAATGTCCTCAAAAAACTCCAACAGGTTCATTAAACATGATCTCCCATTCATAAATCTACATTGACTATGCCCAATCAGAGCACTATTATCTAAGTGTCCATTTATCACATCCTTTATAATAGATTCCAGCATCTTCACTGCTACTGATATAAGGCTAACAGGTCTGTAGTTCCCCGTTTTCTCACTCCCTCCCTTCATAAATAGTGGGGTGACATTTGCTACCTTCCAATCTACAGGAGTCGTTCCAGAATCTATGGAATTTTGGAAGATGATCACCAATGCATCCACAATCTCCATAGCTACCTCTTTTAGCGCTCTGGGGTAGAATATCAAGTCCCAGGAACTTATCAACTTTCAGCCCCATTACTTTCTCCAATACAACCTTCTTTCTTACTTATACTAATTTCCTTCAATTCCTCATTGTCCCTAATCCCTTGGATCTCTAATTCTGGGAAAGTTACTATATCTTCCTCAGTGAAGACAGGCACACAGTAATCATTTAGCTTCTCTGCCATTTTTTTATTCTCCATTATAAATTCCCCTGACTCTGCCTGTAATGTACTTACATTTGTCTTAGCCAAATGTTTCCTCTTTACATACGTATAGAGGCTTTTAGAGTCCGTTTTTATGTATATTGCTAGCTTACATTCATATTCTATTCTCCCTTTCTTTGTCAGTTTCTTTGTCCTCCATTGCTGTATTCTAAAATATTCCCAATCCTCAGGTTTTCTACTATTTCTGGCAACTTTATAGGCCTTTTCTTTTAACCTTATATGATCCATAAATTCTTTTATTAGCCATGGTTGACTGACTTTTCTTTTTGGGTTTTTGTGCCTTGAAGGAATGTATAATTGCTGTAAACTATGTGATAATTCTTTAAAGGCTATCTACTGCCTGTGTACTGTCATACCTTTTAACATATTTTCCCAACTCACCTCTGCCAATTTTCCCATCATACCTTAATAATTTCCTTTGTTCAAATTTAACACACTGGCTTCAGATTGAATTCCTCACTTTCAAACATAATGTAAAATTCTATCATATTATGGTCACTCATCCCTAATGGTTCTTTTACAAAAGGATTAATAATTAGCCCTTTCTCATTACATAATACTAGATCTAAAATAGTCTGTTCTCTAGTCAGTTCCTCAACATACTGCTCTAGAAAACCATATCTAACACACTCCAGAAACTCATCTTCCACAGCATTGGTACTCATTAGGTTTACCGAGTCTATATGCAGTTTGAAGTCACCCATGATTACTGTATTATCCAAGCTACATGCTCCTATAATCTCCTGATTAATACAATGCCCCACATTACCATTAATGTTTGATGACCTATAAAAAACTCCTACCAATGTTTGCTGCCCCTTGCTGTTTCTTAGCTCCCTAACAAGTTCCACATTTTATAGTTCCGATCTGAGATCCTTTACCAATGTACTGATCCCATCCCTTATTATCAGCGCAACACCACTTCCTTTTCTTTTTTGCCTGTCCTTCCTAAATGTCGAAAATCCTTGAATATTCAGTTCCCAGTCTTAGCCACTCTGTAGCCATGTTTCCTTAATAGCAATTAGACCATACCCCTTTACCTCTTTTTGTGTCTTAAATCATCTATCTTGCTGCGAATGCTGCATGTAATCAGGTAGCATGCCCTTAGCTTTGTCTTTTTAATATTATTCTGCATTCTAAGCCTAGTTGATGCTCGTCTTTGTTTCACCTGCCTTCTAATTTCGCTTGCTACTTCTCTACTTCCTGTTACCAGCTTTACTTCCTTCCAATCTGAGCTAACCCTCAGGTTCCCATCCCCCAGACAAGCTAGTTTAAATCCTCCCCAACAGCACTATCATCTTGGTGATGTTAAAATTGTAAAGGAATATTGATAAACTGTGCAGTACCTCCAGCCAGCATGCTTTCTTGTTGTCAAAATTCAAATAACTTTGCTTACTTTTATTTAGCGCCTTTACATAGCATTCAAAGCACAGGAACAAGTCATTCACCGTTCCAGTGTATGTCTGCGTTTAAGCTCCACATGGCCCAGCTATCATCTTACTTCATCTAATCCTGTCACGGTATCCTTCTGTTTCTTTCTCCCTTAAGGAATTATCTACATTGCATTAATGCATTTTCCTAACTGCAACAGTGAAGAATATTTCAAATGGTCTTCATTTACTGTAATGTGCTTTGGGACACCCTGAGGTCATGAAAGGCACTATGTAAATGCAAGTCTTTATCTCCTATTATCTAGCCTCTCCTTAAATGCATAGCAAAACATCCGTGGCGGACGGTGAAGAACAAGAAAAGTAAGAAGGAGCGAAGAAGAAGCAAAGGCACTTACCAGAGAAGCGGCAAGAGGCGTCTCCCATCCGACACGGATGACAAGGGCAGCAGCTCTTCGGATGAAGAAGTGCCAGGGCGGCACCGACAGAAGAGGCGGCAAAGCTCCAGGGCGTTGGAGGACGAGACACCCGAGCTCCAGAAAATTGGAGACAACAAGGAGACCAGCGCACCCCAACTTTGCCTGCAACCTGAGGAGGCCAGTGCACCACAGCCCCTGGAAGCTGGGAGCAGTGAGGCAATCATCGCACCCCAGCTCCAGGAAGCCGGGAACAGCAACACCCCAGAGGGGGTGAGTTTTGGAGAAGCTTCTCCAGCAAAGGTCATCTCAAAACCCGCTCTCTACGTGAACCTCCAGATGCCACCGGAGCAGAACACGGCCAAGGAGATCTACCTCAGCCCATCCAAAGTGAAGGAATTTGAGCTCACTACGGGTATGAAGGAGCAGACTAAAGGTCTGGGACTCTCAGAGACAGTGGGTTTGGTAGGAGAATAAATGCTTTAAAATGGGTTTAAAGATTGTATCCATAAATGTGCGTAGCATTAAATCTACTACGCGATGTGTTGCGACCTTGGACCACCTAGCCAAGGTCAAAGCTGACCTGTTGTTTCTGCAGGAGTGTGCGATACCGCACCTCAGCTCCTACAGGCAATGGTCACGATGGTGGTCCCACGGGCCATCAATCTGGTCGGGCGGAAACGACTCTCGTTCCTCCGGCCTGGGTATTCTGCTGCGGGGAGGCAACTTCACCGTCTCCGAGGTTAAGGAGGTGGTGGGCGGGCGACTCCTCGTAGCAGACGTAATGTACAAGAACGCTCCACTCCGGTTAATTAACGTGTATGGCCCGGCACAAGGGGCTGAGCGGCTGGAGGTTTTTCAGCAGCTCCCACTGCTGCTGGCGACCTCCAGGCCGGTCATTCTGGGCGGTGACTTCAACTGCATCATCGATGCGGCTGGACGATCCGGCAGGGCCGGCAGCAGATTGGACGCTACGTCCAGATCCCTGATGGAAACAGTTAAGGATGCCAAGCTGCACGACGTCTTCAGCAACCCTGCAGACGGAGCGCAGCATAGATACACCTGGTCGCGGCCAGACGGGTCCATTCGTTCCAGGATAGACTTCCTGTTTGTGTCCCGTGCATTCACAGTCAGATCCACCGAGGTCAAGCCGGTGTTCTTCTCTGACCACTGCCTCCTACTGGCGGACTGCCACTTGGAGAAGGACCTGAGGGTGGGCAGGGGGGCATGGAAGCTAAATGTGCAACTGCTGACCCCAGAGAACATTGAGGAGCTCAAGAGGGATTACAAAGGTTGGAGAACCGTGAAACCCCTCTTTGAGTCCCTGACACACTGGTGGGAAGCGATCAAGGGAATCATCAAGAGGTTTTTCATCCTCAAAGGCACCCAGAAAGCTAGAAAGGAACAGAGGGAAATGTCCCGACTCCAGAAAAAGATGCAGAATCTGCTCCGGCTGCAGTCGATGGGGGTCGATGTCAAGGAGGAGCTCCAAGAGGTGAAGGGCCAGCAAGCCTCGCACTTTGCCTCGGAGGCCTCCAAGATCATCTTCCGTTCCAGAGTCCGCTCCGTGGAGCAGGATGAGACGTGCTCACGTTTCTTCTTCCAAAAGGTACACAGAGAGCGCTCTGTGATCAGCAGCCTGAAGGAAGAAGACGGCTCAGTAAAGTCATCACGGTCCGACATTCTGAGGATCAGCAAATCCTTTTATGCCGGATTGTATGACGTGAAGCCCACGGACAGCACGGCCTCCCAGTCCTTCCTGTCCTCTATCACGGAGGTCTTAGACCATAGTACGCGGGAGAGCCTGGACAAACCGCTAACTCCTGATGAACTGACTAAGGCCCTTGAGTCCTTCGAGAAGAGTAAAACTCCCGGAAGCGACGGCTTGCTGGCGGAGTTGTATTCGGCTCTGTGGGACTTGATCGGCCCAGACCTGCTAGGAGTGTACGAGAGTATGCTCCTGGCCGGTAGTATGTCAGAATCCATGAGGAAAGGCATCATCACCCTCATCTACAAGCACAAGGGGGAAAGGGAGGAAATTAGAAATTGGCGACCCATTTCACTGTTGAATGTGGACTATAAGATTCTGTCCAAGGTCATCGCCAACCGGGTCAAATCCGCTCTGGAATTGGTGATTCACCCTGACCAGACCTGCTCTGTGCCAGGCAGGAAGATCTCTGACAGCCTGGCGCTGCTCAGGGATACGATTGCCTATGTACAGGACAGGGGTGTGGATACCTGCCTCATCAGCTTGGATCAGGAGAAGGCCTTTGACAGAATATCGCACACCTACATGGGGGATGTGCTCTCCAAAATGGGGTTTGGGGAGGGAATTCGAAATTGGATCCAACTGCTCTACACTAACATCAGTAGCGCAGTCTCATTCAATGGGTGGGAAACAGATAGCTTTCCGATTAAATCTGGAGTCAGGCAGGGCTGTCCTCTCTCGCCTGTCCTTTTCGTGTGTTGCATAGAACCCTTTGCCGAGTCCATCAGGAAGGATCCGGGCATAAGAGGAGTGACCATCCCAGGCAGTGGAGGCACTCAGGTAAAAGCCTCCCTGTACATGGACGACGTCGCCGTCTTCTGCTCGGATCCGCTGTCGGTGCGCAGACTGATGCACATCTGCGACCAGTTCGAACTGGCCTCGGGAGCCAAGGTAAATCGTGGGAAGAGCGAGGCCATGTTCTTTGGGAACTGGGCTGACCGATCCTTTGTCCCCTTCACTGTCAGGGCTGACGGCCTGAAGGTGCTGGGGATATGGTTCGGAGGGACCGGGGCATGCGTTAGAAACTGGAAGGAGCGAGTGGCTATGGTGAAAAGGAAACTGGGCATGTGGGAGCGACGTTCCCTCTTCATTGCGGGAAAGAACCTGGTCATCAGGTGTGAGGTACTCTCGCTGTTGCTGTACGTGGCGCAGGTCTGGCCCATTCCAGACTCCTGCGCGATGGCGATCACTCGAGCCATCTTCCGCTTTATCTGGAGGTCGAAAATGGATCGTGTCCGCAGGGACGCGATGTACAAGCCTCTAGATAAAGGGGGAAAAAACGTGCCCAACATCGCCCTCATACTGATGGCCACCTTTGTGTGTGGCTGCATCAAGCGGTGCGTAGACCCTCAGTACGCAAACACCAAGTGTCACTACGTGCTGAGGTTCTACCTGTCCCCGGTGTTGCGAAGGATGGGTCTGGCCACGCTGCCGCGGAACGCTCCAAGTAGTTGGACCGTGCCGTACCACCTGTCCCTGGTGGAAAAATTTATGCAGAAAAACACCTTTGACCACAAGTCCATCAGGCAGTGGTCAGCACGTAACGTCCTAGAGGCCCTGAGGGAAAAGGAGAGGGTGGACCCTGTGGGATGGTTCCCCGAGCAGACTGTCAAAGTCATTTGGCAGAATGCCTCATCGCCAGACCTTTCCAACAAGCACCAAGACGTAGCTTGGCTGGTGGTGAGAAAGGCCCTCCCCGTCAGATCCTTCCTACACGCCAGGAGGCTCACCCCCTCTGCACGTTGCCCTCGAGGTGGCTGTGGTGGGGAAGAGACCGTTGTTCACCTCCTTGTGGATTGTGCCTTTGCAAAGAAAGTCTGGAGAGAGATGCAGTGGTTGCTGTCGAGGTTCATCCCGAGCAGTTCTGTGACACAGGACTCTGTGCTCTACGGGCTGTTCCCAGGGACACACACCGAGACAAACATCGACTGCAGCTGGAGGATCATCAACTCGGTGAAAGACGCGCTTTGGTCTGCCCGAAACTTGTTGGTCTTCCAGCACAAAGAGTTGTCCCCGACCGATTGTTGCGGACTGGCACAATCCAAAGTCCAGGACTACGTGCTGAGGGACGCACTGAAGCTTGGGGCAGCTGCCGCAAAGGCGCAATGGGGAAGGGTCGCTGTCTAAGACCTTTCTACCACAGCGCACCGAGAGACTGGGAACTGTTTAGAGCCCCTCGGGCTGTACAGATCAAAATGAAAGGCTGTAAATGATAGTAATATTGTTTGTACTGATGCACCTGGTGATACATTTTGTAAAAGTGTAACCTGGATTGTACCCTTGTAATGTTGTTTTTGGAATGGTTTGGAATGTGATTGAAGATATTTTATGAATAAAGTATATTTTTACAAAAAAAAAGCATAGCAAAACATCCCAAGGCACTGAAACAACCAATGACTTTGCAAATATAATAAAAAAAGTTTCTAAACTGGCTAACTTATCCATTGATCTAATTAACATAAATATCCAGAATGCTTAAATATAAATGAAATTTGGAACTTACAGCACAATTCTATAAATTCTAAGCGATGTTTTCTATTGACCTGTAAATAACCTTATTTCATCTTTTACATAGAGACAGAGAGAGAAAACAGTGAACTATAGGCCAGTTAGCCTGACATCAATCCTCAGGAAAGTGCTGGAATCTATTATTGAGAAAGTCTGAACAATACATTTAGAAAATCATAGTATGATTAAAAGTCAACATGGTTTTATGAAAGGGAAATTGTGTTTGACAAATTTATTGGAGCTTTTTGAGGATCTAACTAGTAGGGTAGATAAAGAAGAGCCAGTAGATGTAGTATGCCTGGATTTCCAAAAGGCATTCGATAAGGTTCATAGGCAAGATAAGGGCTCATTGGGGGTAATATATAAGCACGGAAAGAGGATTGGTTAATGGACAGAAAGTAAAGAGAAGCCATAAATGGGGCATTTTCAAGTTTGTAGGCTGTGACTACTGGAATGCAGTGAGGATCAGTACTGGGGCCTCAATCTATATTAATAACTTAGACCCAAGTGACAGGGGGTAATGTATCTAAGTTTGCTGACAATATAAAGCTTGATAAAAATGTAAGTTGTGAGGAGGGCTCAGAGAGGCTGCAAAGAGCTATGGACGGGTTAGTGAATCACAGAATCACACAATGCAGAAGAGGCCCTTCAGCCCATCAAGTCTGCACCGACATGTGAGAAACACCTGACCTACCTACCTAATCCCATTTACCAGCACTTGGCCTTTAGCCTTGAATGTTATGAAGTGAGTGGGCAACAAGATGACAGATGGAGTATAATGTAGGGAAGTGTGAGATTATTCACATTGGCCATAAGAATAGAAAACAAATTTTTTTTTAAAAGGCATGAAACTTTTAAATGTTGATGTTCGGAGAGACTTTGGTGTGCTTGTAAAAGGAAAACAGGAAGTTAGCATGCAGGTACAGCAAGCAATTAGGAGGGCAAGTGGCATGATGGCCTTTCTGGCAAGGGGATTGGAGTATAGTAATAAAGAAATAAAAACAGAAAATGCTGGAA
The DNA here is from genome assembly GCF_964194155.1 of Cetorhinus maximus. NCBI lineage: Eukaryota > Metazoa > Chordata > Chondrichthyes > Lamniformes > Cetorhinidae > Cetorhinus > Cetorhinus maximus. The sequence continues at coordinate 113,326,362 of NC_135882.1, read as the reverse complement.
AAACTCAGCAGGTCTGGGAGCATCTGTGGAGATAGAAACAGAGTTAATGTTTTGAATCCTTATGTCTCTTCTTCAGAGCTAAAGTGAAGTAGAAATGTGATGTATTTTATACTCTTTAAGAGGGGTGGAGTAGGTGGAACAAAATAGAAGGTCAGGGATTAAGAGAGATTTGACAAAAATGTCATGGAAACAAGCCAAAGGGAGTGAATGTTAATGGTAGGGTTAAAGACTAAAGGAGGTGCCCATACTGGCATAAAGCTAAGATGGCAGAATGTGTTAACAGCAGAACAAAGGCGTTCTGTGAAAGCAAAACATAAAAACAAGTGATGGATGGCCTGGTAGGGGATGGTACAAGGTGGTTGGGGGGGAATGGATAGAAAAATAAATTTTAAAAATATGAAAAAAAATAAAAGGATAAATAAAAATTTAAAATTGGACAAAAATGGAGGAGAGAGTTCATGGTCTGAAGTTGTTGCACTCAATGTTAAGTCCGGAAAGCTGTAAAGTGCCTAATTGGAAGATGATTATCATAATAGCATAAGATTATCATAGCTTTTATCATAGTAATAAAGAAGTTTTGCTACAATTGTACAGGGCTTTGGTGAGATCACACCTGGAATACTGTGTGCCATTTTAGTCTCTATTTATAGAAGGATATTCTTGCATAGGAGGCAGTACAACAAATGCTCACCAGATTGGTCCTTGGGATGAGAGGGGTGTCCTATGATGAGAGGCTGAGTAAATTAAGTCTATATTCTCTGGAATTTAGAAGAATGAGAGATTACCTCATTGAAACACACAAGATTCTGAAAGGGCTTGACAAGGTGGACATCAAGAGGTTGTTTCCGCTGGCTGGGGAATTTAAAACACATGAGCACCATTTCAGGATAAGGAGCCGATCATTTAGGACTGAAGCGATGAAAAATTTCTTCACTCAAAAGGTTGTGAATTTTTGGAAATCTCTATCCCAGAGGTTGGTGGATGCTCCATTGTTGAATATCCCTTTTCCATGACAACATGATAGGTAATATTGTGGCAACATCAGAATTCTTTGAGGGGTCAAACAGGGTTGTGTTCTGGCACCGACATACTTTGGCATATTCATTTCTTTGCTGCTGTCATCTACTGAGTGTGTCTACTTCCATACCAGAACTGAAGGAAAGCTGTTTAATCTTGCTCACCTGAGATTCACAATAAAGTTGTGCCAAATCCTCATCAGAGAGTTGATCTACGCCGATGATGGCGCAGTAGCATTCCATACCAAGAAAGGCCTTCAGGGCTAAATGGATAGACTCTCTCAAATCTAGAAAGAGTTTGGTTTGACCAAATGTCATGGTCCAGGATGTTGCCATACCGCCATCTATCAGTATTGACAATGTGACGCTGGAGCTTGTTGATATTTTCACATATCACAGGCTCCACAATCACCAGTGATCTGTCAAATGATGCTGAAATCAACACATGCACCACAAAAGCTGCAGCATTATGTCCAAGCTGAGTAAGAGGGTGTGGAACAACAGCAACCTGACTGAGAACACAAAACTGTGAGTTTATCAAACCTGTATCCTCAATGCACTCCTCTACAGTGGTGAGACCTGGACAACATATGTTAGACAGGAGAAAAGGCTAAACAGTTCTTCGCTGTCTCAGACATATCCTCGGCATCTCTTAACAGGGCAAGGTCACCAACTCAGAGATCCTGGAGAGTGCTAATTCCATGGATACACTCATTGTTGAGCCAATGGCATCCTTACTGGCTCAGCCACAACTCATCAGACAATGCTGACAACTGAGAGACAATCGCTGACGGCCATGACCTCTGGAGGCTAACTGTTCGGAAGGGCATTATGAGGCAAGCAGAGGCAAAAAGCTCAGCTGGCTGAGAAGAGGCCCCAGATAAAACAAAGACCAGTGAATCATGCACCTTCTCAGCCCACTGTCTTCCTTTCTCTGCAGCAAATGCCATGCCAGAGTGGGGCTCCTGAGCCCCATTTAACATATTTAACATAGAGTTGACCATCAGGGCACAAACCATCATCTTATGGGACAGAAGGTTGCCATTTAATCCATGAATATATTTAAGGCTGGAATAGGCAGATTTTTGTCTCTCAGAGAATCAAGGTATATGGGGAACAGGCGGGAAAGTGAAATTGAAGCTGGATCAGCCATAACTGTGTTGAATGGCGGAGCTGTATGATCAACTCCTGCTCCTAAATCTTGTGTACTTGTGTTAATTTAGTAGCTGTACCAAATCATGTCCTGATTTATATATCATTTGTCTTTTCTTGCATTCAGGTAAACCTCATTTAAATTTGGAAATGCTTCCAGGTTAAGATACTTTGGCTTTTAATAGGCAATTTAAAATACCAAAAGTTCTTCTGCATACTTTTAAAATGGTTCCTTAAATATATTAGCATGTGAATGGTTGTAACTCTAGAGCTAATTCCTTTTTAACAGCTTCTACAGCTTCCGTTCTTATTTCTTTACCTTCTTGTTTATGTCACACATGAGCATTCAGGGACAAAAGATCCATTCTTGTAGTAACTGAGAGCTAAATCAACATTTTCAGCTCTTTTTTGTCCTATTTATTCATTCTTTTCCTCCCTCCCTTTCTCCTGGAAGCAATTCAGATCACAGAAGGACTACCCAGATGGTAGTTGTGAAACACTGGTAAGGCTGACTAAAATTCCACTCTGTTAACCAGAGTTACTGACACCGATTGTAGAGTCCCAACTGCTGTCATGGCAAAGATCAGCTAACTTGGGAGGGCCAGCTGATTAATCCTGGAGCCTTCTGTTTTTTTGGCTCAGCTGATGCATTTGGTGGTTCAGCAAGGATGCTTGGTGCAGCCCCTACAGTAGTTGGAAACATTATGGGCAGAAATTTTAGCTCAGCATGCAGGCGCACGCCCAACCCATTCAAGCATAAAATAGCATGTGATGACATCGGACAAGCATCCCAAAGTCATCCCGCGCTTGCACGATATTGAGGTCGGGGGGTGCGCAAAAGTCAGAAGCGTCCCCGCCGACAATTAAGAGGGCAATTAAGCCCATTAAAATTCCAATTGTCCCTAATTTTTCATAGTGCGTTCAATCTTATGGTTGGTGGACTGGCGAATCGGCCAGGTGGGCTTTTGATGAAACCTCATCGAAGGGCTGGATAACGTTTCCGTGATTAAATTTAAAAAATAAAAATGTATGGGCAGAATTTTCATCATGTATATGTTCAGGTGACTGAATCTGATGCATGGACATTTTTTTTCTGGATTTTAAAAACTTTATTTATTGCTTTTAAATTCTTCAGCTCCCTGAGGCAGCTCTCATTCAGGGAGCTTTCATTCCATGCTCCCCTGCGCCCACGCATATGTCAGCGCCCGCCCTCCTCCTGCCCCCACCCCAGCAGCATTGAGTACTTCAGCACACGTTTCACACTGGCTGGCTGTTAATTGGCTAGCCAGTGTGAAATTGCGGTTGGTGGCTGATCGCAGGCGGCAGTCTGTTCCCCGGCCACTCCCGGGCCCAACGATCGGGCCCACCCGCCGACCTAAAAACCCTGCCCAATAACATTAAGAAATCACCACAGACACTTCTAGTTGCATGGAGTACCACCACCTCAAATGGTACTTTCATCTGATGCTATTCGCTGCCAAACCTAAACAATTGTCCTGATGGGGCTGAACACTGTAGAGCTATTTTGGTGTCTTGGCTCATTGGTTGCACCCTTGCTGCTGAGTCAGAATGTTGTGGAGTCAAGTCCAAGCCCAGAGACTCGAACACAGACTTCAGGCTGACACCTCAATGCATTTCTGAGAGAGTGCTGCACTGTTAAAGGTGCCATCTTTCATATTAAATATTATCTGAGGCCCTGTCTGTCCTCTCAATTAAAAGATTCGGTAGCACTGCGTGAAGAACTAACACCACCATACAGAAATAAATTATCTTGTCATTGTCTTGTTGCTCTTTGTGGGACCTAGCTGTGGGTAACTTTGCTGCTATATTTCTCTGCAATATAGCAGTGACTACATTTCAAAAGTACTTAATTGTTTATAAAGCACTTTTGGACATCCTGAGTAAATGCAAAGCACTATATAAATGCGACTTCTTTCTTTTTTCAATTTTGATTGACTTCTGAGCCTGCATCGACTGAGCCTAGTTCTTTAACTACGACACTGCCGGCCAGTATCGCCTTGCTCCGACATTGTGGGAGGTCATGATGCAAGACCTTAAGGTCAGAATTGTAACTTCTGATCAGACACACAAATGCAATGTTCAAAATGCACAAGTGATTCAGTGTTCCTGGTGCTCTGAAATCCACTCAAGAATTCAATGGCATTTCTAGTACATATTTAATGTGACATTGCTATTATAAAATGATACAATTCCAGAAAAAGAAATCACTGTTTTCATGGGCTTCAAGGAACAGTCAGCACAACATTTAAACTGTGGTAGTAACAACTTTTAAACTGAGCTAATATGGGCAATTCATTTTGCCTTCAATGCCAATAAGCATAGGATGGAATTTTAGGCCCACCTGGGTTCATAAAATCGCATACTATAGCGATGGCGCTGTGCCCATTGCCTACCTGCTGCTGCTGATATTTTACTAGCATCAGGAGGTGTCCATGTGGTGAAACCTAACAGCCTTTTATAAAGTTGAAGGGAGGGTCCTTCCTGTGGGGCAGATGGTTAGCGAGGTTAATTCCCAAATTTTGGACCCGAGGACCCGCAGGTCTGATGGCAGTGCCACAGGAGGCCTAATGGCCTCATGTGAGAGGTCAATGGCAGGGAGTGCATTACCACATGACATCTCCTACCCACCACGTCACACACTGCTCAATGTATCACACACCTATCACTCACCGAGCAGCACTCCCTGGCACTCAGAACTTAAAGTCCATCTCACCCTCACACACCTACCAATGCTGACAGCCTCACACCTACATCTCATTGCCCCCACACACCTCCAGGTATACAGATATATCAGGCACATCACACAAACACAGCACGACATTACTGACATTCTATCCTCCCTCTTGCAGGACAAGGTGACACACAATAGAAAGGAGCAGAGCCAAGTTGGCAGGGGACAAGGATGTCTGCATCTCCTAACCGCTATGGAGGAGATGTTTCTCAGCATCATGGACTGGTTGCAACAGGGCTCCCGGCATTCAACATTGCTAAGAACATTGGTGATGATTTCTGACCCTTCTCAACTCCCAACTCACTTTCATCCTGCTATCCAGCATGATGAGCAAACTGTTGATGGTGTGACCATGAACCTCCTTCTTTACACCACACCAATTTCCTTCACCTAACCTTGCCCTTCTGAGTACTTGCTTTTAGACACTCAAGAACTGCTGCTGCACAGCCACAACAGACTCAGAAGGAGGAAGAGAGAGAGCAACAGCACAGTGCTGATGGACAGGCCATGTCATTTGATCATATATTCACAGTCACTAGCTCAACTACTGCCACTGCATATATTCAGGAGCCTAGTACTGAGTTGGGATCAGCACAGGTGAGTCATTCAGGCATGGGTTGCAGCGACAGCATGAGTCAAGGAAGGTTCATTCCCCAGCTCCTTGGAGACGAAGGTGGCAGCTAAGTGTAGTATAAAGGGTTAATTCCAACTGTGTGATATGTGAATAAGACAGTGTACCATTATCACAGGGAATTATGCAATGTCTCATGATCTTGCTTTCTCTTGTTGAACCTCATGGCAAAATGAAGCCACAGTAAGTTGTTTCTGAATAAAGTTAACGTTTTCTTTGCTTCAGCAGACTCTGTAAATTTAATGTGTGGGCATAATGAGACCAAGAATATTATACTAAGTACTTCTGCAGACGACTAATGGCAACCTTGATGAGCTGGCATACTGAAGAGTGTTGATGAGTGTATACAGTGAGATATTGGGTGTAATAAACTGGCCTGCCAGACAGTCGCCTTTCACTGTCAAGGAGCATGGAGGAGTGTGCAGCCCTAACTTAGCAGAGGGCATAGCGTGGAGCTTACCCTCTCCGCAGCCTCTGCTCCATCTCCCTGTCAGGCTGCAGACCCAGAGACACTGCAACTGCTGGCCCCATACCTGTTGCAGCCTTTGTTTGAGCAGAGCATCTACTCGTCTGCCATCCCTGTGAAGATGCAGCAACACTCTGCAGTAAATACAGGATCACAACACAAAAGACCTCCAGAAACACTCCAGAGTACTTCCAGATACTTTGCAATAGAAAAAGTTGTCAAAAATTACCTTACCTGCAATTTGGGTGCCTGGCCCTTTAAGGAACAGTAGTGCACAGTGCAAATTGCAGCCTCACATCAAATCTTTGAAGGGTGATGAATGAACGTATACACAGGCCTTGTGCGGTCCAAATTTGGAATCACATCATGTCACTTCAGATGGTTAGGCAACGTAATGGCAGGTTAGTGCCGATTCAAAGGCTTCTGGCCCACACAGGGGACACACCCACATGTGACCTTCTGCTGCAACAATGTAGCGAGAATGTTCTGGCCCATCCTGCTGGTGACATTTGAATGTCTCACCACATCCACTGCTGGGTACTTGCCACGGTGGGGGGTGGAAGCTGTCAACTGTGCATTGCATCCCTGAGAATTGGCAGCCAGCCTCCATGGCTCAAAGGGGTGCTATGCAATCCTACTTCAAGTGTCTACATTTTTGACCCAAGAACTCAAAAGAGGCCAAAAACAAAAAAAGAAACATAGTTCATGCTTGCCGAGTTGGTAAATGGGTTAATGCCAAATTCTATGCTGTCTCTGTATTGAGTTAATGTGTTTTTCTATGTTTCCATGTGTCACTTTCCCTATTTTTTAACGTAATATCAAGTGCCAGGTCTCTGGAGACCCATGCTGGGTCACACAGTAACACACAAGTGCAAACATGAATGAATCACTCACCATATTTACATTGTAGAACCTTGATGTTCTCTGAAGATCCAGCTGTTTTCATGTGGGAGTGCAGCCCCAGGCATCAAAATTACAAGGTCAGCTACATCCTGTCACATAAAAGGAACTTTGGCTATTTTTCTCATTCAAGCAGCAAGAAAGGAACTACAAATGGCCGCAACACCCTTAGGCTAGGGAGGGGACAATGAGCCGTGATTCCTGTTCTTGGTTGGGATGCAGTGAGATGGCAGCTTCCAGGCCAATATGGTCCTGTAGCATTCAACAAAGCACATTTAAATATTGAAATATTGTACAGCCTTTCCTGTAACGGTAAAATCATAGAATCTCACAGTACACAAAGCGGCTATTCTAGCCATCATGCCTATGCCGGATTTCTAAAAGGCCTGCACCTTCCTCATAACTCTGCAACTTTTCCCATCAAGTACTTATCCAATTCCTTTTTGTAAGTTACTATTGATTCTGCTTCCACCTTCGTTTGAGGCAATGCAATAACTTGCTGTGTAAAAAACAGTCTCCTTACTGCGCCTCTGACTCTGTTGCCAGTTACCAAAAACCTATGTTCTCTGGCATTGGAAGCAGTTTCTCCTTATTTACTCTCATCAAAACCTGAGTATTGCTGAAAAAAGAGACACGTCAAAGCTTTTTGTCTTGCACTAAGCAGGACTCTGTTCAAGAATACCAATATAAGGGAAAACAAGAATTTGTACTGTATGTGAAGAGACTACTGATTGGTAGACACGTTGTCATGGAGAGTGGACCACTGATGGTGACTGACAGATAACTGCCAAGCATTATTTGAAATTTAAACCAGGCAGCTTGACCCTGATTTGTCAAGACACTGTCCTAAGGAATGAGTCAGCGAATGGCTGTCACTTATTTTATTTAGCTGAATCAGGCACAATGTGTGTACATGTTCTTTCCGTCTACAAAGAATAGGACCCTGTGTATTAATATATGTAGCTTCCAGTACACGCAAATGTGCCATACTATGAGCCCGACTGACGATCCTAAATTGGTTGTCAGCGTAATTCTTAGTACACTGAGGATTATTTAGCAAATGTTATCCAATTGTGGAATCACATCTAATGTTGGACACTGTGTTTTGAATTTTACAAGCATGGCCTGGTTGGGTACGGTCTGTATCTTGCCCATTGCGAACATGCCTTTTGATACGATCCACAGTCTTTGGGGCTATGGCCTACATACCGAGCATCACACTGGCACTGAAATTCATATACTACATTACTCATTTGTGTGATAGGCAGAATGCCTTTTTGGCTTGACAGCAGCATCTTGTTAGTGGTGAATAACACTCGTATTGCTACTGCATAGCAGCAACGTGAAACAGTTAGCTTCACCTGTTGATCAAATTTTTGAGATACCTTGCCCTTCCAGGAAAATCTGAGGTAGACTGGGCACTTTTCAGGGCTGAAAGTGATGACCTTAACCCAGTTCATGAGTTTGTGTGATATACAGCGCAAAATGATCTGGTCAGGGTAGCCATTATCCTGCAGAATGCCTTTGAGGAGTCCTATTTCAGCATCAATCTTGCATGGTGAGCAAATGGCTCGGGCCCTATTTACAAGGTTGTCAATAAGACCGATTTTATAGCGTGTGGAAATGTAAGAATTTCAACATATATATTGACTAGTGAAGGTGGGTTTGCGATAGACTGTGGTAGAGAACCCCCTGGAAGATTTCTCAACTATTATGTTAAGGAAGAGGAGTCCATTTGACTGCCCCATTTCATTAGTGAATTTGAGCACAGAATGGAGCCCATTAAGACATGTAAGGAAATTATTACATGCAGCTGCGGATTTAAAATTTGAGCCGCAGGCGAAGCTAGCTGTTTCATGCTGTTTCTATGTAGTAGCAACACAAGTGGTATTCTCCACTAACAGGATGCTGCCATCAAACCAAAAATCCATTCCGACTATCACACAAATGAGTAATGCGGTATATGAATTTCAGTGCCAGTGTGTTGTAGGCCGTACATCTAAAGACTGACGGATAGTATCAAACAGCATGTCCCAGCTACTGTTCACAACGGGCAAGATACAGACCGTACCCAACCAGCCCATGCTTGTAAAACTCAGCACAGTGTCCAACATTAGTTGTGATTCCACAATTGGACAACATTTGCTAAATAATCTTCAGTGTGCTAAGAATTACACTGACAACCAATTTAAGATTGTCAGTCAGGCTTGCAGTGTACAAATTTGTGTGTACTGGAAGCTACATATATTAATACACAGGACCCTGTTCTTTGCAGACGGAAAGAACTTGTACAAACATTGTGCCTGTTTCAGCTAAATGAAATAAGTGACAGCCATTCGCTGACTCATTCCTCAAGGCAATGCCTTGATCAATCAGGGTCAAGCTGCCTGGTTTAAATTTCAAACAATGCTTGGCAGTTAACTCTCAGGCACCATCGCTCCATGGCAACGCATCTGCCAATCAGAGTCCACTTGCCAAACAATCAGCCACTCTCTTCACATGCAGTATAAACTGTTTTTTCCCCTTGTATTGATATTCTTATGAATTGTCCTGATGAGCGCAACAAAAAGCTTTGACATGTCTCCTTTTTCAGCAATACTTATCAAAACTGTTTATCGTTCTGAATGCCGCTATTAAATTTGTCTGTAACCTTCCCAGTTCGAAGGAAGATGATCACATTTTCTCTGGTCTGCCCACATAACTCCCTCATTTCTGGTACCATTCAAGTGCATCTCTTCTGTATCCTCTAAGAATTTGACATCCTTCATAAAGTGTGGTGCCCAGAATTTGACAAATAGTCCAGCTGAGATCTGGCCATTGATTTATAAAGGTTTAAAACAATAACAACTTGTATTTATATAGCACCATTAATATCATTAAAAGTCTCAAGGCACTCCACAGGGTTGTTGTACAAAATTTGATTCAGAGCCACATTTGGGGATATCAGGGCAGATGACTGTTATAAAGGTTTGTTCAGTAGATCTCATGAAGAGATTCAGAGGCTTGTAAGGTTGAACAGTAGTGTTCATTGGTAACACCAGTAGTGTTCATTGGTAATGCATAACTATATAAATATGTACAAAGTATAGCCCAGATTAGAAGCTAACTTCATGCTGACTTCTACTCGAGTCTCTCTGTACAACTCTGTCCCCTGTTTACTGTCACATATCTCTGTGCATCATACCATGGGTTGTACTGTTCTCTAGTCCCACATTAGCCCTTGCTATGCCCTTATACTAAATGACCAAAAGCTTGGTCAAAGAGATAGGTTTTAAGGAATGACTCAAAGGAGAAAAGCGAGGAAGAGAGGTGGAGAGAGTTTGGGAGGGTATTTGAGAGCTTAAGGTCTAGGCAACTGAAGGCATGACCAGTGATGATGGAGTGATTAAAATCAGAGATGCTCAAGTGGCCAGAATTAAAGGAACGCTGATATCTCAGAGGATTGTGGGGCCGGAGGAGATTTCAGTTAGGGAGAGGCAAGGCCATGGAAAGATTTGAAAACAAGGATGAGAATATTAAAATTGAGGCGTTGCCTAACCGGGAGCCAGTGTAGGTCAGCAAGTATGGGGTGATGGGCTAATAAAATTGGTGCAAGTTAGGACATGGGCAGCAGAATTTTGGATGACCTCAAGAGACGAGAATGTGGGAGACCAGCCTGATTTGTAATAGTCAAGTCTAGAGATAACGATGAATAAATGGATGATCAGCGGGCTTTTCTTGCTTTTGCACTCCATACCTCTAATTATAAAGTCACAGATACCATCTCTAGCATCCTGGAAAAGACCTCCTTCCCAGTGGACCAGATTGGCACACATTGACAATGGCTGTCAGGGTGCCTGTCACTGGAGGGCCACCTCCCGGGTCTCTGCCTCTCCCTAAAGTTCTGTGCTCACTTTTCCTACAGAGGATTATGAGTGTTCGTAGTGGCTTGTGTGAATAGAAGGGAAGGCTGTCATTTGTGGAGGGAGAATGTGAGGCATGGGTGCAAGAGGGCAATAGGATGAGGGTGAGATAAAAGAAAAGAAAGGCTTGCATTTATATAGGGCTTTTCATGACCACCAGACACCTCAAAGTGCTTTATAGCCAATGAAGTACTTTTTGGAGTGTAGTGACTGTTATAATGCAGGAAATATGTCAGCCAATTTGCACTCATGAAACTCCCACAAAACAGCAATGTGATAATGACCAAACAACCTTTTTTTTGTGATGTTTCTTGAAGGATAAATATTCACTGGGATACCAAGGATAACCCCCCCTGTTCTTTTTCAAGATAGTGCCATGGGGTCTTTTACATCCACCCAAGCAGACTGTTAGGGCCTCGGTTTAATGTCTCACTTGAAAAATGACACCTCCAACAATGCAGTGGCCCCTCAGTATTGCACTGGAGTATCATTCTTGATTTTTCTGCTCAAGCACTGGAGTGGGACTAGAGCCCAGAATCTTGTGAGTTTGAGGTGAGAGTGCTCTGAGGCACAGCTGACACAAGTGTCGGCATTGGCTGTTCAAATGGGGATGTGAGGTCCCTGAAGAGAAGAAATGAATGTGGCTGCAAGGTGAACTGTTGTGAGGGGTGCTATGCAGGACAATGATGGGCAAGTCAGAGTGAGTGTCTTAGCACCTTAATGTGCTATGTCACTTATCTGTCCCACCTTATTGTTGCCACTTTGCCCATTTGGAGGGACCACAATTCTGCTGCTGACTTCCTCGGCCACTTCCAACTATGCCTGCTTGGTTGGAGACACTGACCTCTTCCTCCCATTCTTAGGAGAGCTCACCTCACCGAAGTCCCTTAGATCCTGCAGCAGGACCTCCAGGTAAGAGAGAGAGACCATGACAGCAGCCTTTCCATTCCTCCAAAATTGATGTCCAGCTGAACCATTCTGAACCATGCTTTCTTTGACAGAGTAGACATCTCTTCTCTCTGAATGGTTAGAAAACCTGGAAGCAGGATGTTTATGCCTTCACTCAGTTAAGGAGCCATGTCAATGCCCACTAGAGATTCCAATGGGTTCCCGAGCAACTAATGGTCCCATCGTTTCAGCAGGGATCATCCCACCACATGCATTTTATCAAATAACCTCATCACATGGTCCTGCCACTTTCAAAGATTTGTGTACACGAATCAATAGGTTTCTCTGTTCCCGAGCCCCCATTAAAATTGTACCATTTAGTTTAGATCACCTCTCCTCATTCCAAAAGATATCCTTTCATATGTGTCTGTATGACCTTCCTCTCCAAAATCATTGAACGTGTTATTGCCTCCCAAATCCTTCCAATAAGATTCCCGACCCAGCCATAGAATCGAAACTGCTCACACAGGCCAGAAAAATCCCAACTCAGCCTGAGACTACAACAACCTTTGATGAATAAAAATGTTCCAAGGTGCTTTGTGGAAGAAAAAAAAACTTTATGGAAAGAGTAGGAGAGTGGGCCTAATTGGAAAGCTCTACCAAAGAGTCAGCACAGGTCTGGTGGGCTGCATGACCTCTTTCTGTGCTGTAAAATTCTGTGATTCCAATAAATCAAAAATGGATGCCAAGTTAAAGAAGTTTTAAGAGGGCTGATCAGATTCTTGATCAAGAGTGACTTTTAATAAGGGCTTTAAGGAGGAGAGAGGGGTGCAGAGGCAGAATGGTTTAAGGAGGAAATCCCAGAGCATCAGGCCTAGATGGCTACTGGCAGGATTGTCAAGGGTTGGGTGAAGAGAAAGTGGGAAGCACAAGAGGCTACATTTAGAAGGCTGCAGAGTTCTGGAGCTTGTAGAACTGGAGGAGGTTGTAGTGATAGGGAGGGATGAGGTTATCAAGGGATTTAAACATGAGAATGACAATTTGAAATTAGAACTGTTGGGGAACTGGGAGCTCATAGCAGCGAAGATAAGGGCAATTGATGAGTAAGATGTAGCATTTCCCTTAATCTGTGTTGATGCTAATTAATGTTGGTTGGAGTGTAGTAAGAATTCTACCATTACAATGGTCCCATAGGTTAGAAAGAATTGGGTATAATTCTTAGCACACTTGGGGTTGTTCAGCAAGTGCTGAATCACATCTAATGATAGACATCATGTCCTGAGTTTTGCAAGCATGGACTGGTTAATTACAGTTAGTACTTTGCCTATTGAAAACAGCTGAAGGGACATGATTTTGATATAATCTGGTAGTCATTGGGATGTACTGCACATGTGCCTGGCATTTCACCGGCACTGAAATTCATATACCACATTACTCATTTGTGTGGTGGACAGAAGGTCTTTTTTACAGAATTACAGTAACAACTAATTTAAGATTATCAGTCAGGCTCATAATGTAGCTCACTTACACTTGCCAGAAACTACATACATTCATATGCAGGGACCTGACTTTAGCAGGCAAAATGAACATGTCCAGGCATTATGCCTTTTTTGAGTGAAACAAAATCGCTGGGAGCAATAGTTCCCTGGTGCATTCTCCATGGCAATGTCTTGAACCAATCCGAGGCAACTTGTGAACCAATCAGCACCCTTTTATCATGCAGTATAAATTGTTGCTCCCTTTGAAATTTGGCATTCTTGCATCTGTCCTGATGAGTGCAAGACAAAAAGCTTTGACAGCATCTCTCTTTTTTCAGCAACATGCATTTATCAGAGCCTTTCTTGACCTCATGTTACCTCAAAGCACTTCACAGAATCAAAGGTGAAATGAGGAAAAACCTTTTTATGCAGCAAGTGGTTATGATCTGAAATGCACTGCCTGAGAGTGTTGTGGAGGCAGATTCAACTATGGCTTTCAAAAGGGAATTGGATAAACACTTGAAGAGAAAAGATTTGCATTACTACAGGAAAAGGACTGGGAATGGGACTAGTTAAATTGCTCTTAGGGAGAGCGGCATGGATATCACAGGCTAAATGGCCTCCTTCTGTGCTGTAATTATTCTTTGATACTATGATTCTACATCCAACAAAGTACTTTTGAAATGCATTCGCTCCTATAATGTTGGAAAACACACTAGTCAATTTGCGCACAGCAAGATACTAGAAACACCAATGAGATAAATTATCAGTCTGATTGATGCTGGTTGAGGAATAAATGTTGGCTAGGTTGCTTGGAGAATTCCGCTGCTCTTCTTCATAATAATGCCATGGAATCCAGGGCTGGTGGATCCATGCCTCAACAAGGAATCAAAGCTTTCAGAAAAAGAAGGAAGGGAAGAATGTTAATGAGAACAAGCATAATCAGATAATACAAGTTCAAACTTAATAGGTTGTAGTGGGCTATTTGACCTGGGAAGCCTTTGCAGTCTACCTCAGTCCTATCCTGCAACACTGACAAATGCCTGATCTCAGATAGGGCAACACAAGAATACCAGAATTCCTTTATATATCAAGGTTTTACACCCACAATCTTAACCTGTTTCAGATTTTCACAAACACTGACAGAGCATTTTCTATTTTTAGTTTTATTTAGATTTTCAACATTAGTTTTTCTTTTGTATTTCCTACTTCAAATCACTGTTGAGTCACCTTGGCCCTACATCATCAAGTTCTTTAGTTGTCCCTATAATTTTTTGTACACTGTACTTTGCCTTAAACTGAAGAGTGAATCCTTGTGTTGATCCTTCAGTAGGATTTAATTGCAAATCTTTCAATGGTGACAGTTTGGTTTGTGGGAGATACCCTTGCAATGTTTTAGTTATCCAGCTCACAGTCAGTAAAGCCACCTCCTCTTTCCTCCTCAAGTGCAGTGTACCAGTAGATTAAATTGTTTGAAGTGGAGCAGTCAGCAGTAGACGAGTGAGTCATACTGCAGTGATGTAGCTATATAGATAACACAGATGCGGGCAACAATCTGTGAAAATCTTCTCTACATTCCTTGGATATGGCATCAACTCCAGATTGCTTCCTTAGTATTAGAAATTAACACACATAAAATAGTGGCAAGTTTAATGACAGGCACGGGTTGAAAAACTATGGGCAGCCAAGTATCAGTGTGTACTTGAATACTTAATATGCGCTTCAAATTGAGTACGGCTCCCAATTGGCCAGTACACCCATAATATAACCCCCTTATATATTACCTAGAGCTCACTAGTTTACATTTCTAGTTCCATATCTTGTGATACTAAGTTATTTTCCCAAAGTTTTCTCCTACACTCCCATATCCACAGAGGTATGTTTCCACTGGTGGATTTCTCAGACCATGCCCGACTGGTTACAGTTCTGTGTCTGAGGCTAGATAGAGTGCCAGCATGTTTTTCAACTATGAGATGGCATTGCAACTGACACTGATCTTGACCTCACAAAGTGTCCACCCGTGCAGTTTTTGAAAGAGATAATTGGACATTATTTTGGTGTAGGAGTCTTTTGTAATTTAGGGGCATGGAAGACAATTATAGCAGCTCTGTTGCTACCATAGTTGAGGTTTTCTTTTATTCATTCACAGGACGTGGGCAACACCAGATAGGCTAACATTTCTTGCCCATCCCTAATTGCCCTTGAGCCACCTTCTTGAACTGTTGTAGTCTGTATGATGAAGGTACACCTGCAGTATTGTTAGGTAGGGAATTACAGGATTAGATCCAGTGATGATAAAGAAACAGCAACATATTACCAAATCAAAGTGGTTTGTGATTTGGGAGGGGTCAACTAACTCAGCACAGACCAGAGATCAAAACTGAGAACTGTTGCAAACTGAACATCACACCATCTCTGACTGGGGGAGGGTCACTTTTTTTTAATTAAAAGGAATATTAATGATTATGGGTTTAAGATCATGTTGATATACCAATGTGTATCTCAGCTATCTCATGGTTATTACAAATATGAGGTGTATAAGATTGTTATGATTTGGGATTGTGTCTTTAATTTAGGGTAAAATGAAAAGGGTCATGTGACCTGCTCTGAAGTCTGCCTAACAACAGGCCTGGGTAACATGGCTGTTAAAGATTAAAGGAAGGCCCACTGTTTTGCTGGAATAAAGATGTAAGGTGTTCACATTTGGAGACAATGGCAGCAGCATCTGTGTTTACAGTAGTTAAACTGCTGGTCTTTAAGATCCCAGAAAAGTGTTGAGAATGTCAGATTGTAAACAGTTATGCTTTAAGCTATAAAAGATTTTTTAAACTATAAAAGACAGTTGGGGGTCTCAAGGATAATCAGTATTTCTACCTGGGTACAAAGCCCATGTGATTAATGTTGCCATGGAGGTGGGCGAGGAGAGGGCAAGGATCTCTAAGATATTCCTGAAAACTCACAGACCCAGGCGGTCTTCCAGGAAATGGGAGAGAGGGAGCAGCTAGAGGACGAAAGTATCTATCGTTCGTCGCACAGGAATGTGGATGGGAGCTTGCGCTCAGATTGTAAAGACAAAGTTCATGAGGATTTGAAATCAGGCAAGAAGATTCACCTAGCTTGCATAAGAGGAAGATTTGCCAGGAAAAACCCTCACCATGAATGACAGTTCTGGGGTTAAAAGTTACCGGGCTAAGGAAGGAAAAGAACAGAAGTAAACCTTTGGGAGCTCAGAATCACTTTGGACTGGCTCTGGGAGAATTGAATGTGTACTTAAGTGACAATGTAAAGCATACCTGTGAAGAGGGTTTTTTAGTTCTTAAAAGTAAAATGGGGAAGATCTGTTCTGCTGTTTAAAGGATAAGCGGCCTACAACAATAATGTTTAGTCAATGATGCTTTTAGTTGGTTAGTTACAGTAAAAGTATTAAAACATGAAATCTTGTAGTGTCATTCTTTCAGCTATCAACTGGAAATTCAAAATTCTTTTTTTGAAACTGATAGGCCTCTAGAGGAATCATAACACAATGGCCAGAATTTTCCTGTCAGCGATTTGGGGGCGGGGCCCACTCGCTGACGGGAAAATGATGTGGGATGACATCGGGAGGAACCCCTGATGTCATCCCGGTCCCTTTAAATTTTTAGGAAGGCGGACAGACAGCGAAATCAGCTGTCCACCCGCCGACCTGTCAATGGCCAATTGAGGCCATTGACATAGTTATTAAGATAATTAAAGACCCAGCCTGTCCAACCTTAAGGCTGGTGGGCAGGCCAGGAGCCCCAGTGGGGTTCTGATAATACATGAAACCTCATCCACTGGCGGGATGAGGTTTCATGTCTGTTTTTAAAGACTTTAATAAAGTTTATGCCCTTTTTATTAACATGTCCCATCTCATGTGACATTGTCACATGAGGGGGACATGTTAATAATTTTTCTATTTTTTCTATTTTTAATGTTTTTGACACTGTCAGTAATCTCCCTGAGACAGCACTTAGTCTCAGGGAGCAGTGCGCTCTTTCGCGTGCATGCACGAAAGAGCGCACTTTGACAGTTGGGGAATCCCTCCCCCCCAGCACAGGAAGCGCATAGTGCTTCCTGTTGGGCAGGCTGCTGGGTGGGCCTTAACTGGCCCGCCCACTCAAAATGGCAGCGGGCCTCGTTTTGGCGGCGGAGTTCGGCTGCCCGCCCGCCGCCAAGCCAGTGGGACCTGCCCGCCAACCGAGGGCAAAATTCTGCCCAATGTCTTTTTCATGTGCCAATCGTTCAGCTGCAAGCTGTGCTATGTTATAAATACAAGAATGATGATTCTGTCTGTAATAAATATTTATGGTCCCAAATGGTGGTGAGTTGAAAATTAAACAGGTTACTGTTAACATTTACAATTCTAAAGTCTGTGACTTTGCATGCGCCTACACAGATTTGAAATGTATTTTCTTTTCTATCTAAAATTAAACTTATAATGGCAGAACCAGAACTCAGATGAACAGCATCGAAAATGTTCTGCTTGAAATACTGTAGTTGCAGGAAGAAGGTAGGCTTGGAGTGGCAAAAATAAAGCAGTTTCACAAAGCAACTGGAATGTTTCACATCTGAAATGAAACAGGGTATTATTCACACAATTCACTTATTTCTTACACTTATCAATCAAATCTTTTGATTTTGATTTCAGTGCACAATATAGGCACACACATCTATTTATCTGTCTGTTTGTCTGTCTATCTGTCTGTCTATCTATCTATTGATCTAACTGTCTATCTGTCAGTCTGTCTATCTATCTTTTTATCTATCTGTCTGTTTATCTATCTGTCTACCTGTCTGTCTATCTATCTATCCATCTGTCTGTCTATCTATCTTCCTATCTACATACCTATCTATCCAGTGAGTCCTGTGGGGCTCTTCCAGAGGGGTTGAAGCAGAAGTACTGTAGTCATCTACTCGATGCTGTTTCGTTGGTAGTGTGGCTCTTATTATATGTGTTCTTAGCATATGTGCACCAGAGTCATAAGCCAGGTGGTCAGCAGATAGCCCTCGTCACTCAGCAGTCGCCTTCTGGTTTGACATGGGGGCTCAAATATTGATGGACTGCCACAGAATAGTGGGCAATCACCTGCATGATGTGCTGAGCATAGTCACACAGCAGCTGCACAGAGATTGGGACCCTTTATAGTTTTAGATATGGCTCTTGTAAAGACATTTGTGTCTGCCTCTTGGTTAGGGAGAGGATAATCAACCACAGCCCCGAATGAAATAGGCTGCTGTGTGTCAAGGTTCACACTGTATAATGGTCATTTATGTGTGGTACTAAACAATGATCAGAGCACAGGCAATCATTTTGGAGTATGAAGTGGGAGTGAAAGTTGGCAAGAAAATTAAAAGCGCACAGGCACAGCCACTGTTGCCCAACTACTAAATACCTACTGTTACTCAGCACCTTGGGCAGTCAAGCTTATGTAGTCCATTTCATACTACTCTTGTAAATGTCTCATTGCAAACTTAAACAGAGATTATTCCTGGTTGCATGCGAGAAATATTAGAAAAAGCTAACAATTATGTATTTAATCGCTGAATACAATCACTAAACCTCTGCTAAAATTCCCACAATGCCAAGCAATATAAATGGAACGTGACTTATTCTGCCACTATAAAACAATGGCCCTGGTCATTGGTCAACTGGGATAATGTTTCTTTTTATCAGTATTGCTGGTGGATTGATTTGTAAAGAATAGCTGTTTTGGTGTCCCTTTTAATTACATATTTTCAAAGTTTTGTTAGTCTTCTGATATGTAAATATAAATAAGTAAATGATTAGATCTTTACAGTTGGAAGAAATTGTGCCCCATATATCCTGTTTTGTGTCCCTGTTTTCAAGCTGCCTTATGCATCAGTATTCCACACCTTGTAACGTGTACTGCCCTTGAGTACAACGCAGACTGAGTTATTGGAAAAATGAATCAAATGACTTTATGAGTCGAAGTGCTGCCAATTCACCAGGAGGGTCAATGTGCACCAGTCAATTGAATCATTGACTCAAGAGAAGTAAACAGAGGTTGCTGATCAAATTTAAATCAGGATCATTTAGATGTAACAATAACAACTTGCACTTACATGCCACTTTTAAGGTAGAAAAACTTATGGAAGAGTCTGACAACATAAAGGCCATGGAGGGTCAAAAAGGTTACTCCAGTTCTGTATTTTTAAATAAGCTTAACTTGCATGGGTAGGCAAGGGGAGGGGCGGGGGTGCAGTGGTGGAGAGAGAAAGATAAGAGAAGATCTAATGGCTCAGGAAGCTTCTATCACATTAACAGGCTCCATTTAATCAGATTTGCAATTTGAGTTGGAAAGGAATTTTATGGGACAAAAACAAAAATTGCTGGAAAAACTCAGCAGGTCTGACAGCATCTGTGGAGAGGATAAGTTAACGTTTCGAGTCCAGATGACTTCTTCAGAACTAAAGAGAAGTAGAATTGTGGTGAAATATAAACTGTATAAGGGGAGTGGGACAGGTGAAGCTGGATAGAAGGCCAGTGATAGGTGGAGGCAAAGGAGAGATTGCAAAAGATGACATAAACAATAGGTCAAAGGGGTGTTGATGGGTGGTGATACTGGCTAAAGGAGAGGTGCTAATGGTGACATTAAGAGTAGAAAGCAGGATGAGCCAGTGACAGATGGCCCTAGTAGGGATGTGGTGGAGGGAGGGGACAGCTTGGGAGCAAGGATCAAAATAGGCTAAAAGGTGGGGATAAAACAATGAATGGAAATAAATTTTAAAAATAATAGAAATAGGTGGGAAAAAATGTATATATAAAAATTTAAAAATAAATATTTGAAAAAAGGGAATCAAAAAGGGGTGAGGATGGAGGAAAGAGTTCATGATCTGAAGTTGTTGAACTCAATATTAAATTCAGAAGGCTGTAAAGTGCTTAATCGGAAGATGAGGTGCTGTTCCTCCAGTTTGTGTTGAACTTCACTGGAACATTGCAGCAGGCCAAGGACGGGCATGTGGGCATGAGAGCAGGGTGGTGTGTTGAAATGGCAAGCTATAGGAAGGTCTGGGTCATGCTTGCAGACAGACCGAAGGTGTTCCGCAAAGCAGTCGCCCAGTCTGCGTTTGGTCTCTCCAATGTAGAGGATACCAGATTGGGAGCAGCGAACGCAGTAGACCAAATTGAGGGAAGTGCAAGTGAAGCGCTGCTTCACTTGGAAGGAGTATCTGGGCCCTTGGACGGTGAGGACGGGGGAAGTAAAGGGGCAGGAGTTGCACCTTCTGCAATTGCATGGGAAGGTGCCGTGGGAGGAGGTTGAGGTGTAGGGGGTGATGGAGGAGTGGACAGGGTGTCCCGGAGGGAACGGTCCCTATGGAATGCCAAAAGTGGGGGGGTCATATCTGCCTACCACAAGACAAGGAAGATGGATAAAGTTGTACATCAGTGTGTCTCTGGATGCTTGCCCATATTTTGATCACTGGTATTTAACCATGTGACCTTGATGTGCAGGTTGATGATATTTGCTAAATCATTGGAAGCCTTGTGTGATTGATGAGCACAACATCATTTAGACTGCTGTATTCACTAACTATTGTAATCTGCTTTTTTTTGTTAATCCCTAAATTTCATTCCAGCGATGGTTTAGTGAATAAATATACTGCTTTATTGTGATATGAAATCTCTGGTCTGTCTTGAGTGAAATGATCTCAGATGGGACGCCTTATGGGGAGAAAAAAAATACAACCAGGATTCCCATGATGCTCTCCACAGTTGAATAGCCTGCACTTACCATCTGGTGTTGTGAAAACTAGGCATTTGGACAAAGCACTGAAAGGCAATTAAGCAGTTGAAGAACATTCATCCAGCAAAAATTAAGGACATTGGGAAAAAGAACTATGACTCTATGAATTTTAAATAATTATAAAATACCGTAATTATTTAAGAAAAAATGATAAGTAAGAAGATTTCAAAGAGTAGATTAAAGCAAAAGATGCAGAGGACTTTGGAAGCTAGGAATCAATACTTGATGCATAGGGTGTAGGATAATCTGTTATTGGCTGCCACTGCTCCATTCAGTGGTTCCACTTTTGTCCTGTTAGTTAATTGGCATTGTGGGTTTAGGTTCAGCCACTCAGCATTATACTGAGCTTCACCACTGTCACATAGAACAGCAGCACTACATTAGGTTTAGCTTTCAATGGCTTCCTAATAAAACTGGATTATGGAGGTGGCCACAGAGGCTGCAGATTGACGAGGCTCTTTAGAAGGCCCAGCCCGATTCTCTGGGACTTCATCCCTGTTGTTTAGTTACATATTTGACCATCTAGCCCTCACCCCTCACACCCCATCAAACCCCTCACCCACACCACTTAATTCATTCCCACCTAGGGCCCCTCTTACCAACTCATATCAACCCATGCCATCCCATCCACCACACTTTGCCTTTACACCCTCCATGCCAACTCACCCAGTATCCATCGTGGGCAAACCTCCGGAGCCATGTTGAGATGAAATAAAGATCTAAATATCAATGACTGTTTGAAAAAACACTCCCATTCAAAACTTTAAAAACTTCACAAGTACTTAATCAGTTATCAAAACAAACTTTGTATTCATAAACCCACATTAAAGACAGTTAATCCTTTAATAACATCTTTGAGCAATCAATCAAACTGTGAATTTACAATCCTCCCACTGGGATCATTGTAGGTTATGGAAAGCGGCCAATCTTCAATAATGATAGCCTTTGGGGTAATATCAACAAACAGCTATTGTAACTGCTAGAAAAGATTTTCTTCAATTCTCACTGGCACGGGGGAGGCTTTTAATTTTTTAGAGGGCTGGGGGTTTTAAATAACTTCACAGCTTGAGTTTTTTCAATTCTCACTGATGCAAGGAGCTTTTAAATAACTTGACAGCTTGATAGTTCTTTATACCTCATCTGCCATTCACGAGCATTTACTTCTCCATAATTTAGTGACTCCCACACTGTGATATAAAGCCCGTCCTACATCAAGAATGGGGTCTGTTTGAATACAGCACCGAGTTCAAATAGCCCTGTTTAGTCTGGGTTTGCTACCTGTGTGAATCACACCCCAACCCCTATTGCCATTGATCTGTCGGAATGGGGGCAGGACTTCTGGATCCAGGTCTTGTCCGTCATTTTCAAAGGTTCACGGAGTCTCCGTGACTCCATGACAATTCAGCCCAATGTATCAGGTCAATGATCTTATGTCATAACTGAAAAAGGTTAGAGATGTAATTGATTTTAAGCAAGTACAGAGGCAGGGAGATGGGGGAGGAGGAGAAAATGATAGGGAGTTTATAATAGGATGGAAGGCAGGAGGGGTTAAATGACAAAAGGGGTGCTGGTGCACAGTAAAAGGAGATGGTAATGGGACAAATAAATAAAAGATGGGTCTAGAAATGGTATAAATGGGATCAAGCAGAATCATCACCAACTGCTGCTGTTTGAAAAATTGGGAGCATTGGTTATGATCTGAAATTATTGAACTCAATTTCTCAATTTTGAGTTTGAAGAGGATAAAGTGCCTAATTGAAAAATGGAATGCTGTTTCTTGTCCTTACATTAGGCTTTGTTGGAACAGTGTTAAAGGCAGAGGCAGAGAGATCAGATGGTAATGGAGCAGAGATTTAAAATAACAGGTAACCAACCTGTGTTTGGTCCATCCAATGTGGAGACCACATTGTGAGCAGTAAATAATATACATTCAATTGAAAGAAGTACAAATAAATTGCTGTTTCACCTGGAAGATGTGTTTGCGGCTTTGGAATGGAAGAAGTAAAGAGGACAGGTGTTGTATTGCCTGTGATTCCTTAAGAAGGTGCTGTGAGAAGGAAAGGTGTTGGGGGCAATTGAGAGAAATGGGAAAGATATCAATGTGGAAGGGGGCATTGTCAGAACAGACCTGACTGAGACAAAAACATTTGCTTGTATTATTTTTGTGTTTTTTGTGACACTTCTGCTCAGTCTGTGAGTGTGATCCTGAGCTTCCTATCACCTGTCATTTTTAATTCTTTCCCCAATCCCACGTCAGCCACTCCAATGTCAGTCTCCTAAACTGTCCCAGTGAAGCTCAACATTCCTACAAGGAATAACACTAACTTTCAAGTTTGTAGATGTTACAGCCTTCTGGACTCAACAGTATGTTTAACAATTTCAGAAACTTTTATTTATTTTCAAGAAACATCTTTTGATTGTTACAAGTGATAGAATCGCCACAAATCTTTTAAAAGACTGTACTTATATATAGCTCCCTTTCAGGCGGCAACTTTTGTTGATGATTCTGTTATCTCCATTTATACTTCTCTGCTTTTAGGTAAGCTTCACATGTATACTGATGACATCCAACTCTACCCCTCTGCCACCTCCTTCAAATCTTCTACTCTATTTGTGATGCTACTTATATGAAGTCCAATCTTGGATTAGTCTCGACTTCCCTCAGCTAAAAATCAGCAAGACCAAAGCCATCATCTTTGGCCAGCCGCCACAAACTCTGCTGTAGATGACTGACTCCATCCCCTTCCAGGGCCCATGAACTCAGGCTGAACTCTGTTCGCAACCTTGGCATCTTGTTAGACCCAAAGTTGACTTCTTACCCAAAGACTGGCAACTTTCATCTCCAACACTGCTCACCCCTGCCCACCTGCTGCTGAAACCTCATTCATGTCTGTCAGCTCCAAAATCAACTTTTTCCTAGTTGGCTTCCCATCATCCCAACTAGTTTCCCGTATTATATCCTTCATCCTGCTCATCTATCATTCCCATCATTACTGATCTGCATTAGTTCCTAATCTCTGAATTTTGCAAACTTAAAATTCTTGTCCTCAATTTCAGATCCTGCTGTTGCCTTGCAAGCTCATTTAAGTAATCTTGCCCTGTATTACAACTCTCTTTGAGGCTCTCAGTTCCTTCAAACCTTTATGCATTTCCCCCTCCCATTCATCCCACCATTGGTAACTATGCCTTCAGCCAGATGGGGCCCAGTCTCATGAATTCTCCTTGCAAACTTAAAGGGTCTTAAAAGAAGTGGCAGCGGAGATAGTGGATGCATTGACTATAATATTCCAAAATACCCTGAATTCTGGAAAGGTTCCAGTGGATTGGAAAAATGCAAATATAACACCCTTATTCAAAAAAAGGGGGGTGGTGGAGGCAGAAAGTAGGAAACTATAGACCAGTTAGTTTAACGTCTGTCGTTGGGAAATTGTTGGAATCCTTTATTAAGGAAATAGTAATGGGGCATTTGGAAAGTCAAAATGCAATCCATCAGAGTCAGCATGGTTTTATGAAGAGTAAACCGTGTTTGACTAATTTACTAGAGTTCTTTGAAGATGTGACAAGCAAAGTGGATAATGGGGATCCTGTAGATGTAGTATATCTGGACTTCCAGAAGACCTTTGAGAAGGTGCTGCACAAAAGATTAATACACAAGATAAGATCACATGGAGTAAGGGGTAATATATTAGCTTGGATAGAGGATTGGCTAACCAACAGAAAGCAGAGTTGGGATAAATGGGTCTTTTTCTGGATGGCAAACTGTAACTAGTGGAGTGCCACAGGGTTCAGTCCGTGGGCCCCAACTATTTACAATCTATATTAATGACTTGGATTCGGGGATAGAAGGTGCAATAGCTAAATTTGCAGCTGACACCAAAGTAGGTGGGGAAGTAAGTTGCAATGAAGAAATAAGAAATTTATAAATGGATATGGACAGGTTAGGTGAATGGGCCAAAATTTGGCAGATGGAGCTTAATGTGGATAAGTGTGAGGTTATCTATTTTGGTTGGAAGAGTAAAAAGGTTGCTTTTTATTTAAATGGAGAGAAACTTTATAATGCTTCAGTGCAGAGGGATCTGAGTGTCCTCGTGCATGAATCGCTAAAAGCTAGTATGCAGGTACAGCAGGAAATAAGGAAGGCAAATGGAATTTTGGCATTTATTGCTAAAGGAATAGGGTATAAAAATAGGGAAGTGTTGTTGCAACTGTACAAGGCATTGGTGAGACCGCACCTGGAGTACTGTGCACAGTTTTGATCCTCTTACTTGAGGATGGATGTAGTTGCACTGGAGACGGTTCAGAGGAGGTTCACTAGATTGATTCCAGAGATGCAGGGCTTGTCTTATGGAGGAGAGATTGAGCAGTTTAGGCCTATACTCGCTAGAGTTTAGGAGGATGAGAGGAGATCTAATTGAGGTATATAAGATGCTAAAGGGGATAGACAAAGTGGAAATGGAGTGGATGTTTCCCCTTCTGGGGCATTCTAGAACTAGAGGCCATAGTTTTAGGCTAAGGGGTGGTAGATTTAAATCAGAGATGAGGAGGAATTATTTTTCTCAAAGGGTCGTGAATCTGGAATTCACTACCTCAAGAGTGCAGTGGATGCAGGGACGCTGAATAAATTTGAGGAGATAGACAGATTTTAAATTAGTAACGGGTTGAAAGGTTATGGGGAGAGGGCGGCAAATTGGAGTTGAGGCCAAAATGAGATCAGCCATGATCGTAATGAATGGCGGGGCAGGCTCGAGGGGATGAACTGCCTGCTCCTGCTCCTAGTTCTTATGTATGTAACCCCTCCATCTCCTTCTTTAAGATCCTTGTTAAACCAAGCATACCTCCTATTATTGATTTTGCTGTTTGGTGTCCATTTTCCTACAGCTTTGAAGTGCACTGGGACAATTTCCATATTAAAAAGGCACTATGAAAGTTATTAGTGCAGTTGCCAGCAAAGATCACTGAACAGTGTTCAGGAGCAGAAAGTGTGCTAATTTTACCCTTTTGGAGGGACACTGCTGCCCTGGTGGAGATAAGCTAGCATGGCATAGTTCAGATGGAATTCAAATTTTCTAGTCAGTATTACCTAATGGCACGTTACATGATGAGCCATCATGAGTCATTAGCAAACTAGAAAATCCTGGTCAAAATGAAAATCTACAATATTGTGTTATGTTGAAAAAAGCTGTACTACTGCAGAAAAGCCAAAGATGATTACCTACATTCAACCCAACCAAACTGATCCCTCCAACAACCCACCTCTCCATAATATCCAGCTGTATTAACATCTTAATTTCTTGCTTCATTTAGGTCACTTTGCAGATGATTGAGCATTTTCATTCTTTGAATGCCCAATATTTATTCACCAGTTTAAATGTCTATTTTCCCACTTTAATTTGAAGCAAAACTTGAATTTATTTCTCGTCTTCCCAAATATTTCATTAGGCTTTATTGTTAAAATAAATATCATTTGTATTTGACTTTGGGTTCCAAACAAGTATAAATGTATAGTATCCGGCTGGGAAGGTTAGAGATAGGAGTCACAACAACTTTTCCCTAATTCCCCAACATGCGCTCCTTCCCTCATTAGAAGTTTCAGTTCAACCTCAGCCCTCATGCATCATGGGATGAGAAAAATCATACTCTGCTCAGTGGCAGTCCTCATGATAGTTTGCCCCCCCCCACCCAAGACAGTTATTAAAGCTATGAACTGGTGATGGAGAGCAGGGGACAATGGTCTATAATCACAGTTATTGCCCACTACCCATATGCTACCTCCCCCAAGGAAAAGATGACAGCATTCTTATGGTTGCTGTGCAGAAGCCTATCCTGCCTCCTGCCAAAAAGCAGCTACGCTTCACAGGTGTAAAGAAGAAATAGAACCAGAATTAGGAAGGAATAAAGTAATTTATTATTTTTTTTAATCAAAATTGGATACAATGTGAAACTGCATTCTGTTGCCCCCACCCTATAATTAGGAAGTGAGAAGAACCCTGCCTGCAGAATCCAATGGCAAGGCAAAGAGGAATACTGCAGCTTTAGTCAGTCTTTACAGGTCTTTGCAACCTGATTAATCAACAAGGCAAACATCAATGCAAAAAAAAATGGACCAGGTTCATTCAGTACAGTCTGACTTCACTCAGCTTTACAATTGTAAGATGACCACAAGGATGCAAATTGTACAAATACCTTCTAGATTGAAGGGTTAAAAAATCTAGTTTAAAAGTAGGAAATGCCACTAACTCTTTTTAAAAAGGGTAAATAATTATGATTAATTTTAAGTCAGGAAAAATAATGTTTCAATACAGTACTGTTGACCAACGAGAAAGGAATGTGAACTGAATTATAATTCACAATGACAGTCAATAATTTGGAATGCTTCAGTGATTTTGTCACTTTAACAGCGTGTTAAATCAGCTGCCATTCAAGTTTCAGTCAGCAACAGCAAGACAGTGCCTGTCAGGTCATCAGCATCCATAATATTAATAAATTATATAAGAAAAGCCATGGAACTAGAGCCCATCCAAAGAAAAAGTTGATCATAATTCTTTATAAGAGGTACAGGTTATGGAGACCAGACTCCCTTTTGAAAGTCACATTTAGAAATTATTTTAGTGGATATTTGGTTTTATCATGGGACAAAATCCAGCCCCTTACACATGTAGGCATTAGGACCTGGAGAAAATTTAAAACTACATGACCCTTCTTCAGGAGGTAGGATATAATTCCAGCTTCTGTACTCAGGTTCTGCGGGAGGATTCCCCAACCTCCCGCTGAAACTTTATTGGGATTCCAAGACAAACACATAAATGGATGAAAAGGTAATTGTTGCTATTTCTTTGGGGGATTTTGCTGGGTTCATACAAAAGTTATAGCAAGAATCCACAAGGAATTTCAGGGCCCAATTGTCTTGTTCCCATAACCTGCTTTGCAACAAATGTAGATGTGGCAGAGAAGACAGGTTTGCTACATTGTAGCAGTAGAAATCATTTCTTAAGTTGTGTAACCAGTATGAAAACCACCCAACTATGCAAGAGTAATAAGCCTTTCTCCAACCTATAAAATTGCTTGGGAAAGTGTTCAGTCATCAGCCAGCTGCTGCATGTAAAAGATGGTAAATAAGGCTTGGCATAGCATACTTGCATCATGATTTAGGCACTTACCTGCTCATAATGCAGACAGGTTAACAGGAGCATCAGCCATGTATTGCAAACTAGCTTAAAAAAATATATAGGGGGTTGGTGGGGAGGAGGGAAGAAAGAAATTACTACAGCTAAGTAGTTTAAATAATCTTAATTTTTTTCCAGCTGAAAAGATCCCAAAAATCACTCACAGGTCTTCTTCAAGGTACCAATCAATTCTGTATTTATTTTTAAACTAGCTGCTAAAACAATCACTACAATTTCCAAGGCTCAAGCTACTCAATATCTTAAGACGCGGAAACTGATTTTTAAATTACACATTCTTTCATCTCCCCACCCACCGCTTAAGCAAAGTAAATGGGTTGTAGAGTACATTCCACTATGCCTGGGAGTCATCCCAGAAAAATAGCACTTCAACGATTAAAGGGTCAGCAGCCAAGCTTAGTACTTTAAAAAAAAATTGAACATTGTCAGCAGGGCTTCATGTTAGATATCCTCTACTCTGGCACTACTGGAGAAACTGAAGAATGAATTGGAATGCGTCTTTGAGATAAGGTGCATTGTCAGCATGACAGAAACTAAAACCAGCACAAGCATGGCAACATAATACGTCCACTAATCTCTATGCCTATTAGCAAATTTAGTCATATACATTTGAACTTATGTCCTGAAATTCTGCAGCGATTCTCCCGCACTCTTGCCATTACTCAAGCAGGAGACTGCTAGAATCCCCCACATAAAGGTTGTAAACAACAAGAGTCACAGCAGGAGATCAGGGAAAGCCCCATGGAATCTCATGCCCTAACCAGTTATGTAACAGCAGGTATAGAAACATAGCCAAGTCCTTCACTTAAGGCCGGTCCTAACTTCATTTTGAATCACAACTTGGAAAATTCAGAAAGCATAATGGCACAGCCATCATGGATGATTTTTAGCATTAATATCTCAAGACACTGACAATGGTAGGTGACAAACCAACAATATATGAGCTCCACCAGTAACCCGTCCAGACCTCACAACACCAGCTATAAAAGGCAATGTTTCAGGAAGCTATGACGTCTCCAACTGTAATGGAAAAGGATGACCTGGGTGGAACAGACTTGTGATTCAGTGCCTCCATGTGAAATATGCACAAGAGAAAGCAAAACCAGAAACAATCAATACAAGAGATGTACATTCAAGGCTTTTTGCTCGAGACTTAGATTTTAGCCACACCAGACACCAAATCTGAAATCACCAAATTGGTGATTAGGTTATCAATTAAGTAACTAAAGCATTTTGAACATGCAGTGGGTGGTTTAAGTCTCATTCTCTACTTTGGACATCATTATTGATACAGATACAGCAGCTAACTTAAGGTTAGGTAACCATGGCTACCAGAATAGCAGCATACCAGTGATGGCAGCCACAGGTAAAACATATTGCAGGCGTGGTACTGCCTATGCACAGGTCCTGCTGTAACAACTGGAACTTTAAAGCAGAGAAAAAGACTGCACAATAAACAGTCATTGCAGGCAAAGTACATTAAAGTTCTGTTCTCCAGGTCCATGGTTTGCTGCCTTACACTGAAATAAAGACTGAAAGAATAAATCAAAACTCATTTTAGAAATAAGCCCCAGTGATAATACATAATTATATATAAAAACTGTTGGTTCTAAACAATGCACGGGCCACATCATTTTTCCATGCAGGAATGATAAGACTCATAAGAAGGCTCTGTTTATCTAAATATTGCACAGATTGAAAGTAAAGAATCACATAATCATGGGAAAATTCTCACATTATCAGCAACTACAAAACATAAAGAACCTCTATCTATAGTAGTCATGAGTTCATCTGTCTCCATGCGAGCAGTTTGTTAAGACAATTCTGTGATAGGAAGCCATGTTTTGGGATTCCCTTGTGCAAATAAGAAGGCATCATGCTGCATAAAGCATCCGTTTTCCACATGAAACAACTTTTTTGCTTTAGTGTTTTTCTTGCCTCAAGTCAGTTTGGCAGCCAGAGTGAGTAGGATTTAAGCCGTAAGCTTGGACTGGGATTCCATTTCCGCAGCTCGTTTAAGCGCAACATCCACCAGCAGCTGAAATCCACTGAAATCTTGATTGAGGTCTGGAGGAGTGGGTGGAGGAGTGTTAAACAGTCCACTCTGGGGGGTTGGGTTTGACCCCACCTGAACAGCATCTTTGGAGCATCCAGGATTGGTATCCACTAAACCTGCACTTGACAAAAGATCCATTCCATCTATGCTGGCAGGTGGGCAGTAGTGTAAAGGCACGTCATTTGGTGTGGAGACAGTAGTGTGACATATGACTGAAGGTCTTGGCAGGAATCCTCCAGCGGAAGAGATGCTACATGGAGAGGTCTCTCTATTTTCTGGGCTGGAGCTTGTCGATCCGAATGATCTTTCGTCAAGGTCTGGAACATAGCTGTTAGAAGTCATTGAGGTGTGATCTACACTCTTACTGCCTCGGCGAGAGATTGTGAAATTGTTGGGGTCCTTGCCATCCTTTCTCAGCATGTCTGGCAGAAGTCTGCGGCGTGCGTTAATGAACCAGTTACAGACCTGAAATTCAGCAGGAAAGACAATCAGCGTGTGTACGTCTTTACATTAAATGATTTTAAGTACTACCCATAAACATGCCTGATCTCTAATCTAACCAATGTCATGAAAACAATAGCAAAAAAATAAAATCGACATACCACTACACGGATGGATCAGAAGGCAAATCGTTCTAAATATAACAAGCGCAGCCACTTCCTTGTAAGCCTAAACTTGTAGAGACTAAAATGTTAATTTGGCAATTCCCCATTTGCAAAGAGAATGCGTCAAGGGAATTGAGGCATGTGTTGCAATTCTATCACTGGCTCTCATTCCTTTAGAGCATGGCTTCTCCCATTCACTCCAGGAGCGTGCAATTAGTCATTAATCCATACAGTTATAATACAATTTGAATCAAATTCAGCTCCCAGTTGATGCCACATTTGATATAATAATGCTGCTGAAAACAGCTCGACCGCATTGGTACCAAGAGATAAACAACAACATATAGATACCTCTATGCTGCTTCTATCTGCTGCCAGTGCCAAGCAACTATCACCAGATATCATCAGTCAAACTGAGCCAAATGATATAGATCAGCAGTAAAAATTCTACATTACTTGCTTGCACAAAAGTCCTCGAAATTAGGGGGAATTCAAAGTCAGAATCAGCCATGGCTGCAATTTTAAACAAGTGCAAATATGGACTGTATGGCACAATTGCCTTTCACCTGTGATATGAACGGTGGAATATGTTCTCCTTTCCTACATGACAAAACTAAAATCTAGGGACATAAGATCATAAGAATCAGGAGCAGAAGCAGGCCATTTGGCCCATCAAGCCTGCTTTGTCTTTCAATAAGATCATGGCTGATCTGATTGTGGACTTAACTCCCTTTAACTTTCCTGCCTGCCCCCTATAACCCTTAACTCCCTGGTCAACCAAAAATCTTTCTAACTCAGCCTTGAATATATTCAATGACCCAGCCAAACTGAATTAAAGCAGATATTAAGCAAAATAAGCTTTGTCTTTTGAGGCTTTTAAAAATATTTTTTCCTCCCATTTGAAATCTATGGCCTGAATTTTTCCTGTGTCGGGCGGGCTCGGTGGGAGTGGTCGTGGAGCTGCCTGCAATTGGCTCCGCGCCGCCATTTTACGCGCGCGGGCCAATTAAGGCTCGTCCAGCGTAATACACGAGTGGTAGCGCTGAGCGCTACCTGTGCAGTCGGGGTGGGGGGGTGGTGGAGGAGGAAGAGTCGGGTCCAATTCATGCGCGCAAAAGAGTGCTTCAGTCTCTCCGAGGCATGGAGCTGCCTCAGGGAGATTGCATTTAATTATTTTTTTAAAAAGCGCTTCAGTGAAAATTTAATGAAATGTCTCCTCATGTGACTGTGTCACATGAGATGGGACATGTTTTTATTTTTCAAAAAAGAGTTTTTATTCAGTTTGTAAAAGCTTTAGGAAGCCTCATCCCACTCATAGATGAGCTTTCCTAAAAAACGTAAAGGCCACGTGGCCTTTTTGCCTGCCCGCCAACTGTTAGGTTGGATGGGCAGCATAAATTTGAAATTAATCAGTTCCTCAATGGCCTTAATAGGCCTTTTAATTATCGGCACGCTCGCAGCTGACTCCGGCGCGCGCCTGCCGAACGAAACAACGCAAGACAGCGTGATGATGTCGGGATGCACACCCGACATCAATGCGTGTCATTTTACGTGCTGGCGTGTCAGGCCCACCCCTGCACGCTGACTGTAAAATCCTGGCCTATGTTTAGCATTTTCAATGCAAGTGATTTCATTTTCTCCTGCTTTAAACAATTGCTCACTCTCATCTGTATTATTCAAGTGCGTTCTTAAGAGTTGCAATACAGGCAGGATGCCTTAGGAGAGTGTTTGGAATCAGGTCACTCTGTACTCATCACTCAACCATTTTTATATAAAACATGTGAAGCTGGTCTTGATCAAGAGTGTATTTTAATATTCTACTGTACTTTGGGGGGTCCAAATTGCCCAGGACCTGACCTCCACATGCAACATGATCTTTTTGAATTACAGACCCTATATCACTGTACTGTCAGCCGGATGCACCTTAGGGAATGGTTTCACCAAGGCATTAAGTTAGCCAGCGACTAAAAGCACTCAGCTCCCTGGAAGTTTCAATAATCTATATTCAGCACTTAAAGATTCTAGTACAACAAAAGGACAAAGGCTTTTTTTTTGCAGTCTTTGATTTCAACTATTAAAAATCACACTCCTTTACCATGTGCCCTTCTCAATAGGCATTGCTGGAGGAGGGGGGTGGTGGGGGGTGTGTGTGGTGAGGGCTCAATAACAGCAGTGGTCAAGTTAGAAACATGAGACCTTCAAGAGTCAACCTCCCCTTTTTACTGAATTAGCTTTAGAAGACCAAAAGGAGGCAGCTTTTGTTTTCCACACCTTATGCTGAGGACCCTGGAGAAGTAGGAGGCATGAATTTATTTATTTATACTATGATTTGCAGTACAGCAGTGCTGCTGCCACATCAAGAGCAGTGTCAATGTAAAAGTGGCCACAGATACTGCAGACTGCCCTGTACAATTCAGCTGGCAACATCCTTTCAGTTGCATTCATGCAGCACAAGCAAACCTGATTAAAGTTATTGCTCACTGCCCAGTTCAAAAATGCCTTCAAAATGCAGCAAGATTGATGCAAAATTCTCAATTTAGCCATACTGCTACAGTATTTTGTTTGGCGATCACATAGTTCAAATGCCTTTCTGTACAGGTCTTGAGGAACATTATAACAATATGATGTTCTAATGTGTGTATGGCTGAAGATAGCATTTCCTGCAAAATATTCAACAAACTTTACTTTTAAGTAACAGTGATGCCCATACTATATCAGAAATAATTTTTCATTTTAGTTTATTCACCTCATCTGTAAGTACTTAAAATACCTATACAATAGATAATCTAGCTTCCTGTTGACTCAGTGGGTAAAAAAAAAAAATAATCCAATGTAGTCACTAAAACCATGGGCCTACATGACCTGTTAAGATTGGAGGGGCAAATACTAATAGGTACCTTTTAGGAGCTTCAAATTAATTTACTGAGATGAGACTCTTATTTAAAATGGTTATGTTTTGTGATAAATCCAGCTGTCTTAACAAAACCGCTCAAATGCATCAAGGATTTTTTTCATGCAAGAGAAAAAACATTCTAAATTGCTCCCTGATTGTGGTGTAGGGGAGAATTTACATTCAGTAATGTGTAAATGTTTGAGAGCAGAAATTTGAGCAAACAATTTCACAAAGCTAACGTAATTTGCACACAGATTGCAAATTTTGCCCAAAGCAGAAACTCTACCCTATGATGTTTAAGACTTATCAAGAAAGCTTTGTGATACATGAAAGAGCCTATAGTATGGACAGCATATAATCTAGGTCAACATTTTGGTGTAGCACTGATATACTGCATTGACAGAAATGCTGAGCACAGTCTTCACCTGCCCATTTGCATGAATGTTAAAAATTCCATGGCACTATTCAGAGCAGAGTTCTGTTTCCTAGCCAACATTCCTTCTTCAACCAATACCAGAGTAAATGGTTGTTTATCTTTTTTACTAGTTGGATCTTTGTGTGCTATTTAGCTCTATGTGCCTACTTAACAATGACTTTTAAAAGGCAGCTGCAACTGCTTTTACAACTTCTGCCATGTTTATTAAAAATAATATACTTGCTTTCCTTCTCTGCACACTGCTTTAAGAAAATAAATTAAAATATTACACCAGACCAACATGATAGATTAATAGTGGCCTTTACCAGATCATTTTTAATTTTAATGCCTCTTGACAAGTGCTTAGGAGACATGCTACTGAAATCAGCCAAAGACATAATTTCTCAGCTTTACAAAGGAGTTTTATCACAGTATAGAGATTCCTTCACAAAGAACCATTATACAAGCAAAATGGATTGAAAGCGTACCAATAAAATTTGAAAGCCTGCATGGTGTCCAACTGGTTAGTGAGCTGTTTGAATAATGCATCACAATATTAGGACAACCCGTTACAAACAATTAAAATTGTTAATTGAAGAAGAGTCATACGGTCTCGAAACATTAACTCTGTTTTCCTCTCCACAGATGCTGTTAGACCTGCTAAATTTTTCCAGCATTTTCTGTTTTTGTTTTAAAATTGTTAAGGGATCTATTTCACTGCATAATTTATTGGTAATTCCTTTTATGTGGTACTCCCAGCAGAAATGGGGCAGTCGGTCATGGTTGTTGGAGTACTACATCACAACGCCAGCACATTAATTCCTCACGGCAAAATCTTTTGCTCAACCACCTTCAGCACTTCATCAGTGAAATGTCCTGTTGTCATAAGGTCAGGAGTGGGATTGTTCACTGAGGACTCGTGTTCAGTTCCATTCCATCCTCTGATAATACAGCAAGTCATGAACCACCTCTAGACTGGCTGACAAGAGTCAGGCAAAATTCATGTTACATGCACGCCAAGGAACAACCATCTTCAACATGGTGAATGTACCTCTCCATGACCTTCAACAATACCACTATTGCTGGTTTCCAGGTTTCCCTCAGTAACATCAATAAGGAGTGGGGAAAAAGATGTCACTGTTGACCACAATGTTGACTGAACAAGTCAGATCACCATTGTGGCAGGAATGAGTCTGGGCACACTTGGGTGTCTTACCTTCTGACCACTTAATACCTCTATACCATCTACACCATCCATAAAGGTTCAAGTCAGAGTATGATAGAATGCTACAATAATCACCTGCGTGCACAATACTCGCAGTTCCAACAATAAAAGAAGCTCACCATCATCCAGGATAGCTTAATTAATGCTTGATTAAATAATCACTTGTTCCCCATCATTGATGGCATTATGGCTAGAAGAAGTTACAATCCTTGCTTTGACAGTACCTTGCAGTCCAACCTTATCTACCATCAAGAAGCACAAAAACAGCATCATAGAATCCCGGTCTGCAGGCTCCCCTTCAAGTCACTTAGCAACCTGGCCTGGACATATACATGACAGCCATGATCCCACCATAATTGTGGTAGCATAATCATCATTAAAGGCTCAGTAGTTCAAGGAGAAGGCCCAACACCACCTTTTTAGGACAACCAAGGGCTGGTACATAGGAACAGGATAAGGCCATTCTGCCCATTGAGCCCGCTCCACCATTCAATTAGATCATGGCTGATCATCTACCTCAATGCCACTTTCACGCTCTATCTCCATATCTCTTGATGTCATTAGTCACCAGAAATCCATTGATTTCTGTCTTGAATATACTCAATGATTGAGCTTCCACAGCCCTCCCTGGTAGAAAATTCCAAAGATTCACCACACTCTGAGTGAAGAAATTCCTCCTCATCTCAGTCCTAAATGGCCTACCTCTTATCCTGAGATAATGTCCCTGGTCTTAGACTCACCAG
This sequence comes from Cetorhinus maximus, assembly GCF_964194155.1. Taxonomy (NCBI): domain Eukaryota; kingdom Metazoa; phylum Chordata; class Chondrichthyes; order Lamniformes; family Cetorhinidae; genus Cetorhinus; species Cetorhinus maximus. The sequence continues at coordinate 113,290,275 of NC_135882.1, read as the reverse complement.
CCAGGGGAAACACCTTATCTACACCCACCCTATCACACCCTGTAAGAATTTTGTAAGTATCAATGTGGTGACCCCTCATTCTTCGAAACTCTAGAGAATACAGACCCAGTCTCCTTAACCTCTCCTCATAAGACAATCCCGCCATCCCAGGGATTAATCTGGCAAACCTCCGTTGCACTCCCTCTATGACAAGTAAATCTCTCCTTGGATAAGGGGACCAAAACTACTCCAGGTCTCACCGAGGCTCTATGCAACTGCAGCAAGACATCTTTACTCCTGTACTCAAATCCCCTTGTGATGAAGGCCAACATACCATTTGCATTCCTAATCGCTTGCTGCACTTACATGCTAGCTTTTAGTGACTCATGAATAGGACCCAGGTCCCTTTGGACACCTGCACTTCCCAAACTCTCACCATTTAAGAAATAAATGTTTTTGTTTATGTTTAATGTTTAAGAATGTTTAAATGTTTAAGAAATAAATGTCTTTCTGTTTTTTCCACCAAAGTGAATAACTTCACACTAATTCACATTATACGCCATCTGCTATGTTCTAGCCCATTTATTTAGCCTGTCCAAATACTCTTGAAGCATCCTTGCATCCTCCTCACTTGCACTAATTCCAATAAGTATGGCATCATAAGCAAATTTGGAAATATTACAATTGGGCCCTACATCCAATCCCAAGTCATTTAGATAGATTGTGAACAGCTGTGGCCCCAGCACTGATCCTTGTGGGTACCCCACTAGTAACAGCCTGCCATCCTGAGAATGATCCGTTTATTCCTACTCTCTGCATCCTGTCTGTTAACCAGTTCTCAATCCATACGAGTATATTTCCCCCAATCCCGGGTGCTCTAATTTGATTTACTAACCTCCTGTGTGGGACCTTATCAAGAGCTTTCTGAAAATCCAAATACACCACATCCACTGCTTCTCCTTTATTAACGCTACAAGTAATATCCTCAAAAAACTCCAACAAGTTTGTCAAATATGACTTCCCCTTCATAAATCCATGCTGAGTCTGCCCAACTTTACCATTCTTTTCTAAATGTTCAGTTATCCTTTTTAATAAACTCTGAACTAAAAGGTCTGTAGTTTTCCATTCTTCCTCCCTTCTTAAATAGGTGGGGGTGGGGGGGGGGGGGGGGGGGGGGTTTACATTTGCTACTTTCCAGTCTGCAGGACCCTTTCCAGAATCTATAGAATTTTGAAAGATAATCACCGATGCATCCACTATCTCTCTAGCCACCTCCAATACTCTGGAATGAAGCTCATCTGGTCCAGCAGATTTATCAACCTTCAATCCAGTTAAGTTTTCAAGTACTACCTCTTTACTGATAATAATTTCTTTTAGTTCCTCAGTTTCACAGGTCCCTTGGTCGCCTAGTATTTCTGGCAGATTTTTGGTATCTTCTTCTGTGAAGACAGATGCAAAGTAACTGCTTAGTTACTCGGCCATTTCCCTGTTCTCCACTATAAAATCTCCTGTCCCAACCTGTAATGGGTCCACATGTGTCCTAGCTAATCTTCCTTTTCACATGCCTAAAGAGGTTTTTACAGTCCATCTTTATGCTCCTCACTATTTTGCATTCATTTTCTCTTTTCCCTTTCTTAATCAGTTTCTTGGTTCTCCTTTGGGACTTTGCCCATAATGGTGACACACTGATAAATTTACAAAATAAGACTGCCACAACCAATTCATTTCCTTGTATCTTGGCTAGGGGTTGGGGTGGGGTGCGATGGTGTGCTGGAGATCAAGTATATCTACATTCTGACAATTTATAAATTTCATACCCTCCCTGGATATTGTGAGATGTGATTAGCTGAGGGGTCAAGTATGAAGCAGCTAACTATTCTCATTTAGTAGCAAGCAAACATTGCCTGAGTGACACTGCATAAGATCATCTAGATTGATCAAATACATTAAAGACCAAGAGAATAACAAAAAGACTGATTGCAAGTTCCAGGGACAAGAGGAAAGGTGATTTAATTTGTACCAGTGAATTTCAAGCTCTCAAATCTGCAGTGATCCCTCAGCCTCCTGACCAGATTATTCAGCACACGGGCCACTGCTGCAATTCTACAGTCACTACTCCCAGCTGACATCAACAATGTATAGAATAGTAACTCCAGCATTGGGTGAATGGAAGAATTGTATGATGTAGCCCAACTATTCATCGCCACTAGCTTCGATGGGTATAAAACATTATATTTACGTAACACATAGAACGGGTGAATCTATATCAGCAAGTGTTGGTTGAAACCTTTTATGATCGTCTAACCACCAGTGACTGTCAGCAGCTTTGTCCTGAAATGTTTTCGACGCACTCACCTGCAGTACAGATAGCTGTGCCTGCCTCGACAGTTGGGTCTTCTCCTGTTCAGATGGATATGCTTTATAGCGGTGCTCGTACAGCCAGTCCCGCAGGATCCGCACAGACTCCTTGGGAAGGTTCCCCCGTCTCCTCCGCTTCCCTGAATGAGACAGGTCAAGAGGCACCTCCAGACTGTCGTCGTCTTCAGTCTCACTGCCGCACACCGGGCCCATCGCTGCGAATGAGTGAGAGGTGTTAAAATGACGCTGGCATGAATGGAGAAAACCTTGCAACACTGCCGAGCACGTATACCCTTAACACATTCACTGCCTCGCTGTCAGCTACACTACACGGTCTTCAGCTCCTGCCTTTTTAACGCTGGCTGTTGTATGGCTCAGTTTGAAATATATTAAACATGTCATTTCTCCAACTTTTCCCATGTGAAGCGATTTTATCTCAGTGAACATTCTCTGGAAAGTCATCTTGATTTAGTTTCACTCGGTCTCCTAAGCGAGAGGAAGGTCTGATCACTGGGTTGCGCGGTTATTTTTAGGTAGAATATCCATTTCGGAAATAAAAACATTGTACAATTCACTGAGCGCACTTAAAAAAAAAACTTCTAACAAGCCCGAGTTGCTCAAGACCCAGAGGCAATAATGTTTAAAGCACAAGCCGTCCCTCGCTGTCCTCAAACTACCTCATTAACCTCAGATTTTTCAAATTAACCAGCCCATTCTCTGTCAAATCCGCGAAAACTCGGCCCCTGCTCAGGGAAACCTCTGGTTGGCTGAGTTTGAATTTATGAAGCCGATCGGACTGTCAGTTTGTAAAGTGATACCTGCTCTTTGCCAGCACTTACAGCAGCCATTATCCGATTGACCCAGAACAAAAGAACCGAAATCACCCCAAAGAACTGAAGGGCTCCTCCACTCCGCTTCTAGCGCCGAGTCCCAAAAGAAAGGGGATCTATTTAGTGACTTTAGTTCGCTCGTTTCCGTCGCACCTCATGTTCTGTCTTGTCTTGAAAATCAAACATTATGTCCTCGTCAAACACGTGCTGCTAACTTAGTGTGTTTCATTAAATGGAACCACGTATTCAAATTATTTAAGCAACACCCATCCTGACTTGGGAGGCTGTCCTCATTAAGAATTTTGGTTTGCGGTAGTGATAAATGATTCAGAAGATTTAAAAAAAAACCAATCTTGATTTCCTCAGAAAAAAGAGAAAAGATGCCTGACCATATCAACAGGATTTGAAATCGCTTCACCTCACCAAGCCCCTTGTAAATGATAATTTCGCTAAGATATAAAAACACTACATTACTATTGAAACGGAGAGGAAAGATAGAGCACACTGGAACCTGTCACAAACATTCTTCCACTTGGCTATAGTTCAAGCGAAAAGGGGGGGAGGGGGATGGGGAGGGAGTGAAGAACTTCACATTCCAGCATATTCCGAACACAGTGAAAAACATCCTCCAGAAACCAATCCCACAAACTAACACAATGAACCCTATCCACCTCGAACACACTCCACAAAATGGTAACTCTTATTGCTTGGCGGTACCGTGTCTTTTAAGATTCCAAGTCCTGCGACTTTAATGGACCAAATGGACGGGGAAAACATAAAAGTACGTTCTGCACGGCTGGTTGTTTAATAAGTGGTGGTTTTGCCGACCAACAGAAAATAACTGTCCCTGTAAATCATTCCACACGTTCCGCCCACCTATAATGGGGTTTTTTTTAAAAAAAGTTTTAAGTTCCGGGGGGGGGGGCGAGAAATCAATGTGTGTGTGTGTATGAGTTCACTTCTTTACAAATCAATAGGAAATCCCCCAGAGGCTCGAAGCGCCTAGAATCCATTGTATCCACTCACTTTTCACAAACATTGAACGAGAAAAACAAGCTGGAGGAAGGAAAGAACAATAAAACCCTCCAAGTTAAACACCGTCGTGAGAAACTTCGAATCGATCTGAAACTTTTGCGTAAAGTAATGCGAATTTTCTCACAGGAGGGAGAAAAAATCATGTTTCCACGAGGTGAGCCCAAACAAAGCCTTTAAACTCTCAGCGCCCTCCTCGTTCCAAAAAGCCCTTTTCTTATTTCCGCTCAGCAGCCAATTGATCCCTTTACAAATTCATAAGATTTAAAAAAGAACTAAAAAATAAAATGCTAAATTAGAGAACAAAAAACAATAGACAGAAAACGCAGAGTCAAGAAGGCCACTGAACACGATTTGACAACGTGCCAGCAGCATGGAGGAAGCAACAACTGCCTTAACCCACCTTTCTTAGCTTTCATCCTGCTCCAGAAATGTGTCTCCAAGCACTCCAAGCGAGATTCACCGGGGAGGGGAGGGAGTGGGGAGGAGGGAAGGAAACGGACGAACAAAATCAAAACAATCTTTCCGATGATGTTTCCAAATTTAAAAACAAAACGAAGCAGCAAGTCGGGAAGAGGAAAGTTTACATGTATAAATCTAAGTAGTTGTGGCAGCGCGGCTGCAGTGTTGTGAGCGGAGCACACGGTGGGTGCTCTGTTTGCTCTGCCCCAACGTGTTGCTCGCTGGAGGATTCAAACAAAAGGTAAACACATCGCTGCTACCTGGCGCTCGGAACTAGTTCGGAACGGATCGCCTCCCTCCCTCTCTACCTCCTCAGGAGCTGACAGCTCTCACTGACAGCTGCTGCTTCAGTGCTGGATCCGCCCCTAAACTGGGGGGGGGAGGAGGGATAGCGAGAAAAAAATCTCTCCTCTGACATCACCACAAATCCATTCAAAAAAAGTTTAGTATTTGCATCTAGCTAGGGAATCCAATCCAGGCTTCCTTTTAGTACTTTTATGAAGTGTTTTTATATAATAGAGAAGAAATTTGACACTGGGTACTTGGTCGTCTCTGGAGCTCGTTAGAAGTAAATCAAATGAAACTGTTTATAATTGAAGTGGTTGTTGTTTCTTTGTGCTTTGCTGGTTAATATCCGGTGAAAGCAATGTGGCGAGACGCTTTGATGACGGTTGGCAGACCTCCCCCTTGGAACAGTGAAAAAGAGATCAGTTTTTTTCTAAGAAAAACTGTTGTATTTTAAGCGGCTGGGTTAAACATTAAACTTTGCAGCACTGCCAGTGCTCCGTGATTAAGCAGATTTTATTGTTTTAATTTGAAAAATAAGTTTGTGTTAAAGTTTGAAGCATATATTTTTGCTTCACTTCCGCACTAGGCTGCTCTTTTGTTACCACATGTTTGCTTGGCTCCTGCGTGTACTTTGTGGTCCGTTGATCCACCAGTTAATCAAAACAGCTTCCAAACTTTTTAAAAAAAAATAAAACTTCCACATGTAGGTTGGATGACTTTCACCGATCATTAAAGTAAAAAAGGCGAGTGTCGCTGTCCAAACGTTGCCTTAATTTTCAGCGTAATTTTTTTTAAAAAACGTGCTAATTAACGAATAACACGGTTGTATTTGGAAACCATGGCAGGATCACTACAGCACAAAGGGGGAGGGTGAATCCATCTGTTTGTCAATAAAAATGTCCTCGACTCCACACATTCAACAATGGGTCCTAGCGCAGTTATTTACTGTGTGCCTTTCCTTAGGAAGTCATTTATCGTCTCAACAACTTTTAAAAAATGTTACCCAAGATAGGACAACATTTTGGGTTTTAACCAAATCTTCGTATATTACTTTTCAAGGACGCATCAAATTAAAAAAAAATATAAACCAACCAAGCTGCATTATTTTTCTGACCTCATTGTCCAGAAATCAGTTCAAATCAAGAGTGGAGAGAAAGAGAGATTAGTTTGTAAAAGGCAAAGATATAATTTTAACCAGAACTGTTCAAAACCGGTGTGCATTAATCAATTAGGTAATTCGTGACTGAATGACTGCTGGATTGTTCCTTGTTATCTTGCCTCATATTAGCTGTTGTAAGATTTGGGAATGCCCATAGAGAAGGAGCCGGCAATGAGATGCTTTTGTTCTGTGAAAATGAGGTTGTTTTCAACAATTGTCACACCTTAATCAGGAGTTCTCAAGTAGAATGAGAGCTGTTAACATGTTACTGTTAAGACCAGTTGTACTGCCGCAGTGTTGCTTACTTAAGCATTCTCTGACAAACGGTTCAAAGTTACATGCAAAAAATGGTTCGCTCATTTTGACGTTAAATCATATAGGCCAGAAAATCCCAGGGTTTCATTTAGACGGTTTTGGCGAAGAGGTTTACAATTAGTTGGGTGTTGAAGGGAATTAAAAAAAAACTACCACCGTTCCAGTTTCTAATTCTAAATCTGACAAAGGCAAAGTGCTAGAAAGCTGCCAGTAACCCTGGAATCAAAGCAAAACAAGAATGTTTTCAGGAGGAGGGGAAGAAAATGATGAAAAAGCTAGTTGAGTGCAATAACAACAGATTGATTATTAAAGGCAAATCCTAACAGTTCCATCTGAAAACTTTACTACAGCTCATTTGGGGAAATAAACTTGTTTTGTTTATTCATGGAATGTGGGTGTCACTGGCTAGGCCAGCATTTATTGCCCATCCCTAACTGCCCTTTAGAAGGTGGTGGTGAGCTTCCTTCTTGAACTGCTGTGATGCAATATTTGGAATACAATATTTTTAAATGTTTCAAAGGACACTAATTTTCCTTCTATAATAATAAAGAAAAATACTGCAGATCTGAAATAAAAACAAAGTGCTGGAAAAACTCAGCAGGTCTGGCAGCCTCTGGGGAGAGAGAAACAGAGTTAATGTTATGAGTCCAATATGACTCTCCAGAACTCTTCTACTCATTTAGAAGCAATACATTTGTCATTATCATTTGTTTTGACATTTTGGGCTATCTCAAAGACTTGATTAAAGCCTTTAAGTTCAGTGGGGGAAATTACTAAAAACATTGGCAGTGTATAGATACTTAAGAAAAATCGTTCCTCTAAAGGTTCATTTTGATCATTTGATGAGTTTTTCTAGTTAGTGGCTGAGCCATGAATACCAGGCAGGTCTCAGGCTTGATATGTGGTTCTGCTGAGTTAGCTGATCACAATTGAGGCATCAGTGGGAGCACTATTAATCTCAACAATAGGATTGCCAACTCTCATTGGATATATCCCAGCAAGTTTTATTATAACCACCTACCTCCAACTTTGTTGCTTCAGAACTTATTGCAGACAGTTGCTAATATTTTACGCTTACTGATGTGGGCTGTATTCAGAACTGTGCAACCCTCCTTTTGTGAGATGGTTTATTTTGGGGTAAAGGATGAGCAACCACCAGAAGGCACCTTCAATAGCAGCTAAAGCAAATCATTTGGGCCTCTCCTGAGCCACAAATAATTGTTTCCTCATGCCAGAGTAGTGACCCTCTTTCCCATTGTGCACTTGCTGCATGTCACCTGGAAAAACAGACCAAGACCATCCTCCTATTCCAATATCATCATTCTTCATAACAAGACTTGTTTCTCTGTTCCTCCGCCTACTGCCTAGTAGAATTGTGTCATCTTCTTACCAGATCCTTCCAATGTAGACTGTAAGGGGCCCAGATTCCCAGCCATGGTGTAGCAGCAAAGTCTTATTCACTGAGGACGGAACCTTTAAATAAATGTGGAGATCTTCAAAATGCATAACCCAGCTTCTAGAAGGCAAAAAATTAAATTAAAAACTTGTCACAGTTTATCAGAACCTGTTAATACACCATTACTTTTAAAACTTGAAAATCTTCTGCATTCAAAGGCACAGAATTACTTTTCACATGTACACTGACAACACCTCCATCACCACTGCCTCTCTCGACTTCTCCACTGTCGCTAAAATATCAGACTGCTTATCTGACATCCAGTAGTGGGTGAGCAGAAATTTCCTCCAATTAATATTGGGAAGATTAAAGCCATTATTTTAGGTCCCTGCTCCAATTAAACTCCATTCCCTATACCAACTCTATCTCTCTCCCTGGCAATGACCTGAGATTAAGGCAGTCTGTTCACAATCTTGGTGTCAAATCTGATCCCGAGATGAGCTTCCAACCTTGTATTCATGCTGTCACCAAGACCAGCTATTTCAACCTCTGTAACACTGCCCAACTTCACTCCTGTCTAAGCTCATTTGCTGCTGAAACCTTCATTCATGTCTTTCATATCTCTAGACTTAACTATCCCAATGCACTCCTTGCTGGTTTCCCACATTTTACTTGAGATCATGCAAAACTCTTCTGTCCATTAACTCGCAGCAAGTTCCATTCCCCCATCACCGCTGTGCTCACTGACCTATGTTGACTCCTAGTCAAGCGACACCTTGATTTAAAAATTCCCATCCTTGTTTTCAAAACTCTTCATGGCCTCACCCCTCCCTATTTCTGTAACTCCTCCACCTTACAAACTTCTGAGATATCTGTGCTCCTCTAATTCTGGTCTCTTGAGCATCCCACTTTTAATTGCTTTACTTTTGATGGTAGTTCCTTCAGTTGCATATGCCCAAAGCTCTGGGATACCCTCTCCATGTTTCTGCACCCTACTACCTTTCTCTCATACTTTAAGGCACTCCTTCAAACATAACCCTCTGAACAAGCTTTTGGTCGTCTGACCTAATATCTCATTATGCACTTCCTAGGCCCAATCATTTTCAGTTCCTTCATCAATGACTTTCTCTCCAGCATAAGACCAAATATGAAGATGTTCACTGATCTGCAACTCCTCAGATAATAAGCCAACCATATCCCCATACAGCAAGACCTGGACAACATTCAGGCTTGAACTGAAAAGTAGCAAGCAATGGCCCAGAACTTATGAGTTTCCGGGAGTTGTAACTGGGGAGGTACCCCAAAGATGGGCTGGGGAACCCCCACCCTCCTCCTCTATCGGAGTTACCTGGGTAAGGATTGCCCGGGAAGTTCAAACTTCCATTGGGAAATTGCCCTGCAATCGGAAAACCCAAAAGCACGATTTAAATTGCAAACTTCAGATGGTTCTGACTGTGTTACAGTGATAACCTCCCAGCAAAAGTTAGAAGAATTGAAACCACTTTTAACTTCCAAGAAATTCTAGTCTTGACCCCCCACTGGACTCCTCCCAAACACCTGACCCCCACAAGAGACCCCTTGAACACCTGACACCCCACTCCGACCACTTGACTGATCAATTGCCACCATCCCATTGATCATCCAACACCCCCCGAACACCCAACCTGCCCCCCACTGACCACCCCACCCCCTTGACCACCTGACCCCGTCTCAACTGAGACTTGCCACTGACCACCTTCCGACCAACTGACCCCCCCACCCCCACTGACCACCAGATCCCCCTCAGGCTGACACCCCGAACAACACCCAAACTTCCTACTGACCTCCCAATCCCACCCTCCCACTGACCACCCGAGCCCCCAACCCCCCGACCGATGCCCCCCACTGACCACCCTCCCCACCCCCCGACCAACCAACCCCCCGACCGATGCCCCCCACTGACCACCCTCCCCACTCCCGACCAACCAACCCCCCCTTGACTGACAAACCTAACTGACCACGTCCTGACCACCAGACCACCCCCCCTTCCAGGCCAAACCCCCCAATCACTCAAACCCCCGACTGACCCTGTCCAACCGATGCCCCTCCCACTGACCACTCAAATGAACCCTCCTCCCCCACCACTGCTTCCCCCCACCCCTGCCCCTCCAAATCTTACCCATTTACCTTCTCCCTGGTTTGAAAGTGGCTGGACCTTTAAATTTACCTGCTTTACAGTAGCTAGTGCTGTAAACAAAAGGGGCACGTGGCCTCCTTACATCCGACGGTGTAGCTCTCAACTGAAGGCCTCAGGATCATGCTGCATTAACAGTTCTCGCCCGGCCTGAGTCAGAAGGTCAGACGATAAAGGATCACCTAGATTTCAAGATAGGAAACAAGGAGCGGAGTGGCAATCTGATACTGATTGCCACTCCACGGAAGTTCAGGCCAAATAATTAAGGCACATAAATACATAATAAAAGAGAGTCAACCCACCTCTGCTTGACATGATGGCCTGGGGGTCACCATTCATCAGAATCTTAACCAGATCAGCCACATAAATACAGTGACTACAAGAGTAGGTCAGAGGGTGGGTATTCTGTGGTGAGGAACTCACCTCCTGACTTCCCAAGTCTGTCCACAATCTATCTACATGGCACAAGTCAGGAGTGTGATGGAATACTCTCCACTTGCTTGGATAAGTGCAACTCCAACAATACTCAAGAAGTTCAACACCATCCATGACAAAGCAGCCTGTTTGATTGGCACACCATTCACCATCTTAAACATTCACTCCTTTGACAACTGATGCAGTGGCAGCAGTGTGTATCATCTACAAAATGCGCTGCAACAACGCACCAAGGCTTCTTCAACAGCACTTTCCAAATCTGCAATGTCTACCACCTGGAACAGTGGTGGGCAAACTTTTCAACTAGACTGCCACATCTAAGTATGGAAACTGTATTGAGCGGGAGGGTGGGGGTGGGGCAGCCTTAAATGTTCAAGAATAAAGATAAATGTTGGTACAAATAAACATAATACCTTTATTATTATGATAATTATACTATCATTACAATGCATTACATATAATAATGAAACCAAATGTACCCTCTTTTTCATGCCTTCATGGTTTAACGTGAACAATGTAGTTGTTCTCCCCTCTTTACAATTGCATCAAATTCTGGTGTCACTCTTGTTCTCTCTCCAAAGATGCTGCCTGACCTGCTGAGTAAGTCCAGTATTTTATCTTTGTTATTTTAGATTTCCAGTATCCACAGTACTTTGCTTTTGTTTTGCCAACATTCATATTGTTTTACTGTGATCTACAACATGGTGTTACAATTGCAACAACCATCAAGGGAAGAACAGTAAAGAGGAAGAAAATGTGGAGAGACCAAAAGGTATCTCATAGCCAGTGGTGACATCTTGTCGGGAGCACAATGATCTGTATCATCTCTATACCTTTCATTCCTAGAGCTGGGGTTTATGAATATCACAGCACATTTTAAAAGGGGTGCTCCCAAGTCCATCTGTAATCTGTTCCAGACCTGTTACATTTCAATTTTCTCAAAACACTAAACCCTAACCTAAAACCACACACTCTTCACTTTCTATTACATACATCATCTTTCTTCTAAAAATCTAAATGTTAACTGCACCTCTAGTAGGAACAGAAGATGCTTTTCCAACTTCTTATTTTCCAAAGTACACAACTAATCACTAAATGTCCATCTCAAAATGCTAAACTCAGGTTGCTTGTGGAAACAGCACCTTGCTGGAGGAACAGCACCTCATCTTCCGACTAGGCACTTTACAGCCTTCCGGACTGAATATTGAGTTCAACAATTTTAGATCATGAACTCTCTCCTCCATCCCCACCCCCTTTCCGATCCCCCTTTTTTCCAATAGTTTATATAGGTTTTTCTTTTCCCACCTATTTCCATTATTTTTAAATATATTTCCATCCATTGTTTCATCTTTGCCTTTTAGCCTATTTCGATCCCTTCCCCCCACCCCACCCCACTAGGGCTATCTGTATCTTTATTATCACATTCCTTAGATAATATCACCAGCTTCAACACCTCTTTGTCCTTTTATCTATGACATCTTTTGGTTATCTCCACCTATCACTGGCCCTCTATCCAGCTCTACCTGTCCCACCCCCCCTTAAACCAGCTTATATTTCACCTCTTTTCTATTTTTCCTTTGTTCTGTTGAAGAGTCATACGGACTCGAAACGTTAACTATGTTCCTCTCTGCAGTTGCTGTCAGACCTGCTGAGTTTTTCCAGGTATTTTTGTTTTAGTTTTGGATTTCCAGCATTCGCAGTTTTTTGCTTTTACTTTTGCTTGTGGAAACCTTCAGTCATACATGCCTTGGGACTTGTTGCAGTTTATGCTTCAAAGTTTCAATCCCTTGTCCACCAGCAGAATTGTAGATCAAGTTCTTGCTGTGCCTACAAATAATTTTCTACCCTTTGGTTCCTTAGCCAATTACCTTAAATCAGTGTCCTCTGGTTATTAACCAGAAATAGCTCAGCCAACAGAAACCCTTTCTCCTTATTTGCCTAATCAATACCATTCATGATTTTGAACACTTTTATTAAATCTACCCTTAACTTTCTGTGTTCTCATGAGAACAACCCCAACTTTTCTCATCACCCCACTTAACTGAAGTTCCACATCCCTTGTACCATTCTAAATGTAGCTATAGGAATTTATAATGTAAAATGTTGACAGGACGTACACACAGATGCAAGATTTTCCTACAATTAGAAATATATAATCATTCTAGTGGGTGAAGGCACTCTTCAGTGTTTTACTATGCTAATGCAGACCTGTAGATCCCAGGTTCAAATCCTGGGCTGCCAGCATTGTACCAGACCTCAACAAGAATCAGCACATTCAGTGAGAAAAATAGGGAAACAAAACTATATATGAGTTGATTTGACTTTTCATAAAGAGTGTTAAAACCTAAGTGTAAAATAATTGAATTTTTGAAATTATATTATATATACATGCAAAACCAAAGGCAAACCAAAACTGCAGCCATCTAATTAGTAATCTTAAACGTACACTTACATTGTGCTGCTCTTACTGCTGCTCAACTTGCACTTATCAGCTTTAACATGGTGGCTGCACTCTTCAAGAAAAGCCCACATTCGGCCTCTGATCATTGGCCAACTCTAACTTACCTGGAAATTCTTCTGTTGGCCTTGAAATACTTCCCTTGAAGCTCTCCAGGATCTGCAACTCCCGACACCGATCAGCCGAGTTCCAGGAGCAGTTGTATATGCATACTCAGGTTGCACTGCAATCACCAACGCATATTTCATGCTTTACCTGCTGCAGAGCCACAGACAGATTGGACGTTCCCACAGGCTGGATGTGGTCCATGCACCGTAGTTTGCCCAAGTCTGACCTAGAAAGACAAGGGTAGCAAGAACATGGAGATATCATCACCTGCAAGTTCTCTTATAAGTATATCATCAACCTTCATCTTTGCTGGGTCAAAATTCTGGAACTCCTTAACAGCACTATGGGAGTACCTTCACATGCACTGCAGTGATTTAAGAAAGAAATTCACCACCACCCTTTCAAGGGAAATTGTATGGACAATAAAAATGTTGGCCTTGCCAGCAGCTTCTGCATCCTGGAGAAATTTTTAAGAATGAAGACCTCCTGGAAAATCAAACTCTGGCTCAGCCCTAAGATGTGGTTTACTCTATCGCTGTTTCACCCAAACAACACTTGCCCAGGAATATTGTTTACATTATTTTATTATTCAGTAAATTTGTATTGATTAAATTAGGATCATTAATGAACAGCATTATGCACTAATTGCCTTGTCATTTGTGTCTTCTGGACATCCATTGAGAAAAATCTGTAAAGAACTGCCTTACGAATTTCAGAGAATAAATTGCCATATCAATGACTGTTATGGCACAGTGGATGGTAAATCCTGAGCTGCTCAAATCCCAGAGGGAACTTGAAACAGCTGCCATAAGTGTTTCGCAATTTGTATTTTATTTTGAGGTGTGTGCCTTGAATTCAGTAGTAATAAGTCCAGAGGCTTTTTTTACAAAACTAAATTAAACATTTATTAATAGAAGAAAAGATTTTAAGCACATACATAGGTCTAAAATTACTACTATAATAACTCCTAACTCCTCCAATTAATCTGGTTCTTAGTTACACCTCCATTAAGGCAACAGTAAAACAAAATAGATTTCAACAGACGCAGGCAAAGCATACAATAAACTGGACAGTGGTATTCAAAGTGAATTTTCTTAGCTTTGGTTCCTGTAGACAGCAACTTGATGCATAGAAGCTGGAGGCTTTTCACACTTGTGTTAGTTATTAGAATGCCTTCTCTCCTTCATACATGTTTCTCCCTTTTAATGCAAATTCCATTGTTCCCATATGGTTTTGTAACTTTACTTTTCTCATAATATAAATCTTTTGATTGTACTAATTTTATCAGTACCCTTTGGGAAAAATAAACACATTGTTTGTCTTAGCTTCTTATGGCTAAGTGTAACATCTTACCATCCCTTTGAAATTCAAACTAACCTAATTTATCTAAAAATGCAAATGTTCCTCATGCTTTATGTTCTAAAACTTCAGCCATGTTTACGTATTTAGCATTTCAAACCTAGCTGCCCTTATGATAACTCAAAAGCTCCAGACCAGCTGTCTCCAATTCAATTAAATCTCACACACACACACACGCATACACACACACTAATCCAAACCTCGCTCTTAACTTACCTTTACAATAAATCACAATAATATTATGAAAATTATTATATTTTCTTGAAACCCCCCTCCTTACTGGAAAATGAACCGTCGAAATTTAAAAAGACGACTTCATTTTCTTAACCCATCTAACACTACCTTCTATACTTATCTATATACTCGCACTATTGCATTACCAGATGCATGCATTAACATAACAATATATATATACAAATCCTTGGCATGGACAGAAATCATTCCAGTCCAGAGGGAGAATTTTCCCGTTGGCGTGCCGGGGTGCGGACATTCTGTTGGACATTCAACTTGCACACCGATGCGTAAAATGACATGCAGTGATGTCGAGCGTGCGTCCTGACATCACCGCGTGTCATTCTGATCTTTTGTTCAGTGGGCACGTGCCGGAGACGGCTGTGCACCTGCCGAACTGTCAAAGGCCTGTTAAGGCCATTAATGAACCAATTTAGATAATTGACAGGGCTGTCTGCCCAACCTTAAGGGCAGGCAAAGAGCCCAAGCGGCCTTTGAATTTTTCATGAAACCTCATCCACGGACGGGATGAGGTTTCATGAAGGTTTTATTAAATTAATAAATAAATTTTGCTCACTTCATAAACATGTCCCAGCACATGTGACACTGTCACATGAGGGCACATGTCTGAATAATTTTTATCTCTCTTTATTTCAAACTTTAAACACGAACTTAATCTCCCTGAGGCAGCTCCATGCCTCAGGGAGATTTCTGCGCTCCTTCACGCGCATGCGCGAAAGAGCACAGGCCCCGACTCTTCCTCCTCCCCCTGCCCGCACAGGTAGCACTGAGTACTACCGGGTGCGCATCATGGTGGGCGGGCTTTAATAGGCCCACCCACGAAAAATGGTGGCGCACAGCTGATCATGGGCAGCGATCGGCTCCGCGTCTGCCCGCTCCCGACCGCCTGACAGGGAGAAATTTCTACCCCAGGTTTTTAAATGTCCAATTTTCCCTTTTCAGCTTCCAGCTCTTAAAATCGAATTGCAGATGCATTGTCATCATCCAGCCACATGTATAATCTGTAGATTAAATGGTTGCAATAATAAACGGCATCTGAATAGCTTTGCACTTCTGTCTCGAAACTTGTTCCAAAACTTTAAATGATTGAGGTCTGTATAAACAATTGTTTCTGATGAATTGTTTGCAATGTAAATCTCAAAATGCTGGAATGCTAACACCAGGCCCAGAGCCTCCTTTTCGATCGTTGAATATCTTCTCTGTTGGACATTCAACTTGCATGAAAAATACCCTATTGGTTCCTCAATTCCAGTGTCATCTTCTTTTAACAATGCGACCAATGCCCATATCACTTACGTCAACAGCCAACTTAAATTGCTTGGCATAATTGGGTATTGCCCAGCAACTGTTTTTGTAGTCAACACAGTTTTCAAACTGTCAAATGCCTTCCGACACTCCTGTGTCCATTGAAACTTCTTGTTCCTTTTTAATAGTTCAGTCAATGGTGCAACCACACTGCTAAAATTTGGTACAAATTTCCGGTGAAACTCACTTATGCCCAGAAATCTCAAAACTTCTCATTTTGTTGCAGGCACTGGGAAATCCACGATAGTCTTGACTTTCACATCTCTTGGAGCCACATTACTATGTCCAATGGCATGGCCTAGATATGTAACTTGCACTTTTGCAAATTCACCTTTAACCAAGTTCATTGGCAAATTAGCTTCTTGTAATCAAAACAATTCTTCCAGATGTTGTAAATGCTCCTTCCACATTTGATTGAAAACTATCAAGTCGTCAATATAAACAGCACAATTCCTCAGTCCTGCAATTACTTTGTTTGTCAGTCTTTGAAATGTTGCAAATGCATTTTTCATACAAAATGGCATGACTTTAAACTGATATAGTCCATCTGGCATTACAAAAGCCGATATCTCCTTTGCTTTCTCTGATAATGGTACTTGCCAATCTGCTCTTAGCAAGTCAATCTTTGTGATACATTTTGATTGTCCCACTGTCTCAATGCGATCTTCCAATTATGGTATAGGGTATGAATTTGCTTCTGTTGCTGCATTCACCTTTCGATAGTCCACACAAAATCTCTGTGTTCCATCCAGTTTCAGTACCAGCACAATAGACGAACTCCAGTTACTGTAACTAGACACAATGATGTCATTTTGAAGCATGAATTCAATTTCTTTCTGTACTTGTGATACCTTTGCCGGATTTAATCTATAAGGATGTTTCCCTATCGAAAATGAAATTTCTACACACACATCATGTATAGCTAAATTTGTCCTCCCCAGCTTATTCCCACAAATAGCTTTATGTGACTGCAATAGCTTCTCCAAATCACTTTGACACTTCTCTGGAACGTAACTCAATATTACACTTAAATTTTCAAGTAACCCCTCATTATCCAATTTGATTAGAGAAAAATCAATTTCATAATCCTTCATTTCCACCTCTTTCTCCTTTTCCAACACCACTAGTACCTCCTTTTGGTCCTCTTCCCTGTTAAAGTACTTTTAAAGCATATTTACATGACACACCCTCTGCATCTTTCTTCTATATGGAGTATTTATTAAATAATTTACTTCACTCAGCTTCTTTTCAATCCTGTAAGACCCACTAAACCTTGTCTTTAATGAGTCACCCAGTACTAGTAACAAATCTAGTGCTTTTTCCCCAGCAACAGAACTACGAGCTGTAGCTTTCCTGTCAGTCTTTACTTTTATCACTTGCTGTGATATCTTTAAATGTTCCTTAGCCAATCACATGCTCTGTCCAATCTTTCTCTGAAGTTTGACGCATATCCCAGGAGAATAGTTTCCAAATTTTGACCCAATTTCTCATGAATTAGTGGTGCCCTTACGTCATGATCATAGACTAATTTGAAAAGACTAAAACTAGTCGATGCATTAGGAGCATACCTAATAGCAAATAACAATAATGGGATTCCCCTATCCCAATCCTGTGCATAGCTCTGACTATACGCCCTCATCATAGTTTATTAAGTTTGATGTCATCTTTCCAAAGCCCCTTGTGATTCAGGATGATAAGCTGTTGACTTAAACTGTTCTATCCCGAAAATGTTCACTACTTCCTTAAACAGCTGTGACATGAAACCCGAACCCTTATCTGATTGTATTTCTTTAGGTAAACCATATCTTGCAAAAGATTTAGTCAACTCTTCAACAATTCTCTTTGGTGTAATATTTCTCAAAGGAATTGCTTCAGGAAACCTTGTAGACAAATCCATTATTGTCAGAAAGTACTGATTTCCACTTTTAGTCTTATGGAGGGGTCATACAGAACGAATTATGACCCTAGTAAAAGGTTCTCCAAATGCTGGAATTGGAATTAAAGGTGTCAACTTAATCACTGCTTGTGATTTCTGAATCACCTGACATGTGTGACATGTTCTACAGAATGCGACTACATCTCTAAGCAATCCAGACCAATAAAAATGTTTTTTTAAATTTTGCCTGTGTCTTTCTAATTCCTAAATGTCCTCCATTTGGAATTTCATGAGCTATCCTCAGGATCTCATTTCAATATCCAAATAGTATAACGACATGATGCACTTCCAGCTTTCATCTGCTGAAACATGATATTGCCATTTTCTCATTAAAACATTACACTTAAGGTAATAACATTCTCGAATACATTCCATTTCTGCCTCCGAGTAAGCTGTCTGATATAACTGTCTTCACAGAATCACAGAATCTTAACAGCACAGAAAGAGGCCATTCGGCTCATCACATCTGCACCCGACTCTCCAAATTATATTATGACCTAGTGCCATTGCCCTGCCTTTTTCCCATACCCTTGTACATTGTTTCTATTCAAATAATCATCTTATGTCCTCTTGAATGCCTTGATTGAACCTGCCTCCGCCACACTTCCAGTCAATGCATTCCAGACCCGAACCACTCGTTGTGTGAAATGGTTTTTTTCTCACGTCACAATTGCTTCTTTTGCAAATCACTTTAAATCTATGCCCTCTCATTCTTGATCCTATTACGAGTGGTAACAGCTTCTCCCTATCTACTCTGTCCAGCCCCCTCATGATTTTGAACATCTCTAACAAATCTCCTCTCAGCCTTCTTCTCCCCAAGGAGAACAGTCCCAGCCTCTCCAATCTATCCTCATAACTGAAGTTTCTCATTCCTGGAACCATTCTTGTAAACCTTTTTTGCACTCTTTCCAATGTGTTCACATCCTTCCTATAATATGGTGCCCAGAACTGTACACAATATTCCAGCTGAGGTCTAATGAGTGTCTTATTTAAATTCAGCATAACCTCCCTGCTCTTGTGCTCTATGCTCCTATTAATAAAGCCCAAGATACTATATGCTTTATTAACTGCTCTCTCCACCTGTCCTGCCACCTTCAATGATCTAAGCACATATACACCCAAGTCTTTCTGCTCTTGCACCCCCTTCAAAATTTCACCCCTTATTTTATATTGTATGTCCCTGTTCTACCTACCAAAATGCATTACCTCACACTTCTCCGCATTGAACTTCATCTGCTACCTATCTGCCCACTCCACCAACTTGTCTATGACCTCTTGAAGTTCCACACCATCCTCCTCGGAGTTCACAACACTCCCAAGGTTTGTATCATCTGCAAACTTTGAAATTATCCCCTGCGCACCAAGATCTAGATCATTAATATATATCAGGAAAAGCAAGGGTCCTACTGGGGAACTCTATTACAAACCTTCCTCCAACGCGAAAAATACCCATTGACCATCAATCACTCTCTGCTTCCTATTTTTGAGCCAATTTTGTATCCATGTTGCTACTGTCCCTTTTAGTCCATGAGCAATAACTTTTCTCATAAGTCGGTTGTATGGCACTGTGTCAAATACCTTTTCAAAGTCGACGGACACCACATCAACAGCATTACTCTCATCGATCTTTTCTGTTACCTCTTCAAAAAATTCCAGGAAGTTAGCTAAACGCTATTTCCTCTTTATAAATCCATGCTGGCTCTTCCTTATCAACCCATATTTTTCCACATGACTACTAATTCAATCCTGAATAATTGTTTCTAGAACCTTGCCCACCACTGCAGTTAAACTGACTGGTCTGTGATTGCTGGGCTTATCCTTACAACCTCTTATTTGTGTACCCTTCTTTTGTAACTCTACCAACTGCCTTGAGCTAAATACCTCAGCTGCATTATCCTCCATTCTTTCTTCCTGAACAATCTTATCAATAACCAAGTCAACTAATTGGACTTCCATACCTTCTCTCTGCCTTTGAACTTCCTGTTCTTCCTGTTTCAACCTGTGAGTCTGTGATCACACAATCTGGAAGCAATCCAGGATGCTCTTTCTGCAACACTTCTGTGGAAAACACCTCTAGAGGCTGCTCAACTACCATATCTGTGACCCAGCTATATCATTACCTAAAATAAATTGAACCCCTGCATGGGCAATTTATCCGCTACTGCAATAATCATGTCACCTGTTTTCTACTTACTCTTTAAATTGACTTTCCACATGGGAATAGGTTTAACATCTCCATGAACCCCTCATCTTATCACCTGTTCCTGCAAAGCTCCCTCTGAACAACAAATATCACCATCCCATAACATTAAGGATTGACTAGCTCCTGTGACTCTTAAAATTTTAACATCTTTGCCTACTCCACCCAGTACACATGGAAAGACTACCACCTCATGTACAAAATCTTTAAACATTTGTGCAACCTGCTCCTCAGAACTCCCTTGGGTAAATTGTGAACACACTTCCACTTCTTTATCTATCACTCATTCTTCCTGTTTTACCTCTACACAAACCACTGGTTTTTCCTGTGCCTGAACCTCAGAACCCACAGTACTTTTACTTCCAGAACTTTTCTGCACCCAATAATCCCAACAGATTTTCGCTGTAATTTCCAACACACTGACTTTGTGTGTCCAATTTTATTACAATGAACACACCTCAATTTTTGAGTGTCACTTCTACCCTCAGCACCTTCCTTTTTATTCTGCGAAAAAACTTCCTGGGAATTTCCACTTACTCCTTTTCTTCCCTAACTACTCACCTGACTTTCACCTTCCCCTTTTCTATCCTTCTCTGATTTAAAAGGGTGACAAATAAAAGGTTTAGATCAATGAACGAACTCATGATCATCAGCTACCTTTGCTGCTTGTCTTACTGTTTCAACCCTCTGTTCCTTCACATGAGTTCTCACTACTGAAGGAATTGAATCTTTAAGTTCTTCCAAAGGACTAACTTCTCTAAGAGCTGCATATGTCCTCTCTATCTTTAATGCCCATATCCACCAGTCAAAATTACTTTATTTTACTCCCTCAAACTCAATATAAGTTTGCCTAGGCTGTTTTCTCGTATTCCTAAATTTCTGCCTGTATTCCTCAGGAATCAACTCATATGCACTCAAATTAGCCTTTTTTTACCACATCATTGTTCACTGACATTTCTTCTGACAGCGAAGCATAAACCTCATGTGCTCTACCCACCAACCTAGTTTGTAACAACAATGCCCAGTTTTCCTGTGGCTATTTCATCTGTTTAGCTATCTTCTCAAATGAAATAATGAATGCTTCAACATCTCTTTCTTTAAACTTTGGAAGGGGTTGTACAAATTTAAACATCTCCCCACTGGGTTCTGATCTGGAAATAAGTCCTTCCGCACCTTCTGGTGTCTCCTTTTTAACTGCCAGCATTTTAAGCTGGGATTCTCTGTCTTTCTCTTTATCTCTTTCCTGCCTTTCTGCCTGTTCCCTTTGGAATGTCCTTTCTCTTTCCTTTTCTTTTTCTGCTGCCTCTAGTTCCAATTTTTTCATTTGCAACTAAATTTGAGCCCATTCCAATGACCCACACCTTGGAGAATTCAGTCTCTTGGGTATCCCTTCCAATTTCAAATGCTGTGCTACACCTTCAATTATGTCTGATTTCCTTACCCCTGCAGGTACTTATCTGCCAACTCCATTAACTTAGTTTTATTTGCGGTTTTTAAACCAACCAAAGTTATAACTTCAAC
Source organism: Cetorhinus maximus (assembly GCF_964194155.1). NCBI lineage: Eukaryota > Metazoa > Chordata > Chondrichthyes > Lamniformes > Cetorhinidae > Cetorhinus > Cetorhinus maximus. The sequence goes on along the minus strand of NC_135882.1, from coordinate 113,268,709 downwards.
TTCCAGACAAGTCTTAGCAACTGCCAAAGCCATATTCCAGTCTCACCGCTTTAAAAAAACCTCACACCAACTCCTGAATTCAAAGTGCTTCTAGTATTCATAACCTTAAGATTCAGCAATTCCAAACCAATCAAGGAATTTCAAATATATCCTGCAAAGAGCTCCCAATTTTGTTATGGCACAGTGGATAGTAAATTCTGAACTGCTCAAATCCCAGAGGGAACTTGAAACAACTGCCACAACCTTTTTGCAATTTGTATTTTATTTCGAGATGTGTGCCTTGAATTCAGTAGTAATAAGTGCACCGACATTTAGAGGTTTTTACAAAACTAAATTAAACATTTATTAATACAAAAAAGATTTTAACCACATACATAAGTCTACAAATTACAACTATAAGCTAAATTAGAACTACAAATTACAATTATAAATCCTAAATCCCCTAATTCATCTGGTTCCCAGTGACAGCTCCATTAAGACAACAGTAAAATAAAATAGATTTTCAACAGACTCAGGCAAAGCACATAATAACTTGGACAGTGATATTCAAAGTGAGTTTTCTTAGCTTTGGTTCCTGCAGTCAGCAAATTGATGCATAGAGGCTGGAGGCTTTTCACACTTGTGTTAGATCTTAGAATTCCTTCTCCCTTTCACATAACTTCATCTCCTTTATACATATTTCTCCTTTTAATGCAAATTCAATTGTTCCCATATGTTTTTGCAACTTTACTTTTCTCATAATATAAATCTTTTGATTGTACAAATTTTATCAGTAACCTTTATGGCTAGGTGTAAAATCTTACCATCTCTTTAAAATTCAAATTAACCTAATTTATCTAAATATGCAAATGTTCCTCACACCTCACATTCTAAAACCGCAGCCATGTTTACATACTTAGCATTTCAAACTGAGCTTCCCTTTTAATAACTCAAAAGCTCCAGACCAGCTGTTTCCAATTCAATTAAATCCCTCACACGCACACACATACACACAGAGAAATTAATCCAAACCTCATTATTAACCTACCTTTACAATAAATCACAATAATATTACGAAAATTATTATAACTTCTTGACAATGCCTCCTGGCTTGTGCTGCATATGCTTATATCAGGAAAGTGGTGAATGGGACAACTGAGGCAGTTTCAGTGCTGCTCCATTGAGAAGGGGCCAACCTAACCTGTTCCTGAATGTTATCCAGTCATACTTGCTGGATATAGTTTCATGTAAGCATGAAATGACGATGGATTTAGGTTCCACTCTGCCAGATCCTGGGGTCACTACTAAAGTAAGAAACCAAAGTTCTTTTGTATTGCATTAAAACATATTCTTGTAGAGCCTGCTTCTGACAGGCAGGTACTGGGTGGTTTAATGCAACCCAAAATGAAACTTGTCAGGTCTTGTTAATGCTGGGAACAAGGAGATCAATTTTTACTGGATCTGCACAGCCACTGACCTAAACGAATCCCAACAGGTTTACTTTCAATTTGCAGCCAATGTATGAGACCCAATAGTCAGGAATCAGCAGTGCTTAGCATAAAATGGCTCAAGTCATGTTCCTTTTTGTACATTTGTGGTTAATTAGCAGTCTGAGAACATGGCATGTGGTTTGTTGGTGTAGTAATAGAATGGAGGCAATATATGAATATGAATAAAAAAAGTGTTTGATTTGATAAAGTAGATAAAATCAGGGAAAAGATGCTTCCCAGCAACAAAAAATGATACTGTGGTTTAGGGTAATGATTTACAGGTATCTGTTTACTCAGTTATACCTGATTACAATACAAATATCTCATACTTAATCCAATATGGGTTTAATTCCAGAGTGAATCTTGCAGTGAAAAGAATATATAATCATTCCAGTAAAAGGGATGCCTGACTTGGGAGCTGGGTATGAGTTTGGCAATGCTAGAACAGAAGAAACTGGATCTGAATCTAGACATTGTTGAACAGGTAGCATCTTAAATTGTTCATCCGCTTTCTCTGGTAGCTGTTAAAGGATAATGGGAAAAACTTGAAACATCCCGTTGTGATTTTCAGCCTTCATGTCTTGACACAAGGTTCTTTCTAAAACCATCTGTCTTGCTGCATCACTTCCGACTTTCAACAACTTCCTCAAAACCTACCTCGGGTATGCCTTCAGTCATCTCCCTTAACTATGCTTCTAAGGAGAGCAACTTGCATTTATATAGCACCTTTGATATCATCAAGATGTCCCAAAGCAATTCACAGCCAACTAATCACTTTCAAGTAAGGTAATAGTGAATCTTGCAATGCTGTCAATGTGGCAGCTACTTTGCACATAGCAAGGTCCCAAAAACAGCACAGGGATAAATGGCTAAATAATCTGCTTCGGTGATGTTGGTTGAGGGGTACATTTTTGACAGGGCACCAGGAGAACTCCCCTGTGCTCCGTCAAATAATGTCATAGGATTTATTACATTATCCTAAGAGGGCAGACAGAAAGAGTAATGTTAATGTAGGAGATGGGGTGTGCGGGGTGGGGGGGGGGAGGCAGAAGTACAGAAGAGTAACATATAGTCATAGTATATTAATTCTCTTCATGTGACATCAAGAAACGTTGAAGGCACTGAATGCCGCAAAGGCCTTGACAAGCTGCAGTACTTAACACTTGTGCTCCAGAACTAGCTACACCTCTAGCAAAGCTATTTCAGTATAGCTACAACACTGGCATCTATCTGACAATGTGGAAAATTGCCCACGTATGTTTTATCCATAAAAAGCTGAACAAATCCAATCTGGCCAATCACCTCCCCATCAGTCTATACTCTCAATCATCAGCAAAGTGATGGAAGATGGTACTGACAGTGGTTCAAGCAGCACTTGCTCACCAATAACCTGCTCACTGCTATTCAGCTTGGATTCTGCCAGCTCCACTTGGTCCAGACCTTATTACAACCTTGATGCATGCATAGGCAGAAGAGTTGAATTCCAGAGGTGAGGTGAGAGTGACTGCCCATGACATCAAGGCAGCATTTGACTGAGTGTGGCAACAAGGAGCCCTGGAAAAATTGAATTCAATGGGAATCAGGGGGAAAAGTCTCCACTGGTTGGAGTCATATCTAGCACAAAGGAAGATGGTTGGAGTTATTGGAGGACAATCATCTCAGCTCCAGGACACAATTGCAGGAAATCCTCAGGGTAGTGTCCTAGGCTCCCAAACCCTTTCATCATCCACAAGGTGCCTGAATGAGTGCAGTACCAACAAAAGCTCAACACCATCCAGGACAAAGTAGCCTACTTGAGTGGTACTCAACTTCAACCATTCACTCCCTCCATTTCCAGCGCACGGTGGCTACAGTGTGCACCATCTACAAGATACACAGCAGCAACTTGCCAAGGCTTCTTCATTGGCAGCTCCTAATATTCTAGTGCACAGAAGGGCAAGGGCGGCAGGTAAAGGGGAACACTACCACCTGCAAATTTCCTTCCAAGTTGTACACCATCCAATCTTAGAACTATAGTAGCATTTGTTCATAATGGCTGGGTCAAAATCCTGGAACTCTCTCCCTAACAGCGTTGTGGAGTTCCATCACCACATGGACTGCAGTATTTTAAGGAGGTGGCTTAGCCACTACATTTTCATACATTAGGGTTAGGCAAGAAATGGTGGCCCTGTCAGCAATGCCTAATATATCCTTGAAAGAAAAGGCAAAGATGCAAGAGAGGCAGCACAAGGTTTGGCAGTGACAAATAAATAATGGGGATTCATAGCAGAAAAGATAGGATCAATCATAGGAGAGAGATGCAGCAGAGGAAGAAAGAGGAGTGTCAGTTTACAATAGCGATATGGGAAGGAAACTACAGTGGGAGAACAGAGCAGCAAACCAGGAGAGGGAGAAGTCTACAAGAGTGGATGTGAATATAATAGGAAGGAGGTGGTGATATAGATTGGGGGATAGTAATAAGTGACAATAGTGACTCTGCATCTTCAGTCTACCAACTGGTGCCTGCATGTGTCTGGATTGGATGCCACTGGAGTGAAGGTTAATTCAACTAATTTTAGTGGGAGGAGACAGCTCTGGGCTTTCACATTTCTACAGCTGCTAACCCACAAATTTCTGTCTATTATTTTAAAGGGCAAAAAATCATGGGCTGCTGAGGGCCAGTGTAAAAAAACACTGCTTGTCTTTTAGCATTAATCAGGCCACCATTTATCAATTCTAATGGGCCTAAATTCAGGCTAAATTAATTCACTCTATTAATACCATATATTGTAACCTGGAATGCTGCATTCTTAGAATAAATGCTTACTTTCAACTGTAATGTTAGCAGTGCCTTTGAAAAGTCCAGTATGAGTATATGATGACTCCCTTTGTTTTCAACCAGTCTACTTTTCTTGCGACACAACAAAACCTCTCCACACACTTTCCCATGTGTAGGATGGATGTTATCAGCTAAGCAAAGCTTTAGGAATGCAAACTATGTAATGACATCATACGTGCTGTACAGTTCAGGCCCACTAGAGCTGCTTTAACTCAAACACAAACATTGAAGCTCAAAATGAAAATAGATGGCATACCAAAAATATAACTTTAGCCATATGTTTTCCTTCATGATCCTTTGAATTTTAAAATATTTTATAATTAGCTTTTCTACTTTCTGTGCTGCACATCATTTCCAGCTCAGAGGGCAGCAGACAAATAACTTCCCAAGATGTAAAATTTCACCAACTCTGTTTCTAAATTTCATCCCTCCTTCACCTTCACATGGTCTATCTCTGACTCTTCCCTTTTCTTTATCTCCATTTCTGGGGATAGGCTATTGCCCAATACCAACTATAAGCTCATCTACAGCTACCTTGATTTCAATTCCTCCATCCTGCTTCTGTAAGGCTCTATTCCATTATTTCTCTGAATCAAATCAGATTCTGTTCTGATGATGCCACCTGCTATACCAATGCTTCCAATATATCTTCCTTTTCCTTCATGTGAGGCTGTCCCACCTATGTGCTAGACAGGGTCCTTGACTATATCTATTCCATTCCCCACATGTCTGGCCTTCTTCCCAAAGCACAACAGGGTCTCCCTTATCCTCACCTTTCATTTCATCAGCCTCCACAATCAACGGCTCATCCTCCACCATTTCCACCACCACCTCTAGCTTAATACCACCATGAAAAACATTTTCTCCACTTTCAGCAGTTTGCAGTTACTACTCCCTTAGCATCAACCTAGTCCATCCCTCTTCACCCCAACAATAGCTCCCCTTCCCCTGGCACCTTCACGAGTAAGAACAGAAGATGTAGCACCTGCCCTTTTACCACTTTCTTTCCCACCATCCAGGACCCCAAACAGTCCTTCCAATGAAACAGCACTTAACAGTACTTAATTTAGTATATTATATTCATTGCTCATGATGTGGTCTCTTCTACATTTCTTGTTACTTATTCTTTCATGGGATGTAGACGCTGCTAACCATTCGTTGCCCATCCCTAATTGCCCTTGAACTGAGTGACTTGCAAGGTCATTTCAGAGGGCAGTTGAGAGTCAACCACATTGCTGTGGGTCTGGTGTAGACACATGCCAGTCCAGGTAAGGGCAGTAGAGTTTCTATGCTGAAGGACATTAATGAACCAGATGGGTTTTTATAACAATTGCTGATAGTTTCATGGTCACCATTAGTGAGACTAGACTTTTTATTAATTGAATTTAAATCCCACAAGCTGCCATCTTCTGCCACATTGCAGGGTGACTAACCATTCCGTAAAATACAGTATTTGTATATTTGTGCTGTTTGTCTTGCCTTTAGCCAGGATGCTGTTTGTCCCTAATTCTGCATCAGTGAATTTTGCGCATGCGCAGTAACACCTGCGCTTGCGTACCGTGATCTCCTCCTGGCAGCTTGCTGTTCTGTCCACAGAGCGGTGTCACTGAGTGGTACAACCACCCCCCTCATCTTACAGCTCTGGCACCCGCCCCTTACAGCTCTGGTAATATGGCTCCCCCCCATCCCTCCCATGCACTTAGAGCTCTGGCGCTCCTTCCCCCACCCCCTGGGTCCACTCTTAAAGTTTTGGGCTGTTGCCAAAGTGTCTCTTAAATTCTTCACTGGGATTTGGTCACCCTGGACCTAACACAGATTGGGTGATTGCTTTGTGGAACACCTCCAGTCAGTCCACAAAATTCATCCTAAGCTTCCGGTCACCTGCCATTTTAATTTTCCATCCCATTTCCACTCTGATCTCTTTGATTTGAGCCTCCTATGCTGTTCTAATGGAGCTCAATGGAAACTCAAGGAATAGCATCATTAGGCCTTCTTAATTTTCAATTTCAATCTTTCTGGTTTAAAATTCATAAATCCATTTTTTCAGACAGCAAGTGCTGAAACAGATAATGTTGGAAATACTCAACAGTCCTGGTAGCGTCTGTGAAGTGAGAAATACGAGTTAATGGGCTGAATTTTACTGTGGGGCTTCAGGATCTTGACACGAAGCAAATGGTGGCCTTGAGTCGGTACTTGCTGGCAGCAAGGCCTGCTCATCAATCTTCCTGGAAGATGCCTCTTAATTGGCCGCCTCCAGGCTCACTGTCCAATCGCAGGTAGGATGTAGAGACTGCCGGCCCAATCAGAGGGCTGGCAGCTCTGAAACCCCAGCAACCCCCACCAGGAGAGGATCAAGAGGCTGCCTCCATTTTGAGGTCCCTTCAGAGAGGAAAATAAACAAGTTGAAATCAGAGGGACCAGGCAGGAATGACCCATTAGGGGCAAGCTGCCCTGCCCGTGGCCTCATCTTTGGGGCATGTAGATGCCAGCTCCAGAAACAATGGAGTGCAATTTTAACCCCAAAAAACAAGTGGCTTTGAGTCAGGTGGGAGGTTAAAGTGTTAAAATTCTGAATCCAGCCCCAATTTGCCCATTTCCAGTTTAAAATGAGGTGAGGCAGGCAGCCAGCCCAATCCCACTAGTGGGAATCAAAGGAAAAAAATGTTAATTAGATCCTGCCATTAAATTCAGCAGAACTTGCGGGAAATCTGTTCTTCCAGGTTTCTCATACTCAATTTATCACTCCACACCCATGCCCCCTCCTCACCTCCAAGTAAAAATACAGTCCATTAACTCTGTTTCTCTGTTCACAGACACAGCCTGATCTGCTGAGCATTTCCGGCATTTTCTGTTTTTATTATAGGCAAATAACCCGCTTCCAGGTCCATCCATTGTTTCCTGGCTGACTTACCAGCAGTTCTATAAACCATTTCCTGGCTCAGGTGATCAGATTTCGCTTCACAGGAAGCGGAGTGTGCCATTCCATCCATTGAGCCTGAGCCTGCCGCTTTGTTATTACTGGAAGGTCTTCGTATTTTTAAATCCCAAATCCTTATACCATATCTTGTTTTCTACATGCTCTATTTCCCATGAGTATCCATGTTCATTGAAGCATCTCAGTTGATTCTGTTTCTGGCAACTCATTTCACAGTTTCCCAACATTTTGTGGGAAGAATTTTTTCCTTGATTTGTTCTGTTCTCATTTTGAGATCATGGGCAAGAAATTCATCTCTGTCATGTCATCTCCAGCTGGAGCCACTGGAGGCAGCATTACAGAGGTCTGCCATCATTTTGCTGGAGCCATTGCACTGCCAGCCACTTCTGTGCAGCCCATGTGGCAAGTTCTCTTGATGTCACTGGGGAGGAGGCCCCCTGCAATGCGTCGGAAGTTGTGAAGGAGCACTATCCTGACATCACACAGCCCAACTAGCTGATGTGATGCGAGGAGACCAAATTTGGACACACAGGCCCAGACAATGAATTAGTACATCCATCTCCAAACAACAAGAATTATAGCTGCAAGCTGGGCCCTGAACTAATGTTCCCTAAAGGGCCAGGCACCCAAATTGCAGGTAAGGTTATTTTTAAAAGCCTTTGCTATTGCAAAGTGTCACAGAATAGAATTTTGGCGTAGCTCAGAGGCTAGGAATCCTGTGGTGAGTAACTCACCTCCTGACTCCCCAAAGCCTGTCCACCATCTAAAAGGCATAAGTCAGGAGTGTGATGGAATACTCTCCATTTGCCTGGATGAGTGCAGCTCCCACAACACTCAAGAAGCTTGACAATCCAAGACAAAGCAACCCTCTTGATTAACACCACATCCACAAACATTCACTCCCTCCACCACCGACGCACAGTGGCAGCAGTGTGTACCGTCTAAAAAATGCACTGCAGAAACTCACTAAGGCTCCTTAGGCAGCACCTTTCAAACCCACAACCGCTACCACCTAGAAGGACAAGGGCAGCAGATACATGGGAAGACCACCACCTGGAAGTTACCCTCAAAGCCACTTACCATCCTTGACTTACCATCCCAACTTACTGGATCAAAATGTTGGAATTCCCTCCCGAACAGCACAGTGGGTGTACTTACACCACGTGGACTGCAGCGATTCAAGAAGGCGGCTCACCACCACCTTCTCAAGGACAATTAAGGATGAGCAATAAATGTTGACTAACCATTGACACCCACATCCCATTAATGAATTTTAAAAAAGGGTACAGCACAGAAAGAGGCCTTTTGGTCATTAAACCTGTGCTGGCTCTCTACAAGAGTAAATTAGCTAGGGCAATGGGAAAAGAGTGGGGTGGTGAAGCTAAGGGCGGAATCATCCCAGATTTGCACTAAGTGTGGTAGTGGGTGGGTAAAATGACATTTTACCTTCTGGCCGAGATGGCAGCCTTTCACACCATCATCCCAAACCCGCCGCATTAATTATGTGTTCTCGGGAAACACACCATTTCCATGGCGGGCGGGCTCTCATGCGGCTGCCACACCATCACGCTGGGTGCCATGTTTAAAGTGCAGCCACACGCACACCTCTCAGCGCTTCCAGCCCAAGACTGCTGCAAAGAAGACATAGCCCTGCAAGACAAGAAGACTGCAGCCCCCAGGTTTAATAACATATTCCTCGAATGCCTTTTGGATGCAGTGGAGGCCTGTTGGGATGTGCTCTACTCCTGCTCTGGCCGCAGGATGGGCAGCAGCATCACCAATCCGGCTTGGGAGGCAGTGGCAGCGGTGGTCAGTGCCAAAGTCCTGCAAAAGAGGACAGCCACCCAGTGCCGAAAAAGGATGACTGATCTCCTCCATTCCGCCAGGGCTAGTCAATCTCAACTCACACACTCACAAACCCATCACAGAGCCACAGGGCCCTCACTCACTGCAGTTCAAGGGACATCACCATTCATTCGCACACACACCCCTTCATTGTCCTCATCCTGTCCATGGGACCACTCACCACCCAAGCATGCCAGGCCAGATGTAGTAGGCAGGCATCACAGAGTTCCGTCATTCTCTCTGTGTGCTCTCAGCACCTTTAAAGTGGGGCTGGCCCCATCTCTTCAGCATCTGTGACCGGTGATGTCATGCTCCTGAAGGAGTCAGGTGCTGAGGGTGGACAAAGATGCTTTTAAAGAGGCTATGTGAAGATCTATGGAGTGTCCTCACTGCCTGATGTTGTCGTTATCCTCCACAAATCTGGCAGCTATGATGGCCTCCCGAGCATGCCTGCCTCATCTGGCCAATGCAAGGGCATTATCATCTTTGACAACCTCCTCACCCTCATCACCATCGAGGTCCTCCTCATCAGAGGGCACCTCCAGCTCCTACACCTCCTCCTCAGCCAGCTCTTCTCCCACTTGTAGCACCAGGTTGTAAAGAGCACAGCAGGACATGACGATGCATGATGTCCTCAGTCGACTATATTGCAGGGCTCCACCAGACTGGTCCAGGCAACGGAACCTCATTTTCAGCATCCCGATGGTCTGTTGCACTAAGTCGCAAGTTGCAGCTTGAGCCTTGTTATCCCTTCGCTCTGCTCCTCCGCACAGGTGTCATCAGCCACAGCCTCTGTGGGTAGCCCTTGTCCCCGAGGAGCCATCCCTGCAGCCTCTGTGGACCCTGGAAGATGTCAGGGATCTGTGACCGACTGAGAATGTAGTCGTGCACACTGCCTGGAAACCGTGCACAGACCTGCAGGATGCATTTGTGGTGGTCGGACACCAGCTGCACATTCAGCGAATGGAATCCCTTGCGGTTGGCATAGTTGACCACATGTTGTGACAGAGATGTAAGCATCAGGTGAATGCACCCTGCATCTATGGGAAACCTGAGATCTGGGGAAATCCAATTGCTCTTGCATCCTGGCTCTCCTGGTCCCAGACGAAATACACAAAGTTGTGTGCCCTCACGAAGATGGCATCCTTGACCTCATGGATGCATCTGTGGGTGGAGGCTTGTGATATCTCACAGAGGTCACCTCTGGAGTTCTGAAAGGAGCCACCGGCATAGAAATTGAGTGCCACAGTCACTTTCACGGCCACTGGCGGTGGATGCCCTCCAGGTCCCCGTGGTGCCAAATCCTGCAGTAGTTGGTAGATATGACTGACCAGTTCTCTAGACTTGCGCAATCTTTGGTGACACTGGTTCTCGGTCATCTGCAGAAATGAAAGGCGATGTCTATAGACCCTGAGTCTGGCTGGGCACTGACCAGTGATGGCACGTTTTTGTTCTTTGGCGGCGTGTGCGGGAGCCCAGCCGCCCCTTCTTCCAGAGGTTGCTGCTCCTCTCCCTGCGCAGCCAGGCTCCTTAGTTGCTATCTTCTCTGTCGTCTTTCATTCTCCACGATGCTTACAGCTAATTCACCAGGTTCTATGATCCTGATGTACTCCTCCTGCAGAATGAAAGAGAGAGACATGTGGTTTAGCTTGGGTGTACTAAGAACCTCCCCCGGTTAAGTCTGAAGGCCCCTTAACGCATCCCCAGAGAATGCTGGCCACCAGCTGGATGGCCAGAGTTTACTGTGTTGCATGGCTGCCCGAAACCCCACCCACCTCTGCCCCACTCCACCTGATCGATTGGTGACAGTTTTGCCCACTGGACTGCATGCTGTGTTCTCAGCTCAGGCGAAGGCATTCTCCTAACCTGTGCTGCAAGGTTGCATTGTTAGCTTGAACCATGGGGGAAACTGGTCCAAACCTGAATGCAGACATTTTAAGGGACTGTGATCACCTCCACCAGTGACTGCTCCATGGCCAGCTTTAGCAAGGAGATTGTACAACATGCCCAGTCGTCCAAATGTTCTGCAATCCACTAAAATGCTCATTAGTTTGCAGTCTGTGCCTGAGGGGTGAAAAGTGCTGGAGCACTTGGTGGCGCTTTCAAGCCTCTGTGTTGCTTGAGTGGGCAGATAAGCTAGAGGCCCGACTTCAATCATATCAATGTGGCTGCACCTGAACTGTCTCACTGCAGAGGAATGGTCACTTTATACGGTTTCCCTAATCCATGGCCACTTCCCTTGCCCAACCCCCACACCCCACCCCCGACCCCACACATGCTTGTGTGCCAACTTCAACCGCAGGGCAGCCTTTGCCACCACCCCCTCCATCAATGCGCCTCAACCTTGAAGTCCAACAGGCGTCCCTCATGAGCGCTCCACAATGTTACTGTGCACTCACCCCAAGTTCCCCTCAAAGTGCAGCCCGCCAAGTGGAAGCCTTTTATATGCTGTTGTGAAACATGTCAGCATGATTGTGGTTGGACAATCCAGCGGGTGGGGATGAGACTGGTGGGCTAGCCATATAAAGATATGCTGATTTATTACAATGAAGTTCCTGATGTTCGATGGCGGGAAACGCGGTCCGCCATCGGTGGGCTGTGTGGGCAATTGCAAATAGGTTTGATAACGTTGTGAAACCGATTTTTGGCCTTCTCGCCATATTGTCCACTCACACCACTGAGCACGCCTGACGCCAGCAGGCATGGAAAATTCCGCCGTAACTGTCTGGAATACTCAGCTGTTTTTGCAGGTTTGTGGTGAGTTTGTGGATTTGGCAAGGGAGTATTGCTGTATCCTTTCAGGGAGGGAAGTAAATTTGATAACCTGTCCACACAAACAGGTCAAATGACACGACTTCTTCATTATTGCTACGTTGTTGCTCTTTCTTTCCTCCTTGTGCTGTTGTGGCTGGGTTGGCAGCAGTTCTTTGGTGTCTGAAAGCAGAAGACCAGAAGGAGAAGTTGGCAATGCTGCCAGGCCCTCAGGTCCAGATTCTGGGAGTTGACCTCCCTGACCTGAAGTTTTCCATTCCCTTTTGAGGGTGTTCCTTGCGGGCTTTCTGTCCCCACCCTCCACTCCTTGTGGCCCCGGCTGAATCACAGCACCTCTCTACTTATTCACCTTCACCAATACTCCCTCCAGCACATCATACATCACCTTGAAACCCTCTTTGTCCTGGTTCCATTTTCTATCTTTTAAATTCCAACAATATTATTCGGTGTAGCTTCCCTTTAAGAGGGGTAACCTGTCTTTGTAAACAGAGTGCGGGCTGCAGCATGTGCTCTCAGTACAACACTGATCAACGCCCTTGCTGCATGTAAAGGCAGTTGCAGCATGAAGAGGCAGTCGGCAGCGAGGAATCTGCTTAGCTCCTTACTACAATCGTGGTAACAATGTGGGAGCACCAAGTCTGCATGCTGCCCACCTCCAACAGAACTGGCAAAGGACAGTCACTAATCGTGGCCCCCATACCCAAAAATCAGGATAAACAGCATTTTAGCCCTATATATTCTAGATCTCCCTACTTTAAAGGCAGACTCATTCCTTAGCTAAAAACATTTTATTCAGGGATAGGAAATCATTGTTATAAGGCAGAACTTTACATACTGGGAGTATTTTCGTTGGAGAGATGGAAATTTGATGGAAGTATTAAAAATTATAATGGGTTTTAATAGGATAAATAGGGAATGACCTGTTCCTCTGATTGGGAATATAACAAAGGTTCATCAATTTCAAATTGTCATTAAAAGGAGAGAAATTGGGAGAAATTTCTTTATGCAGAGCTTATGTTATCAGGACATGGAATGTTTTGCCACAGGGTATGTTGAGAAAGAAACCATTGGACCTTTTAAGGAAAAAGTAGATAAATATATGAAGCTGAGGAAGACACAGGACAATGGGGACAGAGCGGAACATCTTGGATTGCATTAGCAAAAAATCAACAGTCACTGTGGGCCAAATAACTACCTTTAGTGCTCTAAAGGTGGAATTTTCCTGTCTCATCAGTGGCAAGTTTCGTGGCGGGCAGGAGTGGGAAAATTTGGAGTGAGGCCAAAAGTCAGATGCCTGCCACTGGAAAAATGAGTCAGAATTTTTCCCTTGCTACTGATCCATGTCGGGAATGCCATTTGCATGCATTAGCATTCATGAGTACTCATTAAAAACGGAACTCACCAGAATCACGTTCCCCCTCCCAATTACGCCAGCGAGAAATTAGACTGGTCTGAATCATGACCAGATATAAGTGGCGTGCAACTGCCCACCCTCACTTCACTTGTGACTTTGATGTGAGCGCAACATTCAAAGCCTACCTGCAACACCGCTGCTCTTGGTCTTGAAATAGCCCCGCAAGCCACTCGGTTCAAAAGGCAATTAGGGATGGGCAACAAATGCTGGCCTTGCCAGTGATGCCCACATCCCATGAAAGAATAAAGAAAAAAAAAAACGACCTCTTGGCATTAGTCCAGAGACTATGACTATCTTTCACTCAGTTTTCCGGCTCCTCAGTGAATGACCTCAAGACCATTTCCCTTCCACTCCACTCACCACTCCAAGAGTCTCTGTGCAACCTGTTACTCTTGTGCAAGCCTTCCCCCCAACCCCACACATGAGTCTCTTTGCAACCCTTCCTTCTTTTGCCACATTAACTCCGCCCCCACCTCGTCCTCTAGAGATGGCAAGCATTCCCTCCCCTTCTAGAGATGGCAAGTCAAATCCCATCTACCCTCTTCTGTGGCTGCATTCTGCTGTTCCTTGTCGGGTTCCAGCTTCCCCACCCTCAATCTTCCCGCTGCCTGCCATTGTGTCCCCCACCCCCACAACCCTCCCAAGCCCCCTTCACCTCATGTCTCTGCCATTGGCCCACCTCTCCAACCCTGCCAAACCCCCTTCACCTCATGTCTCTGTCATCTCCCCCATCCCAGTCACCATGCTGGTCTCTGTTTTAAGTGCAGCCCTGTCTGAGATTCACAGTACACAATGCTGTCCTGCTGGAGTTGCGCAGCAGCTGTGAAGAGCAGACCAGCTCAACGCCCGAGGCAACAACAATGTTGTTGAGACAATGCCGCACACATTTACGCTTGTCAAGAGATGTGGTGGCTCATATCTGCCACATTCTTTGGGAGGAGCTAACACCACATGGACTGGGAGGATATCCCCTGCCAGTTCCCCTGAAGGTCACCGCCGCACTTAATGTTTTTGTAAGAAGGTCATTCCAGGAATCCACAGGAGACCAATGTGGCATCTTTCAGTCCTCAACACATAACTGTATCAAAGAGGTGAAGGATGCCCTTTACAGGAAGCCTCATCATTATGTGAGGTTCACACTGGATGAAGCCAGCGAGGCTGCTAGATTCCTGGACTTCACGGCTATCTCAGGCTTCCCTAGAGTACAGGGTGCAATAGACTGCACACATGTGGCATTGAGAGCTCCACGGCAGCAGCATCTGATATTCATTAACAGGGAAGGGTTCCACTCCCTAACCATTCAGCTGGTGTGTGATCATCAGAAGCACATCATGCACATTTGTGCCAAGTATCCTGGCAGTTCCCATGACTCATCCAGACTGACACACTCCCACGTGCCTCAGATACTCAAAGGACTGCGGTGCTTACAGGGCTGGCTGCTTGGTGATAAGGGGTACCTTCTGAAACAATGGCACATGACACCTATGCGCCTTCCTCAAAGTGCTTCGGAGGAAAGATACAATGCAGCGCATAGTTCAACAAGATGCATCATAGAGCAGACTATTGGCATCCTGAAATGCATTTCCGATGCTTGGAGTGCTCAGATGGGGCTCTGCAGTATTCTCCGGAGAGGGTGTCCCACATCATCATGGTGTGTTGCGACTTGCACAACCTGGCTCTTCAAAGGGGATCATTTGCCAGAGGGAGACATGGAGGAGGCTGAGAACTCCTCAGATGATGAAGACGTGGAAGGGCAGGAGCCTGAAGAGGGTGATGATGGAGAGCTCCCACGTGTGGACATGATCGAAGCTGGAAGACGTGCCCGTGACACACTCATAGCCACAAGGTTTCAGAAGAAGTTGTGCAGGCAAGGATACACAAGCGCATATCTCCAACCCCTTGGCGGCAAGTCAGTGATCTGAAAGGTCTTTACAATCACTAACATCGAGATCAAGGTCAGCATTGGGCCTTGGACCCTCAACCCTCATAATTCATCAGGCTCTAATTTTTGGAAAGTTCAGCAGCCACAGCTGTATGTAGCTGCTCCAGGAAGTGAAAGGCAGCACACTAGCGCAAACTCTGCATCAACTGGACTTGATGCAGTCGTGGCCTCCTGAATGAGATGCTTCTTGCTGCCACAGAGATGCACACATGGCTGGAGAGACCATCATGGCTGCAGGTCTTGTGCTTTGGCAAAAACAATGAAGACAGCTAGTTGATTATTTTTATTCACTCACAGGAAGTGGGTGTTGCTGGCTAGGCCAGCATTTATTGCCCTTCCATAATTGCCCTTGAGAAGTTGCTGGTGAGCTGCTTGATGATGAGACAACATGAGTGGTAACCCTCCAATGCAATTGAGCACACATAACCCCGTGGTTTAATGAATATCACTTCTTAACACAATTTGCAGTCACTTTCAATAAAGAGGTTGACACACCTCCCTGACATTAGACACGGGGCGAGTAATGAACATGAATCAGCTAGACATCACGCGAATGTGTGGCTAACAAAGTGAGGTTATCACGGAATGGGAGCTTGGGTCACCGGCGCAGTAAGTGGCCACATATGATACATATGAATGATGCATTCAAATGACAAAACTATTCTCATGAACAGTAAGTGTATTTACAAAGGTGCATGATATATATGGTGAGTGAAACCCCATGACCCAAAAGTGATATCAAAGTTTCTTAATCTTTCTAACTCTACCGCTACGTCTTGGTGCATCCTTGACATCCGCAGCAGAAGTGGAAGCAGCCTGCTGACTGCCATGCCCTGTTGTCTTTGATGAGTTTGGTGGGTGTTCTCTGGAGGGCCTTGGCCTGCTTTGGGTCTCCTGCTGTGAGGCAGGTGCACCTTCCTCAACCTGTGCAGCTGGACCTCTGAGATGCAACAGTCCTCCGAGTGCCAGAGACCTGGGCTGTCACTGCCTCCGCATGTCGCAGAGATGTGTCAGTGAGTTGTTCCCCAGAATGTGACCCCGAGCCTAATCTAGAACTATGACCCACTGGGGTCTGTGTCTGAGCACTGGTGGAGGACCCGTCTTTTTCAACTGGACCCTTAGCATCATCATCTGAGGTGGCCTGGGGGCTTATGTTACCTGTGCTGGTCTGTCTGGACTTGCTGCTGCCTGTAAGAGAGAGAAGATATATTTAGTTCATGAGCAGGCTGAATACAACATTGCATGTCATTCACTGTGAATGTCAGGATGTGATCAACTCATGCAGGGCTCATCCTTACTGGTTTGCTGCGAGAGGCTGATCTCGCCTTCATCACGGGAGCGATCTCTGTCTTTGCCCGCTAATTCGGCAGCATCCTCCTCAAACTTGGAGAGATCCTGGATGTCCTCCAACCCTCCTCCTGCCTGGGATCCCTCCCACCAGCTTTCATTGCTGATATCTCACCTGCCAATATTTTGTGAGATCACTGAGCTGATGTGATGCTCTAAGTACATAATGTCATTATGAGAGTGTGCGTTTGGAGTGAACTGAATGATGACTTACCCTAGTGGTGTGGATGAGATCATTCATCCTCTTCCTGCACTGGATGACTTTTTTCGGGCAGGTGCCCGCAGAGCTGACCTCCCTTGCAACCACCTCCCAGGTCAGCGAGGTGAGGTTGGTGGAACTCCTGGAACCATCCCTCGGGTAGCTTGCGCACACCATGAATAGGAGCCTCAGGGGAGTCATTGCTGAAGCTCATGGCGCTGCCTTCTTTTCACCTGGAGCCATCTCAGCCTTGGTCATCCACACAGCTGGGCTGCCGGGAGTAACGTGTGTGTTCGGCTGGCATTTATAAATAGTGCCAGGACCTTCAACCCCATTAGGTTATGGCGGGGCGGATGAATCATTGGAGAGCTACTTGCCAATGCATAATTTTTTTTTCTTACCCTTTCATGGGATGTGGGTGTCGCTGGCAAGGCCAGCATTTGTTGCCCATTCCTTATTGCCCTTGAACTTACCTTGCTAGGTCATTTCAGAGGAAAGTTAAGAGACAACCACATTGCTGTGGGTCTGGAGTCATATGTAGGTCAGACCAGGTAAGGATGGCAGATTTCCTTCCTTAAAGGACATTAGTGAACCAGATGCGTTTTTACAGCAATCGATGATAATTAATGAGCTTCCAAGCGTAAGATCGGGTGTGATTCCCCGACCCGCCAATCAGCTGGAAATTCGCCCCAAATCCCGGCCACCACTGTACTTAATCTCCGGAATGGAAAATTCTGCCCTAAGTTCTATAGTTGTATTCCACATATAACCTGACAATTCCCAACATGTCAAGCAGTTCACGCCTTAACCTCCTCATGCCTAGGGACATATAATCCAAGATTATCTCGTGTCTAATTTTAGCTATCATCCCAATCAATATTTAGTAGGCTTTCCCCAAAGTCAGTATTTTTTTCTTACAGGGCTGGGGGGAGTGGTGGGTGGGGAGTTGGCGCAGGACCGAATGCAAGAACCAGCTGAAGTAGTTTTTTGCCTATTTACTGATCAAAATTCTTCACAGTTTTAAATAGCTCTATCAGATCTCCTATTTAAATGTGTTCTAGTTTCTCTACCCTCTCTTTATGACGAAAGTCCCTTATCGCTGGTATCATCTGAAAAATTCCTTTCGGTAACCTCTTCAGAGCTTTCCTAGAGGAGGGCAGCCAAAACTAACCATAACATTCTACCTGCTACCAAACCAATGATTGTATAAATTTCGAAATATTCTAAATTTATTTTGCAATTTACTTCATATTTCAGGAAGCCTATGGCTGCACGGGCCTAATCTTCCCCTGGGCTCGGGAAAACCCAACCTGTGCACTCTCGCAGCTTGCAAACTGCACATCTGTACCTTGTGTGACATCACGTGCCATTTTTGTCTTTTAACCCCAGGCTTGGGCTTGAAATTCTGTTTGCGAACTGCGAACCAGTGCAGGAGGAGTGTGGGTGTAGAGATAGACTGGTTAGAAGGCCAGTCTCAGTTCTCCAACAGATTATCCCAGCTCCCAACAGTGTTTAACAACCCCCTAAATCTCACCCCTCGCCTCCCTCAACCACCCCTATGCCAACCCAATCCCCACAGATTGCCCCTGCCACATAATGAAACCTCTATATGAAACCTCATGAAACCGTGTATATTCCATAGCCACTCACCCACTATGCACCATGTATAGTCTTCAGATTCCATGCAATATCAATTGAAAATATTTTACATTCCTTGGGGAAAAATAAATCTTTCACCATCTAATAAAAGCCTTCATATCATTGATACTGAGAAAAAATACATTCTAGCCATGTGAAAAAGAACCTTGTAATCCTATTAGTTTATGTCAACAAACAAGAAAGCATGTCAAATCTGAAATTACAACTTCATGAAACTGTCATTCATTCTCAGATGCATGGAACACTGACTGTGCTGAAACCCACCAACACATGAAACTGAACCAAGCATTTGTAATGGGCACAGCTATCTAAACAATAGACTGCTCTATGGGCAGGAAACGATAGAAGATGCTTGTTACAATTTGAAAGCAGAATGCCTGTCTGTCATGTGAGGGAGCTGGTGGTTAGATTTTTTTCAAGTATTAAAGCCAGGTGTTTTTTTCTCTCAGCCAGAGCCATTTGAATAACAGTAAAAAAGATGACAGTACAAGCTGATAGGACATTTTGTAACATTTTTCACTGCATTTCTCCATTGGAAAAACGCTGTAATGCATGTGAACAAATACACAAAGTTAGTCAATGTAAGGGTCAACTTACCTTTAAAGGAAAGATCCCTATGATGAATTGCTGCATTACAATCACATCTACATTACAATACAGCACCTAATAATGACATTTTAAAGTGTGAGAACATTTTACACTTACCTTTCAGAATACTCCTCTGTGGGCTTTTGATTTTCTTCACAAACTCTCAAACTTGATGTGCTTTTTAATGGGTTTCCAAAACCCTGAAACATCAGATAAAAATGGTGTGCAGGAGGAAATCCACTTTTTTTCCCCCATTTAAAATGGGGAACCCGATGTCAGCAAGGATGGGTGTGTGTTTTGCACACTTGGCATTCCCAACCTACAAAAGGCCAGTGGAAAATAGTGCGGGGTCGGGAATGCCAAGAAAAATTGGATTTCCTCCGAACAAAACTGCGTGGCCATTCGCACATCATAATGTGCCTCCGTACCCAGACAAAAACTCGGCCCCATATGTTTGTTTTTAGACAGCTTTATCAATTTGTCCTCCTATTTTTAACATGTGTGTACATCTCCCTGGTTTCCTACTTGGAAAGTTTTACTGTTTAATGTATATTTCCTCTCATTCTTCTGGGCCTGGAAATCTGTCTGACTTCTATTTTCACTAATCTCTGTAAATTTCCACTCTTCACTGATCCCTAGTCTTCCCTGTACCTCTGATGCATACCTTCTTTCTCTCCTATGAAGCAAAATATGAATACCCAGCTCAGAAAATAGCTGGGTGACCTGACAAGGCTATGTTCACTAGCACAGATGATGAATAAGGCAGCTTAATCCTTGTTTCTTGTGCCATTGTTCATCTAAATGGAGAGCTCTGTGGCCTGTTCATGACTGCACACACCACTTCTCAACATAAGGCAGGTTACTACCAGATCCCGCACTGCTACTTATCAGTGGAAGACACTGACTAATTCTTATTCCCAATTCATCCTTGTACAGAATTTTCCAGTCTCCTGTCAGTGCCACATCCTAATAGTGCAACCATGATCAGAAGCTAATTACTTGGAAAACTGCAGGTGCAGAATTATTTTAATTTTATTACTAATATAAATATTTATCCTTTGAGCCTGTGCTCACAAATTCACTTTAACACCAATGTCCCCAGCCATAAAGGTAGGATCAATGTCACATTGATTTGTGAAAAGATGACTCAGTCAAGCACAGGTGCTCACAAGAAATATGAATCTCCTATAGAAAAACACAAGCATTGCCTTGCTGATTATAAATGAGTTTTGACTCATGTAAACAGATTAATGAAATCCTGATTGGTTCTCCCTCCTTCCCCACATCATGTGTTAGGACTGAAATTGAACACCATATGATATGTACATAACTTTGGCTCCAAGGTGACACTGACGAAAGATGAAGTCTAGTTTATTTCAACAGAATCAAACTAGTTGCGATCTAATGTGTAAATAGAATTGTACTATCTGTTACAATGGCAAACAACAACAACAACTTGCATTTATATAGCACCTATAACATGTTAAAATGTTCCAAAGAAAGAACTTACAGGAACATAGGAAAGTATAAGACCACCACATGAATCATCCGCATGGTCCCAGTTCAGAGCCTGTAACTTCTGAGCTCCCGCGTGTCGTAACTGGGGGCACCCCAAAGAAACGCTGGGGACCCCCCTGGATGTACCCACGTGAGGATTGCATGGCAATTACCTGGGAAATTCAAATTTCCCTAGGGCAATTGCCCTGCAGTGCGAGCCATCCGAAACTATGATATAAATCGCAAACTTCAGGTGGTTCCAACTGTCTTACAGTGATAGTTACCCAGATAAAATTAGAAGAATTGAAGCCACTTCTAACTTCTGGGTAACTATTGTACTGACACACCTGACCCCCACAGGACTAATGCGCCCCCAACCCCCAACTACCCCACTAGCCCCCCAACACAACCTCATGGGACCCCAGACTGCCCTCTCCTCCTCCTGAATAACTCCACCCCCATCTCCCCCCCCACCCCCCGAACACCCACAGGACCCCCCAGCTTCCCCCTACCCACCAAAGGACCCACAACTACATCCCCTGACTGCCTTCCCCGCCCCCCGACTCCACATGGGACCTCCCCCCTAGACTACCTCTGCCCTCCCACACCATGCGCTAACTACCCCCTGACTACCTGACCCCCTCCCACTGACCACACAACCTCCCGCCGACTGACCACCCAACCCACCCCACCCCACCAACCCCAACCACTGATCCCCCCATCCTACCTTACACATTTATCTAATCCCTGGCTTCTCAAAGTGGCTGGACCTTTAAACACACCTACTTTATAGCAGCTGGTGCTGTAAAAAAAGGGGGCGTGTCTTCCTTATCTCTGACTCAGCTGCCCTAGACAGAAGGCCTTGGGAACCCACTGCACTACACTATTCTCAGGTGGCCTGAGTTGGAGGGATTTCAAGATAAAAGACAAGGAGCGGGGGTGGCATGATTGCCACTCTATGGAAGTTACGGGCCTATATCTCAACATTTTTTTTGTGCCTCTCTTAAATCTTCTCACTAGGTACTTATCCAACTCTACAATCAGTCACAAAATCTGATTAACCTGAGCTTTCTCCTCTCCAGAATCGTCCGGCCTCCATTCAACTTGTGTAAACATAGCATCCTTTCACATTCGCAGGACGTCCCAAATTGTTTCATAGCCAATAAATTACTTTTAAATTGCAATCATTGTTGTTATGTAAGAAAATGCAACAACCAGTTTCTGCATAGCAAGGTCACACAAACAGTAAATGAGCTGCATGACAAGTTGGTCTGCTTTAGTGATATTAATTCAGGGACAAAGTGCCTCAGGGTACTGGGTGAACTTCCTGACCTTCTTTGAATAGTGCCATGGGTTCTTTTAAATTCAGCTGCACCCCAAGAACAGGCAAATAGAGCTTTCATTGAAAAGATTCTTTATCAGGTTTACCTTTAAAAGTTATATTGGGCTGAATTTTCATCTTTGAAGCGGGTAGCAGGAGTCGGGAAAATTCCTGGTTCTGCGCGCCCACCTTGGCAAAAGTGGCTCTGGAGGCATGATCTTCATTGCTGCGATATGGGTGTAGGCTGAAGTTGGGCCCACTGACCCCGGAAACACTTTGGAGATGGAGGCTGGACCGATTAAGGAGGCGGACTTTTCATGATTCTGACTCTATATAAAGGAAGTTACTCACTGTTACAAGAAAGAAATTTGTGAAGGGGTAGTAAGGTTTCTTGAAAGGAGACTTCATTGTGTTGTCAAAAGAGTATAAGTTTTCAATGTTGGCGAACTGGTTATTTTTTGTTCTAAGAGATGGCCCATCAAGAGCCTTCCACAGGAAACTTTTGGTGCTGAAGTCTGCCTATTGCAAATATGTAAACAGTGTCCGCACAGCTGACATTCACTGTTTGCAAAGATCCACCACAACCAGCATGTAGATGTCAGCATCCTTGCAGCTACAGCAGGTCATGACACTGTACAGCAAGTGAAATGAGCATGGGACCTCAGGGGCTGGTATCAAGACACCATATTGCAGATCCTTCATGTCAAACTACATGCCATTTCATCTGTCACATTTTCAACTGCAGGCACCCAGAAGTAGCTTACCCATAACCATGACATCAGCAGGCTGTCTTCGCAGGCATGTGAAACTCCAAGGGAGTATTCTAGCAGGGTCCTATAAACTCCAGACCACAGCATGACATTCTGAGGTTCTCGCACACAAGCACAGTGCACCTGACTCACTAATGGAGCCCCCAACAACATAAGCCTTTACACTACTCGAAAAGAAGGTTCCAGCAGGTGTTTGCAGTTGGGTATTGGTAGGACGGCATAAAGAGAGAATCATGACTCATCCATGTGCTTTATTCATTGTCATGGCAGAATGTCCCAGAGGAGCAGTGTGTCTGAGTCTCATGGATTAAATGCACCCAGGTTCTGCAACCAGGACCTGGAGATCCTGGTGCAGGAGATCGAGAGCTGGAGGGATTCCCTGTATCCATCAGGTAGAAGGAATGCTCCTGCAGTCATGAAGGGAGCGTGGCAGGCAATTGCTGCTGTGGTGAGCAAATCAGGTGAATATATCTAAACATGGATTCAGTGCCACAAGCGGTTCCACGACCTATTGTGCTCAGGCAAGGTGAGCTGTTTGACTGAAGCATACATTTGCCTCTGGTTTGGGTATTAGATGACTGAGACATCAGATGGGACATAATTTCCATGTATGTCACCATCAACAAGGATGACTGAATGGACGTGACACTCTTGTATGTTCTAGCATAAATGAAGTGGCATCTGAATGTCCACTTTGGCATCTGGCCACGTAGATCATGCTCGTACATGGTTGCAGGATTCAATGTTCTTAAAATTGTCTTGATTGCTCAGTACTAGAGAAGAAAGCTCAAAATGCTAAGGTGATGGCCTGGACAGGGGGTGAGTGTGCGAACCACAAAATGATTCGTCCAGTGGGAGAGAGTACCATGTAAATAGTGCTTGTGGCATCCCAGGCCTGTGTAGGAGATGGTGAATCACACATTGCAGGTGACAAAGGTAGTGTTCAAGTCACCTTTGATCATGGCATCACTGGTAGTGGTAATGATTGTTCAGCATGGGGGAGGTGGATTGAGCATAATGGGCATTTTGTGCATGGTAGACTACGCAGGGTGGGTTCCAGGCTAAGGGCACATGATTTTTGATAATCACTGCATGCCGACCCTCAGAGCTGGAACTTCCGTCAGGCATCAGGAGGAGAAGAGTGAAGAGATATCCAAGGAAGCACCATCCCACCTGACCAGCCCACAATCCACCAGCACAGATACGAGCACTGCGGAGGGAATTAGCGCATGTTTAGAGTCGGTCCCACATGGTGAAGGGCATAGCACCAGAGTGCAGGAGGAGATGTCTGAGTCACATCTATCTACGCACAGTCCCCCATGGAGGAGGGAGGAAAGTCACAATGATTCTCCAGCTGGCACAGAGGTGGGGCTTCAGGAGTCACCTTATGGGGCACAGTACTTGGACAGCAGCAGCAAGTGTGCAGACATCTGGCGGAGTTCCCCAAGGCAATGCATGCTCATGCACTGCGAGTGGAGGTGTCCTTCGTGGTGATGAGCTCAAACCTTTCTCAGGGGCTCAACCCATGAGCTCCAACCATGAAAGACTGGTCAGTCTCATGGAGAGTCCCATAAAGCATTGCTGTGTGTGGATGCAAGAGCAGCGTGATTTCCTGCAAAGGGAACAAGGCTCACTCAGTAGCCTGGAGAAGTCCATGATGCACTGCAGGAACTCACCAAGGCTCCTTCGACAGCACCTTCCAAACCCACGACCTCTGCCATCTAGAAGGACAAGGGCAGCAGATATATGGGAACACCATCACCTGGAAGTTGCCCCCCAAGCCACTCACCATCCTGACTTGGAAAATATATCACCGTTACTTCACTGTCGCAGGGTCAAAATTCTGGAACTCCCTTCCTAAAAGCACTATGGGTGTACCTACACCATAGGGTCTGCAGTGGCTCAAGAAGGCAGCTTACAACCACCTTCTCAAGGCCAATCATGGATGGGCAATAAATACTGCTGCAGCCAGCGACGCCTATGTCCCATTAATGAATAAAAAAAATTCAGAGTATGAGCACTGTCCTCCAGGGAATACATGAGGAGATGTATACCCATAACTCGATGTTCTTACTGGTGGCACAACAGATTATGGAGTGAATGACTGCTGCGCCCCAGCAGGCCACCCTATCCAACCAACCAGAAAGCCAACCCAGGGCTGAGGAGGTTGCAGAGGAAGATGAGTCTGTTGAGAGCAGTCTGCGCAATCCCACGGCTTCCCCATTCCGTCTGTCAGAGCCTTCATCTGTGGTACGTGCTCCAGTGACCCTACAGAACTGTAGGTCCCGCAGCCTCAAGTAGGGCCACAATGGGTATCTTCACGAAGAGGCTGGCCACGATACTCCTCAATGCCTTACAAACAGAGAGGTTAGCAGACTGCCTCCACCTCCTCCGAGACAACAAGGGGTGGGTGTGGTTGGGTGGGGGCAGGTACCATGGAGGAATGTTCGAGTGCGAAAGGCGCCATGGCGTTTCAATCGTTGATGGGTTGACATGTTGGTGTTATATCTCACATTGTTAAGCATACTATTTCCAGTTTTCTGTAAATACACTGTATAAATCAAAGGCTGGAAGAATTGGTCAATACTTGCTGAGTGGCACATACAATAACTGGGTAAACATAGAAATGCATGATCTTACCAGCGTCACTGAAGACTGCAGCCAGAAGTCCATCCATCAGTCACCTGACAGTTGTGAAGAGTGAAGCCATGCATGTCCATCATAATCAAGTCAGGTGCTCAGTGAAGCGTCCACTGCTGATAGCGGTCGACCATGGGATTTGGGCATCGATGGCCAGGTCAGCATTTATTGCCCATCCCTGAATGCTCTTCTGAAGGTTGTATTGAGGCACAATCTTGAACTGTTGCCATCCATGTGGTGTAGGTACACCCAAGTTCTCCTAGGAAGGGAGTTGCAGGATTTTGATCGAGTGACAGTGAAAGAATGGTGATATAGATCCAAATCAGGATTGTGTGGCTTGGAGGTGACCTTATAGGCGTTGTTGTTCCAATGCATAGCCTTCTATGTGGTGCAGGTCATGGGTTTGGAAGTTGCTGTTGAAGGAGCCTTGGTGAATTGCCGTCATGCATCTTGGGATGGAACACATGCTGCCACATTACATCAGTGTGGGAGAGAGAGAACGTTTAGAGTGCAAAATGGGGTTCCAATCAAGCACATTGCTTCATCCTGGTTGGTGTTGAGCTGTTGAGTGCTGTTGGAGCTGCACTCATCCAGGCTAGTGGAGAGTATTCCATCACACTCCTGACTTGTGCTATAGATGGTGGACAGACTTTGGGTAGTCAAGAGGTGAGTTTCTTGGCTCAGAATTCCCAGCCCCTGACCTGTTCTTGTATCCACAGTATTTATAAGGCTGGTCGAGTAAAGTTTCTGGTCAATGGTAACCCCCAGGGTGTTGATAGTGGGAGGGTCAGCAATATTAGTGCCATTGAATGTCAAAGGCAGATGGTTAGATTCTCTCATGTAGGAGATGGCTATGGCCTGGCACTTTTGTGGCACTAAGGTTACTTTATGCTGCCCAGTCTCGAGTTGCAGTATTTCTGTTGGTGCATCCATCATATCTGCATATCCTGAGGCTCACATTGCATAGGAGTGATCTTGACATAGGGGCCAGGCCCTTGGTTAGTGACTCAATGGCTTCTTCACCGTCTATTTGATAGCCTCCAAAAAATATTTACAGGACCCTCTGTCACAGGAAATCTCAAAGTCAGTCCCTCAAGACAGCTGGATGCTGACTTATGAAGTTGAAGATTTTAGCCATTGTAATGCTAGAGAGTCTCAAGGACACCTTTGGATTTTCTCTCTTGTGGTGGAATGGGCATGTCTTGGAAGATGTGAAGCAGCAATGGTATCATCCAGCCAAGGGTGCATCTATATCCTCAATTATGCTTAGAAGTGCCTCTGTATTAGATCCTCCATGTTGACTACAGCGTCACGTGTTAAGCTGGCTCTAGGTACCTCTCATCATTTCCCCCATTGACCCCCTCATCCTCGCTCAGGGTAATATCTCACCTTCCTCCTTGATGTTCTGACTGGGGGTTCTGCCACCTCAAGCTCGGGTATGATGGCTCTAGCCGCACGCTGCTACCTCCACCTTTCCTCTACGTGTGAGGGTCCTGCACGCATTTCTTCAACCTTCCTTCCTTCATGGACAACACTGCACACCCAGCAAGACTGGCAGTCTGAAATGTCACCCTCTTGGTTTATGAGGTAAGGAACGATGAAGAGAAGCCCTTGCTCTTTTCTAGCCACCCCCATCCCTGCCTTCCCTGTGGTCATAAAGCATTCTTCAATTTCAAGGCAAATTCAGCTTTAATTCTGATACCACATACAGCTCTATATGAGGCTTACAATTCTTTACCTCAGGCCTTCAGAGCTTAGTATGTCTTCAGTACCAAATCATGGGACACACACAACAATTTTTGCAACTTTTGACGCTGAAAATCATGACTTCCTGAACTCTCTTTATCTCTTATCTCTTTAAATGGTCCTGCTGATCCATAAATGCTGTGTGTGTGCTTTACAGCTGTCAATATCGGAAACGTCGAGAATAGGGGTGGGACTTCCATATTGCCTTGTAGATGCCAGTGTTGTAAATGTACTGGCATATGCAGATGTGTCTCTGTACAGCCTCCTCCTCCAGCAACACCATGTGGGATGTGCAGGAAGTGTCTGCAATGCCAGGCAGACAGGTAACGTGGTGTCAGGCCTACTTCTAGCCAAGTTCCCATCTCACTGTTATGCAAACCCTAAGGGTCCTATGTTTAATTTCAGGAATGTGCTCAGTTAGTGTCTGTCAACTGGCGTAGTGTTGCTCCAATTGCCTACAGTGATCCTGCTTCAAAGAGTGTTAATCCGCCACATGTCATGCCTGATCACTGTATAACAGCCCTTAGTGATAGTAGTTGAGGCTGGTTGCCTGGTGGGGGTAGGAACAGGCTTGTTTACAATGACATATGCAGTTGGGTAACTTATAGGCACCCAAAGATCACAGACATAACGGGAGGGCAAATGTCACCTGGCACCTAACTTGACAAAATGTCTGATCACCTGCACTGACAAATAGCATGGTGGTGAAGAATGCCCTTTGAGTCAGATCATTCATCCACAGCCAAGAATTCTCCAGCGTAGCATGGTGTGCTGTCCTTGAAACGAATGGCTGCTGTGGAGAAGAGATTGTTCACAAGCCTTAAGGAATGCAAGTTTTGGACAGAAATTCTGAAAAAAATGTAATTAGCTGCTACTGAGCCTTAACAGCTCTGTAACAGAGGATTCTATGCTTTATGACCTGTTCCCATGAATACATTCTTGAGATTGTGCCTGGCAAATCATTAGTTTAGGCCAAAGACTCCTTACCATGTACCTGAATAACACTGCTTTTCAAACACAACAGAATGTCAGAATGCATGCTATCAACTTTCGCATGTCATGACTTGGGGCTATGCATTATGGTTTGACTCAAATAAGGCAAGAATATAGTAAACTGGACCTTGTATGTGCAATAATAGAAATGACCACTTGAATGCCTTTCTGATTACAATACGGGTTACATTATGTGGTAACTATCAAACAGCAAACAAGCTCTGTTGCTCACATTCTATAAATGACTATAAAATGTTTTTGAACCATAGGAACATCTTGTTCTACTGTATCATACACAATTTTTATTTATGACCTTCTGGTTGAAAATCATCAGATAACAACGCACTATGTCTTAACTGGCGCAAGGTGAAGGACAACAAGATTGTAAGATGTTTTATAAAACAGTCCCAATAATGCAGGGCCAGGTTAAGACATAGGCAAACAAGGAAGGAGGGAAACCAAAATTCAACTTGGGTAAGTTTCAATCTAATGGTATAGATGCATTGCCTTAATCAAGCCTTGCATTTATTTATATTTGTTATTTAAAAGATCAGACATTCCTTCAATTAGTGCCAGTTAAGAAACAGAAACCAAAATTTCACAATCCCACTCCATCATGGAGGAAATCCTAAACATAGGGAAAGGAGTGTTAAGGGATTAGCATCCTTGAAAGTGGATAAATCACCATAGCCAGATGAAATGTACCCCAGGCTGTTAAAAGAAGCTAGGGAGGAAATAACAGTAGGTTTGACCATCATTTTCCAGTGTTCACTGGATACAGGTGTGGTACCGGAGGTTTGGAGGTATGCTAGTGTTGTGCCTTGTTTAAAAAGGGAGCGAGGGATAGACCAAATAATTTCAGGCCAGTCAGCCTGACCTTGGTGGTGGGCAAATTATTAGAATCAATTCTGAAGGACAAGATAAAATGTCACTTAGAAAGGTACGGATTAATCAAGGATAGTCAGTCATGCCTGACGAACTTGATTGAATTTATTGAGGCAGCACAAGGAGGATTGATGAGGATAGTGCTGTTGGTGTGATCTACTGGGATTTTAGCAAGGCTTTTGACAAGATCCCACACAGCAGACTTGTTAAAAATAAAAACCCATGGGATCCAGGGGAATATTGCAAGCTGGATACAAAATTGGCTTACTGACAAGAAACAAAGGGTAATGGTTGATGGGTGTTTTTGTGACTGGAAGGCTGTTTCCAGTGGGGTTCCGCAGGGCTCAGTACTAGGTCCCCTACTTTTTATGGTATATATTAATGATTTGGACATAAATGTAAAGGGAACAATCAAGAAGTTTGCAGGTGACACAAAAAATGGTCATGTGGCTGATAGTAAGGAGGGACGTCCTAGGCTGCAGGAAGATATCAATGGACTGGTCAGGTGGGTAGAAAATTGGCAAATGGAATTCAACCCAAAGAAGAGTGAGGTGATGCAATTGCGGAGGTCAAAAAAGGCAAGGGAATACACAATAAATGGGAGGATACTGAGAGTTGGAGAGGAAGTGAGGGACCTTGGAGTGAGTGTCCACAGATCCCTAAAGGTAGTAGGACAGATCGATAAGGTGGGTAACAAGGCATATGGAATCCTTTCATTAATTAGCTGAGGCATAGTATGTAAGAGCAGAGAGGTTATGCTGGAACTATATAAATCATTAGTTAGCCCATAATAATTGTGTGCAGTTCTGGTCACCTCATTACAGAAAGGATGTAATTGCACTAGTGAGGGTACAGAGGTGATTTGTGAGGATGTTGCCAGGACTGGAAAATTGCAGCTATGAGGAAAGATTGGATAGGCTGAGGTTGTTCTTCTTGGAACAGAGGAGGCTGAAGGGAGATTTGATTATGATGTACAAAATTGTGAGGGGCCTGGATAGAGTGGACGGAAAGGGCCTATTTGCTTTTATAGAAAGGCCAGTGACTAGGGGGCATAGATTTAAAGTGATTGGTAAAAGGGTTAGAGGGGAGATGTGGAAAAAACTTTTCACCCAGAGGTCTGGAACTCAATGCCTAAAAAGGTAGTAGAGGCAGAAACTCTCAACTCATTTAAAAGGTGTCTGGATAAGCACCTTAAGTGCCATAACCTGCAGGGCTATGGACCAAATGCTGGAAAGTGGGATTACGCTGGGTGGCTTGTTTGTCAGCCAGTGCGGGCGTGATGGGCCAAGTGGCCTCCTTCTGTGCCATAAAATTTCTATGGTTCTATTCTAACTCACACTTGTTCAGTATTACCCTACTCTGGCCTCTCCAGATCCTTGGGTCAGGCAATGAACATATTCTCCCAGGCACCCATGCTATGCCATACTGAGCACCTGTTAAGTGGGGGATGGATGGTACAAAAGCAGTGGGAATTCTAAATGATGACACCATCCTACCAGATGCATTCCCTTTAGTGAGACTACAAAGGGGGCAATTGCAACTGTCACCTACTTCCGTCCCCAGAGAGAACATCTTTGGGAAGACTCGTCTTACATCCGATTTCCTGCCCCACCTGCCCTTTACCTTGATTGTGCTTCATATCTATTCCAGATCTCAAGGAAATTCTGTTTCCTATTTTGTTATTTGGCCTATTTTCAGGCCTAGCAGACGCTGGGCTTTGGCAGCATCTTTTTGTGTACAGTTTTGGTCACCTTACTTAAGGAGGGCCATACTTGCATTGGAAGCAGTTCAGAGAAAGTTGACTAGGCTGATTCCTGGGATGAGGAGTTTGTTTTATGAGGAAAGGTTGAGCAGGTTGGGCCTATACTCATTGGAGTTTAGAGGAATGAGAGGTGATCTTACTGAAACATAAAAGATTCTGAGGGGGCTTGACAGGGTGGATGCTGAGAGGATGTTCCCCCTCATGGGAAATCTAGAACTAGGGTGTTAGACTTCACCTTGGCACATTTGTGTAATTATTAAGGCTTAAGTTATCAAATTGTACTGTACATAGCTTAATGATGAAAAGTCTTAATTTGTATATATTATTGGAATGTTATTAAAGCAGCCTTTAAGTTGGCATTTCTTTAAGTGCCAAAATACTGTAATGTAGCTTTAAGAAAGATCACGTGAAGTTATAGCTCAGACACATTTTGCACATTTGGGCACCAATGAGCCTAACATTAGCAATAAACAGAAACCAAGACTGTAATATTGATTGGTTAGAAGAATGATCTGAAGATGGGTCTCGGTTAAAAGGGTAGCATGTTAAGGTGAAAGCATTGTGGGGAAATCAGGAGCACTCTTCCCATTGGTCAAGCATTGCAAATATTTGGTTACAAGTTGTTAGTTGACACAGGTGCACATACTTGGGCTGGATGTTGCAAAAGCTGCCTGCAAAATAGAATGAAAATAGGGAAGCATCACTGGGGCTTTTGCAATTGCCAGAGGATAGCATTCATCATAGGATGCTTGCTGGGGACATTTGTTGGGAGAGAAAGCTAGGGATTAGTATTATAGCACTTTCTAGGAAGTTAGCACTTGTGTGGGATATGTTGACAGGTCATTGTCATAGGAATCCAGAAGTGACTAAAGTAATAGTCATAGGTTGGGGATTGCGTTAAGAACCCAGATCAGTATTAGACTCCAGTATCAGAGCTAAAGATAATTGCCTTAAGAGAAAGTGAATAGTCTTTGTTAGAAAGCTGTGCCCACCAGAGAGAGAGAAAAAGATCAGCTAGAATTGAAATCTTAAAGCTATAAGGGGTTTTCATGTATGTTAGAGTTAAGTTGACTAAGTTAAAGCTTTGAAAGGCATCGTGAGCCAAGAGACCAGGTTCAGGGAAATAAGAGAGGACCCCAGAAGTCCTGGGATCTACTGAAAGACAGACCGACACATGTAGAACTTGTATATCGTGCCATGCCTTGACTAGTTGAATGTTAAGTATCAACCTTTGTTGGCCCATAAACCTTGTTTATTTGCATTCTAAATTAGTGATAGTTCTTTTTGCCGATAAGGTTATTCTTTGACAAGAATTTTTTTACTCTGGGGTTTAGAATAGTGGTCCAAATCCCTACAAGGGGACACAGTTTAAAAATAAGGGGTCTCCCACTTAAGACAGAGAAGAGGAGGAATTTCTTCTCTCAGAGGGTCTTTAGTGTTTGGAATTATCTTCTCCAGAGAGCAGTGGAGACTGGTTCATTGGATATATTCAAGGCTGAGTTAGACTGAATTTTGATTGACAAGGGAGTCAAGGGTTATGGGGGGCAGGCTGGAATGTGGAGTTAAGGCCACATCAGATCAACCATGATCTTACTGAATAGCATAGCAGGTTAGAGAGGCTGAAAGGAGCATTCTGCACCTATTTCTAATGTTATGATGTTGTTTTATTTAGACTACCTTTAATTGTTTTTCTTTTTCCAATTTCCAATATTTTCTCACATTTTTGTTTCCTTGGACCTTAACCGTGTCATTGAACCCTTTTAGTTACCTACATGTCTTTAATTCTATTAATGTTTTTCCATTACCTCACTGAGATGACCTTCTATCTCATTCTACTGTTTACTATTAAGCATTCTGCAGGTCATTCAACCCATTAGCTCCCTCTCTATGATTGGAGTATTTATTTTTCACACTATTTTTCCTTTCCTATTTCCAATTTGCTTCAGTTAATATCTCCAATGTTTGCATTTGTTCCCTTTTTATTTCTCACAGCAAACTTATTTATTCATTAAAGACCATCACCAGAAGACAAAGTAAAAAGAAAATTGAATAATTATTTGAAAAAAAGATATAAAAAGATACCAGGTCATTAGAGTAGAATTGAAAGCTCCAACTGAAGTCTTAACAGTGGCATAGGCCTGATGGACTGAATGGTCTATTTTGTTGTAATTTTATAGAAGAGCAGATATAAATGGCAAAATGAATTCAGTGTAAACAAGTGCAACACAGTAAAACTAGGAAAAGAGAACAAACACTGGAATTATAAACTGAATGTTGTTAGTCTACCGGATACAGTATCAGGGAAAAAGGTTGTTGATTATTGGTTGCCAAGTGGTCATTTATAAGGCGTGATTATGTTGGCAAACCCAGGAATCAAATGGTATCTAATCTTCAACTGACATCTACAGAGGTTGCTTTCATTCTCTTGATTGTGGGATGCCCCACAATCAAGATCGTGGGGGTTACCAATGACCAGAAACTGAACTGGACTAGCCATAAAAATACTGTGGCTACAAGAGCAGGTCAGAGGTTGGGAATTCTGCGGTGAGTAATTCATTTCCTGACTCCCCAAAGCCTGCCCACCATCTACAAGGAACAAGTCAGAAATGTGATGGAATATTTTCCACTTGCCTGGATGAGTGCAGCTCCAACAACACTCAAGAAGCTCAGCACCATCCAGTACAAAGCAGCCCCTTTGATTGGCACCCCATCCTTCACCTTAAACATTCACTCCCTCCACCATCGACGCATAGTGGCAGCAGTGTGTACCATCTACATCTCACAGCAACACACCAAGGCTCCTTCGATAGCACCTTCCAAACCCACAAACACTACCATGTAGAAGGACAAGGACAGCAGATGTATTGGAACACCATGTTCCCCTCAAGCCACATATCACCCTGACTTCCTTCACTGTCACTGGGTCAAAATCATGGAACTCCCTCCCTAACAGCAGTGTGGGTGTATCCATATCACGTGGACTGCAGTGGTCTAAGAAGGCAGCTCACCACCACCTTTTCAAGGGCAATTAGGAATGGCCAATAAAGGCCTGCCTAACCAAAGACACGCACATCCCATGAATGAATAAGTAAAAAGAATGTTTGTCATGTAAGTTATGAAATAATTTGCCAGTCAGTTTGTCTAATGCAGTAGTAGGCTGCCTGGTTTTGCAGAAGGTATTGATGTTGTGAGGATAGCTTGATAAACATCAGAGTGTGATCTGTTGGATGTCTCACTGGAGACGCTGACAGTATAAAAATATGTTCATCGAAATAATGGTATCACATTTCTTAATATTATGACAATTCCTTCCTAGTTAAATAAGTGACAGGCTGAAATCATTAAACTATAATTTTTTGCTTTAAAGCTGCAACCACCTCCTCGAATGGGCAATCTTACTTTTGCATCGTCCTGTTTAGTTCTCAAATATTAACATCAAATGTTGAGGTATTTGATTCGACTGGTTTGATGTTCAGCAAACTTTCAGATGTGAGAAATGAAATTTATCATTTTGAGACTAGTGCAAAGTGTGGAGATTTAAACATTTATCTAATTGAGAAAGATGATTTGATAATACGGTAGTCAACAACCATGTTAAAGATTCAGATTACCGATACACATAATGTGTATGGATTATCTTAATAAAATTGGCACAGTTAAGTTTACAAAGATGAGTGAATGTTTTCAAGATATCAGTTGCTTGCTTGACATATTCTTAGTAAATAAACAAAACCATCAAGAACCCTGACAAAAACATTAACACACGTCTTGCATCTAAAATGGATTTCTAAGTAAAATTAGTGAATTTTAGGTATTTGGAACCATACACAATAAAAAAACAAGCTACAGTCTGTTGGAATTCTGGTCTCTGCTGTGTAACATGTGGGCACTGGCACCCCATAGTTAGTCCTCTGGAACCAGCGGCCTCAAACCAATAATACATTCATAGACCTTTTTTTTGTGTGAATGCATGATGTAATCATCTCTTCAAACCTCAGCCCATTCATAAACTCTGCTGAAAGAAAGAAAAGTGCAACTGTGCCCCTGGCTGCAGTGCTATTGTGCAAAACTATCTAAATTAAGAAATCAGAACCAGGATACCAGATGCATGCAGCAGCAGCAGGCAGCCTGATAATCACTTGACTTTTCTTTTTAATTATCCTCTGATTATTCATTCTATCTGAAGTAGATAGAAACAGTTTCTAGTCATTGAGGGAATTAAAGCAGTTATAAGATTAAATGCAAGATATTTAAGGCAGAAAGCAGGAGTATATTACTGGAGTTAGTGATTGAAGCAGAGGCCATTCAACCTTTAAGAATAGATTAGATAGATGGTTGAAAGAAAAGAAAGTGAAAGAATATGGGCACATAAGATTAGGACAATTGCTGATATTGGGAAGAAATAGTAACATAGATTTGTTGGACTGAACTTCCTGCTTCCATATTATAATTTCTGTTGTCATGAAAATATAATAATTTTCATAATATTATTGTGATTATTGTAAAGGTAGGTTAATAGTGGAGTTTGGATTCATTACTCTGTTTGGATCTGTGTGTGTTGAGGGGGTGGATTTAATTGAATTGGGGACAGCTGGTCTGGAGCTTTTGAGTTATCAAAAGGGAAGCTAGGTTTGAAATGCTAAATATGTAAACATGGTTGAAGTTTTAGAATGTGAAGTGTGAGGAACATTTGCATTTTTAGATAAATTAGATTAGTTTGAACTTCAAAGAGATGGTAAGATGTTACACCTAGCCATATGAAGCTAAGCCAAACAATGTGTTTATTTTTCTCAAAGTTTACTGATAAAATGAGTACTATGAAAGATTTATATTATGAGAAAAGTAAAGTTGCAAAGACATATTGGAACAATTGAATTTACATTAAAAAGGGAGAAACATGTATCAATGAGATGAGGCTATGTGTAAGGGGGAAGGCATTCTAATATCTAACACAAGTGTGAAAAGCCTCTAGTGTCTATGCATCAAGTTGCTGTCTACAGGAACTGAAGCTAAGAAAACTCACTTTGAATATCACTGTCCAGGGTATTGCGTGCTTTGCCTGGGTCTATTGAAATTTATTTGTTTTTACTGTTGCCTGAATGGTGGTGTAACTGGGAGCCAGATTTATTAGGGGATTTAGGAATTATTATAGTTGTAATTTGTAGACCTATGTATGTGCTTAAAATCTTTTATTTTATTAATGAATGTTTCATTTAGCTTTGTAAAAAACCTCTGAGTCTCGGTGGACTTATTATTACTGAATTCAAGGCATGCATCTTGAAATAAAATGCATATTGCAAAACAGTTGTGGCAGCTGTTTCAAGCTTCCCTCTGGGATTTGAGAAGCTCAGCATTTATAACCCACTGTGCCATAACATCTGTAATTGCTTGTTGTAATTCAACAACGCCTTCAATGTAGTACATACGAACATATGAAATAGGAGCAGAACCAAGCCATTCAGCCCTTTGACCCTGCTGCACCATTCAATAAGATCATGGCTGATCTGTTTGTATTTCAAATTCCACATTTCCATCTACCTCTAATAACCTTTGAATCTTGCCTAACATGAATCTACCTCTGCCTTAAAAATGTTCAGTGACCCCACTTCCACTGCCTTCTGAGGCAGAGTTCCAAAGTCACACAACCCTCTGAGAGAAAAAACTTTCTCTTCATTTCTGTCTTAAAAGGGCAACCCCTAATTTTAAAACCATGACCCCTAGTTCTGGACTCACCCACAAGAGGAAACATCCTTTCCACGTCCACCCTATCAATATCATTCAGGACCTTATATGCTTCAAGTCACCCATAACTCTTCCAGTGGAAACAAGCCCAGTCTGTTAAACCTTTCCTCATCAGACAATCCCTCATTCCAGGTATTGATCTAGTAAACCTCATCTGAACCTCCAACACATTTACATCCTTCTGAACTAAGGAGACCAAAACTGCACACAATATCCGAGATGTAGTCTCACCAATGCCCTGTATAACTGAAGCATAAAATCCTTACTTTTATGTTCAATTCCTCTTGTAATAAAGGATAGCATTCCACCTAGATCTCCCTGTACCTCAGAATTCTGCAGCTATTCTCAATTTAAGTAATACTCTGCTTTTTTATTCTTCCTGCAAAAGTGAACAACTTCACATTTTCCTACATTATACTCCATCTTCCAGATTTTTGCCCACTCACTCAACCAATCTATATCCGTCTGCAACCTCCTTATGCCCTCTTAACAACATACTTTCCTACCTGTCTTTGTGTCATCTTCAAACTTAGCTACCATGCCTTCACTCCCCTCATCTAAGTCATTTATATAAATTGTTAAAAGTTGAGGTCCTAGCACAGACCTCTGCGGGACGCCCCTCACCACATCCTGCCAATCAGAGAAAGACCCATTTATGCATACTCTCTTGTTTTATGGCAGCCAGCCAATCTTGTATCCTGCTAATATGTTACCCTCTGCACAATGAGCTTTTATTTTCCACAATACCTTTGATGTGGCACTTTATCAAGTACCTTCTAGAAATCCAAGTACAGCATGTCTACAGGCTCCTATTTATCCACAGCACATGTTACTCCTTCAAAGAATTCTAAAAATTGGTTTTAAACATGATTTCCCTTTGACAAAACCATGCTGACTCTTCCCTATTGCCTTGAGCTCTTCCAAGTGCTCAGCTATAACCTCCTTAATGATCGATTCTAACACCTTCCCCAGGACAGACGTCAAGCTAACTGGCCTTTGGTTTCCTGTTTTCTGCCTCCCAAGCACATTAATCAGGCAAAAATTTATACCAAGCCCAATAAGGAATGCTTAGGCTTGGTTTGTTCAAAGAGGTCTTAAGGAACATGTTAAAGGATCTGAGAGGTGGAGTGGTGAAGAGGATTGGGTATGGAATTTGAGAGTTTAAGGTCAAGATGGGTGAAACCAAAACAAAAACAGAATTACCTGGAAAAACTCAGCAGGTCTGGCAGCATCGGCAGAGAAGAAATCAGTTAACGTTTCGAGCCTTCATGGCCCTTCGGCAGAACTCAAGCATAGTTAGAAGAAGGGTGAAACCAAGGCTGCCAATAGGGGTGGGGCAAAGGAAGCAGATAGTGAACATACTAAAGTGAAAGAATGCAGAGTTCCTGGAGGTTATGGGGCTGAAGGAGGTTAGTTGGGGTGGGATTAAGGCCGCAAAGGAATTTGAAGATGAGAATAGGAACTTATAACTTGATGTCTTGGTGGACTGGACTGGAAATCAACATAGGTGAGGGAGCACAGGGATGATGGATGAATAGGGTTTGGTGTGAGTTAGAATACTGTCAGCGGAGTTTTGGATGAGCTCAAATTTAGGAAGGTGAGAAGCCAGCCAGGAAAGCCTGGTAAGTCTAGAGGTAACAAAATCACAAATGAGGATCTTAGCAGCAAATGGGCTGCAGTTGGGGCTGTACCAGGCGATATTACAGGGGTGACAGTAAGCAGCCTTTGTCATGTGGGCTGGATTACCTGGTTTTCAGTGGGTTAAGAGAGGCAGAACAAGTGAGTGGTCGGGTTGCTCCCACCCCTGTCATCTCACCACAGCAAATCAAGCATCAGACAGCCAATTAGCAGCTTCCTGGTGCGAACGTGGCCAACGGTGTGAAGGGGGGCTCTGTGTCCAATTGGGAATCTAGGTCAGTATGTCATCAGGGAGAAGGATTCTGCTGTGCGGGAGGTTATGCCGTGAGAAGGTTATGCCTGGCCTCTCAACCTCTCCTTATTTTTTTCTGTCAGGCTCAAATCAATGAATAAATGAAATCATAAAACATGCAAACCTTCACTAGCAGACTTTGCTGCTACATGCAGCCATGGTCCTGTTGGCAGGCCTTTTCTTCTGCCCATGTGCCACCTCCTCATATCTGGCATAAAGCATTCTCAAACTTTTTCCAATCTGACACCTGGAAAATGAAGGTGGCAATGAAAATTTGCAAACAATTAGCTTGTTAACAAGCTCAATAGCTTGTTAACTGGTTAATTCAAATGATGAGAAGTATTCCAATGTCCTCACCTGCTCACCTTCTGTAATATTGGAGAATGGCATGATGACATCGGATTGCCATCCTAATGTGATCACACTGTATTTTAGGCATGCACAAGGAGGGGTTGGGGGAGCGGGATGCCCAATTTGTGACCGTAAATTCCAACCCTACGTAGAGAAGCTCAACTAAGATTTTAAATGGTCTGGTTTAGCTTATCCCCACAACAAGCCCTGTTCCATAGCTGTCAATTGCATTCATCTCCCTGGTCACTAAGACAATCGTTCTGGTCTTCCTAGAATGAAATTTCACCTCAACCAAGACAAGCAGCCTTGATAACACATAGGCAATGGAGAGGTTTAGCGTGATGGGGATGAGGTAGAACTTGCTATCAATGTAGAACATGTAGAATCCAACATTGTATCTTCAGATGACGTTGTCAAGGGGCAACACGTAGATGGGAAATAGGAGTGGACCAGATCATATTAGTTTCCCCACGAGTTGCGTATCTCCAGAACCTCACCTTCCTGTGTGAGACTGCACATTGAGTGTATGAGGCACGATGATCACTCCATAGTTCCAGCTACAAGGGCGAGTGTGTCTCTGTTTGGACAATGGATGAGGGTGGCATCCTTGCTGCTGCAGGCATTCTGCAGGCATCTTCCAGTATTTCACCCAGGTACCTATTATTCATTAATTCCATTTGATAGTGTGTAATGGCAGCTGAACCCAAGTTGAATCCAGTCTTCAACTATAAATACAGAAGCATGTCCAGCTTGGGACAGTCAGCAGCAGAAATCTAGGCTGAATTTCTTCTCTTATTGCAGGGATGCCAAAGTCAACTGTATTGGCTGTACTGTCACCCCTATTGAGGTCAGCTAGTAGCACCGGTGGGATCAAATCTAAGATCTGACTCATCTTCAGGCAAATATTCTATCATTCAGACACTGCCCATTTAATTGTTATATATCTTGAGCATATTAATGACTGTTACCAACTGTAACCACAGCAAAACTGGAGTCAGTATTGTTATCAATAAGGCAAATTGATACTTGAGTCTCAGGTCTATGTGTATTGTAAAAGAGATTGTCTCCATGGTACCAGCCAGGACATACAGTAATTCCTTATTTAACGTTGTAGTTGTGTTCCTGAAAAAATGCAAACTTTAAATGAAGCAACGTTAAGCAAATCAGATTTTCCCATTACAACCAATGTAAAAACTTTAGTCAGAAAAAGAACATTAAAACATTATGCCCTGTAAGTTTAAATACTGCATATTGCTAAATTACTTTATTCGTAAACAAAATAACTTTTATATTTATTTTATTTTAAAAGAAATATGCTAACTCTTTTTATTTACCGCCTGCTCGCTGTCTCTCCCACATGCCGTCTCTCCCTGACACTGATCGTGTTCTCTGACCCTCCCGGTTGCCCCTTGCTGTCTTTCCGGCTTGCTGTCTCTCCCGTTCTTTGACCCTGACCGTATTTCCCAACCCTCCTGCTGGCCATCTCTTTCACTCACGGCCAATCCTCCTATTGGCCAACCCTCCCATTTGCTGTCCCTCCCATTCACTGACCCTCCCACTCGCCATTCCTTTCCCAAATCTTCACAGTGAGCGAGGGAGATGTGCATTGAGAGTCAGGAAGCAAGTGAGGGCGTGAGAGAAGCTTCGAGTTGCGGGGCACAGAGGTAAGCCGCAAGCTGAAGAGGCAGCCAGGAATTGGTTGATGATGAGCAGGAAGGGTGGAGTGCGAGAGAGTTGGTGGCAATCGGGAGAGTCAGTAGCAACCAGGAGAGATGTCCAGCGGGAAGATCAGCGGCCTGTGGCAGGGCCGGGTGCAGAAGAGATGGCCAGTGGGAGTGGGAGAGGCAGTTAGCGGGAGAGTAGAGAGCGGGAGAGGCGGCCAACAGGACGGCCAGGAGGAGAGGGGACCAGCGGGAGAATCAGGAGTGGGAGAGGAGGCAAGCAGGAGGATCGGCAGCTGGAGAGGTAGGAAGGCTGGGAGTGGGAAGATCAGGAGCAAGCGGGTCGGCAGTGACTTGGGGGTTGGCCAATGGGAGGGTCAGTGGGCGGAAGAGTTGGGAGAGGGTCAGTGAGTGGGAGGGTCAGGAGCAGGAAGATTGCCCAGCAGGAGAGTTGGTGGTGACCCTTCCAAAATGGCACCAATTGGATCATGTGACCCTACATACACCCAGCGCAATAAAAACTAATGCAAATCCACATTGCTAAATGCAAATACTGTCCCTGTTTAGTGTGTTGGTCTTGTGGTCTATCTTACCATGAGTAACTCTGGTCTGACTCAGGTAAGTTACTTCAAACTATTTTATTAACACTGTATACAAGATAGGCTACAGGGTAGGTACATCTCTCGAGTACAGACTGTTCCATCTGCTCTACAAATTCTCTAGCTGATGTCAGTTACATCATGATCTACATCACCAACCATTACCATAACTATTAACTCATTATACTACACCTTCCCCCATGTTGTCTACTTTCAAACCACATCTTTAATGAGTGCAGATATCTGTATACAACTGGGCATTCTGCAATAAGCAGATGATGATCTACAGTAGGGCAACTGGATGCTGTTCATGGAGGAAATTCCAAGGTCATGTGTAGAACTGATGGATTTTCATCCCACAGCAGCTGGTGAAGTTTATTCATTGAGCGGTGGTTCATTCTTCATTATAGAGGCACCATCTACTAGACCCCGGGCGGATTTAAGATTGTGGATGTTTCCGTTCTTTTTGAAGCTAGGAGGGTCTTGTAGTATAAGGGTCTGGCAGATATACGGTTAATGTGGGACTGAGTATAGTACCAACCACACAGTGATGTAAGAGAGCACATGACCCGCACCCAGGGTCAGTTGAGTGCTGAACAGAGCCGTGTGTACCAGCGAGCATGGAGGCAGTTCATAGCTTGTACCCTTTACTGTATATTTGTAAATATTTCTAAGAGTCAATAAAGATTTACAGTTAACCTACGTACGACTACGAAGACTTTTTCAGACCTACTGACCTGTAATCAACACCCTACAACAAGTCTCAACAATCTGTAATCCCTTGTCGTGAAGGGTGGTGATTATCCAACCTTTTACTGAAGAATCACCTGGGCTTTGACATTTAATGTCTGATGGATAGAGGGGTATTGTTTGGAGCAAGTACAGATGATCAGCTAGTATTGTAACGTCAGCTCTGGTGTCAATTTTAAAGTCAGTGTTAAAACCTTTAGTTTCCATTGTTACTGACCAATAGTCTTGATCATGCCATTTAATTCTCCGAGGAACTCTGTAATTTCATATCCGTCATTATTTCCATTTTCTTGAATAGTTTGGATTTCATAAATGTTCTGTCTTCTTCCTCTATTGAAATTGTTAGACTTACAGAACCACTTAAAGTGTCCTGTCTTTCTGCACTGGAAACACACTGCATCCCCTACTGGGCAATCCTGCCATTTGTGCTGCTACTTTGCACCGCAGCATAAGCATCTCAAGATGACTGCTATAGGATTTCCTGCCATTTCACCAATTATGGTGGCCTTTTGAATGGGTGGGGGCTGCTGCTTTTGGGTCTACCCAACTAACAGTCAGCTAAAGCCTATGTGTCGTGACAGATTATAGCCTGATTTAGCTCTCAAGTTCGGCCTGCCTAGCGTAGTGAATCTCTTGATAGAATACGAGGTTCCATTTTCAGACTGAAATATGCATTGAACGCTTTTAAGACAGTTTTGAAGTCTGCAGAAATCTTGTCTCCCCTGTCTCAAGAGGACATCATCGGCAACAAGCCTGACTGCATCGAGGCATAAATAAATCGATTCTCTTCCCTCCTAGATAAGTTCTCAGATTCTTGCGAGTAACAGGTCTTATTCCATCTTCTCGCTGTGGGTGTTCCAGCAATAGCACCAACTTGTCGTTAGGTTGGTGTCACCATCACTGCTACCATATTTAGTGTGTTGGTCTCATGGCCTATCTTACCATGAGTAACTGTGGTTTGACTCAGGTAGGTTACTTTAAACTGCTTTAACACTATATACAAGAACAGTCTCAGTTCAGACTGTTCTTTCTGCTTTTCAGAGTGTCTAGCACATGACTGCTGATGTCAATGTTACATCATGATACACATCACTAACTCATTACCATAGCTATTAACATATTATACTGCAGTCCCCATTAAAAACACGTTAAATTGAAACGACTGAAAATGGGGCAACTAGCATTAATTGAATTGAAGTTTGATGTATTACTGATCCTTTTCAATTTGAAACTGCTCTGTTATCAATGTTCCTGCAAACGACAAAATTATAGAATCCCTTCCTCACAGAATACTGTCAGTCAACAATGCAGAACCCATAATTTATCTTATATTCTTTGAACTAATTTTCCCACCAAATGCTTAAGTTAAATGACGAACTCTTCTTCCCGTATCCTATCCCCCATTAAGTCCTGCTCAACCATCATCCCTATTCATGCTGATCTACATTAGCTCCCAAAACTTCCAATTTGAAATTCTCAAAGTTGTGATAAATCCTTTCTTGGCCTTGCCCCTCCTATCTTTGTAATCTTCTTCCAGTACTTATAATACTCCCAGAACACGCCATTGCTTTAAACTCCCACCCCTCCTCCTAGAAATGCAACATTGAGAAAGTGAAAAAGTGTCTGTTATTAACAGGACACAATTTAATTTATCCCTGTATATAGCTGTATCTTATGTTTTCCTTACTGCACCAAGGCCAGATTCTATAGGCACTGAATGTCCACTGGTGTCCCCTTATATATAAACTCTCATAGCTATTTGTCACCTTGCACATTCAGCTCCGAGTGTTGAATGGCTGT
Source organism: Cetorhinus maximus (assembly GCF_964194155.1). Lineage (NCBI taxonomy): Eukaryota > Metazoa > Chordata > Chondrichthyes > Lamniformes > Cetorhinidae > Cetorhinus > Cetorhinus maximus. Next base: position 113,225,274 of record NC_135882.1, on the reverse strand, counting down.
TGTATTGTCGTAGGTGCCAGCATTTGAATGAGATATTCAACTGGGTCATTGTCTACCTATTCAGCTGGATAGAAACGATTTAAGTATATTCTTTAAAGAGCAATGAACAATTTGCATTTATACCATTCCTTTAACATGGAAATTGTCTCCTGGCACTTCACAGAAGCACAATCATGCAAAAAAGGATGCTGTGAAGAAAACAGAATCTTAAGAGGGCTGATTAAAAGTTTGGTCAGAGGTGGGTTTAAAAGGAGAACACGTTGGAAAGGCTGGTTAGTTTAAGGAGGGAATGCCAAAGTTTAGACACTAGATGGCTAAAAGCATGGCTATCAGTCATGGGGCAAAGGAAGTGACTGCTACACATTGGAGGAGGCTACAAAGGAAGGGGCTAGCTAGGTTATGAAGAGGTTTAAACAGGAGCATGAGAATTCTAAATTGGAGACATTAGGGGGCTGGAAACAAATTTAATACACCAGTTTGATCCACAGCAACTGCATCTGTAGTAAAAGCAAAAAACTGCGGATGCTGGAAATCCAAAACAAAAATAAAAATAAAAATAAAAATACCCGGAAAAACTCAGCAGGTCTGACAGCATCTGCGGAGAGGAATACAGTTAACATTTCGAGTCCGTATGACTCTTCAACAGAACTAAGGAAAAATAGATAAGAGGTGAAATATAAGCTGGTTAAAGGTGGGGGGGGGGGGGGGGGGGACAGGTAGAGCTGGGTAGAGGGCCAGTGATAGATGGAGGTAGCCAAAAGATGTAGTAGACAAGAGGACAAAGAGGTGTTGAAGGTGGTGATATTATCTAAGAAATGTGCTAATAGGTGACATTAAGGGTAGAAAGCAGGACGAGCAAGGTACAGATAGCCCTAGTGGGGGTGGAGGGGGTGAAGGGATCGAAATAGGCTAAAAGGTAGAGATAAAACAATGGATGGAAATACATTTAAAAATAATGGAAATAGGTGGGAAAAGAAAAATCTATATAAATTATTGGAAAAAGGGGGGATCGGAAAGGGGGTGGGGATGGAGGAGAGTTCATGATCTAAAATTGTTGAACTCAATATTCAGTCTGGAAGGCTGGAAAGTGCTTAGTCGGAAGATGAGGTGCTGTTCCTCCAGTTTGCGTTGAGCATCACTGGAACAATGCAGCAGGCCAAGGACGGACATGTGGGCATGAGCGCAGGGTGGAGTGTTGAAATGGCAAGCGACAGGGAGGTCTAGGTCATGCTTGCAGACAGAACGAAGGTGTTCCACAAAGCAGTCACCTAGTCTGCGTTTGGTCTCTCCAACGTAGAGGAAACCGCATTGGGAGCAGTGAATGCAGTAGACTAAATTGAGGGAAGTGCAAGTGAAATGCCGCTTCACTTGAAAGGAGTGTTTGGGCCCTTGGACGGTGAGGAGAGGGGAAGGGGCAGGTGTTGCACCTTCTGCGGTTGCATGGGAAGGTGCCGTGGGAGGGGGTTGAGGTGTAGGGGGTGATGGAGGAGTGGACCAGGGCGTCCCAGAGGGAACGATCCCTGCGGAAAGCCGCTGCGGGGGTGAAGGGAAGATGTGTTTGGTGGTGGCATCATGCTGGAGTTGGCGGAAATGGCAGAGGATGATCCTTTGAATGCGGAGGCTGGTGGGGTGATAAATGAGGACAAGGGGGACCCTATCATGGTTCTGGGAGGGAGAGGAAGGTGTGAGGGCGGATGCGTGGGAGATGGGCCGGACACAGCTGAGGGCCCTATCAACCACCGTGGGTGGAAAACTTCGGTTGAGGAAGAAGGAAGACATGTCAGAGGAACTGTTTTTGGAAGTGACATCATCAGAACAGATGAGGCGAAGGAACTGAGAGAATGGGATGGAGTCCTTACAGGAAGCAGGGTGTGAGGAGCTGTAGTTGAGGTAGCTGTGGGAGTCGGTAGGCTTGTAATGAATATTAGTGGACAGTCTATCACCAGAAATTGAGACAGAGAGGCATCTGTAGTATGTGTCTGCAGCTTGAGGAACTATAGCTCAAAGTTGAGTTGAGGTTAAAGCTATGGACAGTGATGCATCAGGGAGGAAGTTAACGGGACATTGTTCCAGGAGGCAGTCACATCCCCTTAGGTCAGGAAAATCAGATTTAGGCCATGATTAGAGACAGGGGGGTATGAATATGATTGATGCAGGTATAGGGATCCAGAAGGTAGCATTAGAGGAGTTGGTGTCAGTCCAAAAAGACATTCTGCCTACCACACAATTGAGCAAGTGTATGAATTTCAGTGCCAGTGCAATGGCAGGTACACAGACTGTACATCCCATCGATTGGCTGATATCAAAAGGCCTGTTTCTTTAGTTGTTTGTAATAGGTAGGGTACAGACTACACTCAAGTGTTGCCATGGGGAAAGCAACGGGGAAACTATAGGCTCCACAAGTAGCTGGGTAATTTTTTAAAAAAGGCACAAGGGGTGTGCGTATTCTTTTGCAAATAATGGGTCCCTGTGCATGTATGTATATTGCTTCTAGCAAGTGTAAATGACCATGTTACAAGCTTGATGGATTCTTTTAAATTGACAGTGTAGCTATTAGTGCATTCAGAATTATTCAAGTGCTGCCCAATTTGGAATCATATCTAACAGTAAAAATTTTTGTTTTGGACTTTGAAGTGCAAGCTGGTTGAGTATAGTCTTTACCCAATCAGCATCCATTTCTCCTTTAGTATAAATTACTATGATAATTTGAAATTTTGCATTCTTGTGCTTGTCGTGATGAGTAAAATGAAAAGCTTTGGCAACATGTCTATTTTCAGCATTCAAGTTCTATGCTACCAAGCCACTGTTTAGAAATAAACTTCTCTGATCCGATCTAGAAATAAACCACTCATCCATCAGCTCCTTCCCTCAAAGTTGACATTGCTTTAGGTATTTTTACTTTTTCCAGTTGCTCACACTCCCTTACCTCACAGCTCTCATTCTTCAACTAATTGGTCAGTTGCTAAAAATAAGAAACATGCAAGATTGGAGGAATTATATAGATTAACCAAAATACTTACCTTAAAACCCTTAGGTTCTGCTGTTCTTCCCTCTGTCAATTGCAATCTGAAATAATTTTAATTTTCCCCTGCATGTTTTGATCTCTGCTTTTCTGCGCTGCTGCTTGGTTCCCACCTATTCTCCACAGATGCTGCCTAAACTGCTGATTGAAAAACAAATGCTGGAAACAGATTTTTAGCATGTTCAGTTTTTTGCTTCTTGTTTATACTGTGATATCATGCAGCTACTTTCTGTGGGGCCATCTAGTGCATAAAGAGATTCTTGTATAAGTGACATTTGTTCCCTTAGCAGTTAGTCTGGGGGTGACCCAAGTTGTACTTTTTACAATATTTGTCACAAGAGAAAATCTTTAAAATATTCAAGCAATGCATTAACCCAATGTGTCTTTTTAAAACTTTTCTGCAGTGTAAACTTTCTGAATTTAATATCTTATGTAATCTGGATGAGTTGAACATCAATGCTGAAATTTAACATGTCACATTGCTGAGTGCAGCACTCACCAACATTTTTGGGACGCTTAAACATTTTGGAAGTATTGCTATGGAGTACTGTGGAATGTGGTAATAAAATTTAGTAATACCGTTTATAAAAGGTCATTTGCACTCTATGGTGAGATGCATTATGGAGTCAGAGAAAAGAAAAATAATTGGATAATCAGTTGTGTGCTGAAAATTCAATTAAACAGAATTTACTCCATAGTCAAATTAGTGTAAGTTCTGATTGTGCTCGTTGTCCTAATGAACAAACCTTCATTTTGGTCTGTCACAAGAGAGCTGGTAGATATGTTTGACCTCTTCAGGGATGTTTTTGAGGACATCCCTAAGGCACTTCCACTGTCCTGGGCATCTCCTACCACAACTGAACTCCAAGTAGAGCAACTGCTTCGGCAGGGGGGGGTGGGGGGGTGGGGGGGGGGGGGGGGGGGGGGTGCAAGGCATACAAAAAACATGTCCCACCCAGCAGAGCTGGTCTTGAGTGGAAAGCACCTCAATGCTGGGCATGGTGGCTTGAGAGAGAACAGTGCTGTTGGACTACCTTTATTGCCATTGGATTTAAATGATCTTGCAAAGGAACTGGTAGTTTAGATGCCTGTAGATTGCTGCCCATCAGTTGATGATCGTGTGTCTCAAGTTTGAGATCCTGGTTCTCAAACACTTTTCCTAAAGTCAGCTGAAGGCTGAGCTGGCACATTGAGGCGATGAAGAATTTCACCACTTGTCTTTATTGTGTGAAGGCTCCCAAGATACTGAAAATCATCCACATTTAGAAGTGAAGGATTGTGTTTCCAGATAGCAAAAATGCTAACAAAAATGTCAAGAATCTTTAAAAATATGAAAGAAATCTGACATTCCACAAATATATTAGCTTTGAGGGCATTTAGCAATAATTGTGAAGCTAATATGCTGTTAAAAACCCCAGCTAAACCTCATTCAGCAAGGTGCAACTTTTTAAACAGTGATCAATAGCATGGAAGCAGAAATTCTTGCTAATTCCATTGATTTCCATGATGATTGCAGTCTGGATGGGGTGGCTCAACAGCATACAAATCGAGGAAAATGTAGGATCACGGCTGAAGCAACTTCCGGGTTTCAGCATTACAGGTGCAGATTCCAGAAGTTTGTCAGCTTGTGACCAAATGCCAAAAGTTTTGCTGTCATTACTGCAAAACTGGGCCACTTTTGTAACTGTTTTCTGGTCATTAGCTCATATCCAAATCTTGATTTTGCAACCAGACTTCTGAATTTTGAAGCAGAAGACTTCAGCCAGGGCAGCAACAGTGCACAGTTGATCTCAACCTCAGAAAAAGACAGTGCTCCCAATCCTGAATGTTATTGAAAACCTCTAGTTGTAAAGCACTTAACACATATTAAGTATATTACAACTAATGAAGTATATTCAAAGTGTAGTTACTGTTGTAATGTTGGAATGGAGGCCAAGTACATGTTTGAGACATGATTCACCAGGGTTGAACAGCCAACCTGGATACATGTTTTGGTTTATAGTGCCCTTACTGTGATATAAGTATCCATAGAACATATGAAGTTCAATTAATGAGAATTTTCAAGTTTCACAATCTTTTGTGTCACTAAATTCCAAGGAGCATTACAAAAAAAGACACCAAACCACGTAGGAAATTTTAAGACCAAAAGCTTGATTAAAGCAGTACATTTTAAAAAGGAGCACCTTAAGAGATAAAACAGAGGCAGAGGGGTTTAGGGAAAGAATTAAGCTCAAGAACGGCCAGAGGTAGAAACTGAGTGCTGCTATACCTATAGTCCATACTAGCTTGTCATTTCTAGTGGAAAAGTTAAATTTAACTGAAAATATTTTGTTAATTTTTCTAATTTATTCAGAGGATCTGTAGGACTGTTTGGAAGATATTTGGTTTGGGTTGAACATTAGAAAGCTATGGTTACCTTGCTGAGGTGGCACATGAGAGTAACATGCTCCAGTGGAATGTTAAGACTTGTACATTTATCATTATTTCTAAAGCCAAGTGTGGCATTGAAAATCCAAATTCGATTCTTAATTAGTGCCAAGCCAGAATGCGATCTAGTTAATAACACACAAGCTTCCCACTTCTGGCATCTACTCCACAATTCACTGAAGTGCAAAACTGGGCAGCATTAAGCCTCCTCTGACACTACTCCCTCAATGGCTACAATCCACTAGATTAGATTTTTCAATTGTCATGTTCACGGTAGTCTGTTTAAAGTCCAATCAGTATTATCAGAAAATCTAGGCTTATGCCAAAAGATGGCCATTTGGGTAAATGCCAGCAGGCTGCCATGAAACTGTACTCTAGTCCCAAAGCAAAAAAGGGGCCATCCCATTGTCCTTGAGCTAAGGTGCTATGGTCCACTGTCAGTTGTCAACTCTAAGTGGCAAACCGAGGCTAATGGTGACCCAGAATAAGGTTGTGGGTCTCACTTCGTAAAATCTTGCAAACTATAATCAAATTAAAAACCTACAGCAGCAACTTCAATATAACAAAGCAGTATACTTTACTGTCAATCAAGACAAAGTTAATACTAATTAATATTGGGACAAGACAAGGTTCCTGGATGAAACACACTATGGGCCAAATTTTCTTACACTGTTTATGAACATCATATGAACAAGATTAGAAGTCAACATAAGGTCTTTATCATACACAACCCCCATTGCTTATAAATATATGCAGATGTTTGAACAGAGGATAGAGTTCTAGGAAAATAATTCTAATTTAACCCAATGTATTGCAGGCTCTTGCTTTTTACTCTTTGCCCACAACCTTGATGTATCTCCAAGGCACTAATTCAATGCTGGAAAATATATTTCTACAGGCACCGACTGCCCTCCTGCATTCTTCACAGTACATTTAACATTCACTTTGCAACCGAGATCAAATCAAATCAGCATGGCTGATGTCTGTTGATGCAGCATAACTAGTCTATCATTCTACTACAATGACCAAGGTATTTACCCACTGTGCTTATGGAAGTCCTATTGTTCACTTGTGAAAATTAGGCAGAATAGGATGCAGCTAAAAGGAAGTTAAGGCAGACATGAAGTATGACTCAGCAGCTGGAAGTACAGAAATACATTGGGCTGAGAAATTCGTTACCCATTCCTACAAGGGCTTCCTTTCAGCCCACACACAATGAACCAAGATAGTAAGAGGTGGTAAGCTGTGCTGTTAAAATGCATTCAAGAGATTAAAATGCATTCAAGAGATTAAAATTCCAATGTGGTGTAGACGAGGGTTGTGCAGACTTGATATTTCTAAAGCAGCTGTGAATAAATGACAGGTCTTTTAGCCAAATTTTCCCAAAACACAGGTTTGTGGCTATAAACTCCTACACAATTCATATTTTATATCTTTCCAAAGCAACAGGAAATCATTTGAATATTTCCTGAAAATTTATTTCCATTGCTGGAGTCAGTTTGTATAGTCTTTTTTAAAATAAGGGTCAGTTAAAAGACATTTAGCAACACTAAGATTATAAAACTTAAATTCTCAATATTGAACTTCATATGTTCTATGGATACGGTTCCATAGTCACCAGGCAGCTTTGCAACTAGACACCCAATGGACCATACTGCAGACAAACAACTATAAAAGCAAATGGTAGCAACCTAATGTTTGCTTTTTTTTCAGTCAAGTTCAGGCCTGCCCCATTGGAAGTTTTCCAGCAAAAGTGACCAGACAGCAATCAGCAGCAGGAACCTTAATTGTTTTCCTTTAGGTCCTTATCACTGAAAACCAATTTTGTGCTCTACCACTTCCTGGCAGAGATCAAGCTAACTCCACCCAAATCAGGAATGAAGTTTGGACTATTCTGGTCTATGTTGACTACCACACCATGCAATACATTTAGTAAGTAGAGCCGGAAATTAATCCAAGGAAGAATGGAGGAGGATTGTGATTACATCAAATCCTGGGCTTGTTTCAGTTTCAGTCAGTTTATCACAATGTCATTTAAGAATTGACTCAAACCCTTTAAGTAGCTGCCACCAAATGAAACAATTTAAACAAATTCAAATTAGAACTTTTATTTTTAAGTCAATTTTGATAACAAAGGACAAATCTGAACAGGATGTAAAGTATGATCAAGAATAAGGCAGAACATATCTACACCAATCTGCATAGTCACTAGGGACACTTTGGTGCTACCTTAGTCAAAGACAGGGAAAACTTCTGGATAAAATCTGCATATTAACTGAAATCTTGTCCTTTGGATAATTTTCCACTATACCTCAAGTTATAGCTTACTACTCTCTTCATACCCTTTACAATCATTCACAATTATTACCAAACATCACTGATTTGATGAGTATCTTATTTATATATTTTAACAAATATAGATCCAAGAATGGAAAACCAAAATAGACAAACATGACAACTCAGACTCAAACTTGCATATCGAATGCCATCACCACGATACCATGATCTCCAATGCAAAACCAACTCCTTTGACAGGACATATCCTCATTAAGGTAGTCTGAAGGGTATGTTATATGTTTTAGTTAGACAAATCAGGTATATTGATCAGAATACAAGTATTTGGACAATGTAGCATATTTTCCCTTCAGTCCTACAAATCACACATTGGATGGCAATCTTAAAAGTTTGTTATATGTTTAAAAACCTGAAACAAATTCTGACAAGGCATTTATTAAGCGATCTGTTTCTATATTTTTGTTCCCTGCTACTAATCTTCCCCTTACTCCAAATGTGTGCAAAGTGTGCCAACACGACTGGAAAATATATAAATAATGAAAAAAAAGCAATGTTTATTGGAGAGCCAAGGCATGCAATATGTTCCAATGGGCATAAATTCTGCAAAGTAAAAGAACAGGGTTTTTTTCTCCACAGTTTACATTAGTCATCTTTGTCCTTAGCACCATGTTTCAATATGCGAGTAAACTCAATATAGTTGAAGTTGCCCTTGGTATCAATTGGTGCTTCACGGAAAAGTTCATCCACATCTTCATCAGTGAACCGATCACCCATTGTCGTCAACAGATCTCTCAGGTAGTCTTCCTGGATATAGCCTGCAAAAGAGAACAAAGTTGCAACAGATGCTTCCACAGAAACAAAATTATCCCTGCTAGAATAGAAACTGTACTGGAATCACAAGTGAATGGTTAGAAATATAATAATTTTTTTTGCATACTGTGTCAAAAGTATAAAAGTAAAACTAATGCCAAATACAACACAGGGTGGTGCATAAGGGACCAGATGGTTTCCCACAAAAAACAGCAGGATTAATAATCCACAAAGAGACAGCTTCTCCTAATGGCAACATGATAAAGTAATATGGTTGGAGGGTTGCATGCATACTGTTCTGCCTCCCATATTCAGGGTTAGGGTAAGCAAGGTGAACAAATAAATGAAAAAGCAAAGAAATGCCCAACCATACGCTTTGAAACTGAAAATTTAGGACCCCAGGGAATTATAGTCACATTAAAATATAGAGATATTTAGCCAGAATTTGCTTTAGTCTTCACATTTCTACCCCCTTCAAATTTTTATCTTCTTTCCCCATCCAATTGAAGGCAAATCCTTTGGCTGGCACAGTTCATGAACTTGTTCATAAGGTAATTCTGTACATGAGCCCAGTGAGAATCAGCTGATTTATAATAGTCTAAACCTTACATATTCAGTCCCAGTCTTTTTGACTTGGGACTGAAGATGGGGCAGGAATTCCATCCACCACAGAGATACTCTTACCCACAGTTGTTTTTCCAGCTCTAGGATATTTACATGCTACAGCTTGAGCACTCCACAGTGAGGTCTTGGTTGGGCAAGGGGTGAAGTTTCCATTGAGTAGTAGTAACTGTTGAGCTGCTTGAATAAAAGTCTTTCCAGTCAGTACCTGATTCAGTACTTGCAGGCACATTTAAAATTCCTATGTCTACCTTTGAATGAAGGGCCTGACAGATAGCCCATGTAACACTCAAACTGGGTCTACACTAAAAAAATAACAGAATTATATGCACCCACCATACACAAACAGGCACAGAACAGCCACAGCTACCCTGTGGACAGAATAAAGCAGGAGGAGGATAGGAGGTGCATGCAGGGTACATTCCTAGCTCTGTTCATCCCAGACCCACTGAAAAACTAGTGAAATGGGACCAGAAAACCTAGACTCCAATATCTAGATGGGATTACTGAGGGCAGGAGTCACTGATGCCAATAAAACCATTAAAAACCTATTATTTTTCTGCCTGGTATCAGCATACCGAGGTCAACTGTAGCACTCCTGCAGTTTGACTACTTTCTTACCTGTTCCTTCTTCATCAAAGCACGCAAAGGCATTTCTGATTACATCTTCAGGGTCTGTCCCATTTAGCTTTTCACCAAACATGGTCAAAAACATGGTGAAGTTGATAGGTCCTGGGGCCTCATTCATCATTGCCTCTAGGTATTCATCAGTTGGGTTCTTTCCTGTAGAAAATTCAGATATTCAAAATGGCTCACCACTTTACATTAGAAGCATGGAGAGAAATGGTTCATCCATAATGCATAGGTTAGTATAGGTCACTATTAACTGCACTGGAAGAAGAGGAGAAAAGATTACAACCAAACTTCATACTGCTTCCAGGCATTGCTGCACAACAAATAAAGATTTTTTTTCTTTTGTTCTTTCATGGGATGTGGCAAGGCCAACATTTATTGCCCATCACTAATTGCCCTGCTAGGCCATTTCAGAGGGCATTTAATAGTGACACTGCTGTGGGCCTTGGGTCACATGTAGGTCAAGCCAAGTGAGAATAACAGATTTTCTTCCCTAAAGGACATTAGTGAACCAGATGGGTTTTTACAACAGTTAATGATAGCTACAGTCAACATTACTGAGACTAGCATTATATTCCAGGTTTATTAATTAGAATTTAAATTCCACCATGGTGGGATTTGAACCCATGTCCTCAGAGTATTAACCTGGATTACTAGTCCAGTCACATTACCACTACACTGTCTCCTCTATAAGATCATTCAAGTATCCATCAGCTCCACTCCTGAGATCAGTTAGCAGCAGACCAGGAATCTGCCTAATTTGTATGGTTCAGTTATTCCCTGGATAAATTAATTCTCCAGATTTCTATATGGAATGCTTTGAACATTAGCTGGATACAACGTTTGAGGGGAAAAGGCACATTGTACCTACCAGGGAAGGTGGAAAGCATTGCTCAGTATCTTCATTTTTACCGTTGACATGCATGCTATAGCAACCTTAACATATTTACAAGCAAAACAAACTAATTACCAAGCGAAGCCAACATGTCATGCAAATCCTCCTTATCAATGAAGCCATCACGGTTCTGATCAATCATGTTGAAAGCCTCCTTGAATTCCTGAATCTGCGACTGATCAAACATGGCAAATACATTGGAGGTTGCGCGCTGGGGGCGCTTCTTGGTGGTCTTTCCCTTGGCTCTTTTGCTCGACATGGTGGCTAGGTATTGTATCTATGAGAAAAACAGTTGAGATTACACACATTTTTGATGAAAGATCAACTTTAATCCCTTATGAATTCTGCCAGACCTACTGAGTGTTTCCAGCATTTTGGTTTGTTTTCAGATACAGGTTATGGTCTTTTCCAAAGCTATTTTTGTAGTGAAATATGCATATTTTCATTACTTAAAAGTTTAACATATGATTCACAAAATAAAATTGAAGTTTGTTTTCTAAGGGAAGGATGCCAAAAATGCTCAGTTTCAGGTCAGACCTCCATTCAGTGACGCAGGCACAAGGGAATGTAACAGAAATGCACAAAGTACAAGGAGGCATTTATACATCCTGTCCCCAGCTTCATTTATAGAACTCTGAACTACCTTCCTTCTTGGCTGGGGACAGCATGTGGCACAAGGTAAAGTTTCTCTTTCTTGAAATAAAAGGAAGCTCAAATTTGAGATTAAAATTTTAGGGCTGAAGTGAGTTTTGTTCCACATCTCTCATCTGGCTTACCCACAAATTTTACTAGCACAGTTGGTGCTTGTAGAGATTACATGTGCAAAATGTAGCACAGACCTGAAACAATTCTGTAAAGTAGGAAAGAGTTACACAATCTTGGTTCTGTTCCATATTAGGACATTATTCAGACTTGAATAAATTATCTAGATGATTCTGAAACTTGGCGTCTATAGAGCTTAACAACCAATACACAGTGACTGCGTATCAAGCAATGACAGGCAAACACCAATCAACTTTATTTGAACAAGGATCCAAAACAGCAAGAGAGAGCAGCACTTTATGTTGCTTCCAATGTACAGCTAGGTTGGAAGTTAACAGCACTGGAAAGTTAAGGGTGGTGGAGAAGAAAGGCACTCAGAAGCAATAGAAAGTTTGTTTCTGCACATGGTAGCATTCTGGAGACATTCTTGGCCTTAGCCACTAGTTGGTTGAGCAACCGCTGCATATCAGCCACACAGCAGCTTTGCTATTATGAGCCTGCTCACATTTAAGTGAGGAAATCACTAGACATAAGAGCTAGCTTTGAGGCATCTGTAAAAAAAAGTGAAGTGACAGAAACCACCCCACAATAATAGTTGCAAGAGAAGTGACAGCCAATAATGTAGTAAATTCTTTCTTGAATGACTTGTCACTAGAGGAAGCCCTACTACCTGCCCAGCTCAGGGGGCCCCCTAGTGGTAAGGAAAAATGCAGACATTTCAAACCAACAATTTTGGTTCACAGGATTAATGAATACCTGGAACAAATTGTTTGATTTCTTCAATACCCAAGCTTCCTAAAAGTGACTGTACCCTGTGATTCATCGATTATGAAATGCTTTGTAACATCCTGGCAATTTGAAAGGGCAATTGAGTGTATAATTTGTTGAGGCAGACTGCATTTGCAATATTTTCAAAATCTAACTTTGAGGGGAAGACAGGCAGAGGTTCAAGCATGAAACCATTTTCTGCAAGTGATTTTTCTCCAATACTACATGTTTTCAGTAAACCTTTCAGAACATTACCAGAGCTATATTTGTAGCTCCAAGGAGCTTTCCCATGCATCAGTTTACCCATTCTCATGCAGGACAAAGTATAACACTTAATGTTTCAAAGACTTAATTTGGCTAAAGTTGTCTTATATCTAAAGAAGTGTGTTCTGTAGGTTATATAGCCTTACTCTAGAATCTACTGGAATGCAAAATCTTAGTTGGCCCTAAAGTCAATAAGGGGAATTTTTTTAAAAAAAAGTAAAACAGTAAAGATACAATATTTTGGCTCAAATACTATAAACTCCCTTGCCTAAAGGGAAGTGGTGAAGCAACCACAGCCAAGTTGCAGTTAAAGATGGATTCCAATTTATAAATTATGTACATTGAGAATTCCAAGTAGAATTTATTCTAGTTTAAACAAGTCTAGTACTATAGTAGAAAAATGGCTGTCAGAAGGAAGCTAGGACTGAACACATCTGGATATCTAACAAAGTGATAACAGTTTACACAGAAGACCATTTATCTGATTATATCAACTGGCCCTCTGTCAAAGTTAATTCCACTGCTAGTGATTTCCAAGACCTCATGTTACTCAAACATTCATTAATTTTCCCTAAAAACATGCAATCATTGTGGGACAGGCCTTTCAATTAAACAAGCAGTCCTCCTACTAGACTAAAAATATATATTTGTAAAAACAGAACAAACTTGTTTTTAAAAAACACCTTTCATGACTGTAGAATGTGCCTTGACATTTTGTAGCCAATTGCTTCTGAAGTGTAGTAATCATTGTTTCAAAGGCATATACAGCAGAGTAAAAGCCCCACAAACAGCAATTAGAGAAAATGAATAAAGAAAGTCATGTCTGTGATGGGATTAATGTTGGGTCAGACATTAGCAAACCTCATGTACAGTGAACACTGCCAAGCAATCTTTACATTTTCAGTCAAGATGATAAAGTACCTTGGTTTGTCTATCAAAAAGATACAGTACTCCCTTAAAACTCCAGCTTGGACTACGTGCTCAAGTACTAAAGTGGAGGTAAGCCCACAATCTTCTGGTTAAAATGGAAGTGCATTAGCATCAAGCTAAAGCCAATACTTCAGTAGGAATTACCCGAGTCAGAAGGCAAGACAAGTCCAAGGGCAATCTCAATAAAAATTTGCTGGTTTCCTTTTGACATTAACCCCATTATTAACAAAAAAACTTTCTCCCATAAAATAACCCATGAGTTACTGCTCAGTATTCATGGCATATTTGACCTACCCCCTTCCTAGCCTTAGGGAGGTCACACATGGCCAAAACCACTCAACGACACAATCGCCACTCTTATGGCCAACACTAACAGGAATACATCTTCCAAATAGTAGGCAATTATTTTGAAGATTTCTGCAGACCATGTGGGAATTCCTGTCTGGGCCAGCATTTATTGTCTATGCTTAATTGCCCATGAGGTGATGGTGAGCTGTTGTCTTGAACTGCAGCAGTCCCTGTGGTATAGGTACACCCACAGTGCTGTTAGACGGGGAGTTCCAGGATTTTGACCCAGGGACACTGAAGGAACAGTGACTTGTTTCCAAGTCAGGATGGTGAGCAGCTTGGAGGGGAACTGGCAGGTGGTGGCATTCCCATGCATCTGCTGCCCTGGTCCTTCTAGGTGGTAGAGGTCATGGGTTTGGAAGGTACTGTCGAAGGAGCCTCGAGTTGCTGCAGTGCATCTTGCAGATGGTATACAATGCCAAAACAGATTACCACAGTGGCAGCAATGTTAGTTGGAAGGATAATTGTTGGCCAGGACACTACAGAAATACACTGCACTTCAAAGTGTCATGGGATCTTTTACATTGACCTGAGGGATGCAGACAACTTAGTTTAACATATTAGATGGCTGGCACCTTCCAATGGAGAAACATTCCCTCACTACATTGAACTGTCAGCTTGACTGAACATATGACCTTCTGGCTCTGGCAGGAGTATTACCAATGAGGTAAGTAATTTTCACCTGGAAAATCCTAAGGAAGCTACTTAAAGCTATCAAAAAACAAAAACACAAGCTTGCTTACAATAAGATCTGTGCTAGAAATAAAAATGAATTCCAATTCATAAAAGTTGCCACATGTGTCCATTTTGTTTACATTGGATAGATCAAATAGTTATGGACTTGTGGCTTTTAAAATTGGCTTGTACAGAAGGAAGTTTCACCAGATTGCAGGAAAAAATATGTATAAGGATTAACAAAACTGCAAGGAAACTGGAGGCATTGAATTTTTCAAATTCCTTTTCAGAGGACAAAAAAAAGTCAAGTTACCTATGGACAAAATGATCAGGGCAGAAGCCATTTGCCCCCTCCCCCAGACAAGGTATTCATTTTCACTTTGGGATTCCAAATTATATTTATTGAACTTGGATCAGTTAACTCCATGAATTGCTTAGAGGAATAAGTGATAAGACAGTGCTGCCAAAGTAGGCAGTCTTATGGAGAAGTGAAAGGTACAGGATGACTAAAGTTAGAAATACTTTAAAAATGCAAGCACGTCACTGCATATAGCATGTTAAGATTTGTGTTGTCAAGGCCTTTCAACAGACAAACATTTGCAAGTAAACTTATTTCCCCAAGTCCTAAGCTGGGGAAGCCAAGTTTCTAGATCACTTAACAGTTCTATAGTAATCAATTTAGAAGTTGCAATTTTTTGACTGAAAGGTTAAACTAATGGCCCATCTGTTCTTTCAATTGAATGAACAGATTGCATGGCAATTGATTCAAGAGCAGAAAGCTCTGCTGTTGTCCATATGTAAGCAAGAGCAAATTACCTGATCATTTCTCAATTTTCCAGAGCAAGATACCACATACAATCAGGTTGCTGTCCTTGCCTACAAAACTACTGCTACTTCAAAAGTAGTTTATAGGCGTGAAAGTCACTGAAAGCAAACTTGTTCTTTCAGCTTTGTCTTTAACAATGAAAAGCTTTCTGGTCGATTACAATTAGGCCACTCCATTTAAAACATTTTCCTTCATTAACAAAAATTCTTCACCACCACCAAGTATTTCCATTCAAAAGCAGACCACAATCTGTTTCTAGCTGTCAATGCCAGATGTGGTCAGTAATAAGTTATGACCAGGTCAACTCATCTTCTAATATACTTTTCTTAAAAGCAGATGACCATCCTCCAACTGTGATTCATTACAACCGTTGGGTGTCTACTGGAGACCTTAAAACAACTCACTTCCTAATTTATTAACTCAGCACTGGTGGAAGGGGATAAAAAAAAATGAATCCTGCCAAAAGAAGCCGAAATGGGTAGCCAAGGGAAAGGGAAAAGAGCCGACATGCAACACTCTGGAGATTGAGGCAAACAGGGATTCTGAGGAATTGTAGTCAATGCTAGAGATATTTACCATCCATTAAACTATTTTCATTTAAATGACAAGTCCATACACAGGGCTGGTTAAGTGTTAAAACTATTCAATTGAGGGGCCACCACAGCAAACCTCAAAAGCAGTCTTCACCCATAGTTCATTCACATTTCCATGCAAGTTCACTGGTTACCAGCACAGTAACAACCTTGGTCACTGTTCTTCCATTTGAAATATATTTCACCACATTTCTACTTCTCTTTAGTTCTGGAGTCATACGGACTCAAAACGTTAACCCTGTCTTTCTCTCCACAGCTGCTGTTAGACCTGTTGAGTTTTTCCAGCAATTTGTTTTTGTTTCAGATTTCCAGCATCCGCAGTATTTTGCTTTTATCGTAGTTATATTCTTGATCAGTTTGTGGGATCACAGCTAATTACCAGCCTCAAGTGAGATGAGATCAACTGAATTCATCCAGAACTGTTGCATGCATCCAAGTTCTGTTCATTGCCTGTGTGACTGACCTACATGGCCTCTTGTTCAGGCAACAGCTCAAATTGTCAAGAGCTGGTTTTTAGATCCCCTCCATGCTATGCTCTCTCCCAACTCCAACCTGCTCCAGTCCGACATCCTTCCAAGATTTGTGCTCCTCCAATTTTAGGGAGGTGGTCACACCACAGATTAAGAGCAGGCAGAGGGGGAATGGGTGACCGCCAGTCTGGTAATGCAGGAGTCCCAAGTCAATCTTGCTCGCTAACCACTTGCTGTCCTGAGGGATGAATCAATGAATGGCTATCACTCATTTTATTTCGCTGAAACAGGTGCAATATGTGTACATGTCCTGTCTGAAAGAACAGGCCCTGTGTATTAATATTCAATTTCCAGAACATGCAAATACCTTTCACTGGTTCAATCCTCAGGGCAATGCCTTGACAATAGTCAAGCTGGCTGGTTTAAAATCTCAAACAATGCTAAGCAGTTAACTGTCAGTCACCATGAAATGGTGTATTCTCCATGGCAATGCCTCTACCAGACTCCACTTGCCAACCAATCAGCACTCTTCTCAGTATAAAGTTGTTACTTCCCCTGGGATCAGTGGCAACTGGAATTTAATCCAGATAAAAGTGTGAGGTGATGCACTTGAACAGGACAAACAAGGCATGGGAATACACGATGAATGGCAGGACCCTGGGAAGTACAGAGGATCAGAGGGACATGGTGTGCATGTCCACCAGTCCCTTAAGGTAGTGGGACAGGTAGATAAGGTGGTTAAGAAGGCATATGGGATACTTGCCTTTATTAGCCGAGGCATAGAATATAAGAGCAGGGAGGTTACGCTGGAACTGTATAAAACGCTGGTTAGGCCACAGCTAGAGTATTGTGTGCAGTTCTGGAATCCACATTATAGGAAGGATGTGATTGCACTGGAGAGAGTGCAGAGGAGATTTACGAGGATGTTGCCTATGAGCTTTAGTTATGAGAGATTGGATAGACTGGGGTTATTTTCCCTGGAGCAGAGGAGATTGAGGGGGGACATGATTGAGGTGCATAAAATTATGAGGGGCATAGATAGGGTAGACAGGAAGGAACTTTATCCCTTGGTGGAGGGATCAATAACCAGGGGGCATAGATTTAAGGTAAGGGGCAGGAGGTTTAGAGGGGATGTGAGGAAGAATTCTTTCACCCAGAGGGTGGTGGGAATCTGGAACTCACTGCCTGAAAGAGTGGTAGAGGCAGAAACCTTCAACATTTAAGCATTTGAATGTGCACTTGCGATGCCATGGCATACAAGGCTATGGGCCTAGTGCTGGAAAATGGGAATAAAAGAGTTAGGTACTTGTTTGACTGGCGCAGACTCGATGGGCCGAAGGGCCTTTTTTTGTGCTGTAGGCCTCAATGACATTGGTATTCTTGCGATTGTCCTGATGAGTGCAAGACAAAAAGCTTCGACAAAATGTCTTTTTTCAGCAATACTCAAGTCCTGTGCCACCCAACTATAAATATACATTCCTCTAAGACGAAGACCCAACAGGAAAGGTGAATCAACTGTGGTTAACAAAAGTTAAAGATTGCATTAGATCAAAGGAAGTGGCTTATCAGGCTGCCAGAAAAAATGGTAAACCTGAGGATTGGGAGCAATTTAGAATCCAAAGGAGGACCAAGAAACAAAAGAAAATATGAATGCAAGCTAGCAAAAAGCCTAAAGGTAGACTGTAAAAGCTTATTTAGGTATGTGAAAAAAGATTAGAGGAGACAAACATGGATCCTTTACAGGCAGAGACAGCAGAATTTATAATGGAGAACAGGGAAGTGGCAGAGAAACTAAAATTACTTTGTGGGTGCCTTCAGAGGAAGATACAGAAAGTCTCCCAGAAATACTAAGGAACCAAGGGACTTGTGAAAATGAGAAATTGAAGGACATTAGTATTAAAGAGGTACTCTCGAAAAATTAATTAGATGGAAGGTTGATAAATCCCCTGGACTAGATGAGCTACATCGCAGAGTATTGAAGGAGGTGGCTAGAGAGATAGTGGATGCATTGGTGATTATCTTTCAAAATTCTAAAGATTCTGCAAAAGTTCCTGCAGACTAGAAAGTAGCAAATGTAGCCTCACTGTTTAAGGGAGGAAGAGAAAATAGAACTACAGGCCTGTTTAAGAGGTCAGTAGTAAGGAAAATGTTAGAATCTATTATAAAGGATGTGATAACTGGGCACTTAAAAAGAGATGATATGATTGGGCAGAGTTAACATGAATTTATGAAAGGGAAATGTTTAACAAACCGGTAGGGAGTTTTTTTTAGGGTGTTACTTGTTGCGCAGATAGGACAACCAGTGGATGTGGTGTATTTGGATTTTCAGAAGGCTTTCGACAAGGTCCCATACAGGAGGTTAGTAAACAAAGTTAGTGCACATGGGATTGGGGTAATCACTACTCTGGATTGAGACTTGGGTAACAGACAGAAAGCAGAGAGGAGGAATAAACTGGTCATTCTCAAGATGGCAGGCTGTTGCTAGTGGGGTGCCGCAAGGATCAATGCTTCTATATATATAAATCTATACATAAAGGATTTGGATATGGGGACTAAATGTAATATTCAAATTTGATGCTAAAACTAGGTGGGAATGAGAGTTGGGAGGAGGATGCAAGGAGACTTCAAGGGGATTTGGACAGAAGTGAATGGACAAGAATATAGATGGAATATAATGTGAATAAGTGCTATGTTATCCACTTTGGTAGCAAAAAACAAAGGCAAAGTATTTCTTAAATGGTGAGATTGGGAGTGTTGATGTCCAAAGGGACCTGGGTGTCCTCGTACATGAATCACTGAAAGCTAGCATACAGGTGTAGTGAGCAATTAGGAAAGCAAATGGTATCACAAGGGGATTTCAGTACAGAAGTAAAGATGTCTTGCTGCAATTGTATAGCCTTGGTGAGACCCCACCTGGAATATTATGTATAGTCTTGTCATCTAAGGAAGGATATACTCGCCATAGAGGGAGTGCAACAGAGGTTCACCAGACTAATCGCTGGGATGGCAGGATTGTCTGATGAGAGATTGAGGAAATTGAGCCTGTATTCTCCAGAGTTTAAGAATGAGAGGTGATCTCATTGAGATATACAAAATTCTTAGTGCGTAACAGGGCAAATAGGATGTTTCCTCTGGCTGGCATGTCGAGAACCAGGGAACAGTCTCAGAATATGGGACAGACAATTTAAGACTGGGATGAGGAAGAATTTTCTCACTCAGAGGGTGGTGAATCTTTGAAATTTTCTGCCCCAGAGGGCTGTGGAAGCTCAATCATTGGGCATGTGCAAGACAAATAGATTTCTAAATACTGATTGAATAGCAGACAGGGCCTGATGGGCCGAATGACCTACTCCTATTTCTTATGTTCTAACCTCTTGTGCCTTCAATTGTAACTGCTGCACCTTCAGCTGCCTGAGCCCTAGAATTACTCTCTCTTTTTATGGCACTCCATAAAATGTACCTCTTTGACCAAGTTTTTGGTCACTTGTCCTAATCTCCTTGTGGATCAATGTCAAATTTTGTTTGATAACACTGAAGTATCTTGGATGTTTTAGCAGTTTAAAAAAGAGCCAAGTTGTTTGCCCAGAAAACAAATGAATTTGAAAATTGGACTGTTGGCAGATAGATTTGCAAGGTAATTGATAATCAATAATGAGAGCAGTTGATACCTATATTTCAGCAGCTCAGCTAGTTTTAGATTACACGTGTTTAAGGTTGGAGCAAGAAAAACTGTGATAAAAGGCATTAGGTTTGAGCGAGTTTCTTTTAGAATATGGCTAATTTTATAATGTATTACATTCTCCAAGGGAAGATTCAACAACATTTTTTCAACCTCAGGATATCTAGTGAAACCCCAGCACAATGATCCAGTTCTCGCTTCGCTCGTGTTCAAGTGAAAATATCATCTGCCTTAACCAAGAATGACAACTGCACATATCTCCAATATTACTTTGTTACAAATCATGAAGTAACTAACTCAAAGGGTCAACAGGAGTAACTGCTTCCCTCCCTCTCCCCAACACCTTTGGCTTCAGTTTTTTTGTTGTGGCCTTCCAGAGAATTGTTTTCCACTCAAACAGTGTTAAGAAACTAAAGCTTTTGGCTGCATCACACTCTTAGAGCAAAGTCCTTGCAGATACCAGCCAAAATTCTGAATGAAGTTTACAAGAAAACTGTTCAACATAGCACAAAATCAGATTTGTTACAGAGTGGGAGGAAGCCATTCAGCCTGTTGTGCCTGCACCAGCTCTCTGATAAAACAATTCACTTAGTGCCATTCCCCCATCTTCTCCCCTTAACCCTGCACATTTTTCAGAGAAGAATTCAATTCCCTTTTGAATGCCTCGATTGAACCTGCCTCCACCATACTCTGGGAGTGCATTCCAGACCCTAGCCACTCAAAAAGCTTTTCATGTCACTTTTCTCTAAGTGTGATGCAGCCAAGAACTTTAGTTTCTGAACATACTTGACCCTGTTTAAGTGGAAAAAAATTCTCTGGAAGTGCACAACAAAAAAGTGTTACCTTAAATCTGTACCCCCTCATTTTTGATCCTTTTGAGTGGGAAGTTTGCTCTCTTTCTACTCAGTCCAGTCCCTTCCTGATTGAGCATCTCTATCAAATCTCCTCTTCGGACTGTTTCTCTTGGAGAAAAGGCTAACTTCCCCAATCTATATCTTCATAGCTGAAGTTCCTCATCCCTGGAACCATTCTTATGAATCTTTTCTGCAATCACTCCAATGTCCTTACATCTTTCCTAAAGTGCAGGACCTAGAACTAGACAACACTCCAGCTGAGGCCTAATCAGTGTCTTATACAAGTTGTGCAGAACCTCCTTCTCTTGTACTTTAGGCCTCTATTAAAGTCAAGGATACTGTATGCTTTAACCGCTCAACCCGTTCTGCCATCTTCAATGACTTATGCGCCCAAGCATTGTGATCTGTGTGGGTAGAGTTGAGGAACCGCAAAGGTAAAAAAACCATAATGGGAGTTATGTACAGGCCTCCGAACAGTAGTCAGTATGTGGGGCACAAGATACACCAGGAGATAGAAAAGGCGTGTAAGAAAGGCAAGGTTACAGTGATCATGGGGGATTTCAATATGCAGGTAGACTGCAAAAATCAGGTTGGTTGTGGACCCCAAGAAAAGGAATTTGTGGAATGTCTACAAGTTGGCTTTTTGGAGCAGCTTGTGGTGGAGCCCACTAGGGAACAGGCAATTCTAGATTTAGTGATGTGTAATGAGGCAGATTTGATAAGGGAGCTTAAGGTGAAGGAACCCTTAGGAGGAAGTGACCATAATATGATAGAATTTACCCTGCAATTTGAGAGGAAAAAGCTGAAATCAGATGTAACAGTATTACAGTTGAATAAAGGCAACTACAGAGGCATGAGGGAGGAGCTGGCCAGAATTGACTGGGAGATGAGCCTAGCAGGAAAGACAGTGGAACAGCAATGGCAGGAGTTTCTGGGAGTAATTTGGGAGACGCAGCAAAAATTCATCCCTAGGAAGAAGAAGCGTACTAAAGGGAGGACGAGGCAACCATGGCTGACAAGGGAAGTCAGGGACAGCATAAAAGCTAAAGAGAAAGCATACAATGCGGCAAAGAGTAGTGGGAAACCAGGGGATTGGGAAGCCTACAAAGACCAACAGAGGACAACTAAAAAAGAAATAAGGAGGGAGAAGATTAAATATGAGGGTAAACTCGCCAGTAATATAAAAGATTGCAAGAGTTTTTTTAGATATACAAAGGGTAACAGAGGCAAAAGTGGACATTGGGCCGCTGGAAAATGACGCTGGAGAAGTAGTAGTGGGGAACAAAGAAATGGCGGAGGAACTGAATAGGTACTTTGCGTCAGTCTTCACAGTGGAAGACACGAGTATCATCCCCAAAGTCCAAGAGAGTCGGGGGTCAGAGGTGAGTATGGTGGCCATTACCAAGGAGAAGGTGCTAGGAAAACTGAAAGGTCCGAAGGTGGATAAATCACCTGGACCAGATGGATTACACCCCAGAGGTCTAAAGGAGATAGCTGAAGAGATAGTGGAGGCGTTAGTGGTGATCTTTCAGGAATCACTGGAGTCAGGTAGGGTCCCAGAGGACTGGAAAATCGCTAGTGTAACCCCCCCTGTTTAAGGGAGTGAGGCAAAAGACGGGAAATTACAGGCCAATTAGCCTGACCTTGGTCGTTGGTAAGATTTTAGAGTCCATTATTAAAGATGAAATTTCAGAATATTTGGAAGTGCATGATAAAATAGGGCAAAGTCAGCATCTCTTCATTAAAGGGAGGTCATGCCTGACAAATCTGTTAGAATTCTTTGAGGAGGTAACGAGCAGGTTAGACAAAGGAGAGCCAATGGACGCTATCTATTTGGACTTCCAGAAGGCCTTTGACAAGGTGCCGCACAGGAGGCTGCTCAGTAACATAAGAGCCCATGGTGTTAGAGGCAAGGTACTAGCATGGATAGAAGATTGGCTGTCTGGCAGGAGGCAGAGAGTGAGGATAAGGGGGTCCTTCTCAGGATGGCAGCCAGTGACTAGTGGAGTTCTGCAGGGGTCAGTGTTGGGACCACAACTTCTCACTTTATACATTAATGATCTAGATGAAGGAACTGAGGGCATCCTGGCTAAGTTTGCAGATGATACAAAAATAGGTGGAGGGACAGGTAGTATTGAGGAGGCGGGGAGGCTGCAGAAGGATTTGGACAGGTTAGGAGAATGGGCAAAGAAGTGGCACATGGAATACAACGTGGGCAAGTGTGAGGTCATGCACTTTGGTAGGAAGAATAGAGGCATAGACTATTTTCTAAATGGGGTGAGAATTCAGAAATCTGGAGTGCAAAGGGACTTGGGAGTCCTAGTCCAGGATTCTCTTAAGGTTAACTTGCAGGTTGAGTCGGTAGTTAGGAAGGCAAATGCAATGTTGGCATTTATTTCGAGAGGACTAGAATATAAAAGCAGGGATGTGCTGCTGAGGCTTTATAAGGCTCTGGTCAGACCACATTTAGAATATTGTGAGCAATTTTGGGCCCCGTATCTCAGGAAGGATGTGCTGGCCCTGGAGAGGGTCCAGAGGAGGTTCACCAGAACGATCCCAGGAATGAAAGGCTTAACATATGAGGAACGTTAGACGACTCTGGGTCTATACTCGATGGAGTTTAGAAGGATGAGGGGGGATCTGATTGAAACTTACAGAATACTGAAAGGCCTGGATAGAGTGGACATGGGGAAGATGAGGAGGAACAGAGATGAGGAGAAACTTCTTTAGCCAGAGAGTGGTGAATCTATGGAATTCATTGCCACAGAAGGCTGTGGAGGCCAGGTCATTGAGTGTATTTAAGACCAAGATAGATAGGTTCTTGATTGGTAAGGGGATCAAAGGTTACGGGAAGAAGGCGGGAGAATGGGGTTGAGAAACTTAACGGCCATGATTGAATGGTGAAGCAGACTCGATGGGCCGTATGGCCTAATTTCTGCTCCTATGTCTTATGGTCCTATGCTCCTGCACCCCCATTATATATTGTCTCTTAATGATCTTCCAAATGAATCATTTCACTTTTATTCGTTCATGAGATGTGGGTGTTGCTGCTAGGCCAGCATTTATTACCCATCCCTAATTGTCCTTGTTCAGTCAACCATATTGCTGAGAGTCTGGAGTCACATGTAGGCCAGACCTGGTAAGGATGGTAGATTTCCTTCCCTAAAGGACATTAGTTTTTACTATTGACAATGGTTTTATGGTCATCAGGCTTTTAATTCCAGATTTTTTTCAGACTATTGAATTCAAATTTCACCATCTGCCATGGTGGGATTTGAACCTGGGTCACCAGAGCATTACCCTGAGTCTCTGGGATACCAGTCCAGTGAGAATACCACTCTGCCACCGCCTCCCCATATTCAACTTCATCTGCTACTTGTCCACCCAACCAACTTGTCTATGTCCTTTTGAAGTTCTACACTATCCTCCTCAGTTCAACGTTTCCGAGTTTTGTATCATCTGCAAATTTTGAAACTATGCCCTGAACACCAAGGTCATTAACTTACATCAGGAAAAACAAGGGTCTCAACACTAACCCCTGGAGAACTCCATTACAAACCTTCCTCCAGCCTGAAAAACATCTGTTAACCACTAGTTTCCTGTCACTCAGCCATTTTTAAATCCATGTTGCTACTGTCCTGTCCTATTCCACAACCTATAGCATTTCTCCAAAGCCTGTTGTGCAGCACTTTACTGAAAGCCTTTGGGAAGTCAATGTACACATCAACAACACTGCCCTCATCAACCCTCTTACCTCTTCAAAAAACTCAAGTTAAACAAACACTATTTTCCCTTATTAAATCACATGACTTAATTTTGTTCTGAATTATTGTTCTGGGAAGTGTCCCCACTACTGAAGTTAAACTGACTGGCTTGCAGTTACTGAGCTTATTTTATACCCTCGTTCAAAAAAGGTATAACATTTACAATTCTCCAGTCTTCTGCAATCACCTGAGCCAAGGAAATCTGAAAAATTATGGCCAGTGTCTCCAACTTCCACTTATTTTCCTCCGTGTCCTTGAAGGCATCTCATCCGGTCCTGGTGCTTCATCAACTTTTAAATATAGAAAGTCTAATACCTCTTTATCAATTTTAAATCCTCCTATTTTACCTTGGTCGTGGTAGCAACATCTTCATTGGTAAAGACAGATGCAAAGCATTCATTTAATGCCTCAGGTATTCCCCGCGTCCTTGTATAAATCCCCTTTTGGCCCCTAATCAGCCCTACTCTTCATACCACCCTTTTATTAGTCAAAGCTTATAGAAGATTTTGGAATTCCCTAATGTGTTAGCTGCCAGTTTCTTTTCATACTCCCACTTTGTTTCTTTATTTGCTTTTTTATTTCCCCTCTGAACCTTCTATATTCAAGCTGACATTTGTTGTAAGCATACTTTTGCATGTTAATCTCCATCTTTTTCGTCATCCAGGGGGCTTGCTCTGGGGATTTGTTTACCCTACCTTTCCAGGGAATATACCTTTAATGTCTCTTCTTTGAAGGTAACTCATTTTTCCTGCAAATCTTTGATTCCAACTTATTTGGCCAAGATCCATTCTTACCCCACTGAAGTTGGCTTTCCGCCAGTTAATTATTCTTACTTTGGATTGTTCTGTCCTTTTCTATAGGCATCCTAAAACTTGATAATGATCACTGTCCCTTATATGTTCTCCTGCTGATACTTGGTCGGCTTGGCCCACCTCATTTCCAAGAACCAAGTCTAGTAATGCCTCCCCTTGGACTGGAAACTGTAGAAAACTTGTCCGTACACTCCTAGGAACTCTTGCCGGTCTGCCCTTTTACACTGCTACTATCCTAGTCTATATTTAGATAATTGAAACCCCCCATTAAAATTCTTGGACCTCTAATTTCCTTGCAAATGTGTTCCTCTACATCCTTTCCACTAGTTGGTGGCCTATACCAAGCAATGTAATTGCCCCCTTTTTGTTCCTTAGCCAAATAGACACTGTCCTTGACTCCTCTGGGACAACATCTTTCTCCAGCACTGCAATGCTCTCCTTAACACCACCACTCCTCCCCTTTTCTTTTCCTATCATTCCTGAACAGCTTGTATCCAGGAATATTTAACACCCAGCCCTGCACTTCCTTGAGCCAGGTCATTAAGCAGACTTTTCAACACTATGACCTCCGGTACTGAAGGATCACCTAGCTTTTTTTGGAGGAGGTAAACGGAGATTAAAGCCACATTCATGGCTATGCTTAATTTATGCCTTCCATAATTCCACACTATTTCTTTTAAACTTCAAGGGTACAAAACAGGGATCATTTGCTTGTTGAAAATTACAGCATGTCCCCTCATCACAAAGAAGGCAGAGAAGGCTTAGCTACACAGGCAGACATTTAAAACAAATCAAGCTAAGAACTGGAATTTCAGATCGAAAAGGGCAAAAAGCACAAGGACTGAATTTTTTAACTATAAAAACAGCACAATTTTCACTTTTCTACTTCATATTTTAAATCCCATATAAAGCATGTCAATGCTAAAACACATTCAGCACAAATGTGATAGGTAATAGAATACAGTGTATATTCCACATGTCTATAAGTTCAAAGTAAAAACTCATCAGGTCCCTCCCTTCATTGCTGTTTACTTTTCCCCTTTACATAGTTGCGTCGTTCTCTCCACCTTCCCAATGCACAGCTAGCGTAATTACAAAACTTTTAGTAGATACAAATATACCTAAAGGGTGGTCTTAGAAACTAACAAGGTTGTCATGAGCACTAAGAATAATCTATTCTTAATATTGTTTATATATTAAGGAATGATTTAACAGAGAAATGGGGTGTGATTTCCTACAAACAGCAGAAGATCAACAGCAGATGCACGGGACCACCACCAAAAAGCTCCTCTCCAAATCACAAACCACCCTGATTTGAAACTACATTGCTTTTTTTCACTGTCACTAAGTCAAACTCCTGGAACTCCTTAATAGCACTGTATATACCTACACCACAGGGCTTCAGAAGTTCAAGAAGGCAGCTCACCACCACTTACAAGGGCAATTAGGGATGTGCAACAAATGATGTTGTCAGTAACTCCACATCCCATGGAAGAATAAAACTAAATTCAATAATCCCAGCCCTGTTAAGAATCATGGCACATAGGAAGCTATTCAGCCCATCACAGCTATGCTGACACCCCCAAAAAAATGCCCGTCCCTTCTGTTTCCCCATAGCCCTGCGTATGCTTGAATATATCCAATTCCTATAGAAAAGACCATTTAATCTGTTTCCATTGCCCTTTCACGCAGTGCCTTCATTGAGCTGCCAAATGTATTATTGTGTTAAAGCTGCCATCCTGGTTACTGCAGGTTCTCATAACAGAAACATTACTATACACAAACAGCTGCACATTCACAAGTACTAGTCAGTATCAGATGTCCATCATTCTACTCCAACTTGAACAACCACAATGTATTCTTAGGCCTGACTAATGCCAAAACTTTTTTCAAACAGTTTACACATGTAATTTGCTGAATTAACTTAGTTGTTTTTTTCTCTAGTTTTTTCTTCCTGGACAAAAACCTGGCTATAAAAGAATCAGCAATACTATTTGGGGCCACGTGCAAATACTGACAAACTTAGTACAAATATATACATCTTGTACTTTGTTAAAGGAAATAAACAGGAAAATGCAATTTCATGCCTAGCCTCTATGAAATTGGCAGCTTAAGGCAAGTCTTCTTTTCCTCCTCCCCAAGCTCATCAAATCTTTGAACAATATGCTATCAAACTCAAGTCACCTGTTACTTCAGCAAGTGTAACAATTCTTCCCTTCTTTATCTTAGGAAGAATGATAGTGAATCCTATACCTCCCTACCCTACCTGATTCAGCACTGAACAAATAGGGGATTATTGTGTCTACCTGCTCAGCCATTTACTATTTTAGTTAGCTAATCCAATGAGACAGTTAAGGTAAGTTTGAAATCTCTTTTACATTCAAATATAAGACCATAAATTTTTAGTATACTATTCCAGGTTGTGGAAACATATGATAAAGTTCCAAATATTCCTTTAACATGTAATCACACAAAACTGGAGACTGCGCATGCAACCCAAGTGCATAGATGAAATTTTGTTTTACTCGATCACCACTCAAGTTCTTTTCCCACCCCTTCTATAAAAGGTAGATTCTAAGATGGGCAGCTGTAGGTCTTTAGCACTGCATCCAAGTGGCTATTTTCCATACAAAACCAGAAAGTATTGCCCAACTGGAGAACAGCTAACTAGTGACTAAAAACATCAATGCAGCCAAAGCTTATTCTTAAGTTAATAAATGGGAAAACATCCATATGTGGTAGACACTGATAGCAAGTAACGAACCAAACAGTTAACCTTATATCAGGAACTTTGTTGCAACCGTAGCTATTGTTTCAGCACAATCTACAGCCTAAGTAATCATGCTTCTCTTTAAGTAATTAGGGATTCTAGCAATTTTTGGATTCAAATAGCCAAACAAATTTGCATTTGTAAAGAACCTCATTATAATGCTTAATAAGTATTAGCAAATCAGGCAATCTCAGCTGACACGACTATAGCAAAACCCCACAAACAGCAAATGGGAAGAGTGACCAGGTGGCGGCTGATAAGGGTGCAACAGAGCTCTTCGTGGAGTGCAATGGATCTTTTACTTCAATCTAAAATCATAACAGGCTGACAAGATCAGGATTTAAAATATGCAATTCAAAATACAGCAACAACTTAAATTTAAACAACATCTTTGATGTCAGAAAAAAATACTTAAGGCACTGCACGGAACCATTAAAAATAAGCCCAGGGAGGCCAGTGAGTGTTTGATGAAAGGGGTGGAATTTAAATAGGGTCTTAGGGGGAAATAAGAGAAATACTTGGAGATAAAATTCTAAAGCTTAGGGCCTAAACAGCAAAAAGACAGTTACTAAGTCAGGTGTAAAGGATGTGCAAGAGGTCAGAGCTACAGTAAGAGTTCAGAGGTTTGTAGGGTTTTGAGAAGGTTAGAGGTGACCATTTTACACTCATGGGTTTGAGGGGAGGGGAGCCAATGTAGGTAGTAGCACATACTTTTATAAAGTCAGAGTTATACAGCACAGAAACAGGCCCTGTCTCTGTGCCAGCCCTCAACCACCTATCAATTCTAATCCCATTTTAAAGCACTTGCATGCTATGGCGTTTTAAGTGCTCACCTAAATGTTGAGAGGGTTCCAGCCTCTACAACACCCTCAAGGCAGTGTTCCAGATTCCAACCACCCTCTGGGTGAAAAAAATTTTCCTCAAATCCCCTCTAAAGCTCCTGCCCCTTACCTTAAATCTATGCCAAAAGCAAAATACTGCAGGTGCTGAAAATCTGGAACAAAAACAGAAAGTGTTGGAAAAACTCAGTAGGTTTAACAGCATCTGTTTCGAGTCCATATGACGGACTAGCTCTGAAGAGTTATAGAGACTCGAAACATTAACTGTTTCTCTCCACAAACGCTATTAGACCTGCTGAGGTTTTCCAGCATTCTGTTTGTCTTAAATCTATGCCCCCTGGTTATTGACACCTCCACCAAGGGAAAATAAGTTTCTTCCTATCAAGCCTATCTCTGCTCCTCATAATTTTGTATACCTCTATCAGGTCCCCCCTCAGCCTTCTCTGCTCTAAGGAAAACAACCCTAACCTATCTCTTCATAGCCTCATCAATGCAATACACTCTGTACTTGTCAAAGATTATAACAGCAGCACATACACATGCACACCAAGTCAGGGTTCATTCTATGTAGTTACTGCTTTTGAAAAGTTGTTTACTTTTGGCATAACCTACAATAAAGGCCTGCATTTATATAGTACTTTCCACAACCTCAGGACATCCCAAAGGACTTGGCAGAAAAGTGCTTGGCTGAGAAGTAGTCCCTTCCCTGCACTCTCAGAAAAAAAGTGTAGTCACTGTTGTAATGTAGGTAACAATGTAAGACTGAGAATATTCAAGGTAAGACAGCAGCATTTGGTTCAGGCAATTTCATAACAGTTGCATCCCATGATTGCTATACCAAATTTCAGCCATTATCTCCTTTAGGAGATTTTACATATTTGAAATCGCGTTTGGAAAGTTTTCAAACACCAAACATGCCAAGACTTTATTAGTACCTCAGTTTTTAAAAAAAAATATTGCTCTTACATCAAACTATAAGACAGACCCCTCCTCGAATAAGACGCAATGGCGTCTTTGCACAGGAGATACCAGTTTTCAGAGCTGCAATTTAAAAACTTAACTAATTTATGAGCACCCCGTTAACATCCCCTTCCGTGAAAAGTGCACCTTGAGATTAGAAGAGATAATCTTCTTAGGGCAGATACAACAGCTGTAGGACACTATAAATTAAGTTTGCGGTAATAGCGACTTGAGCACCACCGAGCCAGCGGTGGCTGCTTCTGCAGCGATTCCTTCCCTGGGGCCCGCGGGCCTCGCGCTGCCCGGGCCTCCCTCCCTCCCTCCTCCACACCCCAAAACCCCGGGCAGGTAACTGCCCCGCTCCTACTACTCAACACGCCCACACCTCCAGCTCTCAGCGACCACCACGGAATAAAGGACGAGGGGTGATCTTCCCTTACCTCACAGATCTGAATAACACTCGATGTCTCTGTAACTTCCTCGCCACCGCCGCCCTACTTCCCTGATAACCATCAAAACCTGGGGCAACCGCCGGAAATAAACCCCACCTCATCCATCACAAACTCTTCTCCAAAGGAGGGGGGGGCAATTTACAGAAACATGGCTCAAACACAATAATACTGACATAGAGACCGGTCCCAGCCTGAAGGGATACTAATACTATTATTAACTAATTTCATTGCACATCTATCTAAAATTTTAAGATTAACAGCGCCGTTTGTTTGTTGACATGTGTCACGCAGTCCCCCCCTCCCCTCTCTATTGAAAGTGGTAGAGCCAATGACCGGACCAGTTTGACATTCCTGGGGTGTCACGTGTGCGTGGAGGCGCGCGAGACATTCCCTTATTAGGCGGTGGAGCGGAGGGTTTCCTGTGCGTCAGCGGCGCTGGGAGGCTGCATGCCGCTTGGCTGGGCGGAATGTCTGTGAATAGTGCGCGGACTCATACAGCGTTACGGGGCTGCTGGAAACAGAACGATGATGGGTGGCGCAGTCATTTCATTGGGTGCCAAGGAGGAGCTGTACTGCCCAGTATAAGTATTCAGTCATGCAGATTCAGGGAGGATAGAGACCGCGGTCAGTTTTGAACAAGTCACCATCTCCCGAATTTCACTGTCTCAGAAACCTATTACATTTCTTTACTCCTTCAGTTCTGAAGAAAGGTCATTGACTTGAAGCATTAACTCTGTCTCGGTTTCCACAGATGCTGTCTGACCTGCTGAGTATTTCCAGAATTGCCTGTTTTTTTACTTCGGATTTCCAGTATCCGTAGTATTTTGCTCTTGTCCCAAACTTTATCTGCCTTCACTGCTGTTTGTCTTTAGAGGTGCCCTTAATTTAAACGATAAGGACATACTGCATTGCCTCAGCGCCATCAGACAAAAACAAGCTTTGTCCTGGGGAGAACTGCCCTGAACGGCTGTCTCTTGCTATACAGTTAATTTCTTTCTTCTCAGGGAGGAAACAATGGTTAGAGATAAGGTGTTAAGTCGATAGTAGCTGAGTGGGTTTTTTTGAGCATAGGCAATTACAGTAGTTTTGAAGTGTGGAGAGACTGCCTGAAAAAAAGGAGCCATCAATTAAGCCATAAGACCATAAGACATAGGAGCAGAAATTAGGCCATTCGGCCCATTGAGTCTGCTCCGCCATTCAATCATGGCTGATAAGTTTCTCAACCCCATTCTCCCGCCTTCTCCCCGTAACCTTTGATCCCATTACCAATCAAGAACCTATCTATCTCTGTCTTAAATACACTCAATGACCTGGCCTCCACAGCCTTCTGTGGCAATGAATTCGATAGATTCACCACTCTCTGGCTAAAAAAGTTTCTCCTCATCTCTGTTCTAAAAGGTCTTCCCTTTACTCTGAGGCTGTGCCCTCGGGTCCTAGTCTCTCCTACTAATGGAAACATCTTCCCCATGTCCACTCTATCCAGGCCTTTCAGTATTCTGAAAGTTTCAATCAGATTCCCCCCTCATCCTTCTAAACTCCATCGATTATAGACCCAGAGTCCTCAAACGTTCCTCATATGTTAAGCCTTTCATTCCTGGGATCGTTCTTGTGAACCTCCTCTGGACCCTCGCCAGGGCTAGAGCATCCTTCTTGAGATATGGGGCCCAAAATTGCTCACATTCTAAATGTGGTCTGACCAGAGCCTTATAAAGCCTCAGCAGCACATCCCTGCTTTTATATTCTAGTCCTCTCAAAATAAATGCCAGCATTGCATTTGCCTTACTAACTACTGACTCAACCTGCAAGTTAACATTAAGAGAATCCTAGGACTCCCAAGTCCCTTTGCACTCCAGATTTCTGAATTCTCTCCCCATTTAGAAAATAGTCTATGCCTCTATTCTTCCTACCAAAGTGCATGACCTCACACTTGCCCACGTTGTATTCCATGTGCCACTTCTTTGCCCATTCTCCTAACCTGTCCAAATCCTTCTGCAGCCTCCCCGCCTCCTCAATACTACCTGTCCCTCCAACTATCTTTATCATCTGCAAACTTAGCCAGGATGCCCTCAGTTCCTTCATCTAGATCATTAATGTATAAAGTGAAAAGTTGTGGTCCCAACACTGACCCCTCCTGACCCCACTAGTCCCCGGCTGGCATCCTGAGAAGGACCCCCTTATCCCCACTCTCTGTCTCCTGCCAGACAGCCAATCTTCTATCCATGCTAGTACCTTGCCTCTAACACCATGGGCTCTTATGTTACTGAGCAGCCTCCTGTGCAGCACCTTGTCAAAGGCCTTCTGGAAGTCCAAGTAGATAACATCCATTGGCTCTCCTTTGTCTAACCTACTCGTGCCAGTGAGCATTGTGTCAAGAAGTGGTAATTGTGGTTGTAAGAATTGGATGAGAGGTGGTATGTCATGGAAGATATAGAATTACAGCATAGAAGGAGGCCATTTGCCCCACCATGTCTGTGCTGGTTCTCCTGAGGAGCAATTCATGTACTGCCACACGCCCTGTCCTCTCCCCATATCCCTGCACATTCTTCCTTTTCAGATATTTAGAAAATGTAGAAAATTTTACAGTGCAGAAAGAGGCCACCCTGACCATTGTGTCTGTGTCAGCTGAAAAATGAGCCCTCCAGCCTAATCCTGTTTTCCAGCCCTTGGTCCATAGCCCTGCAGGGTATGGGAATTAGGATGCATTTCCAGACACCTTTTCAATGAATTGAGGGTTTCTCCCTCTATTACCCTTTCAGGCAGTGAGTTTCAGACCCCTACCTCTGGGTGAAAATATTTTTCTTCATTTCCCCCCTCTAATCCTTCTACCAATCACTTTCAATCTATGCTACCTAGTCACTGACCTCTCTGCTAAGGGAAGTAGGCTGTTCCCATCCACTATGTCCAGGCCCCTCAAAACCTAGGACACAATCAATCATCCCTCAGCCTCCTCTGTTCCAAAGAAAATAACCCCAGCCCATCCAATCTTGTCTCATAGCTGTATTTTTCTAATCTTGGCAACATCCTCATAAATCTCCTCTGTACCCTCACTAGTGCAATTATACCCTCTTTGTAATGAGGTGACCAGAACTGCATGCAGTATGGAAGTTGTGGCCTAACTAGTGTTTATATATGTCCAGCACAACTTCCCTGCTCTGATATTCGATCCTTGGCTAATAAAGTAAAGTATTCCATATGCCGCCTTAATCACATTATTGACCTGTCCTGCTACCTTCAGGCATCTGTGGACATGTGGTGCAAGGTCCCTCACATCCTCTACACCTCTTAGTATCCTCCCATTTATTATGTATTCTGTTGCCTTGTTTGACCTCCCCAAATGCATCACCTCACACTTCTCTGGGTCAAATTCCATTTGCCACTTTTTTGCCATTTTTCTGCCACCATTGACATCTTCCTACAGCTTCCCTCCTCGCTATCAATCATGAGGCCAATTTTTGTGATGCAAACTTCTTGATCATGCCCCCATACATTTAAGTCCAAATCATTAACTTATACCACAAAAAGGAGGGGACCTAGTACTGACCCCTGGGGAACCCCATTGGAAGCAACTTTCTAGTCACAAAAACACCTGTCAACCATAACCCTTTGTTTTCACCAGTGAGCCAGTTTTGTATCCAGCTTGCTCCATTTCCCTGGATCCTATGGGCTTTTTTTAAACAGTAGGCCATGTGGGGTCTTGTCAAAAGCCTTGCTAAAATCCATGTAGACCACACCAACTGCTTTACCCTCATCAATGTTCCTTGTCGCCTCCTCAAAAAACTTGATCAAGTTAGTCAGACACGGTCTTCCTTTAACAAATCCACGCTGATTGTTCTTGATTACTCGTGCCTTTCTAAGTGACAGATTATCCTGCCTCTCAGAATTGATTCCAATAGTTTGCCCACTATCAACATTAGACTGACTGGCCTGTAATTATTTGATCTATCCTCGCAGTATTTTTAAACTAAGGTACAATGTTAGCATACCTCTAATCTCCTCGCACCACACCTGCATCCAGTGAGGATTGGAAAATGATGATCAGAGCATCTATTTCCTCCCTGGCTTCTTTTAACAGCCCTGGTGATTTATTCACTTTCAAGGATGCTAATCCCCTTAATACTTCCTTTCTCCCTGTGATTATCACATCCAATGATTCTGCATCTTTTGTGAAGACAGATGCAAAGTATTCATTAAGAACCGTACCCACATCTTCTGCCTCTACACGTAGCTTACCTCTTTTGGTCTTTTATGGGGCCCTACTCTTTCCTTAGTTATCCTCTTACTCTTAATACATTGATAAAACATCTCTGGGTTCTCCTTGACTTTACTTGCCACCTTCTGTTTGCTTTCCTAATTTCCTTTTTGATTTCACCCCTGCACTTTCTATACTCCTTTCAGATTTCTGTATGTTGTGTTCTCAATTCTGACATAAGCTTTCCTTTTCTGCCTTACCTTACCCTGTATGGTCCTTGACATCCAGGGGGCTCTAGATTTGGCTGTCCCACCCTTTTTCTTTGCGGGAACATGCTTATTCTGAACCCCTTGAGTCTCTCCTTTGATTGCTTCCCACTGCTTTGACACTGACTACCTGCAAGTAGCTGTTACTAGTCCACTTTTGCTAAATTACTCTTCAGCTTAGTAAAATTGGCCTCACACAAATTTAGAACTTTAACTCCTGTTCTATTTTTGGCCTTCATAATTATGTTAAAACTAACTGAATTATGATCACTATCACCAAAATGCTCTCCCACTGCCAGTCTTTCTACTTGCTCAGCTTCATTCCCTAAAACTTAAGTCCAGAACTGTGCCCCCTCTTGTTGGACTTGCTACATATTGGCCAATAAAGTTCTGATTTTTTTTTTTTATTCGTTCATGGGATGTGGGATCGCTGGGGAGGCCAGCATTTATTGCCCATCCATTGTTCAGAGGATATTTAAGAGTCAACCTCATTGTACTTCAAGAATTTTGTTCCCACCATTCCTTTCACACTAAAACTATCCCAGTTAAAATTGGGGTAGTTAGAATCCCTTTTTATTACTGCCTTATTATTTTTGTACTTTTCAGAGATTTGTCTATGCATTGGCTCTTCCAATTCCCTCTGACTGGGGGTCTACAGTACACTCCCAGTAATTCAACTGCCTCTTTTTGTACCTTAAGTCAACCCATATGGCCTTATTTGATGATCCTCCTAACATATCATCCCCCCTCACAGTTGTAAGTGTTTCTTTGACCAAATTGCCACGCCACCTTCCTTTTTTATCTCCCTGCTCCATCATACCTGAAAACTCTGTAACCAGGAACATTGAGCTGCCTTTCCTGTCCCTCTTTAAGCCATGTTTCTGTAATAGCTATGATATACTGCCACATTTCTATCTGTGCGCTTAGCTTGTCTGTTTTATTTGTTATATTCCTTGCATTGAAGTATATACCCTTGAGCATTTTCTAACCTTTGTTTCCTCTGCCTTCCAGACTTATTCACTAAGTTTCCACCTTCCATTTCCAGTTCTGATTTTGTCCCATCTGAATTCACCCACAGGTTCCCATCCAAACTAGTTTAAACCCTGCCTAATAGCACCAGCAAAACTCCCTGCAATATGATTCTGTTAGATGTAGTGAGAAGATAGAAAAGACACATAGATAAGCGGCTGAAGTTAGACTATAACAGGGCAGTGGAAGATATTGAAGTGTAGGGGAAGGAGGTAGAGAAAGCTGAGGCAACAAAGTAGATCATCTTTATCTTTCATGTGAAAAATATCCATGAGCTTATCATTGATGAGGATCAGATAGTGGATGAAGGGAGTGGGAGAAGAGAAGTTTGGGATTATATTTACCCTCTGGGATAATCCTACATTAGTAGAAGGACTTGGCAGTAGTTGGGGAAACATTTTTTTACTTAAGGTTGTTAAGCTAAATTTGGTGGTGAATGAGAAGGCCAATCATGTGCCTGGTGAGCTCAAATCTGGAGCGATCAGACACTCATGAGGTGAAAATTAATCAGTACTTAGTTTTGCGAATGAAGGCAGCATTGTTGCTGCCGCAAGGAAACAAAAGTAATTGCCATATGGCTGAATGAATGAAGTTCAGTACAAATTTGTTAAGAACAAATTGTGTTTGACTAACTTGATTGAGTTCTTTAATGAATTTATGGAGAGGAGTAATGTGGTTGACGTGTATGTGGGCCTTTAAAAGGCATTTGATAAAATGCCACATAATAGACTTGTTACAAAACTGAAGTCAATGAGATTATAGGGACACTGACAACATGGAAACAAACCTGGCAGAAAACAGAGATTAGTGGTGAATGGTTGTTTTTATGACCAGAAAGAAGTATACAATGGTATCCCCCAGGATATTAGGACCTCAGCCCTTTTTGACATATGTTAATGATTTGGACTTGAGTATACAGAGCATAATTTCAATATTTGCAGACGATACTAAACATGGAGAAGTAGTAAACCTTGAGTGTTATCATTGTTGAATCCCCCAACATCATCACTCTGGAGGTCATCATTGATCAGAAACCCAACTAGACCGACCTTAAAAATACTATGGCTACAACAGTAGGCCAGGCTGGGAATTCTGAGACAAATATCTCACCTCCTGAATCCTTAAAACTTGCCCACCACCTGCGAGGCGCAAGTTAGGAATGTAAAGGAATGCTCTCCACTTGTCTGGACAAGCACAGCTCCAACACCATGCAAGGAGCTCAATACCATCCAGGACAGATTAGCACTCCATCCACCACCTTAACCATTCACCCCCTCCATTACAATTGCAGTGTGTACCATCTACAAGATGCACTGCAGCAGTTCACTTCGACAGCAGCTTTCAAACTCATGACTTCTACCACCTAGAAGGACAAAGGCAACTGGCACATGGGGGGACACCACCACCTGCAAGTCACACACTATCCTGATTTGGAAAGATATCACCATTCCCTCACTATCTCTGGGCCAAAATCCTGGAACTCCCTCCCTAACAGTTAACTATGGGTGTACCTACACCACATAAATTGCAGTGGTTCATTCAAGAAGTTGGCAAGAAGTTACCTTCTCAAGGGCAGTTAGGGATGGGAAATAATTGCTGGCCTTACCAGTGACACTCATGTCCCAGGAATGAATAAAAAGAATTAAGGTAAGAGATTTTTGGAGGACTTAAGATGGATGAAATGGGCAAATGTACTTTTAAAATGTTCTTTCACAGGATGTGAGCTTTGCTGGCTAGTCCAGCATTTATTGCCCATCCCTAATTGCCATTGAGAAGGTGGTGGTAAGCTGCCTTCTTGAACCTTTGCAGTCCATGTGCTGTTAGGGAAGGAATTCCGGGATTTTGACCCAGTGACAGTGAAGGAACGATGGTATATTTCCAGGTCTGGATGGTATGTGGTTTAGAGATGTACTTGCAGGTAGTGGTGTTCCCATGTGCCTGCTGCCCTTCTTCTTAATGTTAGAGGTCATGGGTTTGGAAGGTGCTATCGAGAGAGTGTTGGTGAGTTGCAGATGAAGTTTAGCAGAGAGAAATTTGAAGTAATGCTGACATTGGGTGAAGGAATCTGGGCTTGCAACAGAGGTAAACAGCACCAATGGAGGTTGAAGGTGGACTTTCATTTGGCTGGAAGGATGATGTGCTAAACGTCATCTGAAACGCGTGTATGAGTGCCTCCTGAGCCTCAAGTGCCTAGGCCACTATGCCTTCCATACATCTGTCATGTTTTTCAGGGTGCTACAGTGATCATCTGCTTCCTCATCATCCTCATTGTTGGATACTCTTTCGAGTTATCAACAGTCACAGATTGCAACTCTTTTGAGTATAATCACAGTTCTTGGTTTCCGGGAGTGGGACATGAATCCACAACCTTCTGATTCAAAGGCGAGGGTGCTATGGACTGAGCCACAGCTGATGACGCCCCATGCCTCACTACATCCTCATTGGCCTGTGTGTGTGATGACCTTTCAGTAAGGAAAATTTGTAATTTCTTTAAAATGTCTGAGGAATTTGTAATTGTTTCCAAGAATATTTAAAAAGGAGTTTTAAGAGTTTGCATCAATTGTGAAGGGATCAACTGTAATTTTTATGAATGCCAGGAAATATTGGTTCCTGTGACCTAGTGACCCTTGACCTCGAAGCAGTACCAACAGACAGGAAGTTAAAATTCAGAAAGCTGTGAGGCCAGATACAGAAAAGAAAGACAAAGAAGTTCCTGCAGTAATTAAGATAGGAGAGCTGGAGGGAGAAGGCAATCAGCACATATGCAGACAGAGACAGAAAGTGGAACACACTGAATTCTTGTGAGGAGAAGAAGCAAATCTCTCAGCAAGAGTTACTTATTTTGTTTGGCAGAAAAGGAGACAGGAACCCTTGCAAGCAATGTGCGAGCTGGCTAAAAATAAATAAAACCTGGAAAGCTGTAATAATAGCTAAGAGATGCTAAAGGGCTGGGTGTTTCCCAGAAGTGACCAAACTGGGAATGTGGTGTTACTGATTTATTGGTTGAAAAGGAACTCTGGAAAGCTGAAACATCAGGTCTGTTGTGTCCCGAGGGAGAGGGTGTTCATAGAAGTGTGCCTTGCTGATGATAATAGTAGTTGTGAAACTCAGGGGTGAAAACTGTTGTCGGATAGGACTCCTGTAATATTTTGCGTGAATAAAGAAAAGAAAGCATATTATGAAACTGCCTAACTATATAGCGCCACCTCACTGCTGTAATCGGGAGGTATAACTATCTATCTCTTCCTAATGGATTCCCCCAGCAAACAAACACACACACACAAACAAAGGACAGATAGCTTCTCTGCAGAGATGGGCGTTATAAAATAAAGGATAAAGTCCACAGGGCCTCGATGTTGTCAACCTGGAGTTCTCTAATGTGCTGGTCCTGGTGGATGCCTGGAAATTCTCACCAACTGGTTTAGCTTTGCAGGTTTAAATGCAGACTGGTTACAGTCAGGTGAGGGTTCTCTGGCTACAGGTTGATAGCCACACAATTTTAGGCAAGGTTAAGAGAGGGAACCTGTCAAGGTAGCCTTCTTTCCTCAGCTTTTTCTCCAACAAAACTGCCTTCCAAACAAGCAGGTTCACTACATAGGTTTTTTTCCTCTGCCATGTGATTGCCTTTTTGTCCCCCAGCTTTTCATTTAATTAAAGTGCTTTGCAGTTCAACACAAACAAACAACTTCTCAAGCACCATATAAGTCAGGTTGTTGTGATAAAGGGATGGCAATAATCATGGGTGATTTTAATCTCCTAATAAACTGGAAAAATCAGATTGGCACTAGTAGCCTGGATGAGGAGTTCATAGAATGCTTTTGAGAGAGTTTCTTAGAGCAGCATGTTCTGGAACCAACCAGAGAGCAAGTTATATTAGATTTGGTATTATGTAATGTGACAGGATTAATTAATGACCTCAGAGTAAAGGCACCCCCTAGATAGCAGCAACCACAGTATGATTGAATTTTACATCCAGTTTGAAAGGGAGAAGAATGGATCTAAGACTAGTGTCTTAAACTGAAATAAGGGCAACTATGTGGGGATGAAAGCTGAGCTAGCTGAAGTGAACTGGGAAACTAGGCTAGAGGATACGTTAATAGAGAAGCAGTGGCAGACATTTAAGGGGATATTTCAGAGTATCAGAATAAGTACATTCTATTATAAAGAAAAAATCTAAGGGGTGGACCCACCATCCGTGGTTAACTAAAGTTAAGGAAAGCATCAAACTTAAGGAAAAAGCATACAGTTCTGCAAAGATGAGTGGCAGGACAGATGATTGGTCAGAATAATAACATCAGAGAATGACTAAAAGGCTAACCAGGAGAAAGAAATTAGAGTGCGAGAGTAAGCTAGCTAAAAATGTAAAAATAGATAGCAAGAGTTTCTACAGTTATTTGAAAAGGAAAAGACTAAGTAAAGTGAGTGTTGGTCCTCTAGAGAGTGACAGTGGGGAGTTAATAGTAGATAATGAGTAAATGGCAGAAGAAATGAACAAATATTTTGTTTCTGTGTTCACTATAGAGAATACAAGAAACATTCCAGCAATAGCTGCAAATCAGGAGAGAGGAACTTGGCGAAATTGAAATCACTAGGAAATGGTACTGAGCAAATTGATGGAGTTGCAGGCTGGCAAGTCTCTGAGTCCCAATGAGTTATATCCTAGGGTCTTAAAAGAGGTGGCTAATGAGGTAGTCGATATGTTGGCGTTAATTTTCCAAAATTCGTTAGATTCTGGAAAGGTTCCATCAGACTAGAAAGCAGCAAATATAATCTGTCTATTCAAGAAGGGAGGGAGGCAGAAAACAGGAAACTGTAGGCCTGTTAGCTTGATGTCTGTCATGAGGAAGTTGTTAGAATCTATCATTAAAAAGGTTATAGCTCGGCACTTAGAGTTAAAGCCATTGGGAAGAGTCAGCATGGTTTTGTGAAAGGAAAATCATTTTTAACCAATTTATTGGAGTTTTTTGAAGGAGTAACATGCACGGTGGATAAAGGGGAGCCTGTAGATGTGCTGTACTTGGATTTCCAGAACGCATTTGATAAGGTGCCACATCAAAGGTTATTACGGAAAATAAAAGCGCATGGTGTAGGGGGTAACATATTAGCATGGATAGAAGATTGGCTGGCAGGCAGAAAGCAGAGAGAATGTATAAATGGGTCTTTTTCGGATTGGCAGGATGTTACGAGTGGAATCCCACAGGGGTTTGTGCTGGGGCCTCAATGTTTTACGATTTGCATCAATGACTTAGATGAAGGGAGTGAAGACATGGTAGCTAAATTTGCAGATGACACAAAGATAGGTAGTAAAGTTTGTCATGAAGAGGACATGAGTTGCAGATGGATAAAGATAGGTTGAGTGAGTGGGCAAAGATCTGGCAAATGGAGTTTAATGTGGGAAAATGTGAAGTTGTTCACTTTGGCAGGGAGAACAAAAAAGCAGAGTATTGCTTAAATGGAGAACGGCTGCATAATTCTGAGGTGCAGAGGGATACAGCATGTAATTAAGAAGGCTAATGAAATGCTATCCTTTATTATGAGAGAGATTGAACATAAAAGTAAGGATGTTATGCTTCAGTTATACACAGCATTTGTGAGACTGCACCTCGAATACTGTGTGCAGTTTTGGTCTCCTTATTTAAGGAAGGATGTAAATGTATTGGAGGCAGTTTAGAGGAGGTTGACTAAATTGATACCTGGAATGAGTGGGTTGTCTTATGAGGAAAGGTTGGACAGGCTGGGCTTGTTTCCACTGCAGTTTTAGAAGACTGAGGGATGATTTGATTGAAGTTTACGAGATCCTGAATGGCCTTGGCAAGGTGGGTGCTGAAAGGATGTTTCCTCTTGTGAGTGAGTCCAGAGCTAAGCGGCACTGTTTTAAAATTAGGGGCAGCCTTTTTAGGACAGAGATGAGGGGAAATATTTCCCTGAGGGTTGTGCAACTTTGAAACTCTGCCTCAGAAGGCGGTGGAGGTAGGGTCATTGAATATTTTTAAGGCAGAGGTAGATGGATTCTTGTTGGGAAAGGAAGTCAAAGGTTAGCAGGGGTAGATGGGAATGTGGTAATCGAAACACAAGAATATCAGCCATGATCTTATTGAATGGCGGAACAGGAGCCGAATGGTCTACTCCTGATCCTATTTCTTATGTTCTTATGATTTCTTGGAAGAGGCCTGTTGTTGACAGTTTCAAAGTGAACTAATGACCTTTTAAAAAAAATCCCAGGTTAGCATCCAGATGACCAGATCATGCCAGATCCTTCCGTCTTGTAAAAGAAAACTTCAGTCTTGAGAAATATAATTCTAACACAATCAAATCAGCCATGATCCTATTGAATGGTGCAGCAGGCTTGAGAGGCCGAGTGGCCTACTGCTCCTAATTCATATGTTCATATGCACTGCCGGTCTGAAGGGCCACACTGCCAGTTGCTCCCTCAACACTGTCAACTCCACACCCCCCCCCGCCCCCTCTCAGGACTCTCAATGGACCCACTTGCCAGAAGCTTGATGGCATGATGGAGACTCGACCCTAAATCTCTCCACATTAGCTCCCCTTCCTCAATGCAATTAGTTCTGGTCACACTGCACCAGCCTTCCTGTGAAGGCAAACTGCCTGACCCAAGGCTGCCAAATGCAGCAATGACTTCAGCCGCCACCCACTTTCAAAACTATTCAAAGAAACATGTACATTA
The DNA here is from genome assembly GCF_964194155.1 of Cetorhinus maximus. NCBI lineage: Eukaryota > Metazoa > Chordata > Chondrichthyes > Lamniformes > Cetorhinidae > Cetorhinus > Cetorhinus maximus. Next base: position 113,182,633 of record NC_135882.1, on the reverse strand, counting down.
TAAAAAAAATTTCACACTTACATTTCTCTTGCTCCTATTGATCTCACATTTAAAGTATTGTACTGATGTTACTTTTAGTTCTTATCTGTTGCCAAGCTAATGCTGCCTCCCTGTGGCAAATAGCATAGTGACTCATGGGCCTGCAACTACACAGGCCATTATCTCAACACCTATGCTGTGATCACTGCTGCTCCTCCAATGCTTATGCTGCCAAAATATGAGAGTTTAGCAAGAAGGCACCAAATTAGCATGGTGAAGCAGAGATGAAAATGTGCCTAAACCACTACAAACAATTCATGGGCACCTTTCCACCCCAAACTGTTTTAAAAATCTGGCCTGTTTTCAGGTTTCCCAGGGAAGAATTGTTGGGGAGTTGGTGATATGTTGATGAGAGGGAGCCGGGCCAGACCCCAAAGGTGGACTCCATTAGCACCAGGTTGGCAGCCAGTATGCCTCTTCTCAATGGGCATATTGGGCACCATTGTTTAAAAATTCATTCATGGGATGTGGGCTTCGCTGGCTGGGCCAGCATTTATTGACTATCCCCAATTATCCTTGAGAAGGTGGTGGTGAGCTGCCTTCTTGAACTGCTGCAGTCCATGTAGTGTACACCCACAGTGCAGTGCTGTTAGGAAGAGAGTTCCAGGAATTTGACCCAGTTACAGTGAAGGAACGACGATATATTTCCAAATCAGGATGATGAGTGACTTGGAGGGGAACTTCCAGGTGGTGGTGTTCCCATCTATCTGCTGTCCTTGTCCTTCTAGATGGTAGTGGTCGTAGGTTTGGAAGGTGCTGTCAAAGGAGCATTGGTGAATTCCTGCAGCACATCTTGTAGATGGTGTACACTGCTGCTACTGTGTGTCAGTGGTGGAGGGAGTGAATGTTTGTGGATGTGGTGCCAATCGAGCGGGCTGCTTGTCCTGGACGGTGTCAAGCTTCTTGAGTGTTGTGGGAGCTGCACTCATCCAGGCAAGTGTGGAGTATTCCATCACACTCCGGACATGTGGACAGGTTTTGGGGAGTCAGGAGGTGAGTTACCCGTCACACGATTCCTAACCTCTGACCTGCTCTTGTAGCCACAGTATTTATATGGCTAGTCCAGTTCAGTTTCTGGTCAATGGTAACCCCCAGGATGTTGATAGTGGGGGACTCAGTGATGGTAATGCCATTGAGCATCAAGGGGTGATGGTTGGATTCTCTCTTGTTGGAGATGGTCATTGCCTGACACTTGTGTGGTGCGAATGTTACTTGCCACTTGTCAGCCCAAGCCTGGATATTGTCTAGGTCTTGCGCATTTGGACATGGACTGCTTCAGTATCTGAGGAGTTGCGAATGGTGCTGAATATCGTGCAATCATCAGTGAACATCCCCACTTCTGACCTTATGGGAGGAAGGTCATTGATGAAGCAGCTGAAGATGGTTGGGCTGAGGACACTACCCTGAGGAACTCCTGTGGTGATGTCCTGGAACTGAGATGACTGACCTCCAACAACCACAATCATCTTCCTTTGTGATAGGTATGACTACAACCAGCGGAGAGTTTTCCTCCTGATTCCCATTGATTCCAGTTTTGTTATGGCTCCTTGATACCATACTCTGTCAAATGCTTCCTTGATGTCAGGGGCAGTTACTCTCACCTCACCTCGGGTGTTCAGCTCTTTTGTCCATGTTTGAACCATGGACTTCAATGCCAGACCATTGATGTGACAGGCTTTGGCTAAGGAAACTCACTTTGAGGAGTCCCCAGCCGTAACAGTACCTTTCCTGATGCCAGGGAACAATATCTGAGGTGGATGGAGGTTCCAGCCCAAAACAAGACCACACATTGAAGCAACTTCCTTTTCTGTGCTTCTACTGAAGCTATTGAAATCATTTGCCAGATGGATTATCAAAATGGCATGCATAAGAATCAAAAAGATATTAAATTGTATAATCAGTGTTACAAATCTAGATTTATGTTGAATCATTAAATATGTGAATTTGAAACAGGGGAGAGCTTTTTTACATATCTTCTCTGTTTTTAAAAGCATTGTAGGTTCAATATATCAGTATTAGTCAACTTTGGATATCTTAACTAAGTGGACAGATTTCATGTGTGTGCCCTGGCAGTGATTGTTAGTATTATTCCACCATATGGCTAGCCCACTGTCTTTCTGCCCAACCCCCCGAGCTGTCTCCCAGTAATACAGTGGGTGGGATAAGGCATCAACCACCCCTCCTGCCCTTAAGCCTATTGAGGCCCTTAACTGGCCAGTTAATGGCCTAATTCTACCTTCACCGGCAGAATACAGTAGGTGGTGGAAGGCAGAGGAATGTAGGAATGTGGCCAGACTGCCTGAGGGGAGCATGTGGGAAGGGAGGTGGATATGGCACCTCCTTAGAGTTGGGGGGGGGTGGGGGTGGGTGGCCTTTGCGCATTAGGGCAACCCACCCCCCCTTCCCCACCCATGCCACAACCAAGTTGTTATCTCTGTGCTTTTCCCCCATCCCCAGTCTCCAAATCTGAACCCCCCACTCCCCTTTGCCTCGGCCCCCGCAAGGGTCCCTGATCCAAAAAGCCCTGACTTACCTTACTGGCATCCATGATGCTTATTCCCAGGACCACCATGTAGTCCTAGCAACAGCCACTACTTGCTTCTGGCAATGGCAGTTGGATTGGTTGGCAGTTCGCAAGGGTGGGACTTCCTGTCCATGAAAGGTGGATGTCCCACAATCACCTCATTAAGGCCACCCCCAGCGTATTATCGTTGTGGGACAGCTCTTTTTAAAGTTGGTCAGCTTGTGATCGAATTTGCGATTGGGTGGCGGGGCATGAAATACGTCCCCTGTAAACTCCAGCCCCTTGCAAGTGACATACTCAGGGCTATTTGAGCTAGAGTGACCAGATTTTCAAAAGTTAAAACCGGGACACGTTGAAAAGCCTTCAGAAGGCGCAGCTCCATGATGATGCACATGTTGGACGGCCAATGGCAGGAGTCTGTGGGAGGGGCAGTTGAAGGTGTAAGGTCATGTGATGACATCCCCTGGAATATGAAAACAAAAAGCTAAAAGCTACTGCGGATGCTGGAAATCCAAAACAAAAACAGAATTACCTGGAAAAACTCAGCAGGTCTGGCAGCATTGGTGGAGAAGAAATCAGTTAACGTTTCGAGCCTTCACGGCCCTTCGGCAGAACTGAAGCATAGTTAGGAGAGGGGAGAAATATAAGCTGGTTTAAGGTGGGGGGGGCAGGGGGAGAGAGAAGTTGAGGGTGTGGTGATTGTGGAAATAAGCAAGCAGTGATAGGAGCAGATAATCAAAAGATGTCACAGACAAAAGGATCAAAGAGGTGTTGAAGGTGGTGATATTTGTCTAAGAAAAGTGCTAATTAAGAATGGAAGACAGGACACTCAAAGTACAGCTCTAGTGGGGGTAGGGTGGAAAGACTAACAAGGTTTTAGTTTTAGATTTAAAAATAATGGAAATAGGTGGGGAAAGAAGAATCTATATAAATTATTGAAAAAAAAAGGGGGTGGGGGGAGAAACGGGGTGGGGATGGGGGGAGGGGGAGTTTAAGATCTAAAGTTGTTGAATTCAATATTCAGCCCGGAAGGCTGTAAAGTGCCTAGTCGGAAGATGAGGTGCTGTTCCTCCAGTTTGCGTGCCCAGCCAGAGTTGGCAACCCTGTTAAGACATTGATTAAACATGCCCCTTGATTGTGGATCTCATTGGTTGCTTTGCTGTCTGTCATAGCACTGTGCTCCACTTGGGCCTTTGTGATTGGCACTTACCGTTGTCAATCACCCTTAAATCCACCTGCTTCCTCAGAGAGACAATGCGGCCTAAATAATCAAAGCACAGAAAAGCGAATTTACCTTAGAACAGACCAGACCTTCCTATTGAATTGGATGGCACTGGAAGTGCTAGGAGGATGTGAATTTCCCATAGGCCAAACTTGACTTGCTTTGATGAGCAGGTTCAACTGCACCCATTACTTCCAGCCAGCGATTGAGAGGTCACAAGGCCACACAGAACACTCCAGCAGACTCCGACTGACCAATTTGATCTGGCTATTCAATAGGCGGGTTGATTGCCATCGGGCATAGTTTTTGAGGGGAGAGAAAAGCAATTTGAGAAATTGGTTTTTTCTTGTGGGAGAAAATATGAGAGGTGGGGTGTAAATAAAGTTAATGCAGCTAAAGGCAGTGCCGGAAAACAGATGAAAGAACACAAAAGTTCCACGTTTAGAGCTGCCGCTTTGAGGACCATTTTGGGAAAAAAATTCACCCCCGACTCTGGATGCCAGTGAGAAGGATTTCTGTGCATGTGGGAGCATCCAGCTTAATGGTTGGAAGTGGGATGGAATTCCAACTGGCAGGGTCCAGCACAGCGCGAGAGGGTTTTTTTACGTTTGCCGACAGTAAATGGACTGCCAGGTAAGGGGGAGCAGAGAGGAAGTGAAGAGAAGAACTGCTGGGGCTCCGCGAAAGTAGGTGAAGTGCTGACAGAAATCTCTGATTTGGTTCACATAAGAGGGAAAAGCTGCAAACTGGGACATTTTGAGCTATTTTGAGCAAATTATTAGGACACTAGGATATTTACTGAGAGAAACAAGACTGTTCCAGCAAAATCAGGATGTCTGGTCACCACAATCTGAGCCTAGATAGCACCAGAAGCAGAAAGGGACAAAACATTGCTGTGTCAAATCCTAATAAAAATTGAAAATCATAAAATTTAGTCTTTATATCATAAGATTGCAAGTGGCCAATTAAAATTACAGGTTACTTTATAAAATCTCATGGTTCAGGTATACAAATAGTTGTTTGGTAGTAAAGAACTTGCGTATTGCTAAAAAAAAGAGCCTTTTTTGTTGATGCTTTTCGTCTTGCGCTCATCAGGCAAAGGAAACAACAATTTATACCACATGAGAAGAGAGTGCTGAATGGCTGGCAGGTGGACTCTGCCAAGCATTGTTTGAAATTTAAACCAGGCAGCTTGACTCTGATTGGTCAAGGTATTGCCCTGAAGAATGAGCCAGTGAATGGCTGTCACTTATTTTGTTCAGCTGAAACAGGTGCAATGCTTTCTGTCTGCAAAGAACAGGACATGTGTATTAATATAGGTGTAGCTTCAACCAGAACTGAGAGTATGTAAATTTCACCCTCTAACTGCGTATCTTGGCAAATTAACCATTAATGACTGAAAACAACTGACTCAGCTTGCTCTGGGTAAGCAAAGAACTAATTGCAGAGAAATAGCTGCAGTATGGATAACTGCATCTAAATTGCAACATGGAGGGCATTGTAAATGGTTGCAAATTCACCACTGTTATCATCTATAACACATGTGGGTTATTGTCAGTTAGCACTGTGATCATATTTACATACATGTATCAAATAGCTGACTGACTTATCAGTTAGCATAGCCTATCCTTTTAACATTTTTACTGAGCAGCATGGTACAACTCCCCAATGTAACTTCTCTGGTGTGTTTTCCAAAGTTCAGGGATTGGTAAGGACCATCTTATGCCCAACCTGAAATCCAGACCAAGGCCCAGGTTTTTGCCAAGATGCAGAACCTCTCTGTTGTGGTGAAAATAGTGGAAATGGTTGAAAACCCTAAGTCCAGCCCCCAAACACAGCATTTCCTATTTTCGCAGGGGCAGGATTGGAGTCGGGTCAGGGTTTGCGCATATGCATATGCAATTTATGGAGGCAGCTGGGCATTTAAATCATCAGCTGCCTCCACTAAAGTGTGTAAATGCTAAGAGTGTGAAACCCAACATGTACAGATTAGACCACGTAAGAGCTGATCTGAACTTGATGGATTCATTTGGATAGCCAGGGTACTCCTTTGGAGATGTAAGGTACCCCTTTGGACAGGGTCCCAGGACACCTTAGGGAGAGGTAAGGAACCATTTGGTGTATGTAAGGCACCCTTTGGGATTGTTAAAAGTAATGATTGTGCATAAAAGTGCATAAACTCATTGGAACTGTCATGCTGTCAGAACTGTTGTGTTGTCAAAGCTGTCAAAGAACTGTCAATGTCAAAGAACTGTCAAGATGACAAATAAATGTCAACACATTGGAACTGTCATGCTGTCAGAACTTTCAATGTTGTCAAAGAACTGTCAATGTTGTCAAAGAAATGTCAAGATGACAAATAAATGTCAAAACTCATTGGAACTGTCAACTCCTTGGAACTATCAAAGCTGTCAATGGATTTAATTCTGCTGGACTTTAAATTAAAAAAAAGTCTGAAGTTCAAAAAAAAATCAGTGCTGGCTATTTCAAGCTGTCTGTTGACATAAACCTGAGGGTTTTCATTATAGGATTTGTGCTGCAATGACTTTACAGATTTTACAAACTAACATGATCACATTGGGATGCCTGTTATGTCCGCAGTTTGTTTGAAGGCTCCAAGTGGTTATAGAATAGAAATGTTTATTTTCATAAGAGATTAGTTGAAGGAATTCCTATATATTGAATAATCTTTTTTATCAATTAGAGATTTTTGTTTAAAATAATTACATCATCAATGGATGCATAACTTTTTTTTTTGTCAGCATGGCTCCTGAGGTTTGCCTGTGGTGGATAATAGGTCAGTTGGCATGGAGGGTGTAAGCACAATGGGTGGTTGGTGGGGGCATGGGTTGCCATGAGCTAGCACTAAGCTGGCATAGGGGCTATGAAGGGTCATGGGGATGTGGGGGCATGGGGAGTGGGTAGAGGGACATGGTTTGGCATAGGAGTATGAGGGGCCATGGGGTGGTTGGCAGGAGACATGAGCTGGCATAGGTTGGCATGGATGGAGCATGGGGAGTTGTATCGGGGATGAGCGCTGGAGGGCTTTTAAAATAATTTTTACTTAAAATGCAGAGGCACAGAAAGTTGATAGGCAAGTGGAAGAGTAGTTTAACTTTCAGCTCCTAGTTTGATGACTGGCGAATACAGGTCATAGAGCCATAGAGTTTTACAGCACGGAAAGAGGCCCTTTGGCCCATCATGTCATGCCAGTCATCAAGCCCCTATTGACCCTAATCCCATTTTCCAGCACTTGGCCCATAGCCTTGCATGCTATGGCGTTTCAAATGTTCACCTTAGTACTTTCTAAATGTTGTGAGGGTTCCCACCTCTACCACCCTTTCAATCAGTGAGTTCCAGATACCCCCCACCCTCTGGGTGAAAACATTTTTCCTCAAATTCCCTCTAAACCTCCTGCCCCGTACCTTAAATCTATGCCTCCTGGTTATTGATCCCTCTGCTAAGGGGAAAAGTTTCTTCCTACATATTCTATCTATGCCCCATATAATTTTGTACACCTCAATCAGGCCTCCACCTCAGGCTTCTCTGCTCTAAGGAAAACAACCCCAGCCCATTTAGCCTCTCTTCATAGCTGAAACGCTCCAGTCCAGGCAACATCCTGGTAAATTTCCTTTGCACCCTCTCTGGTACAATCACATCCTTCCTATAATGTGGCGACCAGAACTGCACACAGTACTCCAGATGTGACCTAACTAACACGTTATACAGCTCCATCATGACCTCCCTGTTCTTATATCCAATGTCTCGACTAATAAAGGAAAGTATCCCATATGCTTTCTTAACCACCTTATTTAGCTGTCCTGCTGCCTTCAAGGATTTATGGACATGCACACCAAGGTCCCTCTGATCCTCTGTACTTCCTAGGGTCCTACCATTCATTGTGTGCTCCCTTGCCTTGTTAGTCCTCCCAAAGTGCATCACCTCACACTTATCATGATTAAATTCCATTTGCCACTCTTCTGCCCATCTGACCAGCCCGTCTATTCTAAGGCTTTCCTCCTCGCTATTTACCACACCACCAATTTTCATGTCATCTGCCAACTTAGCGACCATACCTCCTGCATTCATGCCTAGATCATTAATGTACACTACAAACAGCAAGGGACCCAGCACGGAACCCTGCACTATGCCACTGGACCCAGGCTTCCAGTCACAGAAGCTACTTTCAACCATCACCCTCTGCCTCCTGCCACTAAGCCAATTTTGGGTCCAATTTGCTAAGTTGCCCTGGATCCCATGGGCTCTTGCCTTCTCAACCAGTCTCCCATCCGACACCTTGTCAAAAGCCTTACTGAAGCCCATGTAGACTACATCAACTGCACTACCCTCATCTACACCTAGTCACCTCCTCGAAAAATTCAATCAAATTTGTTCAACGTGATCTCCCCTGACAAAGCCATGCTGACTATCCTTATTAATCCTTGCCTCTCCAAGTGGAGATTAATTCTGTCCCTCAGAATTTTTTTCCAAAAGTTTCCCTACCACTGATGTTAGACTCACTGGCCTATAGTTCCCTTGTTTATCCTTACAACCCTTCTTGAATAATGGTACCCACATTAGCTGTTCCTCAGTCCTCTGGCACCTCCCCTGTGGCCGGAGAGGATTTGAAGATTAATGTCAGAGCCCCTGCAATCTCCTCCCTTGTCTTCCACAGTATCCTGGGATATATCTCATCTGAACCTGGGGATTTATCCACTTTCAAAACCCGCAGAAATCGCTAATACCTCCTCCCTCTCAAAGCTAATTTATTCAAGTATATCACAGTCCCCCTCCCTGGTTTCTATACTTACATCATCCTTCTCTATAGTGAATACAGATGCAAAGTACTCATTTAAAACCCCCACCTACATCTTCCAGCTCCTCACACAGATTGCCTGTTTGGCCCCTAATGGGCTCTAATCTTTCTCTGGTTATCCTCTTGCCCCTAATATACTTATAAAACGCCTTTGGATTTTCCTATATTTTACCCGCCAATGTTTGTTCATGCCCCCTCTTCAGTCTCCTAATTTCTTTTTTAAGTAACCCCCTGCACTTTCTGTACTCCTCTAGGGCTTCCGCTGTTTTGAGCCCTTGGTATCTACCATAAGCTTCCCTTTTTTCCCTTATCCAATCCTGTACATTCCCCGGCATCCAGGGTTCTCTGGACTTGTCGGTCCCAGCCTTCACTTTTACGGGAACATGTTGGCCCTGCTCTCTCACTATTTTCTTTTTGAATGACTGCCACTGCTCTGATGTAAATATTCCTACAAGCAGCTGCTCCCAGTACTTTTTGGCCAGAGCCTGTCTTATCATATTAAAATCGGCCTTCCCCCAATTCAGAACCTTTGGGAAGAATTTTTCAGTCAGCCTGCGGGGGTGGGCTCGACACGCCAACGCGTAAAATGACTCACGATGACATGGGGTGTGCGTCCCAACGTCACCGCGCGCCATCGCAATATTTCGGAAGGTAAGCATGCTATGAGTTCCAAGGCGCGACTGCCATTAATTAAAGGGCCAGATAAGGCCTTTGAGGCAGCAATTGAATACGATTTTTCACAGCCCATGCGATTTTCAGTGCGTCGCACTGGCGCAACGGGCAAGCGGGTAGGCCACATTTTTAAGAACCTCACCCACGGGCGGGATAAGAGGGGTGTATGGTCTCGCTAATGCGAGTTGTTAGAACTTAATTACTACTACTTGCTTGTGTGAACAGGACAACTTCATTTTGCTTCAGAGCTGCTTTGACAGAAATAACAGGCTTCAGTTCAGGACTCTGGAGAAATCATAACACTTGGGACCTTCCAGGTATCAGTCAGCCTTCCCTTACCCTGGGAATGGGGATTGAGGTCTCCGCTGGAGGCACCTCCTCTGAGGAGGAAGAGAGGGCCAGAAGGCGGTGGAGGCCAGGAGTCCATATTCAGCCTCCAGGGGAGCCACCTGTGGGAAGACAGGCACAGGCACAAGGGGCACAGGGCAGAAGGAGTTGCAAAAGATGCCACTATCCTGCCAGGGTTTACAGGTAGCGATGCAGCTACCTCAATATGCCTGAGGTGCAGTGCTGAAGGAGGCCCCATCTCTCAAGACAGACCGTGAACTCCACCTGTCAGATGATCAGCCTTGAGACCAACACCAACTGTCTGGGTGGACACCCCATGCCAGTGGCGCTGAAGGTCACGGTTGCCCTCAATTTCTATGCCTCTGGCTCTTTCCAGGGGTCGGTGGGTGATCTTTGTGGAGTCTCCCAATCAGCTGTCTACAGTTGTGTCAAGCTGGTGACGTACACTCTGTTCAGGCGTGCATTGACTTTCATTCACTACTGCTCGGATGAGACCAGCCAGGCAGAACGAGCCAGAGGCTTTGCCGCAATTACTGGGTTCCCCCACATTCAGGGTGCAATCGATCGCACACACGTGGCCATCAAGGTGCCAACGGGTGAGCCAGGAGCCTTCATCAACAGGAAGGGCTTCCACTCCATGAACGTGCAGATAGTGTGTGACCATAGGGTGCAGATTCTGCAAGTCTGTGCAAGGTACCCAGGCAGCTCCCATAACACATACATCCTGAGACACTCCCAGGTGCTGAGGGTCTTCAGTGCTCCAGCCTGGCTGGATGGACGGCTGCTGGGTGACAAGGGCTATCCCCTCAAAAGGTAGCTCATAACGCCTCTCTGCCATCCAAGAACAGAGGCTGAGCAGAGGTACAATAGAAGCCATGCCTCCACAAGGGCGGTGCTAGAGAGAACCATCGGTCTTCTCAAGATGCGCTTCTGATGCCTGGACCGTTCAGGGGGCGCACTCCAATACTCCCTAGATCGTGTGTCACTGATAGTGGTTGCATGCTGTGCTCTCCACAATCTGGTGCTGGAAAGGGGGGAATAATTGAAGGAAGAAGATGTAGACGCAGCTGCTCTGGCAGTAGACGATGAGTCCAGTAGTGAGTCTGAGGACGAGCACGGTGAGGAGAACACTGAGGGCATAGATGCCAATCTGGGCAACCTCTTGGGAGGCAGGGACACCCGGGAGGCTTTGATCCAATGCTCCTTCAGCTAGCCTACCAAAGATGCACTACCAACACATGCCAGGGCTGCAAGCTCCATACTCGATACCTGAAAGCAACATTTGCTTTGTCAGCAACATGAACTATGTGCCATTTCAATAAAGCTCAATGACAAACAAGTCACCCATAACATCATGGGTTCCCCTTCACCTGCAGAACTCAAAAATCACCCAAAGGCTTGTTGAGAACCAACACATTTAATGATTAGCAACTTGGCATATAGAAATCAAAGTTCATTAAAAGGTGTTGCACATCATGCCAACTTAAAAGTGGGGCAAAAAAAACCCACTAGTGATAAGCCCATGTTGTGCCTAATGTGCTTTACGTTTACGCTTGCGGGTGCTACATCTAGGTGCTCCCCCATCACCGGCATTGGAGGCAAACCGCTCACTCTGCTGTTCTGTTGGCCTTGATGACCTTGGTGAACATCCTCTGGCCCGTGGAGTCAGTGCTGGCCCCGCCTGGGAGGGAGCTGCCAGTGGCACAGCTGGTATCTCCCCAGTCGCCGCAGCCTCATCAGATGCCACAGTCACTGGCAGAGCTGCTGCTGTCATCCGGAGCACCCTGAGAGGAGACCGCAGAGATGATGGGCAGCTCGTGCGCCAATGTGAGGTCGCTTTGGATCTCTCTGCTCACCATTGATGGACGGGCACCTAGCTGGGATACTGGGTGCCCAATCCATCGCCCACACTGACACTGACCACCTGAGGTCATTGCCACTGTGAGGGCTTACAGGTCCGAGCGCATCCCCAGGAAGCTATGATTGTTCTCCTGGAGGAGCCTCTCCATGAGAGTTGCCACTCTTTCCATGGAGGAGGCAGTGCACTTGGCCATGAGGGTCATTGCATTGCTCATGCTCTGCATGGACTCCTCCATCATGGAGACCATGGCACTCATTCCCTCATGTATCTCTGCCAGATCCTCCTGCACACCCTGCTGGACCTCCAGCACCTGCTGCCTCAGGGACGACTCCAGAGGCTCATCAACAGCCACTGACTGAGCATGTTCCTGGTCCCCAGCATTCCTCCAACTGCTGGCGTCTGGCACTCTCTGTCTCTGCCTGCACCTCAAGCTAGTGTGAAGTGTCCTCACCGCTGTGCACTGAGATACTAGCCAACGATCTTATTCCCACCAAGCTGCTGGTATCTGCGCTGGTGCCTGCCTGGCGGAGATGGTGTGACTCTGGTGTGTTAATGTCTCCTGTGCCCTCGGGTCAGCTCAGTTTCCTAAGCCCAGGCGTGCTCTGGTGAGGTGGAAAGGAAGAACAAGGACATTTGATTAGTTGAAGTCGTTACACTGTTAATGTGCATGCCTGGCACCTGGATCAGGATGCGCTCCTCCTTCCATTATCAATGGGGATCCCATGTTGGAGGCTGAAATCAATATACAGTCACCAGTGGAATGTTTGCACTGACAGACATTGTGACCTCAGTGCACGGCCCTCTTACCTCCCAGTGGCTCCCCAACCTCGCCGCGGCCGGTTGACCCGGGCGCATGGTGCCTCTCCAGCTCCAGTGCCTCCTGCTCATATCTGGTGAGGATTAGAAGGTGGAACTGTCCTCCGCCAGTCCACAGCCACTCAGAATTATTGTGTGCTGCTTTCTCCTGAAAGGAGAAAGGAGCATTGATTAGTCCACTCTGTATCTGCATTGCCATTGCAGCCTTGCCACCTTCACCTGAGGAAAACCTTGCCAAGCTCATCTGATTCGTGACCCTGGAACTGCAATAAACTCACCCCAAGCAGCCAGGGCTGATCCCCTTGCCCAGATGCTGCCTCCATCACATTTGCCACTCACACTCTAAGAACTTCCAAACCCATGACCACTACCACCTAGAAGACAGCAGATAGATGAGTACACGGTCACCTGGAAGTTCCCCTCCAAGTCACTCAGCACCCTGATTTGGAGAAGTTTTGCCGCTCCTTCACTGTCGCTGGGTCCAAATCCTGGAACTCACCCCCTAACAGCACTCTGGGTATACCTGCACCACATGCAGCAGTGCCAGAAGGCAGCTCACCACCACCTTCTCACAAGCAACTAGAGATGGGCAATAAATGCTGGATCAGTCAGCGAAGCCCATATCCCGTGAATGAATGAATACAAAAACAAAATTCTGAGGGCGGGGGCATGTTTTGTTAGGTGGAGTCCTCCTCCTCCTGTCCTTTGGCACCAGGGTCTCGCGACATGCTGCCACCTCCTTGAGGAGGGCAGCAGGGCACTCATCGGAGAACCTTGAGGCTGACTGCCCCGCCAACCTGCCCTCCTGCCTGGCTTGCTCTCCGAAGATGTTTTCCATCATGCTCCTTACTGAAATAAGTGGCAGCCTTAGAACGGCTGCCTGCGCCATTTTTGAATAGGCCGCCGAGTCGCCATTGGACCTGGGGGACATTGGTCTCTAACCGCCACCCAGCCCTTCCCGCTGATCTCGGGAGGTGTGATTTACGCCTGGGTGGGCCTTAATTGGCCCGACCGTGTAAAATGGCAGCCTGGAGCTGATCGTGATCGGCTTCGCGCCCACCCCCGCCCGGTCCCGGTGAGTATGCCCACCATATGAAATATTCGGCCCATTATTTTTGGCCCATCTTTGTCCTTTTCTGTAACTACCTTAAATCTTACTGCGTTATTGGCACTATCACCAAAATGCTCCCACACTGATACTTCAACCACTTACCTGGCTTTGTACCCTAAAACTAGGTCCAGCCCTCTTGTAGGACTTTCTACATGCTGGCTTAAAAAGCTCTCCTGAATACATTTTAAGAATTCTGCCCCCTCTAAGCCTTTCACGCTTTGTCTATCTCAATTAATACTAGGGAAGTTGAAACCCCCTACTATTGTTAACCTATTATTTTTACAATTCTCTGAGATTAGCCTACATATCTGCCCTTCTATCTCTCCCTGACTATTCGGGGATCTATAGTACGCTCCCAGCAATGTGATTGCCCCCTTTTTGTTTTTAAGTTCTACCCATATGGCCTCATTTGAGGAACCTTCTAAGATATCATCCCTTCTTATATCAGTAATTGACTCCTTGATCAATATTGTGACACCACCTCCTCTCTTCCCCCTCCCTCTCACCCAACCCCTCCACCCCCATCGCCTGGAGATTCTATACCCCTGAATATTGAGCTGCCGGTCCTGCCCCTCCCTCAACCTTGTCTCCGTGATAGCAGTGATCTACAGCCATTAATCAACACCCTCAACTCATCTGCCTTACTTGCAAGACCCCTTGCATTAAAATAAATGTCATCAGCCTTGCCACCCTCCCTCATGCCTTAACTTGACCAAATATGCCTTCCAGACTGACCTGATTTTTCTTCTGTACTTGTCTGCGCAGCACTCCTTCCTATACCTCCACTCTGTATCCCATCCCCCTGCCAAATTAGTTTAAACCACCTAATAAGGATGTTGGTCCTGTTCCGGTTCAGGTGCAACCCATCGGATTTGTACATGTCCCACCTTCCCCAGAAACGGACCCAGTAATTCAGGAATCTAAAGTCCTCCCTCCTGCACCAACTCTTCAGCCATGCATTCATCTGCTCTATCCACCTATTCCTATACTTACTAGCATGTGCCGCTGGAAGAGATTACAACCTTTGAGGTTCCTCTTTTCAATCTGCTACCTAGCCCCCTAAATTCTTGTTGCAGGACCTCATCCCTGTTACTGCATGAGGTGGGTGTCAGAAGATCTTGCTCTGTTTACCATTGCAGGGCACCTTCCTCAGAAGAAGGTCTTGCAGGTGTTGGTGTCTGATTTTTTAATCATTCTGCTTTAACCAACTTTTATTGAATTCGACAAAGTACTGGAGCATAGAGGCAGACCTTCCATTGAGCCAGCCTCTGCACTCGTTCTGGGGGCAGTGGGCCCAACTACAAATGCAACCCACCGCCTGGAACAATAATTGGAACTGCGGGCCGCCATTTTTAAAGGATGAGTTTGTGGAGCTGGGACTTCTCCTGTTTCTGCACTCCCTGACTAATGTAAGTAAATGACCATATTTGTATTGCAATGATTTAATGAATGAAGGCCTTGGATGATATAAGTGTTGTAAGGCTTTCAAGCTGCAGCTTGAATGTGTGTGCACTACTAAAGTATGTGCATGCCTGACCTACAATGCAAAAACTGTAAGGTATTGTGAGGTCTAGGCAAGGGCAACAGTAAATGTGGAACAGACTGACAGGACACATTTTGTGGCATGCAATCTTGGGCCAACTATCTGGTAAATGGAACTTTTAAGTAAACTTATCTTCCCTGGTGCCTTAAAGTGTGATTCCTCTCCTGTATTTGTTCCCATGTTATGTAGATGTAGTTTGCAGTTTGGGTTCCGATACCAACTCCTGCAAAGCCCTCTTCTGAGGAAGGTGCCCTGCAGTGGCAAACAGCAAGATAATCTG
The DNA here is from genome assembly GCF_964194155.1 of Cetorhinus maximus. Lineage (NCBI taxonomy): Eukaryota > Metazoa > Chordata > Chondrichthyes > Lamniformes > Cetorhinidae > Cetorhinus > Cetorhinus maximus. The sequence continues at coordinate 113,167,401 of NC_135882.1, read as the reverse complement.
ACACTCGCCTCATGCAGTAGCACCTGTACTCACCAGCCATTAAACAGGGAGTCGAATGTCATACTACTCCACTTGCCTATCAACTTTGTTTTGTGTCTCTACATTGGTTTTGTCTTCTCTTAATTTTGGACTGCCATTTTTCTCCTGCATACATCCCAACGGAAAGGCTGACAAACATTTGAAGGCTATTTTCAGCTTTTCTAGAAGTGGGAAGAATTTCCCCACCTGAGACCACTGACAGGTAAATTAAAGGTCAGTGGAGTATATTTCTGGTATTTATATATATGTATATACCAGCATTATCTCACATTTCTTAGCATTAAATTCTGTTGCCATCTCCCCTATCTGGACATCCTTATGTCCTCTGCAGACTTGGACAATACTTGTGGTAACTTTGTCAAGGTTATTAGTGATGTTTCTGAACAGTAGGGGTCCCTGCTGCTTAGAAGATTGCTATTTTGGGAAATAAAGCATTGTGAATTGATACTACGGTATTTGTGTTTAGTGTGCATGACTTACTTTATAACTGAGAAAATGCATTAATCAAACTGTCAATACCTTTGCTAATGGACATGGTAGCCTGTCCATCAGCATTGTTCTCTTGACCTTTCCTTGTTCTTTCTGATTTAATATTTGGCAACTTCTGAGTCCAAAGCCCCAGCACTGCAAAAGTAATGCTCTGCATCAAGTAATCCAACTGGGGTGTGTCAGCATGAATTTTGCAATGGGAGCCTCTTCCCCAATTTGAATGGTCCACAGGTACAGGAAAATCTTGCTGTCGGAGAGCCTGACCTGTAGTACCATACTTGTGTTGGGAATGTAAAATCCAAAAGCAGTAGCTCATAAAAGGCTAAAGCTTACCATAAAAAGAGAATACATAAAGGTGACGCGCAAGTGGACTAATTGTTTATAGTAGCATAGTGGAGATTTGTGCCAAGGTTACTTCCTTTGATGTTGTAGAGTTGGAGGTGCTGAAATAGGTAGTGTTTCAAAGGCCAGGGAGATGTATTGAGTGGAATGCTCAAGGTTTAGTGTTGGCATCCCAAGGATCACAGAATCACACAGAATCACAGTGCAGAAGAGGCCCTTCGGCCCATCGAGTCTGCACTGACATGTGAGAAACACCTGACCTACCTACCTAATCCCATTTACCAACACTTGACCCATAGCCTTGAATGTTATGACATGTCAAGTGCTCATTCAGGTACTTTTTAAAGGATGTGAGGCAACCCGCCTCCACCACCCTCCCAGGCAGTGCATTCTAGACCGTCACCACCCTCTGGGTAAAAAAGGTTTTTCCTCCCATCCCCCCTAAACCTCCTGCCCCTCACCTTGAACTTATGCCCCCTTGTGACTGATCCTTCAACTAAGGAGATTTATGCATGGAAGTAGAGGGCATAGCTGAGTTACTAAATGAGTGCTTTGCACGTGTGTTTACCAAATAGAAGATGCTGCTCAGTTATAGTGAAAGAGGAGGTAGTCAAGACACTGGATGGGCTAAAAATTGATAAAGAAGCTTATAAAAAAGGTTAGCTGTATTTAAAGTTGATAAGTCAGCAGGAGAGGATAAGATGCATCTGAGGATACTGAGGGAAGTAAGTCTGTAAATTGCAGAGGCATTGGCCACATTCTTCCAATCCACTTTAGATACAGGGGCAGTACCAGGGGACTGGAGAATTGCAAATGTTACACTCTTGATCAAAAAAGGGTGTAAGGGTAAGCCTAGCAAATACAGGCCAGGTGGTGGGAAAGTTTTTAAGAAACAATAATTCAAGACAAAATTAACAGTTATTTGGACAAATGTGGATTAATCAAGGAATGTCAGCATGGATTCGTTAAGGGCAAATCATGTTTAACTAATTTGATATAGTTTTTTAGTGAGATAAAAGAGTGGGTTGATGAATATAATGTGTCTGACATGGTGTGCATGGACTTCCAAAAGGCATTTGATAAAGTGCCACATAACAGGCTTTTGAGTAAAGTTAAAGCCCATGGAATAAGAAGGACAGTGACAACATGGATATGAAGTTGGCTGAGTGACAGGAAACAGCAATGGTGAGCGGCCATTTCACAGACTGGAGGAAGGTATCCCAGGGGATGTTGTTTGGACTCTTGCTCTTCCTGATATATATTAATGACCTAGACTTGGGCGTAAAATTTGTGGATGATGCAAAACTTGGGGGAGATTTTTCTCCCTTTTGGGCGGGCTGGGCAGAAGCGGGCACGGATGGGCGCGCAGCTGATCGCCGCCTGTGATTGGCTGCGCACCGCCATTTTTTGTGGGCGGGCCAATTAAGGTACCGAGCACTCCCTATGCGGGTGGGGGGAGGAGGGAGAGTCGGGGCCTGTGTTCTTTCACGCATGCGTGCGAAAGAGCATAGAAAGCTCCCTGAGGCATGCAGCTGCTTCAGGGAGATTATTTTCTTTATGAAAACTTAAAAAAAAATAGAAAAAAATTATTCAGACATGTCCCCTCATGTGACAGTATCACATGAGCTGGGATCTGTCAATGAATTTTAATAAAATTTTTAATTTAATTAATAAGCACTTCATGAAACCTCATCCCACCCGTGGATGAGGTTTCATGATAAATGCGAAGGTCGCCTGGCCTCTTTGCCTGCCCGCCGACCTTAAGGTTGGACGGGCAGCCCTGAGAAGCAGTTTAATTAGTTAATTAATGGCCTTAATAGGCTTTTGACAGTTTGTCAGGCACGTAGCCTACTCCACTGTGTGCCTGCTGAACTGATGATCTGAATGACGCACGGTGACGTCGGGATGCACACCTGATGTCATTGCGTGTCATTTTACACGTCGGCGAGTGGGGCCTGCTCCCGCACGCCGACCAGAAGATTCAGGCCTTGAAAGTATTATGAACTGTGAGGAGGATAGTGATGGACTTCAGGAGAACATACATGGTCAGGCTGGTGGACTGGTGGCCATGTGGCAAATGAAATGTACTGCAGAGAAGTATGAAGTGATTCAGCTTGTAGGGAGAATGAGGAGAGGCAATATAAAATAAAGGATACAATAATAAAGGGGAGTGAAGGAGCAGAGGAACATGGGGTTATATGGGCACAAATCATTGAATGTGGCGGGGCTGGTTGAGAGCGCAGTTAATACAGTATACAAAATCTTGGGTTTATAAATTGGAGCAGAGTAGACAAGCAAGGAAAGTATATTTGGCTTCAAGTGGAATATTGTGTCCAGTATTTTAAAAAAAACACAGCAATTGGGTAATAAAATGATGTGGTCAATCTGCTCGCATTCTCTTAAAGGTGTATCACACCTCAGATTACCACAAGGTCTGTGTGTCATTGTGCTACTTGGACTGTCAGGAGAGTTTCCATTTTCCAGAACCCCTCTTTCTCTTGTCTTTTCGCTCAGTAAGCTTCATCTGTTTATCATGGGTGCTGTTAATGGCAGCTTCATTTAGATGGGGGAAGAGGAGCAGCAGCAGCTGTAACTATTAAAGATAATAGGCGAGGGAGATGGGCATAAGAGGCAATATCCAGATCACAGTGGGTACAGGCCTAGAGTCACTTTTCTTGGGTTTATCTGAAGAGCAGTGCATCAGAAGGCTGCACTTCCCCCGGCAGGCTATTGCAAACCTCTTCAGGCTCCTGATGAACTGCATCAGAGCAGGGGTTCAAGTCATGCATTTCCAGTGACTGTCAGAAGCATCAGAATCCTGGTTCTTTCCAGTCCGCTATAGGAGACATCAACTGCATCTCTCAGTCTGTAGTTCACAGCTGCATGAAGCAGGTCACTAACGCACTGTTTGTCAAGCTGAACAAGCACATCTCCTTCCTCACTGATCTCACCATGCGATGGCTCAGGGATTTGTAACAGTGTCCAGCTTCCCTTGTGTCCAGGGCATGATTGACTGCACACCTGTTTACATCAGCAAGCCACTCAGTTGTATCAAACCTCTAAAAAGTCAACAAAAAGGAAAGGAACCGGACAGACCACCCAGAATCAACCTACGCACTGGAAACAATGACAAACTCAACCTGTCGACCCTGCAAAGCCCTCCTTACTAACATCTGGGGGCTAGTGCTAAAATTGGGAGCGATGTCTAACAGGATAGTCAAGCAACAGCCTGACATAGTCATATTCATGGAATCATACCTTACAGACAGTGTCCCAGACACCACCATCACCATCCCTGGATGTGTCCTGTCCCACCAGCAGGGCAGACCCAGCAGAGGTGGCGGCACAGTGGTATACAGTCAGGACAGAGTTGCTCTGGGAGTCCTCAAGATCGACTCCGGACCCCATGAAGTCTCATGGCATCAGGTCAAACATGGGCAAGGAAACCTCCTGCTGATTAAAAATACCACCCCCACCTGCCTCGGCTGATGAATCAGTGCTCCTCCATGTTGAACATCGCTTGGAGGAAGCACAGAGGGTGGCAAGGGCACAGAATGTACTTTGGGTTAGGGATTTCAATGGCCATCACCAAGAGTGGATCGGTAGCACCACTACTGACCAAGCTGGCTGAGTCCTAAAGGACATGGCTGCTAGATTCTGTCTGCGGCAGATGGCGAGGGAAAAACAGACATGACCTAATCCTGCTGCAGATGCATCTGCCTGTGACAGTATCAGTAGGAGTGACCACCGCACAGCCCTTAAGGAGACGAAGTACCACCTTCACATTGAGGATACCCTGCATTTTGTTCTGTGGAACTATCACCATGCTAAATGGGATAGATTTCAAACAGATCTAGCAACTCAAGACTGGGCATCCATGAGCCACTGTGGGCCATCAGCAGCAGCAGAATTGTACTCAACCACAATCTTTAACTTCATGTCCAAACATATCATCCACTCTACCATTATCACCAAGCCAGGAGATCAACCCTGGTTCAATGAAAAGTACAGGAGGGCATGACAGGAGCAGCATCAGGCATACCTAAAAATGAGGTGTCAACCTGGTGAAGCTACAACACAGGACTACTTGCATGCCAATCAGCATAAGCAGCAAGTGATAGACAGAGCCAAGCGATTCCACAATCAGTGGATCAGATCTAAGCTCTGCAGTCCTGCCACATCCAGTCATGAATGGTGGAGGACAATTAAACAACTCACTGGAGGAGAAGGCTGCATGAATATCCTCAATGATGGGGGAGCCCAGGACATCAATGCAAAAGATGTTGCGAATGTTTCAGCGGTAATCTTCAGCCAGAATTACTGAGTGGAGGATGCATCTCGGCCTCCTCCGGAGGCCAGATGCCAGTCTTCAGCCAATTCAATTCCCTCCACATGATATCAAGAAATGGCTGAAGGCACTGGATACTGCAAAGGCTATGAGCCCTGACAATATTCTGGCAATAGTACTGAAGACTTGTGTTCCAGAACTTGCCGTGCCCCTAGCCGAGCTGTTCCAGTACAGCTACAACACTGACATGTACCCGGCAATGTAGAAAATTGCCCAGGTATGTCCTGGACACAAAAAGCAGGACAAATCCAACCCGGCCAATTACAGCCCCATCAGCCTACTCTCGATCGTCAGTAAAGTAATGGAAGGAGTCATCAACAGTGCTATCAAGCGGCATTTGTTCAGCAATAACCTGCTCACTGATGCACAGTTTGGGTTCCATCAGAGTCACTCAGCTGAACTCGATGTGAAGTGTGAGTTTCTGCCCTTGACATCAATGCAGCATTTGACCGAGTGTGGCATCAAGGAGCCCTAGCAAAACTGGAGCCAATGGGAATCAGGGGAAAACTCTCCGCTGGCTGGAGTCGTACTTAGCACAAAGGAAGATGGTTGTGGTTGTTGGAGGTCGATCATTTCAGTACTAAGACATCACTGCAGTGGTTCCTCAGGGCAGTGTCCTAGGGCCAACCATCTCCAGCTGCTTCATCAATGGCCTTCCTTCCATCATAAGGTCAGAAATGGGGATTTTTGTTGATGATTGCACAATGCTCAGCACCATTCGCACCTCCTCAGATACTGAAGCAATTCATGTTCAAATGCAGCAAGCCCTGGACAATATCCAGGTTTGGGCTGACAAGGGACAAGTAACATTCACGCCACACTAGTGCTGGGCAATGACAATCTCCAACAAGAGAGAATCTGACCATCTCCCCCTGACATTCAATGGCATTACCACTGCTGAACCCCCCACTATCAACATCCTGGTCGTTACTATTGACCAGAAACTGAACTGGACTAACCATATAAATACTGTGGCTACAAGAGCAGGTCAGAGGCGAGGAATTCTGCGGCGAGTAACTCACCTCCTGACTCCCCAAAGCCTGTCCACCATCTACAAGGCAAAGTCAGGATTGTGATGGAATACTGTCCGCTTGCCTGGATGAGTGTAGCTCCAGCAACACTCAAGAAACTTGATACTATCCAGGACAAAGCAGCCCGCTTGATTGGCACCACATCCACAAACATTCACTCCCTCCACCAATGACGCACAGTAGCAGTGGTGTGTACCATCTACAAGATGCACTGCAGAAATTCACCAAAACTCTTTAGGCAGCACCTTCCAAACCCACGACCACTACCATCTAGAAGGACAATGGCAGCAGATAGATGGGAACCCACCACCTGGAATTTCCCCTCTAAGCCACTCACCATCCTGACTTGGAAATATATTGCTGTTCCTTCACTGTCGCTGGGGCAAAATCCTGGAACTCCCTTCCTAACAGCACTGTGGGTGTACCTACACCACATGGACTGCAGTGGTTCAAGACGGCAGCTCACCACCTTCTCAAGGACAATTAGGGATGGGCAATAAATGCTGGCACAGCCAGGAATGCCCTCATTCCGTAAATTAATTTTTAAAAAAATCAACGCACTAGAACACCAGTTTGTTAATGCAAAAAGCTGCCAATCAATTAATGTCCAGGTGGCATATGATCGTAATAAAACAATGGGAGCTGTGCATGTTGCCATCTTTCAAGAGGTCACAACATCTGCTTCTTCACCCCTTCCCTCTCAACCTGCTCTCCGTAAGTTGATAATGTAAGTTTGTACCCAGACAACTGTCAGAATTATGTGACAGTCTACCACCCACCCCCAAACATTTTTCTTTTCCAGGACATTGCAATTGGCTGCTGGGGACCAAGGATAGGGGATATTCCCGTAACAACCTCTTAATGCCCCTCCACAACCCACCCTGCCAGAGCAGGTTGAGAGGGCAGGGGTGAAGAAGCAGATGTTGTGACCTCCTGAAAGATGGCAACATGCACAGCTCCCATTGTTTCACTGTTACTCCTGTGGGGCTTGGGCTCACCACTGCCACTGATCTGCGACTGAGCAGACAAATTTTTCTTATTATTCGTTCATGGGATGAGGGCGTCACTGGCTAGGCCAGCATTTATTGCCCATTTCTAATTGGCCTTGTTCAGTGGGTGGTTAAGAGTCAACCACATTGCTGTGGGTCTGGAGTCACATGTAGCCCAGACCATGTAAGGACAGCAGATTTCCTTCCCCAAAGGACATTGGCGAACCAGATGGATTTTTACGACAATCGACAATGGTTTCATGGTCATGATTAGACTTTTAATTCCAGATTTTTATCGAATTCAAATTCTACCATCTGCCATGCAGGGATTCAAGCCTGCGCCCCCGACCATTACCCTGGGTCTCTGGATTACCAGTCCAGTGAAAATACCACTACACCACCGCCTCTCCCTTTCAAGAATTACTTCTTGAAAGCTCCTAACCATTTGTTCCACCAAAATCTCCAAGTTTGACACCTGTCTCTATTTGGCACATGTCTATCCCTCAAAGCCATAATACAGGTTTGAGCCAAGAGCTGCCATTTGAGCTTCCACTAAAGCTACAAAGGCTGCGACTCTGGCTTGTTTTCAGAAAGCCTGGCTGCAGAATCCCTGGAGGTGACCACAGTCTCCAGGGTAGACTGCTTTTTCCCTATAAGGTGACACCACCAAGGCTGAAAACCGACTCCTCCACACATTTAGTCATATTGCTGAAACTCCTTGCCAAGCCTTCCGATACCTCATACAACTGCATGTGTGAGGCCAGCAGTTTTCTTTGGCTGGGCCCCTGTATTCCTTATCTCTGTCCTGCTCAGCAGATCTGGGAGAGGATCTCATTCTCTACTGAGTTCTCAGCTGGGCTATCACTGCCACTAGCACCTGATGTAATTCACTTGGTGCTGGGCGTTTCACCAAGTTTAGACCTCTGTCTCATTATCTAACCCATAGAGTGTGACAGCCCCTGTGCTAGTGTTTGGGGGACATGGAACTTGTATTCATATATCTTCAGGAGGATTGTCCTTCTCTGAAGTAACTTCTTGAAAGATTTTATGTTTTTGATTATTGGGTTTGCTAGCTATGCCTTTGATATTAACACATTAGTTGATGCTTGAAACAATACAGGCAGAGAGACCAATTAACTAAACAGACATTGACTAACACCATGTGTGCTTCCTCAATCATTCCAGCTCTAGATTTCTAGTTACCCAAGAAGCCCCTGCTGTACAGTGATTGGTCAATACAGTCACGTGGTCAGTTAACTACATTGTCTTAAAGGTACATAGTACTCCACTTTACCACAACCCTCCCCCTTTACTTGAAAGTACAATTGACAAGCATCACAATTATTTACGTGAATAACTATTTGCATGTCAAGTCTCTCAGGAGGCTTCCTCGGACGTGTCGAGCGTCGTAGCTCAACAGCCTCGGCTGGTTTTTCCGAGACTCCCTTCTCAGGGGTCAACTGTCCTCCAGGCTTCTCATTGAAAGTGGACAGGTTTGTGTCTTCGACCCTCTTGGGCCCAACAAGCCCCACCGGTACTTCCAAATTGTGTGACATTTCTTCCACATGCGGTGCAGACTCAAATGCAATTGATGACAGCATTCCTTCTTGTGGGACTATCTCTCTTCTCCAGAGATGATCCATGTGTCGTCTAATTATTCGGCCATTTACCAGCACATTATAGGAGAGAGGTCCTGTCATGGCACTCACTTTGTCTAATAGCCAATTGGGCCCATCTCCAAAGTTCTTTGCGAGAACTGTCTCCCACTGTGAAATTTCTTTCATGATTATGGCCATCATGTCTAGCCTCCTGGGCCTCTTGTCTGCTCTCCACTCTCCCCGCTAAATTCAGCCTGATAAGAGTTAGCCGGGTGTGGAGACATCTCTTCATTAGTAATTCAGTGGAGGCAATATCGCTGGTCATGTGTGGCGTCGTCTGGTATGTGAACAGGAACTGTGACAATCTGGTGCTGATGGAATCCCCGCGTGGCTTTTTCATCCCGGATTTAAAAATTTGGACCGCCCCTCAGCCAAACCATTAGAGGCAGGGTGGTAAGGCAAGGTTTTGATATGAGTTATTCCGTTGAGGGTTGTAAACCTGTGGAACTCCCCGCTGGTAAATGCAGTCCAGTTGTCTGACATGAGCACCTCTGGTAACCTGTGCACTGCAAAACTCTGTCGCAAATGGTCTATGGCGGCAGCAGACATGGGTGACTGGACGGCGTAGACATCCATCCACTTGGAATGGGCGTCTATTAGTATAAGGAACATCATGCCCAAGAAGGGTCCCACGTAGTTGACATGGAGGCACACCCATGGCCACCAGAGGTGCATTGGAGCTAAGGGGGGGAAGCTTTTGTACCTGGTGGCATTGAAGACAACATCCTCCCCAAATAATCCCAGCAGAGGCTTGTGATCGGATATAATGTGAAAATGGCGACCATGGAGGAATTGGTGGAATTAACGAACGCCCAACACAACAGACAAGCCTTCCTTCTCAGTTTGAGAGTATCACCGCTCTGCAGCACTGAGCGTGCAAGATGTATAACCAATGTGTCATTCAGAGTCATCCACTATCCCATTGAAAGCACAGCCCCTATTCCATAAGGGGATGCGTTGCAAGTTAATATCAATTCCTTCTTTGGGTCAAAGTGGACCAGTATGGCCGATGATCTTAACAATTACTTTACCTTCAGAAATGCATCCTGGTACGGAGATTGCCAAACCCATTTATGTTTTTTCTTAAGCAATGCGCATAACTGTGCCAGTACAGTTGATGGATTTGAGAGAAATCGCCCATAGTAGTTTATCATTCCTAAGAAGGCCTTTAGATCTGTAGTGTTTCTCAGTGCAGGTGCCTCGTGAATAGCCTTGACATTTTCTTCCACGGGATGCAGGCCCTGCATGTTGACCTTATGGCCCAAGTAAACTACATCTTTAGCTTAGAAAAGACATTTTTCTCGCTTCAAGCGCACCACAGCTTGAGAGAAGCATTTCAGCACGTCCTCCAAATTAGCTAAGTATTCTTTGTCAGTTTGTCCAGTGACAAAGACATCATTCAGATAAACAACAACATGGGGCAGTCCCTAAGCAGATTTTCCCTGGTATGCTGGAAAATAGCACATGCCGGTGAGACCCCAAAGGGTAGTCGAGTATATTGATACAATCCTCGATGTGTATTAATGGTCACAAATTCCCTAGGGCCTTCTTCCAACTCTACCTGCTGGTAGGAGTGGCTCATGTCGAGTTTTGAATATGTGCTGCCCCATGTCAATTTTGAATATAATTCGTCAATCTTCGGTATCGGGTCTCTATCAAGTTTGCCCACTCTGTTTACAGTTAACTTATAGTCACCACATAAGCAAACTCTTTGGCCTGGCTTCAGTATGGGTACTACGGGTGCCGCCCACTTGGAAAATTCCACTGGTTATAAGGTATACAAGTTTTCCAGCCTGTTTAGCTCAATCTCGACCTTGCCCCTAAGAGCATTAGGGACTGGTCTGGCTCTGATAAATGTGGGGGTTGTGTTAAGGTCTACGTGGATTTTGGCCTGTAGCCCACAAATCCTTCCTAGCTCATTACTGAAAATGAAAGCATACTTTTGTAACAATTCCTGTAAGTTTCTCATTCTGATTTGAAAAATCTCGGCCCATTGCAATGTAATCCTTTAAAGCCAGTTGCGACCAATTAAACTGGGGCCCGCCCCAGCTACCACTATAAGGGGTAAATTTGCAGACTGATCCCCATGCTGCACCAGGACTTGACATATCGCTTTCACTCTTATTTCTTTGCCCGTATATGTTTTTAATTTAGTGTCTGATTGTTCCAAACTTAAAGAATTGACTCCTTTATTCAAGTGTCTGAATGTATGTTCTCCTATGACAGACATTGATACCCCCAGTACTGACCTCCACCTTGATGGGTTGTTCATTGACTCTAATGACTACCTGGATTGGCTCAGTTCTACCCACTTTCAGGTTGCATAATGAATAGATGTCAGATTCTTTTTCCTCTGGTTCTTCAACGAGACAGATTTCCTGATTTTTACGTTTGTTTTTAAAATGCTGTCTCAGGCTATCTTTACAGTGCTGCATTATGTGACCATTGTGGTGGCAGAAAAAGCATTCAATATTTCTGAATTGTTGATCGCCTGCAGGCTGCCTGATGCATTTCTCTTATTAATGTCATGGGTTTTCACTGTAGTACTGTTATTCTTCAATGGTCTGTACATAGTGGGCGTTCCCCGCCTTTCTGTGGTGTTCGACGTTTTTGTGCCTTTTGTTACCAGCCCTTCCCGTCCTACAAGATGGATGGCGCCATTTTGTGTATCTTTTATTGCCTTTGAATCTCTAACAGCGCTCTCCATGGCTGTTGCCAATTCTAATGCCTTACTGAAATCTAGATTAGTTTCAGATAGCAATCGCTTTTGAATAGCATCGTCCCCGATTCCGCATATCAATTGGTATCTCAACATGTCATTAATTGAAATTCCAAACTCTCAATATTCTGTTAATTCCCTTAAAGCAGCTACATAGCCAGTGATTGTCTCTCCTGGAAGCCTATTCCTCGAATTGAATTTAAAACGCTGCATAGTGATTGAGGGCTTTGGCTTCAGGTGGTTTTTTACAATGTTTACTAACTTGTTGAAAGTCTTCGTAACGGGGGTGTTTGGTGATGTGATCAGCCCATGCACTTTGCTCCCGCATGTGGACAAAAGAATTGCCCTCTTTTTGTCCTCCCCTACGATGTTGTTAGCGGTAAAGAAGAATGTTAGGCGTTCGACGCAATGAGACCAGTCATTGGAAACTGGGTTGAATGGTTCAAGATGCCCAAACTGCGGCACACTCGATGACTAAGGAGACTGTGCTTTCAAACAGCTTTCAAGGTAATGGCGAAGTAACGTAGCTGGCTTACCGTGGCTTTCTTGATTGCCGTCAATTGATCTGGTTTTTCCTTGTCGCCAGTTTTATGTTTTTGGTTATCAGGTTCGCTTTGTCCGGTAAACGCTAGCTGCGCCCTTGATATTAACACATTAGTTGGTGCTTGAAACAATATAGGCAGAGAGACTGATTAACTGAATAAACACTGGTGGTTTATTGGAACTAAGAACAGAGCACTAACACAATGTGTGCTTCTTTAATCACCTCCAGCTCTCGAATTCCAGTTACCCAAGAAGCCCCTGCTATATAGCGATTGGTAAATACAGTCACATGGTCAATTAACTACATTTTTTAAAGGTACTTAGCACTCCACTTTATCACAACAGGGCTCTTGATTCTGAGAAGGGCCTAGAGGACAAAGCATTGATACAAAAGAATGGCATTGAGAGGCCAGAAATCAGCAGGTAACAGTCTTGAGAATGCAGCTTGAAGTTATGAACACTATTGAATATTTACTGAGTTAAAAGAAGAGTTACAAGTGTTAGCAGACACCCTGCTCAGGTAACCCTTGCTTTCCCTAATGCTTATGGCTTTGCCTGAGCCTCCATGTTTAAGACTTTTTTTTTCTTTATTAAAAAAAGCTTACAGTGCAGCAATAAGTCAATACACCTACATTTGGAAGAGAAAGAAAGGAAAAGAGAAGCAGAAGGAAGAAGAAGAAAAAGGAAAGAGAAAAAAAAACCCTCCCCAATCCCCCCCAAAAAATAATAAAATCAACTAGGTCAGATATAGTTTCACCTGATATAATACATATAACCTGATTAGAGTCAGTTATATGAAAGTAGAGAGCTGTAGTTCCTCAAAATAATCTAAGAAAGGTTGCCAAGCTACATAAAATCCATCAGTGGAGCCTCTTATAGTGTTCTTTATTTACTCAAGGTTAAGATTCTGCATAAGATCATGAATCCAATTAGCGAAAGAAGGCGGGGCAGACCTGTTTCCAATTTAATAGAATAATGGTCTAGCCAATAATGTTGAAAAGGCGAGTGCATCAGTCTGAATTTTTGTAAGAGGGATGCCATTTGGCTGTAACAGGAGAAGGCTCAACGTTGCTATTGTAAATACGTGAGTGATGTAAAAAATGTCGTCCAAAACAAAGCCAATTTAGGACATGGCCAGTGCATATGAATTAGAGAGGCTGGGGCAGTATGAAATTTAACCTAGGCTGGATGAAAATTTGGATAAATCTTAGATAATTTCATTTTGGATAAATGGATGCAATGTAAGATTTTAAATTGTAGCAACCCATGTCTTGCACATACAGATGAGGAATGTACATGAGAGAGAATAGACTTCCAGTTATGATAAGTGAATCAAAATCTTGCTCCCAAAGAGTTTTTAAGGTAGAAAATGAAAGGTAGTGTAGCGAAAAAAATTAGAGAATACATTTGTAACATAATACCTTTTGGTGATTTAGGGGGCAATAAGGAAATTAGGTGTTTTTTTGCACGCAAAATCTTTGATTTGTTAATAGTGAAAGAACTTCTTGTTCTGCTTGGGTGAGAGTTATATATAGACCTGGTCTCGGTACTTTACCTGACATTTATTCTGCAGAGGGAGAGAGTTAGTTATTGAAAAGGTAAGTGAAACATTTAGAGCTTGTGCATATATTGTGTTCAGTAGGAGCTCGAAGAACAGAGATGGAATGAGGATGGCGAGATCAATGAATCGCTTCCTATACTGAAGGCACTAAATTCACTCATTGCGTGATGCACACAAAATTAAACTAATTAAAATTAAATTTAAATTAAACTAATCATCCTTGTGCACTCCTTAATGCTTGCCTTCCATGTGCCTTTTCCTATTTCAGTGCTCTTGCGAAGTGCTCCCCCTGCAGCATGGGTGATAGAAGACTGCTGACCTTCAACTGATGGGACTGAGATGGCCTTGGAGGGTGACCTCGATCCTAAAATGCCTGGCTTCAGACTACACATTCTCAGCAATCTGTGCTGCAGCAGTCTGGGCTGACAATGTTAGAAATGCAGCTCCTTTTAAGAGTAAACCAGGACAAGTTTCAGAGTGAATTGAGAATAGATGATGCTCCTTGAAGCCTGTTCTTAAGAGGTAGGTTTCTCCCCAGTAGTTAGTTAGCTTCTGGAGAGGGAGAGGACCCAGAAGGGAAGAATGGAAATTGGTATTTGTTCTGAACTATTGATTAACGATAAAACAATTGTGGTTCACAGAATGTCTTCTGCTGCCTGATTTGGTAAATGGCTATCCATCTATTAAACATAATAGCAGAGGATTGACCCCGATCTCTTCAGGTGGGATGATAAAGAAAACAGAAAGCAATCCCTGTTTCTGACAAAAGCAAAGCTTCTGGCAGCTTTTAAGATGAAATGGCTGAGTCACACTGCAGGATCACAAACTATGATTACCCACCACAACAAAACAAGAACAGAATTACCTGGAAAAACTCAGCAAGTCTGGCAGCATCGGCGGAGAAGAAGTCAGTCAACGTTTCGAGCCTCCATGGCCCTTCGGCAGAACTGCAGCATAGTTTATGCTGCAAACTATGCTGCAGTTCTGCCGAAGGGCCATGGAGGCTCGAAACGTTGACTGATTTCTTCTCCGCCGATGCTGCCAGACTTGCTGAGTTTTTCCAGGTAATTCTGTTTTTGTTTTGTTTTGGATTTCCAGCATCCGCAGTAGCTTTTAGCTTTTTGTTTTTATCTCTATGATTACCCACCAGTCTTTTCAGAACTGGAACCATACGAACCATGGAAGTGGACTCAGGTCACTTCTCTATCCAAGAGGAGCCAAGGTATGGCTCTGGCCATGTCTTTACCGGGAAGAAGATCAGAATTAAAGTATTTTCAGAACTGAATGTAACTGACTTAGATACCAAAGAGGGATTGCTGATTCTACTACAATTTATGGACAGAAATTTTAAAAAGATGACTTATTAGAAGCCTACGAGGCATGGTCAATACTTGATAAATTTAAGAAGAAAGTAGAGGGACATGTTCGTGGGGTGGTGAAAAAGGCATTTGGGACACTTGCCTTTATCAATCGAGGCATAGATTACAAAAGTAGGGAGGTCATGTTGGAGTTGTATAGAACTTAGGCGAGGCCACAGCTGGAGTACTGTGTGCAGTTCTGGTCGCCACATTATAGGAAGGATGTGATTGCGCTGGAGGGGGTGCAGAGGAGATTCATAAGGATGTTGTCTGGGATGCAACATTTAAGTTATGAAGAGAGGTTGCATAGACTTGGGTTGTTTTCGTCGGAGCAGAGAAGACTGAGAGGCGACCTGATCAAGGTGTACAAGATTATGAGGGGCGTGGACAGGGTGGATAGGGAGCAGCTGTTCCCCTTAGTTGAAGGGTCAGTCATGAGGGGACATAAGTTCAAGGTGAGGGGCAGGAGGTTTAGGGGGGATGTGAGGAAAACCTTTTTTACCCAGAAGGTGGTGACGGTCTGGAATGCACTGCCTGGGAGGGTGATGGAGGCGGGTTGCCTCATATCCTTTAAAAAGTACCTGGATGAGCACTTGGCATGTCACAACATTCAAGGCTATGGGCCAAGTGCTGGTAAATGGTATTAGGTAGGTAGGTCAGGTGTTTCTTACGTGTCGGTGCAGACTCAATGGGCCGAAGGGCCTCTTCTGCACTGTGTGATTCTGTGATATGGACAATCAGTCCACAGAAGAATATGTTATGGATTTTGAGAGGTTATATAAAAGATTAAAGAAATTCAACCTAGAAATTCCAGAGTCTGTACTTGTGCTCAAATTATTTGTGCACAAATCTCAGACATGGATAGACTTTTGGTTTTGACAGGTGTTTCAGTTTTGTGGTGATGACTCTCTTTTTGAACAAATGATTGCTGCTCTAACAAAATTTTGGGGGAAACAATCATTTCCAGCTACCCTCTCGAGAGATGTTGGAAATTCTGTGGTGGTACAGGGAATGAAGGACTTCTTGATTACTGACGTTCAAGATTGACGGTGGCCTAGTCGTAGGTGCTTATGCAAAAGAGTAATTGCTGGAAGACAATGAGGTGGGTAATAGATTTAAGGATCAAGGTGAGACGCGAGATTGAGGTGATAGCTGACAACGAATGAATCCCAGAAATGCTCAGGGAATAATTAATAGGTGTTTCTGGTGTAACTCAAAAATCACTATGTAAAGAATTGTCCAAAAAAAATCAGGACTTTTTTTAATATACATTCACGGGATGTGGGCTTCACTGGCTGGGTCAGCATTTATTGCCCATCCCTAATTGCCCTTGAGAAGGCGGTGGTGAGCTGCTTTCTTGAACCGCTGCAGTCAATGTGGTGTAGGTACACCCACAATGTTGTTAAGAAGGGAGTTCTAGGATTTTGACCAAGCGACAGTGAAGGAATGGTGATTTATTTCCAAGTCAGGATGCTGAGTGACTGGGAGGGGAACTTCCAGGTGGTGGTTTTCCCATCTATCTGCTGCCCTTGTACCTTTCTAGATGGTAGTGGTCAAGTATTTGAAGCAACTCATGAAACAGACGGTTCTGTTGAGGATGAACGGCAAGAAAATATTGTATTAGTGACCAAAAACGTAGAACATAGAACATAGAAACTAGGAGCAGGAGTAGGCCATTCGGCCCTTTGAGCCTGCCCTGCCGTTCATTATGATCATGGCTGATCATCCAACTCAATAGCCTGCTTCTGCTTTCTCCCCATATCCTTTTGATCCCTTTCGCCCCAAGAGCTATATCTAACTCCTTCTTGAAAACATACAATGTTTTGGCCTCAACTACTTTCTGTGGTAATGAAAACTTTAGTCGGCCCATCAGCATCTTGGTTGCTGATTCATTCAATTGTGCTGCACTAGATTGTGGCTGTACCTCAACAGTGTGTGGGGTCGATTGGCTAAACTGTTATCTGGAAGCCCTTGATAAAGCAGATAAAAATAGAGTCAAGGAATATGAAAGCACTACCTGCGTTCAATTCGGGGTTGATAATACGTTAATGTGTTTAAAGAGTGGTCCTCCCATGTGAAATTGCAGGAATGTGTCATTTCATCGGCACTGATGTGGTTCAGAATGACACACCGTTATTGCTGAGTAAGTCTTCTTCTCTGGAAATTGAATAAATGTGTTTTATGGCTTAAATGACTCTTTTGGTATTTTCCAGTAAGGGCAGTTCTGTTAGTTAGGGTGTTCACAAATTAGGAAGGAATTTAAAATTGGCAGTCAAGTTTCTGGGGTTTTCAAATATGTGAGTTTGGAGATTAAGCAGGGTGAGTCAGATGTAATCTTACATCAAAAGTCTTACTTGGACAATGTCAATCCCATCACAATTAGTTGTACCAGATCGGGACAGAAAGATATGGCCGTTACTAAGAATGAGATGGAATAGCTGAGGAGTCTTATTGGACAGTTCAATTAGTTAGGCACACAGACAAGACCAGATGCTAGCTTTGATGTGCTGGAACTTAGTCTTGTCATGAAAAACCCAGAGGTGGAGGACATCTTGAGAGAGAATGAAACTTTAGAAAAATTAAAAATAGAGAAGCGTATGCTGAAGTTCCCAGCTTTGGGTGATCAGAATAATATGAAATTAATCATTTTTAGTGATGCCTTGCATGCAAACCTTGGCGATGGCTTTTCCAGTGCAGGAAGATTCATGATATTTCTTGTGCAAGAGAATGGGAAAAGCTGCTCATTGGCATGGGAGGCAAAGAAAATAAGAAGAGTGGTGAAGAACACACTAGCTGCTGAAACTCTTGATCTCATTGATGCTGTTGACATGGCATTCTATTTGCCCAAGATCTTGAAGGAAATGCTATATAAAAAAGAAACTGAAAGAACAACACCAATAGAATGTGACATAGATCTTTGTGGGATGATGTCCACTCTACAAAAAGTGTGAATGAGAAAAGGCTCAGCATAGACATAGCCAGTTTAAAGCAGTTTTGGAGAGGAAAGAAATCTCCAAGCTAAGGTGGGTAGATACTAGTCATCAACTATCGGATTGTTTTACAAAGACGAATGCCTCTACAGAAATATTGTTGAAGGTTCTAGAAGAAGGGTGCCTCACTACGTAACGGTGGGGAATCTGTAATTTTTTTTCCCATATTTAAACTTATGTTCCTTTATCCAAATATAATTGTTATTTTTTTCTTAAAGGGAACCTGACAATGTTAGAAATGTAGCTGCCTTTACAAGTAAACCGGGGCAAGTTTCAGAGTGAACTGAGAGCAGGTGATGCTCATTGAAACCTGTACTTAAGAGCTAGGCTTCTCCCCAGAAGTTAGTTAGCTTCTGGATAGGGATAGCATCCAGAAGGGGAGAGTCCTGCTGCACTCATTGACTCTGGGAAGTCCTGCTCTCCCTCACCGCTGTTTATAGACCCACTGCTCTCGCTGACTCCCATAACATCCCAGAAATTGGTATTTGTTCTGAACTATAGTTTAACAATAAAACAGTTGTGATTCACAGACTGTCTTCTGCTCCCTGATTTGGTAAATGGATAACTACCTATTAAACATGGGCTGGCTGCCTGACAGACAGCAGCAAGGGCATTAGTGGAATGGCAGGGCCAAGAGTGGCAATGCTGTCACCTGAGAGAGGACAGTGGGCTCCTGTGCCATGGAGACACAGCCACTCTCCCAGGACAACACCACAGCAATTCTTCTGTTCTGTTAGGGAACAAATTGATGAACTGGTGCGATGTCCTGGAATCCTAGTGGAGCAGTGGTGTTCAGAGCCACGATGACAGCAGTGTGATCTTGAAAAGTAGCAGTTTGAGATTTCAACGTAGCTCTCAATGGAAATGACGATATCAGGCATCAAACGCTGCTTCATGGTAGGTTCCACAGGTGTACTGATGGAAATGACCACTCATTCCATCTTGGAAAGGTTAGGCTCTGAAATTTTGTACAATGCTCTGTTCCATGTTAGAGCTGGACTCCATACACCTTGACATTGTGTGCTGGCTTTCTGCCAGTCTTTCCAGGCGCCAAACATTTGGTTGTGTATGTCTGTCGGCCTTCTTTTGTAGCCTGGGCCATTAAAGTTCACATCAGCTGCCACTACAGCAAAATTAGTGTGTGACCTTGCTGTCTGTTGAGCTCATGCTACCCTTTTTCCCCTCCCTATGCGCTTGTTCCCTGCACACCACATGTAGATCCCTCCTCTATCTTAGTTCTCTAAAACACATGTAGTGTCAGGCTCTGAGCTGTTGGTTGTGATGTAATATCAAATGACAGTGTCTCATCCTTATCATTACTCCGCCCTCTTCCTCCTTTGGCTGGGCAGGTTCCAGTAAAAAAGTAATTGGAGTTGGTGGATCTGACTGGAAAGGAGAAAGTAAGAAGCGCTTACACAATCTGGAGCTGGTGAAAAAGAACTTGTGGGATGAGGGAGACATGGAATGCAGATACCCTCACCATCAAATACCATTGGCTGCCTCAGCTTCAGCAATACACCTTCCCATGCTATCAGCACTGCCTCCTCCATGGGAGTTAAAATATATGGGCATGCTTTCCATCCTTCATTTCTTTTCTGCTGCCTCCAGTCATACTCCATATCTGACAGGAAGAAGTGAAGTGTGACATTGAGCGACATGCAATATGTTTGGCTAATGTGACTGCCATGTTTTTTTTAATAGCCCCGCTCTGGCCTCATTGATACTGGGAAATCCCTTTCTCCCTCACCGCTGTTTATAGTCCCGCTGCACTCGTTGACTCTGGGAAGTCCTGCTCTCCCTCACCGCTGTTTATAGACCCACTGCTCTCGCTGACTCCCATAACATCCCAGAAATAAATATAAATCGAGAGAGGAAAGGGAGGGAGGAACTTAAAACAATTACAATCACCAGGGAAAGGGTACAGAGAAAATTATTAGAACTAAAAGCTGACAAGTGTCATGACAGTGTATCACAGCCACGAATTACTTACGGGCATATTGAACTTTTTTAAGGAAGTCATGTGTTTTTTGAAAAGACCTACAAACAAATGCTGGCTGAGAATGTGAAGTAACTATCTTATGGAAAATTCCTATGTGGATTATACTTGATTGACTAGTCCAAAGAGAACATGGAATGTCGCACCTAAAAAAGTGTCAAGGCCACTTCAGGCAGAGACACTTAAGAGATGCAAATGTAAAAGACAGCTTTAATCTCCTGTGGCTGTGGAGACAATGGAGACTGATTACCAATTCTCAGCAGAAACCAGCCCCTGTTGGGTGATACCTCAGAATATAGGCATGATCTGAGTTGAAAGAAAGCAGCTTCTGGGTGAAAGACATCTTTGTTTTTCCCTTCCAGGTATACTCCTTACAATGATCTCTGCTGTTATTTCCTCCCTCAGGAGACCACTGCTTCCTAAGAATATGTCTAAAGGACCTCCTGCCACCCCTGCAGTTGAAGAAAGTCCCTTCTTTTCTCTGCACTTGGTGGTAATGTTTTCTTGTATATTGTTCACAGAGGTATTTAAAAATAACTTATTATTTTGCAGACAAGCTATCTTGCCCTGGTGTCATTGGAATCACTGAGTCATCAATAGATTAGCGGCTATTCCTGGCCTATTGTTTACATTTTTATTGACATTACTATGTTAAACTTGCCATCGCATGTAGAGGGCGAATCAAGTTCCCACAAAAGCACCCCCAAATTGTGATAGGGACTGTACTGGAAATGTGACCAACATGTTAAATGCAAGTACAAAGAAGGGAATGCAACGTCACCTTAAGAGGTTAATTTCAGCTTCAAATAAATCTCATTGGACCTGCTAGAAATTGCATGCTTAAAGCGGACTGGCTCTCAGATTCTTGACACAATCAAGCTACAGCCCAGCAATCAGATTAAACTGAGGCCAGGGTATTAAAGTTGTTTTTGCCTCACTCTGGCATCATCATCATGGGGACTATCTGCATGCCCACCATTCATCCTCCGTCGCCTGCTCAATTCAAATTGCCCAAGTTGAAAGCAGTGTCAAAGCAGGTTCCAGTGGAGTGGAGGCCCTCCTTTACAGACACTCCATGGCCCAGAGAGAGCCGCACACCACCGCCCCCCCCACTCCCCAACCCACCTCCCCACCTCCGCAGCCCAGCAGCAACGGCTATTGGTGCTTTGTGAACTCCCTCACCCGATCGCCAAAGCCTGGCTGCCTGGCCCAGGCTTCCCCTAACATACCTCAGCGCTCTGCAAGGGCACCCAGCCATTGAGGTTCCCTCTCCCAAGAGCTGCAGCATTAGCAATGGCCATTGTTAACAGTGGGTTTGGAAGGTGCTGCCTAAGAAGCCTTGGTGAGTTCCTGCAGTGCATCTTGTAGATGGTACACACTGCTGCCACTGTGCGCTGGTGGTGGAGGGAGTGAATGTTTGTGGATGGGGTGCCAATCAAGCAGGCTGCTTTGTCCTGGATGGTGTCAAACTTCTTGAGTGTTATGGGAGCTGCATTCATCCAGGCAAGTGAAGAGTATTCCATCACACTCCTGACTTATGCCTTGTAGATGGTAGACAGACTTTGGGGACTCAGGAGGTGAGTTACTCACATTGCACGATTCCTAGCCTCTGAGCTGCTCTTGTAGCCACAATATTTATATGGCTAGTCCAATTCAGTTTCTGGTCAATGGTAACCCTCAGGATGTTGATAGTGGGGGATTCAGCAATGGTAACGTCATTAAATATCAATGGGAGATGGTTAGATTCTCTGTAGTTGGAGATGAATATTGCCTGACACTTGTGTGGCGTGAATGTCACTTGCCACTTGTCAGCACAAGCCTGGACATTGTCCAGATCTTGCTGTATTTGGTCATGGACTGCATCAGTATCTGAGGAGTCGCGAATGGTGCTTAACATTGTGCAATCATTAGTGAGCATCCTCACTTCTGACCTTATGATGGAAGAAAGGTCATTGATGAAGCACTTGAAGATGGTTGGGCCTCATGGTTGCCCAGTCTTGAGTTGCTAGATCTGTTTGAAATCTATCCCATTTAGCACATTGGTAGTGCCACACAAAATGATGTAGGGCATTCTCAATGTGAAAACGGGACTTCGTCTCCACAACGACTGTGCGGTGATGACTCCTACTGATACTGTAATGATACTTCTGCGGCAGGCAGGTTAGTGAGGATGAGGTAAATTATGTTTTTCCCTCTTGTTGTTTCCCTCACTACCTGCAGACCCAGTCTAGCAGCTATGTCCTTTAGGATTCTGCGAGCTCGGTCAGTAGTGGTGCTACCGAGCCACTCTTGGCGACAGCCATTGAGTCCCCCGCCCAGAGTACATTCTGCGCATTTTGCCACCCTCAGTGCTTCGTTCAAGTGGTGTTCAAAATGGAGGAGCACTGATTCATCAGTTGGTGGGGGTGGGTGGGTGGTTGGGGGTTCAGTACATAGTAGTCAGCAGGAGGTTTCCTTGCTCATGTTTGACCTGATATCATGTGACTTCATGGGGTCCGGAGTTGATGTTGAGGACTCCCAGGGGAACTCCCCCATCCCCCCTGCCCCGAGAGTATACCACTGTGCCGCCACCTCTGCTGGGCCTGTCCTGCCAGTGGAACAGGACATACCCAGGGATGTTGATGGTGGTGTCTGGAACATGATCTGTAAGGTATGGCTATCCATGAGGATGACTATGTCAGGGCTGTTGCTTGACTCATCTGTGAGACAGCTCTCCTAATTTTGACATTAGTCCTCAGGTGTTACTAGGGAGGACTTTGTCGGTCGACAGGGCTGAGTTTGCTGTTGCCGTTTCCAGTGCTTAGGTCAATGCCGGGTGATTCATCTGGTTTCATTTTTTAGACTTTTTAGCAGATTGACACAACTGTGTGGCTTGCTAGGCAATTTCAGAGGGCAGTTAAGAGTCAACCACATTGCTGTGGATCTGGAGTCACATGTAGGCCAGACCAGGTAAGGATGGTAGATTTTCTTCCCTGAATGGCGTTAGTCAACCAGATGGGTTTTTACGACAATCGACAATGGTTTCAGGGTCATCATTAGACTTTTAATTCCAGATTTTTATTGAATTCAAATTTCACCCTCTAGAGCTGTTACTTAATGACTTTTATATAGGGCAGAATTTTTAACTTGTCGGGCGGGCGCGGCGGTCGGGCCAGGGAGTGACCACAAAACTGACTGCCACCCGCGATTGGGCCCTGACTGCAATTTCATGCTGGCTGGCCAATTAATGGTCAGTCAGTGTGAAACGTGTGCTGGGAGCCTCAGCGCTGCCACGGTGGGAGCGGGAGGAGCGTGAGTTGCACACAGTGAAAACTTCCTGATGGCACAAAGCTGCCTTAGGGAGCTGAAGAATTTTAACATTAAAAATAAAGAATTTAAAAATAAGGAAAACGTCCCCTCATATGATTCTGTCACATGAGCAGGGACATGTTAAAAATTAGTTTGGGGGGTATAAATGAGGTTTCTCAAAAAATGCAAATGCTGCTTGTCCTATTCACCTGCCTGCCAATCGAGTGGTTGGACGGGCAGCGAAAAATTCAATTTAATTAATTGATTAAGGGCCTTAATAGGCCTTTTAATTGTTGGCGGGCACGCTGCTGCCTCTCATACGTGCCCGCCGAGTGAAATATCACGAGAGTGCACGATGACGTCGGGATGCTCGCCTGACGTCATTGTGCACTATTTTACTCTTGTTTGGGTTGGGTGCGTGCCTGCCCGACGAGAGAAAAATTCTGCCCATAATGTTTGTCCATCAGTTTTTTAGGGTTTGATGATGTATTATCAACATGTTTGAGTTAGAATACTCCATTAACAAGATATCTAGTGATTTAAAAAATAATAAAATTACTGGAAGCAGAAAGAAGTTATTAACTTGCGGGAAGCAAACATCAATCAATGTAAATTTTGTTCAGAGTGGCATGGAGATCATAAGGCACCAGGCTTACATCATTATATTGTTGTAAACTAGTTTGAAATATGCTAGTGATTTATTTAAGTACCTGTCACAAATCAATGTAATAAACACTGTAGCTTAATGAATCTTTGTCCCAAAATAGCTCAGAACATTTGAGCCTGTACAGACTAGTCCTTGTAGCCCATTGGATAAAGTATGCAAAGCAACATTCTGGGCAGAATGCTCTTGATCATTTCATGTACTGTTTTCCCACCCCAGATTCCCCATCCTCTCTGCCTAAAGGTGTTATCTTCTTGCTCTGGTACAGTTCACTAGTTGCTGGTTGCCTTTAGATTACCTCCTCCAGTGATCACTATTTATGCTTTAACTGAAGAGTGAATGTTGACAGACCGTACAATGATTGGAGACCACATTCAAACCCAATGTTGACCTCACACTATGCCCACATATGGGCAGGTACTCCAAACATTTTTCCCTCTTTAACCTAGGGGTTCTGAGGACAATTGTATTCCCCCCATCTGTTGCCTTGGCTGAGATCAGCCGAATCAATACAGACCAGGGATTATATGTGGGGCCTTCCTGGCCTGTGTGTTCAGCAACTCACTAGCTAAACTTGCTGGCACACTGGGGGAGCCTCCTCTTGATTTCATTCAAAGCCTTAATAAACAAATATATCTTTAGTTCTGAGCACAATTTTATTGATTTCAGGGTGGAAAAAATGATTAAATTGTTAGTGTAAAGGCATTTTCAGTCTTTTGAAATTATTAAAAGATATCTTTGTTCTAAATATCACAGCTCTGTTATCAGTTTACATTTTATTAACTGGCTACTATTTGTGCTTACTGCTCTTTAAAGACCAATACCAGCATTGTTATGGTGAGTCTGAATCATGGGCAAAGCTACTTTGCATTATGGAAAATTCAATTTGCGTCATCAGTATCAAGACTAAGGGCGGAATTATCCCAGATTTGCACTAAGCATGATAGCGGACGGGAAAAGGAATGTTTTACCCGCTGGTTGCAATGGCTTTTTACGCCGTATCGTCCCAATCCCGCCTCATGAATCATGTATTCCTGGGAAACATGCCGTTTTGCTGGTGGGCAGCCTCTGATTCACCTGCCACGCCGATCCTTCACGTCGGGTGCCATGTTTAAAGTGTAGCCATGCGCACACCTGTTTCCAGCCCAGGACTGCTGTGCAGAAGGCATGGCCCCAAAAGGAAAGAAGACTGTAGCCTCCTGATTCAGTGATGCATCCCTGGAATGCCTTCTGGACATGATTGGAGCGTTAGCCCCCGCTTTGGCTGCAGGAGGCCCACCAGTGTCAACACTCTAGCTTGGGAGACGGTGGCAGTGGTGGTCAGTGCCAACGCTGCACAGAAGAGGTTCTCCATCCAATGCAGAAAAAGGATGCATGATCTTACCGTGCACCAGTGTAAGGCAACCATCTCATCACTCTAAACTCTCACACTCACAAGCCTATCACATATTCACTGGCATCTCACTCACTGCCAGCTCAAGGGACATGACCACTCACACTCTCACACACACCCTCACATCCCCATCTGGCCTCATCTCCACTGGAGACTGCCTCATCAGCCCTCACCCTCTTGAGGCCACTTGCACAGATCAACATGTGCCCCCACACACACCCTGGGATACCCCCCTTCCCAGTAATGCCCTAGTCCAGCAGCCTCTTCCCTTGCCTGAGGGCACTTCTCCCCCTTCCCCAAGCATGTCATAGCCCTGCAGCTGTTGAAAAGCTACCCCAGCCTTATGGCTGGTATTGTAAGTAGAGACTTGCCTGTGAGCTCCCTAAAAGTGATGTGGTGCTGGCTGCGAAGCCTGGCACTGATTACCATGAATGCTGCCTGAAGCAAAGTAGGCAAACAAGCCTCAAAGTCCCAAGTGAAGTGCAGGTCGCCAAATGCACATGGCTTATATTCAGTTGTGAAACATTTCAGTGTGCAATTATGCCAATGTGCTTGGATGATCCAGCACGGGGGAATGATTCAGGTGAGTTGGGCTTATAATGATTTGCAGATATATTACAATGAAGCTCCCAACGTGGGGCGGTGAGAAACTCGGCCCGATGTTGGCAGGCGGAGTGGATGATTGCAAACTGGTTTCACGACATTGTGAAACCGATTTTTGGCCACCATATTGTCCACTTACGCCTGCCGTGACGTCCAACGCCAACAGGCATGGAAAAATCCACCCTAAGTTCTCATAATTCAGGTGATAACATAATTTCTTCCTTGGAGCACTGCTTTGAAAATTTCTTATGATATTGCTAACTACTGTAACTAAAGCCATTAATGGATATCACTAGCATCAATTTTGCTACCTCCTTTGTATATATATTATTGCATGAATTAAATTCATTTTAAAAACAAATTCAAGGAATTGTTGTTTCCTCCGTACAAAATCCATAAAAAAGAATAGAATAGGAACACAAATTAAAAGAGTAAAGGAATACGGCATAGATTCAATAGAATGATGCTAAGGCTGGTAAATTAGTCATAAGAAAAGACATCAGATTGGGGGACTATTTCCACTGGAGCCCTGATGGTTAAGAGATTTAATACAAGCTTAAAATTATGAAGAGTTTTTATAGACTGAATATGGAAAGATTATTTCCTCTGGTTGGGGAGTTAGTGGTGAGGGGGTGATCAACTCAATATTAAAGCAAAGCATGAGGAGAGATTTTAGGATACATTTCATTTGATTTGGTCGCACCATATGTCTGTAAAGCCTATTTGGAGATGGACACTTTACTTTTAAAAAGTAACATGGAATATGGACATGGTACCTTCACAAAATGGACTCCAGGGAGTGAGGTGACTTCTTTTGTAGTTTCTGTATGGACAGAGACATGTCTGAACATATCTCTGAGAAGTTACTTAAAATACAAACAGCCTTCCCAGGTGCTGATTTCACCTTTCACCATTTCAATGGAAGTGATTTAAAATGTCAATGGCTGCTAGTCTGGCTGTCCTCATGAAAATGGAATTTCAAATAAAGACATTTCAGAGGCTAATCATAAGTGGAAAGTTGCTGATATAGCGAACACCCTCCATTGTGTGGTGAATTGCTTAGCCGTCAACCCATTGTGCCCATTATGTAGACAATGGAAAATATTGCTATTGTTGTCACATGACAGAAACTGGCTCTGATGACAAATAACTGAAAGTGCCTTATTTATCCACAAAGACAGGCCAGGGCAGGTCCGTCTGGGATGGACTAGAGGGAAGCCATCTCGTGCCCAGCATATAAGAGGATATTGCCTCAAAAGTCACCTTAGGCAGAGAATTGGTGTTTTACTTACCTGAGTATAGTTCTCCACTGCTGGGGCTTGACCAACTTGGACTGGTAAGCCAGAAGCTTACTGTTGTTTCGGGTGAATCAATGTGAATTCATCACTAGAAACATCCAATGTTCATTTTTCTTCAGTGCATCAAGAGGGAATCCTTCAGGCCTGCAACATTTCAACTACCATCTTGAGGACAGATTAGAAGCGACCTTCTATTTTACATTTTAAGAAAGCTAAGTGAATGCTACATCTTTATAATTCATCTTTTCACACGCGTGTACGTGTGTTTGGTGTGAATTAGGAGTGGGTGTTGCGTTTACACCTCAGATGTTATTAAAAATAAACATTTACCCTTTCTTTTGGTTTAAACATAAAACAAAGCCTATTTATGTCTGTTCTTAAAAGTCTCAGCACTTGGAGTTAGAACACTCCTTCTGTAAAATATATCTTGTTGCAGTCAGTCGAGAGCTGAGAAAAGCAGGAAATTATCCCACACCTCCCCATCCATAACACATCACACAGATGTGCTTTGACACAGAGAATGGTTGAGGCAAAGCTTTTCCATTTTTCTAGAAAAGATTGGATAAATATTTGAAGTAGATGACAATGTGAGTGAGCTGGACTTTGGAGTTAGATTTCAGGCACAGAACTGGCACAATGGGCCAAATATCCTCCATCTGTGCTGTAAACCTCAGTGATGCTGCAACCATAGGTAGAATTCTTTAAAAATCTTAGTTAAATATGGAGTCAGGAGGAGCACGAGTGTTCCTTTTGACTCCACAGGAGTTCTGAAGACACTGCCAGTCCTGCTTTGGTTTCCTCCCGATCATTTCTGCCCCTTTCAGCACCTACCTGAGGGCCACTGTCAGCATAACAGTGGCCCAAAGTTGCTTTCTGCTTTTCTGTTGAGCTACTTGCAGAGCCAATCTAGTATAAAAGTGGATTGAGGTCTAATTTTGATCAGCCTCAGGCGGACTTGTTCCACTGGAGAAATTGTTCCTTGTTCTCAATTCATCCAGCGGGCTGTGATATCCAATTTCTATATTTTGATATCTGCTATAGGGCACCATGTTTGCTGGTACAGATGTGGGAGTGCTTGGACAGAGGATTGAGGACATGAAGGAGGTTTTCCCTGGAACAAGGAGAAGAAAGACTCCAGCGAAGGCAGCTCAGAGTTAATTGATAAGAGACCATGGCTATATAAGTGCCAACTTCATGATGGTTGATTTTAATTGCTTCTGCCCAGATAGGTTATCAAATGTGTTTTTGGGCCACTCACCATTCAATAGTACCCCAGTTAAGAGGCCATTCTTTACCTGTAAGGCTGACATCATCAGAATAGATGCGATGGAGGCGAAGGAACTGAGAGAATGGGATGGAGTCCTTACAGGAAGCAGGGTGAGAGGAGCTGTAGTCGAGGTAGCTGTGGGAGTCGGTGGGCTTGTAGTGAATTTTAGTGGACAGTCTATCACCAGAAATTGAGACAGCGAGGTCAAGGAAGGGACGAGTCAGAGATGGACCATGTGAAGGAAGTGAGACAAGTTTAAGGAGAAATTGTTCAATAAGGGAACAAGTTCAGCCAGACGGAGGAGAGCGGTGGTGGATGGGGATTGTTCGAGCCTCTGTTCAAAGAAGAAGCAGAGAGCCCTCAGACCATCCTGGTGGGGGATGCAGGTGTAGAGGGATTGGACATCCATGGTGGTGAGTAGGCAGTTAGGGCCAGGGAACTGGAAATTATTGATATGATTTAGGGCATCAGAGGAATTGCAGATGTAGGTGGGAAGAGACTGGGCTAGGGGAGAGAGAACAGAGTCAAGCTAGGAAGAAATGAGTTCCGTGGGGCAGGAACAGGCTGACATGATCGGTCTACCGAGACAGTCCTGTTTGTGGATTTTGAGGAGGAGGCAGAAGTGGGCTATCTGTGGTTGGGAAACTATGAGGTTGGAAGCTGTGGAGGGAAGATCTCCAGAGGAGATGAGGTCAGTGACAGTCCTGGAAACAATGACTTGATGTTCGGTGGTGGGGTTATGGCCCAGGGGGAGGTAGGAGGAAGTGTCTGAGAGTTGGCGCTTGGCCTCTGTGAGATAGAGGTCAGTACGCCAGACTGACTAAAAGGTGTGGCTATGGGTACCCACATGGGCCCCAGTTATGCCTGTCTCTTTATGGAGTATGTGAAACATTCCTTGTTCCAGTCCTACTCAGGCCCCCTCCCACAACTCTTTCTTCGGTACATTGATAACT
This sequence comes from Cetorhinus maximus, assembly GCF_964194155.1. Classification (NCBI taxonomy): domain Eukaryota; kingdom Metazoa; phylum Chordata; class Chondrichthyes; order Lamniformes; family Cetorhinidae; genus Cetorhinus; species Cetorhinus maximus. The sequence goes on along the minus strand of NC_135882.1, from coordinate 113,137,872 downwards.
GTTTTGGTGCCGCTTCATGCTCTCGTCTGCACCTCGAAAAATTTATCAATTTTGTTTCCAATTTCCATCCCTCCATCACCTTCACATGGTCCTTCTCTAACACTTCCCTTCGCTTCCCTTCCTTGACCTCTCTAACTCAATTTCTGGTGATAGATTGTCCACCAATGTTCACTACAAGCCCACCGACTCCCACAGCTACCTCGACTACAGCTCCTCACACCCTGCTTCCTGTAAGGACTCCATCCCACTCTCTCAGTTCCTTTGCCTCCGTCGCATCATGTTCTGATGATGCCACTTTCCTAAACAGTGCTTCTGACATGTCTTCCTTCTTCCTTAACCGAGGTTTCCCACCTGCTGTGATTGACAGGCCCCTCAACCGTGTCCAACCCATCTCCTGCGCCTCTGCCCTCACAGCTTCCTCTCCCTCCCAGAATCACAATGAGGTCCCCCTTGTCCTCACTTTTCACCCCACCAGCCTCTGCATTCAAAGGATCATCCTCCGCCACTTCCTCCAACTTCAGCATGATGCCACCACCAAACACATCTTCCCTTCACCGCCCCCCCCACCCCCGTCAGCATTCCATAGGGACCATTCCCTCCAGGACACCCTGGTCCACTCCTCCATCACCCCCAACACCTCATCTCTCTCCCATGGCACCTTCCCATGCAGTCGCAGAAGGTGCAACACCTGCCCCTTTACCTCCTCACTGTCCAAGGGCCCAAACACTCCTTTCAGGTGAAGCAACGCTTCACTTGCACCTCCTTCAATTTCAATTTAGTCTACTGCATTCGCTGCTCCCAATGTGGTCTCATCTACAATGGAGAGACCAAACACAGACTGGGTGACCACTTTGCGGAACACCTTCCGTCTGTCCGCAAGCATGATCCAGACTTTCCTGTCACTTGCCATTTCAACACACCATCCTGCTCTCATGCCCACATGTCCGTCCTTGACCTGCTGCAATGTTCCAGTGAAGCCCAACGCAAACTGGAGGAACAGCACCTCATCTTCCGATTAGGCACTTTACAGCCTTTCGGACTTAATATTGAGTTCAACAACTTCAGACCATGAACTCTCTCCTCCATCCTCATCCCCTTTTTTATCCCCTTTTTTCAATATTCATCTTCATTTATTAATTTTTATTTTTTCATTCTTTCATTCTTATTTTTTATCCGCTTATTTTTATTTATTATCATTTTTATTCATTGTTTTATCCCCACCTTTTAACCTATTTTTAATCTTTTTTCCCACCACCGTCCCCTCCCCCACCCCACCCCCACAAGGGCCATCTGTCATTTGCCCATGTTGTTCTTTCCAGAGTGCTTACCCTTGTCCTGCTATTATCACATTCTGCTTTCTGATCTTAATGCCACCGTCAGCACCTCCTTTAGCCAGTACCACTATCATTAACACCCCTTTTGTCCTTTTGTCCATGACATCTCTGGCAATCTCTCCTTTGCCTCCACCTATCACTGGCCTTCTATCCAGCTTCACCTGCACCATCCCCCCTTAAACAGTATAAATTTCATCACATTTTACTTCTCTTTAGCTCTAAGGAAGAGTCATATCGACTTGAAACGTTAATTCTTTTTTTTCTTTCCACAGATGCTATTTAGACCTGCTGAGTTTTTCCAGCATTTTCTGTTTTTGTTCCATTTTCATCTGATAGCCACACAGACAAGGTTTCCTGAATGGGTCACTGTACAATGATTGGGAATGCTGGTATAGCTCCCCCTCCGTATCCCAAAAATACAAAGAATCTTCCACTTCCCTGGCAAGGATGAGCTAGCTTAGCAATGTCAGAGACTGATCCATCTAACTTCTGTGTTGTATGTCTCATTCCTATACTGATCAATCCTTTCACCAGCTGGCCTAGTGGAAATCCAGATTGTGTATTATTTGATGGAAGAACTGGCCTGGTTTCATTCCCAAACTTTTAAAAAAACGAAATTCTGCATTTATAGCAATTTCGCATATGTTAACATTGATATTGAAATAAAATAAAACTAAATATCTGATGCCCTTATGTTTTACGCCACACCAATCAAACAGACAAGTTGTTCAAAGTTGTATCAATGTACACAGTCGTGAGCATAACCTACACAACTGGCCTAATCCTGTGACGTTTGTAGATCATTCATCTCCATTCCTTTATACAATGACCTCTGAATCCAGTGACATTCCTTTTAATATCCTCTTCCACTTCCATTTTAACCTCTTAGATTCGGTAGAAATTTCAAATAAATGCAATTCAGATAACATTTTTGTATTTTTTCACTTAACAAGAGCTCGAGACTCAGCTGTACCAGCTAAGACGGCAGTGAAATGCAGAGACTGACATTTATTGTCATTTTTTCTGGTTTTAACCTAATGCATTACTTCTGTCTATAAATTCAGAAATGACCATTCCTGAAAAATTCAATTTTTTCCGAAAGAAACCACTTCCTTATCACAGTAAGCAGGCAGGCTGTATCAAGAAAACTAAATATAGTATTTTTATTCCTTATGATGTTTGTAGTTTGGCAAATAGCTATCAAAGCTGCACCTCCCTCCCTGCTTATAAATAGAAATGACATACTATGCACACAATGTAGCTGTGTGGTATTCCAGGCTGCCTTGGAACTGCCCTGTACTACTTCAATCACCAAATTATTCTCAGCTCCAACGAAAACAGCTTTAACCTCTCAAGTTTCCCTTGTGTGTTTTCTTTCTGCAACCAAATGAGACTATTTCAAAGGAGCATTATCAAACAAAAAGTAACACCAAGCCACATAAGGAGCTATTAGGACAGGTGGTCAAAGAGAAAGGTGTTAAGGAGTGTCCTAAAGGAAGAAAAAGGTAGTGAGACAAAGTCTTAGGGAGAGAATGTCAGAGCTTAAACTTTATTGATCACTTGTAAAAATTACATTTGTCCAAATTAATAAATTAGTTCCAGATCTTATGTTCAACAAACTGGCGAGACTGCGCAACACTGAGCCTGTTATTTCAAGCAGGGCTATTCCACACAAAGGATAATAGTAATAGTGAACATGTTGCCTGGGAAGGCATTAAACCATTTCTTATAAATCGATTCAAGAGCCAACTAAATGGATTGCTGGAGGAAAAGATTATGAACCTAGTGTTACGGTGCACAGTTATATTACAATGTTTTATAAGAACTGTTTTGAAGGTCATCTTTTGTAAAACTTGCACTGAGTTTAAAGACTATTTCCAAAATGGACTGTGAGGGTCAACCGACTTTCTCCTTGTGGATTCGGGCAGGAACCCCTTCAGCCAAACAGAGAGGAGACATCCTCAGACATATATATTTAAAATTCAATGAGTGTTCGAAAAGACTAAACAGAAACTCATCGACTTGATGGCTTTTCCTCCAAATGCAAAAACAGTAACTGATAAGTCACTGTAAGGTGTGAACAACCTGAACCTTTTGATTACTACAGGGGGTAAGGAGACTTCAGATAACTTCAACCCTCTCCTAACTTTACTCAGTTCTGCGGAAGGGTCATGAGGACTCGAAACGTCAACTCTTTTCTTCTCCGCCGATGCTGCCAGACCTGCTGAGTTTTTCCAGGTAATTCTATTTTTGTTTCAGATAACTGTAATGGAATTATCACTTGCCTTATATGGAAAGTGAGTCAGCATTCCTGTACAGGCCACATGGTAATGGTGAACAAAAACAAAAATGTCTGGATAAACTCAGTAGACCTGACAGCATCTGCGGAGAGGGATACAGTTGACGTTTCGAGTCCGTATAACCCTTCACCAGGTCTGATTGGTGAACACAGGGCATCAATGGCAGCATGTAATGTGATGGAACCACCATTTCAAGGTATTTACTTTCTAGAGCAGCTAAGAGCTGAAGATTTTCCTGGTTGGGATAACATGACATGGACAAAGCAGTTCAAAGTGTGTGCTGCCCACAAAGCTGATAGCGACTTGTCAAGAACACAGGTCACCAGCTGTTGATATTATTACTGACTACTGCAGGCTGTAGGAATGCTGGCTGCAAACAGAAACATATCATATATAAAATATTAAAATACATGCAAATAATAGATTTTAGAGAGGAAGCAAAAGGAAATATTGAATCTTAGGAATCAAATGATAGAAACTGATGGTGACTCCTTTCATAGTTTATGAGGGAAAAGTTTGTTTGCATGGCATTGCTTCAAGCTGGGGGAAGACAGCGCCTCCAGCCTCTACCCGCACAGCTGCATGGGTTTCTTCATTGACACAGTTGAAGAAACTCACATGGGTCATTCAGTTAGCAGCAGGCGCTGTTTATTCCCAGGGAATCGATGTAGTCTGCTTAGCGCTGCTTCAAGTGGTGCTGCACAACCTAATTTTACCCCCAATGAATTTGTTACAGACAGGGGAGAGAGACAAACTGAACTCCTTTATTTTTCTCACTTGTCTGTCCATAAGCAGAGGTGTTTTAATTTTTGAAATAGCCTTTGGCGTATTTCCCCAAACCCTCAGTTTGTGAAGTCAATTTTAAAGTGACACGTAGCAAACTCTTTCTAGGGTTAAATCAGAAGTATTGTTTATTCATACATTCAAACCCAGGGAATGGTCGTGGCAACTACATACAAACACAAACGCACACAAGGAAGAGATAGGAAAGATGAGTTTTATAACTAGGAATAACTTAAAAGGAAAAAACTCCAAAGATATGGATATTAGTTCACTTGAATGTCAGAATCCAGAATGTCAGAGTCCAGTGAGGGTTCCTTCATGTAGGAATTAAAGTTCAGGTGGATTCAGCTAGCTGAAAGCAGGAGTTGTCGAATTCCTTCAAAATTGATGATGATGCAGCAAGATGAGGTTGGTATACAGAGACTTGGCCCACTGGACTGGCGGTGGCAGGAATCTTCCAGAGAACCAGACTTTTAGGAGGTTTAGACATGAGGCAGGCTTTGTTGTCACCCTGGAGTCCTGCTTTGGTGTTGACAGGCTGGGTCTTAACAGCAGTCTGCCCTGGGAGACCAGGAATGTAACATTAAAACTTTCCAAAGGCCAGAGGAACTCAAGGTCAAGTGGTGTTGCCCATTAATGTGTCAGTTTCAGGTTAGCAATCAGTTTCTACAGGCGGAATTGTCCCAGATTTGCACTAAATGCGGTAGCGGGCGGGTAAAACCACTTTTTACCCGTCAGCCACAATGGCGGCTTTTCACACCGTATCATCCCAAACCTCCTGCATTAACTATGCATTCCCAGGAAACACGTGGGCCCTCGTTCGCCTGCCACAACATCACCTCACCGCTTGAGCACACCAGGTGCCATATTTAAAGTGCAGCCGCGCGCATACCTCTCAGCGCTTCCAGCCCACGACTGCTGCAAAGAAGACATGGCCTTGAAAGACAAAAAGACTGGAGCCTTCAGGTTCAATGACACATCCCTCGGTTGCCTTTTGGATGCAGTGGAGGCTCAGCGTGATGTCCTCTACCCCCGCTCTGGCCACAGGGTGGGCAGCAGCCTCACTAATTCGGCTTGGGAGGCAGTGGCAGTGGTGGTCAGCGCTAATGCCTTCGAAGGAGGACAGCCACCCAGCGCTGCAAGAGGATGAATGACCTCCTCTGTTATGCCAGGGTAAATCACTCTCAACTCACATACACACAAATCCATCACACATCCACAAGGCCCTCACTCACTGCCGGTTCAAGGGACATCACCATTCACTCTCTCACACACACCCTCATTGTCCTTATTCCGTCCATGGGACCACTCATCACCCACACATACCAGGTGCACTTATCACCTGGCCTACCAGGTGTCCTCTTACACTCTCCACCTTTATTCATGCAGGACAAGCTGGCACACAACAAGAGGGGGAGGTCGCAGACTGGTGGAGGAATGCCTGAAATCAAGGTCCTCACAGACTTTAAAAACAGAGCCATCCAGCTGGCCAGCGAGGACCTGGACCAGTCCTGTGTTGACGGCGAGGTCAGCAGTGCTCTACCAAGTGAGGATCCAGCAATGCAACGTCCATCATGCTGTGCGTGATGTGTCCTCTTTCACAGGCCACTGCCATGCACTAATTATATCTCCCCTTGCTTCCGCAGGCACATCAGGGAAAAAGCCGACTGAGTCATGACCCAGGGCCTCCAATCAAGTCCCAAAGAAACCTCTGAAGAGAAATCTGAAGGCACCCTCCTTGAAGTTCAGTCACAGCGCTCACCCACACCCCCCACCAGTGCAGAGACACACACCTTGGTGGGACCTAACTTTACAGTAGCCTCAGGGTCACAATCTGGCGAGCACATTGCACTGTCTGATCCACAGCAGGTGGTGGCAGGGACTTCCCAGGTGTCCGGCACTCGGAGGGCTGCTGGAGGCCAGAAAATCATTGCATCCAAGTCAGATGACGAGCCTCTGGACTCGGTCATGTCACAGTTGCTGGAGCTGCAAAGGCAAGCTCAGGAACATCAGGAAGGAATGTCCGCTGCACTCCTCAGATTGTAAGGCATGATGGAGGAGTCTGTCCGCCTTCAGGCTGAGGTGATAGTGCTGGCATGCCGATACACCGAGGTCAACACTGGTAGGATGGTGGCCGCCATGGAAACCTTGGTCCAGGATATCGCTCCTGAACTGCTGTGTGGGCTGAACCCCATTGCTGACACCATAGCTGGCCCCCAACAGCAAGTACGCGGGCAGGCTGCTGGGCAGCCTGATCTCAATCCAGCTACCTTTTCTCCCCAAGGAGTCAGCCAGGGACCCTTGGGCACCCATAGGGAGGGGGATCAGCAGGTGCACACCCCGGGGCCATCCATCCAGGCGACTCCGGGATTGTCAAGCCAATTCAAATCCCCTCTTCCTGTAACCTCAGCAGCTTCAGCTCCACAGGCCGAGGAGGGTGCCACTGCCACATGGCGTGACCCCAAAAGCATGCCGGGGCCCTCCAGGTCTCGGCCCGCCAGAGGATGCCCACCAAGGTCATCACAGACAGGGTGTAGCAGTCAGCAGGTTGCCTCCACCTCTGCTGTGGATGCCCGGGCAGCACTAAGATATAACGGCAGGGTTAGGAAAGTTAAGAAGGTGTGGTTGCACAGCCTGGGCATGGATGTTAATCACTTGTACATACTGTTCACTATTGTCAATAAATTCTCAAGAATGTCTCCCTGCCTATGGCTCCTTGTTCTGATGAGCAATGTTCGTATCACTCAGATGTGAAACCTTTCTGCACAAGATAAATGCAGGTGTCTCAGTCCAGGGCCTCTTCCCTGCGCTTTGTGTAGCCTTCAGACCAAAGTGATGGCCCGGCCTCTCACTTCCTGGACACATTAGTGATGCTTGCACCTCGATGGTGCTTGTCATTGCTGCTAGCATGCAGTGGGCAGGCGTCACAGAGTTCCGCCATTCTCTCTGTGTGCTCTCAGCACCTTTAAGGTGGGGCTGGCCCCCATCGCTTCTGCATCTGTGACCAGTGATGCTGTGCTCCCAAAGGGCGCAGATGCTGAAGGCGGACAAAGGATCAGATGCTTTTAGTTTCATGGCTGCGTCTCTATGATATGACCCTGATCATAGAGCGTAGGTGAGCTGCCCTCGACCAGACAGGAGTCAGACATTCTCAGAGGCTATGTGAAGATCTATGGATTGTCCTCACTGCATGTCGCCATCATCCTCCTACAATCAAGTGACTATTAGGGCCTCCACTGTGTCTCCATGACAGGAGCATTATCACAGACGGTATGTGTCCTGCCATAAGCCAGACTGGAGTCAAACTTTCATAGATGCAATGTGAGGATCTTATGGTGTCTCCTCACTGCACGTCGTCATCATCCTCCACAAATCTAGCAGGCATGGGGGTCTCCCGAGCACGCCTGCCTCATCTAGGCAGTGCGAGGGCCTCATCCCCATCATCGTTGCCGTCAAGGACCACCTCATCCTCATCCCCATTGGCATCCTCCACATTGGGGGAGACCTCCAGCTCCTGCATCTCCTCCTCACCCAGCTCCTCTCCCTGTTGTAGTGCAAGGTCATAAAGGGTGCAGCAGGCAACAACGATGCATGACACCCTCTGTGGACTAGCTTGCAGGGCTCCACCAGACCGCTCCAGGCACCGGAACCTCATTTTCAGCATCCCGATGATTTGCTCCACCAAGTTGCAAGTTACAGCATGAGCCTCATTGTACTTTCACTCTGCTGCAGTCTGAGGCCGCTGCACGGGTGTCATCAGCAACGACCATCAGCCCTTGTCCCCAAGGAGCCATCCCTGCAGCTTCTGTGGACCCTGGAAGACGTCAGTGATCTGTGAACGACTGAGAATGTAGGAATCATGCACACTCCCTGGAAACTGTGCACAGACCTGCAGGATGTATTTCTGGTGGTCGCACACCAGCTGCACATTCAGGGAATGGAATCCCTTGCGGTTGATGTAGTTGACCGCTTGTTGTCACGGAGATCTGAGCACCACGTAGTGCAGTCAATTGCACCCTGCACCTGTGGGAAACCTGTGATCTGGGCAAATCCAATCGCTTTTGCATCCTGGCTATCCTGGTCCTGGGCAAAATGCACAAATTTATGTGCCCTCGCAAAGATGGTGTCCCTGACCTCATTGATATATTTGTGGGTGGAGGCTTGTGATATCCCACAGTGGTCACCTGTGAAACCCTGAAAGGACCCATTAGCGTAGAAATTGAGCCCCACTGTCATTTTCACTGCCACTGGCAATGGATGCCCTCCATGTCCCTGTGGTGCCAAATCCTGCAGTAGCTGGCAGATGTAACCGACCAGTTCCTTGGATATACACAGTCTTCAGTGACACTGGTTCTTGGTTATCTGCAGGAATGAAAGGCGGCATCTATAGACCCTGGGTCGAGCTAGGCACCGACCAACAATGGCTTGTTGTGGCTCTTTGGCGGCATGTGTGGGAGCCCCAGTTGCCCCTTCTTCCAGAGGGTGCTGCTGCTCCGTCTATGCAGCCAGTGCCTCCGTCACTCTCTTCTCAGTCGTCTTCGCTCTCTGTAAGCCACGGCGCATACAGCTAGTTCACCAGGCTCCATGATCCTGATGTACTCCTCCTGCAAGGTGAAAGAGAGAGACACGTGGGATAGCATGGGTGTATTAAGAACCTCCCCTGGTTAAATGAGAAATCCCCTTAACACACCCCAGTGAGTGCTGGCCACCATTTGGATAGCCAGAGATTAGTGCGGTGCATAGCTGCCCGAAACCCCACCCACATCCACCCTACTCCACCCGACAGATTGGTGGAAGTTTGCCCATTGGACTGCATGCTGTGCTCTCAGCTCATGTGCAGGCATTCTCCTAACCCACACTGCAAGGCTGCACTGTTAGCTTGACCCATGTGGGAGACTGGATCAAACCGGGATGATGACATTGCAAGGGGCTGTGAGTACCTCCACCAGTGACTGCTCCATGGCCAGTTTTAGCAAGGAGATTGTGAAACATGCCCAGTCATAAAACTGTTCTGCAGTCCACTAAAATGCTCATTACTTTGCAGTCTGTGCCTGAGGGCTACAAAGCTCTGGAGAACTTGGTGGCACTTTCATGCCTCTGCCTTGCTTGAGTGGGTAGAGAAGTTAGAGGCCCAACTTCAAGCATGTCAATGTGGCTGCGCCTGAACTGTCTCAGCTGCAGAGGGATGGTCACTTAATTTACAAGGTCTCCCTAATGCTTGGCTGCTTCCCTCACCCACTGCCCCCCCACCCCACACATGCTTGTACGCTACCTTCAACTGCAGCCCTTGCAACCAACCCCCCCTAAGTTGCTACAATCACAGGGCAGCCTTTGCCCCCCTCCATCCCCCAAGTCACTTCAACTGCAGTTCAGCCCTTGCCCCCCCTCCCCCCTCCAAGTCACCTCAACCACAGGGCAGCGCTTGCCCACGCACCTCCCCCAATGCACCTCAACCTTGAAGTCCAACAGATGACCTGGGTAAGTGCTCTGCAATGTTATTGTGTACTCACCTCCAAGTTCCTTTCAAAGTGCAGTCTGCCAAGTGCACTCCTTTTATATACTGTTGTGAAACATGCCGACGTGGGCGGATGATCCAGTGGGTGGGGGGATGTTTCTGGCGGGTTGGGCTTATAATGATATGCAGATGTATTACAATGAGGTTCCTGATGTCTGATGACGGGAAACATGGCCCGCCAGTGGCGGGTGGAGTGGATGATCGCAAACTGGCTTCACGACGTTGTGAAACCGATTTTTGGTCTTCTCGATGTATTGTCCCCTCATGCCACTGAACATGCCCGATGCCAGCGGGCATGGAAAATCCCAGCCTATATCTCTGTTTGAAATCCATTGTTTACCTTAAGAGATAGATGGTGGCTATTAGCACCTACACAGATATAACAAGTTTTGATGGCATTCTCTTTGTTATAAGTCCAGGTTGGGGAGGCAGACTGACTGCTGTTCCCTTGTTTCATTGATTGTAATGGGTCCACACAATGATAGATGTGAGATTCCACAAGAATGAGACTTGAGCTTTGTCCTGTCATTACTGTTGAAAGTTTCCAAAACTCCAGCCAACTTGCAAATCATGTGATCTGTAGCAGCCATGGTTTTTGGTCCTGCAAAATCTATTTTTAAATAAATAGAAAGTAGGGTTTGATTTAAACAGTTTATGATCTCTTTCACGTCTATGGGCATGACAAATAATGTGACCCTTGATTTAATTGTAAAGAGCAAATTTGTATTTCTTGTAGCACCTATCATGACCTTGATGTGCCAAACTTTGCAGGCAATTAATTACTATTGAGGCGTAGACCCTGTTGTCATGCCTTTCCTCCCAGATATTCTCAATATAATTCAGCAATTGATTTTCAAAAGGAGTTACTATTGGTAACAAAATAAATGCTGAACTAGTCAAATAGGATCAAATTTCAGGATGCTGTTGAAATACCTAAACTCTTTAAAAAAAAAAGTGCTTTCAATCTGAAATAGAAAGTAAAGTTTTCAGTGATCCATGGTATTCCAGTGGCTCAAAAGATTGCTAAAAGCAATTATCTTGAATGGGATGAGCACATGGAAAGTCCTTTAATTTACAAGCAGAAACCGGATGACATGACCATGACAAAAGGGGAATGATAGCAACAATTGTTAGGATTAAAATAGATTCTAGGGAACATTTGCCTACCATTGTAATTTATTATACTGTGTAGTAGAACGGAACCACTCGTTTGCTACCTTAATCGCACTGAGCTAAAAGCATCCTGGGAATTGGGCGGTGCTTATATGACACATTTTTGGCTTGTTGTAAGGTGTCTGGATATGAGTAAACCCAAACATTTTAACTCGTGTTTGTAAGAATCTCAATGACCTTGGAGTTTATTTTAGGAAATAGAGAGAGTGAGAAGATGAGGAGGAGGAAGAAAATCATCTGTTACTTGCCTGCGCAAACCACTTTCTTCATTAACACTTCCTTTAGATACATGATTTTGTGCCATTTCCTTATGCTGAAATCGTCACAAAATCATACACTTAAAAAAGCTGTTGATGCACCTCTGATAATTGTACAAAGCACCCTCTTTGTAAAATATTCTGCTCCCTGATGGCTCAGTCAACTTGTTCAGTGAATGCAAGAGATTCCCAGTTCCAAACTTTAGTTTGTGCTGAGTTAGTTAACCTCAACAAGGATATTTGTGGGTGTACTGCAACCTTTGGGTTAAGGAGCAGAAAATTAAATAAAGGCCATGATTTTGTCAACAGTGTGCCATTCCCGATCTCATAACCGGAACTGCACACCACTTCCGCTTTCTCCCTTTTGGTTGTGCATGGAAAACACGTGTGATTTTGTGGTGGGGGAAACTTTTAATTGGTGAAACCTGCCGTCAGCTGACAATGCTGGGTGCCCTATTAAAGAGCCCCCTGGTCAAACAGGGAGGATGCCCATCACTGCTAGAATACTGCAGTGCTTGAGAGTGCCATATTCATTGGAGCCCTATCAGACTAGCCCCACGGTTCAGCGATACCTCCCTGCATGTTCTCCTCCAGGGCTCAGGACAAGGCAGGAGGTGCTCTTTCCTGTAGAGGGCATCAGAAGACCCTCCTGCCAGACCAAGGTGGACTGGAGGGTGTTGGCAGGAGAGTTGAGCAACCATGGCGACATGTGCTGAACCTGGGTCCGGTGCAACCTGATTCCAGTGCAGGAAACGGGTCAACGACCTGCTCCAATCACAAAGGTAGGTGCCAGTATTGCAGTTTCAGCAGGATCTCTTGTGTGGTTATCAATAATGTGTATGTGAAAATGGGCAGCTGTGCCTGAAGACTGAATGCGTGATCAACCTTAGTGCCACATGGCAATTGAGGCCAAAGTGTCTGGAAGTTTGCCTTTTGTGTGAGTTTGGATTCAACATGTGAATGACAGGCCTGTATGTGTGATAGGAATGCATGCAGACAAGGGCGTTCAGTGTCACTTGACATGTCAGTAACTCCGCATTTTGTCATGCAGGACAAGCAGACCCACAATGCCAGAGAGTGGGGATGCACAGGAGGAGGAGTTCCTGACCTTAGACTGCTCATAGCAACTGAGGAGGAGGTGATGGAGATCACTTGTGAAGAGTGAGTGTGATCTGTCACAGACAGTGAGGCTGAACCAGCCAGGAGTAAGGAGGACAAGGCAACCATCCTAATGGTGGCAAATGGGAACACAGGAAGGATGTGATGAATTGTGATGCACTCAAATTGTAATGATTCTCAATGTAATTCTTTTATTCTTCACTACAGGTCATCACCATCCAAGGACCAGGCCACAGCCATGGGAGGAGCCTGAAGACTCCACCTCGGGGCCAAAGCAGCCAGTGTCCCAGAGGAGGCACATCATCTCCCTCATCACCCACCTCCACCAGCACAGTTACACCCATCTCCCTCAAATCCCACCTCCACCAGCACAGTTACACCCATTTCCCTCATCATCCACCTCCACCAGCACAGTTACACCCATTTCCCTCATCACCCACCTCCACCAGCACAGTTACACCCATTTCCCTCATCATCCACCTCCACCAGCACAGTTACACCCATTTCCCTCATCACCCACCTCTGCCAGCACAGTTACACCCATTTCCCCCATCATCCACTTCCACCAGCACAGTTACACCCATCTCCCCCATCACCCACCTCCACCAGCACAGTTACACCCATTTCCCTCATCATCCACCTCCACCAGCACAGTTACACCCATCTCCCTCATCACCCACCTCCACCAGCACAGCTACACCCATCTCCCTCATCACCCACCTCCACCAGCACAGCTACACCCATCTCCCCCATCACCCACCTCCACCAGCACAGTTACACCCATTTCCCCCATCATCCACTTCCACCAGCACAGTTACACCCATCTCCCCCATCACCCACCTCCACCAGCACAGTTACACCCATTTCCCTCATCACCCACCTCCACCAGCACAGTTACGCCCACTCAATCCGCGCAGGCGTCACGTGTAGATTTGGGAACACAATCTGGTGAACACATCACAGACATGTCCCAGCAGCTGAGGGAAGACGTGACAGCTGAGTCCCCAGATGATCAGAGGATTGCTGGTGATCAGGCCCCTGCTGAGCTCCATGTTAATAATGGGCCTCTGGTCATAGCCACAAAAAGTCTGCCGAACATGCAGCAGAGGCCAGGGGAAAGTATGGCGGATAGGTCAAGGATTATGGACAGCCTTGTGCAGGGTATGGAGAAATCCATGCATGCCATGAGTTCTGCCATATCTAAGGCATTTGAGCCCATGGCTTCTTCCATGGAGAGGATGACGATTGCCATGGAGAGTGAGGTCGACCTCTCGATCCATATGTGCTCCGACCTGCATACCATCCCTCTCACCATGGGCTTAGCGCAGCAGTGACTAGGCAAGAGGGGAATGAGGCCACTGGATCTCCCTCTAGGAGCCCTGGCCCCTCAGGGATACAGGGAAGTGCCTTTGCTTTCTCAACTGGAGCAGGAGTGCCTGCCAACTACCATGGGGCCTTTGTCCCAGGATGCCCCCAGCGTTAGCAGTGTCTCTTCATCTCTTCCACCAATGGTCCCTACAGCTCCAGAAGGTGAGGCCAATGGGGACACCCCTGCACTAGTGCAGAAGGCCTGTAGGAGGCTGGAGCCCTCAAGACCCTTGTTTCCAGAAGATGCCCACCATGGTCATCCAAGGTAATGGGGCATGACACTGAGCAGACTGCCTCCTCCTCAGCTACTGATGTTGGGATTGCACCTGGGCCTAGTGGTAGAAAAAGAAAATTTTAAGAAGTATGAGCACTAAGGTGCCACAGGTGATTTATCCATGTTCTCCTGGCTTGTTAAAATATCTGCAGTATAATTTGTTCTCTGTTATTGTTCATAATTATTGAGATGTGTTGGAGTCTGTCATAGTATGAGATGTAATGGTCATGGCCCACCCTATGTTTCTCGCAACTGATGGCTAGAGAGGAGATAAAGACACAGATGCTATCCCTGAATGAGATGTGTTGCATTTTCATTCATTCTTTAATGAATGTTCATGTGAATTGTTACTTCTGTGATGATCATTCTGTGGAACATGTACAGCTGCTCACGCCACCTCTGGCAATGGAGTGATGGTCATGCAGATGCCTTGTTGTTGTGAGAACCTTGTATGGATCAGGTTGTCAGAATCATAGAGTCATAGAGTATAGAGTTATACAGCACAGAAACAGGCCCTTCGGCCCATTGTGTCTATGCCAGCCATTAAGCACCTATCTACTCTAATCCCATTTTCCAGCCCTTGGCCCATAGCCCTGTATGCAATGGCATTTCTAATGCTCATCTAAATACTTCTTAAATGTTGTGAGGGTTCCTGCTTCTAGGGTTGTGAGGGTTTAAATTAACTTGGCAGGGGGATGGGAACCTGGGAGGTTCAGCAGGGGGAGATGCACAACCAAAATTAGAAGAGAGAGCAAGTGAGTCTGGAAGGCATGAGCATTTAGTTATGAGGAGAGATTGGATAGACTGGGGTTATTTTCCCTGGAGCAGAGGAGATTTAGAGGGGGACATGATTGAGGCATATAAAATGATGAGGGGCATAGATAGGGTAGACAGGAAGGAACTTTTCTCCTTGGTGGAGGGATCAATAACCAGGGGGCATAGATTTAAGGTAAGGGGCAGGAGGTTTAGAGGGGATGTGAGGAAGAATTTTTTCAACCAGAGGGTGGTGGGAATCTGGAAGTCACTGCCTGAAAGGGTGGTAGAGGCAGAAACCTTCATAACATTTAATAAGTATTTGGATGTGCACTTGCGATGCCATGGCATACAAGGCTATGGGCCGAAAATGGGATTAGAATAGTTAGGTTCTTGTTTGACTGGCGCAGACTCGATGGACCGAAGGGCCTTTTTCTGTGCTATCGACCCCTATGACTCTATGACTCCCTCTGGCAGTGTGTTCCAGATTCCAACCACCCTCTGGGTGAAAAAAGATTTCCTCAGATCCCCTCTAAACCTCCTGCCCCTTACCTTAAATCTATGCCTCCTGGTCATTGACACCTCTGCTAAGGGGAAACGTTTCTTCCTGTCTACCCTTTCTATACCCCTCATAATTTTGTATACCTCTATCAGGGTTGTCCTGGCAACCCTTGCATATCTCTCCATGGCCTTGGCATCCATGAAAGGATAATTTGGATTTATGGCCTCCTCATACTCCAACAGATATTCATCATCTGAGGAAGGCTGATCATCCTTGTGTTCTTCCCTTTCCAACACCTGCCGTGTGAGCACCAGGTTGTGCAATGCACAGCATGTTCATGACACCCCCTGGGGTGTGTATTGCCGAGCCCTTCCAGACCGCTCAAGGCAAAAGAAGCACATTTTAAGAAGCCCAATGGTGTGCTCAATGATAGCAATGAGCTTGATTGTAGCACTCATCTGCCTCACTCTGGTGATGCCACACTTGCAGCATCAACCATGTACACAGGAGATAGCCCTTGTCACCAAGGATCCAGCCATCATCCTGGGCTAGGGCTTCAAAAAACTCTGGGAGACATGAGTTATCCAAGATGTATGTGTTGCGACAGCTTTTTGGGAAACGAGCACAGACCCGTATTATTATTCCCTTGTAGTCACATACCAATTGTACGTTCAAGGAGTGAAACTCTTTATGCTTTACAACTGCAGCTGACTTTACACTCAAGGGAGCCTGGCAATGGCACTGAACGCAGCTGACCTTGCCACCTGGCTGTCTTTATTGGTGGTGAAGTGGATAAAATCATTGGCGCGACTAAATGGGGCATCGGCCACTTCCTTTATGCATCTATGTGTGAAAACCTAGAGATGCCATATATGTCGCTCGTCGCACCCTGGAAACCATCGCTGGCATAGAAATTGAGCTCCGTTGTAACTCTGAGGGCCACTGGCATAATGTTCTCACCAAATCCACGTGGCTGCACATCTTGATAAACAATCCAACACCTCGGTGACCATTTCCAAAAACATCCTTAGATGTGTCTGGTGTCGTTTCTCTAACATCTGGAGGTAGTTTGTTCTTGTCCTCTGGGTACATTGATGCGCCACTGCCCATCTTCGCTGATGCCTTCACTGGATGTCTGCATTTCTCTGGTGCTGCCTGCTGTTGGCTTGCGGCCTCTGTTGCATTCTTTCCTCATATTCCCAAGGTTGCAGGAAAGTTGGGCGAATGAGACTCATGGTTATTGCAGTAATTGCACTTTGTGAAGAAGGAAGATTACCATGGTTCTCATTCATTTGGCTAATTATTATGGAGTCCATTTAACCAGCCAATTGTTGCAGCATGAACTCCACTCCACTTCGATCGAGCTTACATTCAAAGAAGCTGTGTTTGACATGAGACCTTAAAAGAATGGTGCATGTGACTTTTAAGACCAGTTCCTGTGCCTTCTACCCTCCCCTGTCTCCCTCACACTTTCCCCATCACAGTTGACCCACCCAACGTAACCTTTCCTCTTCCTGTTACCCTTGAACCTCCCCGCAGTTATCCTGGACCTTATTACCATTTCCCTGCACATGCCATCACTCCCCACTGTTTCTACTCCTGTGAGCATGTCAATCCCCACTCTGACCCTGAATCGTCCCGCTATCCTCCTCAATGCTTTTGTCTGCTCCTGTGACAGCCCCCATGAGACTTTCCAATACCCAACACTGACTCTGGACCTGCCCCAATACCGAGTACAAGGCCTGCTTTGACTGTGACAGTCCGCTCTGCCACACAGCATTCTCAATTCGACCTTCAGTACCCCTATATCGACAGCATTGACCCCACCCTTTAGGCTCATCAATCATCTTTCAATCCCTGCTTTGAATCCAGCCCCTCCACCCTTACAGACCCACCACACCCAGGACTCTAGGCCCTTCCCTCCACTGCACCCAAAGACCAACTTTTCAACCCCCACCGCCTTGTGTCACAGAGTTCAACGTGGAGAACTGTGTACCTTAGTCATAATAGCACACAGCACGCCACCTTTAAGTGATCGTGAAATGGGTGTCACGAGATTCTCATGCACCATTAACTTTATCCTGAGGTTAGGACTTTATGAAAACTGTTTCATGATAATGAGTATTCATGGCATGCAAATATGAATCTGCCTCAGACCGGTATAATGCTCAGCCTGCCATAAACACCCCGCTGAGTTTATTGCTGCATCACAACCCACCATTTTGAGATTGAAATTTCGCATCCCACTTAATCTAGTCACGTTTCCTGCTCTTGTGGGCAGCATAAAATACGTTCCCCGCCACCAAAGTTTCCACTCCTGGTCACTATCCAGTCACCCCTGGTGATAATGAAGACAAAGTCAGGCTGACCGAGTTCCGAATCAGAGTTCCAAAGAAGAGTCATATTGCACTTGAAACGTTAACTCTGTTTTTCTTTCCACAGGTACTGCCAGACCTGCTGAGTATTTCTAGCACTTTTTATTTTTATTACAAAATCAGGCTCGCCTACGATGTCCTACAAAATGGTGCATTATTCTCCTGGGACCTCCCCATCAGCCAAGTAGAAGGAAGTTTCCCCAAAGCACTGTCAAGTAGAAATAATGTAACCTTAATCTCCAGAACTCTTGGTTCCTGGGAATACGTAAGCTATGCTGCCTAAGACATCTAGGAATCCTCACAAATAACTTACAATACCTGATGTAATATGTTTAAGCATCTGCAGTTGGGAAAATGATAGAGAAAGATTCTAAAATTACATGTTATGACAGCCTCAAGACATCAGAATGACTCTGGTAGCCAGCCTGCCTCTGAGGAAAGATTGACCCGTGATTAATGTCAAAGACTCATTGTTAAGTGGGTACTTGATGGATGGTATGTAAATCTGTACGTATTTGCTCCCAAAATTTCTGTTTATTATCAAGATCCTTCACAGCTTTTTTTTATTAGTGATAAAGCTACACAGGTTGATACTGTTTATTTTGCCAAGGAATATAATAGTCAATGCAATTTATATAATTAAATTAACGTCTTCAAGGAATGGAAGGAAGTGGGAGATGGAGAGGAGGTCGGATTGAAGACAAAAGTGAACAGGAATTATTAACAGGATTGTTTGAGTACATCTCCTGATAGTCAGTCAAGGGTAACCCTGGAGGTGAGCTGACAGCTTTATGATACATAAAAATAACAAAAGGAGAAGGGAAATCACTGAAAGGTATTCTTTTTAAAGTGATTTAGTAGGACAATGAAACAGGAGACTATGGCCTTGAAATTGTTTGGATGTTCCAGTGAGTTCTTGCCGTAACTCTGGCACGAGTCTGGAAACATCAGTCAGGGGTGTTCGGCCAAGGTTGGGGCCTGTACCTCTGAGGTTTCTGTTCTTGATCACTATCCAGTCACCCATGCTGAAGGTGGAGACAAGATCAGACTCTGTTTCTCTCTCCACAGATGCTGACAGACCTGCTGAGTTTTTCCAGCATTCTCTGTTTTTATCCCTACTTTTGTATTCAATTCCCCCGCAATAAGTGATAACATTCTATTAGCTTTTCTAATTACTTGCTGTATCTGCATACTAACCATTTGCGATCCATGCACTAAGACACCCAGATCCCTCTGCATCTCAGAGCTCTGCAATCTCTCACCATTTAGACACATTTTTCCACATTATACTCCATTTGCCGGATTTTTGCCCACTCACTTAAACTATCTATACCTTTTTGTAGCCTCCTTATGTCCTCTTCACAACTTACTTTCCTACCTATCTTTGTGTCAGCAGCAAATTTGGCAACCATCCTATCCATCTCTTCATCCAAGTCACTTATATAAATTGTAAACAGTTGAGGTCCCAGCACTGATCCCTGTGGCACACCACTTGTTATATCTTGCCAACCTGAAAAAGACGCATTTACACCTACTCTCTGCTTCCTGTTAGTTAGCCAATCTTCTATCCATGCCAATATGTTACCCCCTGTACCATGAGCTTTTATTTTCTACAAAAACCTTTGATATGGCACTTTATTAAATACCTTCTGGCAATCTAAGTACAGTACATCCACTGGTTCTCCTTTATCTACAGCACATGTTACTTCCTCAAAGAGCTCCAATAAATTAGCTAAACATGATTTCCCTTTCACAAAACCATGTTGACCCCGCCTGATTACCTTGAACTTATCCAAGTGCTCTGCTATAGCTTCTTTAATAATAGCTTATAACATTTTCCCTATGAAAGATGTTAACCTAACTGGCCTGTAGTTTCCTGCTTCCTGTCTCTCTCCCTTTTTGAATAATGGGCTCACATTTGCTGTCTTCCACTCTAATGGGACCTTCCTTGAATCTAGGGAGTTTCGGAAAATTAAAACCAATGCATCAACGATCTCACTAGCCACTTCTTTTAAGATCCTAGGATGAAGTCCATCAGGACCTGGGCACTTGTCAGTCCACAGCTCCAACAATTTACTCTGTACTACTTCTCTAGTGGTTGCAATTTTCTTGAGTTCCTCCCTCCCTTCCATTTCCTGATTTATAGCTGCTTCTGTGATGTTACTTTTATCCTCTATAGTGAAAACTGATATGAAATACCTGTCAATGCATCTGCCATTTCCTTGTTTTCCATTATCATTTCTCCAGACTCACTTTCTATATAATGCTACCTTTGTTAACTCGTTTCTTTTTAAAATATTTATCGAAACTCTTACTATCTGTTTTTATATTTCTGGCTAGCTTTCTCTTGTATGCTAATTTTTCCTTCCTTATTAATCCTTTTGTCATCCTTTGCTGTTCTTTATATTGTGTCCAATCTTCTGGTCTTTCACCTACCTTTCACAATTATATACTTTTTCTTTAAGTTTGATACTATCTTTAATCTTTCTAGTTAACCACGGATGATGTATCCGACCCTTGGGATTTTTCTTACTCATTGGAATGTATCTATTCTGTGTATTCTGAAATATCTCTTTAAATTTCTGCCACTGCATCTCTATTGACCTATCCCTTAACCTAATTTGCCAATTCACTTTAGCCAGCTCTGTTTTCATGGCATCATAATTGCCCTTATTTAAATTTAAAAACATAGGCCAGAATTTCCCGTCGGCGATTTGGGGGTGGGGCCCGCTTGCCAACAGAAAATAATGCAGGATGACGTCGGTAGGAACCCCCAACGTCATTCCGGTCCCTTTAAATTTTCAGGAATGCGGGTGGATAGTGAAATCAGCTGTCCTCCCGCCGACCTGTCAATGGCCAATTGAGGCCATTGACAGGGTAATTAAAGTAATTAAAGGCCCTGCCCGTCCAACCTTAAGGCTGGCGGGCAGGCCAGGAGCCCCAGCGGGCTTTTGATAATACATGAAACCTCATCCACTGGCGTGATGAAGTTTCATGTTCCTTTTTAAAAACTTTAATAAATGTGATGTCATATTTATTAACATGTCCCATCTCATGTGACATTGTCACATGAGGGGGACATGTTAATAATATTTTTATTTTTCTATTTTTTAAGGCTTGTACGCTGTCACTAATCTCCCTGAGACAGCACTTAGTCTCAGGGAGCAGTGCGCTCTTTCATGCGCATGGGCCAAAGAGCGCACTTTGACAGTTGGGGAATCCCCCCCCACCCCTCACAGGAAGCGCATAGCACTTCCCGTCAGGCAGGCCGCTGGGCGGGCCTTAATTGGCACGCCCACTCAAAATGGCGGCGGGCCCCGTTTCGGCAGCGGGGGCCGTCTGTCCATCCGCCGCTGAGCCGGTGGGGCCTGCCCGCCTACCAAGGGCAAAATTCTACCCATAGTCCCTCCCTCAAACTGAATGTAAAATTCAATCATATTATGGTTGCTGCTACCTAGGGGTACCTTCACTATGAGGTCATTAATTAATGCCATCTTGTTGCACAATGCCAGGTCTAGTATAGCCTGCTCTCTGGTTGGCTCCAGAACATGATATTCTAAGAAACTATCCAGGAAGCATTCTACAAACTCCTCATCTAGGCTACCTTGGCCAATTTGAATTCTCCAGTCTATATCTAGATTAATATAGATTAATTTCTCCCATGATTATTGCAGTGCCTTTCTGACAAGCTCCCATTATTTCTTCCTTAAGCTTCATCCTACCAAGTGGTTACTATTTGGGGGCCTGTACACGACTCCCACAAGTGACTTTTTGCCTCTACCACTTCTCATCTCTACCCAAACCATTTCCACATCATGGTTTCCTGAGCTTAGGTTCTTCCTCTCTATTGTGTTAATGCCATCCATAACTAACAGAGCTACCCCTCCACCTATTCCTTGCTTTCTGTCCTTCCTAAATGTCCTATACCCTTTAATATTCAGGTCCCAATCCAAGTCATCCTGCAGCCATATCTCTGTAATGGCTATCAAATCGTACTTATTTATTTCCATGTGCACTCTCAGTTCATCTGTTTTGTTTTGAATGCTCTTAAAACTAAGAGCCCTTAGTTTTATCCTTTTATTCTTTTTATAACCTCTAGTCTCATCTGTTGATTTACTGTTAGATGTGCACTCTCTATCCCTTCCTGTCACGGTTTTTCATTTCCCGTAATAATACATTTCTCTTTTGCCTTGTCTCTACTCTTTGATTCACCACAGCTTCCCAAATTTGTATCCTTGCCCCCACTACTTAGTTTAAAATTCTCTCTTTGCCATTATCAGTGAAGCCAATATGGACAAACTGCCAATGGAGGTGTGACGAATGCTGATACCTAGCCCAAATAATGTTAGTGAGTTGAGGACAACTTTTAGGCTAGCCTTGGTCTCCTGGTTTTGGCATGTGACCTCTGCATGATATCTATTTCTGGACAGAAAATTGGTTTAAAAAATTTCCAACTTGTTCCAGCCACTGACTCAGATCATTCTCTTGTAGACTTCTTCCTCCCTTAATGTGGAGGCTGGGGGTTATTCAAGGTGGTTTTTAATTTGTTGGTTTTTCTTTTATGACATTGGGTGCTCTTCCATTACTAATTGTGCTTCGTGATATTATACTTGTTTTGAATGCCAAATATAAGGCCTTGATTCATGGAGGAAAGGTCATCAATGAGTTGTGCCATTTGTGCGTATCATCTCAACTGCATCACCAGCTAAATGCAAATGCTGTTGACATTTTCTAACTTTTAAAATGAGAAGGGGACTGTTTCAGTCTTTCGATAAATGAGGCGTTAAGGCAAAAACCACTGAAAATTGTAGTGGAGGGATCTGGTATCTAAAGAGTTAACATGGGACTGAATACAGTACTGCCCACATGGTGACGTAAGAAGGCATATGACCTGGAACTAAGGGCAGTCTAGAGATAGATAGCAACATGTAAGGACATAGTATGGAGTTCTCTTCATACCTTTACCCTCCACTGTCAATATGTACATAATTCAATACTGTTAATAAACATTTATTTCTAACTGCAACAAGACTGATTGATGGTGTCCAAGCAGAACACATCACGGGTAGTGAGAATAGAACAGATCATGTAGCAGTGGGGAATAAAAATCTACACCCTCTCTAAAAGGCTGAAGAACCCTCAAGAAAATGACACCAGCAATGGTTCTGCCCTGAAACAACCTCATTCAAGAAGCAAGATGCTGAGAAAACTCACTTGAAAAGCTCCAGAGACACAAGGGACAGGCAGTAGAAAAAGGGCAGAAGTTACGCCCAAGCAAAAGTGTCCACTGAATCCCTGTGGAAGATCAGCTTCAACAAAGCAGAGCCAGCAGCCAGCAGGGTGAGATAAAATCCTTTCAAAGTTCCAGGCAGGCCAGCCATGTGAACCATTAAAAAAATATCCAATGAGGCAGAAACTCCATTGTGCATTTCATCGCTAGCCTGAACTCTGACTTGGTGTCCTTGTCATGAAAGTATAATAATTCTCAATATTATTGTGATTTATTGTAAAAGTAGGTTAATAGTGGGGTTTGGATAGTTTTTTTGTGTGTGTCTGTGTGTGTGGGATTTAATTTAATTGGAGACAGCTGGTCTGGAGGCTTTGCCTTATCAAAAGGAAGCTAGGTTTGAAATTCTAACTACATAAACATGGCTGAAGTTTTAGAAGGTGAAGTGAGGAGAATTTGCATTTTTAGATAAATCAGAGTAGTTTGAATTTCAAAGAGATGGTAGGATGTTACACCTAGCCAGAGAAGCTAGGCCAAGCAGTGTGTTTATTTTCCCAAAGGTTACTGATAGTATTAGCACCATGAATAGATTTATATTACGAGAAAGATAAAGTTCCAAAGACATATAGGAACAATGGAATTTGCATTGAAAGGGAGAAACACGTATAAATGAGAAGAGGCTATGTGTTAGAGAGGGAAGGCATTGTAAGATCTACCTAAAGTGTGAAAAGCCTCCAGTAGTTGTGCATTAAGCTGCTGTCTGCAAGGTCTGAAGCTGGGAAAAGCCACTTTGAATTCTATTGTCCAGGGTATTGTGGCGATTTGTCTGGATCTGTTTAAAATCTATTTGTTTTTTTACTGTTGCCTTAATGGGGGTGTAACTGGAAGCCAGGTCAATTAGGGGTTTTAGGAGTTATTATAGTAGTAATTTGTAGACC
Organism: Cetorhinus maximus; assembly: GCF_964194155.1. Classification (NCBI taxonomy): domain Eukaryota; kingdom Metazoa; phylum Chordata; class Chondrichthyes; order Lamniformes; family Cetorhinidae; genus Cetorhinus; species Cetorhinus maximus. Next base: position 113,113,954 of record NC_135882.1, on the reverse strand, counting down.
TATGTAGGTGCTTGAAATCTTTTCTTTTGTTAATAAATGTTCAATTTAGTTTTGTAAAAAAATCTCGAAGCTTGGTAGACTTGTTACTAGTGAATTCAGGGCACCCCTCTTGAAATAAAATACAAATTGCAAAATTGTTGTGACCGTGTGATCAAGTTTCAAGTTGATCATGTGGCACCCCGAGTCCGGATCGTCACAAAAAAACCAAAAAAGAGATCAAACATGGAGGAATTTTAAAAATCACATCGGGTCCCTTGTGATTCTTTGGCCTCACAGTCAGCAAGAATTCTGCCCTCCCGACCCATCACAGCAGCACACCATCATGACTAAAATGTCCCTCAGCAGCAGACCAACTCAGTCACATTGAGGTTTCTTTTTCCCCAGCTGACTGCCACTGCCATTTTGAATTTCACACCGAAACTGCGAAATGGGCGAAATTCCCATTTTCATCAATGTCGGCAACACCATCTTGAAAACCTCTTCACTCTTAAAGGGACACCCACACATTAAAATACTTTAAAGATAGAACACAGTTGTTCACTACCACCATCATGGGCCTCACCTATGGCCCTGACGACACTCACAATTGAAGTTATTGGAGGAAAAGTTTTCTGAGATATAGAATTGCTGCAGGGTTAAATAAAGTTGGAGGCAGAACAAGTTAGTGCATTACTTTAGTCCATTGGTCCAGTTGCAGACTACATCATCACCAGGCAAGCAACAGATGAATTGTCTGCTCAATTTGACAATGTTTTAAAATCCTTCAACGTTTTCTTCAACCTGAGATCTAACAAGATTTTGGAACGTGACAAATTTAACATGAGAGCCCAGCAGCCCGGGGAGTCTGTCGATTCCTATATGAATGATCTTTACTGCAGGGAAAAAGGATGAGAATCCTTCAGACAGTGAACTGAAATCCGAACTCATCTGAAACAGAATCATGGTGGGTGTTGCGAATGATTCACTCTCCGACCTTCTCCAAGTCAAAGACCTTAATCTCGACAAGGCTGTCCAGCTAGTTAGACTGTCTGAGCTGCAGGACTGTTCTCAGAGGGGAAGGCACTTCATGGGGCAGAAGCCACACCTCGGTCCACCACATCAAGCCACACAAGCACATGGACCATCCGAGCCAGGCAAGCCATGCCCCAACCACCTAGCCAAATGACCGTGCCAGCACTACGGTGCAAAGTGCACTCACAGGAAGGACCAATGTCCTATGAGTGCTGCCAAATGCTTCCATAGCCACAGACAGGGACACTTCAGTCAGCTGTGTCAGTCGCAACCTTAGCGCTGCATAGACAACCCGAGAATCTTCCATGAAATCAAAGCCACCGACCCAGAAGACGCACAGTCTTTCTTCCTGTGTGACATCCAACAATGCGGTTCTTCCTTCTGGAATGCAGACATCTCAGTAAATGGTCATCTAACCAACAGTAAGTTAGATTCTGGTGCCAGAGTGACAATCCTATTTGATGAGGAACCGTGGCTCTAACACCGTTGGGTCCAAATGATGGACACCTCACTCTATGGCGCAGGGGGAGTGCAACTCCCAGTCATTGATATGATTCAGGAGCCACTGAGCTACGGCGACAAACAGATTATGGAGCTTATGTTCATTGTGCGGAGTCAGCCCTTTTCACTCCTTAGCAGAGATACCTGCGTAGCTCTTGATCTCCTTCAATCAGCAGAAGATGGGAAGACAACCATGGTCCTCACCAAGCCTGAAAGGCATCCTCCTGAAGGCCCAATGTTTAAATATTGACTTTTTTTGTAACCTCTCTTCTCTGATCATGAAACAGATCTATTCTTCTTCATTTCAGATCCCCGAACCTACACAATGGCCAGACCAACCCACCGCGCAGGAGGTTACCACAGCACTCCCAGTGGTGGTGAAGCCAGAGCTGGAATGAACTCCAGAGAAACCCCTGCCTCCACCAGCGACCATGGTGTAGGCGGTAAAGGTGCCGACCAACACAGCCCCAACCACTATCAACCAGCATGCTGAAACCACAGAATCAGCTGGAACAGGTAGTAGCCTCACGCAAACACAGCTACACAACTACAAGGTGAGCTACCTCCCTACGCTTCTTCCATCCACAGGACTGCTCTCCCACAGAAAGCTTCTAGACACCAAAAAAGAAGAAGGAAAGCCATCGATAACCTGATGAACACTGCTTTCATCCACCCAGGAGGAAATGATCACCACTCATTACAACAAATCACTGCTACATCAACCAGACCGACCAGCCCTGTTGCAGCATCCGTCAATGGAAGAAGTGTATGAAGCCATGCCTACATCCATATACAAACTTGAAACCACTGCCAAGATCAAGAACCACTAGAGCCTACCACTCTCCCGGCTGGATGGCAAACGAGGCATAGCAGGTGTATAAGACCTCTAGGCCGTCCAAATCTCCAATTTCAAAGACTTGAAGTAAGAGGAGTAAGAAGATTGTTAATGCATGCTGTTAATGTGATAATGTTAATCATGAAGTAGCTTAGAGTTAGAATAGTTTATAGTTGTAACACTAAAATGAAGTACACAAGACTTATAGTGATGTAAGACTTGAAGCAAACTGTAAGGAAACTAATGTCAGTCTATAACCAGTGGATAAAGGCTTGGGGTGGTGGTGTAGTAGAACGATCTGGTACCTAAAGTATTAACATGGGACTGAGTACAGTACCAACCACTCAGTGATGTAAGAAGGCACAAGACCTAGAACTAAGGGCAGCCTAGAGATAGGTAGCAACATGTAAGGCCCTAGTATGGAGTCCTCTTCATTCCTTTACCTGCTACTGTTACTGTACAAAGTTCAGTAATGTTAATAAAGACTTTTTAAAACTTCAACAAGACTGCTTCATGCTGCCCAAGCAATACGCATCACAGGTAGCAACAACAGAACAGATCAAACAGGACACATGGTTTTCTTTTTCAGAAATAATACTGTAGTGGATGAATTCCTGGAGTGTGTATGAGATGGTTTTTTTAGACCAGTACGGCAAGGAACTGACTAAGGAACAGGCTATCCGAGATTTGGTTTTGTGTAATGAGAAGGGGTTAATTAACTATCTTGTTGTGCAGGGTCCTTTAGGGAACAGTGGCCATAACATGATAGAATTCTTCCTTTGTTGGAAAGTGAAGTAGTCCAATCCGAAACTAGGGTCCTAAATCTAAACAAAGGAAACTGCGAAGGTATGAGGCGTGAGTTGGCTAAGATAGATTGGGGAACGTCGTTAAAAGGCATGACAGTGGATAGACAATGGCTAATATTTAAGGAACAAATGTATGCATTACAATAGTTATACATTCCTTTCTGGTGCAAAAACACAACAGGAAAAGCAGTCCAAACCTGGCTAAGAAAAGAAATTTAGGATAGTATTAGATCCAAAAAGGAGTCATATAAAGTTGCTAGAAAAAGTAGCAAGCCTGAGGATTGAAAGCAATTTGGAATTCAGCAAAGGAGGACCAAGAGATTGATTAAGAAGGGAAAAATAGAGTATGAGAGTAAACTTGCAAGGAATATAAAAGCAGATTGTAATAGCTTCTAAAAGTATGTAAAATGAAAAAGATTTGTGAAGACAAATATAGGTCCTTTCCTGTCCGAAATGGGAGAATTTGTAATAGAGAACAAGGAAATGGCAGAACAATTAAACAACTGCTTTAGTTCTGTCTTCACGGAGGAAGACACAAAAAACTTCCCAGAAATACTCAGGAACCAAGGGTCAAGTGAGAAGGAGGAATTAGTATTACGAAAAAAATTGTGCTGGAGAAATTAATGGGACTGAAAGCTGATAAATCCCCAAGGCCTGATAATCTATATCCCAGGGTACTAAAGGAGGTGGACTGGAAATAGTGGATACATTGGTTGTCTTCTTCCAAAGTTCTGTAGACTCTGGAATAGTCCTGGCAGATTGGAGGGTGGCAAATGTAACCCCACTATTTAAAAAAAGGAGGGTGGGAGAAAACAGGGAATTACAAACTGGTTAGCCTAACATCAATAGTAGGGAAAATGCTAGAGTCTATTATAAAGGACGTGATAACAGGGCACTTAGAAAATATCAACGGGATTAGACAAAGTCAACATGGACATATGAAAGGGAAATCCTGTTTGACAAGCCTACTAGAATGTTTTGAGGATGTAACTAGCAGAATAGATAAGGAGAACCAGTGGATGTGGTGTATTTGGATTTTCAGAAAGCTTTTGATAAAGTCCCACATTAGAGGTTAGTGTGCAACATTAAAGCACATGGGATTGGGGGTAATATATCGGCATGGATTGAGAATTGCTTAGCAGACAGGAAACAGAGAGTAGGAAGAAATGGGTCTTTTTCAGAATGGCAGGCAGTGACTAGTGCTTGGGCCCCAGCTATTCACAATATATATCAATAATTTGGATGAGGGAACCTAATGCAATATTTCCAAGTTTGCTAACAACACAAAACTTGGGAATGTGAGTGCTCAGGAGGATGTTAAGAGGCTTCAAGGCAATTTAGGCAAGTTAAGCGAGCGGGCAAATACATGGCAGTATAACATGGATTAGTGTGAAATTATCCACTTTGTTAGGAAAAACAGAATGGCAGAGTATTATTTAAATGGTGATAGATTGGAAAATGTTGATGTACAAAGGGACCTGGGTGTCCTTGTCCACCTGTAATGACTTGACCTACCGGACAGGTTTCTAGTTGAAACAGATAACTTTATTACAGAGAGCTCTTCAGAAGCTGCATTCTTGAACCAGGTCCACGACTAGAAAACCATGCCCCCTCAGTTTACCCACGCTTCAGGTTCATTCGTCGGAGCCTCCAAGATCAATCTCGTGACCCCTGAAAGGCATTAGGAAAAGCTATACCTTCAAGCACTACATTTTCTCCCCCTTTAGTTTTTTTTTAACATGTCCTATTTACAAAGTACATTTTAATCCACAACATATACATATATACAGGTCAGGTGATTAAAGATTAAGTCTCTGAGGTGGCATCCTTATTCAGTTAGAGAGATGTAGCTGTACTACTTGAGGTTCTCCTACTGGATTGACATGACCAGGAACTGTAGGTACGTCATTAGAAAGTGGCAGTTCAGGGTTAGGCATCTCTACAGAGACATTGGGTATGTCTACTCTAGGTCAACCTGTCACCTCAGGGACTAATGGTTCGACATTAATCATAGGCGGACTAGCTGGTTGTTGGAATATCTCTCTATTCCTAAGATGATCCACATGTTTTTGAACAATGCAGTCTCCCACTTCCACCTGGAAGGACAAGGGAACAGTTTCTGAGACGATTGTACCAGGAATCCAACAAGGTCCACTCCCAAAATTCCACATGAAAACTGTGGCTCCCACAGTAAACCTTTGAGCTTTGCCCTGCAGATCATGATTCAACTTTTGATTACTCTGATTCTTCTCTACCTTCCCTTCTAGGTTTGGAAACACCAGACTTAACCTTGTAAGTATCCAATGTTTCATCAATAACTCAGACAGCGTTGAACCTGTAGTTGAATGAGGCTTCGTACAACAATTGAGTAGAAAGCGGGAAAGTTGAGTCTCTGGAGTATCTTTGGATAACCTTTTCATTCCAGATTTGAAAGCTTGCACAGCTCTTTCAGCAAGCCCATTAGATGAGGGATGATTTGGTGCCGTTTTAATATGTTTGATTCCTTTTAAACTCATGGATCTCTGAAATTCTGTCCTGGTAAAGACTGTACCGTTATCCGAAATGATGACTTCCGGTAGGTCATCTATACTAACACACTGACGCAGTTTTTTAATAGTTGCACTCGATGTCGTAGATCTGACTTCATACACACCCATCCATTTAGACTGCGCATCTACAATCAATAAAAATATGGTACCTAAGAATGGTGCTAAATAATATATATGTAGTCTAACCCAGGGTCGACCAGGCCACTCCCACGGATGCAGTGGAGCTGAAACAGGCAACTTCTGTTGTTGCTGACACTGGAGACAGTGCTTGACCATACTTTCAATGTCACTGTCTATGCCTGGCCACCAGACGTAGCTTCACGCAAGCATTTTCATCTTCGATATGCCTGGATGTGCACTGTGAAGCTCCGTCAAGAGTGGTTCTCTTTCTTGCGAAGGGACAATGACTCTTGATCCCCACAACAAGATTTTATCTTGACAGCTTAACTCTGTTTTTCGGTCATGGAATGGTCTCATCTCGTCAGACACCAGTGAATTTGACCACCCTTGCGCTACAATGTCTCGGACTTTCAACAAAATTGGATCTCTGTTCATCCAATTCTTTATTTGCTTAGCACACACAGGTGAAAAGTCCAAGAAATTCAGTGCAAGCACAACTTCTTGTGGCACTGTAGCATGTACAATGCTATCTGGTAACGGGAGATGACTGGGTGCATCCGCATTTGCAATATGCAAGCCAGGACGATGCATAAAGAATACTCTTATGCAGATAATATCACAGCCCAATGCTGAATTCTTGCTGAGGCTATTGGCAGAATGGCTTCATCCTCATTGAATCAACCCATTAAATGGTTTATGGTCAGACACAATGTGAAATGTCGAACATGCAGAGATACTGGTGGAATTTCTTCACTCAGAATATCATTGATAAACCTTCCTTTTCTAGTTGGGAATAACCCTCTCAGCTGCAGAGAGGGTTCTGGAGACATAGCCGATTGGCCTTTCTGATCCATCCTATGTGATAGCACAGCACCCACACCATAAGGAGATGCATCACATGTTAATATTATTTCTTTTGATGGGTTATATGTACCAGTACATATGATGATTGTAATAGCTTCTAAACTTTCACAAAGGCTTCTTCTTGTTGCAAATTCCATAACCAACGATGATTCTTTTTTAAGAACAAGTGTAATGGTGCTAAAACTGTTGACAAGTTAGGCAAAAAGCAGCTATAATAATTGATCATGCCCAAAAAAGACTTGAGTTCGGTTACACTGGATGGAGAGGGCACCTCTTTGACTGCCCTAACTTTCTCTGCTACAAGGTGTAAACCCATGGCTTCCATCCAGTGACCCAGGTAAGTAACTTCTGGTACTTGGAATATACATTCCTCTTTCTTTAATCATACACCAGCTTCTATAAATCTTTTTAACACCTCTTCCAGGTTGACCAAATGTTCGGTTTCAGTTGATCCTATGATCAGAACAGCATCTAGGAATGCTACTACTCAGCGATGTCCTTGTAAAAGACTCTCCATTGTCCTTTGCAAGATTGCACAGGCAGACGATACTCCAAAGGGCAGACGCGTATATTGATACAGACCCTTGTGCGTGTTGATAGTTACATTTTTAAAAATTAATTCACGGGATGTGGGCTTCACTGGCTGGGCCAACATTTATTGCCCATCCCTAGTTGCCCTTGAGAAGGTGGTGGCGAGCTGCCTTCTTGAACTGCTGCAGCCCATGTGGTGTAGGTACACCCACAGTGCTATTAGGAAGGGAGTTCCAGGATTATGACCCAGCGACAGTGAAGGAACGGCGATATATTTCCAAATCAGGATGTTGAGTGACTTGGAGGGGAATTTCCAGGTAGCGGTGTTCCCATCTATCTGCTGCCCTTAGTGGCTGTGGGTTTGGAAGGTGCTGTCTAAGGAGCCTTGGTGAATTCCTGCAGTGCATCTTGTAGATGGTACACACTGCTGCTACTGTGTGTCGGTAGTGGAGGGATTGAATGCTTGTGGATGTGGTACCAATCAAGCGTACTTCGTGTCAAGCTTCTTCAGTGTTGTAGGAGCTGCGCTCATCCAGGCAAGTGGGGAGTATCCCATCACACCCCTGACTTGTGCCTTGTAGGTGGTGGACAGACTTTGGGGAGTCAGGAAGGTGAGTTACTCGTTGTACGATTCCTAGCCTCTGACTTGCTCTTGTAGCCACAATATTTATATGGCTAGTCCAGTTCAGTTTCTGCCATAAGCAGTTATTTTGTTTGCTATGAAATAAAAACCAAGGTGCTCTGCATATTGGCTCCAGTCTTCCACAGTTGCGTCATAAGGATCGATTCTGCCGAAGAGTGGCATGACTGGTGAGTATACTTTACTTTTTTCCTTAAGAACTGATAGACTCACAAACAGCGTGGGTGCTATTTTACCCTCATCGGCAAATGTAATGACTTGACGCATCGGACAAGTTTCAACAAGAAATAGATAATTTTATTAAAGAGAGCTCTTCAGAAGCTACATGACTGAACGAGGTCCACGAATAGAAAACCACGCCCCCCCCAGATTACCTGTGCTTCGGGCTCATACGCTGGATGCCCCAAGAACACGTGGCCCCTGATAGGCAGTAGGAAAAGCTATCCCTTCAATCACCACAATACTAATCACTGAAGGCAAGCATGCAGGCGCAGCAAGCAGTTAAGAAGGCAGTTGGTATGTTGGCCTTCGTTGCGAAAGGACTTGAGTACAGGATGTCTTACTGCAGCTGCACAGGACCTTAGTGAGACCACACCTGGAGTAATGTGTGCAATTTTGGTCTCCTTACCTAAGAAAGGATATACTTGCCATAGAAAGAGTGCAGCAAAGGTTCACTAGACTGGGATGGCAGAATTGTCATATGAAGAGAGGTTAGATTGACTAGGCCTGTGTTCCCTGGAGTTTAGAAGAATGAGAGGGGATCCCACTGAAATGTATAAAATTCTGACAGGGCTGGACAGACTGGATGCAGGGGTGATGTTTCCTCTAGTAGTTAGGCAAGGGAGGCAGCTACTTTACAGGTCCCCTGTGCCCATCGGAGGCCCACCCCAAGGTATTCCACATCTACATTTACCCCCGCCCTCCCCTGCCTGTCCACTCTGATCCCTATCCACCTCGCCGGTGCTTGCTGGTTTGGCCTGGGCAAGACCCCGGACTTACCTTTGCCTGGGCTCCATCACAGCAGTGGCCACCACTCCTGCTGCAGCTGCAGGGACCAGAGAGATGCTAGCCATTTGGGAGCAGAAGGCCTGCCAAAAGTCAATTAACAACCTGATGACCATTAAATGGCTGTGGAGGCAAGTTGGCCAAGTAGAGGTGAGCTCGCCCCTGAACTTTACACCGAAGTGGTGGGTGTAGGGGGGGCTGTGGGGCGTGGTGTGGGACAGTGCAAACTTCAGCTCACAGTTACAAGAAGAGTTAGAATTAGTTTGGATCACTGCGTAACAGCACAAGATATCAACTAGTCAATTTATCATAAGCACATCACGTTATGCCGAATGACTAATTTTCAAAATTTTTCAAACTATTTGATCTGGAAACATTTAATTTTTAAAGTCTGGATAAATTTCAGCAAAACGATGGACTTTGGGCAAATTAGAGTAGTATGATCCCTAATATTTGGGATTGCCTCTAAACTGACTTATTATAATTGTTATCCAGGTAATGCTTACAACACAGATAGTTTATTAAAAATTTTTAAGCAATCAGTCAAGATCTTCAGGACAGGAGGCAATGGGAAAAATTGGCAGAGAAAATTGGTTGAGGAAAAACCTATGTTATTCCATTACAAAAACAGAAAATGCTGGATAAACTCAGCACGCCTAACAGTATCTGTGGAGAGAAAGACAGAGTTAACGTTTTGAGTCTGTATGACTCTTCTTCAGAGCTATACAGAATCGAAATGTTAACTCTGTCTTTCTCTCCAAAGATGCTGTTAGACCTGCTGAGTTTTTCCAGAATTTTCTGTTTTTGTTTCAAATTTCCAGCATCTGCAGTATTTTGCTTTTATCTTTATGTTATTCCTTTACTTGAATGAGTACAGCTCCCTTCATGCTGTTTGATGACAACTGCAATTTAAACAAATGATAGTTACAAACTTAAACAGATATATTTCTGAGTAATTATTGGCAAAGTAAAGCAATATTATAGCAATCTAGTTCTCAAAGATAATTAGTGTACTCGTGCTACAGATTAAATTTGCTTAGAGATGTAACTTTCAAGTAGACGCTAGCATGCTGATTATGTTTCAGCAGAGAGTATGGGTGCTGCTGATTGCCTTCTACTCAAGCAACATTAGCTCAAAGATGTGATGGGAGATGTATCAAATTAGCACTGCAGCTTCGGTACATCGAGCTTGCACTAGACATGGTTTCTGTTTCTCAAACACCTTAATCTATCGCTACCTGCAGTTAATTTATTTCCCTTCTTCCATTCCTTTCTTCATTGTTTTTCTGTCTTTCCTTCCTCCTTTTCCTTTGTGAAAGAATGCAATCAGTTGAATAAGGAGTGCTTTCAGGATGTGATACCTACTGAGATTCAAAGAAATAGAAATTGGAGTATGGAACGCTTTTGAGATATTTAATTTTATGCTTGACAGCTTATGGGGAAATTCTTGACTTTCCCACATCAACTTGACAGGGAGGATCACCCAGCCATCATAGAACCTACCCGATTTATCATGAAATCAATTTATTTTTTGTCCCTGTGTACTTTGTAAGCTAGCACCCGTGGAGATTGTAACATTCAGGGTACAGGATGTTCCCAGACTTGTTATATTTGATCCTGCTTAGCAACAAGAGCGGGACCCTCTTGAAATATTTTGATGGGTCACCCAGGTTAGTTCAAGGATTAGTGAAGAACAGTTCAAGTATCAGTCAGTTTTGGTCAGAGAGTGAGGAGCAGGAGAAGAAACTCCATGCAACTAAAGTGCTGCTGTTAGCTCTGAGAGGCTGGGTTAGTAGGCTCCAGGTATTGAGGGCACAGGAGAAGCCCTGGAGAGCTAAAAAGGAAGCGGAGGTTGGTGATTCCATTCTGTGGGCCGTTGGGGAAAAGGTAACCCTTTGGAGCAGTGGTATTCCGCTTGGCATGGCTGACGAGCTGGAGTTGTGCCTGTGAGTCTGTGCTAGAGTGCAGACTCGGGAATCCAGGGAAATGTAGTCTCGGGAGATGAGACTGAAGCCCTGGGAGGTGAGCAGTCATTGAGGCAGTCCAAGTTGGAACAATTTTTGGAGGGAATTCTGAGGCTAGATCTTCGAAAGGGAAGAGTGAAGACTTGCAATTCCCCATAAAGGAAACAGAGTTTTAATAAGATTGTATAACTGCCAGAGAGCACTGATGTCTGGGTGGGTTGCTGAGAAATCAATGGGATCTGCCTTGGTCGCATCTGCTATTTATTGTGCAGTTTGGTGTGTTCGACCACAGTTGGCCTATTATTTCATATTCACCTCATTTTAATTCCTAATGTTAGAGTATAAAATAGATATTGTAAATTGTTTTATTTTTCTGATTTTGTATAGTAAAGTTTATTTCGTTTATTCAAAAACCGTGGAATCTTCTGGCTTTATTCTCTTAGCAAATACCTGGGATCTCAAACTTTGTCCAGTTAAAACAAAAAGTTACTGGTCCCTGTTGTACTATGCCTTTAAGGGATAGCAGCATGCCATCACTAGAAGGGAAATGTGTCATGTGATCCAGTTTCAGTTTCACTTTAGCCTGTGAGCAGAACTCAGCACACACAGCTCTGCTGCTGATGTCTTCAATCTTTTTGCTATTGTATAGCTGTTCTTATGTACCTAGTGTAAATAAATGAACCCTCAACATATTTACACCATCCTTTATGAGTGATTGGAGCCTTTATAACATTATAAAAACACGACATGGTGTTCAGCAGTGGTAAAACAGCGTGGGAGCAAGATTAGGTACAGATACAACATGGTGAACAGCCTTAGATTGTGCTATATGGCATGAGGTGACCCATGACATTTCAATCATACCACAATTAAGCTGCAGAGTTGGAGAATGTTGAAATCGTAGTGTGGTGACTGCACAGAAAAGCTTTGAAGACAAAGGGCTGAAATAGTGCTGAAATAAAGAGCTGGTAAGCAGACAGATCCTATATGTTAAAATTGCAGTGCATAGCCTGTCAGTTCCATGAGTGGGACAGTACGATGAGAGGATCAGCACCAGGTTAGCACAGATAGGAAAGGCAAGTGACCAGGATGTGGGCTGGATCAATAGTCTGCGAGGGAGAGTCAAACAGAAAAAAACCAAATGAAGCCACTACAATAATCAGGTCAGAGAACGTTGTGATTGTAGTGAATAGCCTCAGGACTGGCTGAACGATAAATTGAATCAAACAAAGAGGAAGATCAAAGGGATATTGTCAAAATGTCCACAAAATTCCCCAGTTTGAATTGGGATGCAGCTGACCTACTATCCAAACTCAAAATGTTTAAACAACTTACAGCGCAATGGTTTCCTGATTCAGGTGTGTCTCAACCAGACAATCAAGTTATAAAAATTCACCTAACAATTGGGAATGAAGGCCTACACGGGCTGACCATGTCAGGATTAAATGAAGAAGAGCTAAAAGATCCCCAAAACTTATGGACCACATTGGAAGACCGGTTCAGTATTTGGTTAAACTTCCGTATTCATCGGCTAGAGTTCATGTCACTTTGACAACAGCCAGCGAATCCATAGACCACTTCATCAGCAGATGCAGAGAAAAGGGTATGTACTGTGATTTTTCAGACACAGAATGAGCAGACAGAATTGTTGAGTTGGTGACCGCACCCAGTCCCATGGAAGCATTCCAGAAATATCTGTTAGACGAGCCCAAAATGTATACCATTGACGCGTTACTCAATGCTGGATATAAATACGAAGCGATCCTCGCAGGTCGCCAAAGATTACAGGTCCTAAATGCAACCCCAATTGTTGACATACTCACTGGAACACCCAAATCTAGCAAGACATGTGGAAGGTGTGGCCTTCTGCACGCATCAAGGAAATGCCCAGCTTTTAATCAATTCTGCAAATGCAACAGGAAGGACCATTGGCAGTGGCAGTGTGCTAGAGCAAAGGCTGATGCAGCTACAAAGAGCCGTGCACTGATCCAAACAGACTATACACAAAGGTGCCTTCAAGCACAAAGAATGACCATTGGTAACCCATTAGAAACGTATACATGAGGTGATTGACAAACCAGAAAATGACAATGATGTGCACAGTGAAACAATGAACAGTGAACACAGGTTTTACACTGTCAGTCTCGTGGAAAACATATATATCGTCACACCATCCAAGGTGTTTGCCAAGATTCAAATGATCTGTCCTAAGGAAGTTGGTAACTATTTCTTATTGGCCAAGTTTGACCTCTGCAAATTCTAAAAGTCACCAACCTTCAGCTCCCTTCTTGGGCCTTTAGGTCTTCTCTTGTGCCCACTTCACTTAAAGTCTGCTCCCTGTAGCTCCTTCTTTAATTTGTGAGCCTATTTCTCTTCTCCTTTCTTTTAACTTAACTTAACAGGACCTATTTCTGTCCCCTGTCTTTGTCCCGTACCTGGGACTTCCTTTTGGGACCTCCCTGTCTCCCTCCCTGGTTTGGGAGCTCCCATGTCCCACTCCCATGTCCCACTCCTTGGGACACTCACTCAATAATGGCACTCCGTCCCAGGTCATCGCGCCGTTCTTCTTTATTCGTTCTGTGCAAGCATGCAGGGGCGGTCCTCAGCCTGAAGTACGTAAAATATCTGGGCTGTGCATGTGTCAAGAAGTGCGAGGCATATCAAAAGCATATGCCACTCAGCACAAAGAACCATTCATTCCACATGAAGTTCCTACCCAGCCTTGGTCCAAAATTGCACCTGACATCTACCATGTCCATGGCACTGACCTCATCGTTATCATTGATTACTTTACCAAGTACCCCATTATTTGACAATTGCACAATATCTCAAGAACAGCTGTCGCTCACACTCTAAGTGCTATTTTCAATTTATTTGGTGTGCCTTACGGATCATTACGGATAATAGTCGGCAATTTATTGGTAAGCCATTTCAGGATACGTGTGAGAACTGGAATATCACACTAATTTTTTTCCTCATTACCCTAGATCTAACGGCCTAGCTGGATGAATGATTTGCATGGTGAAATCCCTAATTATTAAATGTAGACAGACCAAACAAGATCTACACATTGCACTGTTACATCTGAGAGTGACACCTTTATGTGCAACTATTCCACTACTGGCAGAGCTCATGTTCGTCTGACGATTCACCTGTTCCTACCCACTTTACTCTCACAGAAACTAGAAAGCAACTTTTAAAACTTCAAGAGAAGATCACCAATGTGCACGATAAAAATGTGGGTACAGAATTGCCAAATTTACAATTGGGAAAAAAAGTTCGCATCCAGGATCCCACAGAAGGTATGTGGTAACCAGGCGAGGTGACAAGGTTTTAGTCAGAACCAAGGTCCTATGAAGTCATTACATGTAATGGTGAAACATAACCAAGGACAAATCAGATTCATTCCAGCTCCTCAACCACCATACAGTCCTATGGCATCGAGGACTAGATCCCAAATGCAACCAGGAACAACATCCATGAATGACAACCCCACAGATCACTGTGAACCATTAAAGAAGCTGCCAAACAAGGTTACCATTGCAAGATCTGGGCATACCAGCAGATTACCTCAACGCTTTAGAGACTCATAGATTCACCAGTCCTATACACTTATGTAATGGTAACTAAACATGAACATGTATTGTAAATAGTTATGCTTCTTTAGAAGGGGGAAAGTATCTTAAAGAAATGGGGATGTTGTAATATGCCTTTAAGGGATATCAGCATGACATCACTAGAAGGGAAGTGTGCCATATGATCCAGTCTCAGTTTTACTTTAGCCTGTGAGCAGAACACAACACACATAGCTCTGCTGCTGATGTCTTCAAACTTTCTACCTTTGTATAGCTGTTCTTATGCATCTAGTCTAAATAAATGAACCCACAACATAATTACACCATCCTATATGAGTGATTGGTGCCTTTATATTATTATAAAACATGACAATCCCTAGCCAGATTATAACATAAATTTGGGAGGGTCTGGTCTGGGGTCATAACACATTTTAATTACATTAATAATTTGAACAATCTATATAATACATTTCAGCAGCTTGCAAGTTAAGTATGACAGCACTTCCCTGCTGTGGCTCAGTTGGTAGCATTTTCACCGACTGGGTTGGAAGATGGTGGGTTTAAATCTCACTCCAGGATTTGAGCCCAAAGATCAGGGCTGACACTCCAGTGCTGCACTGAAGTTGCTGCCTTTCAAAGAAGACATTAACCCAAGGCCCCTTTTGATCTCTCAGGAGGACATCAAAGATCCCATGACACTATTTAAATGAAGAGCAGGGGAATTATCGCAGTGCCCTGGCCCATATTTATCCTTCAAACAACATCACAAAAACAGATTATCTGGCTATTACCAATTGCAGTTTGTGGGAGCTTGCTGTGTTCAAATTGGCTGCAATGTTTCCTACATTGGTGATTACACTTCCATGGCTATAAAGCATTTTTGGACATCTTGGGTTCAGGAGGAATGGCACTATATAAATGCAAGCCTTTTTTCTTTCCATACTTGTTGTGACTTCAGTCATACAGGCCATTAAACAGTAGTACCCTCTCTTATGAATGTGATCAGTGCTGCCATAGTTCAAAGGGCCCACATTCCAAGATGCAGTCATAATTGGTTTCAACTCATTTGGAGGTTGTTTATCAGAAACCATGAAGAAGAGATTCCTAAACTTCAGGTAGATCAGTGAGGTGATAGATTTCATGAGACAAATGTGGAGCAGTATCCAAGTAGGCATTTATAATTTATTTTGGTAGCAGTGACACGATAGTCAACGCAATGAGTTCATAGCAGCTCCAGCAAAGAAGGCTCCTAGGATCAGATGCTTCATCAGAGATTATCTGAGATGGAAGTGGCAGGTCTTCATTTCCCCTATAGCCTGTCAGTGTCACTGCTCCAACTACTAGAGAAAATATGAATGAAGCACATAAACAACTAGCCCAATGAGCAAAGCAACACCAACAAAACACTTAAAGATGAACATCACAATCACTGCACAACTGGATTAAATTAATTCACTCTTAATTTACTTGCAATCAATGTTTTGTTCATTATGCAGAAAAGAAAGCATCAGCTGTCCGAGGGGCAAATAAAAAAAAAAGAGAATACTTGAACCCTGAAATTCCCCCTCTGGTTACCTAGAAAGTCCTGTGGCGTTAGAATTAGGGGTAATGCTGCTCTTCACTATCACTGTTTGTTTATGATGTAGGGATTATTCTGTATGTCTATGTGACCCAATATCAGACTCTTAGAGCCTTACTGATTAGCCTGGGCCTTGTAAGTGCCAGCTTATATTTCTCCCCTCTCCTAATATTACTCAGTTCTGTTGAAGGGTCATGAGGACTCGAAATGTCAACTCTTGTAAGTGGGTTGGATAGTAATTTTGTAGTAGAACTGGATAAATTTTAGATTAGTTTCATTTTATATTTACTGAAGTAATATAACAAGGTCAAGGAAGCCATTTTAACACATACATGTGGTTTTCTGCAGCCAGTCTACATTCTGTACTTTTTTCGTTAACTATTATATTGATTTTATATAAGAAGCAGACGATTAAGTAAGTAGTGAGCCTGAATTGAATTATAATTGAAAATTAGATCAATAATCGTGAATTATGTTAGAAGAGACTGGATTAATACTGTATAAGCTTAAAATGTTTCTAGCAAATGCAGAGCTAGCAGAAACTCAGGAATACAAATATCGAGATTTAACTGTTCAGACAAAAGAACCAATTTCTAATTTTTGATAAGCCACAGAACATCATGGTCAGGCTCTAGAATAAGGCTCATTGTTCACAACCTGATCAAGATTAGTAAGTAAGGAGATATTGTCTTCCATAAACTGTCCTTTTGCACTGAGGTGTTATCATCGAAAGACATAATTAAGGACCAATCAATGAGCTAACAAGAGCCTGACCTGACACAGCACGACATCCAATAAAATGGATAAAAACCCGAGGCTAAAAAAGGCCCATTGCTAGCCATGCACTGGAAGTGGCTAAAGAGGCAAGATTCTGGTAAAGAATTGTTGTTGACGAAGAGGTACTGAGGGCTTTGCTTCTGTGGCCTGACCAACCATTGGAAGTCTTAAAAGTCTGTTTTGGACTGATAAATATACCTTTTTTTCCCTTTTGTAATAATTGAGTTATTTACAGTTAGAAATTTTTTCTGGTTCAGAAAGAAGGTAGTGAATTGATTGTAATATAAACTATGCGTTCTGTATATTCGATTAAGAGGGCTTACCCATACAAATCCCCCACCACTGCCATATGTTCGATCTTAAGTTTTTCTGTATTTTAACTCTGTATTGATAAGTATTTTTCTTTTAAATAAGTTTTTTTAAATTTACCATTTGAGGAGTCCTGCTTTACCTTATAGGTTAAAAGGCTTGTTCCAAATTTGATTGAGTTAAATTAATCAGTGGTGATTAGGTTGATTGGGCTTAAGTAATTTAATGAGCCTGAAATTCTGTGGAGTGGCAATTCGAGTCAGACTGCCACTCCGCTCCTACTTTTTTTACCTCCAATTCTTTCCGATCCTTTCTCAACCGACCTTCCGAATCAGGCCGGACGAGTACTATGCAGGGCAGTGCTTTCCCGGGGCCTTCTGTCAAGGTCTTCAGAGTTGGACACAAGGAGCCCACGCCCCCTTTTTTATGGCACTGGCTGCCGTAAACCTGGTAGATTAAAGGTCCAGCCACTTTCAAGCCAGGGAGAAGGTAACTGTGTCAAGTAAGCAGTTAGAATTTGGTGGGGGGAGTAGCGATGAGCTGTTGGGCAGCCAGGGTGGGGGTCAGGCACTCGGGGCAGGTTGGGCACTCTGGGTGGGGTCGGGTGGTTTGGGGGTAGGGCCCAACAGTTGGGGAAGGGGGTCGGCTAGTCGAGGTGGGGGCTCAGACAGTCAATGGGGACAGAGGGGTTGGCTCAGCTCAGGCCTTGGGGTAGTCAGAGGTTGGGGGGAGTCATGGGGGCGGCATCCCATGTGATGTAGTCAGTGGGGTGGGGGAGTCCCTTGGGAAGGTAGTCAGGGGGATCAGGAGGTTCCATGGGGGGCAGTCAGTGTGGAGGGAGTCCCTGAGGGTTTGGGGGTAGTCTTTTGGGGAATAGTCCAGTGGTGGGGGCAGTCCCATGGGGACAGGTAGTTGGAGTGTGGGAGACTCTCATGGGGGATAGTCGGGGGTTGGGGAAGTCCTGTGGGGAGCGTAATCGGGAGGGTAAGGACAGTCCAGTGGGTGGGGGTTAGTCGGGGTGGGAGGAGGTTTTTGGACTCCCTTTTGAGAGGGGTAGTTGGTGGTTGGAGGAGTCCTTTGTGGGTTTGGGAGTTGGTGGGGAATCCCGTCGGGTGTCGGTGTAGGCCTCTATAACCCAGAAACTAGAAGTGGTTTTAATTATTCTAATTTTTCCTGGGTAACTATTGATGTAAGACTGATGTAGGAACCATCTGAAGTTTGTTATTTAAATCGCAAATTTCAGATGGTCCCCAGTGCACGACTATTGCCCATAGGAAGTTTGTGCTTCCTGGGCAATTGCCGTGCAAAATGTTACCTGAGAACTTCTGGGGTGGGGTGGGGGTTCCCTAACACACCTTTGAGGCACCCCCCAGTTATACTGCCCTAGAGCTTGAAAATTACAGCCCAATATTTTAATAAACCCATCCAAATTCCTACAATTTCTGGCAACTGCATGTTACAGGGCAAAACAAAAAGACTGTAAATTCGGTTGGCAAAAAGTTAAGGAAAAATAGTTAGTGTGTTCCACCAAGTTAATGGTTCATACTTGGAAAAATTATCGCTGTCAATCGATTCAGACAGATGTTAGACCGAAATCCAACCGCTCCTCCCAGTATAAAGAGGAGCTGGACCACAAGTCCAGCCTAAAGGTTCAAACACTCCTGTTGGAATGTTTGATAAAGGAAAACAAGGTCCAGTTCCAGGACGTAGTCACTTTTATAGAAGAAAAAGTGGACTTAAAGTTGTAGAGGCCAGCTATAGATAAAGACCCTCTGGCATAAGGCACATATTTCTGCACTACCAAACAGGAATCAGCAGGTCCAAGAATTAAAACAGTGGTTAGAACAAGAGTGAGAGCTCAGGATGAAAGAAGTGACAGAGCTACAGAAACAGAGAGAGCAAGAGGCTCCTAGTTGGCAGCTTCCCATCCATGACACAGTTGTTGCTGCAATTACTCGGGGAAAATCCAATCCTAGTTTCAATCTCAGACTCACCATCAGATCTAGAAGTATGTCTGTCGGTTTGGGATTGGCCAGAACCGCCTCCACCAGTAGAGATGGTTGGAACTTGGGACCCCCCAGCCATTGCACCATTGTGCATTGCTCTTCCTACCCCTTTGACCATATATCTTCCCCTTCCTCCTGAGGACAAACCGCCTTCCATTGCAGCAACTGTTGGAGACAAGAATGAACAACTCATGGATGAAGGGGAGTGATCGGTTCTTCTCACTCACACTGAGACACACACCTGTGTCCGAGAATTGGGCAGGGTTAAGGACAGGGATGACCCCCTTGAGGTTAACAAATCATTGGCAGATTTTGGATTGGTCACTCAGAATTGGAAGATAGTGATTAGAAAACAAATCCTTTTAGTTGCTTGTACAAGGGATTTAAAGGAAAATGCAGACCCCGAAATTTACAACATACAGACATCTGCAAAAATAATGCTCCTTCTTGGTATTGAAAACCTAAATATAAGTGAGAAAATGTATCAGACTAAACAAGGTCCTGATGAGTCACCCATGCCTTTGATAACCGTCTGTACAACCTATATGTGTGCTCACAGCATGTAGCCTCAAGAACAATTGCAGCAGGGAAGAATCAAACTAACTTTAAGAGTGCATTTTAAGACAATTGTATCCAAAGGTTCAGAGCACTCTGGGAATTTCAACCTGAGCGACCGATGCTTGGTGTGTGTTTGAGATGAAAGCCGTTGAGGCATGGGTGTCCATTACAGATTCTCGAAGATAGCAGTCAAGAGCGCCGTCTCCTGCCAAAAAGAAAATTGGGATCCAGAGGAGGACAAAGGTTGGGGTTGGGGGCGGAGGAGCGAAGTGGGAAGGGCCTGGTGTCCTGGATGTGGTGGTGGGTTGATGATGGGACAGTCATTCAAGGTAAGAAAATGAAGGGCCTAAAGTGGGTGCCAGTACTGTCCAAATGTGTGTTCATTTCAGGGCATTGGCTGACAGAGTCCTTACAGGACTTTGTGTTCATCTACAACATTTCAATTATCCCACTAAGAGTGATCTCGGACAATGTCCTTTACAATGCATAGAATGGAGAGCCAGTTGAGCCTACAACTTCAGCCATATCCCACATAGTGGAGACTACAACACTGGACACTAACATGAACATTCAATAAAGAATGAACAAAACACACAGCATTGCTTCGTCCACAATAAAGGAAATGTCCTTAACGCCCCTGTAACCATTAATGCTTGCCCACCATGAGATGTGCCAGTATATTTAGTTCTCTGACTAAGCTAATCTCAACAAATAACAATGATGCACGATGAAAAAAGTGAAACCAATGGAATGTGAAATATTTACAAGTGAAAATTAATTTTGCAAAGCAGCCGTGTCACCTTTGTGCTCTCAAGTCTTATGTTAATGGTGAGATAGTTGAGCAGGAAAGTTGTGGCCGTGGTGCAGAGTCTCCCTGTTTGATCGGGAGGTTCCTTAATAAGCCGCCCATTCCTGCTGCATTGTCAGCTGACAGCAGGTTTCACCAATGTCGCTGAATCACATGCGTTTCCCATGCATGCTACCGACACTTAGAATTTTATTTGTAATAGTATGGGAAATAGGAAAAAGAGAGAGAACATAAGTGGCACACAGTTCTGGCTATGACGTCAGGAATAGCACACTGTTGACAAAATCCCAGCCACTGTCTCCGTGGCTCAACATATAAATACACTTCCCACTGTGGTAAAAGAAAAGAAAGAATTTTGCATTTCAATCATGGTCTTATCTTTTTCTTAGGATTTCCCAAAATGCTTCACAATAAAGTTACTGGATTATTGTGTAACCAGTCACTTTACTAATTTGGTTGTTGATATTTTCTGCAGCTTGGATAAGCAGCAGATCTTAGCATACATATATCGTATTATTTTAGTATGTTCAGTCTTACATGTTATGCTTAAAAACTACTACAAAGTTTTACTTCCTAATTTTAAGGAATGATGATGACATGCTTAAAAATAGGCCTGTTTTCTTTAGAAAGGGCTTAACGTTGTAGACCTCCCCAATCCCTCTTTGCTAATTATACTTCAATAAATTCCTTGCAAAACTCCAGTTGTTACTTCTTAGTTGTTTCTATTTGCACCACTGTCATTCTTTGTGTCTGCAAATAAACATGCCATAGTTAAAGCATGCTCTCAACATGCAGAAGTATTAAAAGATTATAGGATGAATGGATCTTACATGTTCATTCCACTGTACAGTCAAATTGCAAAATACCTGGCTGAATATGAACAGAGATGGAGATAATTCTAAGCCTGTGCAGACGAAACACAATGATGAAGCAACTCTCATTCGTAAAACTAGAAAGGAAAAAAGATTTTGGTGTGATTTACTATCCATTCATTGAAAGGTAATACTCCTATTAATAATCCAGATCAACTATCATACTGAAAAGCATCATGAAGATGTTTGATTATATGTCAAAATAAATTATTATAGATTTGTGTTAATTATTGGAGAGGCCAAATGTGGAATTTTGCCTGCAGTTTTTGGCACCCTTACTTCAAAAGATAATTTTCTAGAAAGAATTCAGAGGAGATCAAACAAGTTGAATTCTAATCTTAGGTTAAGTTATGAAGGAAAAGCAAATAGGACAGAACTCACTGGAGAAAATGAGAATAAGAGGAATATGATACAGGTTTTAAAAATATTGACAAGAATGGAAAACATATATCTGAATAGATTATTTAACTTGGTCTCTAAGTAAGTAATTAGAAAAAAAACATTAACAAACTTCAAGTAAGGCCTGAGATTTAGAAGATCCTGTACACATAAATAGAGTAGTGGCTGTGCAGGTAGGTTCCCAGCTAATGGTTTGCCAATTAAAAACTTTAAAAAGAGTTGTATAGATTTGGAAACTCTAAGGTTAATGCTATATGGAACATAATTATTCCTGGGTTTCTGGAAGTATGAAAGGACTATAATGAACTGAGAAAAGAATTAACTTAATGGAAAATATATATTACATGGATGGATTGTATTATTTACTTTGTGTTGTGGGAGTTGGAACTGGGGAAAACATCATAGGATTTTTACTGAAGAGTTTGCGTAAAATGCCTGATAAAGTAGATTGGACATGACCTTGACAGGTTGGACAGCCTATACTTTCTAATCTTCTTTCAGTTTTTCAGTTTAACAAAGTGTATTTGACTCTGATGTGACAGATTCTTCCCCAGAATGGCATCCATGATGAACAATATTGCAACGAGTGGCTCTCATAATAAACTGAACTATTGTAGAAATGTTGAGCTCATTGTCCATTCAGATTGAGCTGCAAACACTGGTGCCCAGTCAAGTTGTCAATAAAACAGCAGCATATGGTGAACTTTGACAAGAAGAATTGATGAGATTTAAGCTGGATTATCCAACAAAAATGAATTGTGATCTGTTGAAGAGGACTTTAGATAAAAGTAAACAATAAATAAATAAATAGCCATATCCTTTGCAATTTTAGATGTAGTACAAACAGAACTAAAGAGCTCAAATTTCTGGCTTTATCTTGTTCCTGGTCCTATTCATCATAACTTGAAGTACAATCTTAGTAATGTGACTCATCAGACCGATAGTGGGATGGAGTTCACATTTAATTGCTCCAGGATTTTTAGGGAGCACAATAAATTTGATTTACTTAACTCTTCTAACTCTTCTAACTCCCATGCTGTAAACTTCATTAAAAATGACAGTCAGTTTGTCATTCCAAAGTCTTCCAAACTTTTAATTTGTATGCTGACTATTTCATCTGGGCCTTTGACTTTATTGTTTTTCATCTTATTTATTGTTGGTTCTTACCTCGCCTTTTAAGGTCTTTGAACCATATTTTTCTTAATTGTTGGCTTTTCTTCTTGTCTGTTGTCCTCAAATAAGCCTTGTATTCAGTCCATCTTGCCAGCATTTGGTCTCTTTCCATGATAGCTTCCCTATGTTTCCTTTTGATGCATCCGCCAGATGTACACCCAACTGTTCCTGTGATTTTCCTAATGTATTTATGCATTGTTCTTGAGCGTGTGTTTTTATGTTTTTCTATTCCTTCATATTTTTGTTCAACCACTTTTCCTTCTCTTTAACACACTTTTGTTTGACCCTTTTATCCAATTCCTGATATTTCCATTGTCTATTTGCTTTACCTTCATTCTGTGCTCCATCAGGTCCAATATTTCATCTGTCGTCCATTTTTGTTTCTTTCTTTTCTTTAATTTGAATGGTGCTTTTTAATGATTCTAACAGTGATACTTTGAACATTTCCCTTGTTGAAGAAATTTCAGCTCTTCAATGTGGCTTTGTAAAAGATAGAGGAACGAGAAATGCTATCTTTATGGTATGCATGCTATCAGAAAGAGCCATAGAGATGAAAAAAGGTGCATTCATGTATTTTATTGATTATAGATAAGGTGATTTATAGATTATAGATAAGGTGAAACATGAAGAACTGATGAACATGTTAGAGTCTCTTGACCTTGATGGCAAAGATCTTAGGATGATAAGAAATCTTTATTGGGAACAAACTGCAGCTGTAAAAGTTGAGAATGATCAAAGTGATTTTGTGAAGATTTAAAGAGGGGTCAGACATGGGTGAGTTTTCTCCCCAGATTTATTCAATTTGTATAGTGAAAATATTTTTAGAGCGATTGAAGACCTTCCTGGCTCATTAGTTGGAGGTTACAAATTTAATAATATAAGATATACCAATGACACCATTCTTATTGCTGACTCTGAAGAGAAACTGCAAAAGGTTTTGGGTAGAGTAGTGAGTGAAAGTGAGAAGAAAGAGCTGAACATAAATTGTAAGAAAATAATATGTCTAGCAGTCTCGAAAAAGAAAATTACACTGGAATGTAAGATCACAGTGAAGTATGAAAAAGTCAAACAGGTAACATATATTGTTACCTAGGGAATATGTTAACATCAGATGGACAGTGCAACCAAGAAATAAGGTGAATAAGTGGAATGGCCAAAGATGCATTTCAAAAAGTAAAAAAGATTATGATCAACTCAAAATTAACCATGAAAACAACGCTGAGAATCCTGGAATGCTACATCACACCAATTTTGACATATGGAAGTGAGTGTTGGACGATCAGTGAAGTAATGGAGAGAAGAGTTGAGACTGCAGAGTTGTGGTTTTTGAGGCGAATAATGAAGATATCTTGGACAAGTCACACTATCAATGAAGAGGTGCTAGTAAAATCTGAGACCAAAAGAACTCTGCTGACCGAGATCAGGAAGAGACAATGGGAACTTCTTGAGCACATAATAAGAAATCATGATTTAGAAAGTCTAATGTTGATGGGAAGGAACGATGGTAAGAGATTGATGTAGACCAAGAACAATCATTTTAAAAAGCCTTGCAAACTGGATGATGTACCACTAACAAAAATGATTCATGCCTCCAGAGAAAGATTAACGGAGAGGTCAATGGTCGCCAGTGCTCTCTCAGGGCATGGTACCTGAAGAGAGAGAGAGAAAGAGAGAGGGAGAGAAAGATTATCAGAATGCATGGTGGGCAGATAATCCTGACACCTAACAATGAGTTGACTTTCAACCATGTGTAGAGCCATGTACATTCCAGTAATTTCTTCTGTACAGAAAAATACATACAAAAATAAACAAAAAAGGGAACTGATCCATCAAACCTGTCCTATCCAGGCATGGTGAAATTTCTGCACATTATCATCCTCTCTCTATCCACACAACCATGTAATCTCTAGGAATGGCCAAAAATGTGAGGAAAAAAACTTACAGCAGTTCAGGAAAAAAACTCTGCAAACCTCAAAGATGATCAAGCAAGCTCTGAGGGACTATTGTGATGAGGTGAACTACCTGTCTTCTATATCTAGATTTGTTACCACTCTCAGGAATTTGTGAACATCATTTTGAAAGTCTGCAGCAAACATTCACTTCAAACACATACCAGAAACATGTTCCAGATGTTGCAAACTCTTTGTGAACAGCACCTTCTAGCATTTAATCTGGTTCTCTGTTTTTGTAACTTAGAGAGTACCCTTTCCTCCCGAATCCAAATGGCTCGAATCCTCTTGGGTTGGGACGAATCCTTTTGTTATTTTAAAAATCTCAATCATATCTCCACAAACTCAGCACTTTCCAAAGTAAAACATCACGACTCTCTAAGCCTATAGTGGCAACTGAGGGCCTTAGTATTAGGTAATAGTCCATTAGCCATCCTGTGAATATTCAGGCAGGATGATAGCCAAATTGTATGGATTGAAAGAAAGTATGTTGGGAGATATGAGCACAGACCTAAGTGGCAACAATGTATTCAAGAAACCTGAATAGGCAAGCAGTTGATATAGAATAGACATTTGAATAAAATAAATGTTTATATGGCCTTTTGAGGAGGGAAATAATGGTAGGATGAAAGAGAAGCAAAATATTGCAAAGGTGTTATCACTGATGTTGGTAAGCATTGGAGCAAGAAGAATGATCGAGTATTCAGATGAGTTTTATAGAGGACCCTCTGAGAGAAACAAATTCTCCTAATATCTGCTTTAAATGGGAGACCCCTTATTTTTAAACTGTGTCCTAGTTCTAGTCTCTCTCGTAAGGTGAAAAATCCTCTCAGCATCTAACGCATTTACATCCTTCATTAAATAAGGAGACCAATACTGTACACAGTACTCCAGATGTGGTCTCATCAATGCATTGTATAACTGAAGCATAACCTGTCTAAAACAAAAATAAAGATGCCTGGAAAAACTCAGCAGGTCTGGCAGCATCTGTGGAGAGGAACACAGTTAACGTTTCGAGTTCGTATGACTCTTCAACAGAACTAAGTAAAAATAGAAAAGAGGTGAAATATAAGCTGGTTTAAGCGGGGGTGGGAGGTGGGGGGTGCGCGGGGTAGGACAGGTAGAACTGGATCGAGGGCCAGTGATAGGAGGAGATTGCCAAAAGATGTCACAGACAAAAGGTCAAAGAGGTGTTGAAGGTGGTGATATTATCTAAGGAATGTGCTAATTAAGGATAGAAAGCAGGACAAGCAAGGTACAGATAGTCCTGGTGGGGGTGGGGTGAAGGGATGGGATCGAAATAGGCTAAAAGGTAGAGATAAAACAATGGATGGAAATACATTTTAAAATAATGGAAATAGGTGGGAAAAGAAAAATCTATATAAATTATTGGGGGAAAAAAAGGGGGATCGGAAAGGGGGTGGGGATGGAGGAGAGAGTTCATGACCTAAAATTGTTGAACTCAATATTCAGTCCGGAAGGCTGTAAAGTGCCTAGCCGGAAGATGAGGTGCTGTTCCTCCAGTTTGCGTTGAGCTTCACTGGAACAATGCAGCAGGCCAAGGACGGACATGTGGGCATGAGAGCAGGGTGGAGTGTTGAAATGGCAAGTGACAGGGAGGTCTGGGTCATGCTTGCAGACAGACCAAAGGTGTTCTGCAAAGCGGTCACCCAGTCTGCGTTTGGTCTCTCCAATGTAGAGGAAACCCCATTGGGAGCAACGAATGCAGTAGGCTAAGTTGAGGGAAGTGCAAGTGAAATGCTGCTTCACTTGAAAGGAGTGTTTGGGCCCTTGGACGGTGAGGAGAGGGGAAGTAAAGGAGCAGGTGTTGCACCTTCTGTGGTTGCATGGGAAGGTGCCGTGGGAAGGGGTTGAGGTGTAGGGGGTGATGGAGAAGTGGACCAGGGTGTCCCGGAGGGAACGATCCCTGCGGAATGCCACCGGGGGGAGTGAAGGGAAGATGTGTTTGGTGGTGGCATCATGCTGGAGTTGGCGGAAATGGCGGAGGATGATCCTTTGAATGCGGAGGCTGGTGGGGTGATAAGTGAGGACAAGAGGGATCCTGTCATGGTTCTGGGAGGGAGAGGAAGGTGTGAGGGCGGATGCGCGGGAGATAAGCTGGACACAGTTGAGGGCCCTGTCAACCACCATGGGTGGAAAACCTCGGTTAAGGAAGAAGGAAGACATGTCAGATGCGACGGAGGCGAAGGAACTGAGAGAATGGGATAGAGTCATTGCAGGAAGCAATGGTGTGAGGAGCTGTAGTCGAGGTAGCTGTGGGAGTTGGTAGGCTTGTAATGAATATTGGTGGACAGTCTATCACCAGAAATTGAGACAGAGAGGTCAAGGAAGGGAAGGGAAGTGTCAGAGATGGACCATATGAAAATGATGGCGGGGTGGAAATTGGAAGCAAAATTAATAGATTTTTCCAGGTCCAGACGAGAGCATGAAGCAGCACCAAAGCAATCATTGATGTTGTGCGAGGGGGCCGGAGTAGGACTGGAACAAGGAATGTTCCACATACCCCATAAACAGACAGGCATAACTGAGGCCCATGCGGGTACCCATAGCCACACCTTTTATTTGGAGGAAGTGAGAGGAGTTTAAGGAGAAATTGTTCAGTGTGAGAACACGTTCAACCAGACGGAGGAGAGTAGTGGTGGATGGGAATTGTTCGGGCCTCTGTTTGAGGAAGAAGCGGAGAGCCATCAGACCATCCCAGTGGGGGATGGAGGTGTAGAGGGATTGGACGTCCATGGTAAAGAGGAGGCGGCTGGGGCCAGGGAACTGGAAATTGTTGATATGATGTAGGGTGTCAGAGGAATCACGAATGTAGGTGGGAAGGGATTGGACAAGGGGAGAGAGAATGGTGTCAAGATAGCAAGAAATGAGTTCCATGGGACAGGAACCGGCTGACACGATCGGTCTGCCGGGACAGTCCTGTTTGTGGATTTTGGGCAGGAGGTAGAAGCGGGCCGTCCGAGGTTGGGAGACTATGAGGTTGGAAGCCTCCTCATTCAAAGGATCATCCTCCGCCATTTCCAGCATGATGCCACAACCAAACACATCTTCCCTTCATCATTCCCTCCGGGACACCCTGGTCCACTCCTCCCTCACCCACTACACCTCAACCCCCTCCCACGGCACCTTCCCATGCAACCGCAGAAGGTGCAACACCTGCCCCTTTACTTCCCCTCTCCTCACCATCTAAGGGCCCAAACACTCCTTTCAAGTGAAGCAGCATTTCACTTGCAATTCCCTCAATTTAGTCTACTGCATTCATTGCTCCCAATGCGGTTTCCTCTACATTGGAGAGACCAAATGCAGACTGGATGACCGCTTTGCAGAACACCTTTGGTCTGTCTGCAAGCATGACCCAGACCTCCCTGTCACTTGCCATTTCAACACTCCACCCTGCTCTCATGCCCACATATCCATCCTTGGCCTGCTGCATTGTTCCAGTGAAGCTCAATGCAAACTGGAGGAACAGCACCTCATCTTCCGGCTAGGCACTTTACAGCCTTCCGGACTGAATATTGAGTTCAACAATTTTAGGTCATGAACTCTCTCCTCCAACCCCACCCCCTTTCTGATCCCCCCTTTTTTCCCCCAATAATTTATATAGATTTTTCTTTTCCATTAATGGAAATAATGGACCTATTTCCATTATTTTAAAATGTATTTCCATCCATTGTTTTATCTCTACCTTTTAGCCTATTTTGATCCCTTCCCTTCACCCCACCCCCACTAGGGCCATCTGTACCTTGCTTGCCCTGCTTTCTACCCTTAATTAGCACATTCCTTAGATAATATCACCACCTTCAACACCTCTTTGTCCTTTTGTCTATGACATCTTTTGGCTATCTCCACCTATCACTGGCCCTCTATCCAGCTCTACCTGTCCCATCACCCCCCTCTTAAACCAACTTATATTTCACCTCTTTTCTATTTTTACTTAGTTCTGTTGAAGAGTCATATGGACTCGAAACGTTAACTGTGTTCCTCTCCGCAGATGCTGCCAGACCTGCTGAGTTTTTCCAGGTATTTTTATTTTTGTTTTGGATTTCCAGCATCCGCAGTTTTTTGCTTTTTTCATAACCTCTCTACTTTGTTTTCAATTCCATTCGCAATAAACGATAACATTCTATGAGCTTTGCTAATTATTTGCTGTATTTGCATACTAACCTTTTGCGAATCATGCACTAGGACACCCAGATCCTTCTGCATCTCAGTGTTCTGCAATCTCTTGCCATTTAGATAACCTCTTTTTTATTCTTCCTGCCAAAATGGACAATTTTACTTCTTCTCACATTATACCCCATTTGCCAGATCTTTGCCCACTCACTTAACCTATCTATATCCCTTTGTAGCTTCCTTATGTTCTCTTCACAGTTTACTTTCCTACCTATCTTTTGTATCATCAGCAAATTTAGCAATCATACCTTCGTTCCTTTCATCCAAGTCATTTACATAACTTGTAAATAATTGAGGCCCCAGCATTGATCCCTGTGGCACACCACACATTGCATCTTGCCAACCAGAAAAAGACACATTTATGCCCACAGATAAAGGCAAAATACTGCGGATGCTGGAAATCTGAAACAAAAACAAAAAATGCTTGAAAAACTCATCAGGTCTGACAGCATCCATGGAAAGAAAGACAGAGTTAACATTTCAAGTCCGTATGACAGAGCCTGATGCCTAACAATGAGTAATGAGGTGACTTGAAATGGACTCGAAACGTTAACTCTGCACAGATGCTGTCAGACCTGCCGAGTTTTTCCAGCATTTTTTGTTTTTGTTTTACATTTATGTCCACCCTCTGTTTCCTATTAGCTAGCCAATCTTCATCCATGCTAATATGTTACCCCCTACACCATGAGCTTTTATTTTCCTCGCTAACTTTTGATATGGTATCTTATCAAATGCCTCCTGGAAATCTAAGTACAGTACATTCACCGGTTCCCCCTTATCCACAGCACAAATTACTTCTTCAAAAGACTCCAATAAATTGGCTAAACATGATTTCCCTTTCACAACACCATGTTGAGTCTGTCTGATTATCTTGAATTTTTCTAAGTACCCTGCTATAACGCCTTTAATAATAGCTTCTAACATTTTTCCTTTGACAGATGTTAAGCTAACTGATTTCTGTTTTCCTCCCTTTTTGAATAAAGGAGATACATTAGATATTTTCAAATCTAATGGCACCTTCCCCAAATCCAGGGAATTTGGAAAATTAGAACCAATGCATCAACTATCTCACTAGCCACCTCTTTTAAGATCCTAGGATGAAATCTACCCGGACCCAGGGACTTGTCAACCCGCAGTTCCAACAATTTGCTAAGTACCACTTCCCTGGTGACTGTAATTTTCTTGAGTTCCTCCCAAGGGAAGGGACCATTTCCTGATTTACAGCTATTTCTGAGATGTTATTGTAGTGAAGACTGATGCAAAATACCTGTTGAATTCATCCGCTACCTCCTTATTTTCCATTATTAATTCCCCAAACTCACTTCCTATAGGACCAATGGTCACTTTGTTAACTCTTTTCTTTTTTTAAATATCTATAGAAACTCTTACTATCTGTTTTACATTTCTAGCTAGCTTTCTTTCATACCCTAATGTTTCCCTTCCTATTAATCTTATAGTCATTCTTTGCTGTTTTTCATATTACCTTTGAGGTTTTGCTTCTTATTTTGGTGCCTAGCTCCTCATACTGACAATGCAGAACCTCTTTCCTTGTCCTGCCTATATCATTGGTACCTACATGGCCCATGACTACTGGAGTCTCCCCATCCCACTGCAAGTTCCTCTCCAGCCCTGAGCAGATATCCCGAACCCTGGCACTGGGCAGAAATACAGCCTCTGGACTCTCGCTCTTTGCTGCAGAGAACAGTGTCAATCCCCCTCACTATACTGTCTCCTATTACCACTACATTCCTTTGTGCTCTCCCCGTTTGAACAGCTTCCTGTACAATGATGTCATGGCCAGTCTGCTCAACTGCCTTACAGACTTTGCTTTTGTCCACACACATTGCAAACACCTCAAACCTGTTTGACAATTGCAAAGTCTGAGGCTCCTCCACTACTGTCTGCTTGGTCCCTTTACCTGCCTCACTCACGGTCACATCCTCCTGTCCCCCACTGCTGGCCAAAACAGACGACCCTATTTTAAGATGTATGACCATCTTCTGGAACAAAGTGTCCAGGTATTTCTTCCCCTCCCTGATGTTGTGTAGTGTTTGCAGGTAGCTTCCAGCTCAAGAATCCTGACCCAGAATTCCTCTAGCTACTTACATTTTCTGCAAACATGTTTGTCCTGGATTGTCTTAGTGTCCAGAATCCCACATTCCACAGCTGCAAAAAACCTGGACTGCCATTGTTACTTACGTTATTTACTTAATTTAATTACTTTCTTAATTAACTTAGAATCATTCCTATGCATACTACAATTCACTGTGTTTATTACATGCTAGTACCACCTACAACTAAAAGTTATGTGTTTCTTAATTGCACAGGTATATGTTTTAGGTATTTATTTTACTCATTTTATTTTGTTTATTTTATTTTAAAGTTTTACTACCTTTTATTTATTGATCTACCTTACCTCCGGTGTCCTAAGCTAGTTATTAACATACTGTCCCTTACATCAATCACTTACTGGCCAATCAACTTACTACTTTCTTGTGATGTATTTTGACTGGTCCCCAGGCGAGGTCCCTCAATTTGTTAACTTCTCAAATGGGACCCCAATTTTGTTATGCTCCTAGCTGAAGAGGAATGAGCTGGCTCCCCTTCTTTATTCAGCCCCCTCAGTTGGTCACAACAAGGTTAATTTAAAAGGGATCCCTTCCCGCCGTGGATGCCTTTTCCCAGACTAAATGTATTTTTTTTAGAAGAAGCCATTTTAAAGCAGGCCTTCCTGCGCCAAAGAAAGAGTAAGTTTATTAGTTACTAAAAACCCTAGAAAAGTAATAAAATGCAACACACATACACATAGATCAGAAATAAAAAGTTAAGAGTCCAAATGAAAGTTAAAAAAAGATATTGGAATCAGTCTTTGGCTTGTCCAGAAGGTGTAGATGGCGAAACGTTACGGATGTTATGTTTGGTGATTTTGGTAGAGCTGGTTATGGCAGTTTAGCAGTTGTTTTGGAGACAGGTTCTGCAGGTTAGCTGAAGAAGCTGTCCGATTTCCTTTTTTATTGTGGCTTTGTTGAGCCTTGCCTTCAGCAACAGAGAGAGAGAGAGAGAGACTTCGCCTGCAACTGTAGGGGTGACTAGTTGGTCTTCTTGTGCTGTCACTCTCTCAGCACACTAGCACACAAGCACTGCTTTGCAGCCAGCTTTTTAATTACCCATTTTCCCTTTTGTGTTCCTGTGAGGGGAAAAAAACTACACCTTGCGCCCAGAGTCTGTTTTTTTATCTCAGACCATTATACACATTCTGAGATATGAATCAACAGGAGATGGATTTTAGATGACTGCTGAGACATGGTAATCAGTTTTTTCTCTCTGCAACCACTGGAGATTAAAGTTTGTCTTTTGCATCTTTCTTATTTCCGTTTCAAGTGTCTCTGCTTGAAGAAGAACATGACACCTTTCCAGGTGTGACATTCCATGTGCTCTCAGGACAGGTCTGTCAGTGTAATCCACATTGGGATTGTCCAGAAAGTGGTCACTTTACATTATCAGCCATGTTTTGCTCAGTGCACTTGCTTGTATTTCTTTAAAAACACACAAGTCTTCCTTAAAAAGTACAACATGCCCATAAGTAATTTGTGGCTTTAGTTGACTTTTCATGACAGATGTCACAGTTATTTTCTTCAGTCTGAGCGTGCACTGCTTTATGGGCTCTGTCCCTCTCTCTCTCTCTCACTGAACTCCATGCTGCTTTATGGGCTCTCTTGCACTCTCTGAACTTCACACTGCTTTATCAGCTCTCTCTCTCTCTCTCTCTCCCTCTCCGAACTCCACATTGCTTTATGGGCTCTCGCTCTCTCTGTACTCCACTCAGCTTTATGGGCACTGTCTCTCTCTCTATGAACTCTGTGCTGCTTTATGGACTCTCTCTCTCTCTCTGCTGCTTTATGGGCTCTCTCTCTCTCTGCTGCTTTATGGGCTCTCTCTCTCTCTCTCTCTCTCTCTGCTGCTTTATGGGCTCTCTCTCTCTCTCTCTATGAACTCTGTGCTGCTTTATGGACTCTCTCTCTCTCTGAACTCCACGCTGCTTTATGGGCTCTGTCTCACTCTCTATGAACTCCACACTGCTTTATGGGCTCTCCCTCTCTCTCTGAGCCCCATATTGCTTTATGGACTCTCTCTCGCTCTCTCCCTCTGAACTCCGTGCTGCTTCATGGACTCTCTCTCTCTCTCTCTCTCTCTCTAAACTCAGCGCTGCTTTAAGGGCTCTCTCTCTCTCTCTATACTCCACTCAGCTTTATGGGCACTGTCTCTCTCTCTATGAACTCTGTGCTGCTTTATGGTCTCTCTCTCTGAACTCCATACAGTTTTATGGACTCTCTCTCTCTTTGCAGCTTTACGGGCTCTCTCTCTCTCTCTCTATGAACTCTGCGCTGCTATATGGACTCTCTCTCTCTGTGCTCCGCTCTGCTTTATGGTCTCTCTCTGTGAACTCCATGCAGTTTTATGGACTCTCTCTCCCTCTCCCTGAAATCTGCGCTGCTTTAAGGGCTCTCTCCCTCTGTACTCCGCTCTGCTTTATGGGCTCTTTCACTCTCTCTCTCTGAACTCCATGCTGCTTTATGGACTATCTCTCTCTCTGAACTCCACGCTGCTTTATGGGCTGTCTCTCTCTCTGAACTCTGCGCTATTTTATGGACTCTCTTTCTCTCCCTGAACTCCACGCAGCTTTATTGGGTCTCTCTCTCTCTCTCTGAACTCCGTTCTGTTTTATGGGCTCTCTCTCTATGAACTCTGCGCTACTTTATGGACTCTCTTTCTCTTTCTGAACTCCATACTGCTTTATGGGCTCTCTCTCTCTCTGAACTCCCACTGCTTTATGGGCTCTCTCTCTTTTCCTGCTTTCTGTATCCCTCCTTTCTTGAATAGAAGAGTTAAATTCACTATTTCCCAATCTGATGGGACCTTTCCAGAATCCAAAAAACGTTGGAAAATTATAACCAAAGCATCTACTATCTTAGCAGACACTTCTTTTAAGACCCTAGGATGCAGGCCATCAGGTCTGTGGACTTGTCAGTCTTTAGTTCTAATGGTTTTCCAAGTACCCTTTCCCTGATGAGTGTAATTGCTTTAAGTTCCTCCCTCCCTTTCACCTCTTTATTTACAAGTATTTCTTGGATGCTAATTTTGTCGTCTAACGTGATGACAGACACAAAATATCAGCTCAAAGCTTCCACCATTTCCTTATTCCCAATATTAATTCCCCAGACTCACTCTCTTTTGTTACTCTTTTCCTTTTTAAATACTTACTATCTGTTTTTTATATTTCTAGCTAGCTTCCTGTCATACTCTAAGTTCTACCTCCTTATTTTTATCTAGTCATTCTTTGCTGTTTGCTAAATTCTGCCCAATCTTCTGTCCTACCATTAACCATCGTAGAATTGAATGCTTTTTCTTTCAATTTTATACTATCCTAATCTTCCACAGCTAGCCACAGATGGTGCCTGCTTCTCCTAAGAGTCTTTATTTCTTACTGGAATGTATACTTGCTGAGTATTATGAAATCCCTCCTTTTATATATTAAAGCAACAGATTTTCTGGAGAGTCTCAACAAGTACATAGCTGAGAATAAGTATAGCTGACTTATTCCAGTCTAATATTTTGCCAGTTCTTCATTGTCGCTGGGTCGAAATCCTGGAACTCCCTTTTTAACAACATTGTGGGTCTGCCTACAGCACACGGACTACACTGGTTCAAGAAGGTGGCTCACGATCGCCTTCTTAATGGCAATTGGGGATGGGCAATAAATGCTGGTCTTGGCATGTATGCCTATATAGAGGTCTACAGCACAGAAAAAGGACCTTCGGCCCATCAAGTCTGCGCCAGTCAAACAAGTACCTAACTATTCTAATCCCATTTTCCAGCACTAGGCCCATAGCCTTGTATGCCATGGCATCACGAGTGCACATCCAAATACTTCTTAAATGTTATGTGGGCTTCTGCCTCTACCACCCTTTCAGGCAGTGAGTTCCAGATTCCCACCACCCTCTGGGTGAAAAAAATCTTCCTCACATCCCCTCTAAACCTCCTGCCCCTTACCTTAAATCTATACCCCCTGGTTATTGATCCCTCCACCAAGGGGAAAAGTTCCTTCCTGTCTACCCTATCCATGCCCCTCATAATGTTATACACCTCAATCATGTCCCCCCTCAATCTTCTCTGCTCCAGGGAAAATAACCCCAGTCTATCTAATCTCTCCTCATAAGTAAAATCCTCTAGCCCAGGCAACATCTTGGTAAATCTCTTCTGCACTCTCTCTAGTGCAATCACATCCTTCCTATAATGCGGATTCCAGAACTGCATGCAATACTCTAGCTGTGGCCTAACCAGCATTTTACACAGTTTCAGCATATCCTGGGAATGAATAAAAAAGACACAAGCGATTTGGACCAGCCAATTATGCAAATTACACTAGGAAGCATCACTGGCATAATTAGAACAAGAAAGAACAAATATTTAGATAAGACAAAAGCAAAATACTGCGGGTGCTGGAAATCTGAAACAAAAATAAAAATAGTTGTAAAAACTCAGCGGGATAATTATTGGATAAGACAAGTGGACATCAAGTTTATAGGAGGATAAAAACCAAAATATTATGGGCAAACTGATTGAGAGAAAGCAAACTTGGGCCATCAATTTCTAAAATACTTTGCATTCATTATTTTAAATATTTTGAGCCTGGGGCTGTAGAAAGATCATGTTCAGCAAAGGGAGTTACAACCTCAGCCACAAAATTATTTGGTTCAGTAATTAATTAATGCAAAAAATCCAATTTTAAAATTACACCCACAGTGCTGTTAGGGAGGAAGTTCCAGGACTTTAACCCAGCGGAAGTGAAGGAACGGTAATATATTTCCAAGTCAGGATGGTGAGTGGCTTGGAGGGGAACTTGCAGGTGGTGGTGTTCCCTTGCATCTGTTGTCATTGTCCTTCTAGGCGGTAGAGGTTGTAGGTTTGGAAGGTGCTGTTGAAGGACCCTTAATGAGTTACTGCAGTGCATTTAGTAGATGGTACACACTGCTGCCACTTTGCGCCAGTGGTGGAGGGAGTGAAAATTTAGGGTGGCGGATGGGGTGCCAGTCAAGTGGTCTGCTTTGTCCTGGATGGTATCAAGCTTCTTGAGAGTTGTTGGAACTGCACTCATCCAGGCAAGTGGAGAGTATTTCATCACACTCTTGACTTGTGGCTGGTGGACAGGCTTTGTGAAATCAGGCGGTGAGTTACATGCCGAAGAATCTCTAGCCTCTGACCTGCTCTTGTATTTATATGTCTGCTCCAATTCAATCCCCAGTCAATCCCAGAATGTTGATAGTGGGGGTTCAGTGATGGTAATGCCATTGTATGCCAAGGGGATATGGTTAGATTCTCTCTTGTTGGAGATGGTCATTGCCTGGCACCTGTGTGGCTCAAATGTTGCTTGCCACTTATCAGCCCAAGCCTGAATGTTGTCCAGGTCTTGCTGCATATGAACGCAGACTGCTTCTGTATTTGAGGAATCACAAATGGTGCTGAACATAGTGCAATCAGCAAACATCCCCGCCTCTGACCTTATGATGGAAGGAAGGTCATTGATGAAGCAGCTGAAGATGGTTGGGCTGAGGACACTACCCTGAGAAACTCCTGCAGTGATGCCTAGCCCTGAGATGATTGACCTCCAGCTACAACAACTATCTTCCTTTGTGCTAGGTGTGGCTCCAAACAGTGGAGAGTTTTCCCCCGATTCCCATTGACTTCACTTTTGCTAGGGTTCCTTGATGCCACACTCAGTCAAATGCGGCCTTGATATCAAGGGCAGTCACTCTCACCTCACCCCGGGCGTTCAGCTCTTTTTGTCCATGTTTGGATCGAGGCTGTAATGAGGTCAGGAGCTGAGTGGCCCTGGCAGAACCCAAACTGGGTGTCCGTGAGCAGGTTATTGCTGAGTAAGTACTGCTTTATAGCACTGTTGATGACCCTTTCCATTACTTTGCTGATGATCAAGAGCAGACTGATGGGATGGTAATTAGCCTGGATTTATCCTGCTTTTAGTGGATGGGCAATTTTCTACATTGCCAGGTAGCTGTCCGTGTTGTAGCTGTACTGCAATTGCTTGGCTAAGCGTGCGGCAAGTTCTGGAGTACAAGTCTTCAGTACTATTGCCGGAATATTGTCAGGGCAAATAGTCTTTGCAGTATCCAGTGCCTTCAGCCATTTCTTGATATCACGTGGAGTGAATTGAATTGAATTGGCTGAAGACTGGCATCTGTGATGCTGGGGTCCTCCGGAGGAGGCCAAGATGGATCATCCACTCGGCGCTTCTGACTGAAGATTGTTGCAAATGCTTCAGCCTTATCTTTTACACTGATGTGCTGGGATCCTCCATCACTGAGGATGGGGCTATTTGTGGAGCCTCCTCTTAGAGTTAGTTGTTTAATTATCCACCACCATTCACGACTGGACATGGCAGGACTGCAGAGCTTAGATCTGAAACAAAAACAGAATTACCTGGAAAAACTCAGCAGGTCTGGCAGCATCGGTGGAGAAGAAAAGAGTTGACGTTTCGAGTCCACATGACCCTTCAACAGAACTGAGTGTAGTTAGGAGAGGGGTGAAATATAAGCTGGTTTAAATGGGGGGGCAGGGGAGAGAAGTTGAGGGTGGGGTGGTTGTAGGGACAAGCAAGCAGTGATAGGAGCAGATAATCAAAAGATGTCACAGACAAAAGGATCAAAGAGGTGTTAAAGGTGGTGATATTATCTAAGAAAAGTGCTAATTAAGAATGGATGGCAGGACACTCAAGGTACAGCTCTAGTGGGGGTGGGGTGGACAGACTAACAAGGTATTAGTTGTAGATTTAAAAATAATGGAAATAGGTGGGAAAAGAAAAATCTATATAAATTATTGAAAAAAACAAAAGGGAGGGGGAAGAAATGGGGTGGGGATGGGGGGAGGGAGTTTAAGATCTAAAGTTGTTGAATTCAATATTCAGCCCGGAAGGCTGTAAAGTGCCTAGTCGGAAGATGAGGTGCTGTTCCTCCAGTTTGCGTTGGGCTTCACTGGAACAATGCAGCAAGCCAAGGACAGACATGTGGGCAAGAGAGCAGGGTGGAGTGTTAAAATGGCAAGCGACAGGGAGGTTTGGGTCTTTCTTGCGGACAGACCGCAGGTGTTCTGCAAAGCAGTCGCCCAGTTTGCGTTTGGTCTCTCCAATGTAGAGGAGACCGCATTGGGAGCAACAAATGCAGTAGACTAAGTTAGGGGAAATGCAAGTGAAATGCTGCTTCACTTGAAAGGAGTGTTTGGGCCCTTGGACGGTGAGGAGAGAGGAAGTGAAGGGGCAGGTGTTGCATCTTCTGCGTGGGCATGGGGAGGTGCCATAGGTGGGGGTTGAGGAGTAGGGGGTGATGGAGGAGTGGACCAGGGTGTCCCGGAGGGAACGATCCCTACGGAATGCCGTCAAGGGGGGTGAAGGGAAGATGTGTTTGGTGGTGGCATCATGCTGGAGTTGGCAGAAATGGCGGAGGATGATCCTTTGAATGCGGAGGCTGGTGGGGTGATAAGTGAGGACAAGGGGAACCCTATCATGTTTCTGGGAGGGAGGAGAAGGCGTGAGGGCGGATGCGCGGGAGATGGGCCGGACACGGTTGAGGGCCCTGTTAATGACCGTGGGTAGAAAACCTCGGTTAAGGAAGAAGGAGGACATGTCAGAGGAACTGTTTTTGAAGGTAGCTTCATCAGAACAGATGCGACGGAGGTGAAGGAACTGAGAGAATGGGATGGAGTCCTTACAGGAAGCGGGGTGTGAGGAGCTGTAGTCGAGGTAGCTGTGGGAGTCGGTAGGCTTGTAATGGATATTGGTGGACAGTCTATCATCAGAAATTGAGACAGAGAGGTCAAGGAAGGGAAGAGAAGTGTCAGAGATGGACCATGTGAAAATGATGGAGGGGTGGAGATCGGAAGCAAAATTAATAAATTTTTCCAGGTCCCGACGAGAGCATGAAGCCGCATCGAAGTAATCATCGATGTACCGGAGAAAGAGTTGTGGGAGGGGGCCGGAGTAGGACTGGAACAAGGAATGTTCCACATACCCCATAAAGAGACAGACATAGCTGGGGCTCATGCGGGTACCCATAGCCACACCTTTTATTTGGAGGAAGTGAGAGGAGTTAAAGGAGAAATTGTTCAGTGTGAGAACAAGTTCAGCCAGACGGAGGAGAGTAGTGGTGGATGGGGATTGTTCGGGCCTCTGTTCAAGGAAGAAGCTAAGGGCCCTCAGACCATCCTGATGGGGGATGGAGGTGTAGAGGGATTGGACTTCCATGGTGAAGAGGAAGCGGTTGGGGCCAGGGAACAGGAAATTGTTGATGTGATGTAGGGTGTCAGAGGAATCACGGATGTAGGTAGGAAGGGACTGGACAAGGGGAGAGAGAAGAGAGTCAAGATAACGAGAAATGAGTTCCGTGGGGCAGGAACAGGCTGACACGATCGTTCTGCCAGGACAGTTCTGTTTGTGGATTTTGTGTAGGAGGTAGAAGCGGGCCATCCGAGGTTGGGCGACTATCAGGTTGGAAGCTGTGGGAGGATGTTCTCCAGAGGAGATGAGGTCAGTGACTGTCCTGGAAACAATGGCTTGATGTTCCGTGGTGGGGTCATGGTCCAGGGAGAGGTAGGAGGAAGTGTCTGCGAGTTGACGCTCAGCCTCCACGAGGTAGAGGTCAGTGCGCCTGACAACAACAGCACCACCCTTATCAGCGGGTTTGATGACAATGTTGGGGTTGGACCTGAGAGAACGGAGTGCAGTAAGTTCAGAGAAAGACAGATTAGAATGGGTGAGAGGAGCAGAGAAATTGAGACGGCTAATGTCACGCCGACAGTTCTCAATGAAAAGATCAAGAGAAGGTAAGAATCCAGAGGGAGGGGTCCAGGTGGAGGGAGAATATTGGAGGTGGGTAAAAGGATCCGTTGAACGGGGAGAGGACTCCTGCCCAAAGAAGTGAGCACGGAGACGAAGACGGCGGAAGAAGAGTTCAGCATCGTGCTGAGCCCGAAATTCATTGAGATGAGGGCGTAAGGGTATGAAACTAAGTCCTTTGCTGAGCACTGAACGTTCAGCATCGGAGAGGGGAACGTCAGGGGGTATTGTGAATACGCGGCTGGGGCTGGGATTGGAATATGGGGTGGAGACGGAGGGACAAGCAGGGGTGGAGGGTCCCAGATGGGTGTTGGTGTTGATGACTTGTTGGAGCTTGCATTCCTTAGCACTTTAGAGAAAGAGAAAAAGTTTCTTGTTGAGGCGTCGGATGAGGCGAAGAATAAAATGAAACTGGGGGCACGTGCAGCTTTGAAAAAGGGTGCGGCGGTGCTGCTGGAGGGAGAGGTCGAGTGTGTTCATATGGCAACGCATGGCACTGAGTGTGGATCTCAGAATGCGACGGGAATAGCAGTCCGAGAAACGTATTATGTCCCGGAGATACCTGTAATCCTGGGTGGGTTCGAAACAAGAGGCATGGAATTTCAGTTGAAATCCACATAGGGTGAGTCGGAGACGGAGACAGTCACTGAGAAAGGAAATATGGCTGTGAAAGCGGGTTTTAGTAAACACCTTGTCAAACACCAGGAGAGAAATGGAAAGCAATGAAGGTGAACAGGGCAGAAGAGACAGGCAGAAATCCTGTCGGAGAACAGAGCAATACTTCTTCAAGGAAGGCATTTCTTGAAGAGCAGTGGCAGTCAATTAAACACAGAGATAAAAACAAAAAACTACTGCGGATGCTGGAAATCCAAAACAAAAACAGAATTACCTGGAAAAACTCAGCAGGTCTGGCAGCATCAGTGGAGAAGAAAAGAGTTGATGTTTCGAGTCCACATGACCCTTCAACAGAACTGAGTGTAGTTAGGAGAGGGGTGAAATATAAGCTGGTTTAAGGTGGGAGGGGCGGGGGGAGAGAAGTTGAGGGTGGGGTGGTTGTAGGGACAAGCAAGCAGTGATAGGAGCAGATAATCAAAAGATGTCACAGACAAAAGGATCAAAGATGTGTTGATGGTGGTGATATTATCTAAGAAAAGTGCTAATTAAGAATGGATGGCAGGACACTCAAGGTAGAGCTTAGATATGGTCTGTTGGTTGTGGAATCACTTAGCCCCTTCTATCGCATGCTGCTTATGCTGTTTGGCATGCAAGTAGTCCTGTGTTGTAACTTCATCAGGTTGAAACCTCATCTTTAGGTATGCCTGGGGCTGCTCCTGGCATGCCCTCCTGCACTCTTCATTGAACCAGGGTTGATCCCCTGGCTTAATGGTAATGTAGAGTGAGGGATATGCCAGGCCATGAGGTTACAGATTGTGGTCGAATACAATCCTGTTGCTGCTGATGGATGTCTAATTTTGAGTTGGTAGATCTGTTTGATATCTATCCCATTTAACACGGTGGTAGTGCCACACAACACAATGGAGGGTATCCTCAATGTGAGGATGGGACTTTGTCTCCTCCCAATACTGTCATGGACAGATGCATCTACACAGGTAGATTGGTGAGGAAAAGTTCAAAAATGTTTTTCCCTCTTGTTGGTTCATTCAACACTTGCCGCATATTTGCTTGTCAGTTGGCTTCTGTCATTGTTCCCTCCACAGATTTTTCTTTAAAGGGGATACATTTACACTGCTCATTGGAGCGATGTATATAGTGATCCCTGTATCTTTCAAACCACACCTCCACATATGTATATTTAATCACTAAGGAGGCTTGGGTCCAGCTATCAGAATTCACCCCGTGCCAGGAGTAGAGGGCGGCTAATATTAGTGATTTAAGAAGCTCTTGTGGAATTGGAACTTTAACTCAAGTATTTGCAAATTCCGATTTCACTGCATAATAATCTTTTACCTGCAGTTGAATCCGTCGTGATCACTAACTATGAGGGACTGATTGCTTGCTCCGAGTGCTATATTTATCAATCCTCCTGGCCATAAAAGGCCGGGACTCTGGCTTTGACATTCCACTGACGGGAGACATTATTTTTGTACAACCCTGGAGCCTAGTCTGCAGCCTTCTTCCTCCCATCGCTTTCCTTGATTCATCACCCTGAGCCTTTATCGCCAGCATTTACACCAAAACTCCAACAGACAGTTGACATTTGGTAAGCGCACTTGGTTCTGAATCCGTTGAGCAGGAGTTTGTGATTTAAATGCTAGTTTTATTTGTTTAAAGTGTACGGCCCCGCCAGCGACTGGCTGGTGCAGTTCTAAATGTACTTTCAACATGTAGCTCACCGGGCGAACTCCGTCAGAAACACTGGTTATTAATCGGTGTTTGGAGTAGGGTTTGGGTACACATTTAGAAATGGGAATGAACTAAGATTATTTTTTTTTCAAATGAAGGGAATGCGATTGGGTATAAATTTTGTAAGAATATTTTTCATGACGGTTTTGAAATAGAGAAGTAAATACAGAAGAAAGGAAAGTTGGGTGAAAGACAAAATATTATGTTTACAGCAAAATTGTGTTATTGTAAAGGTCAGTTCGCTGTGTCATTCCCGTGGGGATTAGTTCAAACTATTCGAATTCATTCGAATAGATCCCATTGTATTTTTATACAAAGCGTTACATATATACTAAAGCAACACTTCCAAATATGCAGCAGATTTTTCGACGTTCGCATTTCCTATAATTAATAGTTCTAATTGATGCATAAAGCAAATGCATTGTTGCATTCTGTTGGCCACTGAAAAAATCTTTGAAACCTTAGCTGCGGCGTTTTAAATGTTACTTGCTTCGGCCATTCAAGGGTCAGACCAGAAAAGGGCAGGCAGAGAATGCTAGTCCCTATATTTTACAACGAGCGCACTCCTCTATCAGCAACACGCTCGCAAGCCTTTATTAATGTTGTTTTGTCAGTTTTTGAAATTAATAGAGAAAACTGTTGTCCTTCGTGCCTGAATGTTTCTCGATTTGTCTATGAACAGATTTAGAGAATTGGTCCAGCCGACTGGGAACAGTTTGGATTTTACGTGCCCAGCATGTCCTCGGTGTCTTTACCTTTCTACCAGAAACACCATCGGCACTATGACCGCGGTTACCGCAACACCACGCTGTCGTCCACTATGCAAGAGTACCGCCAAGAGGAAAAGCGGAGTACTGCAACTCACTCCCACAAGTAAGACATAAGTTCGGGTCGCGCGCACACACACACTCTGCCCGGGGCCGCAAGACCAGCACAGCACGGGGACCCAGATTTCACAATCTCCACAGATGGAAGGCTGATAACATTGCATTTTAAAGTATTTTATACCAATCCATCCAGTATTTAATAAAAAAAAGCTGAATCTTTGTAAATTCATGATGTGTTTGGATCTAGATTTCAGGGAACTATTAAATACAGACAGCCTGTTAGATTTTCATTATCACACTACTTAATGATTCATCCTGCAGTTCAATCTAAATTAAAAAGCCCAGAAAACCGTGGAGTAATGTGCAAAACTTTTATTGCTGACCTTGGGTGAACTTTTATAATAGATTGACTATATTTAGTCGACTGTCCTTTGGAAAGCAGACACTCGAGGCTATGATCTGTTCATTAAAAAGGGTCCGGTAGCCTTGGCAATCTCTTCTAATTACCCTGTCTGACGTTGCGAAGTGTTTCTTTCTTGTCCTGCTGATATACATGTTGCTTGCGTCCTTAAATTCCACTCAACTTCATTGGATAGGTAGGCTACTTTGAATTAGCGTTGTGATTTAAAAAAAAATGCTGGCAATCTGAACGGAAAATGGAAAGTGTTTGAAAATGCAAGCTAACCATTTGAGCGGAACGATTCTCCAGGAACTGAGTTCTGGTGAACGACCCTATCCAAAAAAGGTAACCCTATTTTTAAATAGTGTGGGACAACCCCCACTGTACACTTCCAGCATTTTTTGTTTTGAATTGATGTTGTGATTCTTATTTTATATGGATCTCTAATCCTTCGGTAGAGTGGATTTTAAGTTGAAATCATGTTACGCAGCTCCCAAATGCGCCAGCCTCAAGAGAAGAATAAAAACAAAAAGCTAAAAGCTACTGCGGATGCTGGAAATCCAAAACAAAAACAGAATTACCTGGAAAAACTCAGCAAGTCTGGCAGCATCGGCGGAGAAGAAATCAGTTAACAAACCTCCCTGTCGCTTGCCATTTTAACACTCCACCCTGTTCTCTTGCCAACATGTCTGTCCTTGGCTTGCTGCATTGTTCCAGTGAAGCCCAACGCAAACTGGAGGAACAGCACCTCATCTTCCGACTAGGCACTTTACAGCCCTCTGGGCTGAATATTGAATTCAACAACTTTAGATCTTAAACTCCCCCTCCCCCCATCCCCACCCCGTTTCTTTTCCCCCCCACCCGCTTTTTTTTCAATAATTTATATAGATTCTTCTTTCCCCACCTATTTCCATTATTTTTAAATCTAAAACTAAAACCTTTAGTCTTTCCACCCCACCTCACTAGAGCTGTACTTTGAATATCCTGTTTTCCATTCTTAATTAGCACTTTTCTCAGACAAAGACCACCACCTTCAACACCTCTTTGACCCTTTTGTCTGTGACATCTTTTGATTATCTGCTCACACCACACCCTCAATGTGTCTCTTCCCCCCCCCGCCCCACCCACCTTAAACCAATTTATATTTCTCCCTTGTTGAAACTATGCTGCAGTTCTGCCGAAGGGCCATGAAGGCTCGAAACGTTAACTGATTTCTTCTCGGCCGATGCTGCCAGACTTGCTGAGTTTTTCCAGGTAATTCTGTTTTTGTTCAAGAGAAGAATGTTGTGCAGTGAAAGTACCCTAGGGCCACTCAACCCATGATCACCA
Source organism: Cetorhinus maximus (assembly GCF_964194155.1). Lineage (NCBI taxonomy): Eukaryota > Metazoa > Chordata > Chondrichthyes > Lamniformes > Cetorhinidae > Cetorhinus > Cetorhinus maximus. Next base: position 113,069,106 of record NC_135882.1, on the reverse strand, counting down.
GACATAATCTCTAGTGTGCTTGGTTGACTGCCAGCGGGACAAGAAAAAAACGCATGTAAACTGGCTCAAATCAGCAAGAAGGTGGCTCACTCTACCCCCACCCCACCCCCCACACACACAATAAACGTACGGCCAAAGAACCTTTAGTGCATCTGTCAAACAGAACAAGTAATGGCTGCACAAATTGCATTTGGAACAAGGAAAGCACCAGGCTTACCCTAAGAGGGAATTCTGTTAAACATGCATGTAAGTGAATGCAGGGAGTGTGGTAAATAAGGTGGTTGTGCTGCAGACACAGATAGACACGTGGGAATATGATATTGTGGTGATAATGGAGACCTGACTCAAAAAAGGGAAAGACTGGGTAATAAGTATTCTGGATACAAGGTGTTCTGAAATACAGGGAAGGGACGAAAGGTCGGAGGGATGGCAGTATTGATGAAGGAGACGATTACACTGCTGGAGAGGCAGGATGCTGTAGAGGAGTCAAGGACAGAATCCATTTAGTTAGAGCTTAGGAACAATAGAGTACCATTACATTACAAGTGGTATTCTGGGAAAGATATAGAGGAACATATTTTCAAGGACATTTCAGAGAAGTGCAAGAACTGTTGAGTAGTTATGGAGCCTTAATTATCCAAAAATAGTACAGATTGGGATAGTAATAATGCAAAGGGCAGAAAGGGGAAAGAGTTTCTGAAGTGTGTTCAGGAGAATTTTCTTGGTCAGTATGTTTCTAGCCTAGCAAGGAAGGAGGCATTTCTGAATCTGGTTCTGGGGAATAAGTTGTGCCAAGTTGATCAAGTGCCAGTAGGACACTTTAGTTTAGAGGACAATGATCATAATGTCATAAGGCTTAGATTAACTATGGAAAACAACAAGGAGCAATCCAGAGTAAATACAATAAATTGGAGGAAGGCCAATTTCACTTGGATCAGAATGGATCAGGCCCAGGTAAATTGGAATCAAAGATTGGTGGGAAAAAATGTAGTGGAACAATCAGCTCCCTTTAAAGAAGAGATAGTTTGGTAAAGTTGAGGTACATTTCCATGGAAGGGAAAGGTATGACAAACAAAAGCAGGTCTCCCTGGATGATGAATGTGATAGAGAGCACAATGAAGCAGAAAAGGGGGTGTATGACTAATGTCATATGAACATATGAACAAGGAGCAGGAGTAGGCCATTTAGCCCCTCGAGCCTGCTGCTCCATTTAATAAGATCATGGCTGACCTCATAGTAAGCCCAAATCTGCATCCCGCCTACCCCTGATAACCTTTCACCCCCTTGCTTACCAAGAATCTATCCACTCTGCCTTAAAAATATTCAAAGACTCTGCTTGCATCCCTGCCTTTTCAGGAAGAGAGTTCCAAAGATCATGTCAGGTTGATAATACAAGTGAGAAACAAACTGAATATAGAAAATTCAGGAGAGAAATGTAAAAGAAATAAAATCTAAGAGAGAGTTTGAGAAGAGATTGGCAGCTAGCATAAAAGGGAATCCAAAAGTCTTCTATAGGCACATAAATAGTAAAAGGGTGGTAAAAGGAGGAGTAGGACTGGTAAGAGACCAGACAGGAGATTTACACATGGAGACAGAGGGTAAATGAGTACTTTTCACCTGTCTTTACCAAGGAAGAAGATGCTGCCTGAGCCATAGTGAAAGATGTAGTTGAGACATGGGATGGGCTAAAATTGGATAAAGAGGAAGTATTAAAAGGCTAGTTTTATTTAAAGATAAGTCACCAGGACTGGACGATGTGCATCCAAAGATATTGAGGGAAGTAAGAGTGGAAATTGGGTGGCATTGGCCGTAATCTTCCAATCCTCCTTAGCTATAGCGGTGGTGGGAGAGCATAGGAGAATTGCAAATGTTACGCGCTTGTTCAAAAATAGATGTAAGGATAAACCCAGCAACTAGAGGTTAGTCAGTTTCACCTTGGTGGTGGCAAAGCATTTAGAGTTGATGGTCCAGGACAAAATTAACAGTCACTTGAACAAATGTGGATTAATTAAGAAAAGCCTGCGGGGATTTGTTAAAGGCAAATGTTTAACTAACATGATTGAGATTTTTGATGATGTAACAGAGAGGGCCAGTGAGAGTAATGCTGCTGACATGATGTACATGGACTTCCAAAATGTGATAAGGTACTTCATAACAGCAAACTTAAAGCCCTTGGAATAAAAGGGACATGTATACAAAGTTGGGTGAGTGACAGGAAACAGAGAGTATTGGAGATGGATTGTTTTTTGGACTGGTGGAAGGTATACAGGTGGAAGGTTCAGTATGAGGACCACTGCTTTTCTTGATCTCTATTAGGACCTAAACTTGGGTCTGCAGAGGACAATTTCAATATTTGCAGATGACTTGGAATTGCAAAACTTGGAATTATTGTGAATTGTAAGAAGGAGAGAGATAGCCTTCAAGAGATCATAGACATCTTGGTGAAATGGGTGGACACATGGCAGATGAAATTTAATGCAAATAAGTGTAAAATTATTCATTTTGGTATGAAGAACAAGGAGATATACAAGCAATATAAAAGAATACAATCCTAAAGGGGCTGCAGTAACAAAGAGAAGTGGGGATATATGTGCCCAAATCATTGAAAGTGGTAGGGAAGGTTGAGAAAGCAATTAAAAAGGCATAAGGGATCCTGGGCTTTATAAAAAGAGGCATAGAGTACAAAAGCCAGGTAGTTATGGTGAACCTTCTTAAAACACTGGTTTGGTCTCAACTGGAGTATTGTATCCAATGCTGGGCAACACACTTTAGGAAAGCTGTGAAGCCATTAGAAAAGGTACAGAAAAGATTTACAAGAATGGTTCAAAGGATGAGGGACTTTGGTTAGGTGGATAGATTGGAGAAGCTAGGGCTGTTCTCCTTGGAGAAGAGAAGGTTAGGAGGAGATTTGGTAAAATCATTAGGTGTCTGGACAAAGCAGATATGAAGAAAATGTTCCCATTGGCGGAAGGTTTGAGAACAGGGACACCGATTTAAGGTGAATTGCAAAAAAAGTAAAGGAAAAGAAAAGTTCACTAAATTAGTTTCTGGGATTTGGTGGGGGGGTTGCCCTATGATGAGAGGCTGAGCAAATTGGGCTGATGTTCTCTGGAGTTTAGTAGAATGAGAGGCAATCTCATTGAAACATACAACATTCTGAAGGGGCTTGATATGTGCTATGATGCAGTAGGTGGTATTTGCCAGGTTGATCAAATCCACAAGGGAAGTTTGACCACGCTATCACAATGGTTTTGCAATTTGTATTTATTATGAGAAGGTTTGTGCACTGAATTCAGAAGCAATGAGTCCACTAACATCTTGAGATTTTAGACATTAAATTAAAACATTCATTAACAAAAGATAAGAGTAAAACACATTCCGACTATTACAATTACACAGTTGCTTAATGATAAGGATTCCCAAAATTTCCTAATTAGTCAGACTCCCAACTATGCACCCCCTTTAAGGCAATAGTCCAAAATAGATTTTAAATTTATAGAGACAATCCAGCAAGGTTACCACAAACACCCACTCAACAGTGAAATTCCAAAGTCTTTTTACCCAACTGTGGATACTGGATCAGCAGGCTTCTGCAAAGTGGCTAGAGGCTTTTTTCCAAGTCTGTTTCACACGGTGTACCTTTCAGATCTCACACAGCCTCACCTCATTCAGCTTTCCACCTTTCTTTAAGGATGTCCTCGGCCTAACCATCTTCAGCTGCTTCATCAATGACCTTCTTTCCATCATAAGATCAGAAGTGGGGATGTCCGCTGATGATTGCACAATGTTCAGCACCATTTGCAACTCCTCAGATACTGGAGCAGCCCATGTCCAAATGCAGCAAGACCTGGACAATACCCAGGCTTGGGCTGACAAGTGGAAAGTAACATTCACACCACACTTTGTGTCAGGCAATGACCATCTCCAACAAGAGGGAGTCCAATCATCACCCCATGATGTTCAATGGCATTACCAGCACTGAATCCCCCACTATTAACATCCTGGGGGTTACCATTGACCAGAACCTGAACTGCGCTAGCAATATAAATACTGTGGCTACAAGAGCAGGTCAGAGGCTAGGAATCCTGCGACGAGTAACTCACCTCTTGACTCCCCAAAGCCTGTTCACCATCTACAAGGCACAAGTCAAGAGTGTGATGGAATACTCCCCACTTGCCTGGATGAGTGCAGCTTCCACAACACTCAAGAGGCTTGACACCATCCAGAACAAAGCAGCCTGCTTGTTTGGCACCAAATCCACAATCATTCACTCCACCACCAATGCACAGAAGCAGCAGTGTGTGCCATCTACAAGATGCACTGCAGGAATTCACCAAGGCTCCTTAGACAGCACCTTCCAAACCCAGGACCACTATCATCTAGAAGGACAAGGGCAGCAGATAGATGGGAACACCACCACCTGGAGGTTCCCCTCAAGTCACTCACCATCCTGACTTGGAATTATATTAAAATCCTGGAACTCCCTTCCTAACAGCACTGTGGGTGTACCTTCACCACATAGACTGCAGTGGTTCAAGAAGGCAGCTCACCACCACCATCTCAAGGGTAACTAGGGATGGGCAATAAATGCTGACCCAACCAGCAAAGCGTACATCCCACGCATGAATAAAAAAAAAATTCTTCCTCTTTAATCTGGAAATCCCTTTGTTCCCCTATGTCTTTGGAATTTACTTTTCCCAAAGTATAAAAATCTTTTATATTGCCATTATGGTCAGCACTTTTGGGAAAAATCATCATAAAAACCTTGCCCTCACCAGTCATAAAAACCTTACCATGTCTCTTTGAAACTCCAACAACTTTTCCCCTTATCTAAAAATGCAAATTTCATTCACACCCTATCTGCTGAATTTACCATAGCTCACTCATTAACGTTTTAAATGCCTTTTTACACCTGACTCTTTTGATGATTTCAACCTTGCAGTCTAACAGTCTACAATTTAATTAAATCAGCCACACACAGAACCACACACACACATAAGCTGACTTTACAATATCCCACAATAATATTATGAAAAATGTGATAGTTTCATGACAATAGGGTAGACAGAGTGGGATTTTTTCCCCTGGTCGGGGGATCTTAAACATGGGGGCACAGTGTTAGGATAAAGGGGATGATAATAATTTAGGACTGAGGTGAGGAGAAATTGCTTCACTCTAAGGGTTGTGAATCTTTGGAATTCTCTACCCCAGAGTGTTGTGGATGCTCCATCGTTGCAACATTTAAGGGAATCAAGGAATTTGGGAAGCAGGCAGGAGAATGGAATTAAAGCCCAAGATCAGCCATGATCATATTGAATGATGGAGCAGGCTCAATGGGCTATATGGTCTACTCCTGCTTCTATTTCTTGTGTTGTTGTGCAACATGAGAAAAAGCTTTTTCATGGTTGTGATCAGGAATGCACTGCCTGAGTGTGTTGGAGGCAGAGTTATTCATGACTTTCAAAAGGGAATTGGATAATTATCTGAAGAAGAAACATTTGCAGGCCTATGGGCAAAGGGCTGGGGAGTGGGGCTAGCTGAGGTGCTCTTGCAAAGAGCTAGCACAGACCACAAGGGGCCGAACGGCCTTCTTCAGCATGGTAACCATTCTATGATTCTGTGATTAAAGGGATGGATGCCTAGTCCCACAGTTCCCCACTCATAGACGGTTCCAAGTGCCACCTCAATATCCAACAAGGCTACTTATTCTCCGTCCTTCCAAATTACAACACACCTATCAATAAACATCTTCACCCTAGTGCACACAATTTTGTGGTTGTGTACCATCAGCAATGAATTTACCTACGCACATGGTGCAGAATGTAGCATGCAGAATGACACTTACTCCATCATTCTGTGTTGGCAATGACCTAAAACAGTAATGTAAACTCCTGTACATCTTAAGAAAGAGAAAATAATAACAAATTGCATTTATATTTACCATCATTAAAAATCCCAAGGTGCCTCACAGGAGTGTAATCTAATAAGGTTTGGCAGTGAGCCACATAAGGCAGTATTAGGATAGGTAACCAAAAATTTGGCTAAAGAGCATCACAACATAGAAGAGTTTTTTTTTATTCATTCATGGGATATGGGTATTGCTGGCTAGGCCAGCATTTATTGCCCATCCCTAATTGCCCTTGTTCAGAGGGCATTTAAGACACATTGTTGTGGGTCTGGAGTAAGGACAGCAGATTTCCTAAAGGACATTAGTGAACCAGATGGATTTTTACAGCAATCGATAATGGTCAAAATCATTAGACTTTTAATTCCAGATTTTTATTGAATTCAAATTCCACCATCTGTCATGGCTAGTCTCTGGATTACTAGCCCAGCGACAGTACCACTACGCCATTGCCCCTGCACCCCCCCACCAACCCCCACCCCACCCCCCTGAACCCTGGGTTAGAGAGGAAATTCCAGAAATTAAGGCCCAGCCGGCTGAAGGCATGACCAAAAAATGAAGGATGAAGGCAATATGGGATGTGCAAGAGGCCAGAATTGGAGCGGTGCATAGACCTTGGGGAATTATAAGGCTGTAAGAGATTATAGAGATAGGGAGGAGCAAGGCCATGAATGTTTTGAAAATAAGAATGTGAATGGTTCCAGGGATGAGGAACTTCAGTTAAGAAGGTAGATTGGAGAAGTTAAGTCTGTTTTCCTTAGAGAAATGAAGGCTGAGAGGAGATTTGCTAGAGGTATTCAAAGTCATTAGGAGTCTGGACAGCGTAGATAGGAGAAACTGTTCCCACTCGTGAAAGGATCAAGAACAAGAGGGCACAGATTTAAAGTAATATAATGAAGAAAGAAATAGTGATATGAGGAAAAGCTTTTCCGTGCAGTGAGTGGTTAGGTTCTGGAATGCTCTGCCTGGGAGTGTGGTAGAGGCAGGTTCAATTGAAGTATTTAAAAGGGAATTAGATTGAAAGATTGTGCAGGGTTACAGGAAGAAGGCGGGAGAATGGAACGAGGTGACTTGCTCATTCGGAGAGCTGGTGCAGACATGATGGACCAAATGGCCTCCTTCTGCGCTGTAACAATTCTGTGATTCTGTGAATTTTAAAATCAAGGCATTGCAGGACTGGAAATGTATGTCAGTGAATGTAGCAGTGATGGGTAAATGGCACAAGCTAGAATACAAAGAAAATTATAGAGAGAAAAGAAATTCCACTGTGAAATATTAGTAAAAATACCTTAATGTGTTTTTGTTAAATTATTTTATTTAACTGTTCTGACAAAGGTATTAACCTACTTTTGAAAACAGCTTTATAACTAATATCACACAGCACTTCAACCCCTTGATATTAATTTTTTTGCATTTGCCTTTGTTACCTCTAGACATGATTATTCTAATGCATTTTTGTCCAACTTCTCACATTCTACCGTCCGTAAGCTTGAGGTCATCTGAAACTCTGTGGCCTGTGTCCTAACTTGGATAAAATCTCATTCACCCATCACCCTGTACTTGTTGACCTACATCAGCTCCGGCTTGAGCAATGTCTTGATTTTAAAATTCCCATCCTCATTTATAAATCCCTCCAATTGTCTCTATTTATGTAACTTCCTCCAACCTCCGAGATGCCAGTGCTCCTTCAATCCTGGCCTCTTCAGAATCCCTGGTTTTAATTGCTCCACCATTAGCAGCCATGTCTTATTCTCCCTAAACCTCTCCACTTTTCTTCCTTTCTTTCCTTCTTTAGGATGCTCTTTAATACCTGCTTCTTTGTCCAAGAAGGTTATCTGCTGTAATATCTGGCTCACTGACAAATTTTGTTTTATGACACTCCTTTGTAGCACCTTGGAATGTTTGACTATGTTAATAGTGCTACAAAAATACAAGTTGTTGCTGTTGTTGTTTGCATTTGCTACCACAAACTTCAAATAAAAAGCAAAATCAAGCATGTACATAAACTTATTTTTTTTGTTTTGGGCAGCCACATAGATGCACATCTTTTATTACATGTGGCCTATTCATTTAAGTGCATGGGCCCTTTAAATTTTTTTGTGAGGCCACACATGGTTGGTAACTTAAAGGGACTGTCTTGCTCTTGGCCTATGTGGGAACTTATAGGTGGCTGCGCAGCTTAGGCGAAATGTTGTTGGGCACATGTGGAATGAACATTGAAAAAATACTTGCCCTATTTAAAATTTAGCTAAAGTACCAAGTGCTCCCAAAGTAATGTAACTGTAGTAAAAACAGAAAGTGCTGGAAAATCTCAGCCGGCCTGGCAGCATCTTTGGAGGGAGAAACAGAGTTAATGTTCTGAGCCCATATGACACGTCTTCAGAGCTGGCAGTTTTTCTCCTGATTCCCATTGACTCCAGTTTTTCTAGGGCTCCTTGATGCCACACTCAGCTAATTGTGGCCTTGATATCAAGCGCAGTCACTCTCATCTCACCTCTGGAGTTTAGCTCTTGTCCATGTTTGAGCCAAGGCTGTAATGAGCTCAGGAGCTGAGTGGCTCTGGAGGAACCCAGTGCCACCCAGCCTAGGAATTAGCATTCCCCTAAGTCAATGAAAGCTAAAGAGAGATTTAATAGAGATGTTCAAAATTATAAGGGGTTTTGATAGAGTAGCTGAAGAGAAACTGATTCCAGTGGCAGGAAGATCAGTCGTCAAAGGACATACATGCAAGATAATTGACAAAAAAGCCAGGGCAGAGATGAGGAGAAACATTTTCACTCGATGAGTCGTTGTGATCGGGAATGCATTTGCTGAAAGGATGGTGGAAGCAGCTTAAGTGGTAATTTTCAAAGGAGAATTGGATGTATATTTTAAAAAAGGAAAACTTTGCAGGACTGAGGAAAGAGCAGGTGAGTGAGACTAATTGTTAGCTCTTTCAAAGAGCTAGCAAAAACATGCTCCTTTTTCACCTGTATGATTCGATAATTGTTTTACTAAAGTTGAACATGTTTTAGGTTTTTTGCTGATGTGGGCTGATATGACATAAAAGAACAACAGTCAATACATAGAAATACACATTTGATTTTCAAGTACATACATCAGTCCCAATACTATACATAATTTATATCTTATATATGTATTCAATTTTAAGTCTTAATTGTTATGGATATGGAGTAGTATTCAAAAGTATAATGGTATTATAAAATAAATGTTCATGTAAGTTACACCTACTTTCATTGGTGCTTTCCCATTGTATTTTATTGGTAATACCTGTTACAAAAGAAATCTCTTTTGGCTCCCTGTTAATAATGCAACAGGAAATTGGCTAGTAATATATTAAAATCACATGTGTGTACTTTCTGTCAACTTTTCCACCTAAATTCTTATTTGCAAATATACAGTTGAAACTGCCTTTAATGCTCCTTAACTACAATTTATGGCCGGTGGTGGCACTGTATGGAAGCAGAAATCTATGATGGAAATGTTAAAATAAGGACAGAATAGATAACTTTAAAATGGTAATAAGAGAATGTCTAATGATTAAAATATCTCTATGCTTCAAACTATGCTTCAACTGAAGGCTATACTTGATCTTGACTCAATGCACAAATATCATGAGTGATTGACATGGCTCAGTCAGAATGTGTTTTCTGATTGGCATTATCTCACATATGGGTTTAATCAGTTCTAGTGATTCAGGAAATGACTTATCGCCAATCAAGATGTCTGCTAACTAAACTCTGTTTTAAGCCTGCAACAATGGCCCATTTTACACACTGTATAATAGGTTCCACTGATGCATTGCTTTGGTGGTGGGTTGGCACTGCACTTAATACCAGTACCAATTTTCAGTTGGAAATGTCATCTTTTGTTTTGTAATTGGAAATACTGTGGAAAGAAGTGCAATCAAAATAACTGCAGTTTATTCCCTTAAATTAATTAATTTATTATTTTCTCCTCTGGTCTCTTGGAGATACTGACTCAAGTTGGGGTAGAACTTCACTGAACCACAGAGACCTGGAAATTCCCATAAGTGATCTTTGATCTCTGCTGAATTGTGAATCTCAGGGGAGTGAGAGTGCTACATTTTGTTTCAGTTTTTCTAAGCTGGGAAGGGGGCACATCAGCAAGGTGTCTACTCCTGATTGTTATCCAATAACATCTGGGGAAAAATATGTGAGAACATTTGTTGAGGATAGGATTAGGCTAGGCTATGAGGATCCCTCCCACTGTGGGGCAAGAGCAGGGAAAAGTCTGGACTAACTAGATAGCTCCTTCAAAGAGCCAAGACAGCAAAGGTGGGCTTAACAGCTTTTTTCTATGATTATATTTCATGAGAGAGGAATATATAGATTTACAGGCTACAAGTCTAATAAAATGCAACCTTAATCTTGAAATTACCTTGAGTTGGATAAATGTCAAAGATTGTAGAAGACCGGACAAATGATTTTGCTGGTTAAAATGTAGTAATGTTCCAATCACTGTAGTTAATTGGTGCTGAGAAACAAAACCAACTTAGCTTTAAGAAGGGTCATGAGGACTCGAAACGTCAGCTCTTTTCTTCTCCGCCGATGCTGCCAGACCTGCTGAGTATTTCCAGGTAATTCTGTTTTTGTGTTAGCTTTAAATAGTATATAAAAGTGACTACATGAATCGTCAACAAGATCTTTACTTTTGGTATGCAGCTGTGGTACAAAAGTGTCATGATTTGACTTCATTTGACTTTGATGAGTTCTGCATGCTTGTTGGTGTTGTACTTAAAGCTTGGCTGAATTTACTTCATTTAAAAATGCCATATAAATGCCCTTATGCGAGTTTAGGTTCTTGTTATTATGCCCTGTTATGAGGTCTCTGATGTGTTATTGACTCATAACACAAACACGCCAAACGCTATGACAATGAGTGGTAATCTAAACAAAGGGGTCTTTATTGAAGAATAGCAGAATTCCAGGACAGCTCGTCACACACACACATGTTATTTGATGATCAATACTGCTCCAATTACTGTATCACATATTAAATTTCTGTGATGATGTATACCAAACCGTTTATTTATTCAACAGTATGTTAATCAGTATGTTATATCAGCAATATTACAGCAGTCACTAAAATATTTTTTTTGAAAAAGAAGTGTTTGAAAAAAAATGAAAGTATTTTTTCTGCCTCTCTAACTTTCTCCTCTCCTGAAGTTGACAACTCCTGCTAGGGGATAGCACCTTCCGTGATAATTCTACTTTTGTGATCCTAGGCAGTCAGAATGACTTTGGGAAACAGGCAAACCGGATACTGTTCTTAGTTGACATTTACAATCTAGCACAGGCCACAAGAAAATTAAGGGGCGGCCTAGATGTTAGAGGGCTAATCAAGAAAATTAAAGGAAGTACATCTTCACTCAAACATTATTAGAAATTTGGAAGTCTCTTCAGAAAAAGCTGCCCAAAATGGTTTATAGAACAATTGTTGCTTTCAGGACTGAGATGAGATTTTGGTTAGGTAGGAGTACCAAAGGATATGGAGCAAAGGTGGGTAATTGGAAGAGGTGACTAAAGTAGTGGGCAGGAGAATTCTGAAGTTATATACTTGGACTTCAGAAGGCATTTGATAAGGTTCCTCATAAGAGAATTTTAGTTAAAGTTGAAGCTCTTAGAATCGAAGGCAAATCATTGACTTGGTTATGAAATTGGAGCAGCAGGAAACAGAGAGCAGGGATAATGGACAGGCAATCTAAGTGGGAGGATGCAATGAATACTTCCCAAAGGGATCTGTGTTTGGGCCTTAAATATTAACTGTATACATTAAAAACTGATGATGGGATAGAGAGCTACATATCTAAGTTTTCTGATGACACAAAGATAGGTGGCAGTTTGAAGCAGTGTAGAAGGAAGCAACAAAATTACAGAGAAATATTAATAGATTAAGTGAATAGGAAAACTGTGGCAAATAAATTTCTGTACAGGCAAACGTGAAGTCATCCACGCTGAACCTAAAAAGGGCAGATCAGAGTACTAAATGGTCCTTAATAGTCCAAATATGTAGATGATTAAAACATTATGAGCAAAGTACTGCAGATGCTGGAACCCTGTGTTCCGATCCCTGTAGAGACCAATAACTTGAAAATAAAAATTTGAACTTCCAGTGAATGGCTGAAAGGATCACATGACAAGATTTCAAGTTTTAAGACTTCTGTTGTAATGACCAAACTAAATTGACTTAACATTGACAACATTGACTTAAAACTATTTCAGTAGGCAACTTATATTCTAAACAACAGAAAAAGTCCCCCATTAGCATTTAAAACAACTGAAAATCTCCCTGTACAGTAATACTTTACTTAGTAGACACTTCATTCTTCAGGAACAAATCCAAAGCGATTCTTAGCTCCTTTTACCTATTCCAACTGGATAACTTCTAATTCCCAAGCTGACTTTCACTGTGTGGGTTACCCTGGAGATACTTTCCTTTAGCCAGAGCTAAGTGAACCTTCCAGCTTCATTTAAACCCTCACAACTTTGGTCTCTTCAAACTGGGTGTGAGCTCCCACCCGTGTTTTGCGTGGTGAACAATAGAGGCTTGCTGACTCTATCTCTCTGCTCTCTCTTAAATTCTTCCAGACTGACCGTGTCTGTGACGTTCAGTGATATGTTGGAAAATTTTCAATATTATCTTACTATGGCTTCCTATGGACTCTTCACCTCTCAAAGCCCAATTCCATGGCCACATGAATCACATGGGTCATGTATCCAGGTAAAATTCTAATTAGCTATCCTCTAGACCCCCCCCCCCCCCCACCGAAACTCCATTCTACCTTGGAATTAAATAGACAGTTCAAAGTATAACCATTTACAAAACCTGACCTTCTTAACACCCCCCTGGGACTTGAAGACTAACAGTCTATCCAACATCAGCACAGCTGCTCAGGTCATTGTTTATACGTGTGAACATCTTGTACCTTCCTCCCAATAAAGCAATCTGGGCCCCCCTTGAACCTTTAACAACCAAGCCTTCGAAACTTGTTGCTGGTCACATGGCCCACTTCATTCCTCCATCTTAACCCAAATTAAAGACCCTAAAACTTAGAGCCACACCTTACAGTAGTGAAAAGTTCAGAATCCCTTCTATGCGTAAAGGGTGGTAGAAGTTTGGAACTCTCTTCTGCCAATGGCAGTTGACCCTAGGTCAATTTTAAATTTTAAATCAGAGATTGATAGATTTTTGTTAATCAGGACTATTAAGGAAATGGGATAAGAGCAGGTATATGGAGTTAGGTCACAGATCAGCCATGATCTTATTGAATGGTGGAAGATTTGAAGGGTTAAATGGCTTACTCCTGTTCCTGTGTCCTAAATTCCTAAATGAAGTTGAGGTGCAAATCAGCTGTGATCTAATTCAGTGGCAGTACAGGCTTGGGGGCTGAATGGCCTACTGCTGTTCTTTCATTCCTAAGATAGCAATCAGGGTTGAGAAATATGGGTGCCTTTTCTGAACCTCAGTCCAGGGACATTGATTGCAATTGTAATGTCTTATCGTAGATCTCATTGAGATCAGTTAATCCAGCAAAAAATATTTTATATTCCTAATCAGCTTAGTTTCACGTTAAGTATTTGCTTGATCACCTGAGAGCTCAGGGAGTCAGTCTATAACCCATTCTATTGCTACTGGAACTGGGAGTGATTCGTGGATGACTTGAAATCAATAACAACATTAAATATTCTATTATCTAACAAAATATTTTAGATAAACTTAGGAATTCAAAAGCCATTAGCTTTGGGGTTGTATTTCAGGTTGGCTGTGTTACAACAACAACTTGTATTTATATAGTACCTTTAACATTATAAACCATCTCAAGGTACTTCACAGGAGCATCAAAGCAATATTTAACACATAGCCACATAAGAAGACATTAGGAAAAACCACCAAAAGCTTGGTTAAAGTGGTAGGCTTTAAGGAGCATCTTAAAGGGAGAACATAGGAAAAAGGAGCAGAAGTAGGTCATTCAACCCGTTGAGCCTGTTCCACCATTCAACTAGGTCGTGGGCTAATCTACCTAAATGGCATTTTTCCTCACTATCCCCATATCCCTTGATGTCTTTACTATCTAGAAATCTATCAATCTCTGTCTTGAACATACTCAATGACTAAGCCTCCACAGCCTTCTGGGGCAGAGAATTCCAAAGATTCACTATGCTCTGAGTGAAGAAATTTCTCCTCGTTTCAGTCCTAAATGGCCTACCTCTTATTCTGAGGCTGTGTACCCTGGTTCTAGACCTTAGCCACGGGAAACATCCTTCCTGCATCAACCTTGACAAGCCCTGTAAGAATTTTGTATGCTTCAATGAGATTGCCTCTCATTCTTCTAAACTCTAGGAAATATAGGCCCAGCCTCCTTACTCTCCCCTCATAGGATCCTAGGGATCAGTCTGGTGAACCTTCATTGCATTCCCTTTATGGCAAGTATATCCTTGATTAGGTAAGGAGACCAAAACTATACACAATACTCCAGGTGCAGTTTCACCAAGACTCTATACAACTGCAACAAGACATCTTTATTCCTGCACTCAAATCCCCATGCAATAAAGGGCAGCATACCATTTGCCTTCAATTTGCTTGCTGCACCTACATGTTAGCTTTCAATGACTTATGAATGAGGCCACCCAGGTTCCTTTGCACATCAACACTTTTCAATCTCTCAACATTTAAGAAATACTCTGCACCTCTGCTTTTCCTATCAAAATGGATAAGTTAACATTTTTCCACATTTTTTGCCATTTGCTATGTTCTTGCCTACTCACTGCAGCCTGTCTAATTCCCTTGAAGCTTCTTTGCATCCTCAGCACAACTCCCACTCCCACCTAATTTTGTGTCTGAGCAAACTTGGAAATATTATATTTGATCCCCACATCCAAATCATTGATACAGATTGTGAAAAGCTAGGGCCTAAGCAATGATCCTTGCGGTATCCCAATAGTCACAGCCTGCCTACTTGGAGGTTGAATAGTGGAGAGGTTTAGGGAGGGAACTCCAATGTTTAGGGCCTAGGCAGTTGAAGGCATGACAGACAATGGTGGAGCAAAAGGGACCAGAATTAGAGGAGTGCAGGTATCTTGGAGGGTTGTGGGGCTGGAGGAGATTACAGAGGTAAGGAAGGAGGGGCAAAGCCATCCTACCTGTTTGATCTATGTATGCAACAATGAAGAATACCACCAATAAATTCTGTCTCATTTTGTTACTATTGCAGAGTAAGATCCAAGTTTTCAGATGAACTGTTAGAGGCCTCCTCTGCAAGCCCTCAAATGAAGAGAGCGAAGCACAACTACCATTCTGAAGGGTAAGAGAATGAAGCTGTTGGTTATATAGTGCCTGCCTTCAGAGGATGGTATGACTGTACACCACGAGTAACACAGTTATACAGATAAGGGAATTAGAGACTCTATTACTGTCTTAGGGATTAGAAAAGTGCTCAGGAGAGCATTCTAGCATCTATAGATGCATGTCAAATCTAATTGAACACCCTAGAGGTCACATATAAATGCAAAGCCCAAATATGTTATTGGCAGACAATTACAATCATTATTTATTTTATAACTGTAAATACTCTATGATTTCCAGATTTGTACATTTTCCATCAGTTAAATATTGGAAGGCTGAAGTCATTGGGGAAAGAAATTTATTCATGTTGCACTACTTTGGCTGATTCACTGGGGTGGCAGCGCTGCAAGGTGCTACCTGTGGAGCATTGGTATCTCCATTGATACCAGTGAGGAACACCGCATGGAGCACACAAGTAGCAGCCTGCGATGCTGTTTGCCACTGAGTGGCGCTGCACAGATGAATATTTACCCCATTATCTTCAAACCCTGCCACAAACCTTGTACCCTTTTTATTGATTGCACCTCCTTTGCCACCCGCAAGGACTGTTTAAGACTGTTTTCTGGTTCAAAACAGATGTAATATACTTGGATTTCTAAAAGGCATTCGATAAGCTGCCACGTAAAAAGTTATTGTGCAAGGTATGGGCTCATGGAGCTGGGGATAATATATTAAAGTGGATGGAGGATTGGTTAATGGACAGGTGGTAGAGAGTAGGGACAAATGGGGCATTTTCAAGTTGGCAGCCTGTAACCAGCAGTGTATTGCAAGGATCCTCTTCTAGTTAGAGCCTAGATTCATGTCTTAGACGAAGAGATGAAGAGTAATGTATCCAAGATTGCTGATGATACAAAGTGAAGTGGGAATGTAAGCTTTGAGGAGGGCAGAAAGAAGCTGCAAAGAGATATAGATTGGTTAAGTGAATGGTCAACAAGGTGGCAGATGAAGATATTCACTTTGGTAAACAGAAAAGAAAAGCAGATCATTTTTTAAAGACACGAAACTTTTCATAGAGACTTGGGTATACTTGAACAAGGAACACAAAAAGTTAACATGCAGGTGCAGCAAGCAATTAGGAAGGCAAATGGCATGTTGGCTTTAATTGCGGGGGGATTGGAGTACATGATTGAGGAAGTCTTGCTCGAATTGTACAGGGCTATTACAATTGGTGTTCTGTACAATTTTAATCTCCATATTTAAGGAAGAATATACTTGCAATGGAGGCAGTGCAGTGAAGGGTCACTAGATTGGTTTCTGGACTGACAGGGTTGTCCAATGATAAGAGGCTGAGTAAATTGGGTCTATATTCTCTGGAGTTTAGAAGACTGAGAGGTGATCTCATTGAAACATGCTAGATTCTGAAAGGGCTTGAGAGGGTAGATACTGACTGGTTGTTTCCCCTGGCTGGAGAGTCTAGAATACGGAGGCACATGTCTCAGGATAAGGGGGCCAATCATTAGGACTAAGATGAGGAGAAATATCATCATTCAGAGGGTTGTAAATCTTTGGAATTCTCTAACCCAGAGGGTTTGGATGCTTCATCATTGAATAAATTAAAGGCTGAGATAGAAAGAGTTTTGATCTCTCAGCAAATCAAGGGATATGGGAAATGGACGGGGAAGTGGAGTTGAGGTTGAAGATCAACCATGATAATATTGAATGGCAGGGCAGGCTCAACGGGCCATATGATCTACTTCTGCTCCTATTTCTTATGTTATTATGTGATATAACATCAGCATTCTCTGTCACCTCATATTGAATTTCCAACCCCATATCTTCTCTAACACAAAAACCATCAAATTCTACATCTCTATTGTCATTAGGCTCTGCCCTAGCCTCTTTTCATCTACCACCAAAACTGTCATCCATGCCCTTGTCACCTCCAGACTTTTTGATTATTCTAACTCTTCTGGCTGGCCTCCCATCTTCCACACTCAGTGATCTTCAGTCCTTTCAACATACTGTTGTCTGGATCTGATCCGGCACCAAGTCCCACTCACCCATCATCCCTCTCCTTGTTGACCTATATTAACTCTGGTGATTCAATGGCTCTAATTAAAAATGATCACCCTCACATTTAACTCTCTACATTGCCTCAACCCTCTCTGTCTCTGTAATCTTCTCTAGCTCTACAACCCCACTCCCAAAACCTTTCATTTTTGTGACCCTATATTCTTGTGCATTTCCCATTGCCTTTGTTATACCATGCATACAGCCATCTAAACCTCATAGAATTTGCTTTCTAAATCCCTTTGCTATCCCACTTTCCTCTCCTCATTAAAGACTATCCTTAAAGTCCATCTCTTCAACCAAGCTTTTGATCATCCCGCCTAGTATTTCTTTTCGTAAAGTGCTTTGGGACTTTTTCTATGTTTAATGCAAGTTGTTGTTGACTTATTTCCCAAAAGTGATAAATAAAGGAAAGGCATTAAATATAGCCAATGTGGATTTCCAGAAAATATCTAATAAAGTATGACACATATTAAGGTATATCTCAAATTAGAAAAGATCAAGAGAATGGTATGAGTGTAAATGTAACAGCTTTGACAGAAAGTTGGTTGTCATAAAATACAGGATAAAGGCAAATGAATGTTGTTTGGGCTGGAGAAAGATTGGACAAAATGTTCCCTATGGGTCACGAGTAGAAGCACTTTTGTTCTTGAAGTATATTGATGACTTAGTTTTGGGCACAGTGGACACAATCTTGAAATTTGCTGACAACTCAAATCTGGGAGTTAGCAAACAGCTCACAGAGTGTAAAAAGGTTAGTTGAATGGGTGGACTGGTGACAGGTTCAATTTAATGTGAATAAGCTAAGATAATAAATTTTGTGGAAAAAAATGTAAGGAATGGGAGAATGTACTGAATGCTGAAGGGTGTGATGAAAAGAGAGATCACAGTTTTAAATACATAATTCCTAGGAAGTGTGAGGGTGGGCAGATAAGACCATACAAAAACCAATAAATTTTTTATTTCATAAATAGGGGCAGATAGTACAAGAGTAAATAAGTAATAATACATCTGTACAAAACACATGTGAGCTACAATGTGCAGTTTTGGTACCTCATTATAAAATAAAGCCATTAAGAACTTTTAAAGTGTAAAGTCAGCAGGATGATCCCAGAGGTGGGAAAGTATAGTTCTGGGAGACTTGAGAGACTGTTTCCACTGCATCAGAGAAAGACAAGAGAAGATTTAATAGAGCTGTTTAACACCATGAACATTCTGAATAAGAAAAGTCTGTTTCCTCTGGTTAGTGGGTCAGTGAAGCATCCTTGAAGGGACAGTGGCATGGTATTGACATTGGACGAGTAATCCAGAGACCCAGAGTAATGCTCTGGGGATGTGGGTTCAAATCCCACCACCACAGATGGTGGAATTTGAATTCAATAAAAATCTGCAATTAAAAGTCTAATGATGACCAAGAAACCATTGTCGATTATCGTAAAAACCTATTTGATTCACTAATGTCTTTTAGGGAAGGAAATCTGTCATCCTTACCTCACCTGATCCTGATTTTCAATAATGTACAACCACATTACTCTTAAATGCCCTCTGAAATGGAACGGCCTAACAAGCCACTCAGTTGTATCAAACCACTAAAAAGCTAATAAAAAGGAATGAAACCAGATGGACCACCCAGCATCGACCTAGACACCAGAAATTACAACAGCAAACCCAGTCCTGTCGACCCTGCAAAGTCCTCCTTACTAACGTCTGGGGTCTAGTGCCAAAATTGGGAGAGCTGTCTCACAGACTAGTCAAGCAGCAGCCTGACATAGTCATCCTCATGGATTCATACCTTACAGATAATGTTCCAGACACCACCATCAGTATTCCTGGGTATGTCCTGTCTCACCGGCAGGGCAGACCCAGCAGAGGTGGCGGCACAGTGGTATACAGTCGGGAGGGACTTACCCTGGGAATCCTCAACATCGACTCTGGCCCCCATGAAGTCTCATGGTATCAGGTCAAATATGGGGAGGAAAGCTCCTGCTGATTACCATGAACCGTCTACCCACAGCTGATGAATCAGTGCTCCTCCATGTTGAACACCACTCGGAGAAAGCACTGAGAGTGGAAGGGTGCAGGATGTACTCTGGGTGGGAGACTTCAATGTCCATCATCAAGAGTGGCTCGGTAGCACCACTACTAACTGAGCTGGCCGAGTCCTAAATGACATAGCTGCTAGACTGGGTCTGCCGCAGGTGATGAGGGAACCAATAAGAGGGAAAATCATACTTGACCTCATCTTCACCAGCTTGCCTGCTGCAGATGCATCTGTCCATGACAGTATCGGTAGGAGTGACCACCATACAATCCTTGTGGAGATGAAGTCCCATCTTCACATTGAGGATACCCTCTATCGTATTGTGTGGCACTACCGCTATGCTAAATGGGATGGATTTCAAACAGATCTAGCAACTCAAGACTGGGCATCCATGAGGCACTGTGGGCAATCAGCAGCAGCAGAATTGTACTCAAACACAATCTGTAGCCTCATGGCCCGGCATAACCCACACTCTACCATTACCACCAAGCCAGGAGATAAATCCTGGTTCAATGAAGAATGCAGGAGGGCATGCCAAGAGAAGCACCAGGCATACCTAAAAATGAGGTGTCAACCTGGTGAAGCTACAACACAAGGCTACTTGCGTGCCAATCAGCATAAGCAGCAAGTGATAGACAGAGGTAAGCGATTCCAAGACCAATGGATCAGATCTAAGCTCTGCAGTCCTGCCACATCCAGTCGTGAATGGTGGTGGACAATTAAACAACTCACTAGAGGAGGAGGCTCCACAAGTATCCCCATCCTCGATGATGGAGGATCCCAGCACATGAGTGCAATGTATAAGGCTGAAACATTTGCTACAATCTTCAGCCAGGAGTGCCAAGTGGGTGATCCATCTTGGCCTCCTGCAGAGGTCCCCAGCATCACAGTTGCCAGTCTTCAGCCAATTTGATTCACTCCATGTGAGATCAAGAAACGGCTGACAGCACTGGATACTGCAAAGGCTATGGGTCCTGACAATATTCCGTCAATAGTACTGAAGACATGTGCTCCAGAACTTACCGTGCCCCTAGCCAAGCTGCTCCAGTACACCTACGACACTGACATCTATCCAGCAATGTGGAAAATTGCCCAGGTATGTCCTGTATACAAAAAGCAGGACAAATCCAACGCGGCCAGTTGCTGACCCGTTAGTCTACTCTCAATTATTAGTAAAGTGATGGAAGGGGTCATCAAGCGACACTTGCTTAGCAATAACCTTCTCACTGATGCTCAGTTTGGTTTCTGCCAGGGTCATACAGCTTCTGACCTCATTACAGCCTTGGTTCAAACATGGACAAAAGAGCTGGACTCCAGAGGCGAGAATGACTGCTCTTGACATAAGGCAGCATTTGACTGAGTGTGGCATCAGGGAGCCCTAGGAAAACCGGAGTCATAGGGAATCGGGGAAAACTCTCCACAGATTGGAGTCATACCTAGCACAAAGGAAAATGGTTATGGTTGTTGCGGGTTAATCATTCCAGGACATCATTGCAGGAGCTCCTCAGGGTGGTATCCTAGGCCCAACCACCTTCAGCTGCTTCATCAATGACCTTCCTTCGAACTTAAGGTCAGAAGTGGGGATGTTCGCTGACGATTGCACTATATTCAGCAGCTTTCATGACTCCTCAGATACTGAAGCAATCCATATCCAAATGCAGTAAAACTTGAGCAATATCCAGGCTTCGGCTGACAAATGGCAAGTAACATTTGCGCCACACAAATGCCAGGCAAAGACTATCCCCAACAAGAGAGAATCTTACAATCACCCCTTGATATTCAATGGCATTACCATTACTGAATCCCCCATTATCAACATCCTGGGGGTTACCATTGACCAGAGACTGAACTGGGCTAGCCACATAAATACAGTGACTACAAGAGCAGGACAGAGGCTAGGAATCCTGTGGCGAATAACTCACTTCCTGACTCCCCAGAGCCTGTCCTCCATCTAAAAGGCACAAGTCAGGACTGTGATAGAATACTCTCCACTTGTCTGGATGAGTGCAGCTCCAACAACACCCGAAGCTTGACACCATCCAGGACAAAGCAGCCTGCTTGGTTGGTACCCCATCCACAAACATTCATTCCCTTCACCACCGATGCACAGTGGCAGCAGTGTGTACCGTCTACAAGATGCACTGCAAAAATTCACCAAGCCTCCTTTGGCAGCACCTTAAAAATCTACGACAACTACTATCTAGATGGACAAGGGCAGCAGCTACAAGGGAACACCATCACCTGGAAGCTCCCCTCCAAGACACTCACCATCCTGACTTGGAAATATATCACTGTTCCTTCACTGTCGCTGGGTCAAAATCCCTGGCAGCACTGTGAGTGTACCTACACCACAAACTGCAGCAGTTCAAGAAGGCAGCTCACCACCACCTTCTCAAGGGCAAGTAGGGATGGGCAATAAATGCTGGCTTTGAGAGAGTGAGGTAAGAGGTAAGAAGAAATGTATTTACATGAAGTATTATTACTGGAGCATCAAATGCTTTGTCACAAGGTTGAGACATAAAGTCCTGCACTTGCTACAGGAAAGTAGGACTAATATTTGAAGCAGGGAAAAGGTATAGGACTATGGGGGGCCAGCAGGCAATGGGACTAATTTTGTATTAGTCTAGTATCAACATAATGGGATGAATGACTTCCATCAGTGGTGTAAAGTTCTATGGTTTTAATTTCAAGGCTATAATAGATCAAGAGCAAAGTTTGTTATCATAAAATGTGCCTGTACTTACAGATTAGCTTGTCCATTGGCAAATTGACAATAATGTAATTGAAGTAACCAATTACAACGTGAAAGAGAAATACAAGATAAAAGAAATCAGGGCAAGCTATACATAGGAAACAGTAATGTTGATAAGAAAGATTTAACTTATGTGTTGTTTGTCTTTGTTTAGCCATGAGCATATCAGTGGAGTTACTGGCACAAAACATGAAAGTATCAAACAGTCTAAAGTGAATCTTTTCGATGGAGAATCTCATTTATTCCAAAGAGATGCTGCTGAAGAACATAGTGTTCAGAAGACTGCAATGCACAGGTCAAGAAAAGTTGCCATCCGGGAGTCTGCTGAGCACATTTCACTGAATAAACAGGTGAGTTTAAAGAGCGGTATTCAATCCAGTCAGCAGGCATCAGACACTAAACCAAAGGTAGTGTCAGTAAAAACTCAGTTCATTTCAGTGGAAGGAATAAGAATTTTTAGTAGAAGGAAAAGTTTATGTACAACAAGCCCATCTCTTTTTGATAGGTCAGCTCATTTCTTCCCCATATCCCCATAACCCTAACCCTAACCCCTTTCTTTTAAGAAAGTACAACTAGTTGCCTCTAGAACCCATTAATAACAGAAGATCAATGGTCTTCGCTGGTAATTAGTTCTCAGTTCTACGGCTGTTTGGGTAAAAATGTTTTGCCTTCCTTTCCTTCTTGCTCCTAACTCCTTAATTTATAAATGCTTTGTGGTACTGATTTTCTTCCCCTTTCCTGTCCTCTTCCTCTCTTGAAGACACTAGACTCGAACTTCTGTTTGTCACTTCAATCCAGGGAATGCAGTCATTTAAATTTTAGGAGTGGGTGCAAGTACCTGTGCTGTTGAAACCAGAGAGTCTGCCCCTCTTAGACAATATATCTTGTACCACGCTTTATTGCTTCAAGAGGGGAAATCATGGCTGATCAGCCCAAAGAAAGTACGCAGTCTACAGCATTCAATCCCTTGCTTAGATGATTGGATGGTGAGAATGGAAGCTGTATTCTTAATTTTAATTCAGGGTGGGAGGGGTTTGAGAGAAGCAGTAAATTCCCCTGATCTCGGCATTGTGAGGCACAGGAGATTTTAGATCCTGGAACCCCATCTGCCTGTCTTTGGTCAGCTGCCTGCCCAAAACTAGCAGGAAATGACAGATGGCTGGTGGGACAGCATGGAATGTCACATAGTGGAAGGCTGCCCACCAGGACCATAGGAATGATTGCCAGCAATGAGATAAGTCAAAGAGTGGGAGCTTTGGAATGGTCTAGCAAGCAGGAATGAGTAGTGTGGGAAATCACAATCAATGGCATATCACAGTAATGAGTTAATCTGCCATTTGACTAAAATGAATGATGTTCTTCATTATTACGTACTATTTACATATGTACAAAGCAGCAAAGGAGGAATAACAAACAACAGAGTAAGGCATTGCAGTTAGAAGCTGTATAAACCAAGAAGGCGTGAATGCAATTCCTTGTTACTGACACTATCTCAGTGTGTTATTGACAAGAAAACAGTTTTACAGCTTCTGACTTCACAGTTTGCAATTTGAGCTATATTGTTCCAATGCATTTAAAAACTGGGGAGGCAGCTTTAAATTTCTGAACTTAATGCCCGAGGTCCGTTGAATATGTCCTTTGCATCTTTATTTTAGTACGTTGGAATTACAGTGCCCTTTTAAGCAGTGTGCATTATTTTTTTAGCATAGCCTTCTTTTCCCGTTAACAAGCATGGTTATAACATTAACTTATATTTACAAAGCACCTTTAGAATAACAGAACATCCCATTGCTCTCCATTGTTCAACATCAGGCCAAAGCAGAAATAGGAGCTTAATTAAGAGAGCAGAAAGCTTGGTTGAACAAGTAGGTTTAAGGATGTTTTTGAAGGTGGGGAGAGATGTAACAAGATGGAGAGCATTGAGAAGGAAGTGGGGGGGTTAGTGCTAGAGTGTTGTGACTGCTATCAGTAGTAACACAGTTGGAATTGGGAAATGTAACTGACCAGAGATGGAAGCATGGAGGATGCAAGCTGGGACATAGGACTGGAAAAGATCATTGAGGCAGGATGAAGTGAAATCTTGGAGGGCACAGGCTTTGAAGTCTGTAAAACTGAGGAATGAGGAGAGGTTAGCAAAGATACAGGGGAGATAGGAGGGATGAACTTTGTGGGACACAATGTGGGTTGCAGACTTATGGATGTATTAGTATTTATGGAGTTTGGAGGAATGA
Source organism: Cetorhinus maximus (assembly GCF_964194155.1). Lineage (NCBI taxonomy): Eukaryota > Metazoa > Chordata > Chondrichthyes > Lamniformes > Cetorhinidae > Cetorhinus > Cetorhinus maximus. The sequence goes on along the minus strand of NC_135882.1, from coordinate 113,044,801 downwards.
GAAATAAGACATTGAAAAAAATTCAGTGACAAAAGCATTAATAAGAGCTGCTACAATAGTGAGGATCAGGTATGGATGTATGTTTGGAAGTACAAATAGACAGTTTTGTATGGATGTGGGGTTTGAAGTTCAGCTCAAGTTTGAGCGTGACACTTGAGGGTAATCTTGAATGAGAATCCAAGAAGCCGGATGGAATCAGGACATGAGGCACAGAATTCAAAAACACCAAAGGTAGCTTTGGTCTCTAATGTTGAGCTGCAGGACGTTCTGGCTCATCCATGATTTGATCTCAGATGGATGGTCAAACAGCAGAGTACCAGTCAAGGAATCAAGGTAATAGTAAAGCTGCATATTGTTGACATGACTGCTAATGGGGATTGTCACTGAGGGGTAACATATAGATGAAGAATAGGAGGACCCATGTGGTTAAAAGACCAACGAGCCCACAAGGGTACTACAAAAGAAGGCATTGCAGGAGATGTGCTGAGTGCAAAGGAGAAGGTAGCAATAAAACCAGGCATAGGTAGTGCCATGAATGCTGACGACAGAGGAGCTGGTAGAGGATGATGAATATAGAATGTTGCAGACAAGATGAGTGGGATGGTGATGGATTATGTGCTATGGTCACAATTGCACATAACATTATAGAATTTAATGAGGGTGGTCTCGGTGCTGCAGCCAATTGGAACCAGACTGAAGAAATTGAATAGGAAGCAGTGGGGAAGTGTCTTTTAGAAGGAAGACACAAATAACTTCCCAGAAATACTAGGGAACCAAAGGTCTAGTGAGAAGGAGGAATTGAAGGAAATTAGTATTACTAAGAAAACAGTGCTGGAGAAATTAATGGGACTGAAAGCCAATAAATCCCCAGGACCTGATCATCTACATCTACATCAACAAGCTTTTGATAAAGTCCCACATAAGAGATTAGTGTGCAAATTTAAAGCACATGGGATTGGGGGTAATATATTGCCATGGATTGAGAATTGGTTAACAGCCAGGAAATAGAGAGTAGGAATAAATGGGTCTTTATCAGAATGGCAGGCGATGACGAGTGGGGTACCCAGGGTTCACTGCTTGGGCCCCAGCTATTCACAATATATATCAATGATTTGGATGAGGGAGCCAAATGTAATATTTCCAAGTTTTCTGACGACACAGAACTAAGTGGGAATGTGAGTGGTGAGGAGAATGTTAAGAGGCTTCAAGGTGATTTCGACAAGTTGAGTGAGTGGGCAAATACATGGCAGATGCAGTATAATGTGGAAATATGTGAAGTTTTCCACTTTGGTAGGAAAAACAGAATGGCAGAGTATTATTTAAATGGTGATAGATTGGGAAATATTGATGTACAAAGGGACCAGGGAATCCTTCTACATCAATCACTGAAAGCAAGAATGCAGGTGCAGCAAGCAGTTAAGAAGGCAAATGGTCATCATTGCGAGAGGACTTGAATACAGGAGCAAGGATGTCTTACTGCAGCTATACAGGGCCTTAGTGAGACCACACCTGGAGTATTGTGTGCAGTTTCCTTACCTAAGTCTCCTTACCTAAGAAAGGATATACTTGCCATAGAGGGAGTGCAACAAAGGTTCACCAGACTGATTCCTGGGATGGTAGGATTGTCGTATGAGGAGATATTGGGCCAACTAGGCCTGTATTCATTGGAGTTTAGAAGAATGAGAGGGGATCTCATTGAAACGTATAAAATTCTGACGGGGCTGGACAGACCGGATGCAGGGATGATGTTTCCTCTGGCTGGAGGATATAGAACAAGTAGTCACAATCTCAGGATATGGGTTGGCCATTTAGGACTGAGATGGGGAGAAACTTCTTCACTCGGAAGGTGGTGAACCTGTGGAATTCTCTACCAAAGAGGACTGTGGAGGCCAGGTCACTGAATATATTTGAGAAGGAAATAGATTTCTAGGCTCTAATGGCATCAAAGGGTATGGGGAGAGAGCGAGAGTATGACGTTGAGATAGAGGATCAGCCATGATCATAATGAATGGCACAACAGGCTCGAAAGGCCAAATGACCTACTCCTGCTTCTATTTTGCTATGTTTCTATGAGTCCTCAGTTGGGTAGTCTGTTGGAGAGGAAGGAAAGGTTGATGATTGACTGGACACAGGGATGGAGGATAGACCTTTTTTTTTAGCAGTTTTGAAAGGGAGAGGAATCTCTTAATGAATGATTACAGTAGGGAGAGTAGTCTTTTTGGAAACAGGACTTTCCAAACCTTTTTCTGACGCAATGATTTGGCTACAACCTGTTGAAACGTTTCTTGTGCTGACCTGATGTGGACACCATAGCCATATTGTAAATGGTGTGGGTGACTCCGACAGTACGCAAATGTTACTAACCTCGAAATTTAGCAGAGGAACAAAGGCACATCGATGTTGGGGGTTTTGGATGATGGGGGGGATAGAGTTTAGAAAGTTTGCTAACCCCATTTCAGCCCTAGAAGCTCTCCCCTGGAAACTCATCCTCTTCCTGTCACCAGAAGCATTTACATTGATGATGTACAGTTGACAAAGGACACACTATACCTTCTCTGTGAAATATTAAATGAACAATGAACTTCTGTGATGCTGATGGGATTGGGCCCCAATATTTCATGGGCCGCCAAAACAGAAGGGTGGAAAGCGAGCCCCTTTTACCATTGGCTCTGCAGAGGAACCTATAATCCCTCCCAGCACATTACAAAAGGTTAAATGCAAAAGCAGTGCTCATAGTTTGCAGGTCTTAAGCCCAACTGTCCCACAGTAAAATTTGAATCTGAAATCTGAGTACATTTAGTAAATGCAAAATGGTAAATTAAAGAAAAACAAGAATTGGCCAAGATTAGTGCCAAGATGCTGGTGTGTCTATTTCCACAGATGGACCATAGGAATCAACAACTTTTCATTTGCAATATAAATCATTCATTCTTCATGTTAACTTCACAATGCTTTTGAAAAGACCCACCAACCGTATTGTCATAATAATGAGATCCGCAGAGGTAAAAGTTTAACTGGGCTTGCATACTGTTTTTGCAACCGTTGGTTAGGCCATGAGATATCATGGAAAATCTGAGACAAGCACGTCCTCTCAGTGGAGCCCATTTCCCTGAGGGTTCCAAACAGCTGTTACGCCCCTCAGTGGTACATGGAAGTGTTCTAATATCTGTTTTAAATGGCCTGCCCAGCCACCTAAATAATCAGATTGTAGAAATCCCTGCCGAGTGGGAACAGACTGGATATTTCACCCACCCCAATGTGACTGCCCACCTGCCACAAGGAGGGTGAAACTTCCCCACAGTGACTCATTGTCATGACACTTGCATCATGACAGGCTATAATAGTTTTCTACATACTTTTCCATAAAGAACTTGAAGAATGCTGACTTCTCTTAATTGCATATGCTAATATTTTCTTTCAGAATGCAAATTTGATTGCTTTTTTGATTAAGTTGTAAAAACGGATGTACAATATTTAACTGACAGTGTTGCTAATGCTGAAATGTTTTGCACTGGGTCAACCTCATGTTTTTCTGTGTCTCACCTCAGATTTACGATACTCAAGAATTTCACAGAAGACTGAGAGAGGACAGCCTGCTTCGTATGCCTGAGTTTATAATCAAGCCAAGATCTCACACTGTCTGGGAGAAGCAGAATGTGAAGTTACACTGCACTGTCTCAGGTTGGCCTGAGCCTCGGGTTACATGGTAAGTAATGACTTTTATTATATACAGACAATACATCACCCCATCCTATTTGTCTACCAAAGCAAGATAAAATTCTACCTATTTAGAGAAAGTAAACTATGAAAACGCAGTCAGCTCTACCTTATCTTTCTAAATGTATTACTAAGGTCATATGGATTTGAAAGGAGAGCTTCAGGCTAAATATTGTAAACAGCATAGCCAAACTTGATTGACACCCGATACGTGAGATTGAAGAATTATATTCGAAATTGACATGGGGCAGCACATATTTAAAACTCAACATGAGCCATGCCCACCAGCAGGTAGAGTTGGAAGAAGGCTCTAGGGAATTTGTGACCATCAATACACATCGAGGATTGTATCAATATATTTGACTACCCTTTGCAGTCTCATCAGCGTGTGCTATTTTGCAAAGTACCATGGAAAATCTGCTTCAGGTTCTGCCCCATGTCGATGTTTATCTGGATGATGTCTTAGTCACTGGACTAACTGATGAAAACAGCTAATTTGGAGGAGGTGCTGATACACTTCTCATAATTGGGGGTATGCTTGAAATGAGAAGAATGTGTTTTCCAAGCTATAGAGGTAGTTTACTTGGGCCATAAAGTCAACACGCAGGGCCTGCATCTTTGTGGAAGAAAAGGTCAAGGCTATTCGCAAGGCACCTGCACTGAAAAGCACTACAGAACTAAAAGCCTTCTTAGACATGGGCCAGAATTTTGACGTTGGCGTGCGGGGGCGGGCCCGACTTGCCGTTGCATAAAATGATGCACGGTGACGTCACCATGCGTCATTTAGATCTTTAATTCGGCGGGCGCAGGCCGGAGGCAGCTGCACGCCCGCTGAACTGTCAAAGGCCTGTTAATGCCATTAAAAAAACCAATTAAAGTAATTTTCATAGAAACATAGAAACATAGAAAATAGGAGCAGGAGAAGGCCATTCGGCCCTTTGAGCCTGTTCCGCCATTCATTATGATCATGGCTGATCATCCAACTCAAAAGCCTGCTCCCGCTTTCTCCCCATATCCTTTGATCCCTTTCGCCCCAAGAGCTATATCTAACTCCTTCTTGAAAACACACAATGTTTTGGCCTCAACTACTTTCTGTGGTAGCGAATTCCACAGGCTCACCACTCTCTGGGTGAAGAAATTTCTCCTCATCTCAGTCCTAAATGGTCTACCCCCTATCCTCAGACTGTGACCCCTGGTTCTGGACTCCCCCACCATCGGGAACATCCTTCCTGCACCTACCATGTCTAGTCCTGTTAGAATTTTATAGGTTTCTGTGAGATCCCCCCACATTCTTCTGAACTCCAGCGAATATCCTAACCAACTCAATCTCTCTTCATATGTCAGTCCCGCCATCCCAGGAATCAGTCTGGTAAACCTTCGCTGCGCTCCCTCTATAGCAAGAACATCCTTCCTCAGATAAGGAGACCAAAACTGCACACAATATTCCAAGCGTGGTCTCACCAAGGCCCTGTATAATTGCAGCAAGACATCCCTGCTCCTGTACTCGAATCCTCTGGCTATGAAGGCCAACATACCATTTGCCTTCTTTACTGCCTGCTGCACCTGCATGCTTACCTTTAGCGACTGGTGTTCGAGGACACCCAGGTCTTGATGCACATTCCCCTCTCTCAATTTATAGCCATTCAGATAATAATCTGCCTTCCTGTTTTTGCTACCAAAGTGGATAACCTCACATTTATCCACATTATACTGCATCTGCCATGCATTTGCCCACTCACTCAGCTTGTCCAAATCACACTGAAGCATCTCTGCATCCTCCTCACAGCTCACCCTCCAACCCAGCTTTGTGTCATCTGCAAATTTGGAGATATTACATTTAGTTCCCTCATCTAAATCATTAATATATATTGTGAATAACTGGGGTCCCAGCACCGATCCCTACTGTACCCTACTAGTCACTGCCTGCCATTCGGAAAAAGACCCATTTATTGCTACTCTTTGTTTCCTGTCTACCAACCAGTTTTCCATCCATCTCAATACACTACCCCCAATCCCATGCGCTTTAATTTTATATGCTAATCTCTTATGTGGGACTTTGTCGAAAGCCTCCTGAAAGTCCGAATAAACCACATCCACTGGCTCCCCCTCATCAACTCCACTAGTTACATTCCCGAAAAACTCCAGTAGATTTGTCAAGCATGATTTCCCTTTTGTAAATCCATGCTGACTCTGTCTGATTCTACCACTGTTTCCCAAGTGCTCAGTTATTAAATCTTTTATAATGGACTCTAGAATTTTCCCCACTACCGACGTCAGGCTGACTGGTCTATAATTCTCTGTTTTCTCTTGACCTCCCTTTTTAAATAGTAGGGTTATATTAGCTACCCTCCAATCTGTAGGAACTGTTCAAGAGTCAATAGAATCTCGGAAGATGACCACGAATGCATCCACTATTTCTAGGGCTACTTCCTTAGGTACTCTGGGATGTAGATTATCAGGCCCTGGGGTTTTATCGGCTTTCAATCCCATCAATTTCTCCAACACCATTTCCCTACTAATACTGATTTCTTTCAGTTCCTCCCTCTCACTAAACCCTGTGTTCCCCAACATTTCTGGTATGTTATTAGTGTCCTCCTTTGTGAAGACAGAACAAAAGTATATATTTAGTTGGTCAGCCATTTCTTTGTTCCCCATTAGAAATTCCCCTGTTTCTGACTGTAAGGGACCTACATGTGTCTTCACCGATCTTTTTCTCTTCACATACCGATAGAAACTTTTACAGTCAGTTTTTATGTTCCCCGCAAGTTTACTCTCATACTCTATTTTCCCCTTCTTAATCAATCCCTTGATTCTCCTTTGCTGAATTCTAAAGTGCTCCCAATCCTCAGGTTTGTTGTTTTTTCTGGCCAATTTGTATGCCTCTTCCTTGGATCTAATGCTATCTCTAATTTCCCTTGTAAGCCATGGTTTGGCAGCTTTCCTATTTTACTTTTGCACCAGACAGGAATAAACAATTGTTGCAGTTCACCCATGTGTTCTTTGAATGTTTGCCATTGCCTATCCACCGTCATCCCTTTAAGTAACATTTCCCAATCCATCATCGCCAACTTGCATCTCATACCATTGTAGTTTCCTTTATTAAGATTCAGGACCCTAGTCTCAGAATCAACTATGTCACTCTCCATCTTGATGAAGAATTCTATCATATTATGGTCGCTCATCCTCAAGGGGCCTCGCACAACTAGATTGCCAATTATTCCTTTCTCATTTCACAATACCCAGTCTAGGATGGCCTGTTCTCTAGTTGGTTCCTCAACGTATTGGTCCAGAAAACCATCCCATATACACTCCAGGAATTCCTCCTCTATGGTATTGTTACTAATTTGATTTGCCCAATCTATATGCAAATTAAAGTCACCCATAATTACAGATGTTCCTTTATTGCATGCGTCTCTAATTTCCTGTTTAATGCCATTCCCAACATCACCACTACAGTTTGGGGGTCTATATACAACCCCCACTAACGTATTTTGCCCCTTAGTGTTTCTCAGCTCTAACCATAAAGATTCCACATCATCGGAGCTAATATCTTTCCTCACTATTGTGTTAATTTCCTCTTTAACCAGCAATACAAGTCCACTGCCTTTTCCTTTTTGTCTGTCCTTCCTAAATACTGAATACCCCTGGATGTTCAGTTCCCATCCCTGGTCACCCTGCAGCCAAGTCTCTGTAATCCCAACTATATCATACCTGTTTACATCTATTTGCGTGGTTAATTCATCCACTTTATTGCGAATGCTCCTCGCGTTAAGGCACAAAGCCTTCTGGCTTGTCTTTTTAACATTACTTGTCGCATTCCCACTATTTTTCACTGAGGCCCTGTTTGATTTTTGCCCTTGATTTCTTTGCCTATCGCTTTTCTTATCCCCCTTTCTGTCTTTTGTTCTTGCCCTTGATTCCCCCTCCTCTGACTCCTTGCATAGATTCCTATCCCCCTGCCATTTTAGTTTAAACCCTCCCCAACCACTCTAGCAAATATTCCCCCTAGGACATCAGGCCTGGTCCTGCCCAGGTGTAACCCATCCAGTTTGTACTGGTTCCACCTCCCCCAGAACCGGTCCCAATGCCCCAGGAATTTGAAACCCTCCCCTTCACACCATCTCTTCAGCCACATATTTATCCGATATATCCTGCTATTTCTACTCTGACTAGTACTTGGCACTGGTAGTAATCCTGAGATCACTACCTTTGAGGCCTTATCAACGCTGCCCGTCCAACCTTAAGGTTGATGGGCAGGTGAAGAGCCCAAGCGGCCTTTACGTTTTTCAGGAAACGTCATCCACAGGTGGGATGAGATTTCCTGAAGGTTTTATTAAATAAATAAATAATTTTTGCACAATTCATAAACATGTCCCAGCTCATGGGACACTGTCACATTAGGAGGCATGTGTAAATAATTTTTATTTTTCCTTATTCAAAAATTTCAGTATGTACTTAATCTCCCTGAGGCACGGAGCTGCCTCAGGAAGATTTCTGAGCTCTTTCGCAGGCCCTGACTCTCCCTCCTCCCCCCACCGCCTGCACAGGTAGTGCTGCGCACTACTGGCTGCTCGTCACGCTGGGCGGGCCTTAATTGGCATGCCCACATAAAATGGCAGTGCACAGCCGACTGCAGGCAGTGATTGGCTCTGCGCCCGCCCCCGCCCGCTCCCACCCAGCTTGCTCGACACAGACCATAAGACATAGGAGCAGAAATTAGGCCATTCGGCCCATCGAGTCTGCTCCACCATTCAATCATGGCTGATAAGTTTCTCAACCCCATTCTCCCGTCTTCTCCCCGCAACCTTTGATCCCCTTACCAATCAAGAACCTATCTATCTCGGTCTTAAATACACTCAGTGACCTGGCCTCCACAGCCTTCTGTGGCAATGAATTCCATAGATTCACCACTCTCTAGCTAAGGAAATTTCTCCTCATCTCTGTTCTAAAAGGTCTTCCCTTTACTCTGAGGCTGTGCCCTCGGGTCCTAGTCTCTCCTACAAATGGAAACATCTTCCCCACGTCCACTCTATCCAGGCCTTTCAGTATTCTGTAAGTTTCAATTAGATCCCTCCTCATCCTTCTAAACTCCAACGAGTATAGACCCAGAGTCCTCAAATGTTCCTCATATGTTAAACCTTTCATTCCTGGGATCATTCTCGTGAACCTCCTCTGGACCCTCTCCAGGGCCAGCACATCCTTCCTGAGATACGGGGCCCAAAATTGCTCACAATATTCTAAATGTGGTCTGACCAGAGCCTTATAAAGCCTCAGCAGCACATCCCTGCTTTTATATTCTAGTCCTCTCGAAATAAATGCCAACATTGCATTTGCCTTCCTAACTACCGACTCAACCTGCAAGTTAACCTTAAGAGAATCCTGGACTAGGACTCCCAAGTCCCTTTGCACTCCAGATTTCTGAATTCTCTCCCCATTTAGAAAATAGTCTATGCCTCTATTCTTCCTACCGAAGTGCATGACCTCACACTTGCCCACGTTGTATTCCATGTGCCACTTCTTTGCCCATTCTCCTAACCTGTCCAAATCCTTCTGCAGCCTCCCCGCCTCCTCAATACTACCTGTCCCTCCACCTATCTTTGTATCATCTGCAAACTTAGCCAGGATGCCCTCAGTTCCTTCATCTAGATCATTAATGTATAAAGTGAAAAGTTGTGGTCCCAACACTGACCCCTCCTGACCCCACTAGTCATCGGCTGGCATCCTGAGAAGGACCCCCTTATTCCCACTCTCTGTCTCCTGCTAGACAGCCAATCTTCTATCCATGCTAGTACCTTGCCTCTAACACCATGGGCTCTTATCTTACTGAGCAGCTTCCTGTGTGGCACCTTGTCAAAGGCCTTCTGGAAGTCCAAGTAGATAACATCCATTGGCTCTCCTTTGTCTAACCTACTCGTTACCTCCACAAAGAATTCTAACAGATTTGTCAGGCATGACCTCCCCTTGATGAAACCATGCTGACTTTGCCCAATTTTACCACGCACTTCCAAGTATTCTGAAATCTCATCCTTAATAATGGACTCTAAAATCTTACCAACGACCGAGGTCATGCTAATTGGCCTGTAATTTCCCGTCTTTTGCCTCACTCCCTTCTTAAATAGGGGGGTTACATTAGCGATTTTCCAGTCCTCTGGGACCCTCCCTGACTCCAGTGATTCCTGAAAGAAACTTACACAGGTAAGTTTCTGGCCTGTAAGTTTAGAGCTGAAGGTGATTGAAGAAGCATACATTGTGTTAGTGCTCTGTCCTTTGTTCCAATAAACTATCAGTGTTTGTTCAGTCAATTGGTCTCTCTGCCTGTATAGTTTCAAGCACCAACAAACGTGTTAATATCAAGGGGGCAGCTAGCGCTCGCCGGACAACATGAACCTGATAACCAAAAGCGTAAAACTCAGTTATCAAATTGAAATACAGGGAGAATTAGAATTTGAACCCGTTAAATTCTGATTGGCAAAACCATTTTATTTATATTTTTAAAATCTCTTCGCTACCAACTCATTGTTCTTGCCTCCATGCAACTCACCTGAAACCTGACAGCTGCTGAACTCCGTGGTTGCCTCACTGAAAATTGCAGAATTTTCCTGAGATGGGCATGTAAATTAGCTTGTTAATAGGAACGAGCCTATTCAGGGTCTGCTCGATCCCCCACCCGCGGGAAAATAGCAGATGATGGAAATGGAGGTGGGATTTCCAGCCAGGCCACTCAACAGCCATTTTGTTTGCTGTCCCTCTACCGTTCCCATCCAATCGGGGATGGGAATATTCCAGTCCAGGACTTGAGCACTCTAGTGCAGTATTGAAGGAGTGCTCACTGTTAGAGGTGCTGCTTACATATGAGATGTTAAACTAATCGAGGCTCTGCCTGCCCTCTTTAGATGTTAAAGATCCTGTCACAGTATTTCAAAGAAGGGCAAGGGAGTTATCTCTGGTATCCTGCCCAATATTATTCCCTTAATGAACATCACAAAAACAGGTTATCTGGTCTGCTTATTATCACATTGCTGTTTATGGGAGCTTGCTGTGTGCAAATTTGATGCTGCATTTCCTACATTACAACAGTGACTACACTTCAAAAGTACTTCATTGGCTATAAAACACTTTCAGATATCTCGTGGTTTTGAAAGTCAGTATATAAATGCCAGCCTTCCAACTTCCAGTAATCATCTTTTTGGTAGGTCTTTGCTATCTATTATTATCTTGTCCATAACTACCTTTCTTCTTTAAAATAACCTTTACAACATCCGCTTAGTGCAAAGTATTCATTTAATACGTTAGCCATGTCCTCTGCCTCTACATGAAAATTTCCACTGGGTCCTTAATAGGATTTAATTTATTGTTGTCTGCTAATCTTTTCTCTATCCTCTCTTTGGGCTGGGTTTAATGCAGCTAATTGTGACAGGAACAATGGCGGCTGGGCCCACTGAATCATGGGAGGGGCCCCACTTCAGTCACCCGGTGACGGCAAAACCTCCCCCAATTAAGTCAGAGGGTGGAAGATGTTGACACGAGATTCCTGGCCCAGGTTTTGGGCCCAGGCAGCTGAAAGCATGACTGATAATAATAAAGCGTATTTCTGAAACATCCTTTCTGGAACAAAGGTTATTGTTTCCCGTTTCCACTTTCTACCCCAGTTATCCTTACATCCTGTCTGATTAGAACTGCCAGTTGTGGACCAGTGCCCATTAAGAGCTGGACTGATTTTGCCTCAGCCTATAGAACATAGGATTTATCAGAATGTGAATAGAACACATTTCTTAATAAAACCATGCTACTGAGCAGTACTGAACAACATTTTTATTTAAATTATTTTTAGGAATTGGTGTTGATATACCTTTTATTTTTGGATTCATTACTGTTTACTTGCCTATATAATGTTCATGATTGGGAAAAGTATTAGTGTAAAGCAGTAGTGATACTTACCAAGTTTACATTTTAACTCCATTTTTATTCCAACACTCAGGTACAAAAACAATGTGTCCATCAATGTCCACACTGATCCTGGGAAATACGTCATCAACAGTAAATATGGTGTTCATTCTTTGGAAATTAACAAGTGAGAAGCTATTTTCTTTCTTTAATCTAAGATCAATTAGTTTGTGTTAAAAGAGGAAATAATGTTGGTAATTCTGTCAATAATTCAGTAACAGCTGCAGCGTGACTTAGACACTAATGGAGATGGGAAATTGTATCTAACAAGAGTCCATTATTAGCAGTCAGATGTTTTGCAAAGAGTCTTGACAGTTGTACTTCTGTTTACAATTTCTTAATAATGCACAAATCTTAATGGGCACTAGTAACTCTGATAGATGGAGTGAGATAATCAATTTATCTCTTTCTTTCCTACCTTTCCCTGTTGCACATACCAATGAGTGGGCCAGAATTTGCTGGAGTGGAGCATTTAACATTGTCTGCATTTTTGCCCACAACATTGCTGTAAATGCAAGCTGGTAACTGTTCAGCGAGGGATGCAGGGCATGCACGAACAGAGCAAACAACAAAATCCCCTTAATCAATTAGATTTAACAATTGTGAACTGAACAAAGGAAGAACTGAGAAGAGTTAAAGTGGGTGAATTCAATGTTAGATCAGGTACAGAAAAAGGAAAGGAAAGAAAGATTTGATTGAGAGGGAGAAAAATGAAGCAGGAAAAGTATAAAAAAAAACTTGAAATTGACATTTTTAAAATCTCCCCAAAAAATTCAAAATGTGAAGGAGTAAGACTCCATACTTGCAATAATTAATTTTCAGTGCCAGAGAAGTTGGTTGGCAGCAATTCACATTTATAGTGTCAATAAAAGTGTTCTTACACAGCCCTAAAAATCTGTGGCAGATTTAGTTTATATCTACCACACATATACAGTAACTGCATGACATTCAATGCATGTTGATGCTGAGCTTTGTGAAAATAGCATTTCCGCAAATGGGAAAGTGGTGCAAATCGGGCAGCAACATTTAAATATTTACATTTAACGGTGTATCTGCTCCTCGCCTGATGTTGCTGTATCATCTACCCATGGATAATGGCAAGCACCATTTAGCTTCACTGTTAATTTGACAGCAAATTCTGGCTGTTGTAAATTTGATAAGCTGTTAACGAAATTGTGAATGGTGCAAATGCTATGTTTGGATTTCACAGTAAAACTGACAATTGCTCTGTTATAATAGGCTGCTGACTTCAGCAGCCTGCAGCTTCTGCCTTTACAGGTGACTTGTTCACCTGCTTTCCAGGCTGAACAAATGGCATTTTCCAAACTGTTACATGTGACGAGTTATCTTGCATGTCGCAAATGCACACTGGAAAATTATGGGACCTGTTCCTGGCAGTCAAGGTACTTGACTGAATGCAAGCACTTGGAGGATCAACTGTAAAGGAGAAATCTGGGTAGCAGCAGTACCACCAAATAAGTAAAGAGAGAAGTGTTAGAAATTGTCACTCATTTGGAGGCAAGGTACAACAGTTAGATTCACAACCAGAATACAATCTGATACAAGTTGAATATTCAGATTACTGTGTTACTTGCATGCTATAAAGACTTAATTCTTTTCAAAATTTTCTTAGAATAAAGCCAGGTTACAAGTTACTGTCAATTATGACATGACCCAGATAATTAGAACAACGGCCTTGAAGTTACTCTACATGAATTATGAATGTCATACACTTAATGCTTATAGTTATTTTAATGGAGACATAAACCCCTTGATTAAAAACCTCTGCTAAAATAGTGGACAAATGAAATTCAGCCAAATGCATTAAGGCTTTATATCCTAATGTTTGTAATTATAACTTTCAGGTTTTGTATGTTTTCATTTTTATTTTAAAAAATTTTTCTATAGGCTTAAGAATTGGTTTTATAACATTAATAATCATTATCTTAGACTTGCAATAAATTGATATTTGGGCCATTAAGTGACGGTCCAGAATAGTTTGACAAGTATCATTTTGTCAATAATTCAGGTGTTCATATTTAGCTACTTAATTTAGGTATGACAAAAATATAGAAGAGGGAAATAAAAGATTGGCATGTGCAGATCATTTTACACTTGGGTTCAGAAAAATCTTTTTTAAGAATGGAAGAAAGTGTTACATTCGGCAAAAATGAAATTTAGGTAAAAATTATGCTTTAGTTTTGATTTTGTTTGAAGAAGAATTTGCAAGTATGTAGCATATTTCAGTACTCCCCATTGAAAACATAGAAATAAACAGAAAGATTTATGGCACGGAAGGAGACCATTTGGCCCATCATGTCCATGCCAGCTAAAGAAGAGCTTTCCAGACAAATCCTACCTTCCAGCGCTTGTTTGGTAGCCCTGTAGGTTACCGCACCTCAAGTGCATATTCAGATATTTTTCTAAATGTAATAATGGTTTCTGCCTCTACCACCCTTTCAGGCAGGGAGTTCCGGACCCCTACCACCCTCTGGGTGAAAAAATTGCTCCTCAGCTCCCCTCTAATCCTTCCACCAATTACTTTAAATTTATGCCACCTGGTTAATGACCTGTCAGCAAACGGAAATAGGTCCATTCCATCCTATTTATTCAACCTAGGCACTTTAATTTTGTACACTTTATTTAAATCTTTCCTCAGCCTTCTCTGTTCCAAAGAAACCAATCTCAGCCTATCTAATTTTTCCTCTTGGTTAAACTTCTCCCTTCCTGGCAACATCCTTGTAATTCCATTCTGTACCCTTTCTAGTGTGATCATATGCTTCCTGTAATCCAGTGACCAAAGCTGTATGCAGTACTCTAGTTGCAATCTAACTAGTGTTTTATATAGTTCTAGCATTACACCGCTGCTCTTACTCTAGGCCCTGGTCAATAAATGAAAGCATCCCCTATGCTCGACTACCTTATCTACCTCTTTTGCCACCTTCAGGAATCTGTAGATCCTCTGTTCCTGTCCACTTCAGAATCCTACCATTTGTTGAGTATTCCTTTGCCTTGTTTGCCCTCCCCAAATGCATTATCTCATACTTTTCTGGATAGAGTCCCATTTGCCACTTTTCTGCTCACCTGACCAGTCCATTGATATCTTCCAGCAGTCTGCAGCTTTCCCCTTCACTATCAACCATATGATCAATTTTTATATCATCTGCAAACTAATCATGCTCCCTGCATTCAAGTCTAAATCTTTGATATATGCCACGAACATGAAGGGACCTAGAGCTGAGTCCTGCGGAACCCCACTGGAAACAGCTGACCAGTCACAAAAATACCAACCCACCATAACCCCTCGCTTCCTACCATTGGGGCAATTTTGGATCCAATTTACTGCCCTTTGATCCAATAAACATTTAATTTACTGACCAGTCTGCCATGTGGGACCTTGTCAAATGGCTTGCTCAAATCCATGCATTAAATACATTAAATATACCATTCTCATCAACTCTCCTTGTTACTTCCTCAAAACATTCAAATAACTTAGTCAGACATGTCCTTCTCTTGAGAAAGAACATAAGAACATAAGAACTAGGAGCAGGAGTAGGCAATTCAGCCCTTCGAGCCTGTCCCGCCATTCAATACGATCATGGCTGATCTCATTTCGGCCTCAACTCCAATTTCCAATTTCCCGCCCTCTCCTCGTAGCCTTTCAACCTGTTACTAATTAAAAATCTGTCTATCTCCTCCTTAAATTTATTCAGCGTCCCGGCATCCAATGCACTCTGAGGTAGTGAATTCCATAGATTCAAGACTCTTTGAGAAAAGTAATTCCTCCTCATCTCTGATTTAAATCTACCACCCCTTAGCCTAAAACTATGGCCTCTCCACAAGGGGAAACATCCGCTCCACGTCTACTTTGTCTATCCCCTTTAGCATCTTATATGCCTCAATTAGATCTCCTCTCATCCTTCTAAACTCTAGCGAGTATAGGTCTAAACTGCTCAATCTCTCCTCATAAGACAAGCCCCGCACCTCTGGAATCAATCTAGTGAACCTTCTCTGAACCGCCTCCAATGCAACTACATCCTTCCTCAAGTAAGAGGATCAAAACTGTGCACAGTACTCCAGGTGTGGTCTCACCAATGCCTTGTACAGTTGCAACAACACTTCCCTATTTTTATACTCTATTCCTTTAGCAATAAATGCCAAAATTCCATTTGCCTTCCTTATTACCTGCATACTAGCTTTCAGTGATTCATGCACGAGGACACTCAGATCCCTCTGTACTGAAGCATTATGAAGTTTCTCATCATTTAAATAATAAGTCGCCTTTTTATTCTTCCAACCAAAATGGATAACCTCACACTTATCCATGTTAAACTCAATCTGCCAAATTTTGGCCCATTCACCTAATCTGTTCATATCCATTTGTAAATTTCTTATCTCTTCATTGCAACTTACTTTCCCACCTATTTTGGTGTAATCTGCAAATTTAGCTATAATACCTTCTATCCCTGAATCCAAGACATTAATTTCGATTGTAAGTAGTTGGGGCCCAAGGACTGAACCCTGTGGCATCCCACTAGTTACAGCTTGCCATCCAGAAAAAGACCCATTTATCCTGACTCTCTGCTTTCTGTTGGTTAACCAATTCTCTATCCAAGCTAATATATTACCCCTAACTCCATGTGATCTTATCTTGTGTATTAATCTTTTGTGCGGCACCTTATCAAAGACCTTCTGGAAGTCCAGATATACTACATCTACAGGGTCCCCATTATCCACTTTACTTGTCACATCTTCAAAGAGCTCTAGTAAATTAGTCAAACACGATTTACTCTTCATAAAACCATGCTGACCCTGATGGATTGCATTTTGACTTTCCAAATGCCCCATTACTACTTCCTTAATAATGGATTCCAACAATTTCCCAACAACAGACGCTGAACTAACTGGTCTATAGTTTCCTACTTTCTGCCTCCCTCGCTTTTTGAATAAGGCATTATATTAGCATTTTTCCAATCCTCTGGATCCTTTCCGGAATCCAGGGAATTTTGGAATATTATAGTCAATGCATCCACTATCTCCACTGCCACTTCCTTTAAGATCCTGGGATGCAGGACCTGATGTCCTGGGGACTTGTTACCCTTTAATCCCAATAGTTTGCTCATTACTTTTTCTCTAGTGATGTTGATTGTTCTAAGTTCCTTCTTCTCTATGCCCTTTGCACTACCTGTTACTATTGGGGTTGTACTAATGTCCTTCACCGTGAAAATTGAGGCAAAATATTGATTAAGCATCTCTGCCATTTCTGCGTTCCCCACTATTAACTCCCTGGTCTCATCCTCCAAGGGACCAATATTCACATTAGCTACTCTCTTTCCTTTTATATACTCGTAGAAGTTTTTGCTATCAGTTTTTACATTTTGCGATAGTTTTCTTTCATAATTTACCTTTGCTCTTTTTATTATTTTTTTAGTAACCCTTTGTTGATCTTTAAAAGCTTCCCAATCTTCCAGCCTGCCACTGACCTTTGCAATTTGGTATGCCTTAGTTTTTGCCTTTACATTATCTTTAACTTCCTTGCCTAGCCATGGATGCTTTTCCCACCTCTTACCATCTTTCTTCTTCTTTGGAATATATTTTACTTGGGAGGATTTGAATATCTCCTTAAATATCTGCCACTGCTCATCAACTGTCCTGCCTTGTAGTCTTCCTGCCCAATCCACTAGGGCCAAATCTGCCCTCATGCCTATGTAATTACCTTTGTTTAACTCCAGAACACTAGTGTGGGACTCAAGTTTCTTGCTCTCAAACTGAACTTGAAATTCTAGCATGCTATGATCACTCTTCCCTAGAGGATCCTTTACTATGAGATCATTAATTAATCCCATCTCATTACACAAAACCAAATCCAGAATAGCCTGCTTCCTGATTGGTTCCACAACATATTGCTCCAAGAAACAATCTCTAATACACTCTATGAACTCTCCTTCGAGGCTACCCTTGCCAATTTGATTAGTCCAGTCTATAGGCATATTAAATTCACCCATGATTATTGCCGTGCCTTTCTTACATGCTCCCAGTTTATATACTCCTGGTTTATACTGTGCCCTACTGCTGAACTACTGTTTGGGGACCTATAGATTACTTCCACCAGGGACTTCTTTCCCTTGCTATTTCTTACTTCTACCCAGACTGACTCTATGTCTTGCTCTCCAGTGCCTATATCATTCCTCACTATAGCACTGATCTCTTTCTTTACTAACAAAGTTACACCACCTCCTTTTCCTCCCTGCCTATCCTTCTGAAACACTGAGTACCCTTGGATATTCAACTCCCAAACTTGTTCTCCCTGTAACCACGTCTCAGTAATTGCCACCAAATCATAACTATTTATCTCTATCTCTATTTGCACTGTTAACTCATTAGTTTTATTCCGAAAACTACACGCATTCAGGTACAAAGCCTTTAGGTTTTCCCTATTGTCAATTTTCCCTACTCTTACCTGATTCTTTGGTGCAATATGGCATTCACACACTCTGTCCCTTCCTTTCACTTTTTGGTAACAATCAGCCTCGTCACTAACCTGCACTCTTATCCTCTCCTTAAACTTTGATTTTTTTATATTTACATGCAACTGAACCCTCCCCCGACTATTTAGTTTAAAGCCCTATCTACAACCCTAGTTATGCGATTCGCCAGGACACTGGTCCCAGCATGATTCAAGTGGAACCCGTCCGAACAGAATAGCTCCCTCTTTCCCCAGTATTGGTGCTAATGTCCCATTAATTCAAACCCATTTCTCCCACACCAATCTTTGAGCCACGCATTTACCTCTTTAATCTTATTGACCCTGTGCCAATTAGCTCGTGGCTCTGATAGTAATCCGGAGATTATTGCCTTTTTAGTTCTGCTTTTTAATTTAACCCCTAGTTGCTTGTATTCCCTCAGCAGAACCTCTTTCCTTGTTCTACCTATATCATAGGTACCTACATGGACCACGACAATTGGATCTATCTCCTCCCACTCCAAGTTCCTCTGCAGCCCAGATGAGATATTCTTAACCCTGGCGCCAGATAGGCAACACAACCTTCGGGACTCTCGATCCTGGTTACCGAGAACAGTATCTATTCCCCTAACTATACTATCCCTGATTACAACTACATTTCTCTTTTCTCCCCCTACTTGAATGGCTCCCTGTACCACGGTGCTATGGTCAGTTTGCTCATCTTTCCTATAGTCCCCACTCTCGTCCACACAGGGAGCAAGAATCTTGAACCTGTTGGATAAGGGTAAGGGCTGAGGCTCCTGCAGTGCTACTTCTATGTGAAGGTCTATGCTGCATGTCGTCATCGTCCTCTTACAATTGAGTGACTATTAGGGCCTCCACTGCATCTCCATGACAGGAGCATTCTCACAGAGAGTATGTGCGCTGCTATTAGCCAGACAGGAGTCAAACGTTCATGAATGCAATGTAAGGAGCTTATGGTGTCTTCTCACTGCATGTCGTCATCATTCACCACAAATTGAGCAGCTATGAGGGCCCTCTGAGAGCGCCTGCCTTGTTTGGCTTGTGCATGGGCCTCATCGCCATCATTGTCGCCTTCGAGGACCTTCTCACAGTCATCACTGTCGACGTTCTCCTCATTGGAGGAGATCTCTAGCTCCTTCATCTCCTCCTCACCAGCTCCTTTCTCTGATACGGCGCCAGGTTGTAAAAGGCGCAGCAGACAATGATGATGCATGACACTGGATCCTCATTTTCAGCATCCCAATCGTTTGCTCCACCAAGGTGCGAGTTGCAGCATGAGCCTCGTTATAGCTTCACTCTGCTGCAGTCTGAGGCCATCACACAGGTATCATCAGCCCTTGTCTCCAAGGAGCCATCCTTGCAGTTTCTTTGGACCCTGGGAGACTTCAGGGATCTGTGACCAACTGAGAATGTAGGAGTCGTGGACACTTCCTGGAAACTGTGCACAGACCTGCAGGATGTGTTTGTCGTGGTCGCACACCAGCTGCACATTCAGTGAATGGAATCCCTTGTGGATGACATAGACACCCGAGATCTGGGAAATCCAATCGTTCTTGCATCCTGGCTGTCCTGGTCCCAGGCGAAATGCAGAAAGTTGTGTGCCATCGCGAAGATGGCATCCGTGACCTCATGGATGCCAACCTGTGGAGCCCTGAAAGGGACCACTGGCATAGAAATTGAGCACCACTGTCACTCACTTTCACAGTCACTGCTAGTGGATATCTCCATGTCCCTGTGGCTCCAAATCCTGCAGTTGCTGGCAGATGTGACCAACCTATTCCCTAGACATGCGCAGTTGTCAGCGACACAGGTTGTTAGTCATCTGCAGGAATGAAAGGCGGCGTCTCTAGACCCTGGGTCTAGCTAGGTGCTGACCAGCGACGGCTCACTGGCTCTTCGGGAGCCCCAGTTGCCCCTTCTTCCAGAGGGTGCTGCTCCTCCCTCTGTGCAATCAGGCGCCTCAGTCGCTCTCTTCTCCGTCGTATTCGCTCTCTGTATGTCACAATGCATACAGCTAGTTCATCAGGCTCCATGCTACCGATGTACTCCTCCTGCAGGATGAAAGAGAGAGGGTTGGCATGGTGTACTCAGAATCTCTCTTGGTTAAGTCTGAAGGCCCCTTAACACGTCCCGGAGAGTGCTGGCCTCTGGATGGCCAGAGATTAATGTGCTGCATGGCTGCCCGAAACCTCACCCAACTGACTGATTGGTTGCAGCTTCCCCCACTGGACTGCATTCTGTGCTCTCAGCTCAGGCGCAGGTATTCCCCTAACCTGCACTGCAAGGCTGCACTGTTATCTTGGATCATGGGTTAGACTGGTCCAAACCGGGATGATAACATTGCAAGGCACTATGAGTGTCTCCACCAGTGATTGCTCCATGGCCAGCTTTAGCGAGGAGATTGTACAATGTGCCCAGTCGCCCAATTGTTCTGCAGTTCACTAAAATGCTTATTAGTTTGCAGTCTGTGTCCAAGGGGTGAAAAGCTCTAGAGCACTTGGTGGCACTTTGATGCCTGTGCATTGCTTGAGTGGGTAGATAAGCTAGAGGCCCGATCGCAATCATGTCAACGTGGCTGCGCCTGAACTGTCTCACTGCAGAGGAATGGTCACTTCATACAAGGTGTTGCTAATATGTGACCGCTTCCCTCACCCCCCCCACCACATGTGCTTGTACCACCTTCAACCGCAGCCACTCAATGCAGGCCTGAAGCCCTGTGTTACTCCTACAGAGTCCTAATGGCCACAGCTCATACTGGAGAAGCTGGCTTATGTGAGCAACCACATCCTGGGACATACGAGGATGCCTCAAATATTTGCCTTTCTTGCACCTCTGGATAAGAGCACTGCCGGCAATACACCCATAGATGGGCCATTGCAGTGGTCCAGTTTGCCAGCCTCTTGGCCTTATAGAGGCTCTCCCTTTGCTGCTTAGGCCCCTGCTTCTCCTGGCCCTATGCCAACCTGCATGGGCCGTCCTTCTCCTCATCTGGATGAGAGCCATTACCAAGGCAGGTTTGCCTGCATCATCGATGCCTCAGTGGATGTGTGAATGAATTGAAGTGATACATTTAGTGAGCATGTCCTTTCCAGGTTTCTCTCCATCTAAAAGCCAGCAGGCCAGTGCTAAGGCCTTCGCCTGGCATCTGTCTAGACATGTCATTCCCACCCCACCCCTTCCAGGTAAAGGACATCCTGGAGAACCAGAGACAGATGTTCCTCCCGTTCACACATGAATACGTATGGTGATGTCATTCTGTGGCCGGGGTGATGAGAGCCATGTGCAAGAAGCCTCACGCGGGCACTTTTCTGCTTGGCTCCACTATCCCTGAGACTCTATAGTGCAGTAGTGGGCAACCTGTGGCCCATCAGGTTTCTGAGTGTGGCCCACGAGACGTTTTTATGACCATTGCCCATGCGCAGTGCTGCCAGATTCTGCTGGTTTCTGTCTGCGTAGTTTATTTCCTGACAGTATTACTAAAGTAATAGTGCGTGTGAAGTGAGGTGTGTGCTGATTGCACACAACATTGACTGTAAGAACCATGTGCTCCCTCTGCTTCCAATCAAAGTGCTGCTACGATTCAGTCGGCATGCCCCTTCTTATTCATGGATGCTTGGTTAGTGCACATGCCCCATTTCAATCTTGCAGCTCACTGAGATGAAGGAGAGCCAATCATGTGGCCCACTCACTAGCCTAGGTTTCCCATCACTGCTATAGAGAGGCCATCACCTTGGCAGCATAGAAAGATTAACTGCAAGATCCCTTGTCAGCCAAGACCATTTACCCAGGAGGATGGAGGTTTGGAGTCGGGCGTTTGCTATCGTCCACCAGCCGTGTCCCTTGGACACATCCACCTCCCTCCCGCCTTTCATCCCTGCCTCTGACAGCAGCCGATAGCAGATCACACAGAATGAACGGCAGCTCCACACCTTGCTGGGATCTCGATGTTATGAAACCCCTGAGTTGGGAAGAAACCTGCTGCAATGTGGGCTTAGAGGAGAACATACAGTTGCCTCATAATTATTAGGGTGTCCCTTCAGTTAGTCACTTGAGCTGACCTTGAACTTCAACCGCCCGAAAAGACCCTCCTCCCACCTTGTGGGATCTCACTGACTGACTAACTGCATGGTCAAGGTCAGATTGGAAAAAAGGCGCACGTCACCTTTCAAACTCAATCCATCACCTTCTACCTGCCCCCTGTCGCCCACCAATTTCCCCCTATCACCCTTGACCCCTCCAGCATCAACATTCCTCTCCCCCCATTATCCTGGACCCTATCACAATCTATCTCCACATGCCTTTCCTCCCCTCAGAGCCAGAACCCGTTACAATCCCCATGCCCAACCTGACCTTGCCCCCTCCTATTATCCAAGTCTTGTCCCCCACCGTGACCACCCCCCACCTCCCCCCCACCCCAAATAGAGCTTTACCTATCAGACTCTCACTCAGGACCTGCCACCCTTCCTCATCTCATCCCCGCTTTGACAGTGGCTGCTGCGTCCCATCACCAATACCCTGAGCTCACCTGCGCAGTAACCCACTGTTGATATCACCGACACTGCTGTCTAAGAAAATTTCCCTCCCTCTTCCTGGACACTCTCTTTCCCTTCCCCAGTAATCCTGCCTCCCCTGTCCAGCCTTCATTCCACCCATCCACTCTACTGACCTTTGCCCCTGGATTTCGAGCCTTCGCCTGCCTTCACTGACCAGCCTTGGCACAGTGTTTGTTACCGACACTCAAGTGAAGTTATGCAATGTTGCCAAGCAGGAGAAACCAATATCTACTGACCTCAAAGTCATGAAAGAGATGAAGCTTGCCAGGTGCACACCACTTGGGTAACTTACTTTGGAGGGTGAGCTTCATTCTGGCGAGGTAACCTTTTAATTAGCATGCATGAGATGCTAATGAATGCAGATGTGGTTCTCGACAACTCAACCCACTGTTAACCAGCCGTCAAAGTCTGGAGAACAAAATTCCAAACTAATTTTCAGCTGGCGGGAAACTGGCTTTTTCAATCATGTCAAATTAAGTGCCCCTGCCTGCCACGATTGAAAATTCTGTACATCGTTAGGTTTTCCTTGATTTTGCTTGCTAATACTTTTTCATGCCTTCACTTTGTTTTCCTAAATTCCTTTTTGTGTTCATCCTTGCATTTCCTGTAATCCACTAGGCTTTTTGCAGTACAGTAAGTCCTCACTTAATGTTGTGGTTGTGTTCCTGACAATCACGATTTTAAGTGAAACAATTTTAACTGAATCATGGGTTCCCATAGGAATCAATGTTTAACATTGGAGTTAGGTTGCTTCAGACATTTCTTGCCCAGAAAAACCAATGTACAAGTTGAAATATTGTACCGTACGTGTGTAGCACTGTGCATTCCTTGCTGAAATAACTAAAATATAAAATAAGTATTGTATAAATTCAAATTAGATAACACTCCCCCTCGTTCTTCTTAGGCAGTCCCTTGGGTTTGAGGATGACATGCTTCCACTCTGGTTCGATAGGTTCTGAGATGGCTGATAAATCCAATGCACAATCTGCAGACTGTGCCATATGTCGGCAGCTGTTGCTTGGAGGGTCAGTTAGATGAGTCCTGAAAAAGAGTCATATTGGACTCGAAATGTTAACTCTGTTTCTCTCTCTACCCTTGCTGCCAGACCTGCTGAGTTCTCCCAGCACTTGTTTTTATTTCAGTTAGATGAGTTGTTTGGAGGTTTTTCCACATTCTCTGCCACCTTGACTTCGCATGTTCCTGACAAAGTGTCTCTATGTTCGGTGCCTTCCTGAATGAACCTTGTCCCATTTTAGTCGGTCACCATGAATCGGAGGAGATGTTTGACCTCTTCAGGGATGCTTTCAAGACAGCCCTCAGTGGAGGTGGCTTTGCGTGATTAGCATCTTGATGCAGGGCATGTTGGTTTGGGAGATGACCCTGCTGTTGTACCACCTTTCTTGCCACTGGATTTGGAGGATCTTTCAAAGGCACTGCTGGTGGGGCCTCGAGGTGCCTGCTACAGGTTTTCCAAGCCTCAGAAACATAGATGGGAGTGTGACGATCACTGTTGCCTGGTGAATGATGACTTTTGAGATCCTGGTCCTTTTCTTCTGAAAAGGCCAATGACTGGAGATGGAGTGATTTTAATTTTGAGTTGAAGGCAGCATACAACAACCAGGTCATGGTGGAGTTAATGAGACAAAGCTCCAAGGTCGTCAACAACCTTGAAAAGCCTTCTCCTTGTAGCAGAAAAGTCTTCTCCCGGTAGATCTCCTTGTAGCAGTTAATGCTATCACTGATCATGCTGTTCACTTTGACACTATTCTCTGTTTGGGTCATCCTCCATGAAGATTTACAATGCCTCTTCTATGAGCTAGATAGCTCTTGACTAAGCTTGAGGGGATGGTGTTTCAGCACAGTCTTCTCTTCATCTCATTGACTCTCTAGTTCCATTAATTCTTCATTGGACATTTCCTCACCAAGCAAATCCACCAAGTCAGCCAGCCTTCCTGGCCAAGGTGATGATTTCATGCTGAACCTCAGGGACAGCATCATGAGATTCTCTGTGGTCACTGGCACGCCCGGGCTACAATTTCAGCCTGGCACTGTTCCCAATGACGTGACTTCATCCCATGAATCAGCGATATTGTAGATGCCCTTGAGGATGTTGTAGCCACGCCAAATCTCTGTGACAGATGGCAGCATTCTCACCATCTGCTGCCTTGATGAGCTGGGAGAAGGTGCGGTGTAGATAGTAGTCTTTAAACATTGCTATTGCTCCCGGATCCATGGGCTGTATGAATGAAGTCATGTTGGGTGGCAAGAAAGTGACCTTCACATTTTCAAACATTTCATCAAGGCTGACAGGATGACCTGGGCAATTATGCAAGAGGAGCAATATTTTGAAGGCGAGATTGTTTTGGTGCAACATTCCCTCCAGGCAGGGTGTCATACAGAGATGTCATTCAAGCTTTCTTATTTGAATGCCAAATGACGTGCAAATGTTCCATGGAATAACCCCTCAATGCCTGTGGTGTCTCAGACTGGTACATCACTAAGGGCTTAAACTTAAAATCTCCTGCAGCGTTTCCAACAAGCAGAACAGTCAGGTGATCTTTGGCAGCATTAAATCCTGGCATCAGCCGGAATCGTCTCAGATTTGCACTAAGTGCAGTAGGAGGCTTGAAAAACGACATTTTGCCCGCCAGCCACAATGGCAGGTTTTCACGCCGTGTTGTCCGCCTTCCCCCTCATTAATTATACAGCCATAGGAAACACACAGTCTCACTGGTGGGTGGCCTCTGAATCACCCGACACGCTGGTACCTCACCATTTCCTCAGTCCAGGTGCCATATCTAAAGTGCAGCCGCACTCACAGTTCTCAATGCTTGGAGCCAAAGACTGCTGCAGTGAAAGCCAAGAAAGGTTCAGTGACCGGTCACTGGAATGCCTTTTGGAGGCCTGCCGTGATGTCCTCCACCACCCCCGCTCTGGCCGCAGGAGGTCCAGCAATCTCATTGCTCCAGCTTGGTAGGCGATGGCAATGGTGATCAGTGCCAAAGCTACACAGAAAAGGTTGGCTATCCAGTGCAGAAAGAGGATGAATGATCTCAGCCGTGCAGTCAGGGTAAGGCAACTGTTTCATCACTCTAAACTCACACACTCACAAGGCCATCACACATTCACTGGCATCTCATTCACTGCCAGTTCAAGGGACATCGCCATTCATTCTTTCACATACACCCTCACATCTCTATCTGGCCTCCTCTCCTCTGGAGACCTCCTCCTTAGCCTTCACCATCTTGAGGACACTTGCACAGATCAACATGTGCCCCCACACACACCCTGGGATACCCCCATCCCCCCCAGCACTGTATAAATTTCCTGATGTCAGCACTGGATAGGTGAAAGGGGGACAGGGCACCTTGACCACCCTCCAGGTGTCCCTTTGCCTCATCAACAGCTCTAACAGGACTCTGCAGGCTCCATGCAGGAAAGATGTTTACCTTGGCTGGGGTGCCCACAATGACAGATCACAGTCTCGCATTAATCCTAAGACCATCTAGGACTGAGATTTGTAGGAGTTAGTGAGTGGAGGGTTCGGAGTAGTTGCAACCCAGTAACCCATAGTGTACGTAAGGCACTCTCCATGAATGGACTGTAAAGTAATCTTGAAACTTTCTGGCATGAAGAAGATGTCAAGGGATATGGGTTTACTATGGGTGAGTGGCGACTGGGAGTCAGGAACATGATCTTCCCTGATCAATCTGCATGGAGGAGTGATCTCGAGAGGCTGAATTGTGTTCTCATGCTGCTCCTCCCTGTGCACCCATATATCTGCTTCTGCCTGAAAGAGCTCTCTGTCAGGTCGGCTCCTCTTTGGGAGCAGGTGTCAGGTGACATGAGTGCATCCCTGTCGAGTTTAGATTTGATATTGCTTCCAAGTTGCCACGTACATGGACTTTGTGAGGGCGTGGGATAAATCTCATTTCTCCTTATGGGTGCCTGAGGTTGCGGTAGAACGGAGTGCTTTGCAGGTTCTAATGTGTGCATTTAACACCCGGGCTCTGTACATCAGCACAGTTTGGCACATGCAAAGGATCAAACCAACAGCAGGGCAGATGTTAAGTAGTGCATTTGAATTCAATTCAATAACAAATCAAGGTACTTTAGAACAAAGTTTAATGTCTATTACCAAAAAGGAGCTGGAGCCTGCCAGCCTCCAGAGGATAGAAAACCAAATAGTAAGGGAAATGAGGAGGTGGTGGCACAGTGGTAATGAAACTGGACTGGTAATACAGGTGCCCATGCTAACGCTCTGGGGACATGGGTTCATATCCCACCACAGCAGTCGGTGGAATTTAAACTCAAGAAATAATTCTTGAATCTAAAGTTAGCCTCAGTAATGGTGACTGTGACCATGAAACTACCATCGATTATTGTAAAAACACATCTAGTTCACTAATGCCCTTTAGGGAAGGAAATCTGCTGTACTTACCTGGTCTGGCCTACATGTGACTCCAGACTCACAGCAATGTGGTTGATTCTTAACTTCCCTCTGAAATGACCTAGCAAGCCATTCAGTTCAAGGGCAATTAGGGTTGGGCAATAAATGCTGGCC
Organism: Cetorhinus maximus; assembly: GCF_964194155.1. NCBI lineage: Eukaryota > Metazoa > Chordata > Chondrichthyes > Lamniformes > Cetorhinidae > Cetorhinus > Cetorhinus maximus. The sequence goes on along the minus strand of NC_135882.1, from coordinate 113,017,536 downwards.
TTACCGGTGACACCTACATCCTATGAAAGAATAAAACAGGTGTCTCAGCAGCTTACTCTGCCTGGAATCTGTTAGCTATCAGATTGTCACAGGCTTATCTGCCATGCCGTACCCTTGCAGTGTTCCTCTGTGACAACGTGCATCACCATTCCCTTCACCATCCTCATCGTCGGAGGAGACAACTCAATCTGTCATGTCTTCCTCAGCCAAGATATGTTTTGTAGCACGAGGTTGTGCGGGGCAGTAGGCAACGATGATCCAGGACACTGTCTGTGGTGAGTATTGGAGAGCCCCGCCTGAGCAGTCCAAACATCTGAACCTCATCTTCAGGAGGCCTATCATCTGCTCAATCGTGGACCTGGTGGAGGCATGTGTAGCATTGTAGCTCTCTTCAGCAGCACTCACCTCCAGCAAACTGATGTCATTAGCCAGGTCATCTTGGGCTATCCTTTATCCCCAAGGAGCCAGTCCTGAAATTGCCAAGGTCGTTCAAAAACTTGTGGCACCTGGGAGTGGGTCAGAATATAGGTGTTGTGAGAGTTTCCTGGAAACCAAGCACAAGCATGCAGAGTTTGTCCTCTGTGATCACGTACCAATTGCACATTCAACCTTTTCTATTGATGAATGTGATTGGCTGTTTCCAGGGAGCTCTCAACGCCCCAAGTGTGCAGTCAATAGCGCCCTGCACTTGTGGGAAACCTGCAATTGCTGCAAATCTCAATTTTCTTACAGACTGGCTTTTGGGATCCAGGTGTAATTGGACAAATTGGTGCACTCTGCTGAACAGGGCATCTGTCAGCTCATGGATGCAGTGTGTGTCACTGACTGGGAGATACCGCACACGTCCCAAATGCAGCCCTGGAAGGAGCTACTGGCAAAGAAGTTTAAGGCAGCGGTGACCTTTAATGTCACCGGCATGGGATTGCCTCCAAGTCCTTGTGGCCTCAGGTCATCATGGAGAAGCTGACAGCTGTAAGTGACCACATTCCAGGATATCCTAAGTTGCCTCCGGCAAGGTACACTACCTGCAATATGCCCGTGGTTGGGCCAATGCTCACCATTGCTCTGGCTCCAGGTTTCCAGCATCCTGATCTTCTTGTGGCCCCACTGGTCCTTGCTGCTCAGGCCATGGCTCCTCCTGGCTCTGTGCCAATCTGTGACTGGCCCTCTTCTTCCTCATCTGGCCAGTGGGAAGGCAGGGTTGCCTAGCACCTGCATCATCTAGGCCTCCGTGGATCTGTGAACAAATTGCAGAAATCAATCTAGTGAGCATGTTCTTATCAGGCTTGCCTCCATCTCTAAGCCACCTAGCCAGTGCTAAGCCCTGTGCCTGGCTTCCATCTATACATGGCATCCCCACCCCACTCCTTCCAGGTGAAGGACATCCTGGAGGAGCAGAGATGGGTGTTCCTCCTGTTCATACCTGCCTGTGCATGGAGACATTGCTCTTTGACCAGGGTGATGAGAACCATGTGCGAGAACCCCGCCTCAGACACTATTCAGCTTGTGCCCATTGCCCTCAAGACTTTATAGAGAGTCCATTGCCGTGGCAACTTAGAAAGACACACTACATGAGCCCTTGTCAGCCATGACCATTCACCCGGGAGGATAGAGGTTTAGAGTCGGGAGTTTGCTGCTGTCCTTCAGCCGTGCCCCTTAGAGACATCGACCTCCCTCCCTCCCTTCATCCCTGCCTCTGACAGCAGCAGATGTCAAATCACACAGAATGAATGGCTTCTCCATACCTTGCTAGGATCTCGATGTTATGAGACCCATGAGTCACGAACAAACCTACTGCAATGTGGGCTTCACCATAGAGAGGAGAACATAATTGAGCATTGTAGACATTCAGTTGTCTCATGATTATTAGGGTGCCCCTTTAGTTGGCCAATTGTGCTCACCTTGAACTCCACCCACCCAAAAAGATCTGCCTCCCACTTCGAGGATCGCAGTTTTAGAGTGACAGTGTTGTATAGCAGAGAATGCCAAAATGCTGCTTGTCACATTTGAGACTCACTCCATTTGCTTCTACCCTGCACCTGTCAACCACCAACCTCCTTCCATCACCCTTGACCCACCCAATATCACCATTTTTCTCCCCCCGACACCCTTGACCCTCCCCCCGTTGGCCTTGCACCTATAACCTTCACCCTCCACATGCCTTCTCTCGCCTCTGAGCATACACCCATTACTGTTCCTGTGTGCACCCTGACCCTGACACTCCCATTATCTGAGCCACCTGTTTTGTCCATCCCGTAACCTCCCCCCACCATCTATTGAAACCTTCAGCTACCCGACTATCACCCTGAATTTGACTGCATCCTACTTCGCCCTCTCTGTGTGACCGTTCCCTCTGCTGCCAGTACCCTCAGTTCAACTCTCAAGACTCCACTGTAGACAGCAGTGACCTCACCCTCTAGTACCATCTCTCTCCCATCATCAATGTTCAGAAATTCCCTCCCCTGCCCAACCACAAGACCCCGAAACCCAACATGCAAGGCGCTTCCCTCCATCACAGGTCACTGCCCTCCATCACAGGTCACTGCACCCTCGCATTCCATCACTGCCTCTGTCCCTGCTCTGGACAGTCTGTCTTCCTTCCCCGGACAACTTCCCTCCCTGCACCGGACAGTCTCTTCCTTCCCTGGACAGCCTTCCTCCCTGAGCCTGCCTCCAGTATCCATCACCCGCTCCATCTTTCGCCTCTCATCTCTAGCCTCTGCTCCAGACTTCCACCCTTATATCATATATATGCCTACCATATCCAGCCTCCACTCCACCCTTCCCCCACTTAGTCTGCCTGCCTCCCGTGTCCAGCCTTTGCTCAACTTGGCCGACTGACACCCAATCTGAGTCAAAGGCTGAACTTTGAGAGCAGTCCCCAGGAAGGGCAGAGCAGTGGCTACTCACTTCAAAGTCATGGAACAACTCAGGTGCATGCCACTGACATGGAACCATAAATATGAACCTTCTAATTTCTGACTGGCGGGGAACTTGATTCCGGGAAGGTGGCCTTTTAATGAGCATGCATAACACATTAATGCATACAGAAAGGCTTGCCGACATTGTTTGCCTTTAAGCCGCCTTTAAAGTCCCGAGAATTTAATTGCTAAAGTTCATCCCGCTGTTGGGAAACTGATTTCTTGCCTCCAGCCAAATTAAGATCCCTGCCTGCCAAGCTTCCCACTGCTGGCAGGACAAGAAGATTCCGCCTTCCGACTGAGAACACTCACTCTGCTCATCCTGTAGGTCTTCATAGAGGTTTTTGGCTTTTGCTTGCTTGACCAACAAACTAAGAGGCATTAGTGGAGTACAGAAAGTGCAGGGTGGAGCTTAAGAAAGCAATTAGGAGAGCAAAGAGGGGATATGAGAAAGCTCTGGCTGGTAAAAGTAGGGAAAATCCCAAGATATTCTATAAGTATATCAATGGGAAGAGGATAACCAGGGAAAGAGTAGGGCCCATAAGGGACCAAGGAGGCAACCTATGGGTGGAGCCAGAGGACATCGCTAAAGTGTTGAATAAATACTTCACATCCGTCTTCACCCAAGAGAATGAGGATGAAGGTATCGAACACGGGGAGAGAGACTGCGAGATTCTTAAGCAAATTGATATAGGGAGTGACAAGGTATTGGAGGTGTTGTCAGGCTTAAAAGTGGACAAATCTGCAGGTCCAGATGATCTGTGTCCCAGACTGCTGAGGGAGGCAAGGGAGGAGATCGCAGGGGCTCTGACCCAAATTTTTAATTCCTCTCTGGCCACGAGGGAGGTGCCAGAGGACTGGAGAACAGCTAATGTGGTTCCGCTATTTAAGAAGGGTTGTAGAGATAAGCCAGGGAACTACAGGCCAGTGAGTCTCACGTCAGTGGTAGGGAAACTATTGGAGAAAATCCTGAAGGAGAGAATCAATCTCCACTTGGAGAGGCAAGGTTTGATCAGGAATAGTCAGCATGGCTTTGTCAGAGGAAGGTCATGCCTAACAAATTTGATTGAATTTTTTGAGGAGGTGACCAGGTGTGTAGATGAGGGTAGTGCAGTTGATGTAGTTTATATGGATTTCAGCAAAGTCTTTGACAAGGTCCCACATGGGAGACTTATAAAGAAGGCAAATGCACATGGGATACAGGGTAATTTGATAAGGTGGATTCAAAATTGGCTTAGTTGTAGGAGACAGAGGGTGATGACAGAAGGCTGCTTTAATGACTAGAAGCCAGTGTACAGTGGCGTACCACAGGGATCTGTGCTGGGTCCCCAATTATTTGTCATTTATATAAACGACATAGATGACTATGTGGGAGGTAGGATTACTAAGTTTGCGGATGACACAAAGATTGGCCAGGTGGCTAACAGTGAGGTTGAGTGTCTTGGGCTACAAGAAGATATAGACGGGATGGTCAAATGGGCAGAGAAGTGGCAGATGGAATTTAATCCTGAAAAGTGTGAGGTGATACATTTTGGAAGGAGTAATTTGACAAGGAAGTATTCAATGAATGGCATGACAGTAGGAAGTTCTGAGGAACAAAAGGACCTTAGCGTGTGTGTCCATAGATCTCTGAAGGCGGAGGGGCATGTTAGTGGGGTGGTGAAAAAGGCATATGGGACACTTGCTTTTATCAATCGAGGCATAGCTACCAAAAGTAGGGAGGTCATGTTGGAGTTGTATAGAACCTTGGTGAGGCCACAGCTGGAGTACTGCGTGTAGTTCTGGTCACCACATTATAGGAAGGATGTGATTGCACTGGAGCGGGTGCAGAGGAGATTCACCAGGATGTTGCCTGGGATGAAACATTTAAGTAATGAAGAGAGGTTGGATAGACTTGGGTTGTTTCTGTTGGAGCAGAGAAGACTGAGGGGCGACCTGATCGAGGTGTACAAGATTATGAGGGGCATGGACAGGGTGGATAGGGAGCAGCCGTTCCCCTTAGTTGAAGGGTCAGTCACAAGGGGACACAAGTTCAAGGTGAGGGGCAGGAGGTTTAGGTGGGATGTGAGGAAAAACCTTTTTACCCAGAGGGTGGTGACGGTCTGGAATGCACTTCCTGGGAGGGTGGTGGAGGCGGGTTGCCTCACATCCTTTAAAAAGTACCTGGATGAGCACTTGGTACATCATAACATTCAAGGCTATGGACCAAGTGCTGGTAAATGGGATTAGGTAGGTAGGTCAGTTGTTTCTCACGTGTTGGTGCAGACTCGATAGGCCGAAGGGCCTCTCCTGCACTCTGTGATTCTGTGATCCTGTGATCCAGACTGCCAAGAGTCTTTCCTTGTTCTCCATTATGGTGTTTCTAGTCTGATTCACCCTGCCAACACTTAAAAGGTGTGACACTTTGCGCATTTCGTTTGATTTTTGTCAGTGTTACTGCGGATTGTTCCCATTGATGTAGGGGGTGCTCTGCCAATATTGACTGCTCATTCTCCAGCCTCAAGATGCTTTGAAATATCCAATTTCACTGCTAGGCTGATGGTTTTTCTTGTTTTCTTAGCAGTAACAGGCTCACTATTGGCTGGGTGTTTGTGACTCATGTTATTCCAAGGGATTGCAGCATTAAGTCACAAACCTGACAGGGAATTAGGGACTTTAAAATGGTTTCTCCTCAACTTCAGGAAATGGCTCTCTTATTGGCTTTAAAATGGTCTCTGCCTTACCTGCTGCAGAGAACAAGAGCCAGACTTGGGGGCTCCAAAATAAATCAGAAGACTGCAGAGTCAGCTTCCTGAAGGTTAAGTACTGTACACCCTCTATTTTTCACCCAAACAAGCCTGAGACATGAGGAAAGCATTTTACCTGTGTACAGTCATAAATGCCTCTCTCTGCCTCACCCAAAGTAGCAGACTGCGTGGGGCTCCAAATTAAAATCAGCTTGCAGTGTCAAGAAATGAGGCTTTTCTTCACAGAAATGAACAGCCCAGGCTTCAACTTCCCTGTTGATTTGGATATTCTTTCTTGAGAACTTTGATTCAGAGCATTTAAAAAAAATCTCAGTTCCCTTGAGTGCAGATGAAAATCTCTAATTGCACTTGATTCAAATGGCGGCAATTGGATCATGGGACCCAGTGTTGCAGCGACATGAAACAATGCAACGATGATGCACAATGACGACATGAAATGGCGCAAGATGAACTTGAATCCAAAATGACAATGCAAATTGGGAATACCAGCCCTAAAGACTGAATGACTTTGATGCAAAATAACATAAAGCAAGATGACTTAAAGTGAAGACTTACTGTATTCAGATCTTGGCATCTGAAAAATGTTTTCTTCATTTTCCTTATCCTACTATGGAACCTCTTTGACATATAGGGGAGTATAGATTTGTGAGGCCCGTCTGCTTTTCCTTGTGGGAAAATATTTGTTCTGTGCACTCCCTGGCTCCTCCTTAATGCCTCCCACTGCTCTGTCATGTCTGCTGATTCCTACTTCTCTTCCTGGCTTGTCAGCACTATGTTGAAAATCCCAGAATTTGTGTAAAATTGTTTAATTTGCAGAATAATCATGTCCCCATATAATAGTCCTTTCACAAATGAGTCAGTTATGAATATTTGCGTGACTCCATAGAAAAAATTCATAGAAAGCTGCCAAATTTGATGCCCTGATCAGAAAGAAACACATTCAGTTCTAAGAAGGACAGCCTTAAATTTCATACTACTGTTATAAAGTAGCCGAATATGACAGTGTCACAATGGAATATGCCAATATTGTGAGTGCCACAATTTCAAGGAAGATGCAAGTTATGCCCCATTCAGTTCCTTTGGTTCAATGGTGCTGTCAGAATTTGGATCCTTGGTATATCTATAATCGCCGAATGACATCTTACACTTCTTTAATTCAAAATGAATGTGGCTTTTGAACCCTGGGTGCTAACAAAACTTTAAGGGCAGTGAAGGAAAATGATTGAAAGTCCTCCCCATCCCCTCTTGCGAACAACTGCGTGAAAGTGTATTTATATATCACACTCAATAGTCAAAAGATTTCTGATGTTAGCAAATTCAGCCCATTAATTGCAACAGGAAATATTTTTGAAATGGATGCCTCAGTGAATGCAACAGCAATCAGATATTTCAACACCTATATAAATATCACTACATGACTTAATTTAAACATAGTGAAGATTCTTCAATCCATGTTCATTATTTGCTGGCTGGAAAATCAAGGAGAATAGCAACCATTGTGTAAACTTAACAGAGGAATGGATCCTGATGATCTTTTAAAAATCTGCTTGAAATAAAATGATTTACTATATAGCATTGTCCAACATTGAAATTAATTCATCCATGCTGGCATTTCCAAGGCTCAAATTAATTAGAACTGCTAAGCTAATACCTTTCAGTCAAATGGTGCAGGAATCTATTATCACCAGTTATAAATAGCTAAATGTTAACATCAAAACTACAGAACTGCCCTGTTTGTCTGATCAAACCCGCTCCCTTCTGATTTAGGTAATGCTCATTCAGCTATAAAGTTGCTACTTTTAAATATGTTCAATGATTATGCTTTTATTGGTTCTATTTATAATATATAAGTTCCGCCTGATACAGTTCCACCTATGCAGATCTTGTTGTAATGTAAAGAAACATAAGAGCCAATTTGTGCACAGAAATGCCCCTCAAACAGCAGTGAGATAAATAAGCAAATAATCTGCTTTAACATTGTTGGTTGAAGGATAAATGTTGTGCTATGATCCCAGCTGATATTAACTCTGGACAAGCCTGATCCCAGAGTGGAACCCAGCTTGATGGATCCTAACTTTTAATTGTTTGTTTAGATATGTGGAGAGTAGCTATTGAATAGAGTCACAGGAGTCAGCTGATGAACTTTAAACAAAAGAATAAAACATTTATTCAACAAGAAAAGATGAACTAGATTACAATACCCTTTCAATCACAACTATACTTTTACAGATATATACAGATTTGTAAGGATAACACAAGTTACAAAAGCTATCTTATACTCTAATGTCCATAGTAAGTACACAGTCCATGTAAACCAATAGGCACCTTGTGGTCAGGCACACCACACTCTGAAATCAAGTGACAGATGCCACTCCAGACAGATGCTATGGATCTCTCCTCAGCTGCCCCCAGATGTTTGTCCCACCATGAGTCAACAAGTCTCACTGAACTCCGTCTTTCACACGACGGTTTCCAATCTCCACTCTCAAGAGCTCACCTTGGAATCTTCTCCCAAATGGACACTTTCTCTCAGGTGCCTTCCGCAAGGGTTCACTTCCAGGGTTTCGAGCTCGCCTTCTGATGTTCCTCTTCCCTAGTCACCACATGCATTCAAGCTATCTTCCATGCATTCTCTCTCACTGTCTCAGCCATCAACAGTGCCATTGCTTCACATGCCATAGCAACGTTTTACAGACCTTCAGTTGTCTGTTTGGACCTGTTTGCCTCTTGCAAGCTGTTCTTGCTTTAAATCTGCTTTCTGCAGCTTTTGTCTGTTTAAATCTGAAGCTTGGAGCCTTTCTCTCTGCCCCTCACTCTTAACTTCATTAGCAGGACCTTTTCCAGGTTCCTGTCCTTCCTTTGACTAAAAGGTCTTCTTGGGACTTTCCCCTGTTCCACTCCCCTGGATTTTTGTAGCCTTTTCTTTCGCATGGGACTTGATATCCCTTTGCCCCAGTCTCTTCTGGCAGCTACTTTCAACTAACTTTAGCTTGGGACTGGTTATATGCCCCTTCTAGGTTACTTCTGCTTCACAGCTGTCTTCAAACCAACTGATCTCCTCTCCAACAGCTTCCAAAACAAACTGCTGTTTCTAGCTTTTCTGTATGTGTGTCTGTGGGAGGGATCTGCCTCCCTGGGCCCCTGTTGCTGGGCAACAGTCCAATTCTTCTACCCTTGTTTGTTTACCTTAGTTTAAGTTGTAAAACTCTCATTAGAAAAGCAGGCACCTTATTTGAAGTGAAACTAAAACTCAATTTGAGCTTTCTTAACACACAAATACAGAAATACAAATCAAACTTAACATTAAAGCTAAAACTCATTCCTGACATCTATAAATACCAATGCAACTTACTTAAACTGTCTCTCTTTCCTAACAGTTGGTTCACACACTAGGACAACTCCCTTGCTGCTTTTCAACTAGTGCTGTAAGATTCTTTACATTGGTGTGAAAAGGTACACAGAGCCTTGGTTTAATGTTTCATCTGAAAGATGGTACCTCTGATATCACATCACTCCCTCAGTACTACACTGAAATGTTAGCTTAGATTATATGCTGAAGTCTCAGAATTGGTAAGAATGTTTCCACTAATCAAATGCTGACACAAGAAAAATTGTACTGCTGCAGTTACGGGTGGTATTTTATGGTCCCGTCATGGCTGGGACTGAGCCGTAAAATGAGGCGAGCCATTCAGAAGTCCATTGACTTTGGCGGAACTGTAAAATTCTGCCAGTGTAAAATTCCGCCCTCCATTTCTTAACTTCTTGCCTCCACCAATTTTGTCTCTGATATTCTCCCTTGCTTTTTGTGGGCTCCAGACCGTTACTCCACCGAGCGTATCGGTTTTCTGGTAACTCAAGAGTTCTATGGTAATGCAAAGCCAATTTATACAATAAGGCCACACAAGTTCTGTGACGAGTAAAAGCAGATTTTGTCCAGTCATCAGAGTCACAGAGAGACTCTGGACTCTGTCTGGATGCCCTCAGATAAGAAACATTGGAAACATTAGTGTAGAAAGCAGAAATCCATAGAAAGTATCCAGCAGCTATAACTCATGGGAATATCGTGGTGGATCTCATTGCATTTGGCAAGTAATGGGATCACCAGATAGCACATTAAGTGGAAGCTAAACACAGAGTGAATGCCAATCATAGAATTTGAGTTGTTAAGTTCAATTATTCCGCAGCTAACTCAGCACAGATCAAAAGTTGAACTGGCAACGTGTCGTGTCGCAGGGCATTAACTGTGCCAATTGAACCGCTAGGAGAGCTTAACATGCAGATTTTGTTTTAGAAATTAAACAAAATCAAGGCCTTAGAACTTACTTTTTGAAAGGCATGGCAAATGGAGCTGGTCAGATACTAAATGGTGATCACACTTACACAACTGTATCCCAACCAGTCTTCTGGGGAGGAGGAAAAGGAAAAAAATTAGTGAATTAAAAAGCTAAATGTGGAGATAACTTTGCCAAATGCTCTACTTAGTTTTGTTTTCTTTTGCATCTAATTCTGCCATCTTGTTCCATTTCAGATGTGACTTTGATGACACTGCCCAATATCGGGCTTCAGCCATGAATGTAAAGGGAGAGCTTTCAGCTTTTGCATCAATTGTGGTAAAAAGTATGTCCACAAAATGAATTTTTCATATTAATCTGCTTTAGTAGCTTGAGTATAGTTTTGCACCAACAAACCTCCATCTGTTTCTTATTTGTTTCAGGATTCAAGGGAGAGCATGGTGATTTCTCATTCCAACCTGGAAGATTTGCACCTCCTTCTTGTAGGTATCATATTTATTAGTATAACCGGCTTGAATATAGTTACTTACTCCTGGATTTAAAAAAACAGGATAATATCTGCCCTATCTGTTGACATGCACAAAAGTTCATCCAATAATCTGTAGACTTTAAAACCTGAAACTTGGGGCAGTATCATCCCAGATTTGCACAAAGTGTAGGAACGGGCGGGAAAAAAGTTTGTTTCCCCGCCAGCTGCAATAGTGGGTTTTCATGCCGTATCGTCCCATTCCTGCCTCATTCATTATGCAACCACAAGAAACATGCCTTATTGCTGGCGGGAGCCTCCGATTTGCATGCCACGCCGTTACCTCACCTCATGCTCATGCAGGGCGACATATTTAAATTGCAGCCATGCACACACTTCTCAATGCTTGCAGCCAAGGACTGCTCCGGTGAGGACATGGCCCCAAAAGTCAGGAAGAACGGAGCCCCCCCTGATTCAGTGAGGACATCTTCTGGACGCCGTGGAGGCCTGCCACAATGTCCTCTGCCCCCGCTCTGGCCACAGGAAGCCCATCAATTTCACCACTCCAGCTTGGGAGGCGGTGGCAGAGGTGGTCATTGCCAGTGCTACACACAAGAGGTCGGCCACCCAATGCAGAAAACGGATGAATGATCTCATCTATGCTGCCAAGGTAAGGTAACCATCTTTTCACTCTAAACCTACACACTCACAAGCCCATCACACATTCACTGGCGTCTCACTCACTGCCAGCTCAAGGGACATCACCGCTCCCTCTCTCACACACATCCTCACATCTCCATCTGGCTTCATCTCTTATGGAGACTGCTTCCTCAGCCTGCACCCTCTTGAGGTCACTTGCACAGGTCAACATATGCCCCCCACACGCACCCTGGGATACCCCCCCTTCCCCAGTACAGCCCTCACGCTGCTGCCTCTTCCCTTGCCTAAGGCCACATCTCCCCCTTCCCCAAGCAAGCCCCAGCCCTACAGCCAGTGAAAAGCCACCGCCGCCTTACAGCTGGCCTGAAAGGTAGAGACCTGACCGTGAGCCCCCTAAAAGTGATGTGGTGCTCCTTGTGAAACCTGGCGCTGATGACTGCATGTTTTGCCTGAAGCAAGGTAGGTAAACAAACCTCAAAGTCCTGAGCAAAGTGCAGCCCATCAGGTGCACATTGCTTGTGTACAGTTGTGAAACACGTCGGCTTGCAATCCTGCTGATGTGCCCGGATGATCCAGCGTGGGGGGCATGATTTCAACGAGCTGGGCTTATAATGAGATGTTAAAGCATTGAATTAGGTTCCCGACGGCGGGGAACGCTACCTGCCATTGATGGGTGGAGATGATGATTGCAAACTGGTTTAATGATGGCGTAAAACCAAATTTTGGCTTTCTCAGCATATTATCCCCCCTCCACCTGCTATGACGCCCGACGCCAAAGGGCCTGGAAAATTCCAGCCTTGGCATTACCTAACTAAGATGTTTTATACAGTTTTCTGCTCTTTTCAACTTTTTTGATACACTGGCTCTTCATAGCTTTCTCAATTAAAAATAACATTGCAACCAGTTAATAATGAATTCTGTGGTTGCTGATACTGGGCCACTTCTGGTTTGGTCGATTACAGAGGGTGCAATATGCAGAGCACAACCAAAATATCATTCAACGTACTTGAAGAGAAAAGTGCAAAGAACTCCATGCTGTAGAATGTCAGATCATTAGTTGACGTTGTGAACTTTATGCATTAGAAAAAAATAGCTTAATTTAAAATAAACCTTAAAACATTAGACTTCAACACTAGACAGGTTTGAAAAAAAACATTGGTAAAGATGAATCAGTGATACTAAGGCATAATTTCCATAAAAAACAAGAAAAAAGTGAATGTTGTACATCTGAAGTAAAAACAAACTATGCTGGAAAGCACGACTGGCTGATCAGCATTTTGAAGAGACCTATGGATTGATGTATTGCGCTTTTGTCTTCCTTACAACTGATGAACTTAAACACAGCAAGTCAGGACGGGGAAAGTGATGGACATAGCAGATTTCAATTCTTGTGACCACTGATTATTCTCCTCTACCCTCTGTTTTGAGAATATCTTGACATCCCTGTAGTCTAACATAAGCATTTTTGTAGCCTGACTCTACAAGCTCTGAACAATGAACAGACCTAAAATATAAATCTTTCTTTCTCTTTCAGATGTGGATCAACCTCGTTTTTAACTCCAGTGCTTTTTATTTTGGACCATTTTGTAACTTAGTACATTTAGACCTGAGATTTTAGCATTAAGAAAATAGTATCATTATAAACGTAGTTTCATTTAGTTGTGCAGTCTAGTGGCATTTTATTGTATCTGAATTTACCATACAAAATTTTGGTGTATTATATTGACAAATAAGATCAATATCATTTTTTTTCTGTTCCATAAAACTGCCATGCCTTTGCATTTATTTAAAATAACTAAAGTACAAAAATGTCATAACTTTAAATCACTCCAAAAATAACCTGGGCACATTCTGTTAATGAACACTTTATTCCATGTAATAAATAAGTTGTCAGCCTGCCTTATTACCAATACCACCAGTGGTTTGGTTGATTGTTGCTAAATATGTGCCCATATCACACTGATACAATTGGTTCTAACCTTAGCCTTGCTAACTTACGGCAGTAGCTGCCAAAGGGTTTGTGAATGGAAAATAAAGATGATATCCTATCTTGTACTGGACAGATCTGGCAAACCATGTACCCAATTGTAAACCTTCCAGGGGTTGATAATAATGCCTGGAGAGCGCAACTCACTAACTGTTTGCAGAATATCTCAATTCCAAGTAACTGCTCGCAAGGACATCTATCAAGAATTACTTGCGAGAATTAGAAAGGGAACAGTGAAAGAAAATGAAATGAAACAAAATACTACAGTGAAAGGAAAGCGCTAAAAAAAAATAATTAATCTTCTTATTTGAACAGATGACTTTTACCCTGGTGATGCTCATATGAAGTTTGATGTGCACATCGTTGAAAAGTTTGACGTGTCATTTGGTAAGGAAGGAGACACGATGAGCTTGGGCTGCACTGTTATCGTTCACCCCAACCTAAAGCGATTCCAGCCAGAGATCCAGTGGTGGCGCGATGGTAAGTGTTGTCTGTGTGTTGGAGGAATCGTCATGAAATTGCAGTTAATTGGCAAGGCACCAAAGATCAAACCACTTAAAAACAGTTACTTAATTATCTCGCCTCCTCCCTAACAGCATGGAATGTTACTGAAGTATATGCAGCGCTCATACCCTAGCCCCCACTTCCCCATTTCCCCCCACACCCACCACCGTATCTCATCAAAGTGACCAATCTTCACGTGCGAGCTTATGGCCAGGATTTTATAGTCGGCGTATGGGGGCGGACCCGACACGCCAGTACGAAACATGACGCGCGATGATGTCGGGCATGCGTCCGAACATCATCACGCTGTCTCGCGATGTTTCATTTGGCGGGTACACACCGATAATTAAAAGCCTATTAAGGCTATTAAGGAACTGATTAATTTTAAATTTATGCTGCCCGTCCAACCTAACAGTTGGCGGGCAGGTGAAAAGGCCAAGCGGCCTTTACATTTTTTAGGAATCCTCATCCACGAGCCGGATGAGGTTTCCTAAATCTTTTACAAATAGAATAAAAACTTTTTTTGAAAAATACAAACATGTCCCATCTCATGTGGCACAGTCACATGAGGGGAAATGTTTCATTACATTTTTATTGCATTTAATTATTTTTTTCAAAAGCGCTTCAATCTCCATGAAGCAGCTCCATGCTCCGACTCTCCCTCCCCCTGCCCGCACAGGTAGTGCCCAGCGCTACCACTCGTGTATTACGCTGGGCGGGCCTTAATTGGCCCACCCGCGTAAAATGGCGGTGCGAAGTCGATATTGGGCAGCAGTCGGCTCTGCGACCACCCCGCCCGCTCCTGCTAAACCTGCCCAACGTGGGAAAAATTCAGGCCTATAGATAATGAGTAACAGCAAGCTCTTTGACTGTGGGATCTTGCCACTAAATCCAAACACTCTCTTCACCTGAGGATGGATCTTGGGTGCCTGTCGGGGCCAGGAATGGAGTTTAACAGGCATTAGAAATAGCACCTTCCGCCTCCATCCTACCCCCAGACCATTTTCCCAAAGGTGAGATAGGGGGCAGCTGGGCTACTCGCTCATAAGCAACGGATAGCCCACCAAACTAGTTAAGCCCCAATTAAAGCCAACTAAAGGAGACAAACTGTGATTTTCCTATCAGCCTCCAGGTTAATGGGGGCAACGGAGGTCAGTTTAGCTGCCCGGAAGCAGACTCCCAGTGGCAGATTGGGGGGTAGGGAAGGGCCAGTTTTCCAGGGAAGGTTCTTCCTTCCTGCATGGATCTAACAGCAGCTGGAGGCCACTATGATAAGGCGTTTCCTGGTTGCCTGCCAGCAAAAACCTTATTTAACCTAAATTTTGAACAAGTTGGAGAGAGGGTGTCTCCATTTTCAAGTGTCCTCTCATTAACTGCAAGGGCATTCTACTACTCTTTCAAACTGGAGGATGAGTAATTGGCCCTCCAGCTTCGAGAGCCTGCCTGCCATCTTTAATTGGGCAGTACATCTATTTTTCAGACTGGAGGGTGATAGACGGTGCTGTTCCCCAGTGCTAAGACCACTGCTTTTTTTGCTTTATATAAATGACTTGGCTCATGGAATACAGAGTAGAATTTCAAAATTTGCCAGTGATACCAAACTTGGAGGAGTGGCAAACAGATGATACGAATCAACTGCAACATGAGATAGGCTAGCAGAATTGGCAGGCAAGTGCCATAGGGGATTGAATATAGAAAAACCTGAGCTGATGCATTTTGACAGAAGGGTTAGGGACTGCCAATAAAGATTTGATCTAAAGGGCAGGATTTTCCCACGTCGGGGCAAAGTTGAAGTGCGGGCGCGCAGAGGCGCGCCTCTGATTGGCACCCCCGATTGGGGGTGCGCCGCCATTTTACGTGAGCGGGCCAATTAAGGCCCGCCCAGCGTGACATCCGCACGGAAGCACTGTGCGCTCCCTGTGCGGGCGGGGGGGGAATCCCTAAACCTGAGAGTGCGCTCTTTCGCGCATGCGCACAAAAGGACGCACTCATCTCCCTGAGGCTAAGTGCTGCCTCAGGGAGATCGGCTCTACAGTAAAAAATATAAAAAATTTTAAAAAAAATTATTCCCTGACATATCCCCTCATGTGACACTGTCACATGAGTGGGGACATGTCCATAATTTTAAAAAAAAACTTTAATTAAATTTTTTTAAACCTACATGAAACCTCATCCCACCAGTGGATGAGGTTTCATGCTTTTTCTAATTCCCACCAGGGCTCCTAGCCTGCCCGCCAACCTTAAGGTTGGACGAGCAGGTCCATTAATTAGTTTAATGACTCTGTCAATGGCCTCAATTGGCCATTGGCAGGTCAGTGGGCGCACAGCTGATTTTGCTGCGCCCCCGCCTACCTGAAAATTTAAATGGGGCGTGGTGACGTCAGGAGTTCGGCCCGAGGTCACCGTGCATCATTTTATGGGTCGGCGAGCGGGCCCTGCCCCCCGTTTGCCGACGCAAAAATCCTGCCCAAAGAATCTACAGGGACAAAGGGACCTGACGGTGCATGTGCATCAATCTTTGAATGTGGCAGGACGTATTGGGAAAATGATTAGCAAAGTATATGGGATCCTGGGCTTTATAAATAGAGGCGATGAGTACAGAAGCAGGGAGGCTATGCTGAACCTTTATAAAGTGTTGGTTAGGCCCCAACTTGAGTATTTCTGGTCACCACACTTTAAGAAAGAAGTGTCCTTGAGAGAGCGTGGAAGAGATTTACCAGCAGGATTCCAGGGATGGGGGGTTTTAGCTACAAGGTTAGGTTGAAGAAACTGGTGGTTATTCTCCTTGGAGCAAAGGAGATTGAAGGGACATTTGATAAATGTCTAGACAAGGAAAAACTGTTTTATTAGCTGATTGTATAAGGACTAGGTGACACAGATTTAAGGTTTCGGGCAAGAAATGCAGGAGTAATGCGACAAAGAACTTTTTTTACATAGGGAGAGGTAATGACCTGGTACTTGCTGCCCATGAGGGTGGTGAAAGTGAAACAAGCAATGTTTCAGAAGGAAATTGGATGGGCACTTGAAGGAAATAAACCTGCAGAGTTTCAGGGATCAAGTAGGGGTGTGAAACTGACTGGATTGCTCCGTAGAGAGCCAGCATGGACTTGATGAACTGACTGGCCTCCTTTTGTGCCATAAATGACACTATGGAATATTCAGCAGGTCTGGCAGCATCAGCGTTGAGAGAAACAGAGTTAACATTTCAGGTCTGTGACCTTTGATCATAACTGGGAAAAGTTATTTATTAATAGGTTTTGAGCAAATAAAAGGGTGGTGTATGTGGGGGGGGTGGGGAAAACACCCTCTTTCCTCCCCACTTTCATTTGCTCAGAATCTATTATATCTCTAACTTTTCCCAATTCTGTTGAAAGGCCATAGGCCTGAAATGTTAACTCTGTTTCTCTCTCCACAGATGCTGGCCGATCTGTTGAGTAATTCCAGCATTTTCATTTTTATGGCACTTCTCAAAGTTGTTCACTGTGGATAGCAACCAGCAACAAGAATTACAGCTGATTTTGCCATTTTCCCTGTCCCAACCCAGAACATTGATTCCAAAAGTAGTGCATAACTGCTGGTCACCGGAGGCAGCACAGGCCCGGAATTGAATCTGGAGGCTTTCTGATCTGTACAGTTTCACATCACAGCACATAATATTGCTTACTGAGCTATTGGGAAAGTCAAACTCAGATTTTTATGATCAACTTAAACGTTACTTCTTTAAAAACATTATGGCATGGATTTTTCCTATGGCGGGCGGGCTGGGCAGGAGCTGGTGGGGTTGGGCGCTGAGCCCATTGCTGCTTGCGATCGGCTGCGTGCTGCCATTTCACGTGGGTAGGCCAATTAAGGCCTGCCCAGCGTAACGTGTGGCCGGTAGCACCTGTGCGGGCAGAGGGAGGAGGGAGAGTCAGGGCATGCGCTCTTTCGCTTGTGTGTGCAAAAGAGCGCGACAATCTTCCTGAGGCATGGAGCTGCCTTGGGGAGATTGAATAGAGAATAAAACATTTTAATAAATTATGTAAAAATTGATTTAAACATGTCCCCTCATGTGACAGTGTCACATGAGTTGGGATATGTTTGTGAAGGTGGGAAAACTAATTTATTGATTTTATAAAAGCTTCAGGAAACCTCATTCCGCCCGTGGATGAGGTTTCCTGAAAAATGCGAAGGCCGCTTGGGCTTTTCGGCTGCCCGCCAACCTTAAGATTGGACGGGCAGCATTCTTAACTAGTTTAATTACTTTCTTAATGGCCTGAATAGGCTGTTGAAATTTCAGTGAGCATGCAGCCGACTCTGGCGTGTGCCCGTCGAACAAAATATCATGATGGCGCGCGATGACATTGGGACACATGCCCGATGTTATCGCGCGTCATTTTACTCATCAGCATGTCAGACCCGCCTCCACATGCTGACTGGAAGATTCATCCCCATGAGCAGCCATTATATGAACAGGGGTAGACCATTTAGCCGCTCGAGCATTTTCCACTGTCAATCCAATCATGGCTGATCTGCTACCTAATTTTAAACACTCACCTTTGTCTCATATCCCTTAATGCCTTTAGTTCACAAAATTCTATTAATCTCAGATTTAAAATTAATAGTTGATCTGTAATCAATTGCCATTATGGAAGAGAGTTCCAAATTTCTGTACACAATGGTTGGCGGAAGTGTTTCCTAACTGCACTCCTGAAAGTTCTGGCTTTAAATTTATATGCCCCCTAGTCCTAGACTCCCCAACCAGTGGAAAGAGTTTCCCTCTACCCTATCAATTCCCCTTCATATCCTGAAAGCATCAAGTAAAACATCTCTTAACCTTCCAAATTCCAGAAAATAATCTCTCCTTGTAATTTAACCTTCAGAATCCAGATAGCATTATGGTACATCTAGGCTGCGCTCCCTCCAAGGCTAATATATTCTTCCTAAGATGTAATGCTCAGAACTGCTCACAATATTCCAGGTGTGGTTTAACTATGGCTTTGTATAGCTGAAGCATGACTTTGACTTCCTTGTATTCTAGACCTCCAGATATAAAGGTCAACATTCCATTAGCCTTTTTCATTATTTTCTGTACCTGTTCATGACATTTTAATTATCGGTGTCCCTGGCCCTCCAAGTCCTTTTTGGATCTCCACTGTTTCCAGCTTTTCACATTTAGAAAGTACCCTGTTCCATCCTTTTTGGCCCAAAATGGATGTCCTCACATTTGCCGACAGTGCCACAGCTTTACCCATTCCCTTAATCTATTATTATCTCTTTGTAATTTTACAATCCCTTCTATGCTGCTTATAATACCTTCTATCTTCTCAAGGAGTCTATTGCTTTAGCTGTTGTTAATTTTGTGTACCTATGATTTCATGTTTAGCAGTTATAACTTGCAACAAAAACTTAGCATATACAAAGAATGTCAAGTGTACATGTAAAGACAATAAATATAAAACATCTAGAAATGTAATCTCTTTGTATTAATCTCCATACTTGCTCTACTCTTACAATTCTATCCTTCTCCATTTTCTTTGCCAGGTGTTCAGTTACAGGCATCTGAATGGGTTCAGATGCACTGGAGTGGTGAAACTGCCACACTGACTTTTACTCACCTAAACAAAGAGGATGAAGGATTGTACACTATGCGTGTGTTGACAAAATCTGGCTATGAACAGCATAGTGCATATGTGTTTGTCAGAGGTATGTGTGCAAATAAACATGACAGCCTATATGTCATGCGGGAGCCGGGACAGCAGCTGACAGTAGGCTTTCCCACTATGTGAATCATCAAGTTCAGCCCAATCCTAGTCTCACTCAGCTCCACATTGTGCATTTAGCAGTAGGAATTACTAAATAATGAGAAGCTGTTTTCTGCCACGCAGCCACACCCCATAACTAGGGACACTGAGAGCAATTGTAGTATTTCTGCCATCACCAAGGTTGCAACCAACAAACTCAGCACGAGCAGTGATTGTAGTTGGTGTCCTTCTAATCTGATAGGGAATAGCGCCACAGTAAGTGTGCATTTAATGAGTGAACAGGCTTCAGGTATCTGTTATGCCTGCTACATTGGATGGTAAATACTGCAATCTGTGAGAGAAATGCATTGGACATTGTCAGGTAGGAAAATAGGAGCAGGAGTAGGCCATTCAGCCCATTGAGCCTGCTTCGCCATGCCAGACAATCATGGCTGATCATCCACTGCAATGCCTTTTCCCCACATTATCCCCTTATCCCTTTAGCCGTTGTATTTAAAAATCTGTCAATCTCTGCTTTGAACATACTCAATGACTGAGCTTCCACAGCCCTCTGGGGTAGAGAATTCTAAAGATTCACAACTCTCTGAGTAAATAAATTCTCCTCATGAACTGGTCATCAGCTCCTTGGATGATGGCATGAGACTGCCTTAGGGCAAATAGAATGCATTGTATCCTCCACTTGAATCTGTTGAACTGCTAAGTCCCTTTTAGTTGACAGTAGCCCAGGTGCTTGCTATATTGCTGCTGCATTTCCCAGAAATGAGAGAAACAATTGTTAAGTGGGAAGTGGTTAATTAACATAGCCAATGTAATCAGAAAGCTTGTGTCTTATTTACAGATACTGATGCAGAAGTTGCAGGGGCCCCAGCAGCTCCTTTGGATGTCTATTGCTTAGATGCCAATAAGGATTACGTAATTGTAACTTGGAAACAGCCAGCAGTTGACGGTGGTAGCTCCATCCTTGGTTATTTTGTTGACAGGTGAGTGGTGAAAGAAATTGACTACTGGGATATTTCTCACTACATTAATTTACAGATACCTTGGGTTCTGATTGAATAATTCTGTTAAGGTGGATTATTTTACATTATTTTTTAGGTTCTTCCCTCCTTTTCTAAATGCTTTAATTCATCTCAGGGTAAAGTCCTCTGGGTGCCAACATCCCTCTACTACCCTAACCAAATGCTCATTCTTTATATTCGAATGTTGGCGGGCCCTAGGGGAGTGCTAGGAGTGTGTTTTATACTCAAGTCCCCAGTTTGTCTTGTAATATCTTCAGACTACTCATTTGGTGGACAAATGCTCAGTACCTACATTTTCATTTTATTCAGGAAGCTGATTGCACAATATGGAATGTGTAAAATGTAATACCGTGTTGTGGTGCATGAAGTCATTTACCCTAATAATGAACAGAGAAACTCTGTAAACATTTAAATTTATGTTTATAATATTCTAGTTGATCTCTCATGCCATTGATCGCAGTGAATTGAAGAATATAACTACTCTGTGACCTGTCTTTATAGTCTTTGTGTTGCTATTTCTTTCTCTGCCTCTCCTCTTTTGCTTCTGTTTCTCTCTTCTCTAAAAACATAAGACTATAAGAAGTGAGAGCAGGCATAGGTCACTTAGCCCTTCTAGCCCATTCTGCCATTCAATGAAATTCCACCTTTCCACCTTATCTCCATATACCTTAATTCCCTTAGTTTCAAAAAATCTATTGATCACTAAGTTGAATTTTAACTGATTAAGCATCCACTGTCCTCTGGGGTAGAGAATTACAAAGATCTAGAACAGTTTGAGTGAAAAAAATTCTCCTCATCTCAATCCTAAATGGCTAATCTATTCTGAGACTGTGACTCCTAATTCTAGACTCCCCAGCCAGGGTAACATCCACCCCCATCAAGACCCTTAAGAGTTTTATAAGTTTTACACATCTCATTCTTCTAAATTCCAAGGAACAAAGGCTTAGTCTACTTAATCTCTCCTAAAGGACAATCCCCTCTTCAAAGGAATCAATCTATTAAACCTTTATTGCACTCACTCTAAGATTTGTATACCCTTCCTGAGGTAAGGAGACCAAAACTGTACACACTACTGCAGGTGTGGTCTCACCAAGGCCCTATACAATTGTAGCAAGACTTCTTCATTCTTATCCTCCAGTCCCTTGGTAATAAAGGCAAACGTAGCATTCGGTTTCCTAAATGCTTGCTGTATCTGCACATTAACTTCCTGTGATTCATTTGCAAGCACATCGAGGTCCCTCTGAAGGCCAACATTCCCAGTCTCTCATTATTGAAAAATATTCTGCTCTTCTATTTTTTTCCCCCAAAGTGGATAACTTCACACTTTTCCACATTATATTCTATCAGCCATGTTCTTGCCCATTCATTTAACCTGTCTATATTTCTTTGCGTCCTCCTCACAACTTACTTTCCCACCTAACATGATCAGCAAAATTGGACGTGTTACACTCAGTATCTTCAATTAAGTCATTGTATATCTCTCCTTCTTCTGTCCCTTTAGCTCTCTGTCTTACTCCACTGTCCTTTTGGGTGGCAGGTAGATGGTATCATTGTGATGTAGCAGACAAAATAGTCTACAGGCTGCTTTTAGGACGTGAGTTCTGCAAATGATGCAAAAACCGTAGAAATTTCAGTGACTAAGAAACAAAAGGCAATGCAAATAATTTTAGCAATTTACTGGAACTGGTGGCTGGATTATGCAATCTTTGGGGTGATACATTTTCACCATAAAATCACCCTTGAAAATACTTGTCATAGCACCACCTGCAGGAGTAACAGCTGGAACTTAAAATGAATTTTTAATGAAATGTACATTCCACGTACTAAATTTAATATATTTTGCAAATATTTCCAAAGTTTTAGTTTTGAGATTTTTGAGTGTGAGCTTGTGCAAGGTTGCATTTTAGGTGAATAATAATAACATTCACTTTCCTCCATCCTTGTTATAAAGTGTCAGTTGATGATAGGACTGTGTCACTACAGACCCAATTTTCTATGCTTGCTTGTGCTAACCAAATTTGACCCAATAGCAGAACTTTCCAGAGTTATCCTTTACTTTCTGAGCTTCCACATGAAAATGGACATTTGGGTGAGGTACCAGAAGCTCTCTATTCTAGCCATTACCTTCAGGAGAGAAGAACAAATAGGAAAAAATCTGCAAGCAAGCAGCACTGAAAAAAGTGTGTTTAGACAGTATATAAATGTCCTTACATGTGTTGCACAACTGTAGTCTGCAATATTTTTGTATAGTAGAATGATTTCAGAATTGTAAGTGACTACCTCCACTAGATTTTCTGTTTGTTCCTGCAAACAACTTAATTTCTTTGCTTACAGATGTGAAGTAGGAACCAGCCATTGGGTTCAGTGTAATGACACCCCAGTGAAGTTTGCCCGCTTCCCTGTCACTGGGTTGGTAGAAGGTCGTTCTTACATCTTCCGTGTGCGTGCTGTCAATCATGTTGGAATTAGCAGGCCATCCCGTGTATCTGAGCCTGTGGCAGCCTTGGATCCTTCTGATAGAGCAAGGCTGAAGGGTATGTCTTTTTTCTCTATGACTGTTTACTCTGAGAGAGGAACTCTTTAAAGAGTGACTCTTTTGATATCTTCTTTGTTTGGCAATGCTCTTAATGTGAACAACAACAGGCCAAATAGTAACTCCAACTTTCGCTACTCAGAGTGAATCTACACTGCATGTAAAGTGATAGAAAGAAAAAGTAAAGCACACCAAAGCTGTTGCAATCCTCTGTGGTATGGTAGCACAGTACATTAGAGCACCAAGACCTGGTGCCATCGAATCAGTGACACAAAGATTTGATCTACCATGCGAATGAGTTCCTGAATCAGTGAATCAGCCTGAGGGTGGGATCTCCTTAGTGATAGATGGAACGCCAGGAGGATGAATTCATGTGTCACCTGGTGCCTGGCCCAGAGCAGTGTTTGAAACATATCTGGTTTCTTATCTTATATATCAAAAATATGCAAACATCACGCCTGTCTAGTGCTAGTTGATCTATCATTAAGCTGCACAGGGACAGACAAGGTACAGGGAAGGGTTAGGTGCTTTGGCCAGGGTTGATTTTATTCTCCCTGGAAGAGACACGATGGGGTAAGGCCCTTTTTCTCCACAGTGATGCAAGCAAGGGGGAGTTTCATTGAGTCAGACTCATTTCCAGCTCTATGGTAGAGGAAGTGAGTGCCTTGACCTGTTCTGTCCTCAAACAGAATTTGGAGGCCAATGCATGTCATAAACCTACTGGCCCCATTTTGAAGCAACTATCTCCACATTAAAGCCAATTAAAGTAATTTAAAATAAGCCACTGATGAACTGTTCTAAATTCCTGCTCTTTATTTATCTTCTGTTCAGTTTTTAATCCAATTTCCTACTCTTTCTCTAAGTTCTCACTCTTTAACCTCCTCCAGTAGTCGCCAGTGTGTAACTTTGTCAAAGGCTTTCTGAAAGTTCTTGTACACCACAGCTACTGCATTTCTCCCAGTAAGCGGAATCTCTCCATCCTAGCAGCAGTGGGAAGCTTGGTGAGCGGGGAGCCTAATTTAGCATGAGGCCAAAAATCAGTTTCCCAACATCAGGATGAACTTTTGAAATTCCATTCTTGGGACTTTAAAGGCACGTTAAAGGCGGGTTCATCTTCCTGTTGAATAATACCAGGAAGCTCTTTTGCAAGCATTAGCATGTCATGCATGCTCATTAAAAGGCCACCTTGCTAGAATTAAATTTCCCATCCAAATTAAGGTTTCTGCTAGTCAGAAATTACTTCGTTCACTTCCACGACTGTATACAAGTGGCGTGCACCTGGCGTGCTTCACTTCTTCCATGGCTTTGAGGTGAGTAGGCGCTGCTTTGACCTTCTTGGGGCCAGCTCATTCCTTGATTCATATCAGGTGCCAGTAGGACAAGCTGTGTGAAGGCTGGACATGGGAGGCAGGCAAATGGTGGAAGGGGTTTTATAGGGTGGAGCGGAAATTGGATGTGGGAGACAGGAGAAGGGGGAAGGGGGAGGATTCTCCAGGTAAAGAAAGAGACTGTTCAGGAAAGACTATCTGGGAAAGGGGAGGAAGTAGCAAGGGAATGTGAGGATGTAATGACATGGGATAGAGGAAAGGGCCTTAGGTCGGGGGATACTGTGGATGGGTGGGGAGGATGGTGGGAGAGAGCCAGGATAGTGGGAGAGAGATGGTCCTAGAGGGAGGGATGCATGGAGTCAATGGTGGGGTTCCGGGAGTTGAACTGAGGGTACTGGTCTGGGAAGAGAACAGTCACAGTTGGTGGAGGGAGTGGGATACAGTAGGGTGGCAGGTCCAGGATGACAGCCGGGTATGTGAAGATGTCATGGGTGTGGGTCATGGGAAGTGAACTACACAGGTGGCTCAGATAATGGGAGGGGTCAAGATCAGGGTGGGCATGGGGACAGTTACAGGTGTCAGCTCTGAGGGGAGAGAAGGCATGTCGAAGTGGATGGTAACAATGTCCAGGATAACTGGAGGACATTCAAAGGTGACAGAGGGGAGAGGAATGGTGATATTGAGTGGGCGAAGGGTGATGGAAGGAAGTTGGAGAGTGACGGGGGAGGGTGGAAGGCTGTGGAGTGAGTCTGAAAATTAACAGCACCATTTTCCAAGTAACAACAATGCAACACATTCCATGTAAAACTGTGATACCTAGAATTGGGTGGAGGGACTTTTCGGGTGGGTGGAGTTCAAGGTCAGCACAATTGGCCAACCTAATAATCATGAGGCAACTGGATGTCTACAATGCTCAGTTATGTTCTCCTCTCTATGGTGAAGCCCACATTGCAGCAGGTTTGTTCCTGACTCATGGGTCTCATAACATCGAAATCCCAGCAAGGTGTGGAGCTGCCGTTCATTCTGTGCAATTTGCCATCTGCTGCTGTCAGAGGCAGGGATGAAGGGAGGGAGGGAGCTTGATGCCTCCAAGGGGCACGGCTGAAGGACGGCAGCAAACTCCTGACTCCAAACCTCTATCCTCCCAGGAAAATGGTCATGGCGACAAGGGCTCATGCGGTTAGTATGTTGCCAAGGCAATGGTTTCTCTATGGAGCCTTGAGGTAGTGGAGGCAAGCTGAATAATGTCAGGGGGAGGATTCTCACACATGGCTCTCATCACCCTGGTCAAAGAGCTCTCCATATGCAGTCAGGTACAAACGGGAGGAACTCCCATCTCTGGTCCTCCAGGATGTCCTTCAACAGGAAGGGATGGGGTGGGGATGCCATGTCTAGGAGTAAACCAGGCACAGGGCTTAGCCCTGGTTTGGTGGCTCTGAGATGGAGGCAAACCTGCAAAGAATATGCTTCAATTCATTCACCAATCCACTGAGGCCTGGATAATGCAGGCTTCAGGCAACCCTGCTTTGCCACTGGCTCTCATCCAGATAAGGAGAAGGAGGGCCCGTTGCAGGTTGGCACAGGGCTAGGAGAAGCAATGGTCTGAACAGCAAGAGGCAGCGGTCTCAAGAAGGTCAGGATGTTGGCAAACAGGGTCCACTGCAATAGCGAGCAATGGCCAACCATGGGTATATCGCAGGCAATGCAGCTATCCACAAATGAGTGAAAGGCAAAGCTGGAGGCGCCTTAGAATGATCTGGAATGTGGTTGCCTACATCTGTCGGCTTCTCCACAATGACCTATGGCTGCAAGGACTTGGAGGGAAGCCCATGCCAGTGGCATTGAAGATCACCGCCACCATAAACTTCTTTTCCAGTGGATCCTTCAGGGGTTCCACTGGGGACCTATGTCGCATCTCCCATTCAGCGACACACAAGTGCTCCCCGGAGGTGACAGATGCCTTGTTCAGGAGACTGCACCAATTTGTTCAATTCCACTTGGATCCCGAAAGCCAGGCTGCTAGAACATTG
The DNA here is from genome assembly GCF_964194155.1 of Cetorhinus maximus. Lineage (NCBI taxonomy): Eukaryota > Metazoa > Chordata > Chondrichthyes > Lamniformes > Cetorhinidae > Cetorhinus > Cetorhinus maximus. The sequence goes on along the minus strand of NC_135882.1, from coordinate 112,991,305 downwards.
GGATTTGAAGCAATCGCAAGTTTCCTGCAAATGTAGTGTAATTGACTGCACACATGTAGCCTTGAGAGCACCCTGGCAACAGCCATTCTCGCTCATCAATAGAAAAGGATTCCACTCTTTGAACTCATATGTGATCACAGAAGGCAAATCCTGTGTGTTTGTGCTTGGTTCCCAGGAAGCTCTCACAATGCCTACATTCTGACCCACTCCCATGTGCCCCAAGTTTTTGAAGGACCTCGGCGATTTCATGGCTGGTTCCTTGGGGATAAGGGATGCTCCCAGAAGACTTGGATGGTAACGCCAATTCACCGTTTGCAAATTGCTGCGGAGGAGAGCTACAATATTGCCGCCAGATCCGTGATTGAGCAGATGATAGGCCTCCTAAAGATGAGGCTCAGATGTTTGGACCACTCAGGCAGGCTCTCCAATACTCATCACAATGTCCAGGATCATTGTTGGCTGCTGCACCCTGCACAACCTAGTGCTACAAAGTGGGGGTGGGAGGGTTGCTTGGCTGAGGGAGACATGGAGGACTGAGATGCCACCTCATTAGGGGAAGGGGATGGAGCTGCCGAGTGCCAGGATGTCAATGAGCCATATGCAGAGGCATAGCAGGGCAGACAGGCTGGCCAATCTGATAGGCAGAGTAAGCTGCTGACACATTTCTTTAACTTTTTTGTTTTCTATCCTCCGCTGGCTGGAAGGCCCCAGCTCCTTTTTGGTTACAGACAATATACTTTGTTTTACTGTACCTTGATTTGTGGTAGCTGAATTAAATTGCACTAGTTACCATCTGCCCTGCTGTTGCTTTGATCCTCTGCTTGCACCAAACTGTGCTGATATGAGAGCCCTGGCACTAAATGCACGCATTAGAACCTGCACAGTACTCTGTTCTACTATAACCTCAGGCACCTGTAAGTAGAAATGAGATTTTAACCTTGCCCTCCCAAAGTTCGTGTACACAGTAACTTGGAAGCATTAACAAATCTTACCTCAGCAGTTGACTTATGTCAACCTCACACTTGCTGACAAAGGGAGGTTAACCTGACAGAGAGCTCTTTCAGGCAGAGGCAGATATATGGGTCCACAGGGAGGAGCAGCATGAAAACACCATTTTGCCCCTCAAGATCATTCCTCCATGCAGATTAATCAGGAAATATTGTGTTTCTGCCCCCCAATCACCACTCGCCCCTAGTAAACCCATTAAACCCATTTCCCTTGACATTGTCATCATGCTGAGAGGTTTTAAGGTTACTTTGCAGTCCACTCACAGAGAGTGCCTCACCTGCACTATGAGTTGCCTAGTTGCAACCAATCCAGAACCTTCACTCGCTGAGACTCCTACAAGTCTCAGTCTAGGTGGCCTTAGGATTAGTGTGAGACTGTGATACATCATTGTGGACACCCCAGCCAAGGTAAACATCTTCCCTACATGGAGCCTGCAGAGCCCTTTAGAGCTGCTGAGGCTTCACATGGATAGCCTTATAGTTCTTGGCACGGTCCATCACACAAGCCCATTCTACTCTCTCTCACCTCATGTACTAAAACCCAGGTCCTTCAATGAGGTCCAATGCACTTTGGTTGCAAACCCTTTATGCGAGGTCTACCGCCACCCTTGCTAAGGAGATGAGCAGGCCAAACAAATCCCCAAGTGAGGTCTGACAAAGGCTTCAGTCAACTGCAACAAACACCTCTTAAAACCTACACCCAAATCCCTCTTGCAATCAAGGCTCACTTGCACAATACCTCCTTACTTGCAGCCTTCACCTGCATGTTATCTCAAAATGACAAATCACCAAGGAAGGCCATTCAAGATTGGACGTGCCCACCAGAGTTTCCTCCAGATATGTAGGTCAGCCTGGTTTTCTACTGTTGAGGAGACAGTGTAGAGTTTCAATCTCTTAGCCCTGAAACTTCATCTCTGGTGTTCCTTGCCACTCATATAGACTGAACTCGCCTCACATACCCGTGACATCCACCCATATCTGACACCAGAGCAACAGCAGCAGGAGATGCAGTGACCTCGCTGAACATATTTTCAGAGGTCAGAACATGATGAGCTGCAAGCAATGACTTTCATGATGCTTGCCCAGGCCATACACTCACAAATGACGGCCACTGCTTAATCATGCATATGTGGGATTATTTAATAATCACTATGTTGATAATGTGAGAGAACTGAATCTATAGAAGTTCATTATCAGACTCTGATAGGGGTCCCAATTCCACACCCTTAAATGCCTGCGACCACTGAAGCAACTAGCGGCAAGATGGAATCCAGGAAACTTCCAAACAGTGCAAGTGAACATATACTTACAAGTGCCAAAACTATTTACAACGGTTGTACACCCATGCCACCTGTGTGCCTTGAATACTTCTTAATCTTTTGTTGCCTACTACTATGTCTAGGTGCAGCCCTAACATCCAAAGCTGAGGTGGAGGCAGACTGCTGACTGCTATGCCCCGTTGAGTGTGTTGACTTTGGTAGGTGTCCTCTGGTGGCCAGAAGACCTAGAGGTCCCCAGCCTGCTAATGGTCTCCTGCTCAGGTGCAGGTGCACCCCCTCAGCCTGCTAGAGGTGATGGGGTCACTAGCATAGGGGAGATAGAGCGGCAGGGTAACCTTGGAATGTCCTGTGATGAAGCCCCAGGGATGCCTGGCTGGTGCTTCTCCTCCCTGTGGATGTCCCTGACTCGCTGAGGCACCTTGAGGGAGGTCGAGGTGTCTCATCCCGTCTCACCGAAGCACTGCTGCACTGCACCCATGGCTAAAGCGATGGAGTGGAGGTCCGAGTGCATATCCAGCAGCCACTGTACATTCTGCTGGACCTAGGTCTCTAAGGTGGCCGCCACCCTTTCCATGGAAGTGCTTGCATGCCGGAGCCAGAACAGCAGATAGAACATGAACAGACTCCTCCAGCCTTCAGTCCAGTCTGCGCATAGCCTCTGGCATCATTGCCTGATATTCCCCTGCCTGTGTCTGCATCTCCAACATGTCTCCTAGGGCCTGGACAGCCTGGAGATGAGTCTGCAGGGAGGCTTCACTGAACCGTGGGGCCACATGTTGTCTTTTCTGTGACATTCTGGGCTCGGCAGAATCTTGAATGACCGCCAGACTGAAGCTCCCGGCCTGCAGTGAGTGAATGGCTGTACGGGTATCCTTTAAATATGGCGCCCGGACTTTCGATCCCATAACGTGCTGGTGGGGTCAATGACTTCCAGCACAACCCAGCCATGAGACTTGCCATGCTCCTTGCGGTTGCATAGGTAATGAGCTGAACAACGCAATTTGCATGTGCTCAGCCATCCTGCCTCCCAGCAGAAATCATTCTCACTTCCACGCCCGCCACCGCACTTAGGCTGGAATTTTCTGGCCCCTCCCATTGGTGGGATCTTCTAGTCCCACTGAAGATAATGGGCGTTTGAATGGCTCGGCACATCCACTGCAGTGGAACCTGCTGCGGCAGGGCTGGAAAATTCCAGCCCTAGACTCCAGAACGGAAGATTCCGCCCACTATATCTGTCTCCTCCTCAAAGAAATGCAGAATTTTGTTATTAAAAAATGCAGCTAATGGCTTTAGTTTTAAACATATATTCTATTTAATGCCATAGGTATGCACATTTTCCCAAGTTTGGTTAATTCTTTCCACCTATCTTTTCCTACACAATAAAAAGGTTTTGAAAACTCTTCTTCAGGTTTGTTTAAAACTGTGTTTTATCTTTTTGTGTTATTTAATTATCAGGAAAGCCATTAGCCCCATGGACGGGACAGATTATTGTAACAGAAGAAGAACCAACAGGTAAAGAATATGTCTTTTCCTAATCTGTGAGATCAAACTCAACCTGTAACAATATGGAATCAATCAAAACACTTTTTCTTCTAACATGCGTTCAAATCCCAACATGGTACCTGGTGTAATTTCCTTACAACATTTAAGAAGTATTTAGATGAGCACTTGAAATGCCATAGCATACAGGGCTGTGGGCCAAGTGCTGGAAAATGGGATTAGAAGATTAGGTGCTTGATGGCTGGCACAGACACGATGGGCCGAAGGGCCTGTTTCTGTGCTGTATAACTCTGACTATGTATTTTTCTTTTTTTTTCTCAGAAGATTTTATTGAACTTGTGAGAATGGGGTTATTAGTCTTAATTGAGGGAGATTTTAGCTTTTGGGTAGGTGACTCATGGGGCCAGCCAGCTCCCACACCAGTGACAAAGAGACCAGAACCGTTTTGAAGCCCGAGCCTCATTTAACTGGAACCAACAAGATGTAAGTGCCAAACGGGCACCAAGTGGGCCCTCCCAATGAAGCTTGTTTAGTTCGGGCTGAGTTAATGTCGGCTATTATCAAAGTAAATCCTGGAGAAGGCTGTGATTATAAGAGGGGTTGCCAAAGGCCTACAGCATTTTTCGTTGGGCCCATAGATGCATTCCTGCAACTGGCAATGCTAAGGAAGAGGAAAGGAGGTTTCTAAAATTTGAAGGCCCATTTTGACAAAGTCAGTTGGTTATACTTGACTAGTTACCTGAGCAGCAATTGTAAAAATTTAAATATTTAATTAAGTTTTTAAAAGCCATACCACACCACAGCAATTTTCCAACCTCCCTCCCCCCACCAACCTCCCTCCCCCCACCAGCCTCCCACCCTTCAGCTGGGGCAGCCCAGCTGCACTGTAAATGGACTTAGCACCTGCCTTTCATGTAAATGTAAATTTACATATGTAAGTACACTGAGCTCAGGAAATTGTCCAGAGTCAGGGAAATGCAGACAAGGTGGAAATCCAGTGTGCCGAAGCTCCACAGTATCTAAGCAGGGACATTAAGACCTGAGTGTCTGCAGGTATTTTGAGTCTAGCAGCATCAGAGCCTTTCTCTGCATGATGATCAGGAGGGGAAATCTCTGGACAATGTTTCACCTCTAAAGTAAACAGTTGTTGTTCCACTCCTATCCCAACAGAGGGTGTAGTGCCTGGACAACCTATAGAACTTACTGTGACTGAAGCTACCAAGAATTATGTTGTCCTCAGCTGGAAACCTCCTGGTCAACGAGGCCATGAAGGAATCATGTATTACGTAGAAAAGGTAAATACCTCAAGACAAATAGTCATTTGGTAGTACAGAACTTGGGTTTTGCTGAAACAAGAAACATTCTTTGTTGAAGTATTTTGTCTTGCACTCATCATTGGTACTTTCTTGTGAATTGTCCTGATGAGTGCAAGCTTCAACAAAAAATGTCTTTTGTTTCAGCAATACCTCAAGACACATGTGGAAAAAAGTAACGCAGTTCCCAAATATGTTTAAATGTGTATGAGTAAAATTGTGTTGTGAAATATTAACCTATGATCATCAGATCACTTTTGTATGAGATTCCTTTGGCTGCTTTCTTTTTTTTTACAAAGGAATTAAGCTATTTAAGAAAAATCCAGTCAAGTTTTACTGATGCAAAATTTAGGTGGAACTGTGTAGGTATGCATCACTATTTTCTCAGTGTACTCGATACATTAAATTGCTACCTTTTCTAAAATGGCTTTATAAAGGGTATTAACATGAAGAGAGTACTGTATTATCCATACCAAGCCAATTTTCAAACCACTTTTTATGTTGATAAAATTAATTACGGACAAATATATAACCTTCCAGTCTGGACGTATTACTATAGCTTTTATTTAGCATCAAAGAGGCATCTCTAAAATATTGGCAATTACGTTTATAATTGTTTACAGATAAGCGACATGTTGTTAAATGTTGCATCAGATATCATTTTGTCACTTGTTCATGACATCATCAAGTGACATAATACCCAGCTCTTCAGGCTTTTCATCCTTTCTACTGCCACTGGTGAATCTGTTGGGATCATACTCATATCCGTGTTACTGGGAAGTTTCTAGCAGTATTTGCATTGTCATCCTGGGTTGCCTCTTTTGGGTGGGTTGGTAAGGAGGGAAAAGGTGGCTCGATCAGAAGAATTAACATTTATTCTTCCCAGTAACATGGAAATGAATCTGATCCCAGCAGATTCTCCAGTGGCAGTACTCACAGGGAAAATCCAGCCCTAAGTGAGTCATCAACTGGTGTGATTGAAAGCACTCTACTTCCCAACTAGTAGCTATTTTAACTATTGTGAATTTGTCTTTCTTACTCCTGAACTTTTATGCTCACTTGCCCTTTCTTGGCTTGTTTGCATTAGTGTGTTGCAGGCACCGAGGACTGGCAGAGGGTTAACCCAGAGATCCCCGTGAAGTCTCCGCGGTTCGCATTGTTTGATCTGGCTGAGGGTAAATCATATCGTTTCCGTGTCCGCTCTGCTAACTCTGCTGGCATTGGTGCGCCTTCTGAGGCAACAGAATTTACTGAAGTAACAGACAAACTTGGTAAGTGTGAACAATACAACCTTAACTGACCTGGCCTGCCCGCCTTACCATATTACCTTACAATAATTGTTGCCAGGATGTCACCATTCCCTGATCAGAATTGTACACAGTACTCCAGGTAGGGTTCGGAGCAAGTGCTTTGTACTTTGTTAATTATCCCTTCCTGTGACTTATGCTCTGTCTGCCTGAGTGTACAACCTAAATCTTGTTGGTTCTTTTTACTGTTGCTGCTACACACTCTTTTCCATGTGGCGCCAATCTTCTCAAAAACAGAATAATGAGATTGGACCTGAGAAAAAAAGAAGTTTACATTTGCCCCACAAATTCTGAAGGACGAAGCTTTAAAGTATTTGATTCTAGAGTATCCCTTTTAAACCAAATGCATAGAAATACAGTTGGCAATTATCTTCAATCAATGGTCAATCATACAGAGTATAAGGCCTCTGAGACGAGTCAAAACAACCACGTTCATTTCAATACTTTCTAAATTTTTGCCTTTTTTCCTTCAGATGTTCCAAAGCCTCCTACTCATGTTGTGCCTTCGAGGAACACAGACACTTCTATGGTAGTCACTTGGGAAGAGTCAAAAGATGCAAAAGAGTTGGTTGGATACTACATTGAAGCAAGCATCAGTGGATCTGGAAAATGGGAACCATGCAACAACAAACCAGTGAAAGGAAAAAGGTAGGCTTGAAGGCCATTAGAGAGCCTTACAAAAATGAAGCAGGAAGGGATAAGATAGGATCAAAATGAATGAGATGGAGGGAGAATGAGTGTGTGTGAAGAGTGTTAGATTCAGAATTTGTCAGTGAGCATTTAGATGCTTACTGCACTTTAAACCTTGCTGGGGAACCATAGAGAGGCTGATGCCACTTATGCCTAATTGGAACTTGTGTGTGAATTAAAGAGAGAAAAAACACTAAGACAGATATAAGAATGAGGTACCTTTTTGTGTTCCATAGATGTATTGTTTCAGTTACTGCTCTTCATATCTGAAGACTTCAGTGTACAGAACATATGCTGGGATTGGAGAAAATGCCTATAATAACACCAAACCCTTTCTGTTTGTCGTGTTGACTGGTTCTGCATCATGCACCTATTTGTTTGATATTTTCTCACATTTCATTTAATTTTCTTATATTTTGGAAGAACAGGGAATCACCAGACCACAATCGAACAAGTGCAACATTCATTCATCTAAACCGATCAAGATTGAGAGCACCTTGGTATCAGCTGGCAGGGTCAGGCAGTTTGAGATTGGTCGCTGGCCGTTTCAAAGCTGCCACCCCCATTAAAAGGAGTAGAACAGCATATAAGCCCTCAACATCAATGACATGACCAGTGGCTTCAGAGAAAGAAAACATAAAATAATGTGGTTTTTTGGGCAGAAAAGTGCTGGTGGAATAATTTGAATAGAAAGTACTCCACTTAAATTTTCCTTTCCTTGTAAACCTATAAGAGATGGATTTTTTATGTTAGTTATGTTGGGATTGAATAAAAAATCATGGTCCCTTTCAACTCTCCCCCACCACTACCCTCTCCATTTAGGTTGCAGCACAAACAGGTTAGGAATCTGCTCGTTCTAGATTCCCCCCAAACTCCCAAGCCTCACCCAGTCAACTTTGTCATGCTGTTCCAACCCAGGAATTTTGCTCCATTATTTTAGATGGGTTAACATCTTTGCTAAAGACAAATCAATTTCATAAAAAAGCATCAACATGTTTACAGCGGGGTTGTCAACCTTACCCAATTGTTGAGTCTCCAGGAATAGAAGGTTAATCTCCTGGGCATTGCTGTTAGTGAGGGAGGTCAACGGGTCACAGGACCTTAAGGGGGGACGGGGTCGCCTGAAGTCATAAGGGGGCTTCCGATGGAGGTGCCCACCCCCCCCCCCACCACCCCGCCTGAGATCTAAGCCCGTTTATCTTTGGGCTTCCCCCATGGCAGGTAAATCCTCTCACCAGCCTAAAAATTGAGGCTGGATGGGAAACGGCCCTTGGCCACTTAAGGGCCTCAGTTGGGACAAGGACGGGTAGCCCTTCCGAGGCCTTGCCCAGCCCAGTGTAAAATCGCTGCGAGGTTGGGGCAGGCAGGAACCCAGATGGAATCGTGTTCCTTCAATTTCACGCTCACCCCTGTCGAAAAACCCACTGATGGGGGTGCGTGTAATTCAGACCAGAGTTATCCACTGAATTAAAACTCTTGGTATACAGGTACTTGTAGCCATAAAAAGTAAGAAAAATGTTAATTGAAACATGAATAAAAAATTACTGTGACACATCTTTATAAATCTATAAAAACAATTATCGATGTTGGAAATGAAGTATTTTGTTTAATAGGTTTATTTGTCATGGGCTACAAACCGGACAGTTATACAAGTTCCAAGTCAGGGCTGTCAATGCAGCCGGGCTGAGTCAATTCTCACCTGAGTCTGAGGCACTGGAAGTCAAAGCTGCTTTAGGTAGGTAATAACATTTAAACTGTTGTCATATGCAACTGTCATTTTTAACTGTGCATTTATTTAGTTTTAAAAATACATTTACTTATTTTTGAAAATACATTTACTTATTTTTGGTGGATTTAGTTTGAACATTCATCTTATCTTTGAAAGTGTATTTATTTATTTCTGGAAATGAAATAATTTACTTTTGGAAGTGCATTTATTGATTTTTGAATTTGCTGTTTAATTAATGACACACTGTTTTCACAGTGCCATCTGTATCACTTTATCATCCCTGATGCCATAAGTCGTTGTTCTGATCATGCACTGTGCCTGTATCACATGGAAAGCATATTCTTTTCCATTGAGCCTATCCATTAGCCACTGTAAGAAACCTCACATGAGTCTGCTTCACAGTCATATGTTCCAAAGCTTACCTGAACTATGGATTACCAACTTTGCTCCAGCATAACGTAATGTATCCCATAAAACACCACCATGTGCATATCTTATTCATACCTAAAGTCATCTAACTTCTTTTCTGATCTGCATCTACTACAGTTTTTGCTTGTTGCCTGTTTAACAATACAAGAGCACATTTAATGCCTGTTCCCAACACTGCTGATGCCTGCTCTAACAGATTGCTTTGTCTCATGTAAGCAAACATTTAATGAGCTCTATTAGGTGTGTGAAATGCCCACACTGCAAAATCCTGCGTTTATCAAAAACTAATCCATGCACCTCCTACTCAATATCATTTAGCATTTTCATTTTAGGTTTAAATAAATCAATTAGAGTGTTAATAAATCTAAATTAGATATTTAATTATTAATGAGCATTGCGGACCTTCAACCCAGTTCCAGTTCAATAAACAATTAGTTTACTGAGCAACTTGTGAGATCTTTGTTGGGCATTAGATACAACAGTATAATTACGATTATCAGATTACATAGCATTGGTGTAATAAATACAACTATTTAATAAGACAAATTACTGAAGCAACTTATTTTTTTCATTCACTAAATATTTTATGATGCTATTAAATCTGCCAAGGTATTGTCATGAATAGTTTTGTCAGATAGAATTTCATACATCTTAACTGTACTGAACTGATGTTGCTGTTTTAGTTTTCAGTTAGGTGTTGCAGTTATCTTTGAAGATTATTTGTCATGACAGGAGTTGAACTAGGAACGGTTAAGGGTGAGTTTCAGGCTGAGAGACTAAGATCAGGTGGGTTTTACTGGTGCTACTTGTGGAGCATTTAACACTTCTTAGAAGGGAGGCATATGAGCGTTTGGGAGATATTAGTGGGGTTTTCCGTCCATCTGAAGAGATTTAGGGCCCAATTGAATTGCTGCTTGTGACTGTGTACTGTAGCTCTGTTTTTTTTGTCTTCTTCTCTGATACTCCATCCTTTCTCTGTGTCTCTCTCCCTCTCTCTTTCAAGCTATTTTTGCAAGTTATTTTTCACTTGTACCTCTTACTGTTACCTTCCCTCTTTTCCCTGTGGATGAAATTGATCCTTGCCAGCATTGTAAAACGTGCTTGCGAGCAAATCAGGTGCTCTTTCTAATCCCACCTTCCTGCACCCGGCCCATAGCCCTGCAGCTTAAGGTGCAGATCCAGGTACTTTTTAAAAGAGTTTAGAGTTTCTGCCTCTACCACCAACTTGGGCAGTGAATTCCAGACACCAACTACCCTATGCGTAAAAAAGTTCTTCCTCATGTCCCCCTACACCTTCTGCCACTTATCTTGAATCTATGTCCCCTGGTTCTAGAATTCTTCATCAAGGGAAACTATTTTATCCTGTCCACTCTATCTATTCCCCTCATAATTTTGTACGCCTCAATCAAGTCACCTCTCAGCCTTCTTTGTTCTAAGGAAAATAACCCCAACCTATCCAATCTCTCCTCGTAGCTACACTTTTCTAACCCTAGAAACATTCTTGTAAACCTCCTCTGCACTCTCTCCAGAGCTATTACGTCCTTCCTGTAATGTGGTGACCAGAACTGCACACAATACTCCAGTTGTGGCCCTCACCAGTGTTTTATACAATTCCAACATTATATCCTTACTTTCATATTCTATACCTCTGCCACTGAAGGAGAGCATTCCATATGCCTTCTTTACAACCTTGTCTACTTGAACTGCTGCCTTCAGGGACCTGTGTACTTGTACGCCAAGATCTCTCACTTCATCTACCCCTCTTAGTATATTCCCATTTATTGTGTAATCCCTATAACTGTTTGACCTCCCTAAATGTATGACCTCACACTTCTCTATGTTAAAATCCATCTGCCACTTTACCGCCCACTCCACCAACCCATCTATATTGTTTTGGAGATTATGGCAATCCTCTACACTATCCACTACTCGGCCAATCTTTGTGTCATCTGCAAATTTCCTAATCGTGCCCCCCACCTTCACGTCCAAATCGTTAATATATAACACAAACAGCAAGGGTCCCAACACTGAGCCCTGTGGAACACCACTTGAGACAACTTTCCATTCGCAAGGGCATCCATCGACCATTACCCTTTGTTTCCTGTTACAAAGCCAACCTTTTATCCAGTTTGCCACATTACCTTGAATCCCATGGGCTTTTACTTTCCTGACCAATCTGCCATGTGGACCTTGTCAAATGCCTTGCTAAAATCCATGTACACAACATCCACTGCACTACCTTCATCAACCCTTCTTGTCACTTCCTCAAAGAATTCAATCAAATTTGTGAGGCAAGACCTTCCTTTAACAAATCCATGCTGACCATCCCTGACTAGTCCATGCCTTTCCACATGACAGTTAATCCTATCTCTCAGGATTGATTCTACTAATTTGCTCAACACCGATGTAAGACTAACTGGCCCATAATTGTTTGGCATTTCCTTTGATCCCTTTTTAAACAATGGAACTACGTTTGCATTTCTCCAGTCCTCCAGTACCTCCCCTGTATCTAGTGAAGATTGGAAAATCATCCTCAGAGCATCTGCTATCTCCTCCCTGGCTTCCTTCAGCAGCCTTGGAAACAATCCATCTGGCCCTGGTGACTTATCAACTTTCAAGGATTTCAACCCTTCGAGTACTTCCTCTCTCTTTATGACTATCCCGTCCAATGTCTCGCAGCGTTCCTCCTGGGCTACTATATCGACATCCTCTCTTTCCTTTGTAAACACGGAGACAAAATATTCATTCAAAAACCTTCCCACAGCCTCTGCATCTACAAGTTTCCATCTTCATCTCTGATGGGTCCCACTTTTTCCTTAACTAACCTTTTAGCATTAATGTATTGGTAAAACATCTTTGGGTTATCTTTAACTTTACTTGCTAATCGTTTTTCATGCCCTCTCTTTGATTTCCATATTTCCTTTTTTACTTCGTCCCTGCACTTCCTATATTTGTCTAGGCTATCTGCAAGTGCTTAGTTCTTTGTGCCTATCGTACGCTTTCTTTTTCTATTTGATCTCACCCTGTATTCCTCGAGACAACCAGGGGGGTCTAGATTTGGCAGTACCACTCTTATTTTTGGAGGGGACATGTCTGCTTTGTATAATTAGGATCTCGCTTTTTAATGCTTCCCACTGGTTTTCCACTATTTTATCCTCCAGCAGTGCTGTCAAGTCCACCTTAGCCAAGTCCCTTCTCATTTCTGCAAAATTTGCCTTCCCCCAGTTCAAGACTTTTACTCCTGCCTTGTCTCTGTCCTTTTCCATGGTAATGCTAAATCTAACTGAATTGTGATCACTGTCCCCGATATGGTTGCCAACTGTCACTTCACCCACTTGCCCTTCTTCGTTCCCCAAGACTAGGTCTAGAATTTCATCTCCTCTCGTTGGGTTTGTCACTAATTGGTTGAAAAAATTTTCCTGGACACACTGCATGAATTTTTCTCCCTCAGTGCCCCTTATATTGTTTGAATCCCAGTTGATATTAGGATAGTTGAAGTCTCCTACTATTATTGTCCTCTTGTTCTTACAAGCAGAAATTTGCCTGCATATTTGTTCTTCTATCTCCCTTTCACTATTTGGGGGTCTGTAGTTTACTCCCAGTAGTGTGACTGTGCCTTTTTTATTTCTAAGCTAAATCCATAAAGCCTCGTTTGTTGACCCATTTAGTATATCATCCCTTCTCACAGCTGGAATTGATTCTTTAACCATTACTGCTACCCCTCCTCCTGTTTTATCTCCTACTCTATCGTGTCTGAAGACTCTATAACCAGGGATATTAAGCTGCCAGTTTTGTCCCTCCTTTAGCCAGGTCTCCATTATAGCAATGACATCCTGCTGCCATGTGTCTACCTGTGCCCTTAACTCATCTACCTTATTTGTAATACACCTTGCATTGAAATATAAACAGTTTAAACCCGTCAATTTCCCTTGCTGGACACTTTTTAAACTTTGCTTCTCCTGTAACTCCATGTCTATCACAACGTCCCTAGCTAATGTTCTACCTCCATTTTTCTGATCTGAATCTGACCTATCTGATCCTACTCCTGGGATCCCATCCCCCTGCCACACTAGTTTAAATACTCCCCAACAGAACTAGCAAAAGCCCCTGCAAGGACACTGGTCCCAGCTCTGCCTGGATGCAGCCTGTCCAGTTTGTACAGGTCCCACCTTCCCCAGAACCGGTCCCAGTGCCTCAAGAATCTGAATCCCTCCCGGCTACACCATCTCTCCAGCCATGTGTTCATTTTGTCCATCCTCTTATTCCTGCTCTCGCTAGTACATGGAACTGGGAGTAATCCTGAGATTACTACATTTGAGGTCCTGCATTTTAATTTATCTCCTAACTTCCTGTACTGAGCTTGCAGGTCCTCATCCCTTAGTTTACCTATGACGTTGGTACCAATGTGTACCACGACCACTGGCTGTTTACCTTCCCTCCCCAGAATGTCCTGCAGCTGCTCCGTGACATCCTGGACCCTGGCACCAGGGAGGCAACATACCATCCTTGATTCACGTTTGCGGCCACAGAAGCGTCTGTCTGTGCCCCTAACTATTGAATCCCCTATCACTATAGCCCTGCCACTTGTTTTCCTCCCACCCCTCTGAGCAGCAGAGCCACCCACGGTGCCGTGAACTTTGCTGTTGCTGCTTTCCCCTGAAAGGCCATCCCCCCCAACAGTATCCAAAGCGGTATATCTGTTTGAGAGGGGGATGACCACAGGGGACTCCTGCACTACCTTCCTGGATCTTTAACTATTTCTGATGGTCACGCATTCCCTTTCTGTCTGTGTAATCTTCACCTGCGGTGTGACCGCCTCGCTAAACGTGCTATCCACGACTTGCTCAGCATCACAGATGCTCCACAATGAGTCCGCCCGCAGCTCCAGCTCTGAAATCCGGTTAGCTAGAAGCTGCATTTGGACACACCTTCCGCACACATGGTCACCAGGGATGCTGGAAGCGTCCCTCATTTCCCACATCCTGCAGGAGGAGCATATCATGGGTCTGAGTCACCCTGCCATGACATCCCTCTCGATTAAGCTAGCTACTCCCTCAAAAAATATGTTAGCTTGGGGCCTTATTTATGTTAGCTAGGAACCTTGTTTCTTGACTAATTACTACTCTATACTTTTTTTGTAGCTCCTACCTCAGTATTAAGCAATGAATTACTTTAATAGATTGAAAAAAAACCCACCAGGATTTACTCACCAATCAGCTGCTTTTTTAAAATATCCACTTTCAGAAGAGTGTCCCTCGTACGTCCGGTGCACTCCTGAAGGCACTGCATCTTCCCTCTCTCTCTTTTTTTTTGGTTTGAGGAGGAGGGAGGGATAGAAACACTACAGCAATATAATGTTTGGGGCTATTCCGTTCTTTGACAGTGGGTCCTCCTCGATCCCCTCCTGAGTTGCAGTGACTGCACTGACTTTTCCCAGAATGCTTCTCAGTCACTTCTCACTACTGCCCTCTGTTGGATAAAGTTTCCATTGAAGTCGGTAGAAAATAGACTGCCAATTCATTGAGTGCATCATGTTCTACTGATGAAGACCAATTTCAAACCCTGTTTCTCCCTCATGGTCACATCTCCATTATTCTTCATTAGTCTACCAATGTGCCTCTTGGTACTCTCTCCTCTCTTTTTTTGTTTCTATTCTTCTGACTACTATTTATTTCTATGCTACTCTGATTCTTTCTTCTGAGTTTCTCAATTTGTTACTTTCTTCCTGCGTCTCTAAACAGTAACATTTCCTCTGTGCATTTATCTCACTGTTATTGTTTCATCGTACCTGGTGCTTTTCTCCTGTTATTCCAGTGATCTCGGGGAACTGCATTCTTTTATTTTCACTGAACTACAGTTTCTGCCTTTTCCTCTGATGGTCCTTCACAATGGGATCTGTATGAGCGATCAAGCAAGAGAGTGCAGCACAGCTAGAGTCAGGGTTTTGTGGAGAGCAATGAGGAGAGCATGGAGAATCAGAGATAGCACTGGAGGGTGGTAAGCATTAATTAACATGAGTATGCCTTTGGCCTTTTGTCAGGTTATATTCCTGTGATGTACATTATGACATTTTCCTACATTAAAGGCATTATAAGTGCAAGTTGTTGTTGCTGCTGCAAATATATTTTTCATGTTGGCCAAAGGATGTCAGGGAATGAATTACACGGTGTGGGTAGTAAAGGTAGTGCTTACCAACTGGAGGGGGTGTATCTACAGTGCAGGCTGTTGTGTGTAAAATAGGGGAAGGCACAGGGCGATGGGATTGGGTGCTTTAAGTGTAAGCTTGAAACTTGTCTTTCTCAATTATTGTTTTTGTAATTATGTGAAGTTTATTTTTATAGGTTTACAGTGGAATGGGGTAGAAGCTATGTCGATGGATGCAACTTAGTGAATTGTTTATGTTGCAGAGCGATTGGGCTGAAGTTCTGTGCAATAAGATTGGTGAAACATGAAAGTAGAAAAAAGCTTAGAAAGGAGAAAACCCAGTCATTTGTCCAGTGAGGAAAAAATAAATTGACAGACATTCAAGCTATTCATGATAGATACTAGATTCATAAGATGAACTGGAGTCATGATATTTACTGCAGACACAAACCTTTTCTATTTTATGAAAAAGGTTTACAGGTTCTCATAATTGTCAAAGTGATTGTTGAAAGCTTTTGAATGTTTTAGATACTTAAAAACAAACATTACTCTGTTTAACATATGCCAGTACAAAACTATTGCTAACATAAAATTTTATACTCTTCTTCTTTCGAAAGTGCAATGCTATGTGTTAGTAGTCAGAGCATTGTATTTCTGTCTATTATAGGGACAGATGCATCTTATCCATTGTTTTGAGCTTTGCTTGTTGCCATATTAAATATTTAGCAAAACATGTTCTTGTATGTCTTTCCTTGTTTTTTGTATGACATGTTTGTCTTCATTTCTTCATCCTTGAAAAAATGAAGTATATCTTGTTGCACAATCAGATCTGTTCATGAATGCCTGATTAATTACTTTATTTAACTCTAGGAGGAGGAGTGACTCATGGTGTGTTTCCTGAACAAAGTGGTAACACTGGCGGACTAACAGAAAGATGTGCACGCTGGGATGGCAAGCATGAGGCATCTCAGCCCGCACGTGACACTTTACTAAGTTGTGATGCAGTGCTTAACAGACACCCGCTACCCACTGGCTATGATAATTTGCCACACGTAGAACCAAAGGAGGTAAATGCAGAACGGACAAGCAAGTCTAATCTCAGAAGTCCAAAGGTACAAGATATGTACGAGGAGGTCCCAAAGAATAAAGATAAGCATGAAAAGGGCCCAAAGATACAAGATATGCACGAAAAGGGTCCAAAGGTACAAGACAAACATGAGGAGGGTCCAAAGATAGAAGATAAGCGTGAGAAGGGCCCAAAGGTGCAAGATATGCACAAGAAGGGTTCTAAGGTACAAGATAAACATGAGAAGGGCCCTAAAGTACAAGATATGCACAAGAAGAAGGATAACCTAGGTGAGAAATCAGGGAAACAATATTAAAATTAAACACATAAAGGGGGGGAATCCTATTCTGAGAAGAACTGATCTGGTCTCAATAAATGTGATTGATGTTTAATTGTTAGGAAGGTTTTATGAATGGTAACAAAAAACTATTAACACCTCTCACATGAAAGGAAATCTCCAAATACTTTACAAAGGACGAGAAGCATTTTGAGCAGGAGGTAGGAGTAGATTGGAGGTGGAACCAAAACATGGTTTAGGCAATAAATTTTAAGGAGGCTTTGGAAGGAAGAGGGAGAGACATATCAGTTAATTATTTTTAGAGAGCATTTCAAGGGGTAAGGGCCTAATAGGAGAAAGATTGTTCTCTAATATTCAATTGGAACATGAACAGTAACCTTTATTCAGAGCAGTGAGGGCTATGGGGAAAATATACAACTGGAGAAAGCTATGAAGAAATGTGGCTCTGAAAAAATGTTAAAATCAGGACTTTGGCATTAGGGATTGTGTGTGTGTGTGTGTGTGTGTGTGTGTGTGTGTATGTATGTGTGTGTGTATGTGTGTGTATACACGCAATGGAGCTTAGAAAGGAAAGGAGTGAAATCATAATGTGCTCATAGCTGTTTTGTTGGGAATGATCTTTGTGTATATTGTTTCCATATTCAGTCTTATGAGTTGAGAATTGACCAGTTTAGCCAGATAATTGAACAGGTTATCTTTTTCACTTTATACTACAAGGCAATTACTGCCATTCTTGACTCAGCAAATTGCAGTTGTCATCCTTGTCAGTAAGCTATTACTATTCATCATGGTACTTTCAGAATTCCATTAAAAGCAAAGATACTTTAGCACTCCATTTGCGAAGAACCATTTTATATCGAATTATAATTATTTTTATTTGTTCTTTGGATGTGGAAAAAGCAGTATTTATTGTAAATGCCTAGTTGCCCTAAGAGAATAAGATCAGTCACAAAATGTACGATGTAACAAGTATTAAAGAGTGAGGAGGACTGCATAAGACTTAAAGGAGATGGCGGGGAGGGTTCTGGAGAGGGGAAACATAAGCTTACAAAACAAAAGCATATGGCAGCATTGCAGGGCAGCTATTTAGGTATTGATACCCAGAGGGTGACAGGAAGGGACAGTGCACAAACATAAAAAAACAGCAGCAAATAGGGTCAAAAGGGGAAAAAAATGGTAAAAAGGCAAAATTAATGGCTCTTTACTTAAATGCACATAGTATTCAGAACCAAATAAATGAATTAACTGCACAACTAGAGGTTAATGGGTATGATCTTATCGCCATTATGTAGACATGGTTACAAGGAGATCAAAGTTGGGAACTAAGTATTCAGGGGTATGTGAATTTTCAAAAGGACAGGCAGGAAGGAAAGGGTGGTGGGGTAGCTTTGTTGGCTGGAGTAGGCTGGGAAAGGAGTTTAGCAGAAAAGATGGTTGATGAACAATGGCAGACATTTAAGAAAATAGTTCATGACTCACAACAAGATGTATCCCAGTGAGAAAGAAGGATTCTAGGAAGGGTATAGACCAACCATGGTTAACCAAGGAAGTTAAGGAGTATCAAATTGAAAGAAAAAACATACAATGTGGCAAAGATTAGTGGTAAGCCAGAGGATTGGGAAAGTTTTAAAAATCAACCAAAGATGACCAAAAAAAAATAGAGGGAGAAAATAAACTTTGAGGGTAAACTAGTAAGTAATGTGAAAACGGACAGTAAGAGCCTCTTATAATAATGTAAAAGGAAAGAGAGAGGCCAAAGTGAACATAGGCCCCTTAGAGAATGGAAATAAAAATGGGGAACCAGGAAATGGCAAAGGACTTGAATAAATACTTTGCATCAGTCTTCACGGTAGAAGAATCTAATAGCATTCCAAAGATACTAAAGAATCAAAGGGCAAAAGGGAGCAAGGAAATAAATACAATAACAATCACTAGAGAAAGAGTACTAGGAAACTAATGGGGCTAAAGGCCAATAAGTCCCCTGGACCTGATGGGTTACATCAGAGATGTTGGATGCACTGGTAGTAGTCTTTCAAGAATCCTTAGAGTCTGGAAAAGTCCCAGAGGATTTGAAAACTGCCAGTGTAACACCCTTATTCAAAAAGGGAGGGAGACAAAAAACAGGTAACTATAGGCCAGTTAGCTTAACATCGGTCATTGGGAAAATGTTGGAGTCTGTTATAAAGGATGTAATAGCAGAGCATTTAGAAATACATAATATAATCAAGCAGAGTCAACATGGCTTAATGAAGGGGTAATCATGCCTGACAAATTTTATTAGAATTCTTTGAGGAGGTAACAAGCAGGATAGATAAAGGGGAACCAGTAGATGTAATATTTGGATTTCCAAAAGGCGTTTGATAAGGTACCGCACATAAGGCTACTTAATAACATAAGAGCCCATGGTATTGGGGGTAATATATTAGCATGGATAGAGGATTGGCTAACTAATAGAAGACAGGGAGTTGGGATAAGGGTGGCATTTTCAGGATGGCAACTTGTAACTAGTGGAGAGCTACAGAGATCAGTGCTGGGGCCACAATTATTTACAATATATATTAATTACTTGGATGAGGGAAGTGAATGTGCTCTTGCCAAGTTTGTGGATGACACAAAAATAGGTGGGAAGGCAAGTGGTGAGGATGATACAAAGAGTCTACAGAGGGAAAATAGAGGAGCTGAGTCTTATTTAAATGGAGAAAGACTGCAGGAAGCTGCGGCCCAGAAGGGGTCCTCACGCATGAATCCCAGAAAGCTAACATACAGGTTTAGCAGCTAATAGGGAGGGCAAATGGAAGGTTTGTCTTTATTTCAAAGGGAATGGAGTATAAAAATAGGGAAGTCGTGCTAAAAACTATACAAGGCACTAGTTAGACCACACCTAGAATACTGTGAACAGTTTTGGTCCCCTTTTCTAAGGAAAGATATACTGGCATTGGAGGCAGTCCAGAGAAAGTTCACCATGTTGATCTCGGGCATGGAGGGATTTACTTATTAGGAGTGGGTGAGTAGGTTGGGCCTGTACTCATTGGAGTGTGGAAGGATGAGAGGCAATCTTATTGAAACATATAAGATTCTTAGGGGGCTTGACAGGGTAGATGCTGAGATGTTGTTTCCCCTTGTGGGACAGCCTAGGACCAGAGGTCATAATCTCAGAGTAAGGGGATCGCCCATTTAAGACAGATATGAGGAGGTATTTCTTCTCTAAGAGGGTATTGAATCTGTGGAATTCTTTACCACAGAGGGCTGTAGAGGCTGGGTCATTAAGTGTATTCAAGGCTGAGATAGACAGATTTTTAATCAGTAAGGGAATCAAGGGCTATGGGGAAAAGGCAGGAATGTGGATCTGAGGATTATCAGATCAGCCTTGATCTCATTGAATGGTGGAGCAGACTCAATGGTCCAAATGGCCTACTTCTGCTGCTGTGTCTTATGGTTTTATGGTCTGATAGACAGGTTAGCAGAATGGGTAAACAGGCGACAATTGAACAACTTAATGTAGCTAAATATGAAGTAATACACTTTGAGATACAAAATCAAGGGAACATATACTTAATACAAAGACATTGAAGCATGTGGATGAACAGATAGTTCCTTACAAGTGTTAGTGCAAAAGGATAAAGCTGTTGGAAAAAGCAATTGAATTTTGAATTCAATAGATAGGGACATGGCACATAAGAGTAACAAAGTATTGCTTTGTTTTTACAAATGTTAACTCAGCCATGATTAAAATTATGGGCCGAATCTTCGGGTTGGTGAGCGGGAGCGGGGGCAGGCCCCGATCGCTGACGTGTAAAATGATGTGTGGTGACGTCAGGTGTGCGTCCCAACATCACTGCGCGTCATTCTGATCCTCAGTTTGGCGGGCACGCAGCAGAGTTGGCTGCGCGCCCGCTGAACTGCCAAAGGCCTATTGAGGCCATTTAAAAGCTAATTAAAGTATTTAATTGAACTGCCTGTCTAACCTTAAGGTTGGCGGGCAGGCGAAGAGCCAGGCGGCCTTCGCGTTTATCATGTAACCTCATCCACAGGCGGGATGAGGTTTCATGAAGGGTTTATAAATTAAATAAATTTTTAAATTAAAGTTAATTGACATGTCTGAACTCATGTGACACTGTCACATGAGGCGACATGCCTTAAAATTTTTTTTTTTCTTTATTAAAATTTTTTCAAATCACACTGATCTCCCTGAGGCAGCTCCATTGCTTTCTAATCATTGAAACTAATTGTACTTAAATAGTAAATGCTAATAATTAATTTTCCTTTTAACCAAATGATATTGATTAGTATGATCCACTTCCAGGAAGATAGTTTCTGTAATTAAATCAGTTCAACAAAGAAATGTAAGCAGGTTACTTCATCCTGGTCATGGCTGAAATTATAGACTGAGGAAGCGTACGTGTAATAAGTTTTAACCAAACAGGTTCAGCTTCTCATCTTAGGGACAAATTCAAATTGTTTATATTATCTTTTGATGATTTTATTCTGTTCTATCATCACTCCTGTGCTCGCTAACCTGCATTGGCTCCCGACTTATAAATGCCACAATTTTAAAGATCTCATCCTTCTTTTCAA
Source organism: Cetorhinus maximus (assembly GCF_964194155.1). Taxonomy (NCBI): domain Eukaryota; kingdom Metazoa; phylum Chordata; class Chondrichthyes; order Lamniformes; family Cetorhinidae; genus Cetorhinus; species Cetorhinus maximus. Next base: position 112,969,967 of record NC_135882.1, on the reverse strand, counting down.
ATCCCTCCATGGCCCCACCATTTCCTATTTCTGTAACCTTTCCAGCCGTGTAACCCTCCAAGAATTCTGGTTCCCTCCAATTGTGGTCTTTATTGTATTTCTGGCTTCCCTTGTTCCACCGCTAATGTACATGCCTTCAGCTGTCCAGGCCCTAAGCTTTGGAATTCTGTCCCTAAACTTTTCCACCTCTCCACTTCTCTCTCCTTCTTTAACACTCTCTTTAAATCTAACTTTCTGATCAAGATTTTAGTCACCTGTTTCTAATGACTCTTTCTTTAACTCAGTGGCAATTTTAAAAAATCTTTTGATGTGGAGAATCTTTGGATGTTTTACTACATTAAAGATGCTGTTATTATGATAAAATAACATTTGTTTTAAATGTTTTTTGTTCTAGCATCTAGAATCAATTTTATTGTGGGGTTACTGGCTGAAAACAGTTAGTAAGCCAGGCAGTTGAAGAACTAACTAAACAGTATTATGGATATACAACCTTGCAGCTAGGAATAATTCACCATTCGCTGTGCACATGAATTCAATTCTTTCAGACTCAGTAACCTAACACTCCTAATAATTCTTTAAGACCCACATTTAAATAAAACTATTTGAAAATGGTACAACTAAATAAAAAGATAATAGTATTAGTTGGAATTTTTTAATAAATGCTTCAGTTCTGCTAGCGAATATATATACTTTGTTGGTGTGGATGTTTGTTTCACTTTCCAATAATGTACCAATATGTTTCTCAGTTTAATCCAATTTTTTGTGGAAGATATCAAGTATTGTAGTATTGACCATGCACGATAGTGTTCTTTCACTTGTGTGAAGCACATTTGCAACTCATAAACACTCTAGTTATTTGACTACTGTTGAGCCAGTAATCTTAACACACTCTCACCAGTATGATAATCTTGATCAAGATATGTCATGTTTTCAAATCTATAGATTTTTATTGAATATGTTTGTTTTCCTCCAATTTGAAAAATGTCAGTTTTTCTTCTTTCAATATCCTTTTGTATTTTACCACTTGCTAACTTCCAACCAGGGCTCTGGCACTCAGTAACTGTCTGGTGCAAGATGAGAGCAAACAACACTGGATGTTTCACAATACAATATTTGAGTATTGCTGAAAAAAGAGGCATTTTATTGACGCTTTTTGCCTTGCACCTGTCAGGACAATTCGCAAGAATACAACGTAAGGAAGAACAACAAATTTATATTGTATGAGAAGAGAGTGCTGATTAGTTGGCAATGGACGCTGATTGGTAGAGGCATTGCCATGGAGAATGCACCAGTTGATGGTGACTGACAGTTAACTGCCAAGCATTATTTAAAATTTAAACCAGGCAGCTTGACTCTGATTAGTCAAGGCATTGCCCTGAGGAATGAACCAGTGAAAGGCTGTCACTTATTTTGTTTAGCTGAAACAGGTGCAATATGTGTACATGTTCTTTCTGTCTGCAAAAAACAGGGCCCTGTGTATTAATATATGCAGTTTCCAATACACGCAAATGCGCCACACTGCAAGCCCAACTGACAATCATAAATTGGTTGTCAGCATAATTCGCGGCACACTGAGGGTTATTTAGCAAATGTTGTCCAATCATGGAATCACACCTTGGCCGTTGCACACAACGGAAGGGACATGCTGTTTGATACAATCCATCACTGGCACTGAAATTTACATACCACATTACTCATTTGTGTGATAGGCAGAATGTGTTTTTGGCTAATGAGATCAGGAATAGGAGAATAGATTAAATGAATGCGTGGCTGGAGATATGGTGTAAGAGAGAGGGGTTTAGATTCCTGAGGCATTGGGACAGATTCTGGGGAAGGTGGCACCTGTGGGACCTGTACAAGTTGTGTGGGTTGCACCCCAGCAGGACAGGGACCAATATCCTTGCAGGGGTATTTGCTAGTACTGCAGGGGAAGGTTTAAACTAGAGTGGCAGTGGGATGGGAACCTGAGCAAGGAGACACAAGAGAGGCAAACAAGGATAGAAATGAAAGATAGAAAAGTATAAAGCAAAAGTGGAAGGCAGAGAAAGCAAGGGCTAGCAGCAAATAGGGCCATAGTACAAAAAATGTGTAAAAATGTTAAAAAGACAAATTTAAAGGCCCTGTATCTGAATGCATGGAGCAGTCGCAATGAGGTAAATTTTAAAAATTATTTATTATGGGATGTGGCGTCGCTGGCTAGGCCAGCATTTATTGCCCATCGCTAATTGCCCTTGACAAGGTGGTGGTGAGCTGCCTTATTGAACTGCTGCAGTCCCTCTGATGAAGGTGCACCCACAGTGCTGCTAGGGAGAGAGTTCCAGGATTTTGAATCGCCAACTGTGAAGGAACAGCGATGTATTTCCAAGTCAGGATGGTGAATGGCTCGGAGGGGAACTTCCAGGAGGTGCTGTTCCCATGTATCTGCTGCCCTTGTCCTTCAGGATGGTAGCAGTCATGGGTTTGTAAGATGCTGCCTAAGGAAACTTGGTGAATTTCTGCAGTGCATCTTGTAAATAGTACACACTGCTGCTACTGGTTGTCGGTGGTGGAGGACGTGAATGTTTGTGGAAGGGGTGTCAATCAAGTGGGCTGCTTTTTCCTGGACGGTGTCAAGTTTCTTCAGTGTTGTTGGAGATGCACTCATCCAGGCGAGGGGGAGTATTCCATCACACTCCTGACTTGTGCCTTGTAGATGGTGGACAGGTTTTGGGAAGTCAGGAGGTGAGTTACTTGCCACAGGATTCCTAGCCTCTGTCCTGCTCATGTCGCCACAGTATTAATGTGACTAGTCCAGTTCAGTTTCTGGTCAATGGTAACCCCCAGGATGTTGATAGTGGGGGATTCAGCGATGGTAATGCCATTGAATGCCATTGAATTCTCTCTTGTTGGCAATGGTCATGGCTGACACTAGTGTGGCACGAATATTATTTGCCGCTTGTCAGCCCAAGCCTGCATATTGTCTAGGTCTTGCTGCATTTGGACATGGACTGCTTCAGTATCTGAGGAGTCACGAATGGTGCTGAACATTGTGCAATCATCAGCGAACATCCCCACTTCTGACCTTATGATGGATGATGGAAGGAAGGTCATTGATGAAGCAGTTGAAGATGGTTGGGCCTAGGACACTACCCTGAGATCTCCTGCAGTGATGTTCTGGAACTGAGGCCAATCAGTGGCGAGTTTTCCCCCGATTCCCATTGACTCCAGTTTTGCTAGGACGCCTTGATGCCACACTCGGTCAGTCACTCTTACCTCACCTCTGGAGTTCAGCTCTTTTGTCCATGCATGAACCAAGGCTGCAATGAGGTCAGAAGCTGAATGACCCTGGCGGAATTGAAACTGAGTGTCAGTGAGCAGGTTATTGCTAAGCAAGTGCCACTTGATAGCACTGTTGATGATCCCTTCCATCACTTTACTGATGATTGAGAGTAGGCTGATGGGGCGGTAATTGGCCGGGTTGGATTTGTCTTGCTTTTTGTGTACACGACATACCTGGGCAATTTTCCACATTGTCAGGTAGATGCTCATGTTGTAGCTGTACTGGAACAGCTTGGCTAGGGGGGCAGCAAGTTCTGAAGCACAAGTCTATAGTACTATTGCCGGAATATTGTCAGGGCCCATAGCCTTTGCAGTATCCAGTGCCTTCAGCCATTTCTTGATATCATGTGGAGTGAGTCAATATGGTTGAAACTGGCATCCGGGGACCTCAGGAGGAGGCCGAGATGGATCATCCACTTGACATTTCTGGCTGAAGATTGTTGCCAACGCTTCATCCTTATCTTTTGCACTGATGTGCTGGGCTCCCCCATCATTGAGGATGAGTGTATTTGTGGAGCCTGCCCCTCCAATGAGTTGTTTAATTGTCCACCACCATTCATGACTGGATGTGGCAGGACTGCAGAGCTTCGATCTCATTCATTGGTTGTGGAAGCGCTTAGCTCTGTCTATCACTTGCTGCTTATGCTGGTTGTCATGCAAGTAACCCTGTGTTGTAGCTTCACCAGGTTGACACCTCATTTGAGGGCATGCCTGGTGCTGCTCCTGGCATGCCCTCCTGCACTCTTCATCGAGCCAGGTCTGATCCCTGGCATGGTGGTAATGGTACAATGGGGGATGTGCCAGGCCATGAGGTTACAGATTGTGGTTGAGTATAATTCTGCTGCTGCTGATGGCCCACAGCACTTCATGGATGCCCAGTTTTGAGTTGCTAGATGTAAATGAGTCCAATATGATTGCGATTACGGAGACATGGCTGCAAGTTGAACAAGGCTGGGGGCTGAATATCCAAGGATACTCAATATTTAGAAAGGATAGGCAAAAAGGAAGAGGAGGTGGTGTGGCATTGTTAGTAAAGGATGCAGAAAACATTAGCGGGAGTTGTATGTAGGCCTCCAAACAGTAGTAATGTATGGGATGGCATTAAACAGGAAACTCATGTAACAAGAGTGCTATAGTAATCAAGGGTGGCTTTAATCTATATATAGATGGGGCAAACTAAATTTGCAATAATACCCTGGCTGATGAATTGCTGCAGTGTTAATGAGGTGGTTTCTTTAGACCAGTACATTGAGGAACCAACTAAGGAACAGGCTATCCTAGATTTGGTATTGTGCAAAGAGAAGTGGTTAATTAATAATCTTGTTGTGTGGGCTCCCTTAGGGAAGAGTGACCATAACATGATAGAATTCTTCATTAGGATGGAAAGTGAAGTATTCCAATCCGAAACTAGGGTCCTAAATCTAAACAAAGGAAACTACAAAGGTATGAGGGGCAAGTTGGCTTGATAGATAGATTGGGGAACTTCATTAAAAGGCATGACCATGGATAGGCAATGGCTAATATTTAAGGAATGAATGCAATAGTTATACATTTCTTTCTGGCGCAAAAACACAACAGGAAAATTGGCCCAACCATGGCTAACAAAAGAAATTAAAGATAGTATTAAATCCAAAGAGGAGTCATGTAAAGTTACTAGAAAAAGTAAGCCAAAATATTGGGAACAGTTTAAAATTCAGCAAAAGAGGTCAAAGAGATGGATGAAGAGGCGAAAAATCGAGTATGAGAGAAAACTTACAAGGAACACAAAAGTGGACTGTAAACGTTTCTATAAGTATGTAAAAAGAAAAAGATTAGTGAAGACAGATGTAGATCACTTTCATTCCGCAATGGCAGAATTTATAGTGGAGAACAAGGAAATTGCAAAGCAATTAAACAACGACTTTAGTTCTGTCTTCATGCAATAAGACACAAATAACCAAGGAACTAGTGAGAAGGAGGAATTGAAGGAAATTAATATTCGTAAAAAAATAGTGCTGGAGAAATTAATGGGACTGAAAGCTAATACATCCCCAGGGCCTGATAATCTACATCCTAGGGTACTAAAGGAGGTGGCCATGAAAATAATGGATACATTGGTTGTCATCTTCCAAAATTCTGTAGATTCTGGAAGTCCTAACAGATTGGAGGGTGGCAAATATAACACCACTATTTAAAAAAAGATGGAGGGAGAAAACAAGGAATTACAGACTGGTTAGCCTAACATCGGTAGTAGGGAAAATACTAGAGTCTATTATAAAGGATGTGATAACAGGACACTTGAAAAATATCAACAGGGTTAGACAAAGTCAACATGGATTTATGAAAGAGAAATCATGTTTGACAAACCTACTGGAAGTTTTTTGAGGATGTAACTAGCAGAGTAGGTAAGGGAGAACCAGTGGATGTGGTGTATTTGGATTTTCAGAAAGCTTTTGACAAAGTCCCACATAAGAGGTTAGTGTGCAAAATTAAAGCAAATGGGATTGGGGGTAATACATTGGCATGGATTGAGAATTGGTTAGCAGATAGGAAACAGAGTAGGAATAAATGGGTCTTTTTCAGAGCGGCAGGCGGTGGCTAGTGGGGTACTGTAGGGATCAGTGCTTGGGCCCCAGCTATTCATGATATATATCAATGACCTAGATCTTCTTATCGTTTCCATGGACAGTCTATACATGGCCCAGCCAGAACTGGACACATTTTTGCGCCTTGTTGTTGAATTTGGCAAGATCTGCAACAGTGCAGGGCTCCTCTAGCGATAGGCATTGCAGGAGATGTTGCATAGTGTGTGGCTCAGTTCCACATTCACACGTTGTCGGGCTGGTTGTATATCCCCATTTGCATAGTGACCCCTTTAAACGACCTACACCAGTCCTAAGTCTGTTAAGGCACTTCCAGGTTGCCCAGTTGCAATTAGCTCCCGGGGGAAGGCTTTCATCCGGTAGAATTTCCATCGCTGGGGTTGTTTGAGACTGGCGAGCCAGTCTTTCCACAAGGCGATGCGGGCTTCAGATGGGGTTGATTGTAATGGAACAACGCTGTTCATGAAGCTCTTCCTTGACTTTAGGCGGCTGGGTGTAGGTGTATGACCATGTAGAGGGTGCCTCTCATCTGATGTTTGACGGAGTCACTCTTTCTTGCTGGCTACCGTTCTTCTTATATCAGGGGGAGTGATACCCGCCAAGATATATAGGCTGTTGGTGTTTGTTGGTTTTAAACAACCTGTGATAAGTTGGCAGCTTGCGTTCAGAACGACTTCCATCTTCTTAGCATGAGTAGATTTTTCCCATACAGGGCAGGCGTATTCGGCAGTGGAATAGCAAAGAGCAAGTGCACTGGTTCGCAATGTTTTCGAGCTTGCTCCCCATTTTGTGTTAGTGAGCTTATTCAGTATGTTGTTTCTTGCGCTCACTTTTGCCTTTGTCTTTTCGATGTGGTTCTTGAAGGTGAGGCATCTATCAAGGGTGACTCCTAAGTTGATAGGGTGCTCGCAATGCCCCAGTGTTGCTCCACACCAGGTTACTTTAAGCTGGCATTTGGCTTCACAGTTTCTGAAGTGGAATGCACAAACTTGCGTCTTTGATGGGTTTGCGCGAAAGTGATTTTCTTCATAGTTGGATGTTAGTCCCTCCAAGGCCTCAGAAAGCGTTTTCTCCACGGTGTTAAAATCAGTGCTTTGGGCAGTGACACATAAGTCATCAGCATATATAAAACGGCGTGTGACACCGTCTATAGGTTGGTCATTCGTGTAGATCTTGTACAGCAGCGTGCAAGCACGCTTCCCTGAGGAAGACCATTCTTCTGAATACACCTGAAAGGGCCAAGGTAGAAGCGTTCACGTCGCGGTCCTGTTTCAACCAATTCTACCACCACCACGCACAGCAAGTAGTGTATGGTTTAGATGAGGGAACCAAATGTAATATTTCCAAGTTTGCAGACAACACAAACCTAGGTGGGAATGTGAGTGGTGAGGAGGATGTAAAGAGGCTTCAAGGTGATTTCAACAAGTTGAGTGAGTTAGTAAATACATGGCAGTTGCGGTTTAACTTGGGTAAGTGTGAAGTTATCCACTTTGGTAAGAAAAAACAGAATGGCAGAGTATTATGTAAATGGTGATATATTGGAAAATGTTGATGTACAAAGGGACCTGGGTGTCTTTGTACACCAGTCACTGAAAGCAAGCATACAGGTGCAGCAGAACTGACTTGAGTTAGTCCAAATCGAGTGGAATGCCTGAGGTGGCGGCTGCGGCAAAGGGCGGTGCGTCCCGCAAGGCAGAAAAGCAGTTGCTGACTAAAGTCACCAAGGAGCCCCCTAACAAGCAGAGGAAATCTCGCAAGCAGAGCTATTCCATTTACATGTACAGGATGCTGACCCAGGTCCACCCTTCCACCAGGATCTCGTCCAAGGCCATGAGTGTTATGAATTCCTTCATTGTCAACATTTTCGAATGCATCGCCTCCAAGGCTTCGCACCTCATTCACTACAACAAGCACCTCATCATCTCGGCCAGGGAGATCCAAAACAGCGTCCGCCTCATGCTGCCAGGGGAACTGGTGAAACACGCCGTCTCGAAAAGCACCAAAGCGGTCACCAAATACACCAACTCCGTTTAGACCGATCATTCTAAAAATTATAAAAAACATGCAGGTGCAGCAAGCAGTTAGAAAGGCAAATGGGAATGTTGGGCTTCATTGCTAGAGGATTTGAGTGTAGGAGCAAGGATGTCTTACTGCAGCTGCACAGGGCCTTGGTGACAACCAACTGGAGTATTGTGTGCAGTTTTGGTCTCCTTACGTAAGAAAGGATATACTTGCCATAGATAGAGTGCAGCGGAGGTTCACCAGACTGATTCCTGGGATGGCAGGATTGTCGTTTGAGGAGAGATTGGATTGACTAGGTCTATATTCACTGGAATTTAGAAGAATGAGAGGGGGACTCATTGAAACGTATAAAATAATTCTGACAGGGCTGGAAAGACTGGATGCAGGGATGATGTTTCCTCTGGTCGAGGGGTCTAGAACAAGGGGTCACAGTTTCAGGATACAAGGTAGGCCATTTAGGACTAAGATGAGGAGAAATTTCTTCACTCAGAGGGCAGTGAAGCTGTAGAATTCTTCACCACAGAAGGCGGTGGAGACCAAGTCACTGAATATATGTTAGAAGGAAATAGATTTCTAGACTTCTAGACTCTAAAGGTATCACGGGGTATGGGGAAAGAGCGGAAGTATGGTTTTGAGACAGACAATCAGCCATGATCTTGTTGAATGGTGGAGCACACTCAAAGGGCTGAAAAGCTTACTGCTGCTCCTATTTTCTATGTTTCTATGATCCGTGATTGGACAACAATTGCTAAATAATCCTCTGTATACTAAGAATTATGCTGACAACTAATTCAAGATTGTCAGTCAGGCTGGTAGTGTGGCACATTTCCGTGTACTGAAAGCTACATGTATTAATACACAGGACCCTGTTTTTTGCAAACAGAAAGAACATGTACACTCACTGCTCCTGTTTCAGCTAAACAAAAATAAGTGACAGCCATTCACTGTTCATTCCTCAGGGCAATGCCTTGCCCAATCAGAGTCAAGCTGCCTGGTTTAAATTTCAAACAATGCTTGGCAGTTAACTGTCAGTCACAATCAACTGATATATTCTCTATGGCAATGCCTCTACCAATCAGAGTCCATTTTCCAATTGGCACTCCCTTCTTATACAGTATAAATTTGTTGTTTTCCCTTACGTTGCATTCTTGCGAATTGTCCTGATGAGTGCAAGATGAAAAACTTTGACGAAATATCTCTTTTTCCAGCAATACTCAAGTTCTGTACTACCAAATGACTATTAATATAATATCTTCTCATGCTTTGTGGAGATGTACATAAACTCCTCTCTGACACTCTCTGGCATTTTTGAACTGGTGAATTCACAAGTGTAAGAGTTCATGTAACTCTTATTCTAAATGAGTTTGACCCTCCTTTAAAACATTGGACGGAGCAATGACATCAGAGCCTGCTAAGCATTCTGTAGCTAATATTGCTAATAGTAATAGACATACATCATGACCGTCTTGGTGCATTTATTCTTTTAATTTCTAAACTGAAAGTTAAGGGGTGATTGATTCTGTATATGGTCCAGTGATGTCTTACTGGACTTGAAATTATGATTAAGTTTAAGAGAAATGAATGCTACCTGAGTGATGACAGCAAGCAGGGACACCACTTGGTTTAACAGCTAAATGAATGACCAAATACTGTGATTTCTGTCAATTTACACAATTGGTTATCCCTCTTCAACAATTTCACTCTAATAGAATGATTAACTTGCACGATGATGTATCTTTGAATCTGAGTTTGTGAAGACTGGTTCTGGTAGAAGTATAGATTCTTTTTTGTAGCCATTTTTCCCCCATTTTTCTTCTCCTATTCTGAGGTCATTGGCTTCTGCTCAAGTTATGGTTCCACAGATACTGACAGCTCCCTTGTACTTTTTAAAATGTGACTTCATGCGTAAGTGGATACAGTGAGTGTCAGCAAGCTGCTGGGCATTGGGGAATCAAAACCCAGTACGATCTTCTTTTCATCTGACATCCACACACAGGTGCTTTTCAGCAGATGTCACAGGATGGTGAACAAGAATTGGAACTTTGGCTGATGTTCCTTGCACTAACAGGGCGACAAGACCAGTTTTATTGCTCCAGCTGCTGCCCTGGTTAAGATCAACTTACTCAGCACACACTGAGGATTAAACCTATGACTTTCTGATCTGTATAGCTCAGTTACATGTTGCATTTACCAACCCATTCCAGGAAGCTCGAGAGGTGGCATATTTAATTTTTGTGTATGTTCTATCAGAGACCAATAATTACACAGCACACATCATACATTGCCTTCCATCCTTTTTCACATAACACAGAGAAATATTTGAATTATACGTACTACATGATATTAGTTATGAATGTGTGAATTCATTTGTATGCACGCTCTTAATAAGGGTGTTAACACATTCATAATTAATATCGCACAACAGGATTTCAATCTATAGTGGAGAAATTCTATTGTCTTTTACGGGAACTGAATTGTAATGGCATTCAAAATTGAAACTTCAAGAAAGGGCCACTGCCAAGTCGTTATCTCTGTTTCAGTATAAGATGTCATGTTGAAAAGAGAGTATGAGACATTTGCTGAGTTTAAGTTTCACTGGCATTTCTTCTTATGATTCCACTCTAATATAAAGTTCCATACAGTTGTGATTTAAAGTCATAACCAATACATTACATGGAAAACTCACTGTATTGATCAGATTCAAGTTTACTTCACTCATTCTTTGTAAAATATACAGAAGACTTCCTTTATGTCATAGCTCAAAAATTATTCAAATGGTCAGACTTGCATTGAAGAGGTTGAACCGTCAAGTGAAATGAAATACTAACCTAATGTACTCTATCTTCAAACAGCTGCTCCAGACCCACCTTATGCAATTACAGTTCTTGAAAGTGTCCATGACTCCATGGTGTTAGGATGGAAACAACCAAAATTCCAAGGTGGTTCTGACATAACTGGTTACTTTGTGGATTATCTTGAGGTTATTGATGGTATCCCTGGAAAATGGAAAGAAGCCCATATCAAAGCTATCAGTGATCGGGCATACAGAGTAAGTGAAACAAGGCTCATTTCCTGAACGTCTTTAGAAATTGTAAGGAAAAACTTTCAGTTCAATATTCTTCTCAAATGTCTAACTAAATGTAAGAAAAATAAATCACTTTTATTGAAATAAGTTTGATTTTGTTCCCCACCACGTCAGGTCTCCTTTCTTTCATTCCATTTGCATTGGTTGTGCAAGGGATGCTACCTTCATCCTGGGACAACTCATATTAATTTCAATAGAAATGGATTTCCATTAGTTACTAATGTATAATCAGCAGGCCACACACATCTGCAGAGTCGAGCATCCTGATGTTGGAACGTGTTTAAAATATGGCTACATAGAATCAAATGGATTATAACTTCCCCAGAATAAGTAAATACTCAGCAGGTCAGGCAGTATCAACGGAGAAACAGAGTTAGTGGGTGGAATTTAATTAACCTCCACACCCCAGGGCCAGGAGTAAGCTGTCACCTTCCTGGCTCCGCCAGTTAAGTCTGGGGTGGAAAGAGTCAAGGTGGCCTTCCCACCCCTAGACCAAATGAGGTCCCTAAGTGGCTAATTAAGGGCCTCAGCCTGCAACCCGATGGCGGGGCTCGGAGAGGCCATGCCATGTGGGCAGGCCACCATATCTTGGCAGGCCTGCCTATGGCCTGGGGAGCTGGTTCCTCCTACTTGGTCATCCTGTGCCGAATGGAGGGATCTGCTGGCAACAGGTGCTGCCCTCTGCCCTTTAACCAAACGCTCTCCACTCCTTGCCAGGGCCTGCCTGACTGACCCCTACGATGTCTCTCATTTCCCTGTGTTCTGAGGCGTGATGACTGTTCCTCCTCCCAGGGACTGCTGAAATACTGGCAGTAGCCATCATTTCCATCGGTGTGCTGGTTATGAAGAGCTGCTGACTTTTCCATTTTTATTCCTGATTGCCAGCATCCAAAGTATTTTGCTATTGTTTTAATATTAATCAATATATCTGGTGAAGTAGCTGTGCTGTCTCCCTCTAATTTTTGATCTGACTACTTACTACAGATCCATGACCTGAAGGAGAACATGGTATATCAGTTCCAAGTCCGTGCAGCGAATGTGGCAGGAGTTGGCCTTCCATCTCTGCCGAGTGACAAGTTTAAGTGTGAAGAATGGACCATTGCTGTTCCAGGCAGGTCTACTTCCTCTCTGAAATAATATACTTATAATGGTGATTATTATTAAAGCAAGAGTAAGAGACACTTGTTTATTAGAAAAAATTGTGCTTGGGATCAGGGCACAAGAAGAGACTGGATGTCCGCCGGTGGATTATTGTGGCGTCGGGATGAACTGTCTTCCTGTTTCTGGTTCCACAAAATCTTTTTAAAAAACCCAGAACTTACCTTTTTGGAGAGCTATTTCTCCAGTCTGGAGAAATAGAACTAGCATGTGCCATGCATGCTCTACCCTTTTCTCTTCATAAGTTGCAATCAAGGTTTTATAGAAGGCATAGGGATCTGATTTTCATAACGAAACAGCCTCCATGTAAAGGCCTGTCTGAAAGTTGCTTCAGGTGGGCAAGGTCCTCACTAAATTTTCAACTGTTGGTTCTCTGTTTTCAGCGAGCAGCCAGCAGTTGAACATCTTCTCCTTGGTCTCCTGTGCACAGTGCACAGGAAAAATAAAAACAAACTGCTGTTAGTACTTTGTGTTATAATAAATTGTTTGCATGTGGTGGGTGTGCAAAATTTAAATCAGGGTAGTTACAAAGGAATGAGGGCAGCGTTGGCTGGAGTGGACTGGGAAAGGAGTTTAGCAGAAAAGACAGTTGATGAATAATGGCAGATGTTTAAGAAAATAGTTCATGACCCACAACAAAGATATATCCCAGTGAGAAAGAAGGATTCTAGGAGGGGGATAAACCAACCATGGTTAACCAAGGAAGTTAAGGAGTGTATCAAATTGAAAGAAAAAACATACAATGTGGCAAAGATTAGTGGTAAGCCAGAGGATTGGGAAAGTTTTAAGAACCAACAAAAGATGACCAAAAAAAAGAGGGAGAAAATAAACTTTGAGGGTAAACTAGCAAGTAATATAAAAATGGACAGTAAGAGCTTCTTTAATAATATAAAAAGAAAGAGAGAGGGCAAAGTGAACATAGGTCCCTTAGAGAATGAGGATGGGGAAATAATAATGGGGAACCAGAAAATGGCAGAGGAGTTGAATAAATACTTTGCTTCAGTCTTCATGGTAGAAGATACTAATAGCATTCCAAAAATACTAAATAATCAAGGGGAAAAAGGGGGCGAGGAAATAAATACAATAACTATCACTACAGAAAAAGCACTAGAGAAACTAATGGGGCTAAAGGCCGCTAAGTCCCCTGCAGCTGATAGGTTGCATCCTAGGATATTAAAGGAAGTAGCTACAGTAGCTAGTGGATGCACTGGTAGTAATCTTTCAAGAGTCCTTAGATTCTGGAAAAGTCCCAGAGGATTGTAAAAATGCCAATGTAACACCATTATTCAAAAAGGGAGGGAGACAAAAATCAGGGAACCATAGGCCAGTTAGCTTAACATCCGTCATTGGGAAAATCTTAGAATCTATTATAAACGATAATAGCAGAGCATTTAAAAATGCATAATATAATCAAGCAGAGGCGGCTTCATGAAGGGGAAATCATGCCTGACTAACTTATTAGAATTCTTTGAGGAGGTAACAAGCAGGATAGATAAAGGGGAACCAGTAGATGTAATATATTTGGATTTCCAAAAGACGTTCAATAAGGTACCACACATAAGGCTACTTAATAAGATAAGAGCCCATGGCGTTGGGGGTAGTATATTAGCATGGATAGAGGATTGGCTAACTAATAGAGGGACAGAGAGTTGGGATAAGGGGGACATTTTCAGGCTGGCAACCTGTAACTAGTGGAGTGCCACAGGGATCAGTGCTGGGGCCACAATTATTTAATGACTTGGATGAGGGAAGTGAATGTACTATCACCAAGTTTGTGGATGACACACAAATAGGTGGGAAGGCAAATGGTGAGGATGACACAGAGTCTACAGAGGTATATAGACAGGTTAAGCGAGAGGGTGAAAAGTTGGCAGATGGAATACAATGTGGGAAAATGTGAGGTTACGCACTTTGGCAGGAAGAATAGAAGAGCTCAATATTATTTAAATGGAGAAAGACTGCAGCAAGCTGTGGCACAGAGGGATTTGGGGGTTGCATGAACCCCAAAAGGCTAGCATACAAGTTCAACAGGTAATAGGGAAGGCAAATGGAATGTTGGCCTTTATTTCAAAGGGAATAGAGTATAAAAATAGGGAAGGGTTGCTAAAACTATACAAGGCACTAGTTAGATCACACCTAGATTTGTTTCCCTTATCTAAGGAAAGATGTACTGGCATTGGAGGCAGTCCAGAGAAGGTTCACTAGGTTGATCCCGGGTATGGAGGGATTTTCTTATGAGGAGAGGTTGAGTAGGTTGGTCCTGTACTTATTGGAGTATAGAAGAATGAGAGGCGATCTTATTGAAACATATAAGACTCTTAGCGGGCTTGACAGGGTAGATGCTGAAAGGTTGTCTTCCCTTGTGTGAGAGTCTAGGACCAGAGGGCATTTAAGACAGAGATGAGGAGGAATTTCTTCTCTCAGAGGGTAGTTAACCTGTGGAATTCTTTACCACAGAGGGCTGTAGAGGATGGGTTGTTAAGCATATTCAAGGCTGAGATAGACAGATTTTTAATCAGTAAGGGAATCAAAAGTTATGGGGAAAAGGCAGGAAAGTGGAGTTGAGCATTATCAGATCAGCCATGATCTCATTGAATGGTAGAGCAGACTTGATGGGCCGAATGGTCTACTTCTGCTCCTATGCCTTATGGCCTTATGGCTTCTTTATTATCAGCAATACTGCCAAGCATATGACAGATGGAGCACACTGCTAACCATGTGATTACTGTGGCAACGATTGATAACATAAGATATCATTAATCCATGGATAAGAATTCCTCTGGTCCCTATTTCTAGAAGAACGCGTTTACACTTATACTAGAAATATCCAGCAGGATATAATGGGGATGTCCATATAAATAGGGATTTCTTTTTCAGCTCTACTGTAATCTATTAAATTAGAGGATATAACATTTAGAGAGGACACTAATTGGTAATGCTTAAAACATTTACTGTTAAGTATGCTATCATTACCATTATGTCCTGGCAGTACTTTGTGTGAAGTAACACATTTTATAAACTAATGCAGGACCACCTCATGACGTTATGTACACGGAGATCAGAAAGAATTCACTGGTACTCCTCTGGAAAGCTCCAGTCTATATGGGTCGTAGTGAGGTGACTGGGTACTATGCTGACATTCGGGAGGCAGATGAAGATGACGAAATGTGGAGAAGTGTCAATGAAAGGGAAACATCAAAGAGATATATAAAGGTAAAAAAACAGATTGGAATTCCTATTCTCTTAATTTGATGAACACATTTTTTCAGGTTGCGTTTGTTTGATGAAATGTACAAATTGTATCATGTCAACATTCCAATTTTACAAAGTGAAATACATACCAATTACCAAAGGCAAACCATCTAGTCCTCTTCAGAAATTGATACTTAAGATATTTTGGCAAAATCCAATCTGTATGATATTTACTGTTAGTCTAAGAAAGCGCTAAATTGTCTCACAAACCTTCAGTTTGGCAAGTAGGAAATGCATGTTCATTATGTGCAGGAAGTGCATCACCTGCCAAATTGATAAAGGCTAAAAGACCAGTGTGCAGTGCCCATGCCTGAAACAACTGTTAGGGTCTTTGCATATACAAATAAGAGGCCCAACATCTGTTTGAGGGTCCCACTGCAAAGTCCTACTGTTGGATCTCTCCATTTAGATGCAGATTGTTTACTGCCGGAATCTGAGGTGAAGGGTGGGGATGAAGGTGGGTAATAAGTTGTATGTGGAGAGTTGAGCCAGCAGCTTGATGTTCCTTATGATATTTATTGGTGGCATGTTGATAAAAAGGGACTGACAAATTCATTTTTAAATCATTTCAAAGTCTCACTAATCCCCTACCTTTGCCAACAGATAGAAGGTCTGAAGGAAGGTGTGACTTATGTTTTCCGTGTACGAGCTGTGAATATGGCAGGTGTTGGAAAACCATCTGATTTAACAGAGCCAATCACCGCAGAAACACCACCAGGTTTGTTTTACCAGTTTGCAGATATGAGTGAAAATAGAAAAATGATCTTATTCACTAGGGGTGGAATTTTGTGGAGGTGACCAGGGTCTCGGCTGTCAGTTGGAGAGCTGGTGATTTTTCTGTGTTGCCTCCTTTCGGGAAGGCCCCCTGCAATATGTGCCAATCAGGCACTTGACAGGCCAGCGGTGGGCCTTGCTGGAATAGAGGACACTGAGGATGAAAGTCCCGCCTGCCAAGAGCTGCCAGTCAATCAGAGATCGACAGTTCTATTGAATGGCAGCACCACTGGGGAGGCAGTGGCCGCTGTCAGCACAACACCCATCCGAGGCCTCGGATTGACACTGGATGCCAGGCCAAGATGAATAACAGCATGGTGGGTGTCATGGGGGAGGGGTGGGGAGGGGAATTGGCAACAAGGGCAGGGGGATGGCTCTCAGCGGCCTCCCCCTTCCCGATGCCAAGTCCCTAGATCAGGCACTGAGTACTTTTGAATGAGGGACTCACTTCTGGAGCCTGCAGGCAAACACACCCGGATTTGCTTGTTGTGCTCCTCACATCACAAACTCTCTGCCTGGCTTTGTTTTTATACCTGTGGCGGTGGGATGAGACCCTAGGGCCTCAATTGGCAGAGGGGTCGGATGACCATCCATGAGCCTTCCCATCATGGACTTAATCCGTGAGTTAAATAAGTAAGTGAGTTTTGATTTTAACTGTCATTCTACACTTGCTTCTGTAAAATAAAGCAGATTATTGATTTGGACTTGGCTTCATCTCATTCACGTGCTATTGGCCTGCCTGCTTAAAGAAGTTGAAAGCAAGTGGGGAAGACACAATATTCAGTTCAGATCATTTAGTTCCCCCGGGTGCCATTATTGTATGATTTGATATTTAGCAATACACATTCCTCAACATATTATTCAGACTGACTGGCACCATAAACCTGAGAAAATACCTAACACAAATCCAAGAATTATAACACCCTGTCTATGTTGAGTTAACTTTTTCCCAGCTGTGACAGCAATTAGATGTTGCAATTAACCCGAATACCCCGGAGAGAGAAGAAATTTGACCAGGGTTCTCCACCTGATAGTGATCAGCTGAAATTATTCTGTGTGTAAGCCAGGCTCAGTTCGATGCACTATGAGGTTATATAGCTTACTGACATTATCCAGTCTCCCACGTGAAGAATGTATACTTCAGTAAGGTATCATGCCTAGGACTTCTGGAATTGAGCCAAGCATAGATCAAATGTCTTAACGCGTCCCTAGCTAAAATTTCCCTGCTTGGTCCAAAGACACCAAGGCTAGTTATAGCATTCTTCATGGCACTCTCACTCAGATCATCTTCATTGCACATACCAAGGGCAGGATTTTCCATTTTGGCATCATATGTAGGTCCCAATCTCACACCTTGCCCAGAGCTCAACTTAACATTGATTTTTGCTGGATAGGCCAATTCTGACCGACAGCAGGCTCACTTTCCAATTAAAGATGGGGGGTGGGCTTTTGAAGCTAGAGGGTCAATAGGAGGCACTGAAGGAGCTGCAGCCTGCCATTGGAGGTAAATAAGTGAGAGGGCACCTCTATCTTTAGATGCCCTCTCAGCACTTTAAAAATATTTCAACTAAAAAATGGTCACAACTGCCGGACCACTATTGTGGAGGGGATTCCCCCCCTCAGGGCAGCCTGCAGCCACAACAGTGGAAAGAGATGGGGGCCTCAAAGGCATCCTGGACCATGTCTTCTTGGGAAGACACAGTAAGATTCAGTAAGAAGCATTCAGAATCAACACTGCACGTGCTGTTAAAACCTAGATTCCTTTATTCTCTTTCTAGACTCCCTCTACATGTGTGTATGGTAGCCTTACATGGACAAAATGCACAATGCAATTTTCAATACACTACAGAGCACTTAAAAAATGAGGGTGATCTTATTGAAACATTCCCAGTCTGCTACTGGGAGGCCACCTCCAGGCAGATACTGCGCTCCTAACATTGGGGTGGGGAGGGGAGAATGGGGTTGGGGGGCGGTGGGTTTGGGTGTTGGGATTGGGGATGCTGTCAGCCTCTGATTAATGGCCTTCTTGAAATAGCTTGATAGTGGGATTGTGTTGGCAAACTGGCACACCAGCCAACAGCACGAAATTACACCTGTTTCCTGCCCCCGTCGGCCTTTGAAAATTCTGCTCCCAGAATTAAAACTTAAACTTTCTGGTTTGTATAACTCAGGTTGGCATTACCAACCCAACTAATGAGCAAGTTTTCCAGTATTTTCTGCTTTTATTGCAAATGTTCAAATTTTTTCCTACTCTTCTATTATACCTGACCTGCAGGGTTATCAACTTTGGACAATGCCTGGAGCTCAGATTTTCATTTGTGAGCTGAGCCCCTCAGGCACTATCCATGGGAAAAAAATAGAAATGTGGTTTAAAGTACCATGCTGTGTTTATTGGAGAACTAAGCAACCTTTTTGTTAATCTCTTCAGGAAAAAAATCAAAGCGAAGCAATGAAATTCTAAGTTTTCTTATAACATAAAACCTTTATTATCTGCGACCTTCTACAAGATCATGGACATTAGTGGATAAATTTGAACTCCCAAGTTTTGGTCTTATACGTGTGATATTACAATATCTCAATGATAAAGGACAACTGTAAATATATATTCTAGAAATAAACTATTCTATAAATAAAGACATATTAGAAATGCTCTGAAAAGAGGCAATAATTTGTACACGGCTTCTTCTCATGAATATCTAGATATATCATCCAGAATGTAGATAATTGTAATATGGATAGCAAATGTTTTGTTGCAAAAATCTGCTTGACCAACATGCTTAGGATCTCACTACCTCCTATGCACAATATTGCAATGCTTACCCTTAACTTCACTGGAAGAATTTTTACGACATGTAAAACCTTTCTCACATAAATCCAATGGTAAATCACACAAACAATGTGTTCAAAGCATCAGGGCTCCAGGACATCAACAAGAATTACAACTCAGGTTGTGTAGAGAGAGGTAACTATAACATTTGGCCCCACACAGCAGTTAGGAAGAAACTGTGGTAGCATAGAGGCTTGAGCTTCTGTTTTCAAAAAACCAGCCAACCCCCTGTGTGCATACGAACATAAGAATATACGAATTAAGAGCAGGAGTTGGCCAATTGGTCACTCAAGCTTGCTGTGCCATTCAATAAGATCATGGCTGATCTGTTTAGGGCCTCAACTCCACTTTCCAGCTACCCCTGAAAACCTTTGACTCCCTTGATAGTCAAGAATCTATTTACCTCTGCCTTAAAAATATTCAGTGACCCTGTTTCCATCGATCTCCAGCGAAGAGAGCTCCAAAGACTCACAACCCTTTGAGAGAAGAAATGTCTCCTCATCTCTGTCTTATTTTTAAACTGTGTCCCCTATTTCTAGTCTCTCCCACAAGGGGAAACATCCTTTCAGTATCCATCCTGTCAAGTCCTCTCAGGATCTTGCATGTTTCGATAAGATCACCCCTCATTCTTTTAAACTCCAATGGATACGGGCCCAGCCTGTCCAAACTTTCTTCATAAGATAATCCCCCATCCCAGGTATCAGCTGAGTGAACCTTCTCTGAACTGCATTTATATCCTTTCTTAAATGAGAAGTCCAAAACTGTACACAATACTCCAAATGTGATCTCACCAATGCCCTGTACAACTGTAGCAAAACCTCCCTACATATATATTCCATTCCCCTTGCAATAAATGACAACATTCCATTTGCCATCCTAATCACTTGCTGTAACTACATGCTAACTTTTCCTGACTTATGTGCCAGGACACCCAGATCCTTCTGTACCTCAGAGCTCTGCAATCTCTCTCCCTTTAAATAATATGCTACTTTTCTCTTCTTCCTGCCAAAGTGGACAAGTTTACATTATGCTCCATCTGCCAATTTTTTGTCCACTCACTTAACCTATCAGTGTCCATTTGCTTACTCCTTATGTCCCCTTCACAACTTACTTTCCTACTTATCTTTGTGTCATCAGCAGGTTTAGCAACCATACATTCTGTCCCTTCATCCAAGTCATTGATATAAATCATAAATAGTCGAGGCCCTAGCATTGATCCCTGTCACATCTTGCCAACTGGAAAATGACCCATTTATGTGTACTGTTTCCTGTTAGCAAACCAATCGTCTATCCATGCTAATATGTTACCACCTACACCATGAGCTCTTACTTTGTGTAATAACCTTTGATGTGGCACCTTGTCAAATGCCTTCTGGAAATATAAGTATAGCACATCCACAGGTTCCCCTTTATCCACATTGCTTGTTACTTCCATTGGTATGTAACACCAAATTGCATTTGTCACAGAGCAGAAAAGATCATATAACTTATGAGGCCTCTCTGTTCAGCTCTGTGCCATGGGAAAAGGGGTTCTCCTGCATAGGTGTGATTGCAAGGAGTGAAATCACGTGAGACTCTCACCAAATATACAGCTCTGCAGGCCCAGCAGTATTTGAAGAAAAGGTTCCAGTTTTCAAGCACTGACATAGTCAGAGTGATCAGCCTCCAACTTGTAAGGAAAATTAGAATTCTGCAAGCAATCTTTTCTGTCTTTTCTCAGGTACTAAAGAGATTGCTGTCGATGTGGATGATGATGGAGTTATTTCTCTGAACTTCGAATGTGCTAACATGCTTGAAGGTTCAAAGTTCATTTGGTCTAAGAATTATGAAGAAATCATTGACTCATCAAGAGTTACTATGGATACAAAAGGCGGAAAGTAATTACATTTTTCTGTTATTATATTGCAATGGGGCTCCTGCTGCCACTCTTGACTGCTCCTTTCAGGGAGATCCTGATCCATTTTTTGTTACCAAGTCTATTCATAGTGTTGGATACAGTTTGTGAAACGAAAAGCAGTTTATTTAGGCAGAGAAAAGAATGCTATAAACCATGGAAAAGATGTTCTATGCTTTGTTGGAAATAATCTTGAAAATAGGTGAAATGAAGCTTTTTTAAATAGACTGCAACCTGCATCAGTGTATTTGACACTCTTGTTTGCCAATGGGCAGAATTTAATGTGCCCCTCGACCCCCACCCCCCCCCCCCTGTTGAGTTTGGTGCCAGCACCCTCCTGCCTCCCACCAATCGAGTCCGGGGCTTTTGGGCAGCCTTCCCATTCAGAGGCCAATTGAGGCCCTTAAGTGGCCACTTAACGGTCTCATCTTGCCGCCACTGGTATCCAGCCAACAGCGGGTGGGGGACTCATCACATATTGGGTTTTCCAGTGGTCTACATGGGAGTCCCTCACATGGGCACTCCATGGGAACTTTGTGCCTAATCAGGAGACCTAGAAGTGGGAGGGTAGGTTCAGTAAACCGCCTTCCTGTCCTTGCTTCTGAACCCTCCAACCCCTGTCCTTGCTTCTGAATCCCCTAAACGCCTGCCCTAGCTTCTGACTCCCTACCACCGCTTGCTGGCAACAAGCCCGCCCCATCCCGCCCACACTCACCTCTTTCAAGGGATCCAATGGTGATCCCTAGTGAAGGCCTGGTGTAATACCAGCAGTGGCCACCGCTCTTGGTACTAAAGGTCTGCTCTGATTGGCCACAGCTCTTAGGGATGGGAGTTCCACCCTACTTGGGGCTTAATCGGATGGGAGGCCTGACACTGCCCAATTGGAATGTAATTGCGTCGGGTTGACAAGAGAAAAGCGACGCCGGGTCACCCATTGGTAGGCGAGACCCCGTCACCCACATTAAATCCCAGCCTATGTATTTATTCATTTCTCAGAGTATTAGTAAACTAAAAGGGTTATTGAGGCATTTGTTGATTCATCAATACTTTGGCCTAGGGAAAATGCAACTTGATTCATACAATGATTGTCCAACGCCCTCGCCAACAGATGTATTATTATTAGTTTGATATCAAGTGCTGAATACTTCAACAAGCTTTGTTGCACTGTGTTGCACCATATCAAACTTTAATTATTATACTAACAACATGGAAAAGTCATATGTTGAACAGAGACGGGGAAAACAAAGGAAAATAAATGCAACTAATACAAAATTTTACACAGAATATGCTGCTCAACAACATGTATACAATGTGTTCAAATACCCTGAATTACTTCTTTCTCAAATAGGGCAAAAGTCATTTTCAATGACCCAGGGAAGGATGATTTGGGTATATACTCTTGTGTTGTCACTGGAACAGATGGAGTTTCTTCCAGTTATGCCATAGATGAAGCAGGTATATTTAATTGTATTTACAAATCCAATTTGCAGAGATGCTAATAGATTAGTTTTTAAAATGTTGATTGAAATCATACCTAGAGCTAAAGTCTCCACTGCATTTTTGACATATTGCTCATTGCAGTGGAGAACATTAAAAACTAAGGTAGGAGTAGCAACTGGCGCTGTATGCAGAAGTTGGATTTCTCATGTCAGTTTTAAATGGACAGGAAGGACACATGTTCAGATTGGGCATGGTCCTTTTTTAAATACGTTGTTTGGGCCCAATTACATAATCGAGGCCTGACTGCACTTTTAAGCAGTGGTCTGAGCAGCAAGGGTACTGTGCCTTTCCTGCCAGGTGAAGGAAGTGGGAACATGAGTCAGGGTCAGAAGACTTTTTTTAATACTTTTTAAAAAAAACTTTAATTGTGGGACCAGGGGAAGCAGGACTGTGCCTTTACTTCCGGAAGGAAAGTTCAAGCCTCCCGTGCTCCCCAGCTCCTCCACTCCCGATTGTGAGGCCTCCTAGTACCTGCTCTTTGAAGTTTACCTAGATTCTGAGTACCTCCTGCCATTTGATATACCACTCCTATGCACCAACCAGCCACTGCATTCCCTCAGATTCAGATGGGTGACTGTCTCCATGGTGGGGGGAAAGAGGGTGCTTTCAGATGAGTCTCCCAAGTTTATGAAGCGAAGGAATTAGCCCCAGTCCTGTCGCCAAATCTCTCCTGTGCCTCCTTTTGGTAAAGTACTGTTAATGAATAAGTTGGGTTTTATTCTTAAAAAGTAGGAAATAATGTTAAATTCAGAGGCCAGAATCTTCGGGTCGGCGTCTGGGGTTGGGCCTCGCTCGCCGACACATAAAATGACGCACGGTGAAGCCGGGTGTGCGTCCCGACGTCACCGCGCGTCATTCAGATCTTCAGTTCGGCGAGCACGCACCGGAGTTGGCTGCGCTCCTGCCAAACTGTCAAAGGTCTGTTAAGGCCACTTAAAAACTAATTAAAAGGATTAACAGAGCTGCTCATCCAACCTTAAGGTTGGCGGGTAGGCGAAGGGCCCAGTCGGCCTTCGCATTTATCATGAAACCTCATCCACGGGCGGGATGAGGCTTCATGAAGGTTTTTAAAGTTTAATCAAAATTTTTGATAAAATTCCTGGACATGTCCCAAGTCATGTGACACTGTCACATGAGGGGACATGTCTTAGCATTTTTTTTTCTTTATTTAAATTTTTCTAAATCAAACTAATCTCCCTGAGGCAGCTCCATGCCTCAGGGAGATTTCCGTGCTCTTCCACCCGCATGCGCGCGAAAGAGCGCAGGCCCTGACTCAGCCTACTCCCCCCGCCTGCACAGGGAGCACTCAGCGCTTCCGGGTGCATATCACGCTGGGCGGGCCTTAGTTGGCCTGTCCAAGTAAAATAGTGGAGTGCCCACTCATGCCTGCTTCCATCCAGCCCCACTGATGGGGAGAAAATTCTCCCCAGGATCTTTTGAGCAGCATTAACTGCTATAGCCTCTATCTAAATCCGTGGACTATGCACTCTTGGTAAAGGTCTGGTAAAGTAAATATAGTAGCAGCTCATTGCAACCAGATCATTTGATATTTTAAATGATTGAAAAGATTAGCGCAGCCGTCTTCCAGATTTGGACTGTACAGTGAAATGTAATATGCATCATTTTATAAAGGGTGATAACAATGTAACTGGGGATAGATTAATTCCTTAGACTGCACCTTCCAAACCCACAACCGCTACTATCTAAAAGGACAAGGGCAGCAGACACATGGGAACACCACCACCTGGCAATTTCCCTCCAAGCCAGTCACCATCCTGACTTGGAAAAATATCGTCATTGCTTCACTGTCGCTGGGTCAAAATCCTGGAACTCTCTCCCTAGCAGCACTGTGGGTGTACCTACATAACATGGACTACTAGCGGTTCAAGAAGGCAGTTCACCATCACCTTCCCAAGGGCAATTAGGGATTGGCAATAAATGCTGACCCAGCCAGCAATGCCCATATCCCATGAATGAATAAAAAAAATTATTGTGTTGAGGTAACATAATTTAAAAGATATTTAAAAAGCGTGCTTGCAAAATAAATCAACATGATAGCAGGATGAGCACTGAACCATGAAGGAATTTAAGCATGAAAATGTTAAATATGTGATATCAGGACACCTAGAGCCAATGTAGGTCAGTGAGCACAATGTACAAGATTTCATGAGAGACAAGATATAAACAGCAGAGTTTTGGGATTAACTGAATTTTATGTAGTGAGGCGGATAGGAAGCCAACCAGAAGAGCATTGAAATAGTTGAATCTGGACGGCCATAGACATGGATGAGGGTATTGGCAGCATATGATTGAGATGGGGCAAAGACAGCTAATGTCTGGAAGAGGTTATGAGGCTCACCTTGGAGTCAAGAGCCTGATAGTGTGAAAATTCTGGTTCAACCTGAGATGGTGACTATAGAGAGGGATGGAATTGATGACATGCAGAGATTACGGCAGGGTTTGAAGATAACAACTTTGGCTTTCCTAAATGCAAGTTGTTGTTATTGTGTCATTGAATCGATTCCAGTAGGTTGCAACCTGATTTCTTGGTTTGATATTTAATTTAACAATTTGAGAGGAAAATCATCATATGGCTTTTCAAAACTTGTTAAAATTGTTTTTTTCCTCTCTTTGCAGAGCTACTGCGTCTGCTTGAACTTAGTCATGAACATAAATTCCCAGGTAAGCATTCGAAACCTAGTTATCCCCTAGAGTTATGCTTGTTGCAATCCTCTGGTTTAATGTTGTAAATCTATTTAAGGTAACATAAAATTTGACAGAGTGACAAATGATCATATTACATGTGTTGACAGTTGTACCTCTGAAGACAGAACTAGCAGTCGAACTACTGGAGAAGGGACAAGTGCGGTTCTGGTTGGAGGCTGAACGTTTCTCTCCAAATGGACAATGTAAATTTGTTTTTAATGACAAGGAGATAAAAAATGACGAGGTGGGTTTCTTACTAATTCTTGGAGCTCAGAAATTATTTACCAAGGGTGTGCATTTATTTGTAGACTCTTTATCACTGGTGACCAGAGCTAAGAATAGCAACGCTGTAAATGGATTTTAAAGGAATACGTTAACAATTCCAGCTGAAGTAGCAAAGGAAATTGTCAACAACACATTTACAACGCTGAGACATATAGGGTAGAGAAATTCTTGCCTGAAGGTTTCAAATGTGACCCAGGAATGAAGTTACCTAGTTAGCATAACTATTTTGAATTTTCAAATCATAATAAGAGTATTTACTCTAGAAATACCTTCTTGAAGTAAATATCCTCTGCCAGACCCCTTCCCTCACATTAATTTCACAGCCACGCATGAGTGAAGACAGAAAACAAGTATTTTGGATTTTTTCATTCTTTCCTCCACCTGTGGTTTGGTTGGTAGGGGCTGCTCACAAGGCAACAGGATTCTGATTAAAGGTCATCAACTGTAATTTTAACTCTGTTTTTCTCTTCACAGATGTTGCCTGGCCTGCTGAGTATTTCCAGCATTTTGGGTTTTTACAACAGAGTATTGCTTGATCTCAGAAGACCTATTTCCATTTAGATGTCTAACTTAGAAATAGTATAGAGTGTGGTATCTTAATCACAATACAACAAGCTGATCAACAACCCCCAATCTTGCTCATAGTAACTGGATTGAATGTAAAATAACTTGTCCTTGATGCAGCTGCGGGGACGAATTTTTGTTTTAAATGAAGGAGTGATCATGCTGAAGTTAAACTATTACTGGCATTCAGGCAGTCAATGAGACTGAAGTTCTAATTGGCTGGCAGAGGTGCAGATTTCATAGGCTTCGTAGCCAAGCTGGGTAAAATACAGACGTAATTATCAATCATGATACTAAAGAATCTAAATGTATTTATTGGGAATGCAGGAGAAGAATTTAATTGGACTTTTTTTCTTTTTGCTCTCATCCTCTCGAAGGCGAGAAGGGAGTTTTGCTGCACTGAAACTTCTTAGCTGCTAGGAGTCCTCTGGTACCTCATGTAAATAGATATTCAGCAGGTGTGAGCTGAGTGAGGCAGGGTATTTGACAGTGGATATAACTACTCAGCTTCAGCCTCTCCTCATCTAACATCTACATCTTCAACTTTGTGCACCTGAACAATGGAACTTGGGCCTTCACCTTGGTTTCTCAACAATAGAAAAATACACAGAACATTCAGCAGTGAAACTGGATAATTCTCAGCAGTGGGAACCCTGTCAGATTCCTCCCACCTTCCTGATCTGACATATTTAAATGAATTGTGCTGTCCCTGCCAATGTTGACCTGATGGAGCTCAGTAAAAGCTTGTGATCAAATCTGGTACTCCCTGGTCTGTACAATTCAGTACTATTACATAGTGCATTTATTCAGTGAGCCATAAGAGAGCTTATTAGCTAAGTGATGAAAGTCAATATGACTCATCACTTTTTTCCATTTTAGCCAATCTACAGGACATGTGAGAGTTTAGTGTTGATGAGGATCTTATTCTCAGATGATTCAGTGAAAGCATGAGTTCACCTTATTGGTGATCTAATTATGGCTATTTACCTTATGGCCTCTGGAACTTTCCTCGAGGAATTTCCAAATCGACGGAGTTTCAGTGTCAAAAAGTTTTGCGTCTATTTGGGATTTTCACCGATCTTGCGGGGAAGTTGCGGCAGCTGTTTGATAGGATCCTGAAGGAGTTCCCAGAATTCATCTTTCAGCTGTAAGGTCAGAGCTATGGACTTCAGCATGGTGATTGTGATTGGCTGACAGGAAAAGTACATGCAGTGGACAAGTCCAAAATATCAGTTATTACCTCCCCACCACTTCTCCCAGTAGCCAAGTAAATACAAGTCAAATTTCTTTCCAGCAATAGTTGCAAGCTATGGAATGATTGCCATCCCTGGTATTCAAACCAGAAGACTCTGTTACAAGTCCACTTATTTTTAGAAAATTACATTGCAGAATTGATACTTTAAGTATTATAGAAGCAGGAAGAAAGCCAGTAACTGATTCCAATGTTAATTAATACTGTGCCATTTTGAAAGTGATTTAATGTTTTTAATTGTTGCTTATCGCATAAGGTAATCAGGCTGGGATTTGGTGGAATCCATTTTGGTCGGGAATGAAGGTTCAAACTCAGGCTAATTTTCCGAGGTCAGCCTATTTTGAATATGTTAGGCAGGTGAAGAATGCCTGTGGTGAATATTTGGCATTTGCTGTGGGATAACATAGTAAGTAAGCAACTACAAAGCTGGCTTTTTAATAAAAAACATCTTAGACTGTGCAATTGATCATGCTGCACAGGCCCGGTTGGACCTTTAATTTTTTTAATTTCCTTCTGCTCCATAGCAACACTGGATGGCAGAAATGTACAAGTGTTCCTAACACTACACTCTGTTGTTAAAGTGCAAATAAAGGGAAATATGCTGGATGATATATCTCAGTCAGCTGATTATCATAGTGAGATACTAGCCTAAGGGTGGAGATTTGTGCAGCAAAATTGGACTCCATAGTACCAGTAGGCTGCAGGAACCTGTAAACAAAGAAAAAGTGGCAGGTGGCCCACGCCTGACCACTTGCAGTACAACCCATGCTGATCACCATGTTGCGAAGAATGATAGCAGGGGCATCTCGTGCATGTGCCGGAAATATGCAGAGGAGGCAGATCAGTCAATGTGTAAATGCCCGCCTTCCAATTTTGGACCTCGCCACTCCTGTTAATGTTTCTTTTAGCCACGCAAAGGTAAACACTTCCTACCAACCCACCAGTGAGTGCTACTTAAAGATATCACCATTCATTGTTCAGGTGAGGTGATTTTGACTATCTATTTGCTGCTGCAGAATTAGTGGAAATATTGTGTTGTTAGAGGAGTTGACAGAAACATTTTCAGTCAGAAGGGAGTGGTCCTGGACCTTTGGAAAGTGTTGTGTGGTTTGGAAAGGCCACTGAGCGCACCACTTTCTTTCTGCCAGTCATGGGGATTTTAGTTGCAGTTCTCTTTGAGCTGCAGCATCTTGGGAAATGGAGCAGAGACAGCAGGGAAGATGTTTGCAGAGGGAGGAGGAAACCTACTCTCTGGCCTGCTGTGTCCTTCTCAGGTTTCTTCCTGCTCCGAGTGTGTTTTTCTGCTGGTGGAATGAGCTTTTGCAGCCAGAATACACCCCTCCTCCCTGCTTTAAAAGATGCAGACTTGCTTTAGGAAATGCAGGCTATAGCTTTAATTGGTAGTAACCTCACACAGACTTGGGTCCCTCCAGCTGAGCGTGGAGCCATTCAGCGACTACATGCTACTGTCATGGAAATGAGCAACCAGCACCAAGCTTGCGTGCTGCTTGCATTACTTTCAGTGGGAATAGTTAATCACACATCGTGATCCCTGCACCCATTGATGGGCCTTATCAAATTTTAAACTTGTTACACCTCCCCTGCTACTTCCAACACAAAATCTTGGAAGTTATGAAGGAAAACAGGGTACCAATATAGTATTTTCTGGTGAATTTCTTCCTGCATTCTGCTGGAGATATGTGGAGAAATCTCAAACAGAAAACGAAGCTGTCAAAGCAGGTTCAAAAACTAGTGCCACTAGATGATGATATACAAGTGGATTCTCGTAGTTTCCACATATTAAATTTCAATCTCAGCTGAAGAACTGAGGGAAGCTCCGAACAGTGGGATAAAGAAGAAAGCCAAAAGGCAAATTACCTCTCTGTATTCGTTAACAGAGCAACCTGGAAGAAATCTGAGTCCTTTATTTAATTGAAAAATAGTTCACAGAATAAGGAAAACAAGTAAAGCTGCTTTTTATTTTGTTTCAAACTCCTTTTCTGCTTTTCAGAAATATAAAATACAGGTGGATAAGAAAACTGGTTTAGTGGAAATGATAATGGAGAAATTGGAGGACATAGACGAAGGCACTTACACTGTACAGCTCCAGGATGGTAAAGCAAGTAACCAATCTAGTCTGGTTCTGATTGGAGATGGTGAGTCTTTTTACTGGTTTTGTCTTCATGAAAACAAATGTCAATCACAAACAATAGATATTGGACACCATGGATGCACTAAACATAAATGAAGAATCTAATTTTAAGTGCAGCTATTACCAATGGCACTTATGGATCATCTCCAAGTCTTTTTCTAAAATAGTTGTACTTACAAGCCTTGGCTGCAATGCCCAATTGTGACTTGTTGATCAAATGCAGATGACTCCTGCATGTCATTTACCTTGACAGTCTGTGGCATGAAGAGTAGTTCTTGGTTCTCAGTGAATGCTACTTGGTTCAATTTGCCTTGCCTCTTTCGTTTGAGACCAATAGCCTTAGGGTTAATGTGTAGCGTGAAAATGAGTTCACTGTTTCAGAGGGGAAAATGAATCAGAACGGTGCAGCAAATGACTCCACCCATGCCACCGTTTCCAAAGTACCCACTCCCCAAAGATCCTAATGGAGCCCTTCATTGTGCCCCCCTCTTCCCCATGCGCACCAGGCTGATCCAGTTTTTTTAAATTACCTTTTTTTATTGGTATTCAGTCCTCTTCCTTCTCCTGGATCCTCCAGTGGGTCCCACTAATGCTCCTCTGGAGACCTCCACACCTCATTTGATTTAGCATTCCAACCTCCAGTACTGCTTCAGCTACCAACTGTACCTGCGTAGTGTACCAGTGTAGGAGATCCCATCCCTGGCTCCACTCACACCCCTCTCAATCCTGACATCACTTGTCTGTGGAGATGTGAGCAGTATGGGCAGCAATCCAGCAGAACCAGGTTCTGGCCATATTTCAATGGATTTTAGTGGACAGTAAATAAACAGTAGGTCTGACTATACATTGGCATTATCCCCTTTGAACCATTTTAAGTTGAGCAATGTTCCAACTGCTTTCATGGAAATAAAACGGCTGAATATTAACAAGTTCTTGACAGGCTTCTTTTTTCTCTTTTTTTCAATGTTTACACATCAATATTTTCCAAATGGGAGTAAATCAATGCAATGTTAAGAGAATTTATCAAACAGCCTTGCACTCGTGTAACTGTTTACATTACATGGAAAATACAGGTCATTTTGACTACACACTTATGCAACAATCTATCTCAAAAATTGTTAAACATTTGAGCAACTCTGTAAATGCCTTCAGTGACACAAATATAACCGGGATGCAAATTTATTCATAATAACATAACCACTTGCAAAATTTGGAAGTGCACTCATGCATAATTACTAGAGTTCACATTGATTAGTTGTTAGCAGTGCGAAAGTTGGTTTCATACAATGTTCCACTATTCTGCTATCAAAGTTTTTTCAAAACTTCTTTTCAGTGTTTAAGAGTCTGCAGAAAGAAGCAGAATTCCAGAGAGGGGAATGGCTCAGGAAACAAGGTAATGGCAAAATCTGAGTAATATATTGTGCAGCAATTAATATTTCCTTGTATGAATCAATAAAGCTAAGCCATGATAGAGACAATGTTAACCCTGGATTTTTAGTGCAAACCAGATGGGCAGGTGGTTAAAATTTAACTGATGCTAACCCGTTTATTACCTGCAGTCTTCAATTTTAGGTGGAATAGACAGCTGCTGAAAATGGCTGGGTCTTTAAGCATGCAGAGTGGCCTCCAATGATATCATTGGAGACTGACTGTGATTTTAACAAGAGGCCTGTGGCCATGGTGGGTTTTCCACTATGCCCACCCAGCTGTGAAGAGGAACCTGAGTTAGAAGAAACACCAAAGTAAATAGTTTATTTTTTTTAACTTTCCATGTGAGGTCTGGGAGAGCAGTGGTGCATCTCGTGCACAAAAAAAGGTTACCCCTCATCAGATCTGGCAGCATCTGTGGAGAGAAATAGAGTTGACATTTTGAGTCAAGTAGGACTCTTCTTTGGAAGAAGCCATATTTGACTCAAAATGTTAACTCCTCTGTTTCTCTCTCCACGGATGCTGCTCGACCTGCTCTGTTTTTCCAGCACTTGGTTTTAATTTCAGATTTCCAGCATCTGCCAGAGTTTGCTTTTATTTAAGGTTAGACCTCCCCTTCCCCAGGACACCCCAGTCTCTTGATCACAATTGTTTTACCAGCTACTTAGCAGAGTGTCAAGGAGCTTTCCTTGGGTATCTGGCAGCATCCTCCTGCTCCCTGACATTCTGTAGCTGCCCATTGACTAGCTGCAGCTTCCTGCGAGAAACTAACTGGGATCTACACAGCTGAAACCCCGAGCAGGATGGTTTGCTGTTCGCCTCGGCGCCTACTTTCATGACTACCAGCCTGAGTCAGAATTGAGACTATTATTCCTGCTCTTCGAATCTGGTACAATACAGCTGTATGTGAAACTACTTGATATAACATCATTGCTTCTTATGCACTGCCTTGGGTATACCAGCAAAAAGCAATAATATTAATAAAATTATTAGAGGGTTTTCCTCAAAGGTTAAGCCAGAATTTAAACTTGATAGTTGAATTCCATACCTTCTATGACTGTGATAAAGATGTGAATTGTTTTTTTCTATTTGTAATGATATATCTTTTACGCTAACAGGTCCTCATTTTGTTGAATATCTTGGATGGGAAGTTAATGAAGACTGCAGTGTACTTTTGAAATGCAAGGTAAAAGGAACAATTCTTACATGTGAACATTGTCAGGACAGGAGATGATCATTGTCAGGGTGGGGGGATGATGAGCATTGCCGAGATGGAGGTGAGCATTGCCAGGAGGGGTGTGTACATTGCCATGGGGGTAACATTGTTGGGAGGGGCCGGGGTGAACATTTTCAGAGGTGCTGAACTGTGGTGGGAAGAGGTGGGCATTGATGGGGAGGTGGGGGGGTGAGCATTTTTGGTAGTAGGGTGAATATTGTCAGTAAGGGGGGGAGACATTGTCGGAAGGGCATTGAACATTGTCGGGCAGGGGATGAACATTGTTGGGAGGGGAGGGTGAGCATTGTCAGGGTTGCCATGCTACTGGAGGACATGATGCACCAGCTGATTTACTTATAGTCAGCCTCCTGAGCAGGCTTTACACCTGCTAGGTATAGCTCTGAGTAAGTCTGTGTAAAAACCAGGTTAAGTATAGCACAAACAGCCCAATCTGTGTGGACATGGCCATCTCATCCCTCTCTTATAGAGAATCATACAGAAATCCATGCAGGGTAACAATAGCAATCGGAAGTATAAACTTTCTGAGTAAGTACCGCACATTTGTATGCTCTGGGACTTCCTCAGGGTCCAGAGGTGCATCAGCGACTTAAGTTGAGTAATTTGCCGCTCCCAATATTGGAAGATTCAAGCCAATATATTCTTTATCTGCACTCTTTAAGTTACTGCAAACCCCAGTCCCCTGCAGCAGCAATCATTTCCCACACAACCCCCCCGCCATTTCCCATGGTAAACTCCAAACATAGGCTAAAACTCTGGGGGTCCACCTAGGCGGAATCCTAGAGATAGGGTCAGTGATGGGAAGGAAAATCTATGCTTCAAAGCATGGGATGGCATGAAAGTGCAGAACAGTATCAGAGTTATAAAGGCTTCAGTGGCTACAGTAGTTTCAATCAAGCAGCTCCTTAGAGCAAGGAAATTTAAATCTGCTGATTTAACTGCAACTATTTGCAATTTGCATGGTCCAGCATCTGATTACACTGGCTGAGTAT
Source organism: Cetorhinus maximus (assembly GCF_964194155.1). Lineage (NCBI taxonomy): Eukaryota > Metazoa > Chordata > Chondrichthyes > Lamniformes > Cetorhinidae > Cetorhinus > Cetorhinus maximus. Next base: position 112,936,942 of record NC_135882.1, on the reverse strand, counting down.
GCAACATTTGGGACTTTGGGGCATCATGTACTCCAGATCCAGATCACAAGACTTTTAGCTTCATCCCGAACAATGGGATGCTCTACCTTTGGGTAATTGTCCTGTGAGGACAACTCCAATCTCCCTTTTTGGAGTCATCTACATGAACTTTGAACACCTGAGTATAATCTGTCCACAAGCATCCTACAGCTCTTCAAAAGCATGCTCATTGCATTGTAACTAGATCACATAAGAACAGGAATGGATCATTTCACCCTTCAAGCCTGTTTCCCCCATTCAATGACATCATGGCTGATCTGCGACCATATTCATGTCTTTGCCCCATACCCCTTTATATCTTTGGTCATCAATAATCTATCGATTTCAGATTTAAAATTCACAATTGACTGAGCATTAATTGCAGTTTGCGACAGAAAGTTCTAAACTGCTATCACACTTTTTGTGTGGAAAGATTTCCTAAATTCACTCCTGAAAGGTCTGGCTTTCATTTTAACACTATGCCCCTTAGTGCTAAACTCCCCACTGAGTGGAAATAGTTTGTCTCTATCTAACCCTTAATACCTTGAGAACTTTGATCAAATCACCCCTTAACTTTCTAAATTGCAAGGAATTCAACATAATTTGGATAAATTGTCCCTGTAATATAATCTTTGGAGTGCAGCTGTCATTCTGGTAAACCTAACCTGCAACTCCATTCAAGGCCATTAAATCCTTCATATCCTTCCTAAACCGTAGTGCCAAATCTGCCGACAGTACTCCAGGTGTGGTCTAACCAGGGCTTTGTATAGCTGAAGCATGACTTAACCCTCCCTTGTATTCCAGTCCTCTAGGTATACAGGCCAGCATTCCATTAGCCTTTTAGATTATTTTCTGCACTTAACCATGATTTTAATGATTGGTCTACCCGGATCCTGCCAGCCTCTTTAACCTCCACTGTTTCCAGCTTTTTACCATTTTGGTAGCACCCTGTTCCCTTCTTCTTAGGTCCAAAGTGGACGACCTCACATTTATCTACACTGAAACCATTTGCCAAAATTTTGCTTATTCACTTGAACTATCAACAGAGAAGTGTAGAATCATAGAATGGTTACAGCACAGGATGCCATTCAGCCCATGGTGCCTGTGCCAGCTCTCTACAAAAGCAACTCAGCTAGTCCCACTCCCCCAGTCTTTCTCTACAGCTCTGCAATTGTTTTCCTCTCTCAGGTGCTTATTCAATTCCGTTTTGAAAGTCCTGATTGAATCTGCTCCACCAAACTTTCATGTACTGCATTCCAGATCCGAGCCATTCATTGCATTAAAAGGTATTTTCTCATGTTGCCTTTGGCAAAAGAATCATCATCTAATATTATAATAAAAGCAAAATACTGCGGATGCTGGAAATCTGAAACAAAAACAAAAATAGCTGGAAAAACTCAGCAGGACTAACAGCATCTGCGGAGAGGAATACAGTTAATGTTTCGAGTCTGGATGACTCTTCAACAGAACTAAGGAAATATAGAAATGAGGTGAAATATAAGCTGATTGAATGGGGTGGGACAGGTAGAGCTGGATAGAGGGCCAGTGATAGGTGGAGGTCCACCTATCACTGGCCCTCTATCCAGCTCTACCTGTACCACCCCCTTCAACTAGCTTATATTTCACCTCATTTCTATATTCCATCATCTAAAATTGTTCTCTTCAGTTATCGATCCTTCTGCCAATGGGAACAGTTTTTCTCTATCTACTCTGTCTAGACCCCTCATAATTTTGACTAATTCTACCAAATTTCCACTCAACCTTCTCTAAGGAGAACAACCCCAACTTCTGAAATCTATCCACGTAACTGAAGTCTCTTATCTCTTGAACCATTCTTCTGAATCTTTTTGCCACCTCTCTAAAACCTCAGATTCTGCCATTCTCTCCATTTAAATATTTTCCTTTTCTATTCTTCCTCCAAAGTGGATAATCTCACATTTTTCCACATTATACTCCGTCTGCCAAATTTTTGCCCACTCACTTAACCAATCTATATCCCTTTGTAGACTGTTTGGGTGAGATTTTCAGTTGCCAGTAGGGTTGGAAAAGGGTGCAGGCACAAATTGAAAATGGCATTCCCAGGCGGCAGCACTGGATCCCACTGCCTCTGGAACGTGAACAATTTTCAAAGGGGGAGGGTGCGGAATGGGGAACCTGTTCGCTTCTAATTAACTGTCTATTAAGCCCTTTGAGGAGGTTGTTAACAGGCTGCAGAGGGCAAGATGGGAATTTTTAAAGTTGAAAATGCAGAATCTGAACAGTCTGATGCACGTTAGTGCACTGTTGGGTTCAAAGCAAGCGAAAGTTAAAGATTTTCTCTACGTTGAAAAATTTCAGAAGCTGGGGATTCTTGCACTGGATCATGCACTTTACCTTCCATTTGGCTGTTTAACCACTTCTGTGCTCACTGAGGCGGCTGACACTTCAAGGTGCGGCATGCAAGATACTGGCAGGCCCCAGCATGGCTGCTGTTCGCACTCTGCAGGCAACTACCCCCTCCTGGTTATGCTCAGTATAATTGGGCATCGAGTTGGTCTCGCACCTAATTAGGGCATTTACCTTCTAAAATGGCAACATATGTGCGGTGTAGATGTGCATGGGGTCAGTAGCCATAAGTTATCCAGGCATTCGGTTAACAAGCCCGATTTGAAAATCAGTCCCTTTGTACCCTCCTCACAGCTTGTTTTTCCACCTATCTTTGTATTGTCAGCAAATTTGGCTACAACACACTAAGCCCCTTCACCAGAATGTAAATAGATGAGGCTGCAGCACTGTTCCCTGTGGCACTCCACTAGTTACAGTTTGCCAACCTGAAACTGACCCATTTATCCCAACTCTCTGTTTTCTGTCAGTTATCCATGATAATATCTTACCCCTGACACCATGGGCTCCTACCTTTTATGTGACGCCTTATTGATGCCTTTTGGAAATCCAAATACGCGACATCTACTATTGACCCTTTATTCACCCTGCCCTGCTCAAAAAACTCTAATAAATTTGTGAAACATGACTTCGCTTTCATAAAACCATGTTGACTCTGATGGTATTATGATTTCCTAAATGTCCTGCTACTCATTTAATAATGAATTCCAACATATATCCCAGTGACAAATGTTAGGCTAACTGGTCAATAGTCTCCCTCCTTTCTAGAATTGCAGCATCACATTTACAGTTTTCCAATCTGCTGGGTCCTTTCCAGAATCTAGAGACTTTGGGAAGATTACAACTAATGCATTCACTGTCTCTGCAGCTGCTTCTTTTAAAACCCTAACATGCAGTCCATCAGATCTGGGGGACTTGTCAGCCCTTAATTCCATTAGTTTGCCTAGTACTTTTTTCCTAGTGATTGCTTTAATTTCCTCCCTTCCTTTTTCCCAATGATTTTCTACCATTAAGCCAGAATCTATGAGCAGAATCTTATGCCCTCCCTGTCACGAGTTTGGAGGTGGGGGATATTTAATCAGGTGGGAGGGTGTGGGTGGTGAACCCAATTCCACCCAAATTAAGCCCATGGATAGCCTTCCTGGCCCTGTGCCAACTGAGCCCTTTAAGTGGGAAATTAACGCCCACTTAAGGGCCTCTTCCTTCTGCCGCTGGTATTAACCCAGCAACTTGCCATGCAGAGAGCGCGATAAGCAAATCCGTGCAGGGTTGCTCGCAGGCTACTGGGAGGGGTTCTCTTGTTCATAGACACTCAGTGCTTGATCGAGGGATCCAGCATTGGGAAGCAGGGCCTGCTACACCCTGCCCTTGCTGCCAACAGCCCCCTACCCCCTCACCCATGGCCACCACCCCACAACAGCCATCCCGACATCACTCATCTCAGGCCTGGGATCCAGAGACAATACTGGACCTCAGGTGGGTGTTGTACTGGCAGCAGCCACCACCTCCCCAGTAGCTCTGCCATTCAATTGAGCTTCTGGCATCTGATTAGCCAGCAGCTGTCAGTGGGTGGGACTTCCACCATCCAGGGTTCTTGATCCCAGGGAATAGCCTGGATGTACAGCCTACGAACCTGGTCTCACAATGGCACTGAAATTGCTGTTGACAGCTCTATTCTGAGTTGTTTGTCTGGTATTAGCTGCTACTGTTTGTCCTTCCCACTCTTTTTAATCAGCACTGTCACCACTGCTTTTAAATCACTGGTGCTTGAGGTTCCCGCCCTTTTAAATTCTGGCATCATCTGTGGAGAAATGGAGTTAAATGGGCTGAATTTTCCTGTGGCCAGCAGGTCCCCGAAGTCAAAATGATATGGGTATGCCAAGACCACGCATGTCGTCAGGGCACTGGCCAGTGCACCTTCTGGTAGGCGGGCTCCTAATTGGCTGCCTCTGTATTCACCATGCAATGAAGGATGGCGGGCGGGTTCTCAAGGTAGGTGGCCTGGTCAGAGGCCCACAGCACAGGCCGGCTGGCAGCCCCACTGGGAGATGCGGGCACGACTGATGCGGATAGGAGACCGCAAGAGCGCCTCAAAGTGGAGGCACTTTGAACAGTTCAGCAAAGTCAAAAATAAATAATGGCCACAGCTGTCAGGACATCATTGTGGAGAGGAAAGCCCTCCACAGGATTGCTTGTAGATGTGGCTGTGACCCTCTAATCCGCATGGCTCTGTAATGGGGGAGCAATTAGACAAATTGATAGCCTTTCTGGTCTGCTGCCCATAGGCCTTCTCCAGGCACCTACTGGACTTCTGCCTCAGCGGAAGATTCAGCTGCTTTACTAATTGGTCCCTAAGTCTGTCTGCATTGGCTACCCTCCACCTAGGGCCAGGAAAACTCAGCCCAATATTTCAGATCAAAAGCATTTCATCAGAACTGATTTACTTAGTGTGAGGTTTAGTAAAGTTTTGTTGTTATACCCATGTGAGGTTTCATGAATAATCTACAATCCTAAAAAAAATTCATAACAGAGGGAGAAAGAAATTTGCTCCTAATTACTTTCCATTGACCATGATTTATTGTTCAGCGAATGCAAATCCTTGAAACCAAATGATTGTGTCCTCATTTGCTGAGTTTAAGGTGATTAGCCCACCATTTAGTCTGTAGAGGCGGCATTCCTTGGTAACATGCATCTTTGTTTGAGTCTTTCCACAAGTGCGTAAGGGGTTGGTACTGAGGCCTCAGCGGTAGAGGTTGGCTGTACAGGGGCCTTGGCTGTCTGAGCCTGCTAGCAAGGTTCCAGTTATGATGCACATTTTTGCGTTCAATCAAATGTCCACAAGATGTGTATGTGATGACGTTTGCCAGGCAGGTGCATAATACTCTGCTACGGAGTATGATAGGGCAAGTGTGAAGTCTGACCATGATAAAAAGTGTCCATACAGATTGGATATTGGGCAGGGATGGGACCAGGCTTGTCTGTCATGCTGTCTATTGTTTAATAACCTGTTGACAGTCAGGCATCAAAATAGAATCAGCCATGACCCTGACATGTGAGGTGGGAGTGTGTCCACCAGAAATCATTGGTGTTGACTATGTCGCAGTATGTGGGGTCAGTAGGAAGTCCAGGTAGCATAAGTATGGCAGGCAGGTTTGCTACGAGAGGTGCATTTTGGGCATCTGCCAATCCACACTGGTCAGGAAGCCTGCTACCCCTACCCCCTCCAAGAAAGAAGAATGAATGTAATGTTCAATGTTCTTTAAAACAAGTATTTAAAAGCAACTGAAGCAAAATTCATTTCCTTTGTTCAAGAATTCAGGCCATGACTCAGATCTTAAACCCTAGATGCATTGCACTCCTGCTAGTCCTGAGGCTAGTGTGCAACCTTTTTCTCAAATTACAGGCCTCTAAAGATGACTAAGGGCTCTGAGAGGTTGAGGAAGTGGGAACCCCCAGGGCAGAAAATTATGCTTGGCGTGCGGGCGCACACCCGACACGCCTGAGAGTGAAATAAAACACGTTGATGTCGGCCGAGTATGCCGACGTCAACACGCACTCTCGCAATAGTTAGGTTGATGGGCACACGCCAGAGCCGGAAGCGCACACCCCGACAATTAAAAGGCCTATTAAGGCCATTAAATAAACAATTGTCCTGAATTTTTCATTGCCCATTCAGCCTCATGGTTGACAGGCAGGCGAAAAGGCTAAACGGCCTTTGTATTTTTTAGGAAACCTCATCCTTTCCTAAAGCAAATAAAAATAAAATAAAAATTTAACACTTCAATTAAAAACATGTCACTGCTCGTGTGACAGAGTCACATGAGGGGACGTGTTTTATGACATTTTTACTTTCTTCATTTTTTTTTAAACAGCAGCTCATCTCCCTGAGGCAGTTCCGTGCCTCCGAGGGATTGAAGCGCTCTTTTGCGCGCATGCGCGAAGTTTGTGCTAGGTCTGCTCGCCCTCCTCTCCCCGCCTGCACATGCAGCACTGAGCGCTTCTGCTCACGTTCCATGCCGGGTGGGCCTTAATTGCCCACCCATGTAAAATTGCGGTGCAGTGACGATCGCAGGCGGTGATCGGCTTCACACCCCCGCCCGCACCTGCCGAGCACCCTTGCCAAGGGAAAAATTCTGCCCCCAGTGTAGGGAATCCCTGCCATTAGCTCAATGCTAGTGGCCTTATTTGGGATAAGACTCTGCCCTGAGAAAGGTAGCTCCAATGGGAGTCCACTGAAATGGCCATGTAATTTCAGCCCCTCACTGCCAAGGCCATACATATAAAATAGGGACATGCATGGATACAGGAGATAGCTAATGTACAAAGAACCATAATGCAATCCAAGTATTAGAGTTTAGCTAGTGCTAATATAACCATAACTCAATATGGGTCAACATCAAGGGCTAACAAAAAAAATGTTTGATTGGAAATTTGGATAAAGGAACAAAAACATAGAGAAGCCAAATGCCATTTTCGGTGAAAATTCAAAATAAAGGAAGAACCAAACCAACCTGTGATCCAACTTCTCTTTTCTTTCTACTTAGGTGGCTAACATTAAAAAGGAAACATCAATCATCTGGTACAAAGATGATAGAGAGATAATGTTTGATGAGAAGCATGACTTCAAGGATGGCGTGTGTACTTTGCTGGTTCAACAGGTATGGAAACAATGTTTAACTATATCGCTGAAGCTATGTCTGCTGTAAAAGACATTGAGGTTGTCTATTGTTTAATTAAATAAATAGCATTATCACTCTTTAACTAAATCTAGCAGAGAAAACTTCATCAGTAAGAGATGGAATCCAGGGCCTAGGGAACAATGGTAAAGATGGAGAGAGAATTGGATAGGACCTGGAAACACTGGGTCTCCATGCAGATGAGTAGATGGGGCTAATTCCCGCTGTGGCCTGAAGTGGACAGAGGTTCTGTCATGATGCCAAAAGGAGACAATGCTGATGGGATGTCTTAAGCCTGTTGGATTTCTGGCAATTTGTGGCTTCTTTGCACCAGGCAACCTGGGTGTCAGCAAGTTACTTGTGTCCATTACCATTAGGTTGATAAAAACGGCACCAAAAGGAGTTTCCAGGCTGAAAGGACTCCTGAAAGCATTTAATTGGTTGTCAAAAACAGGCCCGATTAACGGTTGGCAATGGTCATTTAAGTTGCCCATCAGAACAGTTTAGAAGTGCTACTTGTTATTCACCTCTCTCATCCCTTACAGAGACACCTGGAAAAGAACTGCTAATCAAACATGAATACAGATAAAACCCTCAAAATGCTTCTATTTGAATTGAATGGTTTGACCTCTCCCTCAAACACCTGACTAAATATAGGCCACTGGAGTTTTCCTGGTGTTTTGCTGTAATCGTTGTGGATTCAGCCATTTATGTCATTTCACTAGTAGCTTCTACTGTTGGGAGTTATGGAGGGAATCCACAGAAGCCATGGAATTATTCCTAACTAACACTACCTGGTGAAATCTGACGGGGGAAAATGCAATTAAAATACAAACGAGAGTTTATCTATTCATTCCCAGCCTAATTTGGGCATTTGCAATTCTAAATTGCATACAGCACAAACAGCTCCCCAGCTCTCTATGTATATAGATTGCATTCAAATGACATAGACTGATTCAACATCTATTTTTACCTTAATGGGGGAGCAGTGATGCCTCCCCCACCAGGCCAGAATTGCTGGGATCTGGATTCAGGATCAGAAGAGTGTCAGACCAGTATAAGTATTTATTTCAGGATTCCTTGGGTGTCAGGAGACCTCCCCTAACCTAGGCATCCACTTCCCATCCCCAAGTCCTCCAATGCACTTATCTTGTGCCAGGGACCTTCGCCTTTGGGTCTATAGCTGCAGCCTCTGAGTTGACTGTTTTTATCAGCTGGACAGCCACTTCCTGCTGACCACCAGTTATTTTAGTTGGGAATTCAGCAAGCAGGATGCTAATGACACCTGGCCGTTAAAATCAGCCAAGCCTTCTTGGTACTGCTCCCCCAGGCACTTACAGGGCTGCATTACTCCCAGGAGTAAAAATCAATTCCATGCAATCTATTGTACCAAAACTAGCTGGTTCCATAAGTGAACTTGGGGAGAGAAGCCAATAACATGTTACATTATACAGCAAAAGTGCCTAATTTTCACCACATTTAATTTGTTCCATAGTCACCATAACATTAGACTTCATGGCGGTGACTACATCCGTTATGGCACAGCAGATGGCAAATGCTGAGCTGCTGAAATCCTAGAGGGAAACTTGAAACAGCCGCCACAACTGTTTTGCAATTTGTATTTTTATTTCGAGATGCGTGCCTTGAATTCAGTAGTTAAAAGGCCACCGAGTCTTAGAGGTATTTTTTACAAAACTAAGTTAAACATTTATTAATAGAAGAAAAGATTTTAAGCACATGCATAGGTCTACAAATTTCTATTATAATAACTCCTAAATCCCCTAATTAATCCAGCTCCCAGTTACACCTCCGTTTAGGCAACAGTAAAACAAAAGAGATTTCAACAGACCCAGGCAAAGCACACAGTACACTGGACAGTGATATTCACAGTGAGTTTTCTTAGCTTCGGTTCTTGTAGACAGCAACTTGATACATACAGGCTGGAGGCTTTTCATACTTGTTAGATCTTAGAACTCCTTCTCTTTACACATGACCTCATCTCTTTTATACAAATTTCTCCCTTTTTAATGTAAATCCCATTGCCTCAATATGTCTTTGCAACTTTACTTTTTCCATAAAATAAACCTTTCATAGTACTCATATTATCAGTAATCTTTGTGAAAAATTAATATACTGTTTGGCTTAGCCTCCGTTGGTTACGTGTAACACCTTACCATCTTTTTAAAATTCATGACTCTGGTTTATCTAAAAATGCAAATGTCCCTCACACCTCACATTCCAAAACTTCAGCCATGTTTATGTATTTACCATTTCAAACCGAGCTTCTCTTTTGGTAACTCAAAAGCTCCAGGCTAGCTGTCTGCAATTCAATTAAATCCCTCACACACACACACACACATACACACAGAGAAACTAATCCAAATCCCACTATTAACTTGCCTTTACAATAATCACAATAATATTGTGAAAATTATTACATTTTCGTGACACCCCCCACTCCTTACTGGAAAATGAACCAGCATAATTTAAAAAGACAGCTTCATTTTCTCAACCCATTTTACACTACCTCCTATACTTATCTATATACTCACACTATTACATTACCAGACTTGCATTAAAATAACTGTATATATATAAAATGTTCAATTTTCCCTTTTAACTTCAAACTCTTGACAATGCATCTGCAGTCAGATTTTTTCATCCAGCCACATGTATAATCTGTAGATTAAATGGTTGCACTAATAAACTCCATCTGAATAGCCTTGCACTTCTGTCTCGAAACTTGTTCAGAAACTTTAAAGGATTGTGGTGTGTATAAACACTTGTTTCTGATGAATTATTTGCAATGTAAATCTCAAAATGCTGCAATGCTAATACCAGATCTTTTCAATCGTTGAATATCTTCTCTGTTGGACATTCAACTTCTGGAAAAAATACCCTATCGGTTTCTCATTTCCAATGTCATCTTCTCGTAACAATATGGCACCAATGCCTATATCGCTTACGTCAATGGCAAATTTAAATTGCTTGGCATAATTGGGTACTGCCAAAACTGGTGTCATAGTCAAAACAGTTTTCAAACTGTTAAATGCCTTCTGACACTCCTGTGTCCATTGAAACTTCTTGTTCTTCTTAATAGTTCAGTCAATGAAGCAACCACACTGCTACAATTTGGTACAAATTTCCGGTAAAACCCACTCATGCCCAGAAATCTCAAAACTTCTCGTTTTGTTATTGGCATGGGGAAGTCCATGATAGCCTTTACTTTCACATCTCTTGGAGCCACCTTACCATGTTCAATGGTATAACCTAGATATGTAACTTGCGCTTTTGCAAATTCACTTTTAGCCAAGTTAATTTACCAAATTAGCTCCTTGTAATCGATTAAATAATTCTTCCAGATGTAGTAAATGGTCCTCCCATGTTGACTGTAAGCTATTAAGTTTACATGCTATGTCCAATCTTTCTCTGACGATTGATACATAATCCAGGAGAGTAGTTTCTGAATTTTGACCCACCAATTTCCCATGAATCAATTTCAGTGGTCACCTTACCTCATGACCATAGACTAGTTCAAAAGGATTAAAACCAGTTGCTGCATTAGGAGCATCCCTAATAGCAAATAACCAGAATTGAATTCCCCTATCCTAATCCTGTGGATAATCCTGACTATATGCCCTCATCATAGTTTTTAAAGTTTGATGCCATCTTTCCAAAGCCCCTTGTGACTCAGCATGGTAAGATTCTGACTTAAACTGTTTTATCCACAAACTGTTCATTACTTCTTTAAACAGCTGTGACACGAAATTTGAACCCTGATCTGATTGTATTTCTTTAGGTAAACCATACCTTGTAAAAAATGTTGTCAATTCTTCCACAATTTTCTTCGTTGTAAAATTTCTCAAAGGTATCACTTCAGGGAACCTTGTAGACACATTCATTATAGTCAGTAAGTACTGATTTCCACATTTAACATTAGGGAGGGGTCCTACACAATCAGTCATGACCTTACTAAAAGGTTCTTCAAATGCTTGAATTGGAATTAAAGGTACCGGCTTAATCATTTCCTGTAGTTTCCTGAAAACCTGACACATGTGACATGTTCAACAGAATTTGACTACGTCTCTATGCAATGTTTTTTGTATTTTCGCCTGTGTCTTTCTGATTCCTAAATGTCCCCCATTGGAATTTCATGAGCAATTCTAAGGATCTCATTTATATATCCAAATGGTATAACAATCTGATGCACTTCCCTCCAGCTTTCATTTGCTGAAACATGATAAGGCAGCCATTTTCTCACTAAAACTTTACCCTTAAGGTAATAACATTCTGGAATACATTCTGCCTGTGTTTCTGAGTAAGCTGTCTGATAGAGCTGTCTTATTTGTGTATTGCGAATTCACCAAAGCTCCTTAGATAGCACCTTCCAAGCGCCAACCATGACCATCTAGAAGGACAAGGGCAGCAGACCCAGGATTCCCTTCCTAACAGCACTGTGGGTGTACCTACATCACATGGACTGCAGTGTTTCAAGAAGGCAGCTCACCACCACCTTCTCAAGGGCAACTAGGGATGGGGATTAAATGCTGACCCAACCAGTGAAGCCCACATCCCATGAATGAATAAAAAACAAATCCTTTTTCTGTAACTCTACCAACTGCTTGAGCTAAATACCTCAGCTATATTATCCTCCATTCGTTCATCCTGAACAATCTTATCAAAAACAGTGTCAGCTAATTGGACTTCCACACTTTTTCTCTGCCTCTTAATTTCCTGTTCTTCTTGTTTCAACATGTGAGCATGTGATCTTGTTATCACACAATCTGGAAACAATCCAGGATGCTCTCTCTGCAGCACCTTTGTTGAAAGCACCTCTACAAGCTATTCAACTACCGTAGGCATCACCCGCATCTGTGACCCAGCTGTATCATTACCTAAAATAAACTGAACCCCTGTAATGGGCAATTTTTCCACAACTCCAACAATCACCTCACCTGTTTTCCACCTACTCTTTAAATGTACCTTCCACAATGGAATAGGTTTAGCGTCTCCATGAATCCCACTTATTATCACCTGTTCCTGCAATACCCCTTCTGAACAACAAATATTATTATCCCACAACATTAAGGATTGATTAGCCCGTGTCTCTTAAAATTTTAACATCTTTACCTACTCCCCCTGTACACATGGAAAGATTTTCCCTTCGCATGCAAAATCTTTAAACATTTCTGCAACCTGCTCCTCAGAGCTCTCTTGGGTAAGTTGTGAACACATTTCCACTTCTTTGCCTATCACTGATTCTTCCTGTTTTACCTGTACACAAACCATTGGTTTTTCCTGTGCCTGAACCTCATAACCCACAGTACTTTTACTTCCAGAACTTTTCTGCACCCCAACAATCCCAACAGATTTTCCCTCTAATTTCCAACAGCACTGACATCATGTGTCTAACTTTATTAAAATGAAAACACCTCAATTTATGAGTGTCACTTCTGCCCTCAACACCTTCCTTTTTATTCTGACAAAAATTTCCTGGAAATTCCCACCTACTCCTCTTCCCTGACTACTTACCTTCCTTTTACCTTCCCCCTTTTTATCCTTCTCTGATTTAAAAAGGTGACAATAAAAAGGTTTAGCTCTATGAACTAACTCATAATCATCAGCTATCTCTGCTGCTTGTCTTACTGTTTCAACCCTCTGTTCCTCTACCTGAGTTCTAACTACCGAAGGAATTGAATCTTTAAATTCTTCCAAAAGAATTACCTCTCTAAGAGCTGCATATGCCCTCTCTATCTTTAATGCCCGCATCCATCAGTCAAAATTGCTTTGTTTTACTCTCTCAAACTCCATATAAGTTTGCCCAGGTTGTTTTCTCATATTCCTAAATTTCTGCCCGTATGCCTCAGGCATCAACACAAAATAGACTTTTTTTTTTTAACACATCACAGTTCACCAACATTTCTTCTGACAGTGAAGCATAAACCTCATGTGCTCTGCCCACCAACCTGGATTGTAACAACAATGTCCAGTTTTCCTGTGGCCATTTCATCTGTTTAACTATCTTCTCAAGTGAAATAAAGAATGCTTCAACATCTCTTTCCTCAAACTTTGGAAGAGCTTGTACAAATTTAAACATCTCTCCACTGGGTTCCGATCTAGAAATAAGTCCTTCCGCACCTTCTGGTGTCTCTTTTATAACTGTCAGCATTTTAAGCTGGAATTCTCCCTCTCTTTTTCTCTTTCCTCCTTTTCTAACCTCTCCATTTCTAATTCCCTTCCCTGTTTTCTTTCTCTCCCCTAACTTTCTACCTGTTCCCTTTGGAATGCCCTTTCTCATTCTTTTTCTTTCTCTACCCCTTCCTTTTCTGCTGCCTCTAGTTCTAATTTTTTCATTTGCAACTGAATTTGAGCCCATTTCAATGACCCACCCCTTGGAGAAATTGGTCTCTCGGGTTTTCCTTCCAATTTCAAATGCTGTGCTTCACCTTCAATTATGTCTGATTTCCTTACCCTTGCAGGCAATCCTAATTTTAACTTATCTGCCAATTCCATTAACTTAGCTTTATTTGCTTTTTGTAAACCAACCAAAGTTATAACTTCAACTTCCAGACAAGTCTTAGCAACTGCCAAAGCCATATTGCAGTCTCACCACATAAAAAAAACTCACACCAACTCCTGAATTCAAAGTACTTCTTGCACTCGTAACCTTAAAGTTCACCAACTCCAAACCAATCAAGGAACTTCAAATATATCCCGGACGAGCCCCCAGTTGTGTTAAGGCACAGCAGATGGTAAATGCTGAGCTGCTCAAATCCTAGAGGGAAACTTGAAACAGCTGCCACAACTGTTTTGCAATTTGTATTTTTATTTTGAGATGCGTGCCTTGAATTCAGTGGTAATAAGGCCACTGAGCTTTGAGGCTTTTTAAAAAAAAAACTAAATTAAACATTTATTAATAGAAGGAAAGATTTTAAACACATACATAGGTCTACAAATTACTGCTATAACTCCTAAATCCCCTAATTAATCTAGCTCCCAGTTACACCTCCATTAAGACAACAGTAAAACAAAACAGATTTCAACAGACCCAGGCAAAGCACACAATACACTGGACAGTGATATTCACAGTGAGTTCTCTTAGCTTCAGTTCCTGTAGACAGCAACTTGATACATACATGCTGGAGGCTTTTTCACACTCGTTAGATCTTAGAATTCTTTCTCCTTACACATAACCTCATCTCCTTTATACAGGTTTCTCCCTTTTTAATGTAAATTCCATTGTTCCAATATGTCTTTGCAGCTTTACTTTTCTCATAATATAAATCTTTCATAGTACTCATTTTATCAGTAAACTTTGGGAAAAATAAACACACTGTTGGGCTTAGCTTCTTATGGCTAGGTGTAAAACCTTACCATCTCTTTGAAATTTAAACTAACCTAATTTATCTAAACATACAAATGTTCCTCACACCTCACATTCTAAAACTTCAACCATGTTTACGTATTTAGCATTTCAAACCTAGCTTCCCTTTTGATAACTCAAAAGCTTCAGACCAGCTGTCCCCAATTCAATTGAACCCCCCTCCCCCACCCCACACATCCACACAAAGAAACTAATCCAATCCCCACTATTAACCTACCTTTACAATAAATCACAATAATATGAAAATTATTACATTTTCAAGACAGCATCGTCATGAGGGTATGTTGATTGGAGGCCAGGCCCTTTCCCTCAGTAAGGAAGGGAAAATAAGCAGGTACTCAAGACAGCTTTTGTTTGCCTCCATGAGACTGGTTGTGAACAGCAATGGCAGTGGAATCAGATCACTAATTAACCATAGTCCACAAAAGACCAGCGGCATCTCTCTCCATCAGGGAGAGATTATTGGTTATTTAGCATAAGGGGCACCACTCCACATCAAACGTGAAGCAAGACAAGGAGGCAGGTCTCCATGAACTACCACAGCCGGTACAGGGATTAAACATATGTTATTGGTGTCATTCTGCATCACAATCTAGCCATCTAAGCTAACTGATCACTTGTCCATCTTTTTGACTGCAAATGTGTGTGCTATAGAGAGAACAGGAGAGTGGCAAAAAACAGACTTCTATAGTGGCAGAAAATCAGGGTGTACACCAAAACTTCGGCACAGTAATTTGTTGTATCACAAAATGTCACCAGGGCATATTTTCCAACCAGAAATTCTATGGGAATGTTTAACACAGTCATATAAACTTCCTCAGAAAAGTCAATACACTGAAAAGCATTGAGGGGAATCCAATATGAGCAGTGTACTTGTTCACGTGAGAACTTTGAAGGGCAGAAAATATAGCCCACAATTCCAAATGGCTTCTGAGAGTTGAGTATAATTATATTGTGTGCAACGGACACATTGTTCCAATAAAATATTTAAAATATGCCTACAGTTTTCAAAGAAGGATGCTGGTGTTTATGAAATTGTGCTGAAGGATGACAGGGGAAGAGATTCAAGTTTGCTCCGACTGCTTGAAAAAGGTACATTTGGTAAAGATTAACAATGTGGTGCAATGTTGTACAAGCTTCAATAAAATATACAAAAAGTCCATTAAACATAACCTGAAGTAAAAAGGCATGGGGTTGAAATTCATTTACGTTTTCATCAGTGCAATTAAATAGATCTTAGGCCCAAATTTAACCCTGTCCATTCATCAGGAAGGGGTTCAGTGGTGATTAAAGTAGTGGTATCACCTGCAGGATTTTAACTACTCACTTTTTGGAGGTGGTTGATGCACCTGTCAAAGGCATGTAGGAGTTGTTAATTGTATATTAGTTGTATTAATTGCATGCAGGTGGCAGGCATTAACTGGGGATTCATTTGAGCTACGATAAATGGGAACAGTCCGAAACTGTAGTGGTTGTGTTAGGAGGTACATGTTTGGAAATAAATACTTACCAACGTGTGCAAACATTGACTCCAGTTCTATCCTTTGTCACCTGGCTTTCTGGAGTATAGCATGGTAGTGGAGGATGGTTTCCTAAAGGTGAAAGTTAGAAACCAGGGTAGGGATTTTCCGGCTCCGCCTGCCACCAGGATCTTCCAGTCATGTCAAAAGTTCCTGCCAGGGTGGGGCTGGAAAATCCCAGCCTACAAAACTAAAATCCTAGGCCAGAATCTTCGGGTCGGCATGCGGGGGCGGGCCCCACTCGCCGACGCGTAAAATGACGTGTGGTGATGTCGGGCGTGTGTCCCGACGTCACCGTGCGTCATTCAGATCTTAAGTTCGACGAGCACGCACCAAAGTCAAAGGACTTTTAAAGCCATTTAAATATCAATTAAAATAATTAACAGAGCTGCCAGTCCAACCTTAAGGTTGGCGGGCAGGTGAGGAGCCCAGGAGGCCTTCGCATTTACCATGAAACCTCACCCACAGATGGGATGAGGTTTCATGAAGGGTTTTAAACTTTAATAAAAATTTTTAATAAAATTCATAGACATGTCCCAGCTCATGTGACACTGTCACATCAGGGGACATGTCTTAAATTTTTCTTTTCTTTATTTAAATTTTTCAAAATCAAACTAATCTCCCTGAGGCAGTTGTGTGCCTCAGGGAGATTTCTGCGCACTTTCATCCGTCCATGTAAAATGGCAGCACGCAGGCGATCGGGGGCAGTGATCGGCTGCGCCCGCTCCGGCTCAGCCCCACTGAGGGGGAGAAAAGTCTCCCCCTAGTGGCCTTTGTGGAAAATGGCAGAAAATAGATGTTAATTGTTGGGATATGATTACCATCCAATGTTCTCAGAGTCTGAACCATATGACCAGTGGATGAATGAAGTGGATATGTTGAATGGGTTATTACAATACCAAAGGAAAAACAAGGTATACCTGTCGCTTCCTACAAGAAGTATAATCAGAAGTAAAGTATTTTGTGAAATGGATATGTGTCAGTTGGGTAGTGATGAATATTTGGACCTTATATTCAAGTTTTTGGGCGACACTTACAAGAAAGATGATATGTAAATTGCCTATGAGGCATCACAGAATTTGGTTGATTTTGGAAACAGATGGTCATTCAATGGATGAATAATCATGAATGTTAACAGATTATATAAAAGATTGACAAAATTCAATTTGGGGATTCCTGGACTGGTGCTAACATTTAATTTACTGGACTGTGCTGAGGTGTCTCATATGGACAGACAACTAGCTCTAACTGATGTTAGATTCTAGCAGACGGCGAACTTGTTTAATCAGATGTCTAGTGCCTTAAAAAAATTTCTGGGGAAAGTCATTTCCTTCGGCCTTCATGGAACAAATGAGACATTCCACAATGACACAAAGAGTAGAAGACTCAATGATTATCAGATTTCAAAATAGTCCAGATAATGGATGCAGGCATCAATACACTGGAAGGATTAAAAACAGGCAGAATGAGGATGAAAGCATCTTTTATTACAGCAGAAGACAGACTTCAAACAAAAATAATGGCTGAATGAATGCCAGGAATGCACAAGAAACAGTTAATAGGTGCTTCAGGTGTGACTCAAAGTATCATTATATGGTGAACTGCCCAAAGCAAAGTGGCAGGATCCTCAAAATAACTCATAATCAAATGGCTATGTTGACACGGGTTACATCCCTACTAAAGAGAAAACAAGGTATGGAGAACAAGCCTTGGCGTTGCTGCTTCCTGCAAGAAGTAAAATCACAGGTAAAGTATTTTGTGAAGTGGATGCCCATCAGTTGAATAAAGATTAGGTTTGTACCTTCTATTAGAATTCTTTGTTGAATTCTGAGGAAGAGGATAAAAATAATGATGAAACCGAACAAGTTTATGGTCACAAGGAGTTTTAATCCTTTGATGAATGTATTAGCTGTGGAATCCTTTAATTCTGCAGTACTGGATATTGCTTGAACTTCAACAATGTATAGGACAGATTGGTTAAGATGTTATCTTGAAAGCAAATTGTCTTAAACTTACATAGACTTTTTGCTCGCCTGACTTACTAAAGATTAAAAATCCTGCTAAAAGATGCAAATGCAATAATTAAGACTGTGTGAGACTAATAGAAGAGAATGGCGAGAATGTGAAATCTCTAAATCATAAGCCTTCCATTGGCTTGTGACTTTAACAATATGGTCACAATAGGTCTAAACAAAGGCAAAAATATTTTCATCCTGCATTTTATCGTCCTGATGATCCGATTTAGTCTTCCTATAATAATACATAGTAAAGAGAAAAGGGCCCCTTTCAACAAAATCATAGAGAAGTGGATAGGACAAGACAAGTACACAGCAAAGCTTCTGACCAATAATGGAGAGGAATTTGCCAAGGACGCGTTCAGAGACTTGTAAAAATATAAGCACCATAGTCATGAATACTGCAGCTGAAAGTTCTTCCAGCAAAGGACTCTGTGAAAGGAATCATGCGGTGATTGATGAAATGCTACATAAAACGTTAGCTGATCAGCAAGTCAACAGCCACCCTGGCATGGGTGATTCATGCAAAGAATTCACTCAAGATCATTAAAGGATCTATTAGTCTTTGGGCAAAATCCCAAATTGCCTTCTGTGCAATAGAATTCTTCTCTAGAAGGTACTGCACTAAGTCCCATTTTTTTCTGCACATTTGAAAGCTTTACATTCAGGGAGATGAGCTTTCATCAAGACTGAGATCTTACAGAAAATTTGAAGAGCAGTGAGGTACCATATAAGTCTGTCTGAGGCAAAATTTAATTCAAGAGATCTGATGTATTATAAAAGTGAGGGTCATAGGGAATGGAAAGGTTAAGGTAATCGGTCATGATGGTAAGACAGTACTTCTCAAAGATGGTATTCGAACTGCTAAGGTTCATTCCTCACAATTGACTGGAATTAATTGCAAAATCTTGGACTCTGAACAGCTGATAGAAGTAAACATGCATATCTCAAATATATGTGTTTTGTGATGAGGGTTCTGAGGAACAGAATACAGTAGATCAAGGGTTGGATGGTAGTAATGTGAATGATCATGATACACAGGACAGAGCTATCACATCCAAACATCAATTGCCCAGCTGGTCACTCGCATGACATATAGTCCAGAGGAGTTTAAAGGTTGGAGGAATTTGGGATATGTTGGAAAAGCTAATGACAAGTTTAAATATTGTTTGAATGTCTAGGATTATGACCAAGAAGCAAGTTCCATGGACTGGAAAAATGAGATGAGAGAATGGAGAGTACACAGTGTGAGAATTGAAGTGATGCTTGTGTCAGAAAATGATCATAAACTGAAGAGAGAACTTCTGATAGTGCAACATTAGTGATCCCTGCAAACATGGAATGGAAGTAGAGGCTGTAGCTTGAATCATTTAGAAAATGAAATAAAGGCTACGGAACAGTTTCACAATAGAATTAGAAGCCAAAGTCCTCATGACCAGGTGGTTTTGGTGGTTGCCAATAAACTTGAAATTAAACTTAGAAAGACAAAAAAAGGGAGTTAGATAGTTGGAGAGAATTTGGTGTTTATTCCGAGGTACCAGTTAAGGGTCAACCAGCATTTTCACATAGGTGGATTTGTACTGAACAGGTTCTTGTACATGGGGCTTATAAGGCTGAAGCAATGTTAGTTACTAGGGATTTTGAAGAGTGACTGGGTGACACAGATGTAAGGGTGGATTCTCCCGCAACTGGAAAATCTTTAATCTTAAAAATCCTTTTTAGCTCTTTTGACCACATATTCATGGGAGTGTAGATCATTCAACATAAAAGCCCTTCTGTAGCACAATACTTTTCATAGAAAAGTGTTTCTGAAACTACCTGAAAAACTACGGAAACTAAACAAATGTGTTTGTGACCTGAATAATGCTTCGAGGTTTTTTTGGTGAGAACCGTTTTCCCAAAAATAGGTTATGTTCTACTAAAGCCAGATGCCACAACATTGTTTTGGTATTATGGAGGAAATTTTTCAGGCATCTTCATGATGCATGTTTATGATTTCTTATGGTGTTGTTCTACAGAATTTGAGAAATGTTCTTAGTAAGAATGGGGTAGAATTTAAAATTGGGTGTCAGGCTTGTGGGGCTTTTAAATATGTTAGTTTTGATATTAAGCAAAGTAGATCTGGAATAATTTTATGGGAAGAATTTTCTCCCTGTTAAGGCCCGCCCAGCGTGATGCGCGTGGAAGAGCGCAGAAATCTCCCTGGAGCACGGAGCTGCCTCAGGGAGATTAAGTTCAGTTTTAAAGTTTCAAAAATGAAAGAATAAAATTATTCAGACATGTCCCCTCATGTGACAGTGTCACATGAGCTGGGACATGTTTATGAATTGTCAGAAAATGTTTTATTTAATTAATAAAACCTTCATGAAACCTTATCCCACCCATGGATGAGGTTTCATGCAAAACGCAAAGGCCACTTGGGCTCTTCACCTGCCTGCCAACCTTAAGGTTGGATGGGCAGCGTTGAGAATCAGTTTAATTAGTTTATTAATGGCTTTAACAAGTTTTTAATAGTTCGGCGGGCACGCAGCTGACTATGGTGCGCGCCAGCCGAACGAAAGATCAGAATGACATGCAGTGACGTTGGGATGCACACCGAACAGAAAAGTTTGCCCTATATCAACAATCCTATTTATAGAGTGTTACTCCCATTCAGTTAATCATACTGAATCGTCACAGAAGGATGATGTCATAAATAAAAGACAAAGCAATTGTGAAGCTTGATTGGTCAGTTGAACTGCTTGTGCACTCGGACTTGACCAGGTGCTACTAGTGATCTGTTGGAGTTAAGTACTACGATGAAACACTCTAAAGTAGAAAATATTATAAGGGCAATTAAAATTAAGGAAGTTAAATCTGGATGAAGGCCCAATTAAGTTCACATCCTAAGGTGACACGAAGAACAGTCATTTTTAGCGATGCTTCACATGCTATTCTCCTGATGTGTATTCTATTGCAGCTGGCTTTATAATATTTCTGATAGGTGAGGATGGAAAATATTGTCCTTTAGCTTGGGAAGCAAAGAAAATTAAAAGGGTTATTAAATGTACTCTGGCTGTAAAAAAGACTGGCTGTTGTGGCAGCAGCGGATATAGGATTCAATTTGTCCAGTACTTTAAGTGAGATTCTATACAATAGGCACACTAAAGGTAGTATACCCACTGAATGGAATGTAGAAAATCACTCTTTGTGTGATAATATACACTCTACAAAAAGCGTGAGTGAGAAAGGTTATGGCGTGACCTTGTTGTCATGAATCAATACCCTTGGAGAGAAAGGAACCTCTAAAGTTAAATGGGTGGATGCAAGACACCAACTATCCAACAGTGTTACAAAAAGAAATGCATGTGTAAAGAAATTGTTAGGGGTCCTAGAGGGTATCTTGCAATGTAATGCTTTGTACAGATGATAGTGGTGCTTGATGTAATTTGTTTTGAAATTTTGGTTTTGCATATAAGCTCCTATTTTTTATTTCAAGTGAAAGGTGGGAATCTGTTAATTGTATGTTGATTGTTTTTAATTGTATGCAGGCAGTGGGCATTAACTGGGGATTCATTTGTGCTCCGATAAATAGGAACAGACTGAAACTGTGGTTGAGTTAGGATGTGCAGTTTAGTAAATAAATGCTTATAAAAATGTGTGAAGATTGGTTTTATTTCTATTCTTCACTACCTGGGTTTTTGGAGCATAACAGGGATCTCATAAGTATATTTAAATATGGTCCAATATTGCAATTAGGATTCCATCGCAATTCTAACTAAGAGGTGCCCAATGCCAGGCCCATCAGTAAAACCATGCAGCAAGCAAATCCAAAGTCATAAAAGGCCCAGAATGTTAAATAATTTTTAATTCTACCTTTCCTACATTCTGGAATCCCCGCTTGACTTTGTAAGAAACCTACACTTTACAAGGTCATTTAAGTAGAAGTAAAGTGTTCAGAAGCAGACAGCTGCTAAGCTGGGAGTTCCTATATCCGCAGGCCATGATGGACTTGATATAGCATCTACACCCAGTGACACAAAGAGTAAGGGCCTTCAGGGAACTTATTAAAGGAAAATTAACATTGTTTTAAAGTTGCTCAGCATCATTATAGGTTTGAGATTGTAAGAAACCTTAAAACCAAGCTTAAAAAGATGATCAGACTGTTTCAGATGGAACTACTTTCAAGGCGTGGTGAACATACCAAATGGGCTTCCCAGGTCTGAAAAAAAGGGACATTTGGCTTTGATATTTACAGGAACGCAC
Source organism: Cetorhinus maximus (assembly GCF_964194155.1). Classification (NCBI taxonomy): domain Eukaryota; kingdom Metazoa; phylum Chordata; class Chondrichthyes; order Lamniformes; family Cetorhinidae; genus Cetorhinus; species Cetorhinus maximus. The sequence goes on along the minus strand of NC_135882.1, from coordinate 112,914,702 downwards.
AATTGAAAGGAATTCATTGAAATCAATGTAAATCCCGATCTGCAAGCCAGCAATTTTCTGACCAGTGCCCTCTGCAAATGCTGTTCCACAATTGAAATGCCCAGAAGTTGGTCAGCTCTTATATACAGAGGGGAAGGGGGAGTTATTATCAAGAGTCAGGATGTGAAGCAGAACACATCTGAATGCACCATTGCAATCATGAAATTTAGGGTAATTGTGATAGAAAAAATGTCACTGTAGTCATGAAGTCTGCCATATCAAACTTGTTTAACCTTAATTTTGCAGCTTTCGGTGATGTGATAAGTGAAGTTTGCCGTGCAGCTGGTAAGTGTTCTCAGAAGAAGCCTTGCACTATATTTTCATCACTCTCTGGTGCTTATAAATTGAGTATAGAAACTGTGTTTCTGTTAACAATACAGCTCAGACTGCAACAGATCTGAAGGTACAGAGTACAGAACATGGTATCAGAGTCTACTCCTTTGTTTCTTACTACTTGGACGATTTAAAGATCATCTGGTACCACAAGTAAGAGATCACTTTCTTCAGTACATTTGACACTCGAATTTGGGAGCAATGTACGTTGGAGGAACTGACCTCCATTTCCGATTCACGAACCCACACTCCCACATGTGTGACTCACAAAACCTACCGCTTTTCTTTATTTTGTTTTCACAGGAAAAGGGTAGAGAGGTACAAGGTTTTGTGCCTGTTATTGGAACTATCATCTTATTAGATTGTGAGGAAGCTAGAGCTAAAACACGTCCTCAAGTGTAGATTATTTTATAATGCCTACTGTCTTTCTCCAGAGACACAAAGCTTGCGTCCACAGAGAGAGTGAAGAGCGGTGTTACAGGAGAGCAGCTCTGGCTGCAGATTAATGAACCCACCGAGAAGGATACAGGCAAATACACTCTTGAACTCTTTGATGGAAAAACAGGACACAAAAAATCAGTTGAATTATCAGGGACAGGTAGGAAAAACAGATTTACTTCTATTCATGTTTTTTTAATATTATAATAAAGTTGATCCATCCATGTGTTGGTACCAGCCCAGCAGTTCTGTGGGAAGACTTTTGACAGCAGATTCGGGAAAAACTTCAGCTCCCCCATTGTTGTAGCACATTCCTCATATATATGGGTTCAGGAAAATTTACACATTGCAGGCCGGTATCTGTGCCGCTTTTGTCTAAATAAATGAACCATAATATTATGACAGCTAAAATGAACAAACAGGAGTAAGGCACTTTGTGCCACATTATAGTAGTTTTCGTTTTTGTGACTTGAGTTCTGTTGTCAAAGGGAACATTTCCTCTTTCCAATGTTTGCAAAGTTCCTCAGGAAAATGTGTTGGAAATAATCTCAACGTCTTTCTGGTGGACATTTGATTTAGAGAGACTATGAGCCTAAAGAATGTAATAATCACATAGGTACAGACAGGGCTTTACCAAGTTGAGATTGAGACCTGTTGAGGAAGCTTCTAGTCCATGCTGTAATTGAGCTGAGAGTGTGGAGAATAAAAGCATTGCATTCCTCTGACTGATATTGCTCCTCTTTATAAGTGGGAACAATTCCTAACATTAGAAACAAATGAAAAGTGATAGTGGTAAATATAAGTACAGTAAACTTGCTTGATGAGTGAGGTTATTCGTTTCATATAATGATTCTATTCATCAATAGAATATTATTGATGAGGATAATGGTCTAGAATTTCGTCTTTTGATTATGGATGGGTGAAAAAATTAACCTCTGCCAATTGGCTACAAGAATAAAGATATTATGCAGAGGTTTGTGAAACTGTCTCCTGGGTGATGATGGAATCATAAATAATAGTTATATAGTATGGATGCCATCTGAGTGTTATTATCTAGAAATACCATGCACAGACTGCTTTAAAGCTACTTTGTGGATAGAGGGCAAAGTTTAAAACACCTAACAGTCATTTATTATGTATGAAAATATTTTTTCGTATTTTGTTAGTTTTATTGATATTAAAGGATGTTTAATTGCTTCTGACAAGTACAGTAAAGCACCAGAATTAATGCTACTTATAGGCTTCTGTTAAGGTTGAACCATTTGCTGATTCTAATCCACTACACATTGTGCCACGCATTTCAAATTCCACAGTATGTGACGCTTATTAGCACATCTAACTAGGCGAGGACTGTCAAAACCAGGAGTAGGTAATTCAGCTAATTGAATGTGCTCCACCATTTTGCTGACCATATTACACTAAAGCACTTTCCCTCACTTAGATCTTTCCATAACATCTGGCTTTCCGCCAAATTAGGACAGGTAAATGTCCTATTCTAAGGCCTTAGCTCTGTAACCAGTCGTATTAGGAGATAGTCTTCAATTACAATGGTTTTGTATTCATCAGGGAGGTGCTTAGCCTCGGTTTGATGACTTCAGTTTTATCCTGATTTCATATCACGTGGGCATGGAAGTTGTATCCTATAATTTTATGATGAATTAGTGCAGCACTATAGACCCTCAATGGACTATACTCTCAGTTATCAAATCAGAGGTGTGACCTGTGAAAAATTAAATCTGATAGCAGCAGTGGCGATAATATAAACATATTAGGTAGATTGTCAATTTGTCGCCTGGGTGTAAATTTGGCGTTGCAGATTGACAGCTCTTTTGAATTGATAGGAATGAAAATCAGACAGTTTCTATGACAGGCAGCTGATCTGCAAAGCCAGTTCTTTATCAAGCAGGAAATTGAAATGGTTTTCATTGCAATGTAGTTGGTGAACTAATGTATCGCACATTTAACAACCACTCCTGTCTCTCTCCTTCTTAAAGTATTTGATGAAGCCTTCGCAGAATTCCAGAGGCTGAAGTAAGTACACCAATTTTACTAAGAACTGTTATTGATTCCTTGCTGGAGTATGACTCCGCAGGCAAAAACAGAATTACCTGGAAAAACTCAGCAGGTCTGGTAGCATCGGCAGAGAAGAAAAGAGTTGACGTTTCGAGTCCTCATGATCCTTCAACAGAACTAACAAGGTTAAGGTTCTGTTGAAGGGTCATGAGGACTCGAAACATCAACTCTTTTCTTCTCCGCCGATGCTGCCAGACCTGCTGAGTTTTTCCAGGTAATTCTGTTTTTGTTTTGGATTTCCAGCATCCACAGTTTTTTGTTTTTATGACTCCGCAGGTGCTGGTTTCCTTCATTCCCTATGTGTGATCTTAGATAGGGTATGACAAACATACACTTTGTATGCAAACAGGCACTTTTTAGAGTTCAAGCTAATGCCAAGCATAATTTAAAAATGTTAAGTGAGTTACTGCATTTCATTTTTTAATGCATTGAAAACATATCAAACCCTTAAGGCATTTTCCATTAAATTTACCTGCAATATCCATTTTTCCTGTAGGGGGTGTTATGACACTGGTTTTGCAGTGCTACTTGCTAATGTTAGGAACATCTCACTGGAGTAGATCGGCCTGCAGCAGTTTTTGAACTCTTTTCCAGATTTCGGAACATGCAGTTTCATGTAAACGTTTTTAGAGGCTGTTAAACCATTCCAACAACTCATAAATCTATGTTTATAACTATGCCCACTCTCTGACCTAAATAGCCATCATTTCAACTTCTCACAAGTATTCAACTGGTTATTCCCTTGGGCTACTAATTGTGCTCTGTCACAACAATGTGATAACCTTTTGCGTTCCTGCACCTCACAGTCATTCAGCAGTAGGGTAACCTTAGCCAGTAGAGCCACCCTGTGAAGATGTCTCTTCCCCCTCCCTAGATCTAGTTATCTCCATGCTTTCTAACCCTGCTTGTCTTTGGTCTTGACTCTCTCTCTCTCTCTCTCTGTGAAATGTCACAGGCAGTTAAGCAATATTTCTTGAACATTTCTTATTTTCAATGCTGCTGGCTTAATAATTTCTCCTTTAATATTCATATCAAATCAGTCACTATTTATGGAACTGTGCACATTCTAATGGCCTAATGGTAGTGAAAAAAGAAATTGTAAAAGACAGCAGATTGGCAGTCATTGTAAAATTTGCTCAATTTTTCTTATGATGAAATTGCAATCCGTTCCGTCAGGTTACCACCCAGGCAGTGAAGGTAAAAATTAGCCCCAGTATAACTAAAGCAGGAGCATGGAAACTGCACTGCTCATCCAGGGAAACCCATTTAGGAAAAGGCCAGTCCACTATCTGTCAATAAAGGAAACTTTGGCTATTCCTGTAATTGTATCACGTTCTTCATTTTGTAAAGTGGATTAAACAACTAGATGCAAAAGCTAATACATTCACAACATGTGTTCTTTTGCTGGTAACGCTTTCTACTGCATGCTGTAAGCATGTGGCAATTCTCCATATTCTAACAAAACTAATGGCAAGTAAACACTATAAAAAGATAAAGAGCAAGAATTACATGCCTAGTCTGAAGCGATCAGAAGAAGGCTCCCATGTAGCCCTATTATTGAAAGTGAGATGAGTAAAACAGAATGGAAAGTTATTCAGTAAGCTAAATGTTACTCAATCTTTATGCAGTAGGCCACTTATTAGATAAGTCTGATAAAATAATAGCCTCAAAAGTACACAAGTCCTGCAGAATATAAATTCAGGCATATTTAAATCACCAAAGCATTAACTTAATTCTTCTTTTGAACAACATAAAGACTGACAGTAGATTTCAATTATGAGTCTCATTACAACTATATTGTGCCCTCAATTTGGTCTGTTGTTTTAAACAATTTTCTAATTTTGGTTGCGTCTGATGCATATGCAAATGGTTACCTTTGTAATGGAACCAGAATATGCTAGAAAGTATCTGTGAGGAGCAAAGACAAATGAAGCGTTGAGACAAAGTCAGTCTTTCATTCAGTCTTGTCCTCTGTGCATTGGGGCAGGTTGAGAGATTGACCACTCAGGCAACTTTTAGGAAAGCAATAATCTGGTAGGTCTATTGGAAATGGTTAACCATAAATACCATTTATTTTCCCTACTTTTAGAATTGAAAAAAATTATAAAGGAATGACAATGATTTAAAATGAATTGTAGCATACCAATTTTCAATGTACAAACGAAAAATTTGGGGGACAAACATGCCTCTTGACCAATTTAAAAATTTTCTCAACATTGGACGGGCCGTGGGGTAGGGTGGGGGAGAGAGGAGAAAAGGGGAGGCATTTGAAACAAACAATTCTAAACTTGCAACCTCCATCCCTCAGATTAGATAATTCAGTAGTTATTCAGTCCTAAGTCCATCTGTTGTCCATGCACATGTATTTTCAACAGTTGTTGTTAGATAGTAGTTTGAAGCAACAGCACATTCAATTTTTCACTTCATAATCTTAGGGGAGGCGGTGGTGTGGTGGTATTGTTGCTGGACTAATAATGCAGACACCCAGGGTAGTGCTTTGGGAGCCTGGGTTTGAATCCCACCATGGCAGCTTATGAAACCTGAATTCAATGAAAATTTGGAATTAAAAGTCTAATGATGTTGTAAAAACTCACCTGGGTCACGGATACCCTTTAAGGAAGGAAATCTGCTGTCCTTGCCTGGTCTGGCCTACATGTGACTCCAGGCCTACAGCAATGTGGTTGACTGGGATGGGCAATAAATGGTGGCCTAGGCAGTGATGCCCACATCCCATGAACAAATAAAAAGAAAAGCCCATGCTCAGATAAGCAAATACAACACATACTGGAGATTGAGCCTGTTTGAATGATCTACTCATATGAGCATTCAAAACATCAGACTGGAAAAGATTGCTGGTTTATCTAGCTTGTTGCATATAAGGCCTTGAGTATCACATCAAGAAACTCCCTTAGGCTGCTGTGTAGTCTCCTGGGTAAAACAGATCAAAAACCCAAGGCCACTTAGGGGGAAGGAAATGTAGAACATTTGCGATTCTTTTAGATGATTACAGTATCCACAACAATGTAGTATTTAGGACCTGCTTCTTGTAGAATGTGGTCAGTGTGTTAAGTAACTGGATCATCGGGGAAGCACTGCACTGTTTTTTATTGGTTTATCATAGATCTTGCGGTAACAGTAAATCAGTAATAACTAAAACTAAAGCATTTGTAAATAAATATACTCATTTCACAGAATTGTCATTTGTTACCAATGTATTGTGTTTGTATCTTGTTTTATTTAAAAGTCTCAAACGTTTCTGCATTTAGTCAGTTAAAAAAAATCAGATAACATTACCACCCTGATTACTTCTCATTTCTCCTTTTTCAATACCACCGATAGCAAAATCGAGCGGATGTCTGTTTTTATGGTATCACTGTTTTGGTGATATCAAAATATATTTATAATTCTCAATGTGTATGCATAGAATTGCTTCATATGCACATTAACATTTTTTGTTTTAATTTATTTTACTTTTTTGAATTTTTAATAAACAGACAGGCTGCAATCGCTGAAAGAAGTGAGTATCATATTCTCAGGTATTTTTAAAAAATATCAAGTATTTTTATATAGTTAAATTGCAGCTTTAATAAATGGATTGTTGAGGTAACTGGCATAGTTGTATTTAAAATTGTCAATCTTTTCTGAGGGTATAAATTCAATATTTTCTCTAAAAATTCCATAATTTTACTGGACTGTGTATAGGAACATCAGGACAGGAGGATGCCATTTAGCCTTTTGAACCTATTCCACCATTCAATTAGACCATTTCAATTACAAACCCGCAGCTTTGCAATTCTTTTCCAAGATACCCGTGCAGGGGCATAAAAATGTCTTGTGATTGACTTACCCTCCAATATTTCACAGTCCCACATTGGAAAAACACTTAACTCCCACCTGGGCTCCCCCCAAAGTGACCAAGTTGAAAGTGGGAATTAAAATTGCTTTTTCCACTGTCTAGTTCTGACCATGTTGGGTTACTATGGCACTTATAACTGTGTCATTTTGTATCAGGAAATCTGCACTTTAAGATGTACCTTCATGTTGTCATGCCTAAGAGAATTTTTTTCTGTTAGATCGTGCTCGTGTTATCGGAGGTTTGCCTGATGTTGTTACAATCCAGGAAGGAAAGGTAAATAAAAGCAGAAAAATGCTGGAAATACAACATCTGCAATATTTTCCTTTTTTAAGGGAGGGTACATGTCGTTAGACTGTTGGCTGACAAGTATGATGCTGTTCTACATTTTAACTGTGGCCTTTTAGCATAGAATACAATGAAACAATTTGAGGGCAGAAATTTTGCATTACATTTAAGAAATTTGATTGGTATTAATAATTCCTTATCATAGAAGATATTTAACCTCTAGTTTTTGAATGATCAACAGAAAATCTTGAGAGCTAATTATAAAATCTAATCCTTGTTTAAGCAGGTGAACCACACACTGAAATAAATAAGATGTTTTAGAGTTTAAAGTAATTACATTTTACAGTTTAATGGCTCATTTGCAGCTTGTTAAGAAAAATGACTTTTTTTTATTATTTCTTTTTAGGCACTTAACCTTACTTGTAATGTCTGGGGAGAACCTGTTCCTGAAGTTTCCTGGCTGAAGAACGACAGGGAGCTGCTGGGAGATGCTCATCTGATACTGAAGTTTGACTCGGGAAAGTTTGCTTCCTTCACTGTCACCGATGTCAGAACTGCGGACTCTGGCAAATACAGCATCCTCGTAAAAAACAAATATGGCACAGAGACGGGTGATTTTACTGTAAGTGTGTTCATCCCTGAGGACGAAGAAGAGCAAGTTGAACAGGAAAAAACAGTAAAGAAAAAGTGAGGCAATTGTATTGAGGAAGATAGCGAGCGAGCAAGCTCTGGCTAACATATTATCGGCAGTGTGTAAGTTTTGTTGTGGAGGTTAGTTTATTGTTACTTGAAGAATGAAGGTGAGACTGGAGGAATGGTTTTCAAGCAGCAGTTTTTAAGACTTTCATTGGCTCTACTAAACTAGTCACTGAGTGCATCTGAAGCATTGAGAATAGAATTCCTGTAGATAGGTTGTTAGCCAATTGTTTCTTTTTGTGTCCTAACTTTCAATGTGAACACCAAATGATGTTGATGCTGTAATCAATAAAATCCCATAGCAATACATGAATAAATGGTGCACATATCTTTCACACTTACCTCCACCTTGTTCCACTGTGTTTTCTTTCAAGGAATGTTGTCACATTTGTTTGTTTGTCACTTCTTTCTAATTCATCAGCTCCTATGTTGTACTTAAGATTACAGTGTCACTTGCCCAACTCAACTTTATCCATTGAAATTAATAATACTCCTACACTACCAGGTTCATATTGGAACGAATCTTGTATGGTTGCAATTCAAGGATAGCTCTATTGTAGTATAGTCAAGCAATAGGTTTCTGTTTCACCTGTCTCCAGACAGCTCCAAATTCATGACTTAAAGTCACTACTCTGCCATCTTTGATGGGTTCTTTGCGATTAGATTTTTAGGTTTTTCAGCGTGTTGTCATATTTAAGCATATTCAGACATTGAATTAGTTCCTTGAGACAGCTTACTGAGTGACTCTGAATAACTTGAAAACTAGGAACTCGGCTCCTGCAACAAAGTGTGCATAACTGTTACAAGAAGAATAACTCATGCAAGCCAGTGATAGAGATTCAAATATGTTAATTGATTCCATATTTCAGTAATAGATTAATTGGAATGCCCAGAAGAGACACTGTAATTTTAACTTGTTCAACTTGGGAGCAGCAGTGTGCACAAATGCATCTGAGTTAACACTTGTTTGTCACTGGTAATCCCTTGTATGAATAAATTTAAGCAATGGTATTTATCCTCCAATGGTTTCTTGTGGTAAATCTGGTTTAGCCTACTTGCATGGGTACTTCACATAAATCACACTGAATTGAGAGTATTTCGTAGGCAAGATGACAGCTTTAAAACTTCAAGAGAGAAAACATTGATGGTTGTTATATTAACTCATCTCTTGATTATTAAACCCATTACTGACTTCACTCCTATTACTACAGCAATGATTTATTCCAGCCACAGTGAGGCACAGGTGCTTCTTGATGTGAAAACCTTACTAAACTCATTCTTTATTGATTATGCAACACATACACTTTGCTGTCATTTTCACATACGTGCACTAATATTTCTTTATTGTTCATGGGCGAAACTTCAATTCACATGATTTTGAATGTGCACTAAGTACAGGATGTAGAAAGTAATTTTTGTCAAGATTTAGAAAAATTAATTAAAGGATTGAGGCAGTGATAATTACCTAAATGTGCATTAATGAATCTCTACAAGAATCATTAGTAAAAAATAAACAAAATAATTTCAAAATTGTACTAAGTAATATTTATATAATACGTACATATCTTGGGAAACCGGTGTTACCTTGAGGCATGGTGATGGGATCAGACAATTGACTTCCGCCTGAATACTGTACTTAAGTCATTAAAATTAGGGCTGGGATTTTCCAGCCCCATTGTGTTGGGATACGCCACAGGAGATTTGGTGGCTCAGCCAAAAGTCCATTGACTTTCGGCAGGATTGGATGATCCCAGCGGTGGGCGGGGCCATAAATTCCTGCCCTAGGTGGAATAAGATGTGATTGCAATAGGTAATGGACCCAAGACCCAACTAGGGGACTGCTTTCATGGAAATAGAATTATCAGTGTTTGTTCACAATAGTTATTTAGCATTAATTCCCAGAAATTGCTGGAAGAATAATGGCAAGTTGACAGTGCACACTAGTGGGTAGGATTTAATTCCCCACCCCCAAGAGCAGGCTGGGAGGTGGTAGGGATGGTGGGAGGCATAAAATCAGGAGGAAGGGCCCATTGCATTCCCGACTCCCTGCCGATTAAATCCGGGGAAGCGAAGGTCGAGGCAGCCAAGTTATGGGCACTTAAGTCTCTTTTCCCTCTGCTTCTGATACTTTATTAGTGGTAGGTCGCCAGATACACCCTGACAGCCTCCCTGCAGGCTTGAAGGGAAGTGCCCTCCTGGTCAGACATCATGTGCCTCATGGAGGGCCCCCCATCGGCAGCAAGGGCTGCCCCTGCTGAAAGAGCTTCCCGACCGCCACAACATCCCCTACCTCCCCTCACCAGGGTCTGCCTGACTTGCCCCAGCAAGCTGCCCCACTCACTTGTCTTTTGGGGCCTCCATCATGGCTGTGGCAGCGTTGCCACCAGCTTTTCAGCTGGTCAACAAGGGTCACCATTGAGGTCATTAAATTAATGTGTAAGTAACAATTTGTGGCAAGGAAGAGATACGTGATGAATTGCAGATCATCACAAATTGCAGGACAACTTGCTCATAAAATCATGACCTTGCCATCAGTCTCCCCCTGAGTATCAAGAGATTGCTGGTAATCACAAAGTAACCTTGTTGCAGACATTTGGTATTTCATGGGAAGAATTTTACCCCCGTTGGGGGGCAAGTGCAGGAGCGGGTCCAATTGGCGCCCCCAATGGGGGCTGCGCCGCCATTTCACTTGGGTGGGCCGATTAAGGCATGCGCACTAAAGAGCACACTGAACTCCCTGAGGCTAAGTGCTGCCTCAGGGAGATCAGCTCAGGAATAAAACTTTTAACGTAAATGCTTAAAAAATTTCCCTGACATGTCCCCTCATGTGACATTGACTTAAACTCAAACCTTTATTAAAAATTTAAAATCCCTCATGAAACTTCATCCCACCTGTGGGTGAGGTTTAATGCTTTTTCTGAAGCCCGCCAGGGCTCCTGGCCTGCCCGCCAACCCTAAGGTTGGATGGGAAGGTCCATTAATTAGGTTAATGACTTTTCAAATGGCCTCAATAGGCCATTGACCGGTCGGCGGGCGCACGGATGATTCAGCTGCGCCCCCGCCGACCTGAAAATGGAGATGATGCGGGGCGACGTTGGGAGTTCCACCTGACGTCATTCCGTGTCATTTTATGCGTCGGCGAGCGGGCCCCGCCCCCCACTCGCTGACGTAAATATCCTGCCCCATGTTGCAACTGCTCTGGTAAAGTGATTTATGGTCCTAACAAGCCACTCAACTTTGGAGAACAATTGAAACTCTGAAAGCTCATTACTGTAGCTAGTAAATTTTTCCTAGAGATAGTTAAAAGTTAAAATGCTTACATTTTTTTTTCGTAATTATCCTTTCTATCTCCTTTTTTCTATTTCTCTTAATCCTATCATCCTTTGTCTCCCCTTGTTTCTCTTTCTTTATCTAATTGGATTCTAATTCACATTAGTTCCTTCTCCATTATTCATTCTGTTTCTTTCTATGTCCTTAAATTTAATTGGATAAGGAGATAGACCATCTGACCCAATATCCATCAGGTCCCAGATACACCGTTGACCTCACCACACCATTACCAATTTGCATTTCCACTACTTTGCGGCTCAAAAATAATATGGCCTGAAGAGACATTAAAAATCCAATTCATGTTACTCATTTCTACAGCAATTTCTGGGTTAATGTTTACACATACTTCTATTGTAATTTTGTATCTCTGTGGCAATCCACCATTGGCAATGTGAAAATGTTCACTTAGGTGATTTTTCAGAATTCACCTGTATTGGGAGGATGCAGCAGGTGATGTGATTGCACCACCTGCTCGATACCAGTAGAGCTAGGCCTCAACCATGGGTCTTGCGATCGGTGAGCTGCTGAGTGCTTGACAAGTGTTGATGGGTAGTTTGCTGGTCCAAGGGGATGGAAACTCTGATGGTTCCATAGCAGTACTGAGCCAGAGAAAAATAATAAAGGAGGGTCCATTGCACTTTCTACATTACACAACAGTGACTACTTTTCAAAATGTACTTAATCAGCTGTAAAGTGGTTTGGGAAATCCTAAAGTCATAAAAGGCCCTATATAAATATAAGACTTTCTTTTCTCTTTCACTGAGCAGTCAGTTCATATCACAATCTTTCGTGGGGTGTAGCGGAGTATTTCTGCTCCCTAAGGCCCCACAAAATTGCATTTTTAGGTGTTGCTTTATGAGTAGCCTCCAGTGGTACTTTTAAAGACCACTGGTTAGGACACTCAAGCCCAAGTAGTAATAGGAGCAGCTTACATGCATGATCCATCTATTTGTACTGAAAATTACAAGTAGAGTCCTTCAACCAGCATAGATACCTGATTTGTATAGTCAAATAGGCCCCTGCCTATTTCAGTCAGGAACCCTGGTCACTGATTTGCGGGGGTTGTCTGAGGTGGCTAAGGGCTGTTGTTGTTCTGTTTACACTGTGTGTCACACCATTGTGTCAGGTTACGAGTGTTCCACAATTGTCTAATCATACTGCAGAGACCATTGAAAGGAAATATTTGTGTAAATATTCATGTTACTAAATTTATTGGGGTTACTTTTGTTCCACTAATTTGTCCAGCAGCAAGAACCCATTGGCTTGTGGTTGAAACCAGCAGATGTGGGAACTATTACTGTGCTAACATTCGTTGTCAGCTGTCCCTCAATTCGAGGGTGACGTTTACTCAGGGTCACAGGTTTCTGCCACGGGTCTTTATATAATTGAGCAGGCACATGCGACAGGATGTTCAATCAGGCATTGGGATTATGAGTGTAAGATTTGTTTCCTTTTCTTTCTTTCTCTGAAGTCACTTTGCCTCACCATTAAGGCATGACAACTGGGGAAACGATATACAAGTGGAAAAGTTGATGGACAGTTTGTCACCATTCTGAATGATTGGTAGCAAGGCTCCTCTCAGTAATTAAGGTCAATGCTGTTGCGCTTCAAAGAGGCTTTCAGAATGTCTTTGAAGTGTTTCTTTGTCCTCCCTGGAACATGGAAAATTTGAGAGTTGAGCGGACAGGATCTGGCAGGGGAGGTGCTTTTCGGCCATGTCACTGATACACATCCAGCTCTGGTTGCAGTGCTAACATTAAGGGGGAGCTTTCAGCTTCTGGGGCAGGCAGCGGGGGCAATGGATGGATTATATATGCTGTCTGATTTTGCTTTCTGTTAAAGTCCATATGAGAAATTGCAGTTCCTTCCAGACAGAACAGGACTTAGGTTTCATCACATGGCTATTTCCTTTGGTTGAGACACCTGCTTTAATCAGACTGGAACTGCTTGAATATATGCAAATCACTTAACTAGAACCCCTGTGTAACTATAATTGTCTACTGAACCAAGCGCCTGCCTGCTTTCCACCTGCAAAACACCCTGAAAGCTCTCCCAGCTGTACAACTTACCCGATTGCCAGCCTGCCAACTCCATGTTGCCTGATTTTCGGAAACCCAATATGTGAACTGCCTCTGGACACCCATTTTGGGAACAAAGCTATCAATGGGATGTTAATGAGGCCTGACCATTAACAAGGAGCTGGCCTCCACTGCAGCTCTTGGGCAGGTGACCATTGAATCCTGCCATCTTCCTGCCCAAGAGTGAAAATTCCCCATCTGGGGAATGGAAAATCCAAGCAGGATGTGCAACAGGTGGTTAATGTGATGCTGCCAGGTTTACGTTCCTGTCAATGTTGAAAAATTATGATGTTGACCAATAATGGATGGTTGGTAATATGTGGACTATCCAGAGTATTCCATTGGTCATTAGCTAGAAACAATGTAGTTGAATCTAATTGATAGAGTCAGGGAAGAGACAGCTATGTTTTGCAACCTTTGCATCGCACAGGCAGATCCAAATAGTCAAGTCTGTAATGAGGCTCACTAGAAAATGAAATATCATTAATCTAATTAAGGGTCATCCTGATTTCTATGTCTAATCAAAAACATTGGCCCAGATGCTTATGGGGAGGGTGCTGATGAGGTAAAAAAAAGGTCAAGAACCCGGCAAGGTCAGGAATGCGGAGGTCCTCCACAAATTTAACAGCAGGATGCCAATGGGCAGGATGGAAATATCAGCAGTTGCAAATCACAGCCGGGGTTCTTGGGGATGGTCGTTTGCAATCAGGTGTCAGGAGAGGCCCAGCAACTGGGAGGATTGAGGGGAGGCCTACATTTGGGGACGGGGATAGCACTCCTGTTTCTCCTGGCCCACAAAGTGTGCAGAAATAGGCAATGTCCTTGTGGAGCTGAGGATTCCCATCTCAATTTCACTGCTGGATTTCCCAACCCCTGAGAAATCTGTGCAGCAACAATCAATTTTAAATCAGTCTCCCAGTTGCACCATGGGAGTTAAATTTAAATATGTGAATTAGTGTTCCACCCCTCCATGCTCACACTTGGACACTCTGATGTACAGTACATGAAAATGATCTAATGCACACCTCGACCCTCTCCTTGTGGAGGTTAATATCAAGGCCATTGTCTTAGGTAGATTTATTTTCAATTATGCATAAGCTGAAGGACTGTTTTACATTCTAGGTTTCCGTAATAAGGAAAGCAATCTGTTAGTGGTATATCCAAGATGATTCTGTGAAGTGTTCTCTTATTTTTTTTCCCAGAGGAATTACAGTGCACAAATAGACAGAGGGATGTACATAGGAATAAGAGAAACCAGGCTTTCTTCACTAAGGGATACCTGGAGTGAATAGCATGCTGGAGATGTTGGCAAAGTTCACTGTATGCAATGACAGGAAGAACAATATTCTATCATAGGGCTTATAGAAAAAAAATTAAAAGCTTGGTGGTACATCTACCAACCTGTGAAAAGAGCAAAACTATACGTAACAATACTAAAAAAACATTCAAATGGGCAACAGCTCTGACTGGTAGGTACTAATCAAGTAGGTTTTGCTGGTTATTCTTTATCAGTTTTTGGAGTTCTCTCAATAAAGAAGGCTGACACATGCTGGAGTATGGACAGATAGATGTCTAAAATCCTTTATTACATTGCCCTAGCGATCATCATTCACATACAAGTGTGAGTATCAGCAGCTGATTGCACTGTGGAGGCATTACCAGCCCACCCTCCTGCAAGACCCACAAGCAAAAACTTTCCAGCACAGGTCACCCATTGGCATTTAGGAATGGAAAACTTTTTGTGGTTACAGTGGCAACTGTTGATCTTTGCTAAATTAGCTATCTACCACATTGGCAGTAATTGGAGTCCATTGAAGTTTTTTTATAGGCCACAAAATGATGACCTGCCTTTTTTTGAAGAGCTTTTAAATGTTCAGCAGTCCAATTTATTTAAAGTAGATTCTAAGGAACATTATACCTTCCATCATGCTGAGCATTAGCAGAAAGTGAAGCTGCCAAATTTATTTTCCGTGGTGTAATAGAGCCTTTCACTGCAATACTAGGCCACTCAGGAGAAAATGTATTCCGTGGCATGGGAGTGGAAGGAATGGGTATATTATTCCATAGGAGTGTGTTTGAGATCTGAAAAACATCACTCCATTTGAGCGTTCATTTCAAACACTGCGGATTGTTGGGATGATGTTGGTTACAGAATGTGTCTGTTAAAGGAGTCTTCATAGTCTTCTATATGTTAGCAGCAAGTCTTTGTTAACTATTTGTAACTATATACATATATACAGTAAAGGGTACAGGCAAGGAGCTATCTCCATGTCTAGGTCTTAACATGTCACTATTCAACATGGCACTGACCCAAGTCTGGATCATGTGCCTTCTTACATCACTGTGTGGGCGGTACTGTACTTAGTCCCACATTAACCATGTATGTGCCAGACTACACCTCCCCCCAAGGCTTTATCCCATGGATCTAGAGTTACACTAGTTTACTTCATGTCTTACATTGTTATTAGCCTTACACATTTATATTGTTACTACTGTCTTAATGCTATTCCAACACTGATCTTTCCTGAGGGCGCTTTGCACTGCATGCTGGCAAGGTCGCTCTGCTGGGCTGTTTAGGAATTGCTTTTCCTGATTGGATTTTCCCTGCATATTTGTGACCTGATAAGCTGGACTGTGGGTTGGCTTCTGCCCCATGTTGTATTCTCTCCCCTTTCAATTGTTCTGTGTTGCTCCCGTAGCTGGATTGCCTTGTCTAGGGTAAAATCATCTTTAGCTTGTAGGAGGTCAAAGAATGAATTATCTGCAACACCCACCATGACTGTCTCTGATGAGTTCAGTCTTTAAAACTCCATATTCACACCCCTCTGCCATCCTGTAGGCATTTATGAAGGAATAAGCAGGTTTCCCAGACAGTTGAACCCTCTTATTGAATTCAGCTCTCTCCAACATTTGGATTGCAAGTTGAAGTAAATGTCAAAGGATTTTAAAAGCTCATCAAATTTGGCAGCTGACTCATTCAGTGTGACGGGCAGAAATCGGCTTCATACCGACGTGAAATCATAGCGGGATCATCCAATGGTGCTCGCCATGGTAGTACGCGAATCTCACTGGAGGCCATCGTGAACCCAGTTTACATCCTGGTAATGGGATGCAAAGTAAGGCCTGATTGGAATTGTCCCCTCATGCCTGATTTACCATTATACCGGCGGGAAAGCACATAGGTCTAGAACACATCTGGACAAGTGTGACATGCCTTGGGACCTACCGTTAGGGCCTTGCTCAGATTGCCGACACCCCAAGGAGAAGATGATACTGAAACCCTACAGCTACCGGACCCTGGAGGAACATGTGCATCGCATGCTAGGTGGATCCTCACGGACATGGCTCCGCCGTGAAGCAGCTCTCAGAAGGTGGAAGGTCCCTGTTGATGCTTCAGGTCTGCTTCGGAACATCACGGTCTTGGCCTTGGGCTGTTATGGATGATCGGCGAAGTGGGGGGAGGAGGAAGGTCCAGCTGTGAGTGGGACAGGAAGGTGTACCAGTTGGGAGTGGGAGAGGAAAGTCTAGCTTTGAGTGGGAGAGGAACATGTACGGAGCGCGGAGGTGGGGTGGGGGGTGAAGTTGGGAGGCGGGGGGGTACTAAGCTGTCATGGGGGGGGGGTGAGGTTGCGGGTGGGGAGGTAGATGTGAGGGGTGAGGAAGATGTAATGGAGGAAGTTTGGAGTAGGGAAGTGGTCTTGGGGGAGGAGGGAGTAAGGGCGGAGGAGGGAGTAAAGTCGGGGGGGGGGATGTCTAGGTGAACATGCAAGAGAGGGGGGAGGTCTGTGGAGTCAATGACTGCATCCTGGGGAGTGAACCAAGGGTGGATGTGGTAGAAGGAAATGGTGAGTGTGAGAGGGGGCAGAGGGAGCCGAAGGGCGGGAAGCTGAGGATGAGTTGGTAACGGTAGAAGGGACGGTGAGGGTGGTTGGTGGGGATTTGGAGGCAGACACGGACCCTGGGGGTGGGGAAGGAGGAGATTGGGGAGACCAATGTGGATGGGGGTGGGATTCTTAGGATGGTAGGGAACGTGCATATCCACCTGGACATCCTGGAATGACAAGGGTTTGGGTTGGTAGGTGACAGTGGGGAGGTGGAAGGTGATGTTAGGGGGGGTCCACAGTGATGGGGGAAAGGACTTGGGTGACTGGGGGAGGGGAAAAGATGGGGGAATCTAACGATAAACTTAACAACTACCAATTCGCAGAAATCGAAAGTGAGCGGAGCCGTGTGTTTGACGGACACAGGTGCTGCATGGGAGTGTGACCAGTGGGTGGTCAGAGATGCAGGTCAGCTCAGATGGACAAGTGAAAGGGAACCCCAGCAGGCAGCATTGAAAATGCTTGGGACAGTGAGATGAGTGTAATGGATGAAGTCTCCATGTGGGATAGTGCTTGTACGAGGCCCCAAAAGGCCCTGCCACATACACACTTCTCCCTCCAGAATCACTCATGGTCCGGCTGCGTGCAGCTGAATTGCTAGTGGAGGGGGGATGCAGGGGGAGGACTCGCGAAGCCTGTCAATGAAGCTGAAAGACAACATTACACATTATTCAGTGAGAGTAAATATATTTTCACATTATAAAGTGACAAAATATTTTCACCCATGCAATCACTTGTGATCAGAATTTCTTAACTTTTCTAGGCCTACCACTTCTTCCAGATGCTGCCCTGACATCCATAGCAGGGGTGGAGACAACCTGTGCAATGGTTGGCCCTGTTGCCTCTGTTGACTTTGGCATGTGTCCTCTAGAGAGCCGAGGTCTTGAGGGCTCTGGCTTGCTTTGGCTGTCCTCCTGTGGGCCAGCTGTTCCCTCTGCAGTGACAGAGGATGAGGTTGACAGGGTCACAGGTAAAGGGGATTTGGAGGGAGTGGTTAGCCTCTGAGATTCCTGAGTGGATGACCCAGGGGTGTCCAGCTGCAGCTTCTCCTTCCTCCAGGTGCCTGAGGGCCCTGGCCTGACTCCTTGAGGGGAAGGAGCACCTGGAGGGACGTCGAAGTGCCCCGTTTCCCTCTCACGTTGTTATTGCAGGAACTCATGGCTATTGTGATGGAGTGCAGGTCGGTGTGCATCTCCGCATTCTGCTGGACCAGGGTCTCCATGGCGTCCACTATCCTTTCCATGGAGACCTCTAAACGCACATTTGTGGGCACCACTTCATCAGAGAGCAGGCGGACGTAATCCCCCAATCGTGCGCTACTCTGTAGAGGGCTTCCAACAGCTCTGCGTGATGTTCCCCTGCCTTCTGCTGACTCTCCAGGATGAGTTGGAAGGCCAAATCCAGAGACTCGTCATCTGACTTGGACCTCACAGATGACCCTTCCCGTGCATCTTCCGAGTGCCGGGAAGCTCGGCTGAACCTGCCTCCTCCTGTTGCAGGCATGCAGTGACCACCAGATTGTGAACCCAAGCCTGCTCTAGATCTAGATCCCACCAAGGTGTGTGTCTCTGCGCTGGTAGAGGGTGTGGGTAAGCGCTGTGACGGGTTTTCCAGGCTGCTTATTTCCAGCTCTTTAATGGAGGAGGCGTCCTCTTCGCTGGAGGTGGGTGGAGCTGAGGGACTGGCTGGCTGAGGGCATCGGTCGCTTGGTAGAGCTCCCTGTAAACCAAAGAAGAGGTAATTAGTGCATGTCAGCAGAGTCAAAGCAGGAGAAAGAGCACTCTCAGTTGCATTGAGAGAGGGAGGATGTGGTGCAGGATCCTCAGGTGGGTGTTCACCGCCGACCTCACAATTACCTCACATCCTCACCAGTCAGCGCGATGACACACTCCTCAAAGTGAGTGAGGGGCCTAATGTGGGCCACTTCCACCCACTGGTCTGGGACCTCTCCCTGCTGTTGTGGGCCAGCTTCCCCTGCGTGAAAACAGTTGGAGAGAGTGTGAGAGGATGTACGGCACTTCATGGATTGTTTGTGTGGATGGGATGAGGATGCAAGTTCTAGAGAATTTGAGTCTGATGAAGATGTGAGGGTGTGTGTGAGAGTGGTATTGTCCCTTGAGGTGTAAGATCCTTGTGGATGTGTGATGGGTTTGAGAGCGTGAGTTGAGAGTGATGATGTGGTTGACTTACCCTGACGGAACAGATGAGACCATTCACCCTCTTCTTGCACTGGATGGCTGACCTCCTCTGTGCTCCATTTGCGCTGACCACACCTGCCACCACCACCTCCCAGGCCAGATTGGTGACTCTGGTGGACCTCCTGTGGCCAGAGCAGGGGTAAAGAACATTGCGGTAGCCTTCCACTGCGTCCAGCAGGTGCCCCAGAGAGGCATCACTAAATTTGGGGCTGCCATCTTCTTTGCTTTCGGGATCATCTGTTACCGGGAGCAGTCCTGGTCTCTGGACATGAAGTAGGCTGCGCTCTGGTGTGCTTTAAATATGGCGCCTAGAGTGAGGAAGTGCTGAGGTCACCACGTGGCAGGCAAATCTAAGCCCACCCACCAGCAATCTGGAGTGTTTCCCGTGAATGCATTATTAATGAGGTGAGATGCACCAGGAAGGGGATGATACAGCGTGAAATCCAGCCATTGTGACCAATGGGTAAAGCATCTTTTTTCATGCCCGCTACTGTGCTTAGTGCAAATCTGGGATGATTCCACCCTTAGTCTTTCAGCATTTTTGTGGGGTTGAGGGTTTTTGATCTCGAGCTGACACCATGTTGGGATGGTCTTGGTTACAGGATGTTTCTGTTAAAGAAGTCCTTGTAGTCTTCTGCATATTGACAGCAAATCTTTGTTAACTATTTGTAACTATATACATGCATACAGTAAAACAGAGTGCAGCTTGCAAGCAGAGCAAGCAGATATGAGTTTGGTGAGTGGGGAGTCTGGTGAAGGGGGAGGAGGTTCACTTTTTCTACTTTCTACTTCAGTGCAGTGGAAGGAACTGGTTAGTGAGTAATTGGGTCAGCTATTCTACTTATAATAAATAGTCTGTAAAGTTAAGGTATGGCAGGGAAGCTTGGCCGAGTGGAATGTGGGAAGTCATGGATGCACCATGTGTCCTAGACAAACACATCTGCAGGAAGTGTCACCAGCTGCACAAGTTTGAGCTCAGGGTTTCAGAACTCAAGCAGTGGTTGGAGTCACTATGCTGGCATCTGCGAGGCAGAGAACTACATGGACAGCGTGTTTAGGGAGGTGGTCACATCGCAGGTTAGGAGCATGCAGGCAGACAGGGAACGAGTGACTGCAAGGCAGTCTAAGAGAACCAGGCAGGTAGTGCAGGTGTCTCCTGAGATGATCTCGCTCGCTAATCAGTTTTCCATTTTGGATACTGGCGGAGGCACTGGTTCCTCAGAGTAGTGCAGTCACAGCCAAGTCCGTGACACCACAGGTGGCTCAGATGCACAGGAGGGGAGGAAGAAGAATGGGAGAGTGATAAGGGATTCGTTAGTTAGGGGAACAGACAGACATTTCTGCTGCCATTGACGTGACTCCAGGATGGTATGTTGCCTCCCTGATGCCAGGGTCAAAGATGTCAGAGTAGCTGCAGGGCATTCTTCTAGGAGAGGGTGAACAGCCAAAAGGTGTGATCCATGTTGGTACCAATGACATAGGTAGGAAAGGGGATGAGGTCCTGAAAGGAACTTTTAGGGAGCTAGGAAGGAGATTAAAAAGCAGGACCTCAAAAGCAGTGATTTCAGGATTACCCCCAGTGCCACGTGCTAGTGAGTATTGGAACAGAAGAATTGAGTGATTGAACATGTGGCTAGAGAACTGGTGTAGGAGGGAGGGCATCAGATTTCTGAGACACTGGGACCGGTTCTGGGGCAGGTTGGACCTTTACAAGATGGATGGGTTGGGGAGGTGGTGGCATAGTGGTATTGTCACTGTACTGGTATTCCAGGGACCCAGGATAACGTTCTGGGGGCTCAGGTTCAAATCCCACCATGGCAGATGGTGAAATTTGAATTTGGAATTAGAAGTCTGATGATGACCATGAAACCATTGCCAATTGGCATAAAAACCCATCTGGTTCACTAATTTAGGGAAGAAAATCTGCCGTTCTATGCCCTCTGAACAAGGGCAATTAAGGACGGGCAATAAATACTGGCCTAGCCAGTGACACCCACATCCCAGGAACGAATTAGGATAATCTTAGCAAGGAGATTTGCTACTTCTGTTGGGAAGGCTGCAAACTAGATTGGTGGGGAGATAGAACTCAGATTGTAGGGAAGCAAAAGTAACAGGAAGTAGAAAATTAGTAAGCAAAATTAGAAGACAGATGAAGCAGAGGCAAGCATCAAATAGGATCAGAATGCAGAATAATGTTAAAAAAGCAGAATTAAAGCATACTGCATTTGCAACAAGGTTGACGATTTGAAGGCACAAACTGAGGTAAAAGGTAAACTTAATTGCCTTTACAGAGACATGGCTACAGTGTGATCAAGATTGGGAACTGAATATCCAAGGATATTTAGGACGGATAGGCAAAAAGGGGTAGTGCTCTCAATCAGGGACAAGATCAGTACATTAATGAGAGAAGATCTTAGATCGAAAGTTTAGGTGGAATTAAGAATCTAAAAGGGGCAACAAACATTGGTGGGAGTTGTTTATGGGCATTCATATAGGAAATACGAATATAGGTAATGTTGGACATGGTATAAATCAGGAAATTAGAGATGCATGTAATGTAGGTAATACAGTAATAAT
The DNA here is from genome assembly GCF_964194155.1 of Cetorhinus maximus. Classification (NCBI taxonomy): domain Eukaryota; kingdom Metazoa; phylum Chordata; class Chondrichthyes; order Lamniformes; family Cetorhinidae; genus Cetorhinus; species Cetorhinus maximus. Next base: position 112,892,918 of record NC_135882.1, on the reverse strand, counting down.
GGGCGACTTCAGTTTGCACATCAGCTGAGTAAACATTACCAGTAGAGGATGAATTCCTGGAGTGTGTACGAGATGGGTTTCTGGAGCAGTATGTTGAAGAGCCAGCTAAAGATCAGGCTATTTTAGATTTAGTATTATGTAATAACCTTGCTGTAAACAAGCCTTTGGGAAATAGTGACCATAATCGTTGCGGGTGGGATGGAAAATTTGACATACCAGCCAAAAGTCCATTAGCAGAAAATTCCGATCTTTGTGTCTGTCTTCACAGAAGAAGATATAGAAAATCTCCCAGAAATTCCAGGCAATCAAGCAACTTGTGAAGCTGAGGTACTGAAAGAAATTAATATTAGTAAAGAGGTATTACTTGAAAAGTTAACTTGATTGAAGGTTGATAAATCCCCTGGACCAGATTAGCTACATCCCAGAGTGCTGAAGGAGGTGGCTATAGAGATAATGAATGCATTGGTGGTTATCTTTCAAAATTCAATAGATCCTGGAATGGTTCCAGTAGCAAATGTAACCCCAGTATTTAATGAGTGAGAGGGAGAGGAAGGATGGAGAACTATAGACCTGTTAGTTTGACCTCAGTAGTAGGGAAAATCTTTGAATCTATTATAAAGGGTGTGATAGCTGGACACTTAGAAAGTAATAGTAAAATTGGACAGAGTCAGCATGGATTTATGAAAAGAAAATCATGCTTGACAAACCTATTGGAGTTTTTTGAAGATGTTACTTGTAGCAAAGATAAGGAAGAGCCAGTGGATGTGGTGTATTTTGATTTTTAGAAGGCTTTTGATAAGGTCCCGTACAGAAGGTTTGTAAACAAAATTAGAGTGCATGGGATTGGGGGTAATATACTGCTATGGATTGAGAAGTGGTTAACAGACAGAAAACAGAGAGTAGGAATGAACAGGTCATTCTCAGGATGGCAGGCTGTTACCAGTGGGGTACCGCAAGGATCAGTGCTAGATCCACAGATGTTCACATTCTATATAAATGATTTGGATGTGGGGAACAACTGTAATATTCCCAAATTTGCTGTTGACACAAACTAGGTGGGAATGTAAGTTGTGAGGAGGACGCAAGGAGGCTTCAAGTGGACTTGAACAGGCTAAGTGAATGGGCAAGAACATGGTCGATGGAATATAATGTGAATAAGTGTGAAGTTATCCACTTTGGTAGAAAAAACAGAAAGGCAGAGTATTTCTTAAATGGGGAGAGGTTAGAAAGTGTTGGTGTCCAAAGGGACCTGGGGTCCTTGTTCGTGAGTCACTAAAAGCTAGCATGCAGGTGCAGCAAGGAATAAGGAAGACAAATGGAATGTTGGCCTTCATTGCAAGGCAATTTGAGGACAGAAGTAAAGATGTCTTGCTGCAATTGTATAGAGCCATAGTGAGACTGCACCTGGAGCATGGTGTACAGTTTTGCTCTCCTTACCTAAGGAAGGATATACTTGCCATAGAGAGAGTGCAATGGAAGTTCATCCGACTAATTTCTGGGATGGCGGGATTGTCTTGTGGAAAGAGATTGAGGAAACTAGGCTTGTATTCTCTAGAGTTTCAAAGAATGAGAGGTGATCTCATTGAGATTTACAAAATTCTTACAAGGCGTGACAGGGTGGGTGTAGATAGAATGTTTCCCCTAGATGGTGAGTCTAGAACCAGGGGACATAATCTCAGAATAAAGGGTAAATTATTTAAGACTCAAATGAGGAGGAATTTCTTCACTCAGAGGCTGGTGAATCTCTGGAATTCTCTACCCCAGAGGGCTGTGAATGTGCAATCGTTCAAGGCAGAATTTTATAGATTTCTGGAGACTAATGACATCAAGGGATATGAAGATAGTGCATAAAAGTGCCGTTGAGGTAGATGATCAGCCAAGATCTAATTGAATGGTGGAGCAGGCTCGAGGGGCTGAATGGCCTACTCCTGTTCCTATGCAAAGGGTACAGGCAAGGAGCTATCTCCATGTCTAGGTCTTACACGTTCCTATTCAAGACCACACTGACCCAAGGTTTGGGTCACAAGCCTTCTTATATCACTGTGTGGGCGGTACTGTAATCAGGCCGACATTAACCCTGTATGTGCAAGACCCTTATACTATATAGATTAGGGTTTATTCCAACTTTAGCAATTCAATTACATGGCACCAACAAAGGAGGTGGAATTGTCCATGCCTGCTGGCATTGGGCGGGCTTGGAGGCGTGACGGAACAATATGGCGAGAAGGCCAGAAATCGGTTTCATGACGTCATGAAACCAGTTTGCGATCGTTCGCTCAGCCCATCAGTGGCGGGCCGCATTTCCTGCCATCGGATGTCGGGAACCTCATTGTATTACATCTGCATATCATTGTAAGGCCAGTGTGTTGGAATCACACATCCCTGCTGGATTGTCTGCCGGCCAAGCCGACATGTTTCACAACAGCATATGTAAGGCATGCACTTGGCGGGCTGCACTTTGAGGAGAACTCAGAGGTGAGTACACAACAACGTTGCACAACACTCGCCCAGGTCACCTGTTGGACTTCAAGGTTGTGGCACGTTGGAGGCGAGGGGGCATTGGCTGCCCTGTGGTTGAGGCGACTTAGAGGTGGGGGCAAAGGCTGCCCTGTGGTTGAAGGTAGTGCATAAGCACATGTTGTGGGGGAGAGGGAAGCGGCCACGCATTAGGGGAACCTTGTATAAATGTGAACATTCCTCTGCAGCTGAGACAATTCAGATACAGGCAGATTGTCATGCATAGAGTTGGGCCTCTAGCTTATCTGCCCACTCAAGCAATGTAGAGGCATGCAAGTACCACCAAATGCTGTTCACACCTTGAGCACAGACTGCAAACTAATGTGCATTTTAGTGGACTCCAGAACAATTGGACGACTGGGCACATTGAACAATCTCCTTGCTAAAGCTGGCCGTGGAGCAGTCACTGGTGGAGGCACTCACAGCTCCTTGCAATGTCATCATCCCGGCCTGGACCAGTCCCCCCATGGTTCAAGCTAACAGTGCAGCCTTGCAGTGCGGGTTAGGAGAATGTCTGCACCTGAGCTGAGAGCACAGCATGCAGTCCAGTGGGAGGAGATGGTTCGGGTTTCGGGCAGCCATGCAGCGCACTAAACTCTGGCTATCTAAGTGGTGGTCAGCAATCTCCAGCACGCATTAATGGGCCTTCAGGCTTAACCAAGAGAGGTTCTTAGTACACCCAAGCAAACCTACGCGTCCCTCTCTTTAATCCTGCAGGAGGAGCCCATCAGGAGCATGGAGCTTGGTGAACTAGCTGTATGCCTTCTGGCATACAGAGCGGAGACGACTGAGAAGAGAGCAACAGAGGTGTCTGGCTGCAGAGAGGGAGGAGCAGCACCCTCAGGAAGAAGGGGCAGTTGGAGCTCCCACACACGTTGCCAAAGAGCCACTGCAAGCTGTCGTTGATCAACGCCTGTCTAGACCCACGGTCTATAGACGCCGCCTTTCATTCCTGCAGATGACCAACAACCAGTGTCGCCAAAGACTGCACATGTCAAGGGAACTGGTTGGTCACATCTGCCATCTGCTGCAGGATTTGACGTCACGGAGATATCTATTGCCAGTAGCCATGAAAGTGACCGCTGTGCTCATTTTTTACACCAGTGGCTTGGTTCAAGGCTCCACAGACCTCTGTGGGATATCACAAGCTTCCACCCACAAATGCATCCATGATGTCAAGGATGCCATCTTCACGATAGCACACATTGTGCATTTCGCCCGGGACCAAGAGAGCCAGGATACAATGACGATTGGATTTGCCTAGGTCTTGGGATCTGCACAGATGCAGGGCGCCATCAATTGCACTCACGTGGTGCTAAAGATCTCCGTGGCAATAAGCAGTCAACTACGTCAAGCTCAAGGGCATCTATTCTCTGAATGGTGGTGTGCAACCACCAGAAATGCAACTTGTAGTCTGCGTATGGTTTCCAGGGAATGTCGATGACTCCTACATTCTCAGTCGGTAACAGATCTCTGAGGTCTTCCAGGGCTGCAGGGTTGGTTCTTCGGGGACAAGGGCTACTTACCGAGGATATGGCTGATGTCACCCGTGCGGCAGCCTCAGGCTGCAGCAGAGCGAAGGTATAACGAGGCTCATGCTGCAACTGGCAACTTGGTGGAGCAAACCATCGGGATGCTGAAAATGAGGTTCTGGTCCCTGGACCGGGTCTGGTGGAGCCCTGCAATATAATCCATAGAGGGCGTCACGCATCGTCATCGCCTGCTGAGCTCTTTACAACCTGGCGCTGCAACGGGGAGAGGAGCAGGCTGAGGAGGAGATGCAGGAGCAGGAGGTCTCCTCTGATGAGGAGGACATCGATGGTCATGAGGCAGAGGAGATCCTTGAAGGCGACATTGACGGTGATGAGGCCCTCGCCCTGGCTGGACAAGGCAGGTGTGCTCGGGAGGCCCTCTTCATCCAAGTCATTTATATAAATTGTAAAAAGTTGAGGCCCCAGCACTGATTCCTATGGCACACCACTCATCCCATCCTGCCAACCAGAAAAGACCCATTTATGCCAACTCTCTGCTTCCTGTTAGCTAGCCAATCTTCTATCCATGCCAATATGTTACCCCCTACACTATGAGCTTTTATTTTCTGCAATAACCTTTGATGTGGCACTTTATCAAATGCCTTCTGGAAATCTAAGTACAGTACACCCACTGGTTCCCCGTTATCCACAGCACATGTGACTCCTTCATAGAACCCCAATAAATTGGTTAAACATGATTTCCCTTTCACAAAACCATGTTGACTCTGCCTGATTGCCTTGAATCTTTCTAAGTGTGCTGCTATAACATTTTTAATAATAGCTTCTAACAGTTTCCCTATTGCCGATGTTACGCTAACTGACCTATAGTTTCCTGCTTTCTGTCTCCCTCCCTTTTTGAATAAAGGAGTTATATTTGCTATTTTCTAATCTAATGGAACTGTCCCCGAATCCAGGGAATTTTGCAAAATTAAGACAAGTACATCAACTATCTCACTAGCCACTTCTTTCAAGACCTTAGGGTGAAGTCCATCCGGACCTGGGGATTTGTCAGCCTGCAGTCCCAACAATTTGTTCAATACCATTTCCCTGGTACTTTTCCTGAGTTCCTCCCTCCCTTCCATTTCCTGATTTACAGCTTTTTCTGGGATGTTACTTGTGTCCTCTATAGTGAAGACTGAAGCAAAATACCTGTTTAATTCATCCACCATCTCCCTACTTTCCATTATCAATGCCCCAGGCACACTTTTTACAGGACCAATGCTCACTTTGTTAACTCTTTTCTTATTTAAATATCTATAGAAACTCTTACTATCCGTCTTTATATTACTAGCTAGTTTTTTCTCATACTCTAACTTTTCCCTCCTTATTAATCTTTTTGTCATTCTCTGCTGTTCTTTATATTCTTTCCAATCTTTTGATCTGCCACCCATCTTTGCGTAATTATGTGCTTTTTAAGTCTGATACTGTCTTTAACTTTTTTAGTTAACCACGGATGGTGGGCCCTCTCCTTGGAATGTTTTTTTCTCATTGTAATGCATATATTCTATGTATTCTGAAATATCCCTTTAAATGTCTGCCACTGAATCTCTATTGACCTATCCCTTATCCTCATTTTCCAGTTCACTTTAGCTAGCTCTGCTTTCATGCCCTCATAATTGCCCTTATTTAAGTTTAAAATACTAATCTTGAATGCACTCATTTCTCCCTCAAACTGAATGTAAAATTCAATCATATTATGATCGCTGCTACCTAGGGGTGCCTTCACTGTGAGGTTATCAATTAATCCTCTCTCATTGCTCAATACCAGGTCTAGTATAGCCTGCTCTCTGGTTGGCTCCAGAATATGCTGTTCTAAGAAACTATCCTGAAAACATTCAATGAACTCCTCATCTATGCTACCTGTGCCCATCTGATTTTTCCAGTCTATATGTAAACTAAAATCCCCGCATGGTTATTACTGTACCGTTCTGGAAAGCCCCCATTATCTCTTCTTTTATACTCTGTCGACTGTGTAGTTACAATTAGGGGGCCTGTACACCACTCCCACAAGTGACTTCTTGCCTTTATCATGTCATATCATGGAGACGCACCTGATCCTTTGTCCACCTTCAGCACCTGAGCCCTTCAGGAGCACAACATCACTGGTCACAGATGCTCAAGAGGTGGGGGCCAGCCCCACCTTAAAGGTGCTGAGAGCACACAGAGAGAATGATGGAACTCTGTGATGCCTGCCCACGACATTCTGGCAGCAATGACAAGCATCGTCAATGTGCAGGCATCAGTAATATGTCCAGGGAGTGAAGCCGGACCATCACTTTAATCTGAAGGCTGCACAAAGCACTGGGAAGAGGCCCTGGACTGAGACACCTGCCTTTATCTTGTGCAGAAAGATTTCACATCTGAGCAACACAAATGCTGTTCATCAAAACGAGGAGCCATAGGCAGGGAGACACTCTTGGGAGTTTATTGACAATAATGAACAGCATGTACACGTGATTAACGCCCGTGCCCAGGCTGTGCAACTACATCTTCTTAACTGCCACTATGTCTTGTTGCTCCCCGGACATCCACAGTGGAGGTGGAGGCAGCCTGCTGACTGCTACACACTGTTGTCTGTGATGACCTTGATGGGTGTCCTCTGGAGGGCTGAGACCTGGAGGGCCCCAGCCTGCTTTCAGGGCCCTGTCGTATGGCAGTGGCACCCTCATCGGCCTGTGGAGCTGGAGCTACTGAGGTCACAAGAAGAAGGGATTCAGATGGGCTGGATTCTTCCGGAGTCACCTGCATGGATGGCCCTGAGGGATACACCTGCTGATCCTCCTCCCTATGGGTGCCCAAGGGCCCTTTACTGACTCCTTGAGGAGAATGGGTAGCTGGTGTGGTGAAGCTGCGAGGTGATGGCGTAGTGGGTGAATGAGCGCCCGCTCACCATGGAAACAGTGTATTTCCCAGGAATGCATAATTAATGCTGCGGGTGTGGGACGATATAGTGTGAGAATCCGCCATTGCGGCTGGCGGGAAAAACGTCATTTTACCCGCCCACTATCACACTTAGTGAAAATCTGGGATGATTCTGCCCAAAGACCCACGTTATCAGATAAGTTGGCAGGTGTAGAAAATTCTCCAGGCTGTATTAAACTGTAGTATTCATAATTCAACATTCCATACAGTGCAACACACTTTGCAGCTACTTATTTGCAAATCCACCTGCCTACAGATGCAACGAAATCTTCTTCTAATACTCGATGTAGTCCAAACTATCCTGTCAGATCTTCGGTCTAAGTCAATTGTATGGAGCAGCAATTGCTCTTTAATGTATCAAAGGTGAATTTGCTAAATTCATATCAATGGATGCAATCTAACTTTGCACAGGGCTCATGTATACATCAGTTGCATTAGTAGCTGAACCATTATATTCTGTTCCCATTAATGAAGTGGACTAAAACATGCTCACAGTTAGGCATCTGCTTAATAAATTTAAATGTGCTGTAATCAATCAATTGTCCATTGATTCATACATAATACAGAAACAACTTGACCTTCTGTCCATTGAAATTAAATGTAACTGTGAACCCAAGATACAATTTTGAATGCCACTCCTTATTAGTTCACTAGCCAAGTAAACTTGAATTGCACACCTTTACATACACTTGTTAGTTAATGCTCACTATCAATAATGGAGAGACCGACATAAGAAGAAACTGTGATTATTTATTGCAACAGGAAGCAGAGCACTAAATCCTTGTGTGCTCCCACAAACACTCCAGCTCTAGACAGCAGTAGCCTACGTTGTACAGTGATTGGTCAGTACTGTCACATGGTTAGTCCACTCGCATTCTCCTAAAGGTACATGGTACTCCACTTTACCACATCCCTACCCCTTTACTTAAAAAATACAGTGGACAAACTTAATAACATGTGAACTATTTACAAATCTTGTCTCTAAGGAGGCTTTCTCGGACGTGTTGAGCGCTGCAGTTCAACAACCTCGGCTGGTTTTTCCAAGACCTCCTTTTCAGGGTACAGTTGTCCACTAGGTTCCTCAGTGGATGATTTCACCATCTTCCGGGTGTGGTCACGTTCACTCCTGCTGCCCCTCCCCTCCGAACTGAAACAGGTAAAGGGCAACAAGCGCAAAGCAACACAGAGCTAAAAAAAAGTTGTTTTTCTTTTTGAGGATGGTCAATAATTCCTCTTTTTCTTTCTGCATGTTCTTTTCTTGGTAGCACTGATCCATATCTCGGTCTTCTCTTTAATTTCATTATTGGCTGGACCAGACTCAGGCGCAAGCTGAATGTGAGTGAGCTCAATAGTTGGGTTTTCTGACACTCTTCTGAGAATTCAGAGCCTTCTAGTTTTAAAACTTCAGGGCTTTTACACAGCTGCTGCTTCAGCTTTTTCAATTATTTCCTATTCTTATTAATTGTTTCCTGGAGAATCGCATATTGTTGCCCCTTCTCAGCTAATTCGTTATTTAACTCAGTTAGAGACAGCTTTAACTCTTCCTTTTCTTCTTCATATCTTTTCAGTGACACAAATTGGGAGCTGATTGAATTTTGTAGCGCACGAAAGTCATTTACTAGGTTTTCCTTTTCTTTTTGAAGGATGCTGACTTCAGCTTGAATTCTGTCCGGGTGTAACTCTTCCATGGGCTTTTCCCGTTGGGTCTTCCCGCATTCATTTTTTCCTGCAGTAATGCTTCTGGTTTCCAATTGGGAACTTGGCGGGCCCTCAAGGTTCATCTCTCCCAGTTGGTTCCTTCCGAGGAGACTCAGTCCCTGCCTGACATTACAAATAGGGGTAATTTTGCATACTGTTCCTCATACTGCACCTTAACTTGACATATCCCTTTTGGTCTTATTTCTTCATCTGTGTACATTTTCAGTTTAGTGTCCAAAACTTTCAATCTTAAAGGGTGAGTTCCTTTATTCAAGTATCTGAATGTATTTTCTCCAATGACAGACATCGACGCTCCAGTTTCGACTTCCATCTTAACGGGTTGTCCATTAACCATAATGTCTACTTGGATTGGCTTGGTTCTACCCACTTTCAGGTTATATAATGAATGGGTGTCAGATCCTATTTCTTCTAGTTCTTCCATGAGACATATTTCACTATTTCTCCCTTTGTCTTTAAGATGCTGTCTCAGCCTATCTCTGCAATGCTGCATTATGTGACCATAGCGGTGGCAGAGAAAGAATTCAACTTGTTTGAGTTGTCGATCACCCACTGGATGCCTGGATGCATTTCTCTCATTCATTTTGTGGGTTTTCACTGTAGTACTGCTGTTTTTTACTGATCTGTACATAGGGGGCATTTCCCGCCTTTCTGTGAGGTCCAATGGTTTTGCGCCTTTTGTTGCCCATCTGTCCCGCCCTGTCAGATGGACAGCGCCATTTTGTGCATCTCTTATAGCTTCCGAATTTCCAACAGCACTCTCCATGGCTGTGGCTAATCCTAATGACTTATTGAAGTCTAGGTTTGCTTCGGCTAGCAAACACCTTTGGATAGCATCATCGCCAATCCCGCACATCAGTCACGCTCTCAACATATCACTAATAGATATTCGGAATTCGCAATGTTCAGTTAATACCTTTAAAATGGCAACTTAGTCAGCTATTGTCTCCCCTGGAAGCCCATTCCTTGAATTGAACTTGAAGCACTGCATAGCGACTGAGGGCTGTGGTCTCAGATGGTTTTGTACAATTTTTATTAAATGGTCAAAAGTCTTCAAGTCGGGGATGTTAGGTGATGTGAGACTGTGGATCAGCCCATATGTTTCAGTCCCGCATGTGGACAAAAGAATCGCCCTCTTCTTTTCCTCCCCGCATTGTCGTTAGTGGTAAAAAAGAACGTTAGGCGTTTGACATACTGAGACCAACCATCTGAAATGAGGTCAAATGGATCGACACGCCTGAACTGCGGCACCGTGAATGACTGCAAGGAGACTGCACTTCTGATGGCTTCCCAGTTAATGACGAATTCAGGTGTTTGGATTACCGTGGCTTTCTTGACTGCCATCGATCGATTCGTGTTTTGCCTTCTGCAGAGTTGCCCCCTCTCTGGGGTCTCTTATAATTTTTTGTCCATAGCCATTTTTCTTGCATGTACCTCTTTAAATGTATTGCCACTTTAAGAGCAGTCACCATTTTTTTGTCAACTCCTTCTCTGCAGCTATCAGCTTTTCTGTGCTATGTTTCGCGCTCGTTTTGAGTTTTGGCAGGATCCCCATGATCACGATTCTGCAGGGTTTTTTCTTTTCTCTTTTTTTAAATTTAAAACTGCAGTACTGCTTTCCGCTCTGATTGCTGTCTATTTTACAACTTAAGTACAGATTCTCTTTTTGACATTTTTCTCACCTGTCTTGTGGATTCTCACTCAGGGTGCTTTCTTTTTGCTAATCCCATCCTCATCGCCAGTTTTACATCTTGCGTCTATGAGTTCACTAGCCAAGTGAACTCAAATTGCACACCTTCATATACACTTAGCTGATGCTCGCTATCAATAACGGAGAGAGACCAATATAAGGACAAACTGTGATTGTTTATTGCAACAGAAGGCAGAACACTAAATCCTTCCATGCTCCCACAACCACCTCCAGCTCTAGACTCACAGCTAACCAGTAGCCCGCGCTTTATAGTGATTGATCAGTACTATCACATGGTTAGTCCACTTGCATTCTCTTAAAGGTACATGGTACTCCACTTTACCACATACTCCTTATTAGGAATGTTGGAGCACAAGATGATTCCTCATGTACTATTTGTATATATCTACCCTGAGAAAATACAATTGGAAGTTTTAACAAGCTAGTGCTTCAGGCTACCAGTGATGCTAAACTGACATTGGTAACTAATTGAATGACATCTTGACCTGCTGCTTACTTATTGTGGTTTATTTGTTGCATTTAAGTTACCAAAGTTGGTGTTATAATAGACCCAGACCAAGGTTACAAATAAGACAAGAAAATACCTTTATTGGCTACAACCTACCTTTCCTTGGAATCCATAAATACATCAGGTGCTTCACTGGAATACTACTCTGCTATTCTGGGAAGAAGCAAGGCATAACTGCATGGTTGCCATGGGAAAATCCTCAAGACTATTAAATGGGATGCTGTCAATTTTGGCCCAAAGTGAGTGAAATTCAGCATCAGAGGGGATGCAAAACTGCCTTCAATGGAAAGGAAATTCAGGTCAGCAACCAATTCTTTATCACCTGTTCTGCGCCCCCACCAAAGTTGAATTTCACCAACAGAAAGTACAAAGTTCATTAGGAGTATCATCATAGCTTACAAGTTGGATTATTTAGTGAAATAACTAGTGAATGCAGAAGATAAACACGATAAACACAACTATCTATTTGACATGGGCAGTCAGTAATTTCAGAATCTGCTCATCCATGGTTGCAATTGAAAATTGGCACTGTTCCCAGTTATGACCTCAGAGGGTCTATTTTAAGCCATGAGAACACTAGAAACTGCAATGTTCACATGGCTGATATATACGGAATTTATACAAACTGTGGATAGAAAATGCTAATGTGCATCAGATCTCCTAATGAATTAGATTTTAGAATCAATGAAAATGAACGAACTGCACTATTGGATAAATTTTCCGAGGCTCCACCAGTGCTGCAGAGCTCCTTCAATGAGGAGCATGGGTTATGAAATGAGCTGTATAACATTCACTTAATGGCTGGAAAATTGCAGGTACCATACACTCAAATTTCTGCTATGCTCTCAATGTATGAAGCCCTGCACAGAAAGCACTAAGATGAAAATTTACTGCATTGTATACTTGCTGTGGGAACAATCTCAAAATGATGGCAGCCAAACAGTTATGGAAAATATTCTGAAATTATGCATTCTTTGGAACACAAGTGATAAATCCACCCCAGAAAGACAAGCACGTGCATAAAAATTTAATACCTGACAAAGTTAACATGGACATCAGAAGGCTAGGGTGAAAAGGATTAATGATCCAAAGTCAGTGACTCAAAGGAAACTGGGACATAATAAACAAACAATAGATCCAGGGTACCAGAGAAGCACAGATGTGTCTAATCATATCTTAATATGCGTGCAGTACATTATCATTAAGTCCTTTAACCTGCTCCACTGGGAAGAAAGTGTATTCCCAAAGTCTCAAGAGTTTAATAAGGAGACAAGATTGTAACAATTTTACACAGTCCATCCATTGCATTCTGCCCTGGGGCAGCTCCTAACTTAAAAAAAGAAAGATTTGCATTTATATAGTGTATTTCACCACCACATCACTTATAAGTACTTTACAACCAATGGAGTACTTTCAAAGACCAAAAACAAAAATACCTGGAAAAACTCAGCAGGTCTGACAGTGTCTGTGGAGAGGGATACAGTTGACGTTTCAAGTCCGTATGACCCTTCATTAGAACTAAAAAATATAGAAATGAGATGAAATATAAGCTGGTAGAGAGGGGTGGGTGGGGCAGGTAGAGCTCGATAGGGGGCCAGTGATAGGTGGAAGCCAAGAAGAGACTGCCAAAGATGTCATAGACAAAAGGACAAAGGGGTGTTGATGGTGGTGATATTATCTAAAGGATGTGCTAATGGGGACATTAAGGGCAGCAAGCAGGACAAGCTAGTGGCAGATGGGCCTAGTGGGGGTGGGGTGGGGGGGAAGGGATCGAAATGGGCTAAAAGGTGGAGCTGAAACAATAGATCGAAATAAATTTAAAAATAGGTGGGAAAAGAAAAATATATTTGTAAAAAAAAATATTGGAAAAAGGGGGATCGGAAAGGGGGTGGGGATTGAGGAGAGAGTTCATGATCTGAAATTGTTGAACTCATTATTAAGTCCGGAAGACTGTAAAGTGCCTAGTCGGAAGATGAGGTGCTGTTCCTCCAGTTTGCGTTGAGCTTCACTGGAACATTGCAGCAGGCCAAGGATGGACATGTGGGCATGAGAGCAGGGTGGTGTGTTGAAATGGCAAGCGACAGGGAGGTCTGGGTCATGCTTGCGGACAGACCGAAGGTGTTCCGCAAAGCGATCACCCAGTCTGCGTTTGGTCTCTCCAATGTAGAGGAGACCGCATTGGGAGCAGCGAATGCAGTATACACTTATAAAGTAGAAAACACACTAGCCAATTTATGCATAAAAAGCTCTCATAAAAAGCAATGTGATAATGACCAGATAATCTCTATTTTTTGGGATGTTGATTGAGGGATAAACATTGGCTAGGACAATAGGGCCAACTGCCCTGCTCTTATTCAAGCTAGTGGCATGGGATCTTTTACATCCACCTGAGAGGGTATATGGGGCCTCGTTTTAATATCTTATCCAAAAGACGGCACAACTGACAGTGCAGTACTCCCTCGGTACTGTCCTGGAGTGTCAACCTGGATTTTTGTGCTGATCGAGTCCTGGGAACTTGAACCTGGAACTTTGTGACTCAAGGTGAGAATGCTACCATCTGAATCATATCTGGCACACAAGATTTTTCAGACACCTACTGGGGAACAGTAGTTTTCTTATGGTTTTTAACCTCTAAGTACCTTTTCCTGGGTGGGCTACAACCAAATCTAAAGAGTTCTATATACCCTTTATGATGGTGGGGTGGAGGGGAAGGAGTCAGTGGGCAGTTGGGAGTTCTTACATCTATTGGGTGCAAGTACCTGTACCCTCACTGAATGTCAATCCAGTATTCAGAACTGGCAGTGGGGTCGTCTGACTCCAAAGTGGGAATATTGTCATTGAGTCAGTAGCTGCTTTGTCTAAATGTGAACGTCCTGCTGGATGTCAACTCACTATTTAGAGATTATATATTAGTTTCTGCTTGTTGGATTGTTTGGCGTGGGGCTTGAACCTTTGAACTTCTGACTTAATGTCCAGAATGCTATGACTAAACCAAAGATTCACTCCCCTAGAATTTATAAAAGCATAATTGCAACATTTACCTTATTCAAATTTCTATCAGATACAAGATTAGCCGCCGTCGGGAACTTCATTTTAATACATCTGCATATCATTATAAGTCCTGCTTGCCGGAGTCATCCCCCCGTCAAGTTGGATCATCTGGGCACATCGGCGTGATTGCACAACGATGTGTTTCACAACTGAACATAAGCGACATGCACTTGGCGAGCTGCATGTAACTCGGGACTTTGAGGCTTGTTTGCCTACCCTGCTTTGAGCAGTACTCGCCATCATCAGCGACAGGCCTCGCAGGCAGCATCACATCACTTTTAGGGGGGGGCTCATGGGCAAGTCTCTACTTGCAATACCAGCCGTGAGGCAGCGGTGGCTTTTTAATGGCTGCAGGGCTAGGGTTTGCTTGGGGAATGGGGAGAAGTGGCCTCAAGCAAGGGAAGACGCTGTAGGGCTAGGGTATTACAGGGGAAGGGGGTATCCCAGGGTGTGTGTAGGGATACATGCTGATCTTTGCAAGTGGCCTCTAGATGGTGAGGACTGAGGATGCAGTCTCCAGAGGAGATGAGGCCAGATGGAGATGTGAGGGTGTGTGTGAGAGAGTGATTGGTGATGTCCCTTGAGCTAGCAGTCAGTGAGATGCCTGCGAATGTGTGATGGTCTTGTGTATGAATTTAGAGTGATGAGATGGTTGCCTTATCCTGGTGGCACGGATGAGATCATTCATCCTCTTTCTGCACCAGATGGCAAACCTCTTCTGTGCAGCATTGGCATTGACCACCACTGCCGCCGCCTCCCAATCGGAGTGGTAAGATTGATGGGCCTCTTGCAGCCAGAGCCGGGGTAGAGGACATGGCGGCAGGCTCCAACGGTGTCCAAAAAGTGTCCCAGGGATGCATCATTGAATCATGGGGCTGCAGTCTTCTTGCCTTTAGGGGCCATGTCTTCTGTGCAACAGTCCTGGGCTGAAGGCACTGAGAGGTGTACATGCAGCTGCACTTTCAATCTGGCACCTGGCATGAGGAAGCAGTGAAATAACGGCGTGGCGGGTGAAATGAAGGCCATTCGCCAGTGAAATGGCGTATTTTCCAAGAATGCGTGAATAATGAGGCGGGATTGGGACAATACAGCGAGAAAAGCCGCCATTGTGGCCAACGGGTAAAACATTCTTTTTCCCGCCTGCCACTGTACTCAATGCAAATCTGGGACGATTCTGCCCTACATCAACATTCAAGGTTGGATTGGATATGTTGTTGAAGCTAAAGTTGTTTGAGGGACATAGAAAAAGGGCGTAAGTAGAATTTGATCAACTGGAGGATAAATGTTGACACAGACTAGTTGGCTTAACTTGCTTCCATAACATAGGGTGGAATTTTATAGCTCCATTGAGGTGGGGCGGGGCTAAAAAATGTAGCGAGCTGCTCAAAACTTCATTGACTTCAGCAGGATCAAAAGGTTCGGTCAGCGGGAGGGACCGTTAAATTCTACCCATAGCTCCTGCATATTTCTAACCATTTCTTCCAAATCCTCTGAAGGAGTATCTGCAGAATACTAGGACCAGAATGCAGTTCCTGTGTAGTGAGCTGGCTGCAATCCAGGGTACCAACAACAACAATAACTTGTATTTATACAAGCACCTTTAATGTAGCAAAACACCCCAAGGCACTTCATAGGTGCATTATCAACAAAGTTTGACACCGAGCCACATAAGGAGATATTAAAGCAGATGATGAAGAGATTAGTAAAGAGCATTTTAAAGGAGGAAAGAGAGGTAGAGAAGTTTCAGAAGAGAATCAGAAGTTAGGGCAGCTGAAGGCAAACTAACAATAGTGGAGTGCTCAAAATCGGGATGCACAAGAGGCCAGAATTGGAAGAGCACAGATATCTCAGAGGGTTATAGGCTGGAGGAGGTTACAGAGATAGGCATGGGTGAGTGCATGGAGGCATTTGAAAACAACTATGAGAATTTTAAAATTGAGTATTGCTTAACCTTGAGCCAATGCAAGTCAGTGAGCACACGGGTGAAGGGTGATGGTGTGAGTTAGGACATGGGGGAACAGATTTTTGAATGAGCACAAGGTTTTGGAGGGTGGGAGATGGGAAGCCAGCCAGGAGCGCATTGGAATAGTCTGGGGATAACAAGGGAGAGGGGTTCACATCAGCTAAGGTAAAGCAGGAATAGAGCTGGGTAGTATTACAGAGGTGGGAGTGGGCGGTCTTAGCAATGGTGTAGATATGTGGTCAGAAACTCATGAAGTCAAATACAACATCCAAATTGCAAACCCGTCTGGTTCAGCCTTGGGCTGAGGGAGAGGGATGGAGATGTTGGCTAAGGAATTAAATTTATGGCAGGGACTGAAGACAATAGCTTTGGACTTCCCAATGTTTAGTTGGAGGAAATTTCTGCTCATCCAGTACTAGATGTCAGACAAGCAGTTTGACCATTTAGAAACAGCAGACGGATGGGGAGAAGTGGCAGTGAGGTAGAACTGTGCATCATCAACATACATGTAAAAACTGATGCCATATTTTCAGATGATGTTGGCAAGGGGCAGCACATACATGAGAAATAGAAGGGGGCCATGGTTAGATCCTTGGTGGACTCCCAAGGAAATGGTATGGGAGCAGGAAGAGAAAACCATTGCAGATGATTCTCTGGCTATGTCTGGATAGGTATGAATGGAACCAAGCAAGTGCAGTACTGCCCAACTGAGGTATGGGAGGAACGTAGTGTGGTCAATGGTGTCAAAGGCTGCAGACAGATCAAGAAGGAATAATTTACCACTCTCACAGCCATTGGTACTTTGGCAGAGCAAAAACCTGACTTGAGGATTTTAAACATAGAGCTCTGGGAAAGGTGAGCATGGATATGAGAGGTGACACATTTTCACCTGCCAGATTGGTGGGTGACAGGTTAAAAGGCCAGAAGTGTTGGGAAGCAGGCAGGAACGGATGTCTTTCGCATTTAACCCGAGTGCATTGTTAGCGCACGGGAAACCCCCCATTGAATAGGTGAGTCTGAGATTTAAATATCTTAAATGGTAACGAAGTGCTGTTTTAACCCATATTCTCTGCCTTTAACCGGTCACAAAAGTTTCCTGGAGCTCGTCAGGCACAACAAGATGGAAGACAGCAGACATTGACGCGTCTGAGCAATTGACAGACAAGGATAGCTTTAAGACTGAGATGTGACAGCTGCTTCCTTGTCTAAGTAAAAGGTTTGTGCTCACAGGGCTTGTTCTGAGAATGTGCTTTCACTACCTTGAAGGGGATTTCCAAAACTTTGGATGTCATTTCTGTTACCTTAGAGATTTTTGCCTTTGATTTGCATTTCCAGCTGTCAACCTTCAGATCAGCTGCTTATGAGAGCTGCTTATGCAGTTCTGCCTTGGACCTCTAATGATGAACAAGAAGAGCAGCACCAGCAACACTAGCAGCAGTGAGAGCAGCAGCTGCCTTCTCCTCAGCCACCTACTGCTCCACAGAAGAGGGAACAGACACAGAACTCAGCTCGACGAAGGCAATACTTCCAGTATGAGGTATACAGGCAGGAAATTAGCTTGCTGAGAAACAGTGCCTCAGGAGATTCAGACTTTTGTGTCACACAGTTCCTGACATGCTTCCTGAAGAAGACCTCCTTCCATTCACTGTGGCTCCTTCCAGGGATCTGTTGGTGATATTTGTATAATGTCACAATCTGCTGCTTGCAAGTGCATTCCCCATACGATGGATGCCATTTTTGCCTTTTGTGCACTTAGCTATTGATGAGTCCAGTCAGAATGAAAGGGCCCTTGGATTGGCTGCTCTGGCTAGATTCCTTCCCACAGGTGCATGGAGTCATAGATTGCTCACAGGTGGCAATCAAGGTGCCCACAGATCACTAAGCAACATTCATCAATGCAAAGGAATCCACTCCATCAATGTTTAATATCACCGAAAGATCAGCATACATGTCTGTGCAAGATTCCTAGGGAGCTGCATAATCCTTCATCCTGCACCAGTCAAGTCCCCCATAGGTCTTTGCACCTCCAAGCAGAGTCAGTGGGTGACTCTGAAGACATGGTTGTTGACACCTTTGAGGATCCTGATCACTGATGCCAAGGAAAGAACACTGCTAAAGCCATCTAAGCACCAGAGTTGTCATTGAGAAAGCTATTGGGTTGCTGAAGTTTCGATTCAGGTGCCTGATCAGATCTGGGAATGCCCTTGAGCATGCACCAAATAGTATAGTATTGGCATTAGTCCATCTTGGGAGACAATGGACTGCTCACGAGGTGTATGTCACTTCTGGATTGAACACCAATTTTGTGGCTGTAGAGGCCGATTCGAGGCAGTCCCTTCCATAGCTGGAACAGCTAAAGAGCGTTGGCTCAAGGTCTACTGATGTTTTTTCCTTCCAGCGAGCTCTCTTTTCCACTATCTGGTTATTTCTTTCGTCCTTTGCGCTTTCCAAGCCCTTCCTGACTGTTTGTCTCCAGGCACTCCGATCAGCAGCAAGGAATTTGCATGCTTCAACTCTGATCCCGACCAACTTGAGATCTCGCTTACAGACATCCTTATATCACAGATGTGAGTGACCTGTTGGTCTTGTGCTGGTAGCAAGCTCACCATAAATAGGATTTCCCAAATCATAGTGTTCGGCTGTGCCTTGCACAACATTACTCAGCAGTGAGACAGGAGCTCCAGGAGGGGAGGATAGAGATAAGAGGCCTGCATCTTCAGAGGAGGAGGAGAAGGAGGAGGAGCCTGATGTACCGAGGGTACTTGCAGCTCACAATTAGCTGCTAGGTATGCCTGGAAAGGACTGATTCAGGCATACTTAAGTTAATTTGAGACAGTGCAGCTATCTAACAATCTAAATCTGAACCTACCGTGCCTCCCCAACCCCACCCCTCTACAAGCCCCTATCACAAAGCAGTTCCACAAGCTTCAATTCATTCCTCTCAGACACAAATTGCTTGTCTTTAACTCTTATCACATAATTCTTCAGAAGGCAGAAGGGCACACGTGGCTACCAGCAGTCAAAAATGGACATTAGAGTTTTGAAAAAAGGTTTATGGCTGAAAACTATAAAACAGAATCATGACACTTTTACTTGCAACTACAAATCCTTTCCCTTTTCGTGGCAACTGTGGCTCAGTTGGTAGCAATCTTGTTTCTGAGTCACAAGGTTCCAGGTTCGAGGCTCACTCACAGGGCTTGAGTACAAAAATCAAAGTTGACACTCCAGCACAGTACTGAGTGAGCGCTGCACTGTTGGAGGTGCTGTCTTTCAGAAGAGACAGTAAATCACAGCCCCACCTCCCTGCTTGGATAGATGCAAAAGGTCCCATAGCATTATTTGAAAGAGCAGGGAAGGCATCACCAAACCTATATTAATTCCTCAATCAACATCACAAAAAACAGATGATCTGGTCATTAACATATTGCTGTTTGTGGAAATGTGATGTGCACAGATTGGGCGGAATCATCCCAGATTTGCACCAAGTGCGATAGCGGGTAGTAAAAAGAACATTTTACCCACCGGCTGCAACGGTGGTTTTTCACGCTGTATCATCCCAATCCCGCTTCACAAATCATGCATTCCCAGGAAACAGGCCGCTTTGAAACATGTCACGTGATCTCGGACAATCCAGCATTGGAGAATGATTTGTTAGCTGGGCTTTTAATGATATGCAGATACATTAAAATGAAGTACCGACATCCGATGGCAAGAAACACGGCCCACCATTGATGGGCAGAGTGGACGATTTCAAACTGGTGTCACGACGTCATGAAACTGTTTTTTTGGCCTTCTCACCATATCGTCCACTCACGCCGCCAACGGGCACTACATTACAACAGTGACGACACTTCAAAAGGTATTGTATTGGCTGTAAAGCACTTTGAGATGTCTGGAGATCATGAAAATTGCAAGTTTCTTTCTTTGCTTTTTCTAGTGCCCCTACGTGTTGCAACTTCTGTAGTTCAGCAAAGTTGGAAGCAAACTGCTCAGCTCCCTGCTCTGACTGCCTAGTTGCTCTTGGTTGACATCCTCTGGGCTTTTGAACTTCTGAAGGCCCTGCCAAAGGCTACCCCACCTGCACCTGTGCAACTGCAGACTCGACCATCAGGATAGGAGGCAGGATCTGGGAGACTGACTGGTGGCGGGTGGTGGGGGGTGATGAGAGCGGGCAAGGAGTCAGAAGTGGAAGGTGAATCACCATTTCTATATGCCCTATGTTCATCTTCCCTCTCATGCCCCATTCACGCTTTCCTGCTAACCAAGAGCTGGGGAGCACTTTGCTACATTTCAGTGAGGCATTGAATGGCCAAGGCAAGGGTTTCCTCAATTCTGCTTAAGGTGGCAGTCTGAGTATGCAGGCCATTGATGAAGATCAGCATGCACTCAGTTGCCTGTTGCATCTAACGCCCCTTTCAGGTGGCAACCCTTTCCATGGGCATATAGACATCAGCATGAAGGTCCAAGTCATCATGGTACTCTTACTAGAGTTGGACTCTTAACATCACTCTCCAATTGTGTGCAGTGCCTCTGGAAAGGCTGACAGAACCACAACTCCTGAGCCTCAGCATTAACGCATAGCTGAACAGATCTTGGAGCCTTCGCACTGATGTCTACGTCCATGAAAAAAGTGTCCAGATTTCACAATGTTACAACCCGACTATCTGATTTGGTGACCCCATATCTGAGCTGGTCTGAATGAGTGCAGGGGGCAATTTCAAAGTTTGCGAATGATGTGAAGCTTGGGATTGTTGTGAACTGCGAGAAGGAGGTTTGGAACTTCAAGAGGACACAGACAAGTTGGTGGAGTGGGCAGATAGGCGGCAGATGAAGTTAAATGCGGAGAAGTGTGAGGTGATGCATTTTGGTAGGAAGAACATGGGCAGACAATATAAAATAAGGGGTGGAATTTTGAAGGAGGTGCAGGAGCAGAAAGACTTAGGTGTATATGTGCATAGATCATTGAAGGTGGCAGGACAGCTGGAGGGCAGTTAATAAAGGATATAATATCCTGGGCTTTATTAATAGGGGCATAGAGTACAAGAGCAGGAGGGTTATGCTGTATTTATATAAGAGACTGTTAGACCTCGGCTGGACTATTGTGTACAGTTCTGGGCACCATATTATAGGAAGGATGTGAACACAATGGAGAGAGTGCAGGAGAAGTTTACAAGAATGGCCCCAGGGATGAGAAACTTCAGCTATAAGGATAGATTGGAGAAGTTGGGACTGTTTTCCTTGGAGAGGAGAAGGCTGAGAGGAGACTTGACTGAAGTTTTCAAAATCATGAGGGGTCTGGACAGAGTAGATAGGGAGAAGCTGTTTCCAGGATCAAGAATTAGAGGGCACAAATTTAAAGTGATTTGCAAAAGAAGCAAATGTGACGTGAGAAAAAACTTTTTCACACAACGTCTGGTTCAGGTGCGGAATGCACTGCCTGGAAGTGTGGTGGAGACAGGTTCAATCAAGGCATTCAAGAGGGCATTAGATGATTATTTGAATAGAAACAATGTGCCGGAGTATGGGGCAAAGGCAGGACAATGGCACTAGGTCATAATGCTCATTTGGAG
The DNA here is from genome assembly GCF_964194155.1 of Cetorhinus maximus. NCBI lineage: Eukaryota > Metazoa > Chordata > Chondrichthyes > Lamniformes > Cetorhinidae > Cetorhinus > Cetorhinus maximus. Next base: position 112,871,428 of record NC_135882.1, on the reverse strand, counting down.
AGCCGGTGCAGACACGATTGGCCTTCTGTGCCGTTAAGATTCTGTGATTCTGAATCTTGTGGCAGTGGATCCTCAGAATGACCTCTGCCCTCCTCTGGCATCACCTCATAGAGGTCACTCATAGGGCCTGTGGGAGGTGAAGTACACTAATTCGAACCGACGAGTTGAGAGGCACTGCACACAATTGGAGAAAGATGTTAGGAGTCCAACTTTAGCATGAGGACCACGATGTCTTGAGCCTTCGCACTGATGTCTACATCCATGAAAAAAGTGTCCATCTGCAAAGGATATTAGATGCAGCAGGCAACTGAGTGCATGCTGACCCTCATCAATGGTCCCTCAGTCATCATTTTGTAGATCATCATATTTCAGTGGTTACTAACATCAAGTCAACAAAATAAGTGTTAAATACTACATGGCTGTGCTTTATTTGATTCTGCCACCGGGTATTCCCATATTTCCATTGCCAATGGCCATGCATGCTAAAACCCAACTTATTTCCATTTCCTCCTCATCCTAACAAGGTGGCAATGACTGGAAGCACACTTCTGGTTCTCTGCTCCTCCCTTCTGTTCTGTGCTCTCTTCTCCTGAAAGGATAGACAGAACCTCTGAATGTGAGAAGTATAATGTTTTGTGGGGATGGAAGGACATCATTTGTGGAAGGCCACTATGAGGGATGGATGCGGCATGAAGATGAAGATGACAGCATTTTAAAAAAAATTTAATTCATGGGATGTGGGACATGGGCATCGCTGGCTAGACCAGCATTTACTGTCCATGCGATTGACCTTGTTCAGGGGGCATTTAAGAGTCAATCACATTGCTGAGAGTTTGGAGTCATGTGTGTCATGAGGCCAGGTAAGGGCAGCAGATTTCCTTCCCTAAAGGACATCAGTGAACCAAATGGGTTTTTATGACAATCGGCAATTGTTTCATTGGCATCAGCAGGCTTTTAATTCCAGATTTTTTATTGAATTCAAATTCCACCATCTGCATGGTGGGATTCGAACCCAGGTCCCCAGGGCACTACCCTGGGTCTCCAGGTTACTAGTCCTGTGACCATGCCACCAGCTCCCCATGTCAGTGGTAGCTGGTCACATGGGAAAATGAGGTACCTTGACAGAAAGGGATGGGTGCATATGCAAGGTTTGTTGGCCTGGGACTGTTGTGCAGAGGCTAGGGAAGGCAGAGTGAGAGGGTTTGTACTTGAATAATGGCATGCCCTGAACAGATCATTAAACCTCTTGTGGCACTGTATCCAGGCGCAAGGCACACACTTATGCTATTGATTTCCACAGCCACAACTGTTTGTTCTCTGTGATAGGCTTCTTCCTCCCACCAATGGGCAAGAGAATCTCCCTACAGGTCCTTACAGCCACAACATGATGTCCAGGGGCGCATTTGAAAAGTGCAGTGCTGCTTTTGCATGTTGACACTCCATCTCACCCATTGCTGGCTCTGTTTTGATACTTTGACAATGCTTCCACTCCTACCCTCACAGGTGGTTTTAAATAGTGCAGCTGAAACAGATTGCTGGGACATCATCACGTCTACCTGCTCTAATTGGTTGGGAAATCCAGAAGTAAGATGCAAATACTGTGGTTGAGCTATACAGGGACTATCAGACTCGCTGCTGAAACTTCCCAGTTTCCGATGAGGTGCTGCTGTGCGGAAGACCTTTCAGCTGTTGGATTCTCAAAAGTCGAAATGCTCATAGGTTGGGAAATCCAAAAATTGGAATGACGAACATATTTTTGCATAAATACTTGCAGCCCATTTAAAAACATTGATATGATAATAGTATTCTTTGTTCCTCGTGGTTTCTCTATGAAAATATTGCCTGAATATTCAAAGTATCTATTTTGATTTTGTAGATTGCAGTTTCTTTTGTCCTATGTTCATTTCTATCCCCTCCCTAAAGTTCTAGTGGAGATAAGTAACATTTTTTATATATTAACTTCGCAATATTTAATTTGCTTTTCATCTATCCATATAAAAGATAATTCTGTTGTTCTCTCCAGGCAGGGAGCTGTACTTGTTATGTTGCTGGTAATGGTCAGTGCATTGCCTATGATTGTTTATTCCTGGAAATGACAGATCCTATGTCTGTCATTTCTATGCTCCCTGTGAGCCTTGCTCCTTGCTGGGAGCATTGGATCTTGAAATCACGGTTCACGGTTTGAATCGAAAATCTTGCACTGAATGTATAGGGTAGCATTATATCTATTTGTAGCAGAAAAATGTCAATGAGTTGACATTGCCAATTAACATTCCCAGAACAAAGTTGTGTGTGCTCGGAGTACACAACAGGATTGTGTTTGCAGAATGAAATCACATTGGAAATAATCTGTCACTATTTACTCTCAAAACCTTCCAAAGTTTTCAACATTTCTGAGAAGATCTTCCCGACCATCACCCCTGACCTACATTAGATGCTGGTCCAGCAATGGTTCATTATAAAATTCTTATCCCTTTATTCAAATCCCTCCAAGGTCTCACTGCTCCCTACCTCTGTAATCTGTTCTAGTTTTGCAATGTTCCAAGTTCTTTGCACATGACCAATTCTGGCCTCTTGAGCATCCCCATTTTTAAACACTCCACTATTGGTGGCTCTGCCTTCAGCTGCCGAGGCACCAAGTTCTGGAATTCCCTCTCAAACCTATTCCCCTTTCTTTCTTTCCTTCTTTAAGACATTCCTTTAAACCTGCCCTTTGATCAAGCTTTTGGTCACCTGTCTTAATATCTGCTTACGTCGCCCAATGTGGCAATTTATTTGATAGCACTCCTGTGGAGCAACATGGGATATTTATATAAATACAAGTTGTGGTTGCTATACAGAGTCCAAGTTTGTCCTACAAAGAAAGCACACCAGTGAAACTTGTAAAGTTGGAACATTTTTCATGGGAACCTAGGAGGTTGGAATAGTGACCTTTAAGATTATAAGGAGTAAATAGTGATGGATTGTTTCCATTGTCAGCCCCACTGGGACTTGGACACTTCACCTTTGTTTACTAATGAAAAGTAATTGCATAGTTTAAAAAGAATTTATGAAGAACATTTTTGTAAAATTTTGACCAAATTCATTACCCTGGACAATTTCAATGCCAAGTTCAAATTCAACAAGTTTATCAAACTTTGTCCCATGCTGTTGTTAATATGAATATTTATCGCTGCTATGACCACAAAAATATTAGGAAATATAAATTTGTCTTGGGCAGTACTGGAAAACAGGCAATGGCAAATCGATGACCTGTTTTACACTCCACTCAATTTTCTTTTCCATTGATTTCATTAAGCAGATGCATCACCATTCTCAGAATTAAGAAGAATATAGCATATAATATGAGTCACTCCACTAGCTTGTGTCTTATTGTTGGATGTCTACAACAATTTATACTTGTACAGTAGCTTTAAGGTAGTGCAACAATCCCGTATGCTTGCAGCATTCTAGATTGTACTTGCATTGCTGCCCACAATATTGTTAGTTTAAAATGCTATTTACAATGTTAAATGCAGCATTTATCAATTAGCTTTAACTGGAAGACATGATACTAGGCTAGTTGCCTTAGTAATTTGAAATGTTACTTATCAAAAGAGAGATGTACCAGCCATGCAGCTTAATTTATAAACATAGCTTGTGGAATCAGTGTGCTGTCTTGAATAGTTCTTTTTAATGGCTCAATATAGAAGTAGTGCCATTCTTTCATATTATAAACAACACTTTTATGTTAACATTTTTATTTAAAATTTGTACAATTTTTGAGGTAACTAGTTTTTATATTATTATTGTCAAATGGTAAACCAGAGCAGAATTTAATCCAAGTAATAGGGGTCACATCCACGAGATATTGAGCCAGCAAGACCCTGCATCGCCTACTTTGGAGCAGGCCCGCCGTATCAAATGTTAATCAGGCACTTTAGTGGCTCGCAGCAGACCTTTCCCAGGATCAAAGATCCTGGAGGCAGAAATCCCACCCTCTGAGAGTTAGCTGCCAATCAGAGGCCAGCAGCTCTTCACTGCTGTTAGAGCCACCGGAGGAGCGGTGGTAGCTGCTTGCAACGCACCCACCAGAGGCCCAGGATCAGCGAAGTACCAAGGCCACAGGTTAGTGAGGGGGGGGATTGAGGGTGGGAGCAGGGAGGATCAGAAAAAAGGGCAGGGGCAAGCTCTGTGGGCCTCCCCTCCTTCTGATGCCGGGTCCCTCGAATAGGCACTGAGTAACCTCCTACCCAATTAAATGCCCTCCCCACCACCAAACTTCCCTCATGGTGGCAATAAATTCCGCCTTCAGTGGGTAATTTTATTAATCCCTGGGGATTGGGAGGATGCAAGATCATTATTACAGTTTTGTTTCTTCTCTAGATGTCATTGCTTTTGCACAGGGCAACATGATTTCTCATAACCAATTAATGATTTTTCTGACTAGCTGATGATTTCCAAATGCTGCGGAGAACTTTGCGTAGCTATGTACGTTGCTGATGCTGCTGGAAACGTTCAGGAAACTTTGACCAAAGACACAGCAAAAACTACAACTGGAAGAAAAACCGTTGTCGATACAGATGGAAGTGAGTAATAGCTGTGGTTTCTTTGTAGTGGAAAATATGTTTGTCAGTTTACTCTGCAATGACACTTATACAGCTCTATTTATACAACTATTAAAACACTTAATTAAACAATATTGACACCTGAATTACATCAAGTGGACAATTTAAAGGAAAGTGCAGTGTGCTTGAACAATCAGTTTATTTGTAACCTATAAATTGCCACACAATCATCATTATCACCATTCATTTTAGCAAATATTAGCAAGCGCACTTAAAACACACCTTTAAAAAGGCAATGTTACGGCAAACATAGATATTTGCAAATCTTTAGTTTGGAGAGAAAGTGAAAAATGTAATTTTTGTAACAATTACATCACATGTAATTGACATAATCCTGGGTTTCACAGGGTTTTTGTTAGTTGAATGTTTGAAACAAAGCATCTATTTGTTTGTATTAGATGATGACTGTCACAAATTTGGGGCATGCCATAGATATCTTATTGGATTTGGTAGCATCAGTTTCTTACTAAGCAGATCCCACATCCTTTACATTCCAGTCTTGAGTCGTACTGCCCAATATTTACTGATACAATACAATAACATAAGCCAAGAGGCGTACCAATGTGTCCTGTAAACCTATGAACTGGATGCAGTAAACTTGGACATGCCCCAAAATGTTATTCTCTAGCCTTTTGATATGTGAAACTGATGAACATTATAATAAGACAAGGTTCATGACAAATCAAAAAAGTTATGTTGCTGAAAATGTGACTGGAAAAAGTCATAGTCCCAGACTTAAGAATTTCCTTTGCAATGCTTCTTCTAAAAACACAAAACAGCAAAAGCACAACATGCAAACCCAGACAGAAGATGGAATATTCACTTTATATTTTATTTCCCTTTGGATCCTAGATATTAATTCTCAGCAGTCTTAGACCTGCCTTCTTTCAACTTTTGTTAGACCTGACTGATCCTCAACAATGGGCCATAACCTCCGAGCTCCCCAGCATTGGATTTGGGGGGGTGTGGGGTGCCCCAAAGACGCACTGGGAATCTCTCTTGGAGGTTCCCAGATAAGGGTTTGCACAGCGATTGCCCAGAAGTGCACACTTCCTCTGGACAATAGCCCTGCACTGAGAACCATCTGAAAATACTGTTTAAATCACAAACTTCAGATGGTTCTGCCAGAATTATACAAATAGTTACCCAGAAAAAGTTAGAAGAATTAAAACCTCTTCTAACTTCTGGGTATCTATTGTAAACACCCATACCGACCCACCATCCGCCCCGACCCCTCACTCCGAACCTCCCCCACTTCAACCTCCGACTCCCCATCCCCCGACCTTCCAACCCCCCTATCCCTCTGACCTCCAAACCCACCCACCCCCTGACCTCCAACCCGCCCCCCACCCGCCGACCCACCCCCCCAATCCTATTTACTTACCTTAGACGTTACCTTTTCCCTGGCCTGACAATTTCTCTGACCCTTTAAACTTACCTGCTTTACGGTAGCTACTGTGGTAAAAAAAAGGGGCGTGGCCTCTTTGAATCTGGCAGAGCTGCACTTCGCTGGGGTCTGCAAAGGCGTCTTTCGATGTAGGCTCCAAGCAGCTCCGGCAAACAGAAGGGTCAGTGTAATTTTCAAGGACAGGTAAGTATGTATTTATTTCTTCTAATTCTGATGGGCCATCTCCGTCGCTAGTTAGAAATTACAGCCCATTGTCTTTTGCCTCTTTTTGCTGATTCTGACTCCAGAAAGCAAAGTTTTACCAAACCATCCTGGCAACCACCCCTGCTGAGCTCAAATGAATCATCAGCTGAACCAAATCAGATATGAATGATCAATGAAATTTACTTTCATTGATGAAAACACGTTAGTTCAGACTTCCTGCCGGAATCTTAAGCCACATCTCCAGTCCTGTTGCCTTATGAATTTAATCACTTCAAAGCTAACATAGTCATAGCATTTTAGCATATATTACACAAGGCATATGGCAGCATAATTGGAAATTCCAAAATGTGATGGGGTCTGTAGGCTTTCTTGAGTGGCAGCAACAATGCATTTATAGCCTTATTAATGCTGCCTCATGAATCTGACATTCAACTGTTAAACATAACAAGTTAGAAATTCCAAGAGTGGAGTAACCAGTAGCATTATTTTATTTATCGTTTTACACTGGTGCTTTTACCCCACTTATCCATCTTAGATATCATTACCTAACAGCTAAATCTACTGAAGAGTTCTTAAATCAGCAGTCAGAAAACCTAATCAACCAAGAAGCATAATAAGTAATTTTCACTTTATTTATGAATCAATTTAACATGATCAGAGAGGAAGGATTTAATTAAATCTTTTGTTCTCAATTTGCCATCTCTTGATGTTCTTATTACCAGAGCCGTCCATAGGGTACGGCGAATCAGAGCGACCACCTCGGGCCCTGTGCTTTGACATCATGATGTAAGAGAGCCTGTAGTACATACCAGCTGATTCGCTGTCTCTCGCACTCTAAGCTCAAAATAAGCGTTTACTGGTGAATATAAGCGAATAATAAAATCAAGTATTCCCTCTCCAAAACTCATAAAAGGGTAGAAGAGAAAGCAGATTAAAACCATATGAACTGGGATAAATCCCAACCAAGGCAGCAGGTCGGGTGATTGGAAGCGTGGTGCAGGATCAGCACCGTCCGTCACCTTTGGCGACAGCAGCGCTGACCTCAGCAGCAGTGGCGGAGCAGCTTTTATTCCAACTCTCATTCACCGCAGAGGGGCAAGATGAATTATTCTGAACTAGTTAACGTCTTTAAAGCCAGCATATAGTGCATAGCATCCGACCTGCAGGGTAAGTCACTCACATGCTGTATTTATTTTCGGTCCCATGCGACTGAAACCCTGCGCTTCTTATTTTATTTTTCTTCCAGTAGGCATTTGCAACACACATTTGCTTAATGTTGGAAGATGGACAGTCAGTTTTTTTAAAGGCGAACTATTTATTGCATCGTGTTTGTAATTTTAAAAAAAGGTTGAGCGCAGTGAATGTCATCACTCCAACGTTTAGGCTGGAATTTTCCAGCGTCCCCCCCCCCCACCCCGCGGCGGGGCTGGCAAGCCATTGAAATCTCCATTGACATCGTGTAGGACTGAAAGAACCCGCTGGCATGAGGGGCTGGAAAGTTTTAAAGTTTTCTCCAGTTGGGATGTGGGGTGTGTTAGTAAAAATGTTATAACGGAATCCCTTAGAGATCATGGGGTAGGATTTAGCCCATGTTGGGCGGGCTCAGCGGGGGCGGTTGGGAAGCCGCTGGAGGGTGATTTCATGCTGGTGGGTCAATTAAGGCCTGCTCAGTGTCAAATACAAGCGGCAGCGCTCAGTGGTGCCTGTGTGGGCAAGGGGGGGGGGGGGGGGGGGCGGTTGGGGAGTGCGAGCAGGGGAATTGGGGGGGCGGGGGGGGTGGGGAGTGCGAGCGGGGGAGTTGGGGGGCGGGGGGTGGGGGGGGTGGGGAGTGCGAGCGGGGGAGTTGGGGGGGCGGTGGGGGGTGGGGAGTGCGAGCGGGGGAGTTGGGGGGGGTGGGGGGGTGGTTGGGGAGTGCGAGTGGGGGAGTTGGGGGCGTGGGGGGGGTGGGCGGTTGGGGAGTGCGAGCGGGGGTGGTGGGGAGTGCGAGCGGGGGAGTTGGGGGGTGGGGGGTGGGGAGTGCGAGCTGGGGAGTTGGGAGGGGTGGGGGGGGTGTTGGGGAGTGCGAGTGGGGCTGGGGGGGGGGCAAGCGCGAACTTTGCGCATGTGCGCTTGAGAATCTCCCTGAGGCACAGAGCTGCCTCAGGGAAATGAAGCATTTTTTTTTAAAAGAATAAAGATTTGAAAAATGTAATAAAACACGTCCCCTCATGTGACTCTGTCACATGAGCAGGGACATGTTATTAATTAAATTTTAAAACTTTAATTTAATTTCTATTTTCTTTTGGAAACCTCATCCCCGTCTGTGGGCGAGGTTACCAAAAAATTGCAAAGGCCGCTTGGCCTTTTCGTAAGGTTGGATGGGCAGCAAAAAATTGAACTTAATTGATTCTTAAATGGCCTTAACAGGCCTTTTAATTGTCGGTGGGCGTGTGCCGGAGTTGGCAGCACGCCTGCTGACTGAACTATCACATGACATATCACCGCACTGACATTGGGACGGTCGCCCAGTGTCAACGCGCATCATTTCACGCTTGAGCAGATCGCCACCCACGCGCACCCGTCCGCCGAATTAGAAATTTTGCCCACGTATTTCTCTTTAACAAAAGGAGAGCCAACAATTATGTTGAGCTTTGGAAGCAAGGTGTAGTTATACATGTGACACAGTTATCACAGTCAATATGCAGTACGTAACCGAGTGCTCAATAGCTGAGATGCTGCTGGTGCTCCTTTTCACACACACGCTCAGGGGCCCAGCTGTCAGGGGAAACCTGTCTAAAAATGTTACAGGGGGGCCCACACAGTGCGATTTGCCCCCGGCCCCGCATCCCCTCGGGATGGCCCTGCTTGCTACATTGCAGTATCCTATTGTAACTGATTATTCCATTACCGATATCATCTTTTTATTGTTATTTATACTAAATCAAACATAAAACAATCATAAATCACTATACTATCATTGGATTTTGGTAGGAAGCCATTTTTTGAACAAATTTCTCTGGTTTAAACTCACTGTATATCATTTTGCATTACTTGTTTTCAAACAATTAATCCTGAAATGCTGTATCAGAAAATATCAATGAACATTCAGGCCCCGATATTTACTGAGGTGGTGAAGGAGTAGGGGGTCAATTTTGCAGTCCCAAGACCTGGAAGAATGGGTTGACCTCAGATCTTGCCAAATTTAATGACAGAATCCAGTTACCATTTTTGAAATCCATTTGCTAGCCACAGCCAGCAAGATTGAGAGGTTGACTGCCTGTCAGATGGTTAAGATGAAGGTCCTGGCTGCAACTGGGGAGCATAGAGGACGGAGGACAGATGGGGGAGGGGATGGTGGTGGAGGGGACGGGGGAATCACGGGAGACATTGATGGGGTGTTGGGGGAACTGGGGCAATGAGAAGACTGCAAAGAGCCAGAGAGGTCAAGGGAGGATGGGAGAAGGATGTAGAGGGCTGGAAAGATCAGAGTGGTGGGAGATCAAAGGCTATGGGTGACATTGGAAGGGTATCAGATCAACAGGGTGTGGCAGTGGTAAGTCCAATCACTGGCATGCTAAGATGCTTGCTTCGTGGGCCAGGGGAAGCACCCCTCATGACCCACAAGCAGTGCTGTGAAGACACTTACCTGATCGAGGCAGCAGTCCTCGCCTCCCTTTAGCTGCCATGTTTCCCAAGGCCCACAAAATCTAGTCAGCCAGTATTCAAGCTGGAACAGGGGAAAAAAATCTGAGCAATGCAGCATATTTAAATGAGGGATCCACATCCTGGGAGTGATTGATCTTCACCTCTCCCCTCCCATCCCACCTTCATTAAAACTAAATGTGAGTGGGTTCCAGACAGATTGGGGTCATGTTTGAAGTTCTATGCATTTTTGTGTCCCATCAATTTTTGGCTTCATCACTGACTATATTGCTGATCTGTAATGCATACAGATATGAGAAAACCACACGTGGAAGAGTTTATTGCAATTGAAGAAACTCCCGATCCAATATTGATTCCTGAATTGCCTGAGGAGACAGTTTCAAGCTCAACTACAAACAAAGAAACAGTTGGTGAAATCGACATCTCCATGAAAACTGAGCAGCTGTCACAATCTTGTAGAATACAAGAAGCATCAGATTCAACCATGTTTCAAAATCCAAATGACTGAAAGAATAAAGAGATAATGTTACAAAATATACACAGTATCAATACAAGATATATTTAAAAATGAAGAAACCTAATTCACTCAAGAATTATCTTGTCAAGACTTCATGGTGGACAGAAATTCTGTATCATGTATCAGTGTGAAATACTAGGTACATTAGTAGTATATATAGAACAAGTGAAGAGGGCACCCAGTTGAGTGCCACCCTGTGTTAACTCAATGCAGTTCTTCGTTGAGGCTTTTCCCTGGCTGGCTGATGCTCTGTAACCATATAGTTGAAAAATAACTTTTATATTAAGATCTTCCATCTCAGAGGAGGCCTTAGGCCAATCCATATCCAGCAACCTACTCTGAAAACTCTGCTCACATTTTGACAGCTGTGACAAATTCCAGCACAGCAACTGAGACAATCCACAACATTGTAAAACTATCAACAATGTTCTAAATTAATCAATCCACAACATTCTAAATAAAAAGTAAGTTCCCCCTATCTCCCAATGATAAGAGATCCTTTAAAAAATTCTAGGATCCAGATCCAGATCTGCATCACCACCAAAATCTAATCAGTTCTCCTTTGGGCCATACCCATACATCAAGTTTTCTTGGAATCCATCCATTAGAATTTGAGATATGGTTTACAGACAAACAGGCTAATAGTGTGAGGAAAACATTACTTCCATCCACCCTCAGTAGCCAAGGTAATAACACACAGATTGGATTATGCTACAAAATGTATTAAAGGACTCCCGCGAGTCATAAACTATTAGGAGAAATTTCAAATGGTTTATCATGTCATCTGATTCCTCAGCTGTGCTACATTCTTGACATAGACGTTCTTATAATGAGTATGTGAAGTTTGAAATTGTGATTTTAGGTCAAATGCAGTGAGACTGAACAGAGGATCAGGGCTACAGAGTTATCACACTATCTCCAGTCTGTACTGTTTTCTAGCAAAGCTCTGACTCCAGCATCATGAAATTTTCCCTTTTCATTCCTTCCTTTGTGGCTGACCACTCAGTCACTGATTCCCGTAATTGAATCATGATTTAAAGTTTCATTGCACCATGCAATCTGGACTATAGCAATTTTGGGTGTTATTTCACTGCATGTTAAAGTATACTGCATGAAGGTAATTTTAGAACATCACATTGTTGGTGGTGAGCCTGACCTACTGTCATCATGTTAAGAATTTGATCAAATGTCTGGGATTCAGACAAACTCTCTGCTGGCAGGGTTCCTAGAAGCAGTGCAATGTTGTCAAATTACCCTTATCATTTATTATTGCATGATAAATTGTGCTGTTTATTCAACTATTATAAGCTGACAAAGTATCCACCAGACAGGACATATATATTCACAGCATACCTGCAACTTCTGAAAAAAAATCTAATTATAATACAGATACTACTGGAATTTCTGCAAGAATTCTTTGTAAATTGGATGGGAAATCAGTAGAACTCCCGGAGAAATGGTACACGTTGTACCTTCAGGATTTTCCCTAATTGTCTACTGAAGTTTCAATGAGTGATCATGCCAACTCCACAGAAATTCTCCCCCATAAATTGGTATGGAAGCCACTTGGGGTCCACTCTAAGGACAGTAGAACCTAAAGTCCTACTATGGCAGTCAGGAAGCCTGTGCATGTTCCCAGCCACTCACCATATTGAGTAAGGACAATCAAGAGATATTTTGCAGATAAAAATATGTGTCCAAGTATATGTTTGCAGTGCCGTCTCCAAGGTTGGTTTGTGTAGAGGTAGCCAGTGCCACTTGCAGGCTGCACTCAGAGAAACCAAACCTATGGGTTGCTTGCAAGAAAGAAACCAATTAACTTACCTGAATGTGGGATCAGAAACAGAGTGCTCTTTCAGATTCCATATTAAAGAACACAATCACCATCTGCCCTCTCCCTTATCATTTCTACTTCCCACCTGATCCATGATCCCAATTTCTCCTCTGCTCCTTATCTAATCTGTTATTCCTAGCCCCAAACAGCGACATCATCCCTCGCAACCTCCCACCCCAACCGATACTTAGAACCCCAACCCACAATCCCTTATCCTTGATTGTTGTTACTCGAATCTGCAACCAAACCCTTGAACCCATGCACTTAAGTAAAACAGGTTTCAATTTTTAGTCATTCTTCATCAGTTAGCTGGACATTATCAAGTGCTATTGGGCCCTTCTCTCTGCCAGAATTTTTCACTTCTCCATCTATGCCTCAGTCCATTTGCCGCTGAAACCTTCATCCATACTTTTATGACCTCCAGGCTCGACTACTCCAATTGGGTTGAATGAGTTCTTGTTTTCCAGCTTCATAAACATGAACTCATCCAACAATCTTAGAAGGCTAAGATAACCCCTTCCTTTTCTCCAACTATCTTCTTGCCAATAACAAGTATGAGCAGCTCACAGACCTCATCATCATCACCAAGGTTTGGACCAATTGGTCAGCTGCCTCTGCATGATTCATCCCATCCTCTTGGCCAAAGTCAAGTTTCCCTCAAATTCTCCCTCTGCGCTAGCTCAGATTACTTGCATTCTATCAAATCTCACTCCTATTTCCCATCATGTCATCTCTGAGCTCATCTTGTTCAAGAGGTTCACCTCCTGCTCCCTTAACTAAAGTTCTGAGCAAATTCCCTTCATAGCCCCTATGCTACCTTAAATTGTAAATGGTTCCCTCTCGTCAGGTATTGTCCTCTTCTCTTTCAAATCTACTGTCATCAGCCCCTGCTGAAGAAACCGTCCAAAAACCTCTCTGTCCTTGCAAACTACTGCTCCATGTTCAACTTCCCTTCTGTCTCCAAAGTCCTGCCTGCGTCCTCATCTCCCAAATCTTTTCCCACCTCTCCTGAAGCTCCATGCTTCAAACTCAGGTACGCACTGCCACATTACAAAAAGGCCTTAATCAAAATCATAATTTATATTGTCTGTGACCTGAGATCAGCTTTCAGCCCCAAATCCTCTCCATCACAAAGGTCACCTACTTACCCCTCTGTAATATCATCCATGAATCTGTCCCAAGATTCTGCTGCCTGCATCCCAAGTTCCATTCAGCAATCACCTTTGTGTTGGCTGAACTACATTGGCTCCCAATCCACTAGCATCTCAAATTTAAAATTCTCATCCATGTGTTCAGGTCCCTCCATGACATTGCCCTTTCTATCTATGCAACCTCTTCCAGCTCTACAACCCCTTGACAACCCCATGTTCTCCCAACCCTGGCCTCTTGTGCATATACTATCCTGACTTATCGCCGTTCCTTCACTGTTGCTGGGTCAAAATCCTGGAACTCCCTTCCTAATAGCACTGTGGGTGTCCCCACACCACATGGACTACAGCGGCTCAAGAAGGCAGCTCACCACCACCTTCACAAGGGCAACTAGGAATGGGCAATAAATGCTGGCCCAGACTGCAAAGCCCGCATCCCATGAATGAATTTTTTAAAAATGCACCACTCCCTTTGCTTCATCATTGGCAATTGTGCCTTCAGCCATCAAACCCTAAGCTCCGAAAGTCCCTCCTTAAATCTCTCCAAGTTGCTCTCCTTAAAACATGCCTCTTTAACCAAGCTAATGTCTTACCATTGCTAATGTCTTCTTCTTTGGCTTCATATCATTACATTTGCTGATTGCACTTCTGTAGAATGCCTAGGGATCTTTTCTGACATTTAAGGTGTTATATTAATGCAAGTTGTTATTATTATTGCTTCTGTTATTTCCAAACAATTATTCCAATGGTCACCTGACTGGCCTTCCACCCTCTATAAACTTCAGTGCATCCAAAAATCTATTGTCAATTCACAACAAGACTCTTTCACCCACCTTTCGGTATGGAAATGCCTCAAATTTAAAATTCTCATCCTAGTGTTCAAATTACTCCATACCTCTTTGATCAAGCTTTGGTCGTCTATACCATACCTTCATGTATGGTTCGGTGTCAATGTATGTCTGATAACACTCCTGTGAAGTGCCTTGGGTATCTTCCTATGTTAAATATGTTATATAAATGCAAGTTGTTGTTGTTATTGATGTTATAAATGCACGTTCTTTTTTTTTAATGTACCACAAACAAACTGTTTTACACATATATTAAAAACAGATACACATGTTGAGGTGGAGTTTCTGTTAAATTGTGCCTGAAATTTTTTTTTACCCTTGTGCTTTCTTTTAACACATTTGAATAATGCCAATTGGGCAGCATTTTAGAATGTTTTTTTTTAAGTTTTGCTTTCAAAAGTATTGTGTGATATATTTAAGAGTGTTGACATGGTACAGTTTGACTAATGCAACTGAAAATGCATTTATCACAAAAAATAAGCATTTTAATCAGTGTTGAGGTTATCACATGTGAATAACCTATTTTGACAGGATTAGCCAGGTTTTTCACAAATTAAAAAATAACTATGTCCAAATCTTTCAAATTGTGCCCATATATGTCCTGCACCTTAAAAAAGGTTATTTTTAAGTGTCTCCTCAAAGGTTTAAAACAGGCTTCTAGCTCAACACTTTTTAAACTAACACAAAAAAAAATGGATACTTGATTTATGCTAAACATTATTTACGCCTGAAATTCTGCGATCTTTTGAGCCGGTTTCCCTGATTTTGGGTGAATTGCACTGAGAAAGCGAGTGCATAGAGTTCACTCCAGGTCCTCATATTTGATGCACAATATAAGATTTTTTGTAATACTTGTTGAGCAACCTATATTGTGTGATACTTTATTAAAGGTTTGCGGTGATATATGTGTACATTCAAATTATTTGACCTCCACATATTTCATCCAGTGGACAAGTTATTTAAAAATAAAGTTTAAAAGCAAAAGTATTAAGTTGACACAAGAATTCTAGTACTCCAAAAACTGGACCAGGTGACTTAGCAACTTTCAGTTATTGTATGATGCTATGTATGCCTGCATCCATTGTAATGTAAAGGTGCTCAGAAGAGCAAGTGCTATCATGGGACTGGAGAATTAGCATCACCCACGACATAATGTATCGAGTCACATGGTAACAGACTTAGGGAACAGTCTAGAAAGAACACTCTAGAAGCAACCAGCTGCTTGGCAGCAAGACCATGCAAGACAATATCTGGGGTCTGTAAATAGTTAAAAATAAATGGTTCATGTTTAAACATAGAAGTCTCAAGATTTCGTAATTGAGACACCACAGCAATTGCACTATAATATAACATGGTGATCAATGGTGATAATGCAACATGATGGCAGTGGTGGGAAATTGAAAGGTGGCATTTTAAACAATGAACCCAGATCCCAAGGTATGAGAAACTAAAAGCAGCCAAAGCTTGACAGAGAGACTTGCACCTAAGAAGAAATCTTGGAGAAACAATTTTTAAAATTCATTCATGGGATATGGACATCGCTGGCTAGACCACCATTTATTGCCCATCCCAAATTGTCCTTCAGAAGATGGTGGTGAGCTGCCTTCTTGAATTGCTGCAGTCTATGTGGTGTAGGCACACACACATTGCTGTTGGAGTGAAGGGGGGGAGGAGTTCCAGGATTTTGACCCAATGACAGTGAAGGAACGGCGATATATTTACAAGTCAGGTTAGTGAGTGGCTTGGAGGGGAACTTGCAGGTGATGGTGTTCCTATATGTCTGTTGTCCTTATCCTTCTAGATGATAAGGGTCATGGGCTTGGAAGGTGCTGTCTAAGAAGCCTTGGTGAGTTCCTGCAGTGCATCTTGTAGATGGTACACACTGCTACTACTGTGCGTCAGTGGTGGAGGGAGTGAATGTTTATGGATAGGGTGCCAATCAAGTGGGCTGCTTTGTCCTGGATGGTGTCAAGCTTTTTGAGTGTTGTTGGAGCTGCACTCAACCAGGCAAGTGGAGAGTATTCCATCACACTCCTGACGTGTGCCTTGTAGATAGTGGACAGGCTTTGGGGTGTGCTACTCGCCGCAGGATTCCTAGCCTCTGACCTGCTCTTGTAGCCACAGTATTCATTTAGCTAGTCCAGTTCAGTTTCTGGTCAATGGTAACTCCCTGGGTGATGATGGTGGGGGATTCAGTGATGGTAATGCCATTGAATGTCAAGGGACGATGGTTAAATTCTTTCTTGTTGGAGATGGTATATGTGCTGCTGAAGCAAGCACAATGGTCATTGCCTGGCACTTGCATGACGCGAATGTTACACAAATGAATTGAAGAAGCTTC
Source organism: Cetorhinus maximus (assembly GCF_964194155.1). NCBI lineage: Eukaryota > Metazoa > Chordata > Chondrichthyes > Lamniformes > Cetorhinidae > Cetorhinus > Cetorhinus maximus. The sequence continues at coordinate 112,854,879 of NC_135882.1, read as the reverse complement.
ACTACAGACTTAGAAATTGAGGAATCCACCAGAGTGAGTGGAAGTCCATTGCAAGACCCCCCGAGTGACACAGAGGAAAAAAGGAAAAGCAAAGATGGGTGAGCACAACTACAAAAATTGCAAGACTCCTGAGTGACACAGACAAAAAAAAACTGCTCAGCTCACAAGTAGAGTGAGAAACACTACAGAAAGTTGCAAGACCCCAGTGACACAGAGTCAAAGGACCTGGACAGTTCACGAGACGGTGAGTAAAAATACAAAAAAGGCTGTACTAACATTGTAGAGTAGGTGGCAGTCCCACGGCTCAGCATCCAGAGGGCAGCTGGAGAAAAGCTGCAATGCCAGCCAGCACCATATAACATGAGGTGGCTGAGCTTAAGTTAAAAAAAGAGAATTTCTGCCGTTCTAAAGACTTAAAAGGAAAGAATTCCCTTCACAGCAAGAACAGCAAACAGAAAGAAGCGCTGTAGCTTAAGTTTAAATAAAAGAAAAGGCTGCCCACCAAACAGCTGAGAAGTTTAATACAAATGGGCCCCAATCAGAATGGAAGCCCACCATATCTCCTGGAGCACGGGATATTAAAATAAAACAGAAGAAAACCTGCAGAGTAAAAACAAAAGTTAAAAAAAAACCAAAGCAGCCACAATTGCCGGGAAGCTTGCCAAAAACCAGAAAAGCGTGGGAAACTCAGAAAGCAAACTGACAGACTACAGGCAGCCTTAAGTGAAAAAAATAGTTACTGTACCGATAGCCTTTAAAGGAGTAATGAAATTTAAAGCAGGGAAGGTGGTCTCACATTAGTATTGTCACTGGACCAGTATTCAAGAGACCCAGGGTAATGCTCTGGGGACCCAAGTTCGAATCCCACCATGGCAGATGGTAAAATTTGAATTCAATAAAAATGTGGAATTAAAAGTCTGATGATGACCATGAAACCATGGCAATTGTCATAAAAACCCATCTGGTTCAGTAATGCCCTTTAGGGAAGGAAATCTGCTGTCCTTATCTGGTTTGGCCTACATGTGACCCCAGACCTACAACAATATGGTTGACTCTTAAATACCCTCTGAACAAAGGCATTTAGGGATGGGCAATAAATGCTGGCTTAGCATGAACTAATGAAAAAAGCACATCAGAAGAGCCAAACCAATTTTGTGATGGAAAGGTCTAACCCAGACCCAAGGGTGGGAGTCTTGGAGGAGGCAATTTTTTGTATACAGGAGAAGTACAAGATTAAATAAGGAATCAGGAGAAGTACAAGTTGATAAGTTTTTATTCATCTTTGGTTCATTTGCTTGTGAAATACTCCACAGCCAATGTGCAGATCAATACTCAACTTGGTGAGATATTAAAAGTCTTTGACAGATATTTTAAACTCCAAGTTGGGTAGAGCCTGGACCCCAGAGGAAGCACACCCCCAGTAAAGCACATAGGGCAACAAGAAACGTCAGAGAGTGGGCAACTCCCAATAAAACACTGAAGGCAACAAGAGAACTCAGAGAGTAGGCAACTCCTAATAAAGCACCAAGGGCGACAGGAGGCCCCAGAGAGAGGGCAACTCCCCATAAAGTGCCGAGGGCAACAAGAGACGCCAGAGAGAGAGCAACAAAAGACTCCAGTGAGAGGTAGACAGAAGACCCCAGAGTGAAGGAGACAATATTCAAGTAAACCACAAGACAGTTGCTAACCATGTCAATGCAATTAAATGCAAAGAGTTCACTGCAGAAGAAAGAAATGGCTGAAAAGCAGTTGAAGGGCTTAAAAATTGAGTTTTTTGAAAATTAAGCTGGTCTACAGGAAAATATTCGCATCAGAGCTGAACTGAAAGATTAGAAGCATCAGATTCAACCTTTGAAAATGCACGATAAACTCAAGTCTTCAATGAGCCAAGCTGTTTGAAATCTGAACAAATTTCAGAGACGACACAATGTACCAGGAGGAAATAATGACCCTCAATTCCACAGTTGGAAAATCAAATCAAGAGTTGTACAGCCAGATGTACAACCAGGCAAAATGGCAGGCAGAAGAGGCATGCAAAGACGTTTCAACCCTGAAAGACTCCTTGAAGAGTCAATATGTAGCTGAGGAACTACAAAGGACGTTGAATATTACTTCAGAAAAATCTGTGTTGGAATTATCAGTGGCTATGAAATGATGCACTGAAGCCCAGAGTGAGTTGGCAAGAGGTCAACAAGAAAATAAACAGTTCAATGAACAACTGACTATCCTTCAAGATCAAATGCAAAAGAAATGCATAATCATCAGCAACATAAAGAAATGAAGGCTGTCTTAAACAGCAGATTGGAAGCATAGCAGAAGAAACTAGTGGAGACTTTGCTGAATTACAGGAAAACTTAAGATGAAGCAAGCAAGCTTCACAAAGAAAAGGAAAACCTGCTGAAGAATCTTCACATGCTACAAGAATCCCTTAGGACAAAACTGATTCTTCTCGAAAATTACAAAGAGAAGCAAAATGAATTTAACGTCACTCTGAGCAAACTGAAGAGCCAGTTGGCAGAGAAGACTCAACATAAAAATAGGGAAGTGTTGTTGCAACTGTACAAGGCATTGGTGAGACCACACCTGGAGTACTGTGCACAGTTTTGGTCCCCTTACTTGAGGAAGGATGTAGTTGCATTGGAGGCGGTTCAGAGGCGGTTCACTGGATTGATTCCAGAGATGTAGGGCTTGTCCTTTGAGGAGAGATTGAGCAGTTTAGACCTATACTCGCTAAAGTTTAGAAGGATGAGAGGAGATCTAATTGAGGTATATAAGATGCTAAAGAAGATAGACAGAGTAGACGTGGAGTGAATGTTTCCTCTTGTGGGGCATTCTAGAACGAGAGGCCATAGTTTTAGGCTAAGGGGTGGTAGATTTAAATCAGAGATGAGGAGGAATTACTTTTCTCAAAGGATCATGAATCTGTGGAATTCACTACCTCAGAGTGCAGCTGATGCCAGGACGCTGAATAAATTTGAGGAGGAGGTAGGCAGATTTTTAATTAGTAATGGGTTGAAAGGTTGAGAGGGCGGGAAATTGGAGTTGAGGCCGAATTGAGATCAGCCATGGTTGTATTGAATGGCGGGGCAGGCTCGAGGGGCTGAATTGCCTACTCCTGCTCCTAGTTCTTATGTTCTCATGTTCTATATTCTAGGAGGAAGCCAAAAGCTACAAGGAACAGACTGAAGAGCTGCAGAAGCAGTTGAATGACAATGAGGAGACATTGAAAGAAAAAGTCTTTGAACTTTCCAAGCTGCGAGTTGATAATGATGCTATGAGTAGCACAGTTACCGAACTGAAACAAGTTAAGACTTCACCAGAATAAGATCTGGCCAACAGTGAAACCAACATGAAAGACAGGGACAATGTTCTGTTGCAGACAGAGAAAGAAAGACAGAAATAAGATTGAAAAATGTAAATCTGACACTGAAGCGCAAGGAACTAGAAGAAGAAAAAGCTGAGCTGAATGAAAGGATTCATAAGCTTGTTAAACAATTTGAAAATAAAACAGCAAACAAATATTTGGCTGAGATTGTGAAACAAGTGGAAATGAAGGTTCCATGTGCAAAGCGTATACATCCAGCAAGAACATGGTGAACACCATGGATAAAGAAAAATTGAGTCCACTCTAGGAATGAACAGAGGGCACATGACCTGTGGAAGGAACGGGACAAACACACAGTGTCTGAAAAGAAAGACGGGCTGTTAATAAAGAGAAATGCTACTCGAAGGAGCACAAAAAGCACATCAAATGGAGATAACCAAGTACCAGAAACACAGAGTATGACTACCATTCCTCCAAATGTGACAGACCAAGGTGAGGAAGACCTGCCAAGCCTCAAGGCCATCTGAATTCATAAAGTCAGAGACTTGGGGTGGGGGAGGAGGGATAGCAAGTAAAGATTGTATTGTAAACAGTTATACCCCATTGGAAGGGAGGAATGTTTTCTTTCGAAAAGAAAGGGGGATGTTGTATGATGTTCTATGTGCTGCATGCCATTGTAATATAAAGGTGCTCGGCAGGGCAAGGGTTAATGTGGGACTGGCACCGCCCATGGAATGATGTATAGAGTCACATGGTAATGGACTGAGAGGACAGTCTAGAAAGAACAATCTAGAAGCAGCCTACCTGCATAGCAGCAGCACCATGCAAGACAATATCTGTAAATAGTTAAAGATTAATAATAAATGGTTCATGTTTAAACATACAAGTCTCAAGATCTCATAATTGAGACATCACAGCAATGGCGCCATAATACAACATGGTGAGCAGCGGTGATAATACATCAGCAATCATAATCTTTTTAGTACGTCTCCTCTATCAATTATTATCCAGTCCATAACCTCCCACTCCTCTTTTAGTGTAATCTTCACATAATGTCCTTCTTTTATGAGGATAAATATAAAGTAGTCATTTAATACTTTAGCCACATCCTCTGCCTCTACAGGTTGGGTATCCTTGATCCAAAACCCTCGGGTCCGTTTGCATTTTGAGTTTCAAATAATTTCAGTTTTTGGATACTTCATATAAACATACATTACAGTAACCTAAGCCTATGCTAACTATTGTCTAAAGTAAATAAAATGACTAGAAAAGAAAGATGCATCACTGAATAATATATGAAGCACCTGTAATAAGTTTCTTTTCGACATGTTCACGACAAAAATCACGAGATAAACAGGGTAGACAAACAACTAGGCTTCCCTCGCTATAGGTCGAAGAGGTTCAAAAAAATTGCGGATTTTGAATGTTTTCGATTTTTGGATATATGGATAAAGGACACTCAACCTGTGTATGAATATTTCCCCTTTGAATCCTTAATATGTTCAACTTTTGCCACAGCAAACTATGTAAACTTTACATTCTTATAAAATGTTTGAGAGTTCAAGTTAATGTTGCCTGTTAATCTTTTTTTTCATAACCTTTCTTTGTCTCTTATATTAACTTTTTCAATTCACTCATGCACTTTCCATAATCTTCCTGGTTATTAACTGAATCTTGCTCCTGACATTTGTCATTAGCCTCCTTTTGCTGTTCTACTCAAATTGTTATTTCCTTTGTCATCCAGAGCACATTAACTTTGGGTATTCTATTTCATCCTTCAAAGTAAAATGCCTAATTTGTACCTGAATCCTCTCTTTTCTGATTACATACTAATGTTGTGCTACAGCTTTATTCTGCAACTGTGCTTTCCAATTTACCCTGCCTCCCTTCATGAATCACAGAAACTAGCTCATTCCTGTCATGATAATAGCTGATTGTGGGAGCAGACTCCAGTATTAGATGCTATACAGTATTCTGTACTAGATAGGGAGTCACATGACCTGGGGTTTGAAGGTCATATAGCACATGTTGGAATCTGTCTTGATAGAATTCAGTTACTGCAGAAATATGCATTTATGTTAGGAAAATGTGCTATCAATAAAGTTAGCTCAGCTACAATGTCGACGACCTGTGAGCATCATTGAAACAAAAAAACAAGGCAATTCCCACACAGAACAGGATGGGCATGCAATGGGACCAGCTAGTCTGCTGTGGTAATCACTTCACTGACCTTTAAATTACTGCAACCCTGATCAGGAAAATATCTGACATTGAATTTTTAAAATTTGAAGAACTCATGTCTAAAACATTGAGCTATAAAATTCTAATGTCAAATGAAAGACTGAAATACTAAAATAGCAAAATGTTAACTGATGGAACTGAAAATTCTGTCTATCAATCTAAAACACAATGGAAACTGCCATCAAATAAATTTCAATGGTGAAAAAAGAACAATACAATAAAATAAACAAATGACAGTGCTAGAAGAAGTGAATGTTTAAGGAGGTGGGATGGGCTGCCGATCAAGCAGGCGGTTTTATCCTAAATAGTGTTGAGCTTTTTGATTATTGTCAGAGCTGCACTCATCCAGGCAATTGAAAACATTTCATCACATTCTAAATCTGAGCTTTTAGGTGGCAGAAAGGCTTTGGAGAGTATCTTATCATTTGTTCATGGGAGGTGGGTATTTCTGGCTAGTTCAGCATTTATTTGCCCATCCTTAATTGCCCTTGATAAGATGGTGGTGATACGCCATCTTGAACTGCAGCAGTCCATGTGATTTAGGTAAACCTGCAATTCTCTTAGGAAGAGGTGTCTAGGATTTTGACTCAGGGACAATTGAAGAGTGGCAATATAGTTCCAAGTCAGGATGGTGTTTGACTTGGAAGGGAATTAGGGGGTACTGAATCACTCATTGCTGAATATCCAGCCTTTGACCTGCTCTTGTAGCCACAGTATTTATGTGGCTGGTATTGTTAATTTTCTGGTAAATGCTGGCCCCCAAAATATTGATGGTGGGGCATTCGATGATGATAATAAAATTATAGAATGGTTACAGCACAGAAGACCATTCAGCCCATTATGTCTGTGCTAACCCTCTGTAGGAGCAATTCACCTCGTGTCACTCTGCCTTTTCCCACTAGCCCTGACTTTTTTGCCTTTTCAGATAATGATCCAATTCTCTTTTGAAATCCTCAGTTGAACCTGCCTCTACCACACTCTTAGGCAGTGCATTCTAGATTCTAACCATTCATTGTATGAAAAAGCTTTTACTCATGTTGCCATTGCTTCTTTTGTCAATTACCTTAAATCTGTACCCTCTGGTTCTCGATCCTTCCACCAATGGAACAGTTTCTCCCTATCTACTCTGCTCAGGCGCCTTGTGAATTTGAATATCTCTATCAAATCTGCTCTCAAACTCCTCTTTTTCAAGGAGAACGGTCCCAACTTCACCAGTCATTCTACGTAACTGAAGTTCCACAATCCTGGAACTATTCTCATGAATTTTTACTGCATCCTCTCTGATGCCTTCATATCATTCCTAAAGTGTGGCTTCCAAACTGGCAGTTTATTATGACACAGCCGATGGTAAAGGCTGAGTTGTCCAAATCCCAGAAGGAAATTTGAAACAACTGTCATAACCCATTTTTGCAATTTGTATGTTTCGAGATGCAGGCTTTGAATTCAGTAGTAATAAGACCACTCAGTCATCAGAGGTTTTGTTATAAAACTAAATTAAACATTTATTAATACAAGAAAGATTGTAAGCACATACATATGGCTACAAAATTACTACTATAATAACTACAAAAATCCTCTAATTAATCTGACTCTCAGTTACATCCCAGTTAAGGCAACAGTAAATCTCATGGGTTTAAACAGACACCTGACAAAACACACCCTGGACAGTTGCATTCAAAACAAGTTTCTTTCAGCTCTGAGTCCTTGCAGACAGCAGCTTGAGGCTTACAGTCTGGAGGTTTCTCACACTTGTTGAATCTTAAAATGCCTCTACCTTACACACAATCTCCTTTCTCCTTTATACATATATTTCTCTTCGAATGTAAATTTTCCACTGTATCACTTAGCTTTTAACTTTACCTCTTCTAACAATAACATCCTTTCATCCCACCAATTTTATTAGTAAGCTGAAAAAAAACACATTGCTTGGTGTCTTCTAGCTAGGTGTAAGTTTTCACCCGCAGTCTTGAATGGTTTCTTTTAACAAATGCAAATTTACGCTTTTCCTTCTACCCTCCTGATGTTTACCTAATTAACATCTCAAAACTACTATATACCAAAGCACCCAGACTAGCTGGCTTTAATCCAGTTAAGATACATACAGACACACACATAGACACAGATCACATTAGAACGCTACTTTAAAAAATAATTTCCAATAACATTATTATATCTTCTTGACACTGCAATACTCCAGTTGAAGCCGAACAAATGCTTTGTACAACTTGAACATACACTTTCTTGCTTTTGAACTCTATGCCCCTGTTGATAAAGCCCAAGGTGCCCTATGTTTATTAACCACTCTCTCAACCTGCCCTGCCACCTTCAATGGTTTATGCATTATCACTGAGGTCCCTCTGCTCCTGCAGCCCATTTAGATTTGTACCCTTTATTTTACATTGTCCGTCTGCATTCTTCCTACCAAAATGAATCACTTCACACTTCTTTGCATTAAATTTCATCTTCCACTTGTCTGCTCACTATCTGCCTAACTCTTCTTGACTGCCTGGTGGTCAACTCTCTCCCTGTATACTCCTGAGCTGAGGGGTGATCACATTTATAAACATGCTACCCAGAAAGCTCTCAACCTCATAGATGTGCCGCAGTGATGCCAACTGCTGCTCAATCTCCGAAACTCAGAGCTCGAGCTGCTGCAGCTGATGACACTCCTTGCACATATGGTTATCCAGGATTAGGAAATCTCCTGGAGTTCCCAAATGGAACAAGATGTGCACTTCAGGGGTCAGAGCTGCCCTGCCATTCTGCCATCTATTAGTTAATAAAACTTGCCATTTAAAAATATAAAGGCTCACTAGCTACTCGCTTCTCTTCTTTTGCTATCACTTAAATATAGGGGGATTTATTGAAATGCTTTACTTGACCCTTCTAAAGAAAAAATAAATTTCCCAGCCACTTAGACTAACTTCTTGACTTTGGAGAAAGGGAAACAAAGCTACAGTGCTCACTAGCCAACCAACCCATGGCCTTCCTGTAATATCAGTTTGATTTTTTTTTTCTCTCACTTAAGTGATCCTGACCTACTTCACACTCCTCCCAGGCTGCTTCACAATGATCTCGACCTGCTTCACCATTTTCCCAGGCTACTTCACAGTGATCCTAATCTGCCGCACACTCCTCCTGGTCTGCTTCACAATGATCCTGACCTGCTGCACACTGACCTGCTGCTCCCAATCATTGAATGTCATGGGGAGGTGGTTAGGCTCTCTTGTTGGAAATTGCTATTGCCTGGCACTTGTGTGATGTGAATGTTATTTGCTACTTATCAGCCGAAGCCTGGATGTTGCCCAGGTTTTACTGCATGCAGGCATGGACTGCTTCAGTATCTAAGAAGTTGCAAATGGTATTGAACATTGTGCAATGGAGAGAAGGTCAGTGAAGAAGGAGCTGAAGATGGTTGGGCCTAGGGCACTACCCCAAGGAATTTTTGCAGCGAAGTTTGAGGGACATCAAGGACAGCGTTGCTACTGTGTTTACCTACAATAAGTAGCTGTAAGGACACTTCAAAACTAACTGGTTGGACTTAACTTTGGAAGTTGTTGCTGTGTGTCAATCACTGATCTGTATTTTTTATTGCCATTTTTAGCCTGTTGGTTTTGTGAAATACTTTGAGACGTTTCAAGGATGTGAAAAGTCTATATAAATGTAGGTTCTTTCTTTCAGAAAATATCCAGTTCATGCTAAGACAAACTGCATTACTTTTGAGACTGATTTCTTATCGTTCACTTGTCCAAATGGTTTGGGAAATTTCCTGTTTGGAAATGGAATCAATTCATTTAACTGGTTGCATGTTAATTTTAACACCGTAATAAATTATACAGATTCTGTTAGGAGACAGAAAATAAAATACAACAAAATAATTAGGCTGACAGTGGGGAGAGGTAATTTTAACATTTGCCACCAGGTGAAAAATCAGTGATTTATGAATCAGTCCATTTAACACTCAGCCTAATTTAAACCCCAACCAATTTACCCCAGACCATCTGTACCCACCCCAATTTGCTGTTTCATTAAAATCAATGGAGATGATGATTAGCTGGGCTGTAAAACAGGCAACTTGTCTGCCACCATTTCACTATGCTCTGAGCTTTAACCAGTTCAAGGAACTGGCTGGTTCGGTTAGATAATATTTTTCATTGTACCCTGTGAACAAGAAGTCTGAATAAGCATTCTACTCAATCACTCCTCATAGGACACTGGCCGGTTTTTGTAATAGGAGTGTTGTTTACAATGGGCTTCTGCAGGGCTCAATAATATGACCCTTGTTTTTTGTGGTCTATATCAATGAAATAGCCTTAAATGGAAGGACATGAATTGGAAGTTTGCAGGTGATACAAAAGTTGGTTGTGTGGCTGACAGTCAGGAACTTAGAGTAATGGTTTAATGTTACGTTAATGAGACCATGATGATATTAATGATGTAATTGTGACATCAGGAATCAGATGACCAAAAGGTTCCAAGAGAGCTAGGCGAAGAATAGCCTGAGTCTTGAAAAAACATGCTCTTACCCTGAGATCTTTGTAAGTAGATCTTAATATTGTTTCAAGTTAAACTATACTAATGATCTCAAGTCTGTCATAAGGAAGTGGGAGAAAAGCCTCATCAAGGTATGGTAAGACAAGAAGACATGATAACAGTAAAACCTCACCAAAGCTTGGTGACAATGTGAAACATGGTGATGTTGCTGGAGGCCGCAGTCTAAAGAAACCAAGGCCGCAGACCAGTAACCCACAACTGACAAATGGTGAGCAGGTCGACTTTGCAGCGACAAAGATCAAAACCAAAAAGTACCGCGGTGAGGGAACAGTGAGGCACGGACAATATCGACAGCTACTGAACAGCCACTACCCCTTCCAGAGCCTTTCCAACACATCAAGCATCTGCAGCAATTCAATGATGGGAGCTCTGGAAGGGACATTTTGAAAGGTGCTGAATGGCTTCGGATTTACAAGGGGAAACTCAGAAATACCAGGTCTGTACACTCTTACTTCAATGGGGGCTATAGCTGATGAATTCCTGGCATGACAAAGTGTCGAGGAGACGTTGGCATCGCATGCTGAGGTTATGGGGGCCTTCAATAAGTACTTCAGTCCTAAGAAGAATTTAATTATAGAAAGAGCAAAATTCAACCAGAGGAGCCAAAGGCTAGGTGAATCTATTGATTCCTTCATTAATGAGTGGCTAATACATGCTTTTACGGAGTCTTAAAACACAAAATTGATTCAAGACCACATTGTGGTTGGCATGCTCAATGATACACTGTCCGATCTGATACAGTCCAAAGAGGATTTGACCTTAGGGAAGGGTGTAAAATCACGAGGCAGGCGGAGTTGCAACTCCAGAATTGGGGTGTAATTCGGGGAAGCAACCAGCTAGTACGCAGAGCTAAGGTCAGGAGTCCCACTCACTGAAAAGCCCTCAAAAAATCCCAACAAAACCATCGAAGGGGCAGGGAGAACTTTTCCACCTATGCTCAAATGCTCCAGATACGTCACCAACAGACAACACTGCTGCGAAGACTGCCCAGCAGGGAGGAACCAAATTCTCTCGCTGTGGCAATACCAGTCATTTTAAGCAGTTTTGCAAATCTAAAACGTCTTTCAAGAGAAGAAAGCTAGAACATGTTCACAACCATTTTAAGGTCCAGGAAATAGGCGATACAACTTTCCAACCTGATGATTTCTTAGGAGAAATCAAAGAAGCCAATAAAAAGTTCTGGTCTGTGGAGTGGGAAGTCCAAGGATACAGAATAGAATTTAAAATGGATACTAGGGCAGAAGTCTCTGTCTAATCGGATAGATTGGACTGGTTTCAGAGCTAGAGTAGAGAAGTAAAAATCCTACCTTCTGACTTAAAACTAAAGGCTTGGAGGCACAGTTCTCCAAGTGGAGGATCAGTTCACCACAACACTTGGGCATGAAGAAAAAGGAATTAATGAAATCCTTTATATCTTTTTAAAATTCATTCATGGGATGTGGACGTCACTGGCTATGCTGGCATTTATTGCCCATCCCTAATTGCCCTTAAGAAGGTGGCAGTGAACTGCCTTCTTGAACCGCTGCAATCCATGTGGTGTAGGTACACCCACAGTGCTGTTAGGGAGGGAGTTCTAGGATTTTGATTATCTTACAGAACCAACCAATTTCTCTGCTTAGCGGGTCAGTATGTTTAGGGCTTGGTCTTACACAGAAACTCAATGAGATATCAGTAGAGGATAGCAAAGTAATACTAAAGGAGGAATTTCCTAAGTTAGTTAGATCCCAACAGACTTCGAAACAGTAGCAGCACTTGAAGTTCACTCATTATGCAGTGAGTCACTCTTTATTGTAGAAACACCATCCACTGAATCACAGGAAGAGACTGCAGATCTTTCAATTCTTTTTGCAGACGGGCTAGAAGACAAGGAAATAGAGGCACTGAAAAAGACAGTGACCATCCACTAGAGGAGCTTCTAGACCTTGGTTGACTCTTTCCTGACAAAGTTCATGAGAATGAAGTCCTTGTAGAAGCAAGTGATCCATTGGAAGAAGAAATCCTAGATCTTGCTAGATTCTTTGACTCTACAGCAAAGGCAGCTGAAATCTCTAAGATAAAAACAAAATACTGATGCTGGAAATCTGAAATAAAAGCAGAAAATGCTGGCAAAACTCAGCAGGTCTGAGCATCTGAGGAGAGAGAAACAGAGTTAATATTTCGAGTCCGTATGACTCCTCTTTGAAGAAGAGTCATACGGACTCGTAATGTTAAATTTGTTTCTCTCTCCACAGATGCTGTCAGACCTGCTGAGTTTTGCCAGCATTTTCTGTTTTTATTTCAGCTGGAATCTCGGTTGTCTTTATTGATGGTGCTCAGTTATTCATTGAAGGTGATCCTGAAGAGCTGAATTTGTCTACTTATCCTACTGAACCCACCAATGAGGGGCATCAACAATTGTTGGCTGACCACAGTACGCTATCCGGGGAGAAAGAAATGCTTGATTCCAAGTTGGATCAAACCACAGAGCTTATTAAGCTGCAGCCCACAGTTGAATCTCATCAGCAAGTCATGCTTACACTCGAATCATCTTTCAGTGAAGAAGCCAAGGCCCAAACTACAGAGCTTCCACAGCTGAGGAGTCCTATACATGAATTTCATCTAGATCCAGGTCTGGAGATTTATTCCATTGTTGAAGATGGTGTACCCCTACCTTCTTATCCTGACACTGACATCTCATTGCTTGTAGCGGAGTAGCCTCACACTGAAACTAGCGTGGAAATAATGCCTAAGAAAATGCAAAATCTACATAAGAGTAATCAGGAAGCCATCTTTTCTTCAGAGTATTCTTCATTCTTCTTATCTTCCAGACTTATGCAAATAAGACCATAAGACCATAAGACATAGGAGCAGAAATTAGGCCATTCGGCCCATCGAGTCTGCTCCACCATTCAATCATGGCTGATAAGTTTCTCAACCCCATTCTCCTGCCTTCTCCCCATAACCTTTGGTCCCCTTACCAATCAAGAACCTATCTATCTCGGTCTTAAACACACTCAATGACCTGGCCTCTACAGCCTTCTGTGTCAATGAATTCCATAGATTCACCACTCTCTGGCTAAAGAAGTTTCTCCACATCTCTGTTCTAAAAGGTCTTCCCTTTACTCTGAGGCTGTGCCCTCGGGTCCTGGTCTCTCCTACTAATGGAAACATCTTCCCCATGTCCACTCTATCTAGGCCTTTCAGTATTCTGTAAGTTTCAATCAGATCCCCCCTCATCCATCTAAACTCCATCGAGTATAGACCCAGAGTCCTCAAACGTTCCTCATATGTTAAGCCTTTCATTCTTGGGATCATTCTCATGAACCTCCTCTGGACCCTCTCCAGGGCCAGCACATCCTTCCTGAGATACGGGGCCCAAAACTGCTCACAATATTCTAAATGTGGTCTGACCAGAGCCTTATAAAGCATCAGCAACACATCCCTGCTTTTATATTCTAGTCCTCTCGAAATAAATGCCAACATTGCATTTGCCTTCCTAACTACCGACTCAACCTGCAAGTTAACCTTAAGAGAATCCTGGACTAGGACTCCCAAGTCCCTTTGCACTCCAGATTTCTGAATTCTCTCCCCATTTAGAAAATAGTCTATGCCTCTATTCTTCCTACCAAAGTGCATGACCTCACACTTCCCCACGTTGTATTCCATGTGCCACTTCTTTGCCCATTCTCCTAACCTGTCCAAATCCTTCTGCGGCCTCCCCGCCTCCTCAATACTACCTGTCCCTCCACCTATCTTTGTATCATCTGCAAACTTCACCAGGATGCCCTCAGTTCCTTCATCTAGATCATTAATGTATAAAGTGAAAAGTTGTGGTCGCAACACTGACCCCTGCGGAACTCCACTAGTCACCGGCCGCCATCCTGAGAAGGGCCCCCTTATCCCCACTCTCTGCCTCCTGCCAGACGGCCAATCTTCTATCCATGCTAGTACCTTGCCTCTAACACCATGGGCTCTTATCTTACTGAGCAGCCTTCTGTGCGGCACCTTGTCAAAGGCCTTCTGGAAGTCCAAATAGATAACATCCATTGGCTCTCCTTTGTCTAACCTGCTCGTTACCTCCTCAAAGAATTCTAACAGATTTGTCAGGCATGACCTCCCCTTGATGAAGACATGCTGACTTTGCCCTATTTTACCATGCACTTCCAAGTATTCTGAAATCTCATTCTTAATAATGGACTCTAAAATCTTACCAACGACCGAGGTCAGGCTAATCGGCCTGTAATTTCCCGTCCTTTGCCTCACTCCCTTCTTAAACAGGGGGGTTATATTAGCGATTTTCCAGTCCTCTGGGACCCTCCATGACTCAAGTAATTCCTGAAAGATCACCACTAACACCTAAATCTCAGGTATTGAATGCTTCTTTCATCGTCAATGCAGTATTAAATGATACAGCTGTGAAATTCTTCACTGAAGTTGATAATGCTTTATATTTTCAGGCTTATCCCCAGTGTGTAAAGTGGAAGCAGAAGATTGCAGAAAGAAAGTCAGTTTATTCTTTTCCTATTCAAGATGTTGCAATCATCCATGTGCTGAAGTTTTCTCTCTTGAATCAGCCTTTCATTGAATGGATTTCACAACCTTCACAGTCAATTTGTCATATTGGTCACAACCCAGTTACTAGCAGTCATTGGGAGCTGTTATCCCACTCCACTAATGTGCTTGCTTTCTAGGGAGAAGACAAGGGGACACATGTCCACAATGTCCTCCAACAGAGCTGAGAACACTGTTGGAGATTGAAGACTTGGGTGACAGTGACTTAGTGTGGATGGAAGGGGTGGTAGGACTTGGATAGAAACTGTATACAGGAGGCTTAGAGACATTGGGAAATGTAATGTAAATAGTTTAACAAAAGAATGTAATAGTTGAAATTATACGTTTAGGTCTGAATTACAATTTTAGGTCTCAAGCTACAGTTCTATGCCTTTAATTGTTTTAGCCTTTTAACTTCAAGTGCCTTAAAGAGAAACAGTCACTTCCTTTTAAAGTATGTAACAGACCAAAACATTACTTCGGTTCTGTATTTAGGTTCTGTCATCAGTTTTGTAGTTCTGTAGTTCTTGTGACTTTTATTTCTTAAGAACATGTATTGAATATCACAGAATCACACAGTGCAGAAGAGGCCCTTTGGCCCATCAAGTCTGCACCAACATGTGAGAAACACCTAACCTACCTACCTAATCCCATTTACCAGCACTTGGCCCATAGCCTTGAATGTTATGACATGCCAAATGCTCATCCAGGTACTTTTTAAAGGATGTGAGGCAACCCGCCTCCACCACCCTCCCAGGCAGCACATTCCAGACTGACACCACCCTCTGGGTAAAAAAGTTTTTCCTCACATTCCCCCCTAAACCTCCTACCCCTCACCTTGAACTTATGTCCCCTCATGACTGACCCTTCAACTAGGGGGAACAGCTGCTCCCTATCCACCCTGTCCATGCCCCTCATAATCTTGTACACCTTGATCAGGTCGCCCCTCAGTCTTCTCTGATCCAACAAAAACAACCCAAGTCTATCCAGCCTCTCTTCATAACTTAAATGTTTCATCCCAGGCAACATCCTGGTAAATCTCCTCTGCACCCCCTCCAGTGCAATCACATCCTTCCTATAATGTGGTGACCAGAAGTGCACACAGTATTCCAGCTGTGGCCTCACCAAGATTCTATACAACTCCAACATGATCTCCCTACTTTAGTAATAGTTGAATATGTCATTCTGTAATTTGTATCTTGCTACCTCATAACACGCCAATCATCTCTAAGCACTGATTTTATATGTGCTATAGTAACTTTGTAATTGTTGTATTAGTTTAAGATTATGTACCTCTTGGACTCTTTATGTTTTTAAGTAACTTGCTCCAGGCATCAGCAGTCACTAGGAAATCACATATAGGTGTCTAAACTCTCCAGAATACCTAAGATGTATCAATGGCATTTTGAGATATGGAGACCAAAGTATTATTCATTATGAAGTGACACTGCACATTCTCTTAGCTCCAATAAGCAGACACACAAATTAACTTGCGGTGCCTTGTTATCTTAGTGGAAAACTATAAGCTTAATAAAATAACACAGAAGTGTAATGAGAAGGACACTTCCACAAGTGGCTAACATCTTAGGGAACCAGTCAGGAGTTAATGGGAAGTGACATCAGTAAGGTGACCCTCAACCTTAAGACACTAACTGGACACTAAACCAATCAGGAACTGATTATACATTGCCTAGACCAATCAAAACTCAGGGATACTACTGACCATGCACAGAGGTAATGGCAACAGAACAAGAGACAGTGCCACAATCAACTGGAAGCCGAGAGCCGGTGTTCCAGAGTGAACTGATTGTTTCCACTGCCTTTACTAGATATTGCATTTTTGTATTTATTGCAATTAACTTAAAAAATTCTGTGATACTTGTGACAACATACTCATACCGATAGTGGTCTGTAGCTACTTGGAACTGTAGGTTCCTTTTAGATCAGCTCCCGACTCAGTCTAACAATGTAATTGACTTAAGTCTTATAATTAAAGTTAGAGTGAACCCCAGATCTTACATGGGGAACAAATGTAATATTTCCAAGTTTGCTGATGACACAAAACCAGGTGGGAATGTGAGCTGTGAGGTGGATGCAGGGAGGCTCCAAGGGGATTTAGAAAGTGAGTGGGCAAGAACATGGCAGATGAAATATATTGTTAAGTCATCCACTTTGTTAGGTAAAACAGAAACACAAAGTATTTTTAAATGGTGAGAGATTGGAAAGTTTTGATGTCTAGAGGGACCTGGGTGTTCTTGTTCATGAGTCACTGAAAGCTAGCATGCAGGTTCAGCAAGCGATTAGAAAGGCAAATGTTATGTTGGCCTTTATCGCAAGAGGATGAGAGTCCAGGAGTAAAGATGTCTTGCTGCAACTGTACAGAGCCTTGGTGAGACTACACCTGGGGTATTGTGTACAGTTTTGGTCCCATTATCTAAGGAAGGATATGCTTGCCATGGAGGGAGAGCAACGAAGGATCACCCGAATGATTCCTTGGTGGATGGGATTGTCCTATGAGGCAAGATTGAGAGACTGGGCCTGTATTCGCTAGGGTTTAGAAGGACGGGTAGCAATCTCTTTGAAACATACAAAATTCTTCCAGGGCTCAACAAGGTAGATGCAGGAAGAATGTTTTCCCTGGCTGGGTGGTCTGGAACCAGGGTCATAGTCACAGAATAAAAAGTAGGCCACTTACGACTAAGATGAAAAGGAATTTTTTCACTCAAGAGGGTGGTAAAATCTTTGGAATTCTCTACGCTCTATGCTAGAGGGCTGTGGAGGCTTAGTTACAGAGGTTGATAGATTTCTAGATGGTAAAGACATCAAGAGATATGGAGATAGTGCAGGGAAATGGCGCTGATGTAGAAGATCAGCCATGATCTAATTGAATGGCGCAGTAGGCTCGAGGGTCTGAATGGTCTACTCCTGCTCCTATTTCCTATGTTCCTAACAGTATAAAACACTAGTTAGAGTACTGCGTACAGTTCTGATCACTGCATTACAGGAAGAATGTGATTACAGTAGAGAGGGTATGGAAGGGATTTGCGAGGATTTTGCCAGGAATAGAGAATTTTAGCTATGAGAAAAGATCACATAAGCTGAGGTTGTTTTCTTTGGAACAAAGGAGGCTGAGGGGAGATTGACTGAGGTGTACAAAATTATAAGGGGATGAGATCAGAAGTTCCCAAACTTTATTTATTGCGCACCCCTTTCTAAATCCACATATAGGTTTAATATGTTAACCCCTTCAATGCCCAAACCTTATACAAAATGTATGAATTATAATACACATATACAACTAAAACAATGCCTTAATAGTATTCTTCACCATCAATGTGTTGGATGAAGTTGTTTGTTGTAGCATGGGCGCATAATGTTTGGAGTGATAGTGGGAGTTATAAGCTGTTCAGTATATTGGACTCTGAAGCCTAATGGCAATTTTTTGTGCATTCTGTAGTTGGGTGAATAATATTTTTGTTAAACCTCTGCTCCCCCCTAACCCCACCACCACAGTCCAAAGCACTTCTTTAAATTCTTTCAGTTTTTTGAATTGTTGACAATGGACTATGCCTCGGAGCACTTCCTAACTGTCTGCTATCACTGTACACCATGCTGTAGAGACAGATAAAAATGAAAGTGGCAGTCATTCATGCCACTCCCTTACAACAGCTCAGAAGGAGGCCATACACAAATCCACATAGTTTATAGAAAACAAGGAATGCAAAGGTCATAATACAGAACCCTGGAAGACCCCACAGCATCATTCTCTAAAGTCTAAAAAGTATCGATTCACCAGTGCACTCTGGCTCCTATTCCTTGGTTGAGAGGTTCCCACACTTGACTTATTGCATCCCCTTTCCAACTCTCCAGCTGCCCATATACTCCTGTCAGCATACAGGTTTAATATTTTAATCCCTTAATACCCAAGCGTTGTACAAAATATACAAATTATAATCCACACATACAACTCAAACAGCAGTATTAATGTAACGGATGAAGTTGTTTGTTTGAGCATAAGCACATTCTGTTTGGAATGATAATTGATAGCTTTGAGTTATAAGTTGTTCAGTAAATTAGATTCTGAAGGTTATCGCGATAGATGGGAATGTGGAATTAGAAATACAAACAGCTATGATCTTATTGAATAGCGGAGCAGGCTCGAGGCACCAAATGGCCTACTTCTGCTTCTTTTTCGTATGTTCGTGTGAAGCATAATGGCAAATTTTTTATGCACTTTGCAGTTAGCTGAACTACAATTTTGTTAACCCTCTGCAACTGCCACCCCCCAGCACCCCCCACCCCCGGCTATCCCTCCTATTAAATTTCTTTTAATTATAGTTTGTCAAATCGTTGTCACAAGTACTCCAGGCTGTGGGGACAGGTAAAGATGAAAACGGCAGCTGTACATGCCAGTCCCTTAGGCTTATAGAATGTTAAAGCATAGAAGGAGGTCATACACAAATCCACATTGTGTATATAAAATCAAGAATCACAATGGCCCCAATGCCAAACCCTTGGAGACCCACAGCATTGTTGTTCTCCCTAATCAGAAAAAACATCTGTGCACCACCACACTCTGGCTCCAAAACCTTAGTCAATTATCTATTCAAGTTACTGCCATCCCTTCAATCACAAGTGCTTCTATTTTCTGTTATGTGGTATTTTATTAATTACTTTACGAAAGTGCAAACCCATGACCACTACCGTCTAGAAGGACAAGGACAGCAGATAGATTCCCACCACCACCGGAAAGTTGCCCTCCAAGTCACTCACCATCCTGACTTGGAAATATATCGCCGTTCCTTCACTGGCGCTGGTCAAAATCCTGGAACTACCTCCCTAACAGCACTGTGGATGTACTTACATCACACGGACTGCAGCAGTTAAAGAAGGTAGCTCACTACCACCTTCTCAAGGGCAATTAGGGATGGGCAATAAATGCTGGCCCAGCCAGTGAAGCCCACATCCCATGAATGGATAAAAAAAATTTCATTAATCTTCACTGTTAATTGATCAAAGAATTTAATGGCACTATGCTGGCTGTCCCTTATTAACCCATGTTTCTCCAAGCACTGATTTCAATCCTTTTCCCAGCCACTTACTCAAACTGAAACAACTGTAGGAATCCGCTTATTCTATCTGAAACTGAGTTGTGATTTAAATCCCATATCCTAACCACCGCCAACATGACCTACTTCCAGCATTTTTGCTGCCCTTCTGTCATTCAAATCCTTATCCATTCTTTGTCACCTCTAAACTTGATTATTCCAACATCCTCCCCAAATACCCACTTGTCAACCATGGCAACCTGTATCCAATTCTGCACCAAGTCCCATCCATCCATCATTGACTTACACTACAAAAACAAAAATACCTGGAAAAACTCAGCAGGTCTGACAGCATCGAGTCCGAATGACTCTTCATCAGAACTAAGGAAAAATAGAAAAGAGGTGAAATATAAGCTGGTTTAAGGGGGAGTGGGACAGGTAGAGCTAGATAGAGGGCCAGTGATAGGTGGAGATTGCCAAAAGATGTCATAGACAAAAGGACAAAGAGGTGTTGAAGGTGGTGATATTAGCTAAGAGATGTGCTAATGGTGACATTAAGGGTAGAAAGCAGGACGAGCAAGGTACAGATAGCCCTACTGGGGGTGGGGTGGGGGGGAAGGGATCGAAATAGGCTAAAAGGTAGAGATAAAACAATGGCTGGAAATACATTTAAAAATAATGGAAATAAGTGGGGAAAGAGAAATATATATAAATTATTGGAAAAAGGGGGATTGGAAAGGGGGTGGGGATGGAGGAGAGAGCTCATGATCTAAAGTTGTTGAACTCAATATTCAGCCCGGAAGGCTGTAAAGTGCCTAGTCGGAAGATGAGATGCTGTTCCTCCAGTTTGCATTGAGCTTCACTGGAACATTGCAGCAGGTCAAGGACGGACATGTGGGCATGAGAGCAGGGTGGTGTGTTGAAATGGCAAGCGACAGGGAGGTCTGGGTCATGCTTGCGGACAAATTGAAGGTGCTCTGCAAAGCGGTCACCCAGTCTGCGTTTGGTCTCTCCAATGTAGAGGAGACCGCATTGGGAGCAGCGAATGCAGTAGACTAAATTGAGGGAAGTGCAAGTGAAATGCTGCTTCACTTGAAAGAAGTGTTTAGGCCCTTGGACGGTGAGGAGGGGGGAAGTAAAGTGGCAGGTGTTGCACCTTCTGCGGTTGCATGGGAAGGTGCCGAGGGAGGGGGGTTGAGGTGTAGGGGGTGATGGAGGAGTGGACCAGGGTGTCCCGGAGGGAACGATCCCTGCAGAATGCCGCCGTGGGGAAGGGAAGATGTGTTTGGTGGTGGCATCATGCAGGAGTTGGCGGAAATGGCGGAGGATGATCCTTTGAATGTGGAGGCTGGTGGGGTGATAAGTGAGGACAAAGGGGATCCTATTATGGTTCTGGGAGGGAGAGGAAGGTGTGAGGGTGGATGTGCGGGAGATGGGCCGGATATGATTGAAGGCCCTGTCAACCACCGTGGGTGGAAAACCTCAGTTAAGGAAGAAAGAAGACATGTCAGAGGAACTGTTTTTGAAAGTAGCATCATCAGAACAGATGTGACGGAGGTGAAGGAACTGAGAGAATGGACAGTCTATCACCAGAAATTGAGACAGAGAGGTCAAGGAAGGGAAGGGGAATGTCAGAGATGAACCATGTGAAAATGATGGAGGGGTGGAAATTTTTCCAGATCCAGACGAGAGTATGAAGCAGCACCGAAGCAGTCATCGATGTACCGGAGAAAGAGTTGTGGGAGGGGGCCGGAGTAGGACTGGAACAAGGAATGTTTCACATACCCCATAAACAGACAGGCATAACTGGGGCCCATGCGAGTACCCATAGCCACACCTTTTATTTGGAGGAAGTGGGAGGAGTTTAAGGAGAAATTGTTCAGCAAGAGAACAAGTTCAGCCAGACAGAGGAGTGTAGTGGTGGATGGGGATTGTTCGGGCCTCTGTTCGAGGAAGAAGCGGAGAGCCCTCAGACCATCCTGGTGGGGATGGAGGTGTAGAGGGATTGGATGTCCATGGTGAAGAGGAGGCGGTTGGGACCAGTGAACTGGAAATTGTTGATATGATGTAGGGTGTCAGAGGAATCACGGATGTAGATGGGAAGAGACTGGACAAGGGGAAAGAGAATGGAATCAGGATAGCAAGAAATGAGTTCAATGGGGCAGGAACAGGCTGACACGATCGGTCTGCCGGGACAGTCCTGTTTGTGGATTTTGGGCTGGGGGTAGAAGCGGGCTGTCCGGGTTTGGGAGACTATGAGGTTGGAAGCTGTGGAAGGAAGATCTCCAGAGTACATGAGGTCAGTGACAACCCTAGAAACAATAGCTTGATGTTCAGTGGTGGGCACATGGTCCAGGGGGAGGTAGGAGGAAGTGTCTGTGAGTTGACGCTCAGCCTCTGCGAGGTAGAGGTCAGTGTGCCAGACAACAACAGCACCACCCTTATCAGCAGGTTTGATGACAATGTCAGGGTTGAACCTGATAGAACAGAGTGCAGCAAGTTCAGAGAGAGACAGGTTAGAGTGGGTGAGAGGTGCAGAGAAATTGAGACGACTGATGTCACACCGACAGTTCTCAATGAAAAGATCAAGAGCAGGTAAGAATCCAGAGGGAAGGGTCCAGGTGGAGGGAGAATATTGGAGGTGGGTAAAAGGATCCATTGAATGGGGAGAGGACTCCTGCCCAAAGAAGTGAGCATGGAGACGAAGGCGGCGGAAGAAGAGTTCAGCATTGTGCTGAGCCCGATGGACCTGGACCTGGAAAAATTTATTAATTTTGCTTCCAATTTCCACCCCTCCATCATTTTCACATGGTTCATCTCTGACACTTCCCTTCCCTTCCTTGACTTCTCTGTCTCAATTTCTGGTGATAGACTGTCCACCAATATTCATTACAAGCCTACTGACTCCCACAGCTACCTTGACTACAGCTCCTCACACCTCGCTTCCTGTAAGGACTCCATCCCATTCTCTCAGTTCTTTCGCCTCCGTCACATCTGTTCTGACGATGCCACTTTCAAAAACAGTTCCTCTGACATGTCTTCCTTAACCGAGGTTTTCCACCCACGGTGGATGACAGGGCCTTCAACCGTGTCCGGCCCATCTCCCGCACATCCGCCCTCACACCTTCCTCTCCCTCCCAGAACCATGATAGGATCCCCCTTGTCCTCACTTATCACCCCACCAGCCTCCACATTCAAAGGATCATCCTCCGCCATTTCCGCCAACTCCTGCATGATGCCACCACCAAACACATCTTCCCTTCCCCACGGCGGCATTCCGCAGGGATCGTTTCCTCTGGGACACCCTGGTCCACTCCTCCATCACCCCCTACACCTCAACTCCCTCCCACGGCACCTTCCCATGCAACCGCAGAAGGTGCAACACCTGCCACTTTATTTCCCCCCTCCTCACCGTCCAAGGGCCTAAACACTTCTTTCAAGTGAAGCAGCATTTCACTTGCACTTCCCTCAATTTAGTCTACTGCATTCGCTGCTCCCAATGCGGTCTCCTCTACATTGCAGAGACCAAACACAGACTGGGTGACCGCTTTGCAGAGCACCTTCAATTTGTCTGCAAGCATGACCCAGACCTCCCTGTCGCTTGTCATTTCAACACACCACCCTGCTCTCATGCCCACATGTCCGTCCTTGACCTGCTGCAATGTTCCAGTGAAGCTCAATGCAAACTGGAGGAACAGCATCTCATCTTCCGACTAGGCATTTTACAGCCTTCCGGGCTGAATATTGAGTTCAACAACTTTAGATCATGAGCTCTCTCCTCCATCCCCACCCCCTTTCCAATCCCCCTTTTTCCAATAATTTATATATATTTTTCTTTTCCCACTTATTTCCATTATTTTTAAATGTATTTCCAGCCATTGTTTTATCTCTACCTTTTAGCCTATTTCGATCCCTTCCCCCCACCCCACCCCCAGTAGGGCTATCTGTACCTTGCTCGTCCTGCTTTCTACCCTTAATGTCACCATTAGCACATCTCTTAGCTAATATCACCACCTTCAACACCTCTTTGTCCTTTTGTCTATGACATCTTTTGGCAATCTCCACCTAACACTGGCCCTCTATCTAGCTCTACCTGTCCCACCACCGCACCCCCCCTTAAACCAGCTTATATTTCACCTCTTTTCTATTTTTCCTTAGTTCTGATGAAGAGTCATTCGGACTCGAAACGTTAACTGTATTCCTCTCCGCAGATGCTGTCAGACCTGCTGAGTTTTTCCAGGTATTTTTGTTTTTGTTTTGGATTTCCAGCATCTGCAGTTTTTTGCTTTTATTGACTTACACTAGTCTGTGTCACAGCATGTTAAAATTTTAACTGCTCATTCTTACCAAATTCCACTATGGCCTTGCTGCACCATATCACGACCATGCCGTCCAAGCCATATTTTCCTTCTGTAGCATCCTTCACTCCTCCGATTTTGATATTTTTAAAATTCAACTCTTTCCTCTTACCTACTAATGGTGGATCTTTTGCTGGCTTTGGCTCTGTTCTCCCTTTAATGTCCTCCGCATGTCCGTCAGTCTTAGCTCTTTTACATGTCTTCTCAAAACCCATCCTTTTGCCCAGCATTTTATTATCCTCTACTAACCTCTCCCTTAATGTCTCAGACCCTTTCCCTGCTAATTTCCATTTGTGATATCTCTCAGGAAATTGTTTTTTATGTTAAAGATACTATATGAATTCAAGCTTTTGTTAGAATCTGATATTTAAGTTATTGTGTTGTATTAGCACACAAATCAATTGAACTTTATTTCATCAAGACAATACCCCTTTAAATATTGATACCATCATGAACACGTTCATGTAATTGTAAATTATACATTTCGTTAATGAGTGTTAAATGATGTGTAGATTTTCTGATTTGATAATAGAGTTTGATTTTTTAAATATATGAAAATTCTGTATTTCTTACCTGCATCAGTGATGTTTTCAGCAGAATCTCCTGCTCCACATCGTATGGTATCAGGGAGTCACCAGCCTTGCCTGTTCCTCCTGGCTCCTTTGTGCTGATCAGTGTTGGCAGGATTCTGGAAGAGTCAGGCTCCCCTTTCCACGGGATGGAAGATACGCTCCTCCTTCCCTGGAGGGGTCAGCCTGAAGACATAGGGGTTTCCTGGATCAGGTGGTGATGTCAGTGGGCTGGATAAGCTGACACTCAAGCTCCCCCAAACCCCTCAGTCCATCGTCAGTTGAGAGTCCTGCAGCCTCAGGAAACTGCCAGCAGTTGGTGTGAGTCTCATTTCTCCAGGCAACAGGCCAGGTAAGTGCTTGTGTTGGTTTCTTTTTCCCAGATGGTGCAAGATTCCAGGTGATCTTGTTGGTTCCAAGCAGTTTAGGAGAGGACTAGTCCTCCATGGAGAACTCTGGCACACACTAGAAAGCTCAAAGAATGGGTTTAGGGGTTGCTGTTGACCTAATGGCACAGGGGCCTGTCCCAGACAACCCCATCAGCCTGTCCCCCGGGACAACCACATCAGCCTGTCCCCCGGGGCAAACCCATCAGCCTGTCCCCCGGGGCAAACCCATCAGCCTGTCCCCCGGGACAAACCCATCTGCCTGTCCCCCAGGACAAACCCATCAGCCTGTCTCTGGCTATGCTGTGTGCCCTTGTATTTGGAAAAAATGCAACAAGCAAAGCAAATATTTACCAGGGTGTCCTAACATTTTTCTCTTTACACATGCATACAATAAAAAGTTAATTAATTAAAAGAAAAGGGGAAAGAATGGTTAATCATTTGCATGAGACCTTAAATCCAGCATTAGACAATTTAAATCTGCATACCACCCAGAGATGTCTTGTGTACACTCAGGGCGTACACGGGGTGTGGGCATCCCTGTGCTAGGCAGTCAAATTGCTACAAAGCTATTTGAATGAGGTCATCTCACAGACTTGGAGGTCATCTCACAGACTTGGTAAGAATGCCTCAATAAAAAAAAGCCTATATAACGCTTTTCCAAGACTACTGGATATCTCAAAGCGCTTGACAGCCAATGGAATACTTTGTGAAGTGTGAAATGCAGCAGCTAATTCGTACTCAGCAAAATTCCACAAACAGCAATGTGATAATGATCAGACAATGTGTTTTTTGTGATTTTCATTGAGGGATAAATATTTTAGCCAGGACACTGGGGATAACCCCTGCTCCTATTCGAAATGGTGCCATGGGATCTTTTACATCCAGCTGTGTTTGCTGCCAATGCCATGCATGCACAGTTGTATGTACGGCCACCATCTTTACAGGGGCGATGTGAAATAGGATGCATGCGCGGTCATCACTGGCCCTGAAAGTGCAAATATTACAGCGCCGGTAGCATCAGGTTTGCACTTTTAACAATGTCTTCGTTCCACAGCTCACTCCAAACCTCACAGGCAAGGCCGGAAAGAGCAAGTGGCAAATGGGACCCACTCCGTCAGTCCATCCTCACTGTCAACCCCCAATTAAAATGACACATCACATTGGTGCCTTTTTAGAAATTTATTAAAATATGTAATATTGAAAGAAACGACTGGGGAGAGATAGAGAAAGCAGGAGAGGCAGAGAAAGGAAAATGGCCGTGCACGGGTGCCTGCCCACCATGGGGCTCAGGAAGCGTGGAATTGCTTGAAATCTCAGACCAGCCATTTAATTAGTTCTGAGGGACAATCCACCTGGTTGCGTTATGTTTTTTCTGCTATAAATCATTTTGGGGATACATGGACAATGAATTAAGATTTATTATTAAAAGGTTGAAGACTGCTGAAAAGAAGCTGTCACCATTCATGAGGGTGAATTTGTGTCTCCTGCAACTGATATCATTGGATCCTGTGCATGTGCTGACAAGTGTGCTGTCTTTCATTGGTGGGAGTTACAGTGTTTACATTCATCTGAGAAGGCAGAGAGGTCGCGGTTTAACACCTCATCGGAAAGACAGCACCTCTGAGAGTACAGCACTCCCTCAGTATTGCACCGAAGTGTCAATCTTAACTTTTGCGCTTAAGCCCTGGGGAGGGACTTGAATCCAGAGCCCTGTGATTCAGAAGCACCAGGACAGTTCTAAGTAAACTACTGTAATCAGTACAATGCTATATGAAACAGAGTGCTACATAGAGGAAAATTAATCATACTCTCAGGTTATGCACTAGAAATGGTATTACTGGCCTTCAAGCCAGGAATTACAGAGAACACTAATAAACAGAAAACACCATATTTCTCAAGGCTCAAAACTGTTGGAAATTATTGAATATTTAAATATTGCACAACAGCAGCCATATAACAGCAGGTAAACATATCTTTAAACCATCTGCTCCAAAATAATAAAAGTTCCAAAACTTTAGCAGTTCTCAAGAGTATCTTCATGGAGTCCTGTGAGCCCTTATCTAGTGGCACAGCAAACGAGGGAAGCTGCAAGAACACAATAAGTTCTGATGAAAGGTCATCGACCTGAAACATTAACTCTGTTTCTCTCTCCACAGAAGCTGCCTGGCCTGTTGGGTACTTCCAGCTTTTCCTGTTATTATTTATAACACGAGGAACTAATCTGGTTGTTGAAGGAATTGTAGGTGTGAACACAGATCACCAATTAATTAGATTTAAATCCCGAGCAGGATGAGCATTCTAGGTGTAACTCTTAATACAGTGATGGATTCGCATACATCCCCTGAGAAAGCAGTCTTGACAGGGGAGTATATTTATGTGGATGCTTACTATCACAGAATTGTTATGGGGCAGAAGGAGGCCATTTGGCCCACTGTATCTGTACCGGCTCTCCGGTGGGCGACTCACCTAGTACCATTCCCCAATCTTCTCCCCATTTCCTTCCACATTCTTCTTGTCAGATGCTAGTCTAATTCACTTTTGAATGCTTCAATTTAACCTGCCTCCACCAAACACTCAGGCAGTGTATTTCAAAACCTAGCCACTCGCTGCATAAAAAAGTTTCTCTTCATGTCACTTTTGCTTCTTCTACTAATTAAGTCTGTGCCCCTCATGCTCAATCCTTTCACGAATGGGAACATTTTCCCCTATCTACTCTGTCCAGACCTCACATAATTTTGAATACCTCTACAAAATCTCCTCTCAGCCTTCTTTCCTCCAAGGAAAACAGTCCTAACTTCTCCAATCTATCTTCATAACTGAAGTTCCTCTTCCCCGGAACCATTCTCGTGAATCTTTTCTGCACCTTCTCTAATGCCTTCACGTCTTTCCTAAAGTCACAACGCTCTAGCTGAGGCCAAACTAGTCACTTATACAAATTCAACATAACCTCCTTGCTATCCCTCCCACCTATCTTATGCATTTTGTTCGTCATTGAGAGGGTGGATAAGGATATGTGGGTTCAACGGTGCCAAGTAACACGCCTCACCCTTGCTGATTTTTAATTACAGAACTTGTTGACGACAGTTGTGCCGTTTTATATTGGATACTTTTGTTAGAAAGAGAGGGAAAAAAATAGACCCTCTCTTGCACACATTGAACGAATCATTCTCGATCCCCATCCTTTTCCTGAAGCTGTGAAAAGTCGAGTACAACACTGTACTCAGCTGGACTGAAAACTGCAGCTGGAAGAGCAGAGCCACACTCCTCCCTCCCCCGGCCGTCAGGCTGCAGCGCGCGCGCGCATTCAGCCCGCTGGGCCCGCGCGCACAAGGAGGTCGAGCGCGGTTAGGGCGCGCGCCGAGGGTCACGTGGGCAGACGGAATTGGAAGGCGAACAGGAAACAGAAGGTTCCACAGCCAATGTATCATTTTCACTTGCGTTCGAGTGGCAGCTCCGAGCCCTGAATAAAGCCAACAAGAGCAGGAGAAGTTTCAGCTACCACAGCAAAGGTAAGAAAGCCGAATGTTCCCTAAACTCATGCCATTCCCACTGCTGGGCTAACGGTCCCCATCACTCTCGCTTTTCCCAACTGGATCAGCAGCGCCGCTCACCACTTTATCTTATGTAGTTGAGTTTAATTTTGCTTTGAATTCACTTCACTTTAGCCTTTTCACTGTGTTTTTTAACCAAGGTGTGGGTTGTGTTAGTTGGCTGTCTTTCTTCTTTCTCCCCCCGCCCCCTTCCATGAGCTGTTGCCGGGTGCCACCTCACTCATTCAGAATCAGCCTTTCGGATGCATGCACGCACCAGTCTATCTGTAACAGGAGTATTCAGTGAATGTTCATGATATTGGTTATTACTTTCTTTTGCCGGTCAGTATTTGTGCGTTGTTAAGATGGCACCTACTCGGTGTATGGTTCGGTATTCAGAAAACGCAGTGATGTATTTATCACATTTAAGTTATGGTTTCAGTTTTCAAATCAACGTTTGTACCTTCATTGGTGCGTTTGCGTAGCCTATCTTGATAGTTATATAATTAAGCATATTTTGTTAAAACATGGCAGTAGCCTTACAGATGACACATGTCTTGATCGTTTTGAATACACTGCGAATATTTTTTTTGATTAAACCAAACAATTAATTGGCCGTAAATAGAATATTTGGGGTTGTGATACTTGCAAGTAGGCAGAGAAACGTTTTCTGACTTGATTCCCTTATTGTATAAGCAGTTCGTCCAATTTTAACATTCATTTTTTTCGCGTCTATATACAAAATTCTCATACCTGACTTTTTCCTATCCTTTATTAAGAAAGAATCATTTGTTAATACTGTGTTAGTGACCTCAGCTGGAACCACAACTGGCCATTAGAGTTGATCTTGTGTGCATTTGTGTGTGGCTAGACTGGCTATGGAGTGGAAGCAGCAGGATTCCGAGTATCGATTGCTATTTAGCAATCCAGGTGGAAGCACTTGTTTACAGATGCTAGGTAGGGCAGCCTCAGTGAAAGCTCACAAGTAGAAAGACTTTCAGTACAGTACTTGCTACCAACCTAAGGCATTTAATATCTGCTTGAGGTAACAGAGACTGTTAGCTTTGCTGTTGGCCATGGAATAATATCAGTATGCCCTGCTGTCTTCAGGAGAGGAGGAGAAAAAATGTGTTGCTGAGGAACTCCTTTCAATATTGTATGAGCCAAAACCTACCTTGGAGTTAGTAAACAAGTATAATTATCTTAAGGATTAATGCAAACTGGACTTGGTGTTTTATATGTGAAGGGCCCCCAACTCAGCTGGTGATATCTTTTTTAAATCAAAAGTGTGAAATATTGTATTAATTGTGTTCTGTTGATCTACAGCTTATTTATTGTATTCTGTTCTATAAGTTTGTTTTAATACCATGTGAACTTGCTGCGTTTGCAATTATGAACAGTACTTCAAATGTATTGCTGCTTTTGTGTGTCTCGATGATATGTGCTGCAAACCAAGTAAGTGACTTGGTGAGCAGCTTTACATAAGTGAATCCAGTTCTGGCATCAGGCATTGATTGGGTTGCTGATGTTCTGCAGATGTTGATAACTGATCAGCTTGATGTGGAGTTTGTTCTTTATTTCTAGTTTTGCATCTTAACTAGGGTTAGTGGCCCTCTAGTGGCCCATGTAAAATTAAGCCTAAAGAATTCTCAGGCAGCTCATCCTGGGACCTTGTTTTTTTTTGCATTGATTGCAGTCATGCTTCAAGTGATTTCCAACTGGAAAGTTTTTTTATCTCTTGCCATTGCCTGAAACTGAAATACTATTAGTTTAGCAGTTTAATTGTCAGATGGTCCTGGATATTTGATATTGATGCATAATCATTTTTGCTTCACATCATTACAAAATGTGTGGTATTGCTAGGAAATCTCTTTTTTTAGGCCATCCACCATTCCCTCATGTAAAATGACATGGAGTTTTTGTGGCTACGGTTATAATCTGTCTAAATAGTGTGTAGACTTCCTCAGTATTTAATGGGTACATGATGACAAAGCAGTTACCCTCAGGTAAAGCTCTTGGATTGTGTGAACATAGGTGAGAATGTGCAGAGACTTTAGGTGACTAGTTATATTTTGAATTTTCAGGAGAGGAGCAGCCCCAGTTATAGCTTCACCTGAAGACATCCCTTCTAGGGCATGTAATTTCTTGTTTTAAATTTTACTTATAAAGTACTATTTGATCAATGTGCATACCTCCCTGGGAAAAGAGTGGCGAGTTCATGATGCCCATCATTTTAATACACACATTCCAGGGTAAGAGATATACTGAGTTGCAAATCTCCAGATCTTGCTGGTCGATTTACATGGTTCCCAGGCTTTACTTCATAGAAGCAGAATCTTGCCCTTAGCCTTCAGGTTATTTTTAAGAGCTTGTTGGATTTGCGCATTTATTGATCATTAGATATCATTTGCAATAGAAGGAGCTCATAATTAGCAGCGTAAACACCCTTTGAGAACATGGTCACTGTTAATGATTGCCAAACAAACCCTCCACCCCAGAAAGAGAACAGTTTAAACAGTTAGGCCTTATTCCTGCATGCAATGAAGTCATCTTGAAGATTTAAACTCCCAAACTTTTTAAAATGTTGTTTTCTCTCACGGTCTCTCTCTCATCTTTCTTTCCTTCTCCAGCTCTGTTTGTGTATCTGATTTGGCATTGAATTCACTCTCCATCATTCGTGTGTCTTTCTCAATTCTTACATCTTATTGGTTATGGACATAGACTGTTTGGATCTTAGTGAACACAGACTGATTTCCCCCATTGCCCTCACCATGCCTTTATCAGCTCACACTTTCAGCAAGTTACATTATTTGAATAGAAACATGCAAGAAAAAGTCTAATGGCATACACTGCGAGGTGTTATGAAAACTAGTTGTGAACTTGGCCCGCATAGCATTTAAACAGGAATATAATTTTTTTTGCTTTGTTGCAGGACCATATAGGAATTGAATATGTGATCCCTTTTTAAAAATACTGAATTCATGTCCTCCAAGCACAAAATAGGTTTCTGCTTTGCAAGGGTTGATGGTAGAAGTGCTGGC
This sequence comes from Cetorhinus maximus, assembly GCF_964194155.1. Lineage (NCBI taxonomy): Eukaryota > Metazoa > Chordata > Chondrichthyes > Lamniformes > Cetorhinidae > Cetorhinus > Cetorhinus maximus. The sequence goes on along the minus strand of NC_135882.1, from coordinate 112,823,294 downwards.
AAGGATGTAGAAATAAATTAGTTTGGGGAATTGTATGCTGGCTTTGAAATCTGGGAAGTAGTACATGTAGCTAGCTGAAATTGCTGAAGTTTTCAATACATTCTTAGGTGCTGTTAGATTAAATACATTCAAAATTTGCGTTGTACTTTTCAAGGCCAGTAATTATTGCCTCTGGATTGTGCCTAAACAGTTTAGGAACAAGAACAATACTAGCAAATCTGACTCCTTCAAGACTGTATGAATAGACAGTAAAGTTTTCCAAACTTGGATGAATAAGAGCTATGTTCATTGTACCTAGCACTGGATCTTGCCTTGTTTCCTCTGTGGATTAGAGGCAATAAGTAATGTTGCCTATTTCCAGTTTAATGGGACCACCAACCTTGTTTATAGTGTTGGGCATTTAATCCTTTCCACGCAAACACCCTTTACAGTAGGGATCACTGGATAGCAACTGAGCTTGAATCCTGACTGAATTTCTCTTTCATTGACCAAGATTGTTTGAGATTACCTAAGAAAACACAGTTCAATTCGGAGGAGTCAAACAGTTATCTTATTTTACTACATTTGAGAGTAATAAATTGTCAAATGTAGTGCTGCTACAAACAATTATGTTGAATGAAGACAGAATCAGATTTGTCTTTGTTGTTTAGCCTGCCAAATTTCATAAACTGGCAAACAGAGAAAGGACTTCAGGCAAGCTACCAAAATTTGACAAGAACCCATTGAGATATTTTATTTGGTTTGTTTTAAACACATTGCAATTGATATTTAATAATTGTGCATCCACCTATAAATCATCTCACTTTGACATTACTGTTCACCTCAGTAGCCCTATGTTAAATACATTACATGGTGTGGCACTGCTAACCTTGCCAGTAATGCTGCAATATGTCTCAAAAGAGGAAGAATCTTCTAATGTTCCTATTCTGATTGCCGTCTGGTGACTCTTGCTGGAAAATCATTGTGCATTGTGTATAAGCATTGAACCTTGAAGATAGAATTGAGCTTGGCTTGACTCAGATTTTTGCCTCTCCTCATTAATGCTTTGAATCTTGCTATTTGAGGCTCAACATTTGAAGAACGGTCATTCGGGATTCTTTTGATACTTGACAAGCTGGAAATTCCACTCTGTACCCAAGCACTACTTCTCTAACTAAATTAAGAGACTTAATTGGTTTTTAACTGAAATCTATTTATACTTTCATATTACTAAGTTTTAGAAAGACGTATTCCAGTTTGACATTAGAATTTGCCTGTGTTAAATCCTGCCACTTGCTGTCGTTCACATATTTGCGTTTTGAGGAAAATTATTTCTGCATTTAGAAATTGGATCCAATTTGACATGTTTGGCTGCTTAATTTTACAGAAGTTCATCAACTTAAAGGATGTTCCACTTATCTCACATCTCAGTTCCGGAGTGGAGAAATATCATTTTTCTATTCAAGACTGCGTTGTTATTGCATTTTCGTGTAATAAGTGACTATACTTAAAAAGCACACATTGGTTCTGAAGTACTTTGGGGCATCCAGAGTTAGTTAAAGACACTAGTATATTAAATAACTTCTGTAAAAGCAGATTTTTAAAAATACATCAGAATTTGCCAGACTGCAGACATTTAACTGAAGATTTCAGCACATGCTTAAAATTAGAATTATGGTGATAATTTTCTTTTTTGGAGTGTACTGGCATCCAGTATATCTCCCAGTTGAAGGCTTGATGTACAGTGTTTACATTTTGAAGTACATATTTTATCATAGTTAAATACCATGCCAACTGTGCATGCCAAGCCTGTTAACTGGAAAATATGTAGCCAAGTTCTCAAATAAAATAGCACTGAATATTATCCTTTGCTGCTTGCAAAGGTCTACAGGTTACATGGCTGCATAAAAGATCAGCTTATTTTAGTCAGTGATTAGTTGCGAGCAGAGATATATTTTACCTGGAGTTTTTAAGGCTTTCCAGTGTGAAATGCTGCTCTTTAACGTACCATAAACGAGGCGAAACCTTTACTTGGGAAGTACCATGACCAATAACCTTCAAATTTTGTCATTTATGTACTTTACAAACTGTTAATTACTGATTTAGTTTAATTTAGACTGATCGTCAATGACCAATTGCATGTGCAATTGCCAAAATAGCACAATGAAATGCAATTAAAAGAATCAAAACAAGAAACAAAATCCACCATAATAGGCTATATTGTTGTGTTTCCAAATAACTTTTGTTTGTTTTTGTTCATTGCCCAAACAGGTTTTTTGGAGTTAAATTGAACTTTCATAGGATGTGTTTAGATTGTTGGGATTGCAGCCATAATTGAACTCTGTAACAAAAACAAAAATTGCTGGAAAAACTCAGCAGGTCTGACAGCATCTGTGGAGAGGATGACAGAGTTAACATTTCGAGTCTGTATGACTCTTCATCAGAACTAAAGAGAAATAGAAATGTGGTGAAATATAAACTCTTTAAGGGGGGTGGGACAGGTGGAGCTGGATAGAGGGCCAGTGATAGGTGGAGGCAAAGGAGAGAGTGCCAAAGATGTCATAAACAAAAGGTCAAAGGGGTGTTGACGGTGGTGTATTAGCTAAAGGATGTGCTAATGGTGACATTAAGAGTAGAAAGCAGGATGAGCAAGTGACAGATGGCCCGGGTTGTGGGGGGGGGAAGAGATCAAAATAGGCTAAAAGGTGGAGATAAAACAACGGATGGAAATAAATTTTAAATATAATAATAGAAATAGGTAGGAAAAGAAAAAAAATATATAAAATATATATATATATAATAATTATTATTAGAAAAAAGGGGATCAAAAAGGTGTGAGGATGGAGGAGAGAGTTCATGATCTGAAGTTGTTGAACTCAGTGTTAAGTCCGGAAGGCTGTAAAGTGCCTAATTGGAAGATGAGGTGCTGTTCCTCCCGTTTGTGTTGAGCTTCACTGGAACATTGCAGCAGGCCAAGGACGGACATGTGGGCATGAGAGCGGGGTGGTGTGTTGAAATGGCAAGCGACAAGGAGGTCTGGGTCGTGCTTGTGGACAGACCGAAGGTGTTCTGCAAAGCGGTCACCCAGTCTGCGTTTGGTTTCTCCAATGTAGAGGAGACCACATTGGGAGCAGCGAATGCAGTATACTAAATTGAGGGAAGTGCTGCTTCACTTGAAAGGAGTGTCTGGGCCCTTGGACGGTGAGATGGGGGGAAGTAAAGGGGCAGGTATTGCACCTTCTGCGGTTGCGCGGGAAGGTACCGTGGGAGGGGTTTGAGGTGTAGGGGGTGATGGAGGAGTGGACCAGGGTGTCCCGGAGGGACTCTGAACTCTATTGTATTAACCAATTTTCAATACTCCATCTATGAAAGACCAGCATTGGTGAAGGACAACAAGCAGAATTTGGCTTGTACTAACAAAGGACCTCAGCTGCTTTGGTCTCTGTCTGCGCATGCATGATTTCTACTGGATGATTTGCAGATGGGTAATTTTTGATACTAGAAAAGAGGCTGCAACCGCCATGCCAGGAGCCACAAAAGCATCCAGTGTGTGGTTGTTTCGCATTTTTAAAAAAGTGAAAGTTAATTTAGATTTTTTTATCATCACTTCCAATCTGCATGCTCCTATAATTTTGGAGCAATCTATAGGTGTCTGGGACCCCATTGTTCTAATTTGCCTTTTAAAAGGATTTTTAAAAAAAATTAAACCTCTTGCGATTTAAGTATGTCATTATACCTGGAAATTGGTTGCAATATTTTAACTATCGTCATTTCCTGATTCTTTTGAAGCAATATCAAGAAAAAATTTGAGGTTTTGTTAGGATCAACCATAAGTTTATCTTGAGTTCCTGGGTAAGATGGTGTACCATATGGTTGCAGGATTTTTTTTAAACCACCTTATTTATCAAGAATTAAATTATTACTGCTGATCTGGATTTATTTTTGCTCCTTTTTTAATTTTGAGCTCTTGACAAGTATTAAATACTGCATGACATTGAATCTAAGATAGAAAACTATGACTCAGCCTGGCTCTAGCTCTGCTTCATATTTTATGCTCAGTCTGCAACAGATTTGTGAACTACATAGTTCTTACTGTATGGTATCAAAGGCATGTATTTGAAATAAATGAATGTATTTAAACTGAAGGTACTCATGACCATTTTAAAGTGCAATGTTTAACAGAATTTGTATTCTGTAAAGCTTTATAATATATTGAATTGAGACCTGAACTTAAGTGCCTTAACTCGTTCTACTTTGGTATTTGTCAGAATTTTATCTGTATATATGGCATTTTTAAAATTACTGTTGTATTGCTGAAAAAAGAGGCATGTTGTTGAAGTTTTTTTATCTTGCGCTCATCTGGACAGAAGCAAGAATATGAAATCTCAAAGGGAACAACAACTTATACTGCAAAAAGAACATGTCCACGCATTGCGCCTTCTTCAACTAAACAAAAGCTTGATGAACAACCATTTCCTGATTCATTCCCCATGACAGTGCCTTGACCAATCAGTGTCGATCTGCCTGGTTTGAATTTAAACAAAAGTTTGGCAGTTAACTCTTCCCTGGTGCATTCTCATGAGAGCGCCTCTATGAATAAGAGTCCAATTGCCAACCAATCAGCACCTTCTCATGCATTTTAAATAGCTGTCCCCTTTGAAATTTAACATTCTTGCATCTGTCCTAATGAGTGCAAGACAAAGTTTCTAAGACATGTCTCTCTCTTTCAGCAATGCACAAGTTCTGTACGACCAAGTAACTATTTAAATACTATTGTGCAGGCTGAGTTATACATCCTGGGCAGGACCTTGGTTTAAAATACCATTATTTTGCTCCTGGATCAGATGAAGTCAGCTTTGCTTGCCAGCTATAAGTGACCTGCTATCTAACATGATAGATGGTGCAAAAATGGTTTTGCACCAACACAAATAAGATAAAGTTGTCTGTCCCTTTCCACATCCTATGACCTAGGTGTGACCTTCTACACGTCAAAAGAGGTAACATGAAAAGTAATAAGCTTAGAAATTGTTTTCTCTGTGATCAATAGGCTTTGTGATAATTTTCCTTGGTACATCAAGCGCATCTTGTTGCTTTAGGCTGCATATAGGTTCAATAAATTAAAGGCAAAATACCATGGATGCGGGAAATCTGAAACAAAAAGGGAATGCTGGAAAAAGTCAGCAGGTCTAGCAGCATATGTGGAGAGAGGAACAGGGTTAATGTTTTGAGTCCGTATGACCCTTCTTGAATAAATGCCATGTTCCCAGATGATTTTCCCTCCCTATATCTATCCATGGTGCATTTTGTCTGTTAGGCTAAATATGAACTGTGTTCAATAATAGTGCAGAATGCACATCACAATGTTACAATCACTTAATAGAATTAGACCTTTTTACAGAGTATGTAATATTTTTAAGTGATAAAATTAACTTTTGACTTGCTGCTTCTTATTTTAATTGTAACAGCATTACAATCTGCTTTCACTGAAGAATTGTAAGGATACAATATTGCAAGATCAATAAAGGCTATATGCATGCAAATGGATTTTATCCTCTGACTCATGTTGCTCATTAAATTGGAGTATATGGCTTAAGACCATAAGATGTAGGAGCAGAAGTAGGCCATTCGGTCCATTGAGTTTGCTCTCCCATTCAATGAAATCATGGCTGATCTGATAATCCTCAACTCCACTTTACTGCCTTTTCCCCATAACCCTTGATTCCCTTACTGATTAAAAATATGTCTATCTCAGCCTTGAATATACTTAATGACCCAGCCTCATAACCCTCTGCAGCAAAGAATTCCACAGATTGACTACCCTCAGAGAGAAGAAATTCCTCCTAATTTCTGTTTTAAATGGGTGCCCCCTTACTCTGAGATTATGCCCTCTGGTCCTAGACTTTCCCATGGAAAGCAACCTCTCAGCATTCACCCTGTCAAGCCCCCTAAGAATCTTGTGTTTCAATAAGATCGCCTCTCATTCTTCTAAACTCCAATGAGTACAGGCCCACCCTACTCGGCCTCTCAAAAGAAAGTCCCTCCATACCCGGGATCAACCAAGTGAACCTTCTCTGGACTGCCTCCAATGCTAGTGTATCTTTCCTCAGATAAGGGAACCAAAATTGTTCACAGTATTCTAGTTGTGGTCTAACAAGTGCCTTGTATAGTTTTAGCAAGACTTCCCTATTTTTATACTCCATTCCCTTTTGAAATAAAGGCCAACATTCCATTTGCCCTCCCTATTACCTGTTGAACTTGTATGTTAGCTTTTTGTGATTCATGCTCAAGACTCCCAAATCCCTCCATGCTGCAGCCTTCTGTAGTGTTTCTCCATTTAACTATCATCCAGTTCCTCTCTTCCTGCCAAAGTGGATAACCTCACATTTTCCCACATTATATTCCATCTGCCAAGTTTTTGCCCACCCACTTAACCTGTCTATACCCCATCTAGACTCCTTGTCATCACCACTTGCCTTCCCACCTATTTTTGTGTCATCGGCAAACTTGGCGATAGCACATTCACTTCCCTCATCTAAATCATTAATATACATTGTAAATAATTGAGGCCCCAGCACTGGTCCCTGTGGATCCACTAGTTACAGGTTGCCACCCTGAAAATGCTCCCCTTATCCCAACCCTGTCTTCTATTAGTTAGCCAATCCTCTATTCATGCTAATATACTACCCCCCACCCCCACCCCCCAAACACCACGGGCTCTTATGTTATTAAGTACCCTTATGTGCGGTACCTTATCGAACACCTTTTGGAAATCCAAATATATTACATCTACTGGTTCCCCTTTATCTATCCTGCTTGTTAACCTCCTCAAAGAATTCCAGTAAAGTTGTCAGGCATGATTTCCCTTCATGAAGCCATTATGCTTCATGAAGGCAATCTGCTTGATTATATTATGTATTTCTAAATGCTCTGCTATTACCTCCTTTATAATAGACTCGAACATTTTCCCAATGACACAGGTTAAGCTAACGGGCCTATAGTTACCCGTTTTTAACCCCCCTCTCTTTTTGAATAAGGGTGTTACATTTGCTGTTCTCCAATCCCCTGGGACTCTTCCAGAATCTAAGGATTCTTGGAAGGTTACTACCAGTGCATCCACTATCTCTGTAGCTACTCCCTTTAATATCCTAGGATGCAACCCATCAGGTCCAGGGGACTTATCGACCTCATTAGTTTCCCTAGTGATAGTTATTGTATTTATTTCCTCCCCTTTTTTTGCCCCTTGATTATTTAATATTTTTGGAATGCTATTAGTACCTTCTGCCATGAAGACTGAAGCAAAGTATTTATTCAACTCCTCTGCCATTTCCTGGTTCCCCATTATTATTTCCCCATCCTCATTCTATAAGGTGGCAGTGTTCACTTTGGCCGCTCTTTTTATGTATTTAAAGAAGCTCTTACTGTCCTTTTTGATATTACTTGCTAGCTTACCCTCAAAGCTTATTTTCTCCCTCCTTTTATTCTTTTTTGGTCATATTTTGTTGGTTTTTAAAACTTTCCCAATCCTCTGGCTTACCACTAATCTTTGCCACATTGCATGTTTTTTCTTTCAATTTGATACTGTCCTTAACTTCCTTAGTTAACCATAGTTGGTTTATCCTCTTCCTAGGACCCTCCTTCCTCACCGGGGTATATCTTTGTTGAGAGTCATGAACTATTTTCTTAAACATCTGCCATTGCTCATCAACAGCCTTTTCTGCTAAACTCCTCTCCCGGTCCACTCCAGCCAACTCTGCCCTCTTTCCATTGTAATTATCCTTATTTAAGTTTAGCACAGTTGTTTCCAACCTGTTTCTCACTCTCTATCTGAATGCTAAATTCTACCATATTATGGTCATTGTTTCCTAGGGGATCTTTTACTCTGAGATCACGTATTAAACCTGGCTCATCATACATTACCAGATCCAAAATAGCCTGATCCCTGGTTGGATCCACAACATATTGTTCTAAGAAACTGTCCCGAATAGACTCTATGAATTCTTGCTTGTGTCTACCTCTGCCAATTTGATTTTCCTAATCCACATGAAGATCAAAGTTACCCATGATTAATGTACTGCCTTTTTACATGCCCTCATTATCTCCTGATTTATTCTGTCCTACAGTATAGCTACTGTCAGGGCCCTATAGACTATCCCCACCAGTGTCGTCTTCCCCTTGTTATCTCTTATCTCCGCCCATATGGATCCTACATCTTCCAAGATCCTTCCTTGCTATCGTACTTATTCCATCTTGTACTAACAAAGCTACCCCACCACCCTTTGCTTCCTGCCTGTCCTTTCAAAAAGTCACATACCCCTGAATATTTAGTTCCCAGCTTTGATCTCCTTGTAACCATGTCTCTGTATTGTCTATAAGATCATACCCATTAACCTCTATTTGTGCCATTAATTCATTTATTTTGTTCTGAATGCTACGTGCATTTAAGTAAAGGGCTATTAATTTTACTGTAACCTGATTCTGGTTGCTGCCTCTCCTGCCTCAAATTGTCTTTTTCCTTAAGTCTATCTGTCTTTTTTTCTTTTTTCTGTAGCTCCTCACCCCACCCCCACCCCCAACCCACATCTGCCCCAACCCTTTCCTTTCATATGGTGGATAATGTGACCAAGAAGGGGGCTGAGTAATGCAGGCCACATTTTTCAATGATGGCTGCATCGTAGGCCAACAGGCCTTGATTTTGTTGACGGACTCCAGGTGGATGTGTTGGGCTGATTAATTCAAACTCCAGAAGCTCTCAGCTCCTGTGAAGATGACAATGCAGGAGCCCCATTGAAGTGTTGAGGAATTGTCAGGACTTTTGATTTAGTTTGTTGATACTGGTCTTGAATTAATGATTAACAAAAATACCTAGAAAAACTCAGCAGGTCTGACAGCATCTGCGGAGAGGAATACAATTAACGTTTCGAGTCTGTATGACCCTTCGAAGGATCATATGGACTCGAAACATCAACTATATTCCTCTCCGCAGATGCTGTCAGACCTGCTGAGTTTTTCCAGGTATTTTTGTTTTTGTTCTAGATTTCCAGCATCCGTAGTATTTTGCTTTTATCTTATTGAATTAATGATGGTTGGGAGAAGCAGGATAAAAGTTTGTGAATATTTAGCAAGATGGAGTGAAGACACAATTGATTAAAACCAGGGCTAATTTTTTCCACTACTTTTCCTGAACAAAAGAAAAATTATTGCCATCTGTTGTGACCTATGCTTCACTTAAGTTTATGTACATGAGTGAACCTACTGTAGACAATAAAGGAATGGAGATGGGTTAAGTAAGTTCTTGAAACCACTGGTTTAAAAGAAAGTGTTAACTTTGCTTTAGGGTTTCTGTAGTTCTAAGTTACCTGCACAGAAGTGCAAAGTGAAGTTGAGGTACGAGTAGAAGCTAGATCTCTCAGAAGCCTCATCTGTAACTCCCTTACGCTCCCCTTGCCTTTTAAAAGACCCAAGTGAATGAGCAGTGGTTTCTGGTTTAATGTATTTTTCCCAAGCCATTTTTGGCTTGTACTTTTACAATCAAGTTTAAAATGCGAAATGACAGTTGTGTAAGTGATTCAGAAAAAACTATGATGCAAAACTCCCACTGCTTTTGAATAATTTTAATGAAATGATGTTGACTTGGATATGATTAAGCTTATATATCGCTCATGTGATCCATTTTGGTACAATTTGCAACCAATGAATTAGGAGTGGTCACTGTTTTTGCAGGAAAACATGACATCTATTTTTTTGCGCACCAAAGACTTGAATGTATTGAAGAATGACTGCCCAATGCACTGGGAGAGCTTCCTTTTTTAAATAATGTCTTGGATCTTCTACATTCACTTGAACAGGCGACTGATTCCTCTGTTTAATACTCATTCAAAAAAACAGTGGCCTGTGTTTTACATTGATGACAGCGAAACTGTCAACATTCACTGTTATTGCTCCACTGAAACTGACAGCAACTTTGGGCGTCCCCACCTGTGCAAAATAACATGGAAACCCCAAAGTTTCAGTACTCCAGAGGGTGTGGTGCTGAGGAACCTAGAGTACAATTTTGAAGAAACCAGCGAATTGGCGAAAACTTCCTCTTTTATGCTGTTAGTTTTGCTAGAAAGACATTTGAAAAACTTATAGGTTTTGTTGAATGAGGTGTAACTGAATTTTTTAAGTGTAGTAGTTTTAAAATTACTTCTAAATGTCCTCACTGGCCCTGAAAAGCTGATTTATACTTGTAGAATGTTTAGTTTCTCCATTATAAATTATTTTAAAGGTCTGAAATTTTACAAATTTTGTTCATCCTTATTTTGGTTTTTATCTTAATCCAATCCTTTATTTTTATTTTGATATCTGCAAATATAAAATAACACTAAAGAGATGCAGTGATTTAACTTCCTCGTTTGCTGTCTGTGAGAATACTTGTGTGTGACCACTTGCCTTGCTTGCAGACTGGGTGTCTGGAGATCACCTTGACATGGTCCCAGATTTAAACTGCCATTGGGAAAGGGGATGCTTGTGCCATAGAGCTCACTAGATCTTTGAGCACCTCTTTGAAGTCACAGGCCAGCACCACTCACCACTCACTGCAAAACCCAATCCAACAACTCCAATAATGTAGCACTCCCTCAGTAAAGTTCCAGCTAGAATAGGTGCCCAAGTACTGCAGCAGAGCTTGAGCTAACATTTCTGACTCTGAGATTGGTGAACCAAATTGATACTCATTCATTTAGTTAAGCCTGTCCAATCCAACCTTGGTCTTAATTTTACTTGGCAGATACTTTCCAACAATGATTATGCTGCGTGGAGTATAGAACTGTGAATTGTTTACTTCATTTTAAGAATGTGTGCACTAATGCTTCAGACAACTTTTCTTTGATACTACTTTTTCCTTTTCTTTCTTTTTTTTTCTTAATCTCTCTTTTTCCAATCAATGTTTAAAAAAAAAACTTTACTAAGGTTTTCTAAATTCTTCATAAGATTCTATGACAAAGTAGGGCTTTCTAACGGCATGGAAGCAGGTCATTCGGCCTGTCAAGTCCGTGCGGCTTTCTGCAAGAGCAACTTGGCAAGTCCTGCCCCCCCCGCCCTTGCCTCATGCTCATGGATGGTTTCAAGTGTGTTTACCTGTGAGAGAGAAAACAAAAATGTCAACAGTAGACAGTGATTTCAAAACTAATCAGAAACATCAACAATGGCTCCTCAGTGGCATTTGTTTTACTGCTTTGTGAAAAACATGTGACTTAATCTAATTATTAACGAGTTCTTGTCAATTTCCGTGACTTAATCTAATTATTAATGAGTTCTCGTCAATTTCCGTGACTTAATCTAATTATTAACGAGTTCTTGTCAATTTCCTACGTCAGAAGTATATTCTTGCTAATGGAGATATGTTTGTTATTATCAATTCAAACTCTGAGCAGCCTTTGACCATAAAGCTTTATCTTTCTGATGAGAGGTTGGGACAGATTTGCAGTTTCTATTGGTTAATGAACTCCTGTTTTACTTTTCAAGCTGGCAACTAAACAAAAATTGATCAGTCAATGTACTTTGTAATAGCGCATCTGGTAAACTTAGATTCCTTGAATGTTGGCTGTTTTCCTGTGAGCACTGACTATTGGAAAACATTTAAAATAAACTAGGGTTTTGAAGTTTTATGGAGGGGAAATACTCTTTTTTTAAAAATGTATTCGTACAAAGAGGATTTTGATTCTTCAGGAGAAAGTAGCAATGAAAGTGAAGAAAACAGCTTTGGAAAATCCTGGCTCTGGGTGAGTTTGTGAAGCTTGTGTAACTACTAAAGAGTGTTTAGTGGGGAAGGGGCGAGGATCTGTGACATTTTTTCTTTCATTACTTAATGTCCTTGCTGTTTGGTTTATTTTTAAAAGCTCGGGAGGTCTTTGTGGCATACATTGGAGTGTAGAATGACGCAATGTACATGAGCACAGCCTGAGAATTTTAAAATAGCTATATTATGATATACATTGGTGTAGTTACATAACACAGGAAATAGACTATTCAGTCCCTCAAGCCAGTTCTGCCTTAAATCAGATCATGGTTGATCAATACCTCCACTCTATTTTCCTGCGTTTACTCCATATCCCTTGATGCTCTTTCTCAACAGAATCTGAATTCCAGTCTTGTAAATTTTATTTGACCTAGTATCCTTTCAGGGAAAGAGTTATACATCTTACTAGCATTGGCATGAAAAAGTGCTTCCTGATCTGATTTTAGGATTATGCTCCTTTACTCCTGCATTATTTCTCCTGTATTTACTCTATCTATTTCCTTTATCATTTTAAATACCTGCAATTAGTTCACTCCTCAGCCATCTAAACTTGGGAATTTATGCCAAATTTGTGTGTCCAACAGTCATGTTTTAACCTATAAATCCCTGATATAATTCTGGTAAATCTCTCCTGTACCACCTTTCCTCTTCTAAACCAACTTCTGGTGTTCAAAACTGAATGTAGTACTCCAGACGGAGTAAAAGACTCTGTACAACTGAAGAATTACTCCCACCACCATCTCCTCCCAACATACCTTTTGCCTTTGTGATTACTTTTTGTAGCTGTGCGCTAGTTTCTAGCAATTTGTGTACATGTATATTTAAATCCCTTTGTTCCTCCACAGTTTCTTACCTCTTACCATTAAGAAAATATTCTAATTTGTCTTGGATCTGAAATGCACTAGTTTAGCCATTCCTTGCTAGATCTGGCTGGACTACAAAGCCCTTCTACATTGCACTCCTCTATCCTACCAGAGTTTGGCAGATGCACTTGATCTGTCTATCCCTTTTTGGAACTTTATGCTTCCATCTACTCAAGCGTTTGCAGAAAAGAGATAATTGTTTGGAAACCATAATTACAGTATCATTCTATTGAATTACATCACTTAACTGATAATCATAGACATAATTTTGATTAAAGGAAGCCAAAAACCACGTTTTTATGAATTGGAATATGCCTTACTTAGAATTTCACAGACATTGGTTCACACTCATCATTTCTGTTCTGAAATCAGTTTGCTAGTATTTGCAGCTATGTATTGGGTTATTGACACAATAACTATCTACTTGGAGGATACGGTGCAATAAGCAAAGACAATCATCACTATTGAACGATAGTGAACCATGATCATGAAGGTTTCAGGTGTTGTGGGGTGAGGGTGGTAAGTTGGGGCCCATTGAGAGACCGTATTCAATACAAGATTTTATAAGTGCAGGTGTCAGCCATTTTACCTAGTAGTTTTATACCCAAGGACTTTATTGAATATCATTTGCATGAATATTAGCATTTTGGACATTGCTGCACAGCTATTTTTCTGATTAAATCACAGAACAAGAAAGGAATGAATGGATTTCTGTCTTTTGAGACAGGGACTGTTTTTATTTATAATGCAGCTGCTGCTTTATCTGATCTACTGGTGGGTGTCTCAGTGGCTAATAATGTTGGATTCCTGGAACTCTTAAGGCCAGGAAAGTGGGGTCACCTGCCCTGTATTTTAGCTGGACTGCTATTTCCTCATGGTTGCCAGCAGCAATAAATTGTCATTCATCTGGATCAGTTGGTTAATATCCACTGTGCAGACAGAAAATAGGAATAAATCAAGCAGATATGGTGGTCGGCTGGTTTAGCCATTCATTGCCATGTCTGGCTGGAACACACCAAAGCACTGCTCTCATTTGCTAAAACCACTCACTATTCCAGGATCATTCTGGAATGCAAAAATAACCCCCTACTTCTTCTCCCCACTGCGCTCTGCCCCACTGTCTTCTCCACCCTTGCTTCAAGCAAGAAATAAAGGAGTTCTAGAGCTTTCTGAGATTAAGATCGTCCAATCAGCTGCTTCTGTCATTTCCCGCCCTTTCCCTAACCCAAGCCACACTTCCTTTAAGACTTCCCCGACCCTAATCCTGAAGTGACAGATTTTCTTGGATCTCCTGTCATGCTTGTTCAGAGCTTCTCTTGCCCATGATGCTCGTTTCTTGCACCCTTGACCCCTATTCTCACTGAACAGCTGACTACCCAATTTCCCTACCTGGCTTCCATGTTAGAACATAAGAAAGAACATGAAAAAATAGCAATAGCAGACCAGCCTTCGATACGATCATAGGTAATCTGTCTCAACCCCACCTCCCTGCCCTGTTCCCATATCCCGTCATTCCGAGAGACCAAAAAATCTCCCTCAGCCTTGAATATCCTCAATGATGGAGCATCCACATCCCTTTAGAGTGGAAAATTCCGAAGATTCGTAACACCTGAAGAAATTTCTGTTTATCTGAGCCCGAAATGATCAAACTCCTTATCCTGAAGCTGCCCCCTGCACAACCCCCCCACCCCCAAACCAACTGCAGTGTTGTAGATTCCCCAGCCTTTTGTAATGAACCGGCCCCTGAATCCTTCAACTGTATTTGAATAAACACAAAGCTCTAACTTCACAGGATGTGGTTATTTAAGTTTCATAAATTACTGTGGCTTGCTATAAAGCTTACACTCTTTAAAGGACATTTTTCATTCAGATATGCATAAATGTTATGTGGTTTGTAGCAAATTAATTTTAGCTAGCTTTTAATTGAATGCAATTAGCCATGATTTTCTGTTCATGGGTCTAGTGTATTTCACATGACAAACTGGCTTATTGCATCTTAAACCACTTCAATGTTCGTGTAAGATTCCTCCTCTTATTCTTCAAAAAAATACAATGTGCAAAAGATTTGCCTTTTGCTTTGGAATGTTTGAAAGTTTTTTATTTGGAAACTTCTCATTATATACAGGGGCAGCAGTAGTTTACTTAAAACTGATGTGTTTGTTCCTACGTGAAGTGCTACAACCATCTAGAGTGCATGGAATTTGACCTGTCTGACTTTCTTGTGAACTACTTTTTATAAAGGTGCACTTTTAATATAAGTCTCGTGAGACCGATGTATTCCTATATTTCCACTGCTAAATCTGGCTCCATTATTCTTGTAGTAAGCTCACAGATCCACAAAATAACCTGGGAGCTGGATTTGGTATACATGTTGGGAGCTAGCTCACAAACAATTGGGATTAAACAGAACTATTTATAAAAGCAACTAAAATTTTTCTGTTGTTGTATGTAAGCAATTTTTTTTAGCTCTGCAGTGTCCTTTTTTTTAACCCTCTTTCTCGCCCTGCCCTGGCCACCCAAGTAGTTAAATAACCTCAGATAAACTGCTGACACTCATTATGTTGGCTGAAATATGAGGTGGTCATTTAAATAAGGTTGGCATTAGGAATCCAAGGAGTCTTATTCCAACAAGAAGTTGATGCCTTCAGGAAGGCAATAAAACTCAACAGAAAAAGTATACATTTTAAAGCACTTGTTTTGGGTTTTGAATGTTAGCAGTAATTTTACTGCTCTGTGACCTTTTTCATAGGAAAACCAGCTCGCCAGTTTTTACTGTGTTCCAATGTGCACTTTGTGTATTGGCGACTTTGTTAATGGCTGATTTGCATCACTCTATGATCTCTGAATCTCCCAGTGATTGGTTTTGGAAGTTGTTTTTCTTTAAAGTACATTCACCTGGCATTGAACTTTACTTGTGAAGAGGCTGAATGTTTTTTTCCCTGGCCCCTCTGATTTGTGTTATCTTGGGTGTGCCTGGTTCATTGAGACTTTTTCAGAATATTTGTTACAAGGTGTGTTGCCTTCCATACAGGTTCCCAAAGTCGGGCTTTTGTACTAGTGTGATTCTCTGATCTACTTTTATTTGGTTTCGTTGAGGTCAGTCAATTAATAATAATTTCAGTTGAGCAGACTGTTGAAGTAGAAAATATGCAATCACATATATACATGCTTTACTTACAAACTAAAACCTACAATGTCACATAGCAAAATATTAAAGATAATGGAATTTGTGAGAGTTACAATTTGGATTAAAACTGATTGGAAGGGAGGAAATGGATGGCAACTTGAGTGGTTTGACATGAGTCAAGGTTTGCAATGTGTCCTGTAGGCCTGAAATTAATGCCTGCCATGGGCAGGTTGTCTTATGAGGAAAGGCTGGACAGGCTAGGCTTGTATCTGCCTTAGTTCAGAAGAGTAAGAAGCAACTTGATTGAAACACACACAATCATGAGGGATCTTGACAGGGTTAATGTGGGAAGGATGCTTCCTCTTGTGGGAGAATCTAGAACTTTAGGGTCACTGTTTTAAAATAAGGGGTCACCCATTTAGGACAGAGATAAGGAAAAATTTACTCTCGGTTGTGAGACTTTTGGAATTCTCTTCCTCAAAAGGTTTACACAGAGTCCTTGAATATCCTTAAGCAGATGGACTCTTGAGCCAAGGAGGGGTGAACGGTTATTGGGGGTAGGCAGGAATATGAGAGAATCCAATCAGCCATGATCTTATTGAATGGCAGAGCAGACTTGAGGGACTGAGTGGCCTAGTCCTAATTTGTATGTACTTATGTTCACTCTATACATTAATGCTTTCAATGTAGGGCTAGAGGGTTGTCCAAATTTACAGACAATTTGCACACATTAGAAGGGAGAGTTAATTTTTAATTTGTGTGGAGCCAGAGGGATAATTAGAGGATCTTGGCTGTGGAAGCATTGGGATGGAGCTTCCAAGGTGGGAGTGCTGGAATGGTAATGGAGGGATTGGCTGTAGTTTTGGAAAGTTTGAGTTGAAATGAATAACGCACATTAAAGCCATCCATAGTCCCAAATAGGTGAATATTAACCAAATAAGCATAAATGCATAGATTATATTGTATTCACTTCCATTGTCCCTTTTTAATTGTATTATCAGAATCCACATGATTCATCTACTTTGCATTGTACTATTGAGAGAGAAAATCCTCTATCTGAAACATTCTTTTAAACTTTGGAACTGTTTTTTAAAACTTTAGTCAACTTAGTCATTCCAAGTCACATGCCAAGTCACACACCATCCTGGCTTGGAACTATATCTCTGTTTTTTCAGTCACTGGATCAAAATCCTGGAACTCCCTCCCTAACAGCACAATGAATGTACCCGCACCAGATAGACTGCAGCAGTTCAAGGAGGCAACTCACCACCACCTTCTCGAGGACATTTAGAGATGAGCAACAAATGCTGACCTTGCCAGCAGCACCCTCATCCCTTTCACTGTTATTGCGAGAAAATTTTCACACTCCCCTTAAGAGTATGAAAATAAAACTCAAAATCCATAACAAAGTATCTTTTATTTTGCCAGGAGAATTGCAACTAAATAAGAATCCTTCACGGTAAAGCCTAAAATGCATTAATATAAAGGTTACATGTAATAAACCAAAGCTTACTGTGTTCATGAAATTTACCTCCTGCTCTTTCAACCCTATTCCTACCAAAATTCTGACCGCCCCACTTCCCTGTTTGACCCTCCATGTTGACTGATATTGCAAAGGGTTTCCTCCCTTCAAATCTGTCATTCTCTCACCTTCCCAAAAAAAACCCCACCCTGACCTGTGTCTTTGCAATCTTCTGCCCATCACTAACCTTTTAGGTTTTTGAATGTATTGTTGCCTGCCAAATCTGCATCCATCTTGCCTAGAACTCCAGTTTCCCACCAATCCACAGCACTGAAATGGCCCTTTTTGAAGTCAAAAATGACACACTGTGACTGTGATTATGGTTAAACTATCCCTCCTCATCCATCTGCATCTGTTTGCAGCCTGACATGGTTAATGACACCATCCTCCTTCAAAGCCTCTGCTCTGCAGTGACTTCTCTTCATTGTACCACGTCAATACCTTAAGAGTCTCCCTCCTATTTCTCAAGTGTGCTGGCACTCATCTGTAAAAGGATGTTGGATTCTACATGTACACTGACCACACCCAGCTCTACAGTCTCCATTACCTTTCCCAACTCCTACACACTTTCTGGTTTGTGATGCCGCTGTCTGACACCAGTACTGGACAAGCTGTGGTTTCCTCCAGCTAAATGTTGGGAAGGCTGAAACCATTGACTTCAGTTCTATCATAAACTAGATTCTCGAGCTACCTACTCCATCCCTTTCTTTGGCCACTGATTCAAAAATTAAATTCAAAAGTTTGCAACCTTGGTGTCGTATTTGATCCTGAAATCAACTTCTGACCCAATATCTGCTTCACCACCAAGACCACCGACTTCCACCTCGATAACATCTCCTATCTTAGCTTACTGCTGCTGAAGCCCTCACCCATGTCTCTGGACTCAAATATTCCAAAGCTCTCCTGGATAGTCTCCCATCTGTCATCCTCCATAAACTTGAGTTAGTCTAAAATGGCTTCTCGAATTCTAACTTGCAACAAGTCCTGTTCACCCATGTGCTCACCCTGTTCTCACTGACCTATGTTTACCCCAGTCCAGCATTGCCTCAGTTTTAAAACACTCATCCTTGTTTTCAAGTACCTATCCTTATCTTTAGCTTCCTCTGGCCCTGTAACACTCAAGATCCTCTAATTCCAGCCTCTTTGGCATCCAACAATATTCATTGCTCCAAAATTGGCAACTATGCCTTCAGCAACTTGGGGCTTAATCTCTGAAGTTCTCTCCCTAAGTCTACCTCCTTTCAACACACCGCTTAAAATTTGCCTCTTTGGCTTGTCTTAATATCTCGTACATACAAACATACATACGAACTAGGAGTGGGACATTTGGCCCTTCAAGCCTGCTCCATCATTCAATAAAATCATGCCTGCTCTGATTGTAACCTCCCGCCTACCCCTGATAAACTTTCACCCCCTTGTTAAGCAAGAATCTATTTAACTCTGCCTTCAAAAATATTCAATGACCCTGCTTCCACTGCCTTTTGAGGAAGAGAATTCCAAAGACACACGACCCTCAGAAAATTTCTCCTTGTCCCTGTCTTAAATGAGTGACCCATTATTTTTAAACAGTGAACCCTAGTTCTAGATTCTCCCATAGGAGGAAACATCCTCTCCATATCCACCCTGTCAAGTCCCCTCAGGATCTTATCTTTAATCAAGTCCCCTCTTATTCTTCTAAACTCGAGTGGATACAAGCCTAATCTGTCCAACCTTCCCTCATAAAACAACCCACCCATTCCTGCTATTAGCCTAGTGAACATGCTCTGAACTGCTAACACTTTTACATCTTTCCTTAAATAAGGAGACCAATACTGTGCATGGTACTCCAGATGTGGCCTCACCAGTGTCCTGTAAACTGAAACATAACCTTCCTACATTTGTATTCAATTCCCCTTGCAATAAATGATAACTTTCTATTAGCTTTCCTAATTACTTGCTGTACCTGCATACTAACCTTTTGTGATTCATGCACGAGGGCACCCAGAGCCCTCTGAATATCAGAGCTCTGCAATCTCTCACCATTTGGATAATATGCTTCTCTTTTATTCTTCCTGCCAAAATGGACAATTTCACATTTGCCCACATTATATTCCGTTTGTCAGGTCTTTTCCCACTCACTTAACCTATCTATATCACTTTGTCGGCTGCTCACAATTTACTTTCCTACCTATCTTTGTGTCGTCAGCAAATTTAGCAACCACACCTTCGGTCTCTTCATCCAAGTCATTTATATAAATCATAAGAAGTTGAGGCCCCAGCACTGATTCCTGTGGCACACCACTCATCACATTTATTCCCGCAAATCAGAAAAAGACCCATTTATGGCTACCCTCTGTTTCCTATTAGCTAGCCAATCTTCTATCCATGCCAAAAATTACCCCATACATCATGAGCCTTTATTTTCTGCAAAACCTTTGATGTGGCACTTTATCAAATGCCTTCTGGAAATCCAACTATAGTACATCCGCCAGTTCCCCTTTTTCCACAGCACATGTGACTCCTTTAAAGAACTCCAATAAATTGGTTAAGTTTTTCTAAGTGTCCTGCTTTAACATCTTAAACAATAGCTTTAACACTTTCCCTATGACAGATGTTAGGCGAACTGGCCTGAAGTTTCCTGCTTTCTGTCTCTCTCCCTTTTTCAATAATGGAGTTACATTTGCTATTTTCCAATCTATTGGAACCTTCCCCCGAATCTAGGGAATTTTGGAAAATTAAAACCAGCGCATCAACTATTTTGCTAGCCACTACTTCTTTCAAGACCCCAGGATGAAGTCCATCCGGACCTGGAGATTTGTCAGCCCTAAGCTTCCATACCACTTCCCTGGTGATCCTAATTTTCCTGAGTTCTTCTCTCCATTCCATTTCCTGATTAACGGCTTTTTCTGGGATGTTACTCGTATCCTTTATAGTGAAGACCGATGCAAAATACCTGTTCAATTCATCTGCTATCTCCTTCCTTTCCATTATTAATTCCCCAGACTTTATATAAGCCTTTATATTCTAGCTAGCTTTTTCTCATACTCTAATTTTTTCCTCCTTATTAATTTTTTTGTCATTACTTGCTGATCTTTATATCCTGCCCAATCTCCTGACCTGCCACCTATCTTTGCGCAATGATATGCTTTTTTAAGTTGGATGCTGTCTTTAACTGTTTTAGCTAACCACCAGTGGTGGGTTCTCCTCTTAGAAGTTTTCTTTCTTATTGGAGTGTATCTATTCTGTGTATTCTGTAATATCTGCCTTAAAAATCTGCCTAAATATCTCTATGCACCTATCCCTTAACCTCATTTGCCAGTTCACTTTAGCTAGCTCTGTTTTCATAGCCTCGTAATTGCCCTTATTTAAGTTTAAAATTGCTAGCCCTGGGCCCACTTCTCTCCCTCAAATTGAATGTAAAATTCAATAATATGATCGCTGCTACCTAAGGTGGCTTGTGTCAAATTTTGTTTGGTAATGCTCCTCTGTAAAATCTTGGGCTGTTTTGGTATGATAAAGATGCAATGTAAATGCAGGTTGTTATTAACATCTTGTTAAAACATGCATAAGGCTTATATCTTCCTTGGTAAACCATTTGACATGACCTATACCCAGTACAGGTCTAAATGTTTAAAGTAAAATTATCTCTACCAGCAAAAGCTGTTTTGTATTTGACTGTTCAAACTGGTAGCTGCAGTACGAGTTCCAGCCAGCACTACATTACTGCCTGACTCCTCACCTATCTCGGATTCAGATTCTCCTGATCAAAAGGAAGCTCTTGAACCGACTAGCATTCGTCTGGGCAGCTCTGCTGATAGTTAAATTTTGCATATGGTGTGAGATGGCCTCAATCAGGTGCCCTCACTTTGGGAAGATGGTAACAAAGTCCAGTCAGTGTGGGACTGGGTGATCTTAAATTGTGGGGCCAGTGGGAGAATTAGAAGATCCTCAATGTGGAAGTTTTGGGAAAAATGCTCTGAGTTGGGCACCAATGATGTGGCCTGAAAATGTGGAAGTAATCGAGGGGTGTGACAGTAATGTGATGGAAGTTTCAGTTAGGGCTGTGCTGGGAGGTTAGCGCAGGTTAATTGATGTAGTTTTAGGATATTGGGAGAAGGTGGTCCTGTTGGATCATGAGGGCGTGGGAGAATTGGGACTGACAGATGGATTTATCAGTTATGGCACCATGGGTTGAAGAAAGTCATAGAATCAGACAGTGCAGAAGGAGAAATAAAAACTCGGGTCTGGCAACATCTGTGGAGGGAGAAAAAGTTAACTTTGAGTTCAATATGACTGTTCTATGGAACAGAAGGAGACCTTTATAAGAACATAAATATGAGCTGGAGCAGGTCATTTTGCCTTCCAAGCATGTTCTGCCTTTTGGCAAGATCAAGGCTGATCTTCCTTCTACCTCAACTCCACCTTTGTGAACTATTCCCACATTCCTTAATTCCCTTAGTATCCAAAAATCTATCTCTCTAAATATATTGAATAAACTCAACTACTAAGAATCGACAGTTCTAGGGTAGAGTGTTCCAAAGACACTCGACCCTTTGAGTGCGGTAATTTCTTTTCATCTCTGTCCTAAATGGTTGACCCCTTATTCTGAGATTCTGACCTGTGTTCCAGATTCCCCAGCCAGTGGAAACATTTTCTCAGCATCTTCCCTTGCAGCCCCTTTTAAATAATAAAAACAAATTGATAGAAAAACTCAGCAGGTCTTGCTGCATCTGTGGAGAGAGAAAATGTTTTGAGTCCATTATGACTGCACTTTGGAACTCGAGCATCTGCAGTATTTCGCTTTCATTTTAACCTCAGTTGACAACACTACTCCAGTTCAGATCTAACCGGTAATTTATAAAATGCTTAGCATATACTCTTTACTTTTGCACTTTCTGCCTCTATTTATAAAGTCATGGGCCATGTGTGTTTCTTTTAACAGCCTTATTAACTTACAAACCTTTTGAAGGTGGTGGAATATGAGATTCTGGGGTGTGTCTGTTCTAGTTTCCTCTTTATAAATGAAATGCACAATTTTATTGCCTCAGCTCATTCTTCTCAAAATGCATCACTTCTTTACATTAAGTTTAAATCTGCCAAGTGCCTACCCATTTCACCATGCCTTTGTAGTCCTGAAATCTGCTCCTGTCACCACTGTGTTTACTGTGTGAAGTCCTGGGGTTCTGGAGCACAGGAAAAATGGAGGATTGGGTATTAGAAGATGAAACTGTCCCTTTGAATTAAATTTCTAAACCGCCATTTTTTTAAACTATAATATCCAAATTGAATTTAAAAAAACATACTGAAGCAGTAAAACAAGTTTCTAGCTTTAAACTGTCAACAACTAAAGAGTAAGAAGTAAACTATTTTGGCTGTTGGAACCTGATATAGGTGGGGGGGGGGACATCAAAGATTGGTTGGATGGAAGGAAGTTGATGTGCTCTTCTGAATATCATTTAAATTTCTTGATCATATGATCGCTCACTCCATGGCCATGCTGCTCCCTATCTCTAACCTCCTCCAATCCTACAGCCCCAGGATCTCTCCTCCAACTCTGGCCCCTTGTGTGCCTCCTGCTCCATTTGCCTATCATTATTATCACATGCCTTCAAACATTTAGGTATTGAGTTTTGGAATTCCCTCCCAGCACTCCTCTACCCATTGTTCCTCTAAAAACCTGCCTCTTTGACTAATCATTTAGTTATTCGCCTGAATATCTCCTCCTTTATCTTGGTCTGATTAAACTGTCTGATTATGCTCCCATGATGTTTTAAAATGTTAAAGGTGCCATATAAATGCAAGTTGTTGACTTTCTTCAAATTGGCATTGAATGTCCTGGGGCTTTTAAGTAAGGAAAGTATTGTAGTCCATCCCAAACCAGTCTACATGCACCTCCTGATCAAGGTTCACTGGATACTAATAAAGTGCAGGAACCTAGAAGTGCATTTCTTCTTCTCCTTTGGCTCAGGATTGTTTGAGACTTATCATGGTACCTCATGTTTGATCTGACTTACATCAACTAACTTCTAAAAGGGTAGGGACAAACCTGGAACCTTTCTATTGCTCAGTATCACACTGGGCATGGGTAAAAGCAGGGATGGCAGTAGGTGTCTCTGTCTCTGTTTCTCCCTTACTTCAGTTTCTAATTCAACCTGATTTGCCATGAATTAAATTTTCCAGCTCGTACTTCCAGCTTGAATAACCATTGCACAATTCTTCAATCTGACTGATTTAAGGAGATAGTTTCTTGCTTTGTTAACGCAGGTTCCAGATCCCCAATAGAGGGCGCTGCATTAAAAAGGCATTCTAACCGCCGTAAGTGCCAATCAAAATCCCATGCAAAGCCTGTAGGCAAGTGTGATGAACCACTGGTGCCATTTGTTTACTCGTCACTGAGGGCAAAGTCCAGCCCAATGCCCTGCTGCTTTCAGCTTTCAGTTTTCATTTATGCAATTTCAAAGACAACAAAAAACAGAACACCGTTGTTATTGAACCTTGATAAGTTAAACATAAAGCATTTAAAATTGAACTCTTCAGTTGTGGCCTTGGTTAGCACTACTGCCTCCAGGGACCCAGGTTCAATTCTGAGTGGAGTTTGTACATTATCACCATGTCTGTCTGGGTTTCCTCCCACCATCCAGCGACCTGCTGGTTAGGTGGATTGGCTATGGTAAATTGCCCCTGTGTGTGTGTGTATCTGTGAGTGTGCGTGATGCACTGGCATCCTGTCCTGGGTGTACCTCGCCTAGCACCCATTGCCTATTGGCACAGGCTCAAACTCCCCCCGACCCTGAATTGGATGAAGCAGTTTTGGAAAAGTGAGTGAGTTGTATCCTTTACAACCTCCAATAATTCCCTTTAGTTAAAACAGCACAAATTCAAGTTGCTGAATGCTTTCAGGAATAAGAAAATGAAACTAAACACCAATGATAAACACTCCTTTGTTAATCCCCATTTGTTTATACTTTGGTTTTGCTTCAACAAACTGCTGTCATTTACCCATGCTACTCCCAATGGCATAGCTTGACTTAACCAGCTGGAAGATATTTAATATGTTAGCATGAAGGAGCTCTGAACTCCCTCCCTTTCTGACTTCTATGGTCAAATTGTGTTCTTTGTGTATTGAGTTTAGTGGCAGCATGAAAATTTCCAAAATTTGATCTGAAGTTTAATAGCGAAGTACTTAATACCATTGCTACCTTGCTCTTGTTCCAGAATCCTTCCATCTATGAAAGATGGTGGGCATGAAGCAAGCAAATCAATTTCAGATAGGCTATCTTCGTATGTCGCACCATTGCTAATGGCTGGAGAGATCAATCCTTGAGAGATGTGTCCTGCCACAAGTGTCACACATGACACTACCAAGTGTTGTTGTGGGTTGTTATCAGCATTGGCATCTGTAGCCACTGGTCATCGTGATGTTGCATGCCAGCCCACAGGAGGTGTTGCCACTTTCCTCTGTCATCAGCTAGTGACTCCAAGGTGTGATAATCAATGCCTAAGGCCTTCATATCGCACTTGCAAGTGGAGCTGTTGGTGTACTACTAGGCTCCTGACTCCGGCTACCTCACCAGACAAAGCCCTTGGCTATGCGACCGTATTCCATCCCATCGACATGCTGTAGCCAATGAAGCCGCCTCTTGAGTTCTAATAAAATTGGGAAGACTACCGCATTTCATGATTTTGTCTTGCAAGGATTTACCCACAATGTGCTGCAGACAGGTGGAAATTGTTGAGCTGCTTTTGATAGCTGTAAATCAAGGTGCTGAAAACAAGGTTTATAAACCATCAGCTTGGCATCGAAGCATTTAAAACAGTAACAATCTCAATTATAGTGTTCCACAGATTCTGTTCATATACATTATCAGGGGTAGGTGGGATACAGATGTCAGGTTACTACCAGATCAGCCATGATCTTGTTAAATGGTGGAGCAGGCTTGTGGGGGCTGAATGGCCTACTCCTGCTCCTTGTTCGTATAATTTCTATTTTAATTCAAAATACATGCAAAATATTTGTCCTAATCTGTGATCCCCTCAGATTTCCTCATGTAAGATAGTTTAATTTGTTGACGTGTGCAGGATTTTAAGTGTGTATAATGTCATTTTTGATTTGCAGAGTAAGGAGTATTTACGCCATCTAATAGTTGCTTGGTTAAGCAGCTTATTTCCAACAATGCAAATGCTACAATCAAGCCGTTTCCATTGAACTGAAAGCTGCAATTAGTTTTTCTTGTGATTTCTAAAGCTTCGGCTTACTCAAATTTCTTAGTGTTTACCTGCCTTCTCAAGTCGCAGTGCCCCATTCTCCTGATGTCATCAGATTGTGCCCTGCATTTAATAATGGCATAAACTGTCTGATTTGAAATATTTGACTTGTCTTTTTATGTTGAGATGTGAATAGGATAGGAGGCCTATTGACTAAAATTACAGGGATGCAAAATGTTGTACAGCTGAGAATTTATCACCCTCTTGAACAAAAGTAAGCAGGGTCAGGCTATTATGCTAGACAACTGACCCATTACTTTAGATTAAACAGGGGTATTAATGAGTATTACTGGGGGAAGAAAAAAAGACATTTCTTGTCCAAGCTTTTTGTCTTGTACTCTTCAGGACAATTCACAAGAAAATGCCAATGTCAGGGGAAACGACATATTTATGCTGTATGAGAAGAGAGTGCTGATTGGTTGGCAAATGAACTCTGGTAGAGGTGCTGCCATGGAGAATGCACCAGTTGCTTATGACTGACAGTTAACAGCCAAGCATTGTTTGAAACTTAAACCAGGCAGCGTGACTCCGGTCAAGGCATTGCCCTAGGGAATGAACCAGGGAATGGCTGGAACTTATTTTTTTTAGCTGAAACAGGTGTAATGTGTGTGTATTTTCTTTCTGTCTGCAAAAGACAGGGCCCTGTGTATTAATATATATAGCTTCCAATACACGCAAATGCACCACACTGAGAGCCCAACTGGCAATCTTAAATTGGTTGTCAGCAGAATTCTTAGCACACTGAAGATTATTTAGCAAATGTTGTCCCAATTGCGGAATTGTATCTCCTGTTGACACTGTTTTGAGTTCTGCATGCACGTGCTGATTGGGTACGGTCTGTACCTTGTCCCTTGTGAACAGTGGAAGGGACATGCTGTTCGATTCAATCTGCCAGTCTTTGGGACATACAGCCTACATAACTAGCATGACACTGGCACTGAAATTCATATGCCATAATACTCATTTGTGTGATAGGCAGAACATCTTTTTGGATTGACGGCAGCATCCTGTTAGTGGCAAATCCCACTCGTGTTACTAATGCACAATGGAATGCCATTTTCAAATTGTGCCCGCCCCCTTTCTCAGCCCTACCAGCAATTGAAAACCTGGCCCAAAGAGTCTGCAAAGGGATATAGACAGGTTAAGTGAGTGGGTAAAAATTTAGCAAATGGAATATAATGTGAAAAAATGTTAATGTGTTCACTTTGGCAGGAAGAATAGAAAGGCACTAAACTATTCAAATGGAGGAAGATTACAGAACTCAGTGGCACAGAAGGATCTGGGTGTCCTGGTACATGAATCACAAAGTTAGTATGTAGGTACAGCAAGAGATTAGGAAAGCAAATGGAATGGGGAATGGAATATAAAAGTAAGGAAGTTTTACTGCACCTGTACAGGGCATTGTTGAGACCACATCTGGAATACTGTGTAGTTTTGGTCTCCTTATTTGAAAAATGATATAATTGCTCACTTAATTTGTTTTGTATCCTTTTGCAGACACTCTACCTCCTTTTGACAACTTACTATCTTGGTGTCATCGGCAAATTTAGCCACCATACGTTCAGTCCCATCGTCCAAGTCATTGAAATAGATTGTAAATAGTTAAGACCCCAGCACTGATCCCTGTGGCACTCCACTAGTTACAGCTTGCCAGCCCTAAAAGACCTATATTATTCCTACACTCTGCTTCTCATTAGCAAACCAATCCTTTATCCACGCTAATGTTATCCTCTACACCATGTGTTCTTGTGTCATACCTCTGATGTGGCACCTTATCAAATGCCTTTTAGAAATCCAAGTACACCACATCTATTGGTTCCCCTTTATCCACCTTGTTTGTTTTTTCCTCAAAAAACTCTAAATTAGTTAAACATAATTTCCCTTTCACAAAGCCATGTTAACTCTGCCTGATCACATGATTTTTTAAGTATCTTGCTATAACCTCCTTAATAATGGATTCTAGTATTTCCCCTGACAGTTCTTAGGGAGGTGGTTGAGAATAGCTTGGGCTTGGCTGGCATACCTTCCACATTGATCTATCTGCCAACTCTTCCTGCAAGGCACATCCGTGATGATTTGTCACTTGGCTGAAATATCAGAAGGCTGTTGTATCATGGAACTGTAACCTAGATTTAAGAACATGAAAAAGGAGCAGGGATAGGCCATATGGCTTCTTGAGCCCACTTCACCAGTCAATGAAATCATGGCTGAACTTCTGCATCAACCCAGCTTTCTTACCCTATCCCCATATCTCTTGATTCAGAGTAGCCTCTAATCTATTGATCTCAGTCTTGAATATACTCAACAATTAGGCATCCTTGGCACTCCAGGGTATAGAATTCCAAAGAGTTTTCCAATGGGAAGTACTGTAACATCAGTAGCTACTTTAAATAAATGATAGTGCTGGTGTTAGATTTAGATTAAAAAATGCGGATTGCATGAGTGAATTAATTTGGAGGACAAGTTTTTAGAAAGAAAAATGTTATTTGCTCTACATTTGTCTCTAACTCCTTTTTTATTCTACCTAGTTCTATTTTAAAAAAAAACTTCTCTTCCACGTTTTCCTGTAGATCACAGCCAACGGAGACCTTCCAGCCCACCATGTTTGTGCCGGAGTTTTGTTGCAGCAATTCAAAACAAGCCCGCTGTCACGCTATCTTTCCCTTCCCTGTATCTTGCTCTGCTTTAAAGATTTGTCTGCTATTCACTTAAAGATGCAATGGTATCTGCCTCAATCCCATTGGAACAGCATTCCATGCTCAAACAATCCCCCAAGAAATTTCTTCTAACCGGTCACCTCCTTTAGTGACCTTATCACTAATTCCCCAACTAGACGAAAGTCTCTTCCTATTCCTTATTTCAAAGCCCTTCAAAATTGAAAAGGATCCATCAAATCTCCCATTGCCTTCACTGCTCCTGTGGAAATCATGCTAGTATCTTAAGTCTCACTTCATAAATACTCTTTATTATCCTTGTATCTTTCTGGTCATTTAGCACTGTATGCTCTGACTTGAATGTCCTTTCTATAATGGGTTGCCTAAAACTGCATGCAGCATCCTCTTGTCCCTATTTAGAAAGCCAAAAATGAAATAAGCCTTCTAATCACTTCATTTATTGACACTGGCATTCTTTAAATTATGAATTTGCAGGAGGATTGCTGTTGAGTTGATCAACATCTAAGAGCTGTATACATATGAAATCGATCAGCCCTGTTACCTGTGAACACCACCTATGGGTTTTTCAATGTTAATTGTGTAGACACTACAGGTTTTTATAATTGCCAATGGTGCCTGCAGCTGGAGTTAAATTTTCTTTCCCATTTGTCATATTTTCCTAGTGCTGCTACAATTCTATTTTTAAAAAAAAAACGGTGTCTAACTTTAAGCAAACTATTTCAACAAAATGTACAATATTTCACAAACGTGGTTTTATTTATCAATTGAATGATCTTTTGACACTGTCATTAAGGCCTTGCCTTGTGTCAACAGCTGTACTTCAACTGGATATGGTTTACAATGCAGCAGATAAATTAATCACCTCTGTGCATTCTGATTATATACCGTTGGCAGAATTACTCTCCAGTCAGTATATCAAAAGGAGTTGATAAGTGGAAGTGTGTTCCCTTGTTAAGATTTGAGACTTTTTTGCTCTTTCTAAAGACTTTTTAAAAGTGATGAATTTATCTAAATATTTCACAATTGTACTCTTATGTAATGAATTTCTCATAGGAAAATCAACAGCATATATGGTTTACTAATGACACTCATATTGAGAAATTTGGGGGTTTTCTTGCAGCAAACCAGAAACTTCTAATGACAGAATCCCTGTGACTTCAGAATTTGCTACTGTAAGCATTCCAATCGAGAGAACTGCGGAGGAGGAACATTAGCTGGATGATTAATTCCACTTTTACAATTCAAAATACTCAATCTAGGGGGATGGAGAACTGGTGTCTCACTAGTTTCCTCCTTAAATATGTGTACCTGACATGCTAGTGCAGCAGGAAGTAGAGTTCTCCAAAAATACAACTGTCATCATGCAGCAAAGATGGGTCTATGAACCACAACTCGATTGTGGCTTTTTCAGTACATTTATGTCTGCGCTCGGAGCTCAACACTAACTTTTCTTTCATTAGCATCTGCTATTATCAATGCTTGAATGAGGTTAAGAGGTTACTTAAAGCGATAAATTAACTAGGTAAGAGTTGTGCTATGTCCATGCACACTGATAAAATGCGCAATTGTGAAACATGTCTTTTAATATTGGCAACCTCTGCCATTTTGGATTCCACAATATAACACATGATTTGAAGAAGAATTCTAGTAATGTGATTTTCCACTGCCATTCCTTCCACTCAGAAGTTAACTGAGGGAAAGCAGATTCGGAAACTATGAAATAGTGAACTGTTACTGCTGCAATTTTACCAGGTGTTTAAATAATAGCCAATGCTTCCTTTACTAAATCAGAAGATAACTGAGAACCTGCATCATGTACTCCCCTGCTCCCTTGCAAAAAAAAAAATTAAGCGAGCTTTAAAAGTCTCCTCTTTTCACCTTGGATTGTTTGTTTGATTCAGATCAATGTATAGAAGGAGGGTCAGAAAGCTGAAGTTGGATGTTTTTAAAAATGTTCAAAGGACTTGGCAATCAGGGTGATGTTAGGATGCCAGTTTGAGCGTGTACGATATCAACATTTTATTATTTATGTCAGAATGCCAAGGCTCTATTTATTGCCCATTGCTAGTTGAACTGACAAGTTCAATAGTGCTCTGCTGCCTTGAATTGCTGCAGTTGTACTGATGGTGCTCTCACTATAGTGTAACTTCCATCTATTTTTTCCCTTTTAATAAAGTGCAGGATCCACTGCAATAGTCTAGACCATGTTCAACTGGTGTCTGAGTTGGATAACCAGAATTTAGGAGCAAGGAGGGATTTAACAGCATTGGAATTGGACTGGATTTTGCTAGGATGGGTGATGTGCTCCTGAACTTCAACAGAACAGGGATAGGGAGTGAATCTTAATTGTGGCAGACTGCAGAGAGCAGGTGCTGAGGGTTTATAGTTTTGTGGAAGGCCCCGACAATATGGATTGGGAGTGCAGGATTTTCGAGATTGGTCCTAGAGTTTGCCTATAACCTGAATTAGTCCCGTGGTTTCTAGCATTGGAGAATGAAACCCTTAGATTTAGTGGTAAATGGTACAGCATTCTGAGAGTTGTCTCCCTAGAGATTGGCAGCATTGGGGTTACGTGATTTGGTTTGTCAACACTGGGCTGTAAGCACCAGGAGAGAGTTTCAGCATTTTGGTATCTAGGCAGGATCCTGGAATTTGGCAGCTTTGTCAGCTCAGACATTACTCTGAGAGTTGGATGGGGGGAGGTGGGGTCAGTGTCTGCTGCAAACACATGCACCTACCTTGTTGAAAAGTTGAAGTTATCCCCATGCTAGTAATTGTAGAAATGGCCTGTTGAGATGCATTCTAGGCATTTCTAAGGTTGGACTTGCTTGCAAACAATATTACAAAAAGAAACTTTGAGTAAAATGAGCATGGATTGAATTGCTGAAAGCCAGTTTAGGTGGGTTTGATATGAAAACTGTTCTTAAGAAATATTGTGCTTTGCATTAGCAAGGAATAAAATCAAGATTAAAAACAAAAATGTTGCACTAAGTTTTTATTAATGTTTATATTAGGGCCAAGCAACTCAGTTTATGGATTGCGTTATGAGGATGTATTTTTATTAGAGAAAAACATACAACTTCTAGTGCCCTTTCATTCCTGGCTGGATTTTGATAAACTGTAATCTTAAGACAATGGGGGACTGCTGGCCAGCCATTATACACAACTTGCATTCTATCCAAGTGGGATCTAAAGGGAACAGGCACTGAAATGCGCCTCAGGAGTGTGAAAGACCCCATCTCCTGTTGGTGCACGCTGTCACAAACGTTTCTCTCTCTCTCTCCCCCTGCCCAATCGATCATCTCTCTCTCTCGGAAGCATTGTGCACAGATATGGCAGAGTAACTGTTCAGAGAATGTGTGTGACGTGTGAATGAGGGTTGCGATTTACCTAGTTTTGTTTCTTAAATTTGAGGAGTAGGGTCAATCAACGTAACTTGCTTTCTGAGTTTAAAATCAAAGAACGTATCTGATTAATTCTTTAGAGGGCACGTGCCCTGATTAATTCTTTATAATCTGAAAGCATACAAAGTGGGAGTCCTGCAGCTTTGGCGCAAACACAGCCTTGCTAAATTCACAACTAAACCCTGTTATAGCCAGACCTGGAGTGGTAAATTAGGGTGTTAATTTTTAGCCGCCCTCACGTGGTTGTAACAATTGACAGGGTTGGTGTTGCTTTTTCCATTTGTGCCCCATTCACAGACTTAATACTGAAATCCAGCTAGCTTCTTTTTGAAAGTTGTTTTAAAAACTGTAGTGATGCACAAATTATTTAGTACTTTCTGCACAAAGATTAAACAGTTTTGTTTACTTCCAGGTTTTCAATCGTTTGTAGACTAGATGAAGGTGATTGTAATCTCATTACTACCGTTTACTCTTGAGTGTGCTTTGTTTACTTGTATTGCTATAACATATACAAGTTTTGATATCCAATCAAGTTCACAACCTCAATATATCACCATTTATCAAATCACAGGTCTCATTACATTTGATCCAATTTTGAAACATCACAGCTGTTTGCTGGAAAAGGGCCGAGTTGAAGGTTTCATTGATAAATGTTAAGTTTAAATAAAAATCCTTGTAATATGCACACCTTCATGATCTGACATGTAGATGATGTGCTCAGGGTTTAGTATTGAAATGGGCAAACTTTTGCACAGTGCAAAAAATGTTTAATTGAACACAAGAACGTTCATACGATATTTTTTTTGCTTTTTATTCCCAGTCCCAAACCATGAACTATGTTGGACAGTTATTGGTAACAGTCAAGGAATTGTACAAGGGATTAAATCCTGCAACACTCTCTGGATGCATTGATGTGATTGTGGTCCAACAGCAGGATGGCACCTACCAGTGCTCACCGTTCCATGTTCGATTTGGAAAGCTCGGGGTACTTCGGTCAAAGGAAAATGTGGTAAGTTCCAATTGTGAATAGAAATGAATGTTGAAGGCAATGGCTGAATGAACTTTACTTGAGCCAATGTATCTTGAACTTGTCATACTTTATTCAGTGTACCATAACTGCATAATGCAGTGTTAATCTTAGAGTAAAATTCCATTTTGGAATTGTAGATCCCATTATGTGTGATATGTTATTGGCTTTTTATATTGTCAGTTACATATTCACATGTATTTTTCAGAAGCTGAAAAGTTCCAAGGCTTTCACATCATTGTGCTGAAGATAGAGGAAGTTAAGCTTAAAAAAAACCTGAAAAGGAGATTCAAAACTAAATGTGAAAAATTTGGGTTATCAAAATTTTCTAATGTTAATGCATTAGGACTAAGATCTGACTTTTGCTCTGTCATCAGTAAATTGAAAGGTTCTCAAAAAATTCAGTGATGAGAAATATCCATCTGGCCCATCCCTCTAGTACATTGTCCCTTCCATCACCATATCTAATTTATATTTTGTGCTTCCATTACCTTTGCTCCTGTTTTTGGAATAACCTAATATACAGCAGCAAAAAAAGAGTAAAACTACACTGGCTGGGCAAAAAGTCCTTCCTCTTGAATCTGGTGACCCTCCCCAGCTCCACCATCTCTGATTCTTGTCCTTGACTGTGCTTTCTTGTTGCAGTACAGAATTAGCTGTCTTGTGTTAAATCAGAATTAGCTGTCCACCTTTCCTTTTCTGAGCTTGGGTCTGTGCCCTCATGAAGTTTAGTACTAAGTCATACATACTAGGTCGGTCCAAGATTCGAACCCTGGTTAGCTGATCTTGGCCATGGAAGTAGAAAGAGCATTGCAGCCAGCACAGGAGGAGGAAAAATGACCAATGTTCCTGCTCCTGAGCTTTAATTCATTGAGCAGTCGGATGCCGTAAACATGTAAACATCTTGATTTATTATATTAAAGGCACTATATAAATACTTGTCCAGAAATCAACTAAAAGTCAAGAATTAACCCAGCTGATGGACTGATTTTTCCAGAATTCGGAAACCAATTTTGGTGTAGTTTAGAATAAAAAGAAAAAGTTAAAAGAGAATAGGGAATGAATTGAAGGAAAGAAATGCAGGGGCAAACAGAAGTACAATGTTTTAAATGTCCCATTCCAAGATAGAGGTTGCTTGGCATTGCATTAACAATTATGTTTTCTCTTAATGAGCATCCATAGCTTTCCACATGAGTCTTAATGGGGAGTTAATGTAAAAATCCAGCAAATTCTTAAAAAAAAATTATAATGAAGAGTTTTTGCACAAATAGCATTCACCCTTCCAAGAATGTAATAAACTATCAACCAGTTGCAAAATAATTTGTAATTTGGTCTCGCATAATGAATAAACATTGACTGTCCAAAGATTTGGCAAAGTTAATATGAACAACTTTTCCAGATTGTAATAACAAAATATGTTGCACTAAAATGACCAGAAGTTAAGTGTGTTATCCCTGTTTAAAACCTTAAAGCTGTACATAACCTGGCAAATTATGACTTATGTAATTATTCTATACAAATGTTAACTGCCGTAAGTTTATCTTTCTATCACCCAGTATTACTTTGAGTGAAGTGAACTGATGATTTTGGGAAATTTATCAAC
Source organism: Cetorhinus maximus (assembly GCF_964194155.1). Classification (NCBI taxonomy): domain Eukaryota; kingdom Metazoa; phylum Chordata; class Chondrichthyes; order Lamniformes; family Cetorhinidae; genus Cetorhinus; species Cetorhinus maximus. The sequence continues at coordinate 112,789,071 of NC_135882.1, read as the reverse complement.
TGCCCAGTAAAGGAGTCATTTCCTTCTTGTCCCTAAATACTATCAACTGTACGCTTAATAACATTTGATAGACATTTTAAATGGGCATTTATGAAATTGTTTGAAAAATTCATCTTTCACTCCCAGCATGGGGAGTAGTTGTACATCACTGAGTTTGAGGCAATATCCCTTAGGAGTGATATGACCCCAGTTGTAAATGTAGTGCAATATTTAGTTTATCGTATGACTCCACCATTGCTTTAAAGTCTGATGACAACCGTGAAATCATTGCTGATTGTCATAAAAACCCATCTGGTTCACTAATGTCCTTTAGAGAAGGAAATCTGCAGTCCTTACCTGGTCTGGCCTACATGTGACTCCAGACCCACAGCAATGTGATTGACTCTTTTAAAGAAATATTTAAAAATTCTCTCTAAACAAGGACAATTAGGGATGGACAATAAATGCTGGACAGCCAGTGATGCCCACGTCCCATGAATGCATAAAAAATATATATTTTCGAAGTTTGAAAAGGTGTGATATTCTCCTTTTTCCCCCAAGGCAGCCCAGGGACCTGTACGGCTGCTGAATACAAACTACTTTTGTGCCAACATTGGATATGGTTGTTATCTCTACACGTGTAGTATAAGATTTATTTTCACTTATCTATCATGTTTATCAAATAGCGCCTTTAGAATAAAAAGAACACTCCGCATCCTCCTCTCCACCAAATACTATTTGTCCACCATCATCGATATAAAAGTCCAAGTGATACTAAAGCACAAGTGTCACACCATTAACCAAGTAAAAATTGGGGATTGGAATGGATTAGAGACTGGTACTTCAACTCTGTTGCCTGGTATCCAAACCCAGTCCAGAAAGATGAATGAAAGGACATAAGAAATCGAAGCAGGAGTAGATCAGAAGACTCCTCGAACCTGCTCAACCATTAAGCATGATTGTGGTTGATCTTCTGCCTCAAACCCATTTTCCTGTCTGTTAGGTATAAAATGAGCTTGAGGATTCTTGATGTAATTTCTAATGGGTATATATCAACAGTGGGTTGACAGGCTTCCTCAGAGAGGGCACAGGACAGATACAGTGAAAAATGAACATTTTACACTGGAGCAGTAAGTTGGGCCCAGGGCATAATGAAAACCATGCTACTCTCACCTGGGAATGCTTGATGCTGATATTTGGTATCGGAAAAAGAAATTGTTCATTCCCTGATGCCAAGGCCTTTACCTTAATGAGCACAATATTCACATTAATGTTTTGAAAAATAGATGTCTTAAGTAAATATTTATGCCATTCATTTCTGCCAAAGATCTCTGTCTCCTGCCTCAACGTTGACAAACTCCAAAGAAATGGCCATTTTCTGAGATTTCCGCTGATCTTCCACCAAAGTTAATCATGTTGCATTAGTTGCATCTCACAGTCCGTTCGAGAATGCCAATGATTTTGAGAACCCTGTAACTGAAATGAAGTCAGTTCCGAGATATGTCATTACACACATGATGTACAATTCAGCACATGACTATAGGGAAATGGCTTTGTGTCTCAATGTGTAGGAAATGTGAATCAGTACTTTAAAGGGTAAATATTTTTGTTCTTCCAACTGTTATAATTACATACGTAATCAATTCCTTGCATCATCAAAATGATCATAAAGCAATTTTCTTTGTTTTATCATTAAATTACATTAGTGCAAATACGCTGACTATTTAGCTGAGTTGAACCATTTAGTTTAAGAGGTGTTTTTTTAAAAAAAAGTTGCAAGAACTATTAAGAATGAAATATTGCAGCTAAGGTTACAAACGAAAGCAATAAACAAAACACTTGCAATATAATTTATGCTGTGGGCATCACTTACCTATTTTCCCTGTTCATGTTTCATCCACAATTATTGGTATGTGTGTAAAATAATTAATGCACCAAATGTTCGCCATGGTGGCCTGAGATTTTGGAGTAAGCAAAAAGTAGCACTTTCTGTTGAACACGTATGACTAAAATTCAACAATAATTGTTTCTATCATGATTAGCACTTTGAAAATGTATTAAGTTAATCACATTTATAAACCTTCCCTTGTATCTTTGATTTATGATTATGGTACTCTGCAAATGCTGCAGTGAATCAACTTCCTTGCAATGCCAGTTTGATAATGTGTGAATCAGAATATTGAAAGTTGTATATGACCTAGGATGAGAGTCTGAGCTATTTCCGAAGTGTTCATTTAAAAAAAAAAATGCATTTACTGAATGTGGGCATCGCTGACTAGGCCAGCATTTATTGCCCATCCCTAATTGCCCTTGAGAAGGTAGTGGTGAGCTGCTTTCTTGAACCGCTGCAGCCCCTGTGGCGTAAGTACACCAAAAATGGAAACCAAGAGCAAACTCTCTTGGGAAATATATGTCCAAATGCAAATGAGATATACTGTCAATTCCAGGACGAATCCAGTTAAAAGTACCAAAAACCAAAATAATAAAGCTTATGTGCTTGAAGATGTTTTGTTCTGAAACTTTGCAGACCTGTAAAGATCCATATATTTTTGACTTGATCAAATTTTATGGGTGTGGTGGGGTTAGAAAATTAGTTATTAATTACTGATAAGTTTCTGCATGCTATTTGTGATAAAGTACATGTATTTTGTGACTATAATTTAACAACTCCAATACTGGAGCAGCCCATGCCAGCAGGATCTGAATAGCCTCCAAGCTTGGGAGACAAATGGCAGATATAATAACCATCTCTTCCGACCTTCAATAGCACCACCACTGTGGAGCCTTCCGTAATCATCCTGGGGTTCACAATTGATGGGAAATATATCAACAACGCAGAGAATCGAGGCAAAGTAGCTCACCAGCTGTTTCCTAAGCCTCTCCTCCATCTACAAAGATCAGATTAGGAGTGTGATGGAGCAGCAGCTCCAAAATTCAAGTAGTATGGCGTTACCTGGAACAGAACATTAGTTTGCCACCCCATAACAAGTTCCAGCCCCTCCACCACTAATGTATTGTGTCTGCAGTATATACACAATGTACTGTAGCAACTCACCATGCTTATTAAACACTGCCAACCCTGCAACCTCTTCCATCAGAAGGACAAGAGCAGCAGCAACATGGGGAACAAAGTCACTTCTTGCTTCCCTCCCAAGTTATGCACCATCCTAACTTTGATGTATGTCACTGTTCCTTCAGAATCTTGGAATTTCCTACCCAGTCAGAGAAAAAGTCACCATGACCATCTTGGGTATGGGCAAGAAAAACATGACTTTGCCAGCATCCATATTGAAAACATTTTTAAAACCACATGCATTGTGTTGCATGTATTAGCAATAGGATGACTAGGATACTTAACCATGAGCCCTTTTTCCATTGCAACTTTGATATTTTGGGGGGGAGGAGTTGTGATGGCTTCAACCTGCACTTGTTGCATGACCCAGGATTATGCTGCATTGTTAAACCAAAATGACATGTACAGCTGGTGTCAGTGAATTTAGAGTTCAATTTAGGCTCAATATAGCAACTGAACCATCCATGCTAGCAGTTCTCGACCTGTGCTGGGTAAGCTCAATTGAGTCAGAACCTCAACAGTGTTAACCTTGACCTTCGTTTTTTGAATCAGGGAGCAGAAAATTGAACAAGTTCCTGTGTTGCTGTCTAGCTCCTTTGTACTTCACTGTATATATGTATGGAGCTTGAGTAAAAATAGGATCTTGAATCTAATTCTTTGCTATGATCCATTACCAAGGCACAAAAAGGAGTATTATTGTTGTGAAGTCCTAAAGGATGCTTGATTCTTGCATGTTGTGGCTTTGAACCCACAAGTGCTCAATGCTTTAAACATGTGTGTACATTTAGACCATAAGACATAGGAGCAGAAGTAGGCCATTTGGCCCATCAAGTCTGCTTGCAATTCAATGAAATCATGGCTGTCCTGATAATTCTCAATACCACTTTCCTGCCTTTTCCCCATAACCTTCAATTCCCATACTGATTAAAAATCTGTCTATGTAAGCCTTGAATATACTTAACGACCTGGACCCTACAGCCCTCTGCAGTAAAGAATTCCACAGATTCCCTACCCTCAGAAGAAATTCCTCCTCATCTGTCTTAAATGGGTGACTCCTTACTCTGAGATTATGCCCTCTGGTCCTAGATTCTCCCACAAGGAGAAACAACCTCTCAGCATCTACCCTGTCAAGCCCCCTAAGAATCTTATATGTTTCAATAAGGTTGCCTCTCATTCTTCTAAACTGGAATGAGTACAGGCCTAACCTACTCAACCTCTCCTCATAAGAAAACTGCTCCATACCCAGGATCAACCTAGTAAACCTTCTCTGGGCTGCTTCCAATGCTAGTATATCTCCCCTTAGATAAGAGGACCAAAATTGTTCACAGTATTCTAGGTGTGGTCTGACTAGTGACTTGTATAATTTAGCAAAACTTCCCTATTTTTATACTCCATTCCCTTTGAAATAAAGGCCAACATTCCAGTTGCTTTCCCAGTTACCTGCTGAACTTGTGTGCTAGCTTTTTGTGATTCATGCACAAGGACCCCCCAAATCCCCCTCTGCTGCATTGATAGTACATTCACTTCCCTCATATAAGTCATTAATGTATATTGTAAATAATTGTGGCCCCAGCACTGATCCCTGTGGCTGTCCACTAGTTACAAGTTGCCATCCTGAAAATGCCCCCTTATCCTAACTCTGTCTTCTATTAGTTAGCCAATCCTCTATCCATGCTAATATACTACCCCAACACCATAGGCTGTTATCTTAAGTAGCCTTATGTGCGATACCTTATCGAATGCCTTTTGGAATATATTATATCTATTGGTTCCCCTTTATCCTGCTTGTTACCCCCTCAAAGAATTCCAGTAAAGTTGTCAGGCATGATTTCCCCTTCATGAAGCCATGCTGACTCTGCTTGATTATATTATGTATTTCTAAATGCTCTACTATTACATCCTTTATAATAGACACTAACATTTTCCCAGTGACAGATGTTAAGCTATCTGGCTTTTTGTTACCTGTTTTTTGTCTCCCTTTTTGAATAAGGGCGTTACATTGGCAGTTTTCCAATCCTCTGGGACTTTTCCAGAATCTAAGAATTCTTGGAAGATTACTACCAGTACATCCGCTATCTCTGTAGCTACTTCCTTTAAGATCCTAAGATGCAACCCATCAGGCCCAGGGGACTTATCAGCCTTTAGCTCCATTAGTTTCCCTAGTACTTTTTCTCCAGTGATAGTTATTGTATTTATTTCCTCCCCACCCTTTCTACCCTTGATTGTTTAGCATTTTTGGAATGCTATTGGTGTCTTCTACAGTGAAGACTGATGCAAAGCATTTATTCAACTCCTTTGCCATTTCCTCGTTCCCCATTATTATTTCTGCTTCCTCATTTTCTAAGGGGCCTAGGTTCACTTTGGCGCCTCTTCCTTTTTATATATTTAAAGAAGCTCTTACTGTCCATTTTTATATTATTTGTTTACCCTCAACGTTTATTTTTGGTCATATTTTGTTAGTTTTTAAAACTTTCCCAGTTCTCTGGCTTACCACTAATCTTTGCCACATTGTATGATTTTTCTTTCAATTTGATACTGTCCTTAACTTCCTTGATTAACCATGGTTGGTTTATCCCCTTCCTAGGATCCTCCTTCCTCACTGGGATATATCTTTGTTGTGAGTCATGAATTATTTTCTTAAATGTCAGCCATTGTTCATTAACCTTCTTTTCTGCTAAACTCCTTTCCCAGTCCACTCCAGCCAACTCTGCCCTCATTCCATTGTAATTATCCTTATTTAAGTTTAGCACAGTTGTTTCCGACCCAAGTTTCTCACAATCAAATTGAATGCTAAATTCTACCATGTTATGGTCACTGTTTCCTAGGAGATCTTTTACTCTGAGATCATTTATTAAACCTGCCTCATTATACATTACCAGATCCAAAATGGCCTGATCCCTGGTTGGATCGACAACACATTGTTCTAGGAAACTGTCCTGAATACGCTCTAGATATTCTTGCTTGTGTCTACCTCTGCTAATTTGATTTTCCCAATCTACATGAAGATCAAAGTCACCCATGATTAATGTACTGCCTTTTTACATGCCCTCATTATCTCCTGATTTATTCTGTGTCCTCCAGAGAATGCTTGGGAGCCTATAGACTACACCCACCAGTGTGGTCGTCTTCCCCTTGTTATTCCCTAGCTCCACTCATATGGATTCTACCTCTTCTGATCCAAGATCATTTCTTGCTATCAGACTTATTCCATTTTGTACTAACAAAGCTACCTCATCACCCTTTCCTTCCTGTTTGTCCCTTTGAAAAGTCACGTACCCCTGAATATTTTGTTCCCAGCTTCGATCTCCTTGTTACCATGTCTCCATAATGGCTATAAGATCATACCCAATCACCTCTGTGCCGTTAATTCATTTATCTTGTTCCGAATACTGTATGCATTTAAGTGAAGAGCCATTAATTTTGCCTTTTTATCATTTTTTTCCACCTTGACCCTATTTGCTGCTGCTTTTTTAATGTTTGTACACTCTGTCCCTTCCTGTCACCCTCTGGGTATCGTTACCTAAATAGCTGCTCTGTAATGCTGCCATATTCTTTTTGCTTTGTAAGCCTACCACCACCACCAGGTGAAACCCCCCCCCCCACTTGCCCCCACCTCCCCCACCTGTTTCTGCCCCTTCTCAAACATGCGGATGGCAAGGATACTACTAAGAAAACTAGGCTTTTAGTCGGATTATTCCAGTGCACTTCTGGTCATTCCTGCATGTTTTGCCCTCTGAACCTGATGTCCCCCAAAACTCTGCCTGCGATTGTGATCGCACCAAGTCCTGTTCACTCATCCCTTCTGTTTGCAGACCTAGATTGGCTATGAGTCGAGCTGCGCCTCATTGTTTTTTTTTAATTCTTAGCCTTGTTTTCAAGTCCCTCCATAGCCCTTCCCCTCATTTCTGTAACCTCCAGCCCCACAACCCTCCCAGATATCTATGCTCATCTTGTCACTTGGGCATCCTGCATTTTAATTGCTCCACCATTGGTGACCATGTCTGGTGACCTAGGTCCTAAGCTCTGGAATCCCCTCCCTAAATCTCTCTGGCTCTCTACCTCTTCCCTTTTCGAGGCACTCCTTAAAATCTAACTCTTTGACCAAACTTTTGGTGTGGCTCTGTCAAATGCTGCTTTATAACACTCCTGTGAAGTATCTTGGGACGGTTTATTATGTTAAAGGTGCTATATAAATAAAAGTTGTTCTGACTGTAATGTGTTTTTTTTTGTATGTATGTTTTGGCATAATGGTTGAAGAGTTTATGTAGAGGACTTTTTTTGACTTTTTAAAAGGGGTGTTGAATTTATTTAGTGCTATTTTGGGATTATAGATTGACATCGAGATTAATGGCGATCCAGTGGATCTACACATGAAGTTGGGAGATAATGGAGAAGCTTTCTTTGTACAAGAAACAGAACAAGAAGATGTATGTATCAATTTTTAACTTCATTTGTAAATGTTTAACGCAAATACATCGTGGTGTGCTTTTGCTTTATCACAATTGACTAAGAAAGTTGTTTGCTCATTTATTTTAGTTTTTAACTTAAATGTAGACCATGCCCCTCATGACTGGCAAGGTTGCATTTACAGCATACTATCTAAATGAAATCCAATTAAAATCAGCTTGGTCAGATATAGGGATTAATTTACTGCTTTATTTGCTGCAGTATTTTAATTATGCAGTGAAGGGAAGAAGCGTAAGTGAAACCACCAGTTTAACAAATATTGAAAGGGGTTGGGAGGTGAACGATGAGGATTTGATCGTGATCACATACACAGTCATTCCGAAATATTATGGTATGAGAGTGTTTTATCAGAAAGGAAACAGATTTGGGTGTTCAGTAATAAATGAGACATTCTAAATAATTACTTCAGTTACCATTGTTTTTGAATTTGTTGAATATTTTTATTCTCGAGCTGAAAAACTTTTTAATGTACAATTCCATTCACTTTGGTAAAAATGGACAGATGGAGAATTCACTGGGAATCCAGAGGAAGGTGGGGTTTTTTCCCGTAACTTTCAAGGATATGAAATTCTTGGGCTGCTGCTCCATCACCAAGAGTGAAATTCTTGGCCTTTTGCAATTGTAGATGCCCATCACTATCCCAGGTTAGGCAGTCACCATCACTGACACATCTCAGGTGTGCGCATGGCATCTGTAGCAGCACCCAGCAGGGTCCTGGAATGTTGAAGCAGCTCCATGCTCTTTCAATATGCACGAGGAAGCCTGGGAATGACCTCCCAGAAACTGAGCTGGGTAAGTCTTAAGCTCAAGGAGTTATCCACTTATTTCTGCAAGGTGTTCAATGCCCTCTCTGATTTCCTTTCCCCTAAGGCTTTTTAAAAGCCCATAATGAAACTTAGGTTGTGAATAGGTCAAATGCACTGCCTCAAAGCAACAGAGACCATACATGTTATCTTTTTCAGTGCAAGATATGAGAAAACACAAGGATTTTATTTTTTTAATAAAAGCTGCTGATTCTGCTACAAAAATTAGATAGGCTGAATAAGTTTCTCCCCTCTGTCAGATGCTGTCAGACCTGCTGAGTTTTTCCAGCAATTTTTGTTTCAAGTTTCTCCCTTCCCCAGGTATGGTACGATTTCTGAAGATTGTGAGGTTTATGTGGGTGCAAGAAAGAGATTAGGGAAGAACCTTAATAAAATAAGCAAACACTATGGGGCTTGTTTTATGATTGTGATATGTCGGACTCTGCTGTGTATTTGTGTTGAGTTGAAATTTGTTCTAAGGTGAGGATGGCCGGGGTTGGAATCTTAACTTCTAGGATGTCTAAGGGTATAGCCATACTGTAACTCTGTTAGCAAAGTGAAGCAGTTTTGCTTAAATCTGATGCTGCTAATCCAGCATATGTGCACCTTGAATCCAGAGTCAGGGTATAGAAGGAAGAGAAATTAGATTCCTGAGAAGTGGTGGTCCTGCACCACTATTTCTGAGAATTTGAGTGTTGAAACCCAATTTATAGAGGATATGTCCAACTCCATTTTGGAGGTAATTTCACCACTGAGCCTTTATAAAGGTGTTTGTCACATACGAATAAGAAGCAGGAGTAGGCCATTCAGCCCCTCGAGTCTGCTCTGCCATCTAATAAGATCATGGCTCATCCGATAGTAACCTCAAATCAGCATCCTGCCTACACCCTATAACCTATCTTCTCCCACCGCCACCCTTCCCAAGCTTACCAAGAATCTACCTGCCTCTGCCTTGAAAATATTCAAGGACCCTGCTTCCACTACCTTTTTAGGAAGTGTTCCAAAGACCCACGACCCTGTCAAGACCTCTCAGGATCTTATGTTTCGATCAAGTCACCTCTTCCTCTTTTAAACTCCAGTGGACAAGCCTAGTCTGTCCAACCTTTCCCCATAAGATAATGCACCCATTACAGGTATTAGACTGATAAATCATCTCTGAACCGCTTTCAATGCATTTACATCCTTAATAAGGTGACCAATACTGTACACAGTATTCCAAATGTGGTCTCACTAGTGCTCTGTATAACTGAAGCATAGCCTCTCTACTTTTGTATTCAACTCCCCTTGCAATAAATGATAACATTCTATTAGCTTTCCTAATTACTTGATGTACTTGCATACTAACCTTTTGTGATTCATGCACTAGGACACCCAGATCTCTCTACACCTCAGAGCCCTGCAATCTCTCACCATTTAGATAATATGCTTCTCTTTTATTCTTCCTGCCAAAATGGACAATTTCACACTTTCCCACGTTGTACCCTATTTGCCAGATCCTTGCCCACTTGCTTAACATATCTATATATTTTTTGTAGTTTCCTTATGTCCTCTTCACAACTTAATTTCCTATCTATCTTTGTGTCATCAGCAAATTTAGCAACCATCCCTTCAATCCCTTCATCCAAGTTGTTTATATAAATTGTAAACAGTTGAGGTCCCAGCACTGATTCCTGTAGCACACCACTTCTTACATTCTGCCAATCAGAAAAAGACCCATTTCTTTTGCCTACTCTCTGCTTCCTGTTAGCCAGCCAATCTTCTATCCATGCCATAATGTTATCTCCCCATACCATAAGCTTTTATTTTCCGCAATAACCTTTGATGTGGCACTTTATCAAATACCTTCTGGAAATCTAAGTACAGTACACCCACCGGTTCCCCTTTATCCACACCACATATTACTTCCTCAAAGAATTCCAATAAGTTGGTTAAACACGATTTCCCTTTCACAAAATCATGCTGATTCTGCCTGATGACCTTGAGTTTATCCAAGTACCCTGCTATAACTACTTTAATAGCTTTTAACATTTTCCCTACAGCAGATGTTAAGCTAATTGGCCTAGAGTTTCCTGCTTTCTGTCTCTCCCTTTTTGAATAATGGAGTTACATTTGCTATCTTCCATTCTAATGGGACCTTCCCTGAATTTAGGGAGTTTTGAAAAATTAAAACCAATGCATCAACTATCTCACTGGACACTCCTTTTCAGACCCTAGGATGAAGTCCATTAGGATCCAGGCTCTTGTCCACCCGCAGCTCCAACAATTTACTCAGTACCACTTCTTCTTTGGTGACTGTAATTATCCTGACTTTCTTCCCCACTTCCATTCCCTGGTTTATAGCTGCTTCTGGGATGTTACTTGTATCCTCCTATAGTGAAAACTGATGCAATTAATATTGTAATGATATTAAATTTAGTCATCAGTTTTCAAAGCAGGACAGCTGCCATTGAGTAATTTAACCAAAGCTGTCACTTGGTGTTTACAGTGTATTGGAGCCAATGCTGTAAGCTCTACTTTTGACAACAGTGGTACAGCAATGTGGCCCACATTTTTGTGTAAATAATTGTAAAAATAATGAATATTTGAGATTAATTTCTTCCTGTGCTGCATTAATTTTCAGGATTTTTAAAATTGCTGTTCAGACCTAGCCATAAATAATTAGAGGTTTGAGAATTAGTTTTCTGTTTCTTTGGTTTTCCCTATACCATTGTGCATGTTGTTTTTGTATTTATTTCTACTAGATGGTCACATTAACAATGCCACATTCCATAGTAATGACCATTGACTGGGTAATGAAGGCTGGGATTGTTTCTTCTCTACATATCTACAGAATTCTGTATAATAAAGCATGCAGAAATTTGAAAAGCAATGCTGCAAGAATTGCTTGACCTTTTTTCTGAAGTTCCTTTCTAATTTATTTTTGATGCCAAAAGAGGTTGCAAAGGCACATGGTAGTGAGACTGCCACCAAAATTACATTCTCAAGTATACACAGGAAAAAAGTTCATTTCTGTTCACATTTCTGTTTAATCTGTGCATTTAGCAAGCCCTGCAAGTTTTGATGCATCAGGGGCAATTATCACATCACGTGGGTAGAAGGTAGGCTGTTGCGCGTTAAATGGGGAATGAATTAGGCAACCTGAAGCTATCTCTCTCTCTCTCTGTCTCTATAGATAGATCTATAGATAAAACTGCTGACTTTTCCCCTCATCTTCCTCCAAAACACTTTTTTGTTTGAAGGGGGAGGTGGGAAACAAACTGGGATTTTGTTACTGAAAATGTGTATTCTTGGTTTTATGGCCATGATTAAGGCCTAGTATCCTTTGAAGATAGAGCAATACTGCCAAGTGTCCAGGCAATGTAAAAGATGACAGGTTTTTTTTTGCAGTTCCATTTTCTTAGCATCAAAAAAAAATAGCCATTACCTTGTGTAAGGTCCAATTATACCTATTCATTTTTGTTTAAAAGTGGAATACTGGTGCTACTCGATCAGAAAAAATTTCACCCATTGACTAATTTGAGAAGGAGATGGTGGGAGGAAGAGATGAAAGCTTTGTTGAGTTAAAGTAAAAATAGTTGAGTTCCTTATGTTGGGAAACCAGTCTGCCAAGATTGCACTCATACCTGGTTCCCTGGGGCACATCAATTCTTTGCTTTGTCTAAGAAATTGGATTTTAAAAAGCAACTCTTTGCTTGTTAGTTTTTGTTATTATTTTATATAGATATCCAGTGCTGTTTAAAGAAAGTTCTAAGGCAGGAGGTAATACTTCGATTGAAAGTATTTGCTTCCTTTGAGAACATATGTTTTAAGCAGCAGCCAAGACATGTGGTTTTAATTACAAGTTTTGAATAGTCCTTTGTGAGAAAGCATTCTCACCATCCTCTTGATATCACCAGCAGCTGGCTTCTATGGCTCCCTTCATTTTGTTTTTAATGCCCTTTTATTATGATTTTGGGCCCAACAGAAAAGTTTGTTCTCCTAGAAAAGTATAAACTGAAGTAAGCTCTGTACGCTAAAAATTAATGTGCTTCGGGCAAACAATAACCTTGTTTGTTACGGGATCATATGTAGAAATTGTGTAGGGGTTTTCACTATCTGCTCCATCACTCCAGGAAATTGCTAATTTTGTTTACATCGAGACATTTTTGAACTGAGCAAACTTAGTCATTCACAGAAATAAGCAATGACAGCTGGTTCAAAGCAGTTTTCAATTCATAAAAGGTGTTCTCTTTGCAATTGTTTCAAATAAATTAACTAATATCTCTTGGGAAGTTATCCATGCTAATGAATTAGAAATCATTCTAATGGAGTCTCTCTTAACCTGATCAATGCGGCAAAGTTTTGCATCAGATTTTGGGAGCTATGTAAATAGCAGCTTATTGTTGCTGAATCCATCTCTGAATAGCAATGCAACAGGATTCAGCAAAGTGGAAGTAGCTCTGTACGATATGTCAGTATTAATGTGATTTCATGCAACTCGAAAAATAAGTTTCATTTTTGCTTTCAAGTATTTTTATGTGAATCCAAATGATGTTCACAACTCAGCTTAACCATCATCCTATCTATGAAAGGAGCTATATGTCTAACTAAAAATCAGACCTTCAGTTAGTTAGAGCTGGATTTTCCCAGCCCCACGAAGATGGGGTCGGAGACTGGAGGAATGAGGAACTAGGAAGGTGCTGCGTGGTATGCCTCCCTGACTCATTCACCTCGCAGGACGTTTCTGAGGGGTGAACCAGGGAACCGGGCCAGCTCCCCATGTGATGGAGCCAGGCAGCCAATTAAGATGACGATCTCAAGGGAAATTTTGCTGCCTCGTCAGCATTTTGCCATGTGCGGAGGCCACCGTCTCAATGTTGAGGTGCCCTAGGAGTCCCTGATTTGCCTCAGCAGCACCCACCTCAGCCCTCCTTCCAGTGCCCTTAATAGGGAGGCCGTCTTAATTAGGAAACTCCCTCAGGGAAGTTTGTGTTGGTGGACGTGCTTCCAGCAAGTGCTGGCTTGGCCCTGTTGTCAGGGTCCGTTCTAAAATCCAACCCTTAGTGTCTGAGCAATCTTGTAATTAAAAGTTATGGATAATTTTAAACATTAGCTCAGTTTAACTGATTCACCTTAACATTGCCGGGATAATTATTATCTACAGGGAAGCAAAGCAGTCTGGCACCTACCCCACATCCCCCCCCACCCCCCCGGCCCAGCAAACACCCCTCCCAACACGTTTTCCGAAGCAGGCTCCTGTCTGATTCCGCTGGTTGTAGGATCCCATTAGAAATTTTCAGCCACAAATATGTGGAATGAGTGTACACAGCTGAGGCAGCAACCTCCAAAGGTAAGGGGCATCCCTCATGTTTCAGGTGATAACGGAGCTTAACCAGTGGTTTTTATAATTTAAAAAAACGTGGTGGCTGCAGGATAGCTCAAAAAATCTCAGAGAATTATTGTGGGATAAGGACAAGGACTGTGAGCCTTTGTCATCTTGTGTTAAATCTCTTGTGGGAGGGAATTTTTTTTAAAAACCCAACCCTGATCCAGACCTCACTGCTGGGTGGATCAGGAACTGAATGATTTCCTGAGCTCTGACAGCTGACATGGCACCCGGTTGATGCCCATAACTCACCAGCGGAATTCGTGTGCTAGGTTTGGACAGGCAGCACAGCCATTCCGCTTGCTTGAGGCAGAAATCAAAGTTCCCCCAGCTGCTTTTGGCAAGAGACACTTGGGTAGTCTCTTGTACTTGAATAACTGTTTGGTGTGTACATTACACTCTACAGAAGTGACATAATGGTCGTCATCATGAACCTGCCTTCCATTATCCCTACTGACATTCTAAAGTTGATAAATGCAGATTTATACAGGTGGATGAAGGAATTCATGTACATTAATTAAGCACTCCAGTTTCCTACTCACCTTGATGGATATAATCTTGCTGGTCTGAGTGGGGCAGTATTTAATGCATATCAGTTGAGCATAGAAAGCTATTACTTTCATGGGATAGCTCATTATAGAAACATAGGCAGAATTTTGCCGGCGGCGTGCGGGGGCAGGCCCGACATACCAACGCGTAAAATGACACGTGATGACATTTGGCGTGAGTCCCGATGTCACCGCGCACCATCGCGATATTTCGGAAGGCAGGCGAGCTGAGTTCCAAGGCACACCCGCCATTAATTAATGGGCCAGTTAAGGCCCTTGAGGCAGTAACTGACTGCGATTTTTTTTGTAGCCTGTGCGATTTTCAGTGCGTTGTACAGGTGCAACGGGCAGGCCACATTTTTAAAAACCTCATCCGCTGGCGGGATAAGAGAGGTGAGTGGGCTCGCTGATGTGAGTTGTTAGTACTTTTTAAACTTAGTGCTGCTTCTGTGAACAGGACAACTTCAATTCTCTTCAAAGCTGCTTGAACAGAAAAAACAGGCTTCAGTTCAGGACTCTGGAGGAATCAAAACACTTGGCAGGTTTCAGACAGCCTTCCCTTACCCTGGGAATTGTGCTCTCCACTCCTTCTGAGGAGGAAGAGAGGGCCAGAAGGAGGAGGCCAGGAGTCCATATTCAGCCTCCAGGGAGAGCCACCTTTAGGAGGACAGGCACAAGGGGCACAGGGCCAGCAGGAAGTCCAAGGTGGAAGGGGCTGCAGAAGATGCCACTATCCTGCTGCCAGGGTTTACAGGTGGCGATGCAGCTACTTCAGTGCCGAAGGAGGCTCCGTCTCTCAAGGGAGACAGTGACCTCCATCTGTCAGATGATCAGCTCCAACTGTGTGGGTGGACACCCCATGCCAGTGGCTCTGAAGGTCACAGTGGCCCTCAACTTCTGTGCCTCCGTGGGTGATGTTTGTGGAGTCTCCCAGTCAACTGTCCATATTCGCGTCAAGCTGGTGACTGATGCACTGTTCAGCGTCTTGACTTTCATTCGCCACCATATAGACAAGACCAGCCAGGCAGAGTGAGCAGAGGCTTTGCAGCGATTTCTGGGTTCCCTCACGTCCAGGGTGCAATTGACTGCACACACGTGGCCATAAAGATGCCAGCTGGTTAGTCGGGAGCCTTCGTCAACAGGAAGGGATTCCACTCTGTGAACGTGCAGATAGTGTGTGACCATAGGATGCAGATTCTGCAAGTATGTGCAAGGTACCATGACCCCTACACCCTGAGACACTCCCAGGTGCGGAGGCTCTTCATTGCTCCAGCCCGGCTGGATGGATGGCTGCTGGGTGACGAGGGCTATCCCCTCATGACACCTCTCCGCCATCCAAGAACAGAGGTCGTGCAGCGGTACAATCGGAGCCATGCCTCCACCAGGGCAGTGGTAGAGAGAACCATCAGTCTTCTCAAGATACGCTTCCGATGCCTGGACCATTCAGGGGGCGCGCTGCAATACCCCCCAGATGGTGTGTCACGTATAGTAGTTGCGTGCTGCGCTCTCCACAATTTGGCGCTGGAAAGGGGTGACGTAGTGGAGGAGGAAGATGTGGATGCAGATGACCTGGCTGCAGACGATGTGTACAGTAGTGAGTCCGAAGACGAGAACGCTGAGGGGATAGATACTGACCCGAGCAACCTCCAGGGAAGCAGGAATACCCGGGAGGCTTTGATCCAACGCTCCTTCAGCTAGCCTACCAAAGATGAACTACCAACACATGCCAGGGCTGCAGGCGCCATACTCAATACCCGAGAGCAACATTTTCCTGGGTAGGAGCATCAACCATGTGCCATTTCAATAATGCTCAATGGCAAACAAGCCACTCATAACATCATGGGTTCCCCTTCACCTGCAGAAGTAATGAAGCACCCAGAGGCTTGTTGGGAGCCACAACATTTAATGATTGCATACTTCCATACAGAAATGAAAGTCCATTAAAAGGTGTTGAACAGCACACCTACTGAAAAACAACTGAAATGTGAGTCAAAAGAAAACCACCAGTGGTAAGCCCGTGGCGTGTCTAGGGTAATTTACGTTTGTTTGCGGGTGCTATGCCTAGATGCTTGCCCCTCGCTGGCACCTGCATTTGAGACAGCCTGCTCACCTTGCTGTCCTGTTGACCTTGATGACCTCGGCGGGCGTCCTTTGGCCTGTGGAACCTGTGCTGGCCCCAACTGGGTGGGAGTGGCCAGTGGCCTGGCTGGCATTTCGCCGCAGCCTCATCAGATGCCACGGTCACTGGCAGAGGAGCAGAGGAGCTGCTGCACTCATCCGGAGCGCTCTGAGAGGAGCCCGCAGAGACAACAGGCAGCTTGTGTGCCAACGTGAAGTCGCTTCGGACCTCCCTACTCACCATTGATGGATGGGCTCCTAGCTGGGATACTGGATGATCAATCCATCTCCCACACTGACCACCTAAGGTCAAGTCGCTGTGAGGGCTTGCAGGTCCAAGCACGTTCCCAGGAAACTCTGATTGTTCTCCTGGAGGAACCTCTCCGAGAGTCACCACTCTCTCCATGGAGGGCATTGTGCTCGGCCATCATTGCATCACTCATCCTCTGCATGGACTCCTCTGTCATGGAGTCTATGACATACATTTCCTCATGTATCTCCACCAGATCCTCCCGCACATCCTGCTGGACATCCAGCATCTGTTGCCTGAGGGATGACTCCAGAGGCACATCATCAGCCACCGATTTGAGCATGTTCCTGGTTCCCAGCAGTCCTCTGACTACTGGCGCCTTGGGCACTCTCTGCCTCAGCCTGCACCTCAAGCGAATGTGAAGTGCCCTCACTGCTGTGCACCAAGGCACTAGACAACAAACTTATCCCCACTGAAGTGCTGGTGCCTGCCTGGCGCTGAGGATGTGACGCTGGTGCGTTTATATTTTCTGGGCCCTCGGGTCAACAGCGGTCCATCTGCCTCCTGAGTCCAGGCGTGCTCTGGTGAGGCTGAAAGGAAGAACAAGGACACTTGATTAGTAGAAGTCATTATGCTGTTAATGTGCATGCCTGGCACCCAGATCAGGATGCGCTCCTTCTTCCGTTATCAATGGGCAACCCATGTTGGAAGCTGAAATCAATATACAGTCAACAGTGGAATGTTTGCACTGACAGACATTGTGACCCCAGTTCACGGCACTCTTACCTCCCAGTGGCTCCCCAACCTCACAGTGGCTGGTTGATGCATGGTGCCTCTCCAGCTCGAGGGCCTCCTGCTAGTATCGGGTCATGAGAAAGTGGGGCTGTCTTCTTCCAGTCCGCAGCCGCTCTGCATTGCATGCTGTCTTCTCCTAAAAGGAGAGAGGAACATTTTAATTAGTCCACCCGGTACCTGCATTGCCATTGCAGCCTTGCCACCCCCACCTGAGTGAAACATTGCAGGGCTCATCCGATTCATGACCCTGGAGCTGCCATACACTCATTCCAAGCAGCCAGGGCTTTACCTCTTTGCCCAGTTGCTGCCTCCATCACATTTGCCACTCTCAATCTAAGACCTTCCAAACCCACGAGCACTACCACCTAAAAAGACAAGGGCAGCAGATAGATGGGTACACCGCCACCTGGAAGTTCACCTCCAAGACACTCAGTATCCTGACTTTGAAATGTTTCGGCGCTCCACCACTGTCACTAGGTCAAAATCCTGGAGCTCGCCCCCAAACACTATTGTGGGCATACCTGCACCACATGCAGCGGATACAGAAGGTTGCTGAACACCACCCTCTCGGGCAACTAGGGATGGGAATAATTGCTGGCCCACCCAGCGAAGGCCACATCCCGCAAATGAATGAATGCAAAAACAAAATTGAGTTGGCGGAGGAGTCAGGAGGGGCCTAACTGCTGTGCTAAGTAACCCATGCCAACACGGTACTCACCCTTCCCGATCGCAAGAGGTCATTAAACCACTTGCGGCACTGCTCCCAGGTGCATCTCACCACATCATGGGAGCTGACCCTTGCTGCCACCTCCTCCCAGGCACGTTTTGTTATGTGAGGGTGCATCCTCTTCCTCCCGCCCCTTGGCACAAGGATGTCGCAGCGTGCTTCTGCCACCGAGGAAGGCAGCGAGGCACCCATCCAAATTCTCAGGGCGCACTGCCCTGCCGACCTGCCCTCCTGCCTGGCCTGCCCTCCATGAGCGCTGTCGGACATACTCCTGTGCGACATCGGTGGCAGCCGTTGGAAGGCTGCCTGCGCCATTTTTGAATAGGGAGTCATTGGACTCCAACCACCGCCCATCTCTTCCCGCTGTTCTCGGGAGCCCCGATTCATGATGGGCAGGCCTTAACTGGCCTGCCCGTGTAAATGGCGGCACAGAACCAATCGCAGGTTGCACCCGTGCCCGCTTTGACCAGCCCGCCATAAGTAAAATCCTGGCCATAAAAGCTAGGAGCAGGAGTAGGCCCTTAGACCTTGCTCCGCCATTCAATGTGATCATGGCTGATCCTCTATCTCAACGCCATATTCCTATTGATGCCCCTAATATCCAAAATATTATCAATTTCTTTCTTGAATATACTCTGACCCGACCTCCACAGCTTTCTGCTGTAGAGAATTCCACAGGTTGACCACCCTCTGAATGAAGAAATCTTTCCTCGTCTCAGCCCTGAATGGCCTGCCCTGTATCCTGAGATGGTGGCCCCTGGTTCTAGACTCCCCAGCCAGGCAAACATCCTCCCTGCATTTAGTCTGTCTAGCCCTGTTAAAATTTTATATGTTTCAATCAGATCTCCTCTCATTCTTCTAAACTCTAGTGAATACAGGCCCAGTCGAACCAATCTCTCCTCATACAACAGTCCTGCCATCCCCGGTACCAGCCTAGTGAACCTTCGCTGCACTCCCTCTATCGCAAGTATATCCTTTCGGAGGTAGGGGGACCAAAACTGCATGCAGTACTCCAGATGTGGTCTCACCAAGCCCTTGTATAACTGCAGTAAGACACCCCTACTTCTGAACTCAACATACCATTTGTCTTCCTAATTGCTTGCTGCACCTGCCAGTTTACTTTCATTGACTGGTGTACAAGGACACCCAGATCCCTTTGTAGATCCACATTTCCCAATATATCACCATTTAAATAATGCCTTTCTGTTTTTCACACCGAAACGTATAACTTCATTTATCCACGTTAAACTGCGTCTGCCATGTGTTTGCCCACACACACAACTTGTCTAAATTGCCCTGAAGCCTCTTTGCATCTCTCTCTCAACTCACAACCCCACCCCGTTTTGTATCATCAGCAAACTTGGAAATATTGCATTTGGTTTCCTCGTTCAAGTTGTTTATATCTGTCGTGAATAGCTGGGGCCCAAGCGCTGATCCCTGCGGTACATAGTCACCGCCTACCATCCAGAAAAAGACCCATTTATTCCCACTCTCTGTTTCCGGTCTACCAACCAATTCTCAATCCATGCCAGTATATTACCCCTGACCCCATGTGCTTTAATTTTGCCCACTAGCCTCTTATGTGGGACCTTATCAAAAGCCTTCTTTAAATCCAAATACACAACATTCTTAGGTTCTCCCTTATCTATTCTACTATTTACATCCTCAAAAGAAACTCCAGTAGGTTAGTTGAGCATGATCTTTTCATAAACCCATGTTGACTTTGTCTAATCCTGTTAATGCTTTCCAAGTGTTCTGCTATCACATCTTTTACAATAAACACTAGCATTTTCCTACTATTGATAGGCCAAAAGGCCTGTAATTCTTTTTTTTTTCTCTCCCTCCTTTTTTAAATAGTGGGGTTACATTTGCCACCCTCCAATCTATAGGAACTGCTCCAGAGTCTATAGAATTTTGGAAGATGACCACCATTGCATCCAATATTTCCAGGGCCACTTCCTCTAGTACTCTGGGGTGTAGATTATCAGGCCCTGGGGATTTTTCAGCCTTTAACCCCATTAATTTCTCTAGCACCATTTTTTTTTTTTACTAATACTGAATTTCTTCATTTCCTCCCTCTCACTAGACCCTTGGTTCCCTAACATTTCTGATAAATTATTTGTGTCCTCTTTTGTGAAGACAGAACCAAAATGTGTGTTCAATTGTTCTGCCATTTCTTTGTTCCCCATCGTAATTTCCCCCGTTTCTGACTGTAAGGGACCTACATTTGTCTTTGCTAATCATTTTCTCTTCACGTATTTATAGAAGTTTTTACAGACCGTTTTTATGTTCCCTGCAAGTTTACTCTCATACTCTATTTTTGCCGCCTTGATCAATCTTTTTGTCCACTTTTGCTGAATTCTAAGCTGCTCCAAATCCTCAGGCTTGCTGCTTTTTCTGGCAATTTTATATGTCTCCTCTTTGTATCTAAGACTATCCCTAATTTCTTTTGCATTCCATGGTTGAGCCACCTTTCCTGTTTATTTTTGTGCCAGACAGGAATGAATAATTGTTGTAATCCACGCATACGTTCCTTTAAATATTAGCCATTGCCTACCCACTGTCAACCCTTTTTAGTAAGGTTCCCCAATTCACCATTGCCAACTCATACCTCATACCCTTGTAGTTCCCTTTATTTAGGTTCAGGACCCTAGTTTCAGATTCAACATCTTCACTCTCCATCTTAATGGACAATTGTATCATTTTATGGTCACTCTTCCCCAAGATTGTTAATTAATCCTTTCTCATTGCATGGCCTAAAACTAAGTCTGAGGCTATAGAGTAATTGTTTTGTTGCACCGGTGCTGTAAGAGGTTTTCTTCAGATGTTGTGTTTAGACTTTTTGTTTCCATTGGCTTGATGCTTTTTTAATAAGATGATGCAGAGCAAATAGCCTTCAGTTTATAATGGAGATGTTGTACTTCAAAATATAGAACCATGTAAACTGCAAAAAATTTCTTTGTTAAAAATAATTTACCACATCCAGTTTTTCATTTTAAATACTTGTAATTTTTTTGTGTATGTAATTTATTCTCTAAAAGCTTTGCCATTTTTTTATAACTAGGAGAAAGTTCCTCCTCACCTGGCTACCTCGCCCATCCCTACAGAAGAAGGGCTGTTCTTCAAGGATATACAGTTGAACTTGGGCAAATCTCGAGCCGACCCAGGAATGGAACAAGACTTGGAGAATACAGTCCAGGGCACAACTCCAGAGACCTTGGTCTGCACCAGCTCAGTGAAGAAGAAAAAACGGAGGAAGAAGAAATTTAAACCAGATGGCAAAAAGGAAGACCGAGCTCCATCAGCTGGCAATGAAGAAATATTTGAAATGGATATTAGTTCTGATGAAGACAAACCAATGCATTCTCCCAGGTTAAAAACAAACTTATCTCATAGTTTGTAACTCTTAGAATTCCTTCTGCTCTCGATTGTGCTATTCTTGATTCAAAAACGGTTAAATAAGTTTTAAAAAAAAAAATAAGCAAAATATACCTTGAGGCTAGTTATCTATCTTGGTGTCTCAGGAAATAAATACTGATTCATTGTAATACTAGAGTTCTCCTGTAGAGCTATTTAAATGTCAATGAATTCACTAATATCCACAAGTTGAACCTTATTCCTGATGAAAGTGTCTTTTGTGGAATTGCATAAGCTTTAGAGCTAGAATTAACATACTTGTAATAATCTGCTTACTAAGTATTACCCTATATTATTACTTCAGATTGGTGGTTATTGAATACCAGAGAATTCTCATTATAGTCACCACTATTTATAATTCAATAGAAATGTTCAGTATACATCATCCACTAAAATGCTGTGGAACAAAACACATGTAAGAAAAATTTGTAAGTTTTTTTTGTAAGAATAGATTTGACTATAAACAATCTTTCTAGTTTCTAAAAACAGAAGATCACTGGTTAATGACCAGGAAGTTCAATTTTCTTGAGCCATTCATAATGTATTGAGCCAGAGTTTGTCAATAAGATAGCTTTGTGCACCATTCAGACACCAACGTTAATGCACAAATTAGTCAGCAACATGTAGTCAGGTTGAGACCCTGTGAATTGCAAATCACCACTAATTTTTGGTTGATTTACATCTTCTCTTCCCCCTGGTTTTAATGAAATTATTAAATTTGCGTACCAGATGCAACTTTTCTGTGGGTAATTAATATAAGTACTGAACAACCCCCTCACCCAGAAAGTAGCAATTAAGTGTTAAATCTCAGTCCTTCAGTTTGTGAATTGTTTTAGGAGACTTTAAAAATGTAATTTTTGGAAGGAAGTCAGAAAGGTGCTTTGGTAGGTGCCTGATATCTGTACAATTCATTGATTAGTCGGGGTAGCACAGTTGTTTCCGAGTTCAGGAAGGTAAAATTATCCAATGACCTTTTCCTCATCTCTTTCCAGTGAGTTCTGGTGGAAAGTGAACAATTGCAGCAGTTGACCAACCTTAGCTATGATGGTCTGCATGATATAATAGCATTCCATACTTACTGTAGACTCACACTGGGCCACCAGGGCAAGCTGCTCGTAGCCACAATATCCTAGCTCTGCATAAGGCACTGCCTTCTGGAGCGCTGGGAATTGGGTATCGCTGTTTCACTTCATTTAAAGCATTTGTTTGTATATTGTCTATTTCAAACAATTCAATTTATATGCAAACTTTTATTTATGGAAGTCACGATGGTGTAACCGGACCACTTGTGTATGATGCCTGTTTAATCTATCCAATCATAAGGAATTTCAGAATTGTTATTTCCATTCCTTGTTTGTGCCTATTTATTTGGCAGCTAATTATTTCTGGATCACTTGTCATTTCATTTATTTGCTTTGTGCCAGAGATTTCATTTGCGTTTTCATTAAGCACAACTTGAATGGAACATTGTGCAAGTGTTTGTTTCTCACCTCCAACTTCATTTCCTTGTTGCTTGAGAGAGAAAACGCACTATAGGTAATGTGAATGTTGGTAAATGTCTGAGGAAGGGGATTACCTTTTTGTCCCTCGGACTTTGGTTTGACTCCAACTCTTATTACAATATTATCTTTCAAAATTCAAAACAAAATTGTTGTCCTCCCAATTGTGTTTCAGGGCCTTCCAAAGTTTAAATGTGGCTTTTCAGCACAGGGTCTAAATTTCCAGAATCCCCTAGTGTTACTGAAAGCAATCATCATGGAAGTCCAGTGGTTTAGAAAAACTTGAAACACTTGGCAAATATTTTCTATCTATTACATAGTTGTCACTATGAAAGAATATGTTGATGAATAATGTTATAAGGATGAATAAAAAGCTTATTCCATTATTATTTTCCTTATGCAGGGGGTTGGCATGCACCTCTTTAAAGGGCAGTGATTTGAAAGAATCTCCAACCTTTTCACACAAGGATGATTATCCATATTCTGATGGTGACTGCTGTCCAATTGGAAGGTACGTGATACAATCTTAAATCAAAGCGCATCGTAACTTTCTCCACTGTCCTACAAAATATACCTTTTAATAAAACATATAATTCATTGATCTGGCAGACTCTCAAATTGCAGACAATTTCCCTTGTGATGTGTAACCTGCTGGTATTAATAAAACTAAAATTATATCTCAATCATACTGTCCAATAATTAACAATTTAGGCATCGTGGCTTACCTGAAAACGTGAAATACTAATACATCTGCACCAATAAGTATATGATATGTTATACATCTCTCAAATGTCTGCAGTGATTTTGAGGTTTGATTGAAATCACACTGCTCACATAGGTTTCTTTGTAGAAGGATTATATTTCTTAGCGTACAGAGCCAGTTTAATAGCTAGGTGCACCAGAAAATCCTAGTATAACAAGCATTTGTTCATGCCAAAATACAACAGGTTGAGGATCACTTCTCACTATTCATGTGTCTTAAGTCAATTAGCTTAGAAATGTTCAGCATCTTGTATTCACTAAATGTTTATTCATGTTGAATTCTTTGACCGCCTCTGGTTTTTAAATAGAATTAGCATTTGACAAAGTCCTGATGCCATTGTAGGAAATCGCTGTGTTTTCAACAGCGGCAATTCGTTTGTGCCAAACTCTCTGTTTGTGAAACTATTCTATAGATTTGTCACAGTTGTATGATGCTGTGACCTTTATATTGTGAAGTATCTAAAAGACACTTGACGCAGAGCGGACTGTAGGTAGATTCAAGCAACAGTTTTTAAATTTAGTACAAGTGTGCACACGGGAAGTTCCCCTACAGAATGCCACAAAAAGCAATTTGAAGTTACACAGCTTCTATTGGTTATATACACCATCTTTGGGATAACTCATCATTAACTCTCAATGTTCTTATCTTGTACATCTAAACATGTTACATTTTAATAAAACATATAATTTATTGACCTGACAGACTCTCAAATTGCAGACAATTTCCCTTGTGATGTGTAACCTGCTGGTATGAATAAAGCTAAAATTATATCTCAATCATACTGTCCAATAATTAACAATTTAGGCATCATGGCTTACCTGAAAGCGTGAAATACTAATACATCTGCACCAATAATTATAATTATAAATGAGTTTACAACATTAACGCGCAATGACCTGTTTATCACCCCCGCAGTTACAGAAGAATTTGTAAAACAATCACGGAAGGACCTGACCTTTTGCACAAATTATGTCCACAGTTCATTCAAAGCTTAAACTTTGCTTACCTATCCTGATATTTTGCTGCTGTGCCAAGCAATCTGCATATCTTAGCTTGAGCCTGAGGTTAAGCCATTCAGTCAATTTAGAGTAGTTATCAACTTCCTGGCCTGGCCAGAAGGTCATATTCATTCATGTTTATTTTTACTGCAAACACTTTTAAAACTTATATCCACAACTTGGCCAAGCCTGGGTGATCCCATGATGCATCCTGATATACTGCTTCATTTACTTCCAAGAATGGACCTGATAATTTTGTGAGCAAAGCACACTTTTTTTGTTTTTGCCTAGAAAGTTTTGAACTACTGCTGAATAAATGTTTTGGCAGTTTTGCAAGTAGACTTCCATTTTAACTAAGTGGAATGATATGCATCTTGTACAACACTGAGCCAAATAGATCAGGAAATTTACAGCTTTGATCCTTGATCTGTGATAAGTTGACAGATCCCATTCTGGATAGCAGCGGAACCCTGTAATTGACTAGGTTTTCTACCTCTAATTGCTATTCAGGAAGTTCACGTATGGATGTTGGTCAGCAGCAGCACTCTGCATTCAAGTGCAATTCACTATTCACTACTTCTGAGCTGCTACTGGGATTTGATGCCTTTTTTGTACTCATTTCTGCTGAAGAATTCTATCTCTGTTATTGGGCTAAGGAGGGTAAGAGTAAGCTTGCAGCTCTTGCTTCTAATTGCTGCCGCTGCAATAATGTGTGGGTAGGATGACTTGTGTAAACTAGGGCGTGAAAAAATGACCTCTTGGGCAAGACCACAGAAAGCTGACCGTGCATGTAAAATTACCTCTGCGTGAGTCGTTTTCTTTAGAAGGAAAATAAAAGGGAAAATGTTACTTTCAATTTTTATTTTGGGCCATGACTGCAGAGAATCCGTTTTTTTTTGTGCATGGTCATGTTGAAGAAAACATATATTACTAACTTGCTCCAAGGCTCTCCAGTGTCAATGTTTTAGATTCTGGGTAAAATAACTACAGCATAAGACACTTAGAACTGTTAATGACAGATTTGTTTGCTTGTTCCGAAGTATGATGTTTTCCATTGAAAAGGCAGTGTTTTTCCTTTTTTACTTTCATTTAGCATGTCCATTTCCCAGCCATTTTCCTCTAAAAGTGACTCTGAATTAATGGTGAAACCATCTGATATGCTGATGCCTGAAAACATATATTACTAACTTGCTCCAAGGCTCTCCAGTGTCAATGTTTTAGATTCTGGGTAAAATAACTACAGCATAAGACACTTAGAACTGTTAATGACAGATTTGTTTGCTTGTTCCGAAGTATGATGTTTTCCATTGAAAAGGCAATGTTTTTCCTTTTTTTACTTTCATTTAGCATGTCCATTTCCCAGCCATTTTCCCCTAAAAGTGACTCTGAATTAATGGTGAAACCATCTGATATGCTGATGTCTGAGCCTCACATGCAATGGTCGTGGGGAGAATTTCCAGAATCAACAAGGGTAATTAATGAATTTAATTGAACTCTTTGAGTTACATTTCCTTCTAGAGCTACACTATTTTGACATTATTAGAATAAATATTGTGAAATAAAACTACAGATTGTTAGCATTTTTTGAGAGATTGCCTTAAAAATATAAATGCACTTTCTGACATAAAAACATTTATAAAACAGCATGATGAAGCTCTTTTGGGGGTGGGGGGTGCGGTAGAGGGGGTAAAATATCACTTGCCTAGAAAACCGGATGATTTTATGGTTTACAGAAGTATGCTGGTTTAGAAATGATCACCATGAAGGTTGTGATTATTTTAATAGTTGAAGCCCTTTTTCAAGTTAATCTGAAGATATTGGAATCTTGAACTGATGGTGTTAACTACATTGACTGCAGCAAAGATTACAACTGAGATCGGAGTGTTAGATTACTGCAAAGGCGCAAGGGAAGTCATTTTCACGACCATTCCTAGTGTGGCATACTACTCCATACAAGGTCAAGGAATAAATGCATGATTGGAGAGATGGTGTAATAGGGAAAAGGATTTATATTCCTGGAACACCAGACAAATTCTGTTAATGTACCCTGCAAAGATTGGATGTTCATCACCTGAAGAGTGTTGAGATCAATGTCCTTGCTCGGTAAGCAACTACTGCTTATGGAAAAGAATTAAACTAGGGATGAGGAGAAATGAAAATGAGTGCCTTTTTTGTATAGTGCGTATTGAATACAGAAGCCAAGAATTAATGATGAATTTGTACAAGTAAATCTTGAGGTAACTGTTGGCATACTTAGTTCCGCTTCAAAGTTATCGCTGAGATAAAAGTTAGGAGAGATTTCTTTACGTAGATGAATTGCTTTGCTACAGGATGTGGTTGAGACAGCTGACTGCTTTTTTTCAGGGGCTAGTTAAATAAATATTTTGATTGATTGCCAGTGTATAAATGGTATAAGAATAGTGTCTCTTGGTGATGCATACTAGCACACTATTTGCTTTCCCAATAGCCTTGCAGCATTAGTTTTAGGCATTGAGTAAGTAATGCATTAATCCCTCAGGTCCTTCTCACACTCAGCATTATTGAAGACAATCATGCTTGGTGCACTATCTTACATTTATCTGTATAAGACGTGAGCTATTCCACATTATATCCAGATCTGTCTGTTATTTTCGTTTAAGTTTCTTACACCCCATTATCTCTGCATCATCTGCAAACTTTAGTTTTCCCCACCACCTGACCACCCAATGTGTCTTATTTGGAGCATTGCTGGTGAAGTTTTGCCATTGGTTCATAATTCTACACGTCTTACTTTCCATTCACTGAAGAGGTTTGCAAATGCTTAATTCGTGCTTTTGTAAGTCAGTGAAAGTGAAACTCTTTCTTTAACGTACAAGTGGAATTACAGGATGTTTGATTTGAACTTTACAGGTTAATAAAAGGGAGAGGCTGGAACAGCCAGAAACCTTCAGTATTACACCGTCTGAAAGCACTTACTTCAGGGTTATCCTCAGTCCTGATGTTCTGGATGTGGATATCAACGCTGGGGAAATCACAACTCATACAGTATTGAAACCTGAGGCTAGAGCGCTTGGGAACTTTAGCCAGACAGTTGCTGACAGCGAAAATGCGTCGTCTGAAGAAATTCCCATTGACACACTTTCACAATCCCCACATTCACAGAGTATCCCAGAAACTGGAGTCTCTGTAGTGTCTCAGATGGACAGCGCCCCTACAGTACCTGAAACAGAGACTCCAGCCATTACAAAATTAGATTCACCATCGAAGAAAAAAGGTAATGGCTTTGCATTGTGCTCCGGCTACTTATTTTGTTTATATAAAAGGGTATGAACATGTGATTAATTCACCTGTATAGTACTGATTTTTATTGCTTATCAATGGGTGAGATATCCAAAAGAAATAGATTCTTTCAAAAGCCCAAAACTGTAGTTAAGTTGATTTCCTTCCGATCGCTGCTGAAATTCTGAGATATCAATAGAAAAGCAGAGATATTCAACTTAAGTAATGATTATTTATCTAGTGGTATGAACCTCTGCTTTCTGGTGCTAAACATGCCTTGAGGCACCGTGGGCTGGATTTTGCTGAGATTCTGGACCGGGAACCGAGAAGTGAACAGAGCGGGATGTTCACATTCTTCCTGGAGGCGGTCAATTAAGCAGTCACCCCTCGGAGTCCCGTCCGATTAAGGACAACAGGCAGAATAGTGATTCTGGAGACCAATGAAAGGATTTAAAGGCACACCACCAGTATCTTGGCTTGCCTTTGGGAGGCCACTTCCAGGCAACGGCTGGGCTTTGGTCATCGCGGGGACCCTGCTTGCTCTACCCGGTTCTAAAGTGCTTGGCTATTATTGACGCTAAGGCCAAGATTCTCCCGGTGACTAGCGCCATTGGACTAGCAGAGACCCATGGCCTCCACCTCAGAACTTGCCTGTATCTACAGCACTGTCATCCTGCACGACGACGAGGTCACTGTGACTGAGGACAAAATCAATGCCCTGATCAAGACAGCTGGTGTAACTATTGAGCCTTTCTGGCCTAGTCTGTTTGCCAAGGCATTGGCTAATAATGACATCAATAGTCTGATCTGCAATGTTGGTGCTGGCGGTAGTACCCCACTTGCTGCAGCAGCTGTTTCCACTGCTGCCCCTGTTGCTGCTGAAAAAGAAGAGAAGAAACAGAGGGAGACTGATGATGACATGGTCTCCTTGATTAAATGTACCATGTAATATGATTGTTACAATTAGAAATATTAAAATTGAATATTAGAAAAAAATCAACTGGAGACTTAATAAAGCCGCTTTTTAAAATTTTAATTCGTCATGGAATGTGGGCATGGCTGACTAGACCAGCATTTATTGCCCATCCCTAATTGCCCTTGTTCAGAGAACATTTTAAGAGCCAGCCTCATTGCTGTGGGTCTGGAGTCACATGGCCAGACCAAGTAAGGACGGCAGATCTCCTTCCCTAAAGTGAGCCAGATGGATTTTTATGACAATTGGCAATGCTTTCATGGTCATCATTAGACTTTGAATTCCAGATTTTTAAAATTAAATTCCGCCTGCCATGGTGGGATTCGAACCCAGGCCCCAGAGCATTACCCCGGGTCTCTGGAATACCAGTCCAATGACAATACCACTACGCCACCACCTCCCTAGCTTAATTTGTACCTGCTGCTGCTGGGTGGGTAGCTGGTGTCAGTCAGACCCTGCTTCTTGCAAGATCATCCATAAGAGAGATCGGGTCAAGGCACTACCCCTGATCTGAGATTTGCTCCCTCATACCTGTCCCCGCAGAATTGGGAAGATTCAGCCCAATGTGTCTGTGCCCATTTTGTAAACACCAATGTTGTCGAACTTGATTGTCTTGCGTGCTTTTAAAATGTGATGAATAATTGTGGGATCTGTTTCAAAGCGTAATGTTTTAATGTCCATGGCAGTGTGCCGGATTCTATCTGTGCTGTAGCCAATATTTAGTTTAGTTTCAGTCAAGTTGGACAGACTATTAATAAACAAATAACATGTTCACTCCTCTTTGCATGTCAGAGACCAAAGATGCTCATCATATACAAGATCTGATCCCTAAGCTTTCAAAACTCTTAGACCTGTGCGCAGATTTTTTTTGCAGTGGTTAAAAAGGCATACAATATCCGGAACTTCATGAATAGAGGCTTAAGAGTACAAAAGCAAGAAAGTTAATGATGAGCCTTTTATAAAACATTGGTTTGACCTCAACAGGAGTATTGTGCCCAATTATAGGCACCAGACTGTAGAAAGGTTGTGAAGGCTTTAGAGAGGGTGTAGAAAAGATTTGCGCGAATAGCTCCAGAGATGAGTTTCAGTTACGTGGATAGACTGGAGAATCTGGTGGTCTTTTTAGAGAAGAGATTGAGAGGAAATTTGAAAGCGGTGTTCGTACTTGAGGGGCCTAGACAGAGTAGCTAGAGTGAAACTGTCCCCATTGGCAGAATGGTAGAGAACAAGAGGACACCAATTTAATGTGATTAACAAAAGGGCTAAAGGTGATATGAGGAAAAACACCTCTGTGCATTGAGTGGTTAGGTTCTGGAATCCAAAGCCTGAGCATCTGGTGGAAACAGGTACAATCATGGCTTTCAAAAAGGAATTAAATAAGCACCTGAAGGGAAAAAATAGTTTATAGGAATACACAAAGGACTGGGAAGTGGAACTAGCTAAATTGCTCCTGCTAAGAACCTGCATGGACTCAAAGGGGTGAGTGGCCTTCTGTAACAATGCTGTGATTCTGTTCTTTTTGATGTAGGTTGTGTGTGGGTATATCTGCTTCCCTTGTACCAGGAAAGTAAATCTTGGGAAGGAATTAGGATTTTTACATAATTTGAGTGTGGAATGCCGTTGGATTTAACACTTTTGTGGTTTGTTATGAAATATAATTTATGTAGGTCTCCAGAAACGAAGTCAGCATCAGGGACCTGATGACATTTATTTGGATGATCTGTCTGTTTTGGAACCTGAAGTTGCTGCTCGCTATTTTCCCAAAAGGTACTACATTGTCTCCACCTGTGTGTAAAGATTTCCTTGATGAACTGGTTTTGGAATCCTGAGATAAGCAAAGTCCAGGATATTAAGCTCACAATGATGCATGGCCAAGTTGTGTATAGCCCTCTTCATTAATGCAGTATGAGCACTGAAAACTGTGTCTTTTTTCCTCTACAGTGAATTTGACAGCAATTCCAAACGATGGATTGAATCTGACACACGCTCTGGTTCTCAGTCACCACAGTCGGTGGGAAGTGCAGCAATGGATAGTGGGACTGAATGCCTCTCTGATTCGGCAGCTGACCTGCCAGACCTAGTGTTCTCGCTTTGTGGGGGTCTCAGTGAAAATACTGAGATTTCCAAAGGTAAGGCAAAAGATGGAAACTGAAGGCTTAGAAAAATTATGGAAGACTTCATAGAAAAATGTATGTTTTACATTTTCATTCATTGCTAAATTTTAAGAAAAGGTCTCCCAAAGTTGTCCTTTGTTACCATGATTAATAGTGAGTCTGCAGCACAGAAACAAACCGTTGGGCCCACTGACAAAATACTGGTGTTTTTGTTCCACAAGTTTCCCCCCTTCCCCTCTTCATCTCGCCCTGTCAACCTACATTCTATTCTTGTGTCCTTCATGTGTTTATCTAACTTCCCCATAGGAGAAGCTGTCAACAGCCTCCAGCATCATATTGTCAATGCAGCATCAAATTGTCACTTTCAAAAGCCAATTGACATCCATTTTCCCGGGCCACCAACATTTTTCCAGTGGCAGAGCAGCCCCCCTGCTGCCTTGCGAGGGTGCAGCCTTCCCCAGGGGCTTTGCTGAGGAGGTGGCAGCAAAGGGCACCCCGTGGCCCCACTGCCTTTGCTGGAGGGATTATCCCTCTGATTGTCAGGAACTGCCATGAGCGGCCACCTCCGTTAGCATGTAGACCTGCTGAGGTTACGTACCTTCCAGCCTGCTGGTTGGCAGCATGGAGAGGCAACTTGCAGACCTTAATTGGACCGCATGCCCAGCAGTGGCCTCTTAATTCACTGCTGCCAGGAAGATTGCTGCAAAGGTTCCGCTACCCACCTGCATGGTCTTGGGGACCCACATTGGGCCCTGATGTCATGACTTATCGCATGCCAGAAAAATCCAGGCCCATGTCTTAAAATATTTCCTGTGTTAATGAATGGCAGCCTTTCTTCTTGTGTGATTGTTGGCACCATAGTGGCCAACTCTGCGTTAAGCATTGCCTGGTGTTGCTCAGGGGCCCCATTTTGGAATGGCAATCTCTGCTGCATTTGCTGCAGAGGAAGACAGTGGGCTGAGAAGGTGCAGGATTCACTGAGCTGTCTTCTCTGCCAGCTGAGCTTTTCGTTCCTGCTTACCTTTTCCACTGCCCTTCCAAACAGTCAGCATCCAGAGGTCACAGCCATCAGCAACTGTCTCCCAGTTGTCAGTATCAATCTCTGCCATCTTCATAACTCTCTTGCAGGTGTCCTTGTAGTGGTGTATAATTGTCCATGAGGTCTTGACCCAGTGGTCAGTTCATCATTCATAAGGTCTTTGGATGGGTGATGGCTGTATACCCAACAAACGTGGCTGAGCCAGCACAGACATCATTGGCTTGTATGCTGATAGAATTAGCATGCTCCAGGACATCGAGTTGGTGATCTTGACTCCAGATGACCAGGATGTATCTGAGACAGCAAAGATGAAAACTGTTCAGCCTTTTCCCCTGCCTAGCATATTTGTCCATGTCTCACCACTGTAGTGGAGTGAGCTGAAGACTCAGGCTTGGTGGACTCAGTTTGGAGATCTGCCTGATTGCTGTTGCCCCACACTGTCTTGCTCAGCTTGAACATAACAGATGCAGCTTTTACGATGCATATGTTGATTTCAGCATCAAGTGACAAATTGTTGATGATTGTGGAGCCTGTGAAATGTGAAGCTCTCAACAACCTCCAGCATCACATTGTCAATGCCAATAGAAATTGACATGACAACATCCTGGACCATGACATTTGTCTTTCTGATGCTGATGGTCAAACCAAACTTTTCACAGCAACATTGTAGTAATTGCTGGTTAAACTATCATTGATTTGATTTTTTTCTCCATTTTTAATATGCGAGTGATAATGGATCAATAATCTAATAGTGGCACCTACTGCCACTCTCCTGCCTTCACTCCATAGCCCTGCTGATTCTTCCTTTTCAAATAACAATCCAATTCCCTCTTGAATGCCTCAGTTGAAGCTGTCACCATCACACACTCAGGCAGTGCATTCCAGATCCTAACAACTCGCTGCACGAAAAAGTTTTTCCTCATGTCACCGCTGCTTCTTTTGCTAATTATTTTAAATCTGTGCCCTCTCATCTTGAACCTTCCACCAAGAGGAACAGTTTTTCCATTGTAGCCAGAGCCCTCAAACTTTTGTGCTCTGAATCCTTGGAAAGCCTTGTTTCCAGTTTCAGCATCTTCATTGTGGGAAAGCAGTCAGTGAAGACTCGGTACTTCTCCCATCTGAAGGCGAAGGCCAGAAAAAAAATTAAGGGGAAAATTTCACTGAGCCCTCCTCAAACAGCTTGTAAAGATCAGCTGAGGCTTGGGATCAGGTTTTGTTTTGTCCAGAGAAACATGAACAAGGAAGTAACTTGGATGAAAATAGGATTCATCTGCTTCTCTTGAAAAGGGAGAGCGGGAGGAGGTAAATCGTTTGTTTATCGCTTAACACATTTAAAATAGACCCCTAACATATTGGTAGGTAATGTCAAAAGGGACAAAGATCATTCAAGCATCAAAATATGTGTTAAATGGTATCTTGCATTCTTTTGCAGAGAAATTCTTGGAGCATGTTGTTACATATCATAAATTTGCAGAAAATCCTGGGATTATTGATGATCCTAACCTTGTTCTAAGAATTAATGACAGGTAGGGTATTTAGTAATATGGTCTTGTTCTCTTTGTTATTGAGTTTGTGTGAAGGGAATTTGTATTTTAGCTGAAACAATGCTTATTTTAGAGCACAGTTAGATATAAGTTGCTGTCTCTTTTTCTTTTCAATTTAGTATACTCCTAACAAAACATGTACCCTTCCACTCTTCTCCAATTTTAAATCATTATGTAACATTAAATGCAGACATTTCATTTTATTTAGCAGCAAGCTACAATTTCTGATCAACTGGACTTTTTATTTTCAAATCCAGCGGTTTCTGATATCTTGTATGATTGCAAGCTTTTAGTGACAACATATGTCAATTTGCTTTCCACTGCATTGAAACAATAAGTAAAAGCACTTGTAAGTTGCTCGCACAACTGCAGAGCGAGCATAAAAATTCTTGGGGCCCTGGACGCTAAGAACATTTAGGAGCTGCCAGATCAGATAACACACATGTAAAATGGGCGAGGAAATGGGGCCATAGAATGTTTATACATTGCGTAGGCAATGTAATGTTGCATTGAAAACAAAGCATTTCAGTGTATTATATTGAATCAAAACAGATCGAACAGTTGTATGCAGTTTTTTGAGTTATAATGAACTTCATATGGGGCCCATGCCCAATCTGTGTTAATCTGTGGATAGATTCAACATCAATTGTGGCACTGAGGGTATAGAAATCAGAAACATTCAAGTGGTAGACCCTGTTTTGTTAGGTTACCTGAACTGGAGCAGTGATAAGAGTCACTAAATTGTCTCTATGTTCCTGGGCTATGGCGAAGCCATGCACCCCAATCCATCCAATCTGCAGTAAGTTTCATTTATTCCTAGAATTAATTGATTCTTTCCAACAGGGAAGATTTTGTAATCTCTTTGGAGTAGAACATGAATGATTCTATTGCTGGTCAGTGTATTATGGGGAAAGATGAGGATTAAATCAGCTGGAAATGGTGAGGAACCAGGAGTATTTAAGCATAGAAGCAAATGGACTTTGTTTCCTGGTTATGTGTATGTCTCTGTTCTGAAATTCTGTGAATGCCATGAGGTGTACTCCTGAGATGCAACTTATTTCTTTAATATAATCTTTTGATCAGTGAAAGGCCCTTTCAGCTTTATGTCCAGTATTCTTGCTATAGCCAAAATTATGATCATCTTTTCAATCCCGCATGTTTCTTTTATACTGCAGGAACATTGTTTAAGCTTTCTTGTTTTCTCGAGTTATTTAAGTATCTAATTTTACAGATACTATAACTGGACGTTAGCTGCTCCCATGATTCTCAGCATGCAGGCTTTCCAAAAGTGTCTACCCAAGGTAAAAAAACAGCTGACTTGCAGCATTCATCTTTAAGATTACTTAATTAAGATTCAATTTTTTGCAAATAAAATTGGAATCTAATTATAATTGCCAGTGCAATGTTTGAGCAATCACCTATCTGTATTATGACCAGAAGTGGTATCTTTTAAAATCTATTATGTTGTTTGCACCAATGTAAAATCTCTCTCTCTCTCCTCCCCCCCCTGCCCCAAAGATTTTCAGGAATCACAAAGAGACTATCATAATGCCAGATTTTCTTTGTCAATCCATTTGCAACTATGTGCACAAAGATGACAGTTCCCTTGTGGATGCTAGGTGACCCTAAAAAAAAAACCAGTTACAGCCATATGTTGGTTGGTTAAGATAGCTAAATTCACAGTAAGTTACAAGGCAGAAAGATGCCACTTGGCCCATCGTACCTGCACCGGCCCACAGAGCTATCCATTTAATCCTATTTCCCTGCCGTTTCCCCCTACCATTTTTTAACTAAATATTTATCCACTTCCCTTTTAAAATATATTATGGATTCTGTTTGCAGCAGCCTTTCTGGTAGGGTATCCCATGTTCTTGCAACTCTCTAGGCTTTTAAAATAAATCAGTTTGGTGAACATATATTTATGCCCTCTGATTATCTGTTCATCAAACATTGTAAATTGGGATCAGCTATTTTCATTATCAAAACCCCTCTTCAGGTAACATCTGAAAGAGATAATGGACATACAGCAAATGGCCTATTGAGGTGGATTGCCTTCATTCAGTGCACCTGTGCTGATGGCTGTGAAGGCCAATCCTTGAGAGGCAGGTTCCGCCACAAGTGACACATCTGAAACTGCCAAGTGACGTGAGTTGATGTTTTCAGTGTTGGCGCCTGTTGCTGCCCTGCTGTAGCCACTGGTCGTCATGCCAGCCCACAGGAAGTGTCACCGCTGCTAACTCCCAGTTACGATAGTCGATGTTTAGGGCCTTCATGTTTAGGGCTTTCAAACATGCTTGAAGCAGAACCATGGGCACCCACTGGTCATCTGACTCCAGCAACCTCCCCATACAGAAAATAGATATAGATGGGATAAACTGTGCCCATTGGCTTTCAACCCTTCCATCAGATGGCACTAATTTAAAGTGAGTGGTAAAAAAATCAAAGGCAACATGAGGAAAACTTTTCGATAGTGAGTGGCTAACATCTGGAATGCACCACCAGAAAGTTTAGCTGAGGCCGATTCAATCATGGCTTCCAAAATAGAAATTAATAATTATCCAAAAGAGAAGATTTGCAGGGTCACGGATGGGAGTGGAACTACAGAGAGCTGACACAAGTACGATGGGCCAAATGGCTGCCTCCTGTGCTGTAACCATTCTATGATTCTATAATAGGTTAAGTTATAGAATGCAAATAACTTCAGCTGTAAATGAAGTACACAATCTCTAGATGTGAGGAAACTGGAAAATATGGTAATAGTTGAACAAGCCTATGAATGGGGAATGTTATTGTTTAACTCTATAATGCATGTAATAGATTTTTTTGTGTTTTTTTTTAAAAACACACACACGTTCTGTACCTGTAGGCAACAATTGATGACTGGGTAAAAGAGAAGATGCCAAAGAAGTCTGGCAGGTGGTGGTTCTGGCGCAAGAAGGACAGTGTTGTTAAACAGGTATTAGTATTGCCAATTTGTTCCCTAATGGATGGAAAGGAATAAAGTTGAGTTTCTAATTGATTCAGGTGTTTTTCCATAACTACTCTTAGTGGTTACATGGTGTCTAATTGCTCAGTTAAGAAAGAGCTTAATAGATGTGAAGCCATCTCTTTTTCAGCATTTTGAGTGCTAGATTCAAAGTGGCAAGATATTTTTCTCCCTCATTTCCAAATATTAACATTTACCCATTCAGTGTTTTCCCTAAGTAATCTCAAACATTTAGTACTCAAATATGCATTAAAAACATTTTATCTTTGATTTGTAATGGGGATGTTCTATAAAAGTTATTCTTAGACTTTGGTAATGATGTTTAGCATAGTTATTCATGTCAAGCCCTGAACTTAAGGGCACCTGTTATTTCCACTATGGCTCCACAAGATGAGTTAAATTTACAGTTGGTAATGATCGTATTAGTAACTATGTTTTTAAAAGTTATAAGCTGACAATGATATTTGGGATGGTAGAAAAATCTTGCCAGGTTGATGGAACGGTTGGGATTTCTCCTGCACTACAGAATGTTGGAAAATTTGGATAGTAAGGCCTGCTCCCACCTGACTGATCAATCAGGATTTCACTCCTTGCCAAGGCTGCTGCCGTCACTTCTTCCACACCTACTAAATGAAAACTGCCAACCGCAGAGCTTGGGGCACTGGTGAATTTCCCTGGTGTCCAGCACCCTTGCCACCATTTCTTGGGACCAACACGTGAAAACTAGCAGTAGGTCTCCCAGTAGTGGCAGTAAATTCCCAAATGAATGAAAAAGCACTTTTTGGCAGCTTTCACTCCTGCCAGATGTGGGCAGTAGGGGAAGATGATTTTGAATCCTCTTTCTCGAGTAGATTAAATTGTTGACTAAATTGTGTACTCTCTGTGGATTGTTAAATTGAAGACTTGGACAGCAATTTCTCATTCTATGGTTCCCTGTGATCACCTCTATAATAATGGCTTCTATGTGTATTCACAGCCTGAAACAAAGCAAGAGATATTGAATGAAGAAAACAAACCTGATCAAAACTCTGTCACCAGCAGGTAAATATTACTTTGCCACAACTTCTAATGAAGTTCATGGGATGTGGGCATTGCTGGCTAGGCCTGCATTCATTGCCCATCCCTAATTTAAGAGTCAACTGCATTGCTGTGGGTCTGGAGTCACCTATAGGCCAGACCAGGCACGGACAGCAGATTTCCTTCCCTAAAGGGTTTCTACAACAATCGGCAATGGTTTCATGGTCGTCATCGGACTTTGAATTCCAGATTTTTTTATTGAATTCAAATTTCACCATCTGCCGTGGTGGGATTCGAACCCTGGAGCATCCCCACAGCATTACCCTGGGTCTCTGGAGTACTAATCAGTGACAATACCACTATGCCACTTCCTCCCCAAATTAGACTGCATTGCATTGAAGAGCCTCTTATATTTCGGCATCCTTGTTTGTGGAGGATTTTTAATTTTTCCTTACCAGAAACTATTTGGGGGAGAATGCTGCTGCTATTCCTCAATGGTCACCCATGGTCACTCCCAAAAGGAACACATGTATCGATGTTGTGGAGGGTGAGAGGAAGGAATGTACTAATGTGGGAATAGAGTCTGCACCCCCACTCCATTTTTATCTTACTTTTATCATTATCCACACATCACAGTCAGAAAACGTTCAGAATTTATACTTGATTTTACTCCCCTCCCTGCCCCGCCCTGTGGCCATAATCACTTCCATACATAATTTAGTATTGAACTAATATTCAAACTGGTATTTTCTGGCTCAGGCGTAGGCCAGATTTTAACTCGCTCATAACACATTAACCTACATTTAAAATAAGGTCCTGTATTTCTCATTAAGAATTCTTTAAGTAATCTCATAGTGAAAGATACACTAGGAAAAAGTGTTCATAATGCAATTGAATTCCATTGTAAGTTTGAAAGTGACATACTCCAGTCTTAAACTTAAATAAAACCAATTACATAGGTACGAGTGGAGAGTTGGCTATTGGGTCAATAGACCCAAAAGGTGTAACAGTGAATAAACAGTCGGAAACCTTTGAAAGAAACCGTTCAAAATGTTCAACAAAAATGCATTCCATTTTTTAAAAAAATTGAAGCTCAGTAAGAAAGATCCGTCTATAACTTATTAAGGAAGCTAACAATGGTATTAGATTAAAATAATAGGTTCATGATGTTGCAAAGAATGGTAGTAAGCCTGAGGATTGGGACTGTTTTAGAAACCAGAAAGGGTGACAAAAATGTTTGAGAGAAAAGAAAACGGGTGAGAGTAAACTAGTCAGAAATATTAAAACTGATTTAAGAGCTTTTACAAGTATATAAAAAGGCAGAGTCACTAAAATAAATGTTGATCCCACAGAGCTAGGAACAGGAGAAATTATGGGGAATGAGGAAATGGCAGACATATTGAAGAAATATTTTGGGTGCCTCTTTACAGTAAAGGTATAAATTATCTGACATAATCAAGAAGCTAAGGAGAGTGAGGAACTTAAAGCCATTAATATCACCAGAGAAAAGGAATAGGTGAAATGTAAAGGACTAAAATCTGGCAGATCGCCAGGACCTGATGGCCTACACCCTAGAATTTGAAAAGAGGTAAAGTTTTGGTTGCGTTCCTGAAAACCATGACTTTAAGTGAAACGACTTTAAGTGAATCATGGGTTCCCATAGGAATCAATGTTAAAGCCAGAGTTTGGTTTTCCCGGGCCAGAAATGTATGAAGGATCCTATGTACAAGTTGAAAGATTGTACTGCACACATGCAGCACTGTGCATTCCTAGCTGGAATAATTTGCAAAATAAATTACCTGAATATAACAGAAATACTATATACATTCAAATTAGGTAACACTTAATCACCCAAACAAGTGCAAGAAGCCAGTGGGTTTTGAGTGTTTTTGGTAGGGGTGGGGGGGAAGAAGAAGCCTGAAATTAGATTAGTTTCTGGAATGAGAGGATAGGGTTGTGCTATGATGAGAGATAGTGTAGGCCTAATTCACCCAATCTAGAGTTTAGAAGAATGAGAAGTGATCTCGTTTGAAATACTAAAAGATTCTGAAGGAACCTGACAGAGTAGACACAGAGGTCGTTTCCCTGGGCTGGGGAATCTAGATTATGGGGGCACAGTCTCAGAATAAGGGGGCTGATCAGTTAGGAATTAAATGAGGGGGAATTTCTTCACACAAAAGGTTGTGAATCTTTGGAATTCTCTACCCCAGTGTGTGGTGAATGCTCCATCATTGAATATTTTTAAGGCTGAGGTAGATAGATTTTTGGTGTCTCAGGGAGTCTCTCTCTCGTGGAGAGTGGGCAGGGAAGTGAAATTGAGGCCAAAGACCAAAACATGATCTTATTGAATGACCAAGCAGACTTGAGGCCAAAGGGTCTACCCTTGCTAAAATGTTCTTAATCTGTTTAAGGAGTATTGCTTGTTCTATTCACCCAAGTCCCCTGTGGAGGACACATTTCTGTTTTGCATTTCTAATAACCGTAAGTTCCAGCGGAAAAGTCCATAAATCTGTGGTCAAGCTTAGTGAACAGTTTTTTTATTCATTCAAGGGATGTGGGCTTTGCTGCCTGGGCCAGCATTTATTGCATATCTCTAGTTGCCCTTTAGAAGGTGGTGGTGAGCTGCCGCAATGGACCTCTGCAGTCCATGTGGTGTAGGTACTCCCACAGTGCTGTTAGGAAGGGAGTTCCAGGATTTTGACCCAGCAACAGTGAAGGAATGGTGATGTTTCCAAGCCTGAATGATGAGTGACTTGGAGGGGAACTTCCAGGTGATGGTGTTCCCATCTAACTGCTGCCCTTGTCCTTCTAGATGGTAGTGGTCATGGGCTTGGAAGGTGCTGCCTAAGGACTCTTGGTGAATACCTGAAGTGCGTCTTGTAGATAGCACCAGGCAGTGTACACTATGTGTCGGTGGTGGAGAGAGTGAATGTTTGTGGATGTGGTGCCAATCAAGCAGGCTGCTTTGTCCTGGGTGGTGTCAAGCTTCTTGAGTGTTGTGGGAGCTGCACTCATCCAGGCAAGTGGATAGTATTCTATCACACTCCTGACTTGTGCCTTGTAGATGGTGGACAGGCTATTGGGAGTCAGGAGGTGAGTTACTTGTTGCAGGATTCCCAGCCTTTGACCTGCTCTTGTAGCCACGGTATTTATATGGCTAGCCCAGTTCAGTTTCTGGTCAATGATAGCCCCCAGGATGTTGATAGTGGGGGATTCCGTGATGGTAATGCCATTGAACGTCAAGGGGCGATGGTTAGGTTCTCACTTGTTGGATTCTTTCTTGTTGGAGATGGTCATTGCCCGGCACTAATGTGGCGTGAATGTTACTTGCCACTTGTCAGCCCAAACCTGGATATTGTCCAGGTCTTGCTGCATTTGGACATGGATTGCTAAAGCTATTTATTCAGCATATCTACTGTCTGTACCAGTAATTTTAAATTGTATTCAATTTTCTGTGTAATTTTATGAATTGAATTGAAAAAATTATTTCTATTTGTTCATATCAGTAAATATGTAATATTCACATGAGATCGGTGACTTCACTAGAAGTCAGCTGTGGAACTACTAATGTGAATTATAATATGGGATGCTTTTTATGAAGATTATAAATTCATGCTTGCTCTTTGCCACCAACTCTGTGAATGTGTGTTTTTACCATTTTATCAACATTTTGGTTAGGTCCAAAGAAGGGGACTCCTCCACTGATGAAGACTCGACTAACTTTAATGAACCAATAGCAAGTGATCCAAAATTCTCAGAGAACCTACATCAGGGATGTTCCATCTCTTATAAGAAGTCTCTGAGATTATCCTCAGACCAAATTGTAAGCATTTTTCTCATATGATTTTCCTGTTTTAATAATTAGAAGTGTCTAGGTGCACTTCTACAATGCCTATACACACTGGTGTTGGAAAATCAGAACTATGTTGATCTTTTCTTTTTTTGTTAATTCTATGCAGAGAACCTGACTTTAGAAGGGATGGATTGATTGATTAGTTGCTGTTCTGAGACATTTGTGTTTGCGCATGTACTGAATTGCACTAACAATTGCCATATATGCTAAAAGTTATTGAAATGCATTGCTGTCAATACATTTACTTTCTGAAACACAGCCTGCAAAATCCTTGTTAGCGGCAGGGTAGTGGTTTTGTCACTGGACAGGTAATCCAGAGATCCAGTGTTATTCTTTAGGGACCTGGGTTAAGTTCCACCTTGGCAGATGGTGGAATTTTAATTCCAGATTTTTATTGAATTCAAAGTCTAATTGTGACCATGAAACAATTGTTACAAAAGCCCATCTGATTAACTAATGTCTTTTAGGGAAGGATATCTGCCAACTTCACCTAGACTGGCCTATGTGTGACTCCAGATCCACAGTTATGTGTGGTTGACTCTTAAAAGCCCTCTGAAATGGCCTAGCAAGCCACTCAGTTGTATCAAACCACTAAAAAGCCTAAAAGGAATGAAACTGGACAGACTACCTGGCATCGACTTAGGTACTGGAAACGCCAATGGCAAACTCTGCCCTGTCGACCCTGCAAAGTCCTCTTTACTAACATCTGGGGGCTAGTGCCAAAATTGGGAGAGTTGCCTCAGACCAAACAACAGCCTGACATAGTCATACTCATGGAATCTTACCTTGCAGATAACGTCCCAGACACTACCATCACCATCCCTGGGTATGTCCTGTCCCACCGGCAGGACAGACCCAGCAGGGGTGGTGGCACAGTGGTAAACAGTTAGGTGGAAGTTGCCCTGGGAGTCCTCAACATCGACTCTGGCCCCCATGAAGTCTCATGGCATCAGGTCAAACATGGGCAGGGAAATCCCCTGCTGATTACCACATACCACCCCCTGCCCTCAGCTGATGAATCAGTACTCCTCCATGTTGAACACTACTTGGAGGAAGCACTGAGAGTGGCAAGGGTGCAGAATGTATTGGGGGCTTCAATGTCCATTACCAAGAGTGGCTCAGTAGCACCACCACAGACTGAGCTGGCCAAGTTCTAAAGGACACAGCTGCTAGACTGGGTCTGTGGCAGCTAGTGAGGGAACCAGCAAGAGGGAAAAACATACTTGATCTCCTCGCCTGCTGCAGATGCATATGTCCATGACAGTATCGGTAGGAGTGATCACCGCACAATCCTTGTGGAGAAGCCCTCCATGATTCACATTGAGGATACACTCGGTCGTGCAGTGTGGCACTACCACTGTGCTAAATGGGATAAATTTCAAACTAATCTAGCAACTCGAGACTGGGCATCCATGAGGCACTGTGGGCCATCAGCAGCAGAATTGTACTCGACCACAATCTGTAACCTCGGCCTGGCATATCCCCCACTCCATCATTATCACCAAGCCAGGGGATCAACCCTGGGTTCAATGAAGAGTGTAGGGGGGCATGTCAGGAGCAGCACCAGGTATACCTAAAAATGAGTTGTAAACCTGGTGAATCTACAGAACAGGGCTACTTAAATGCCAAACAGCATAAGCAGCAAGTGATAGACATAGCTAAGTTATTCCACAACCAATGGATCACATCTAAGCTCTGCAGCCCTGCCACAATAGTCATGAATGGTGGTGGACAATTAAACAACTCAC
The DNA here is from genome assembly GCF_964194155.1 of Cetorhinus maximus. Classification (NCBI taxonomy): domain Eukaryota; kingdom Metazoa; phylum Chordata; class Chondrichthyes; order Lamniformes; family Cetorhinidae; genus Cetorhinus; species Cetorhinus maximus. The sequence continues at coordinate 112,745,737 of NC_135882.1, read as the reverse complement.
TGGAGGAGGAGGCCCCACAAATATCCCCATCCTTAATGATGGAGGAGCCCAGCACATCAGTGCAAAAGAGAAGGCTGAAGCATTCGCAATAACATTCAGCCAGAATTGTCGAGTAGATGATCCATCTCTGTCTCCTTCTGAGGCCCCCAGCATCAGAGATGCCAGTCTTCAGCCATTTTGATTCACCCCATGTGATATCAAGAAATGGGCAGCAGATATATGTGAACACCACCATCTGGAAGTTCCCCTCCAAGGTGCGGGCCCTGACAATATTCCAGCAATAGTACTGAAGACTTGTGCTCCAGAACTTGCTACACCCTTAGCCAAGCTGTTCCAGTACAGCTACATCACTGGCAACTACCCAGCAATGTGGAAAGTTGCCCAGCTATGTCCTGTACACAAAGCAGGACAAATCCAACCTGGCCAATTACCGCCCCATCAGTCTCCTCTCAATCATCAGTAAAGTAATGGAAGGGGGTCATCAACAGTACTATCAAGCGGCACTTGCTTAGCAATAACCTACTCACTGACGCCCAGTTTTGGTTCTGCCAGAGGCACTCAGCTCCTGACCTCATTACAGCTTGGGTTCAAACATGGACAAAAGAGCTGAACTCCAGAGGTGAGGTGAGAGTGACTGTCCTTGACATCAAGACAGCATTTGACTGGGTGTTGCTTTAAGGGGCCCTAGCAAAACTGGAGCCAATGGGAATTGGCAGAGGGGGGAAACCTTGTTGGAGTTAAACCTAGCACAAAAGAAGATGGTGGTGGTTGTTGGAGGTCAATCAGCTCAGTTCCAGGACATCACTGCAAGAGTTCCTCAGGGTAGTGTCCTAGGCCCAACCATCTTCAGCTGCTTCATCAATGACCTTTTCCCCCATCATAAGGTCAGAAATGGGATGTTTGCTGATGATTGCACAATGTTCAACACCAACACCATTTGTGACTCCTCAGATACTGAAGCAGTCCATGTCCAAATGCAGCAAGACCTGGACAATATCCAGGCTTGGGCTGACAAGTGGCAAGTAACATACATGCCACAATGGTGCCAGGCAATGACCATCTCCAACAAGGCAGACTCTAACCATCGTCCTATGACACTCAGTGACACTACCATCGCTGAATCCCACACTGTGAACAACCTGGAGGTTACCATTGATCAGAAACTGAACTGGACTAGCCATATAAGTACTGTGGCTACAAGGACAGATCAGAGGCTAGGAATCATGCAATGAGTAACTCACCTCCTGACTCCCCAAAGCCTGTCCACCATCTACAAGGCACAAGGTCAGGAGTGTGATGGAATACCCTCCCCTTGCCTGGGTGAGTGCAGCTATAACAACACAAGAAACTTGATGCCTTCCAGGACAAAGCAGCCCACTTGATTGGTACCCCTTCCACAAACATTCACTTTCTCCACCACCACCGAATAGCGGCAGCAGTGTGTACCATCAACAGGTTGCACTGCAGAAACTTACTAGGGCTCCTTAGGCAGCACCTGCCAAAGCTATGGCAGCTACCATCTAGAAGGCAAGGGCAGCAGATACATGTGAACACCACCATCTGGAAGTTCCCCTCCAAGGCACTCACCATCCTGACTTGGAACTATATTGCCGTTCATTCACTGTCGCTGGGTCAAAATCCTGGACTCCTTCCCTCATAGCACTGTGGGTGTACGTACACCACATAGACTGCAGCAGTTCAAGAAGGCAATTAGGGATGGCGATAAATGCTGGCCAAGCCAGTGACACCCACATCCCGTTAACGAATATTTTTTTAATAATAGACCAACAACTGAAATGTACAGACAATAGAATTTACTTTCCTGGAGCTTTTCTACCAAAGTTCATGCAAACATAGGTGTTTTCCATTGGGGTTGGAATAAGCACACTCTTAAATAGACCATCATTTTCCAACCCTTTCTCAATACAGGGGTGATGCCAGTGGGCTGCTAATGTACCCTTTTTTTTTAAGGGTAGACTGAGCAATTATAGGCCAGTCAACCTAATCTCTGTGGTGTGCAAATTATTGGAAAATAAAATTCTCAAGGACAGTATAAATCGTTATTTAGAAAGGCAAGGATGAATTGAGGAAAGTCAGCAGTGATTTGTCAAGAGAAGGTCATGTCCAACTAATTTGTGTGAACTTTTTTGAGGTGGTAAAAAACGAGGGTTGATGAGGGTAACACAATTAATGTAATCTACATGAATTTTACGTAAGGCTTTTGACAAGGTAGGTTCCACATGACCGACTAGTCAGATAAGTAAAAGCCCATGAGTTTCAAAAGTTGGATCCCAAATTGACCCATGGCAGAAAGCAAAGTACAATGGTCGATATGGTTTTTTTTTTGTGCCTAGAAGGCTGTTTCTGCTGGGGTTCCACAGGGCTCAACACTAGATCCTAGAAGGTAGCAGGATAGGTTTGATCAGGTGGTTAAGAATCCATATGGGATACTTTTCTTTATTAGCCGAAGCATAGAACATAAGAGTAGGGTGATTATTCTAAAACTGTATAAAGCCCGAGTTTTATTACAACTAGAAAATTGTGTACAGCTCTGGTCACCACTTATCGGGAAGGGTGTGATCATACTAGACGGTACAGAGAAGATTTACAAATAATGTTGCTTGGAGTGGAGAATTTTAGCTGTGAGGATGAATTAGCTGGGATCATTTTCTTTGGAACAGAGGAGGTGGAGCAGAGATTTAATTGAGGTATATGAAACTGTGAAAGCCTAGATAGAATGGATAGGAAGGATCTATTTTTACCTTGGGTCAATAAAAAGGGGAAATAGATTTAAAATAATTGGTAATAGGGGTTGAGAAGAACATTTTTGACTCGGGGATAGTAGGGGTCTGGAAAGGGTGGGAGAAGCATAAAACCTCATTGGATTTAACAAACCACTTGGATTATACTGGTAACCTACAGAGCTACAGCCCAAGGACTCCAAAGTGGAATTGGGCTGGATAGCTTTTTTCAACCGGTAACAGACGTGATGGGCCGAATAGTCACTACCTGTGATGATTCTGTTCTGGCTCAATTTGTTCATTATCAAGTTTTGACTAGTGTTGAACTGACCAATGCAGAGAAGGAAAGCTACATGTTTGATATCCAATCTGAGCTGAGATGGCAACAGATAGCAATTGGCCCCTGCATTCTGGGCGAGGGATGAATAAAAAATCAACTTAGAATCCTGATTCCTATCCTGTAATCTTTGTGGATATGAACATTAATCATAGGGCACCTTTTGAGACTGTTACTGACAAATACGCTGGCACCTGAATAGTCATTTGGACAGTACTGGAGTGTGGTTGCTACCAGTGGAACTCCTGCTCCAGCATTAACTGGTGTCTTCAGGGGTAATGAAAGTTGAGATGTTGAACTAAAAATAACTGGAGTGTGGTATTTATGCAGAAGCCTTTTTAAAAATTTTTTATTGTCTGTATATTCCCCAGGCAAGCCTTAAATTGAAAGAGGGGCCAAATGATGTGGTATTTAGTATAACAACTCAGTATCAAGGTACCTGCCGCTGTGAAGGAACCATATACCTCTGGAACTGGGATGATAAAGTCGTCATATCTGATATTGATGGAACCATAACCAAGTAGGTTTTGTACCTGGAAGTACTTGTATTCTAACAGCATTAGTTTTCATTAGATGCATATATGAAAGACTGCGTGTTGTGACGACTCACGGGGGATAGTGCGCTGTAATATCAAGCCCCACTGTTCCCCAAGCTGCAACAAATGTGGAAAGTTTGACCAAATCACCAGATTGACCCAATTCTATCTAACTGTTTAATGTGGGTTAACAGAATATGAGCACTAGGCTTATAAACTTAATAAGTAAATAACCGTTTATTGAACAAATTGTCTTTAATTAATGGCAAAAGAAAGAAATATGAACTGCTAGCTTCTAACTCAATAACTTAAACTCTACCCCTTCTTAAACCCCTGTGTACACAAACATGGATTTTAAGGGCAAAATAAAACAGTTCAGTAGCACCAATCCGGAGTACGGGATTAGATGGTTTGATTTTGGTTGAAGTCTTCCCAAATTCCTAGCAGCTCGTTGTTAGTGACATGAGATGGTCTTCCAGCATTTTCAGTCCATGGTTCACTGGTTGAAAACTTGCTTTTCAATGTCTCTACTAGTCTCTTGACAGGGGTTTTCAGAGAAAGCAGGTTACAGAGATGTGAGGTACAGCCAGCTAGCTATTATGGCAGAATTGCTGGAATCTTACAAACACAGGAGAGAGGGGTTTCAGGTCTTCCCTCTTTGCATGCTAGGAGCTGTTCTGCCAGCATTGTTACCACATAAAACCCTGGTCACCTGGTCAGGAGCCAATTAAAATGCTGTCGTTGGGCAGTTCCCCCTAGTCCAGAAATCCTTTCCGGCACCATCCTTTTCTCTTGTGGCACCCTATGTTCCAGGATAGCAACATCGTAGATATTCCTCATCCTGCTCCAGTGAACATGTCTTTCATCTGCAACCATGGTCGCTTTTTAAAGCCACAGCCCAAGAGAAATAAAAAAATAGGTTATTTACAGTATGTAGGATAATAAATTGGTTTAAAAGAAAAACCTTTATATGCAAAGTTCTGTATGAACCTTGTAATTTATGCAGGATTTTCCCCTGTTTATGTATGATGTAGTTTTATTCATAATGTAGCAGGTTGCTTAATATTATTTAAGAAAAATGTATGGAGCCGCCAATCCAGAATTTTGTCCAATATGTCTTCTCTGTAAACTTCAGGGAGAATGAAATGTATGCGTTACATATTATACTTTTTCTCACCAGAATATGCACACGTTTCTGAATTCATGAATTTTCATGTCACCATGCTATTGGCAAACTCAAATTTATTTGCCAGTTTCCTGCACTACTTCCTCTTGCTAATTTGCTTATTGAACTGTACTTTCCATTTATATAGCCTGACTCTGCTCTGTAGTGTTGATTAACCCCACTCCTTTGAACTGCATATGATCCAGTTTTTCTCTTGTTCTGCCTCATTGTCTTTTTTCAGTATCCATGCACCCAGAATTATTCTATAATGACATTGAACAGCTTCTCATGGTGAAGTTTTTAAGTTTCCATTCAACAGAACGAGGATTTTCAAAAGGTCATCTGCTTTATTGCTCTGTTCCCTTTTCCATTACTGCCTGTACCTGTTGTGAGTGTGTGTGCAGTGTTGTTGAATTTTCCTTCATTCCTGCATGTTTCTTTGGCACTGTGGGGCTGCTGCAAATCTGTGGGTCTTCGAACCTAGCAAGTGCTGGGATTGTGCTGGTGGGAACATCTACCGATCACCCCGCAGGACTATCAGGGTCACGAGGAGATTCCTTGCTTTTTAGTAATTCATCTGGGTGCCCACCATGGATACATCTCTAGCATCTGACAAATCAGTGGAGGTGGAATATGTAGCATGGACCACAACTGCTCTCTTATCAACAAACTGCCTGGCTCATCAGCCTTGTTTATCAAACCAAGACATCCAGGAGTACCTTGCATCCCGTGGCCAGTATTCCACTAGTCATTTAATGCATTGTCTGGTTGGTGAATCACAAACCAAGGCCTTTAACTTGGGTATTTTTTCCTTAACTACACCTCAATGTGGATGACTCTGTGGTGGATTGAGGTTCTTCCCCAAACAACATATGTCATTCCTTGCTGTGAGAGTGTGCTGAAAGCGTCATGAATGTTTTCAGCTCCTGTAATTACCTATCGTTCTTCAGGTTAAATCTATTCCAAATGTTGACTGTGACAGTTGAGGGAGTTAGAACAGACTGATAGTGCCGTTGCTCTCCAGTATTTTTTTGTTCTCCCAAATTGTGTCTCAACAACATGCTTGAAAGAAATCATATCCTATCACACTAAGATAAAAGCAAAAAACTGCGGATGCTGGAAATCCAAAACAAAAACAAAAATACCTGGAAAAACTCAGCAGGTCTGGCAGCATCTGTGGAGAGGAGCACAGTTAACGTTTCGAGTCCGCATGACTCTTCAACAGAACTAAGGAAAAATAGAAAAGGGGTGAAATATAAGCTGGTTTAAGAGGGGTGGGGGGGGTGGGGGGGTGGGGGTGGGACAAGAAGAGCTGGATAGAGGGCCTGTGATAGGTGGAGATAACCTAAAGATGTCACAGACAAAAGGACAAAGAGGTGTTGAAGGTGGTGATATTATCTAAAGGAATGTGCTAATTAAGGATTGCACGTCCCTCAATTTAGTCTACTGCATTCGTTGCTCCCAATGCGGTTTCCTCTACACTGGAGAGACCAAACGCAGACTGGGTGACTGCTTTGCAGAACACCTTCGGTCTGTCCGCAAGCATTACCCAGACCTCCCTGTCGCTTGCCATTTCAACACTCCACCCTGCTCTCATGCCCACATGTCCGTCCTTGGCTTGCTGCAATGTTCCAGTGAAGCTCAACGCAAACTGGAGGAACAGCACCTCATCTTCCGACTAGGCACTTTACAGCCTTCAGGACTGAATATTGAGTTCAACAATTTTAGATCATGAACTCTCTCCTCCATCCCCACTCCCTTTCCAATTTTCCCCCTCCTTTTTGTTTTTTTCCAATAATTTATATAGATTTTTCTTTTCCCACCTATTTCCATTATTTTTAAATGTATTTCCATCCATTGTTTTATCTCTACCTTTTAACCTTTTTCGATTCCTTCACCCCACCCCACCCCCACTAGGGCCATCTGTACCTTGCTCGTCCTGCTTTCTACCCTTAATTAGCACATTCCTTTAGATAATATCACCACCTTCAACACCTCCTTGTCCTTTTGTCTGTGACATCTTTTGGTAATCTCCACCTATCACTGGCCCTCTATCCAGCTCTACCTGTCCCACCCGCCCCCCTGCTTAAACCAGCTTATATTTCACCCCTTTTCTATTTTTCCTTAGTTCTGTTGAAGAGTCATGCGGACTTGAAACGTTAACTGTGCTCCTCTCCACAGTTGCTGCCAGACCTGCTGAGTTTTTCCAGGTATTTTTGTTTTTGTTTCATATCCTATCACAGTTCACTAACATGCAGTACTAACCTGCAATGCCAGCAAGGTGCAAAGTAGCATACGTCAAACAGGAATAACATTTGAGTAGTTAATTGTGCTCAACTTTTGTTTGTTAAAACCTACATTAACGTCAAAACAATGTTTTCTCCAGAAAATGGAAGAGACTTGTGCAGATAAGCGTGCACAGATGAATATTTCTGTTTGGGATGATGTGAGGTGGTTAGAGTTCAGGGAATTCTGTGTACACAAGCTTTTCTTTTCTCCTGTAATGTTCAGTGCTCCTGCATTTCATTCAGATCCTGTGACTTTTGTTTAAATTGCATGATTTACTAAGTGTCAATCCTGCTCTCTGCCAGGTGGCTAAGACACCTTCCTGGCAAAGACAGTTTTTCTGAAAAGCAAGTAAACCACACCACTCCCTCAAATCATTTATGAATTATATAGATGTTTTTCCTTTGATTCACTGATGATCCATTTTCACCTGTCATACCCCAGATATTCCTATGAGCCATTGTTCTAACAAGCAAGGTATTAGTGCAAAGGTTACTGTGTGGTTCTAAATGTTTAAGCTCCAGCTATATCATTGTTTTGCCAAAGTGCATCTTCAGCTTCATGAACTAAGTATGATGCCTCCAATTGAAGAGAAACTGTGCACTCCATAACTGGATAAACAGATACTTTGCAGGTAGGTGTAGATTTCTTTATAACCTGACTTACAAGCTAAGAAATCTATACTCGCCAAGTAATGTGTTTCAGGCACTGGTATCCCAAGTTGGAGTTTTCTACTCCTTGCAATGGGTGTCAACAGCATGGTGGAAGGATCTGCGTAAGGTAGTCTGTGTTGTGCCACCTCCATATATAGCTTCCCATCATCAACACTTCATTAGGAATTTTGGCAGACCTGAGGCTGACTCCTTCTCCAACATCTTTAGTGACAGGTCTTTCCTCCCTCTCCGCAGTTGCTTCTCCTTTGTCCCCACAAATTTTCCTCAGCCAGATCCTGGATCTCATATGTGATCCAGAGGAAATGCTTCCATTGGACTCATAGGAGTTAATTGCATAGAAAAACATAGCTGTATCAATCAGTCAATAACATTGATGAACTGCTTACCTTGACATATTTTTTGATATCTTAACTGTTTAGTATGTTACTGCTGCCTAACAGTTTGCATCTTACCTCCTCATTAATATTACTTTTAGTTTTATTTGTGATGGGCCTATTTAAAATTAGTGTAATAATACACTAATCAACTTACAACTTTAGAGCTTAAGCTGGGTTTTAAATACATTATGGTAATGTTTATATTTTTTTTGTAGGTCTGATGCCTTAGGGCAGATCCTTCCTCAGCTGGGCAAGGACTGGACCCATCCTGGGATCGCCAAACTCTATCATAAGATTCATGAGTATGTCTGGCAATCACATTTAAGAAAAAGTAACGTTGCTAAGAGGTTGTAAAAGGGTTCAACTGATTTTTAATTTTTCCCCCACCTTTGCAAGTTACCTCCCCAGTTGGTGTCTCCTTACTGTGATATGGTTCCATGACACTGGATACCCTCGAATGCTCTGCCCAAATGGTCTTTATTTATTTGAGTTTTGACTGTTTATCCACTTTGAAAGCCACGGCTGAACCTGATCTTGCCTGGTATCCAGAAATGCAAACTTCCAGAAGGGGTGCTGGACAAGAATCAAAACGGGAAAGTTGGCAGACTTTACACTCTCTACCCGTGCTTAAATAAATTGCAGCATTGACCCTGGACTGAATTTCTGGACACTGTGATTCCACTATTCGTTGGATAAACTAGTTGAGTGATTCAGGGGTATTTAATAGGTAATGGAAAGTAATGGCATTTCTGGTCCTTGACATTCCTGAGAGCTATGGTGATATCTCTAACATATACCAAATCATGAAGTTTCTATATTTTAAAGTCATATTTTGAGATATGGCTGGTTGCTTTAAATTTTGTTTACTGCAACAGATGGCTGAATGGAAATTTGTCACCAGATAATGTCAAGAGCCCCTTGGCATTATTCATGTGCAAATATGTTCTGATTGCAAAACAAGTAGAAACCACTTGCTTTATTTTGGAAAGCCCTTGACCTTCTTATTTCCAATGTGCAAATAGCTTTGCCTGATATCTGGTTGAGGTTCAGGAGACCATAGCATTATTAATTTGATTTTGCTGAACTGTTGAGGACAATTTTGATTTTTTTTTTCTATGCCTCGTTGCTTTGAAGAGTTTGAGTTACACCTCTGGCAGCCGGCATAGCAGCATTAAACCTATGGAGAAAAGTGTGGCTTTTTATGACTAGCTGTTGGAGAAGCACCTGATAGCATGGAGCAGTGCAGGTGTAAAGAGAGGTAGTAGAGTAGTGTTATCAGCATACCTATGGAAAGTGACCCCATGTCAGTGGATAATGTCTCCATGGGACAGCAAATTGAGGAGAGAGCCAAGGATAATTTCTTGGGAAACTCTGGAGGAAATTATTGAGCAGAAGAAGCATTGCTGGAGATTCTCTGGCTGGGTGTGAAATGAGTGAAACTGAGCGTCTCCCGATCTGGACAATGGAGGAAACACATTGGAATAAGATGGTGTTGACCATGTCAAAGGCTATAAACAGGACATGGAAGCATAATGCAACATAATCACAGTCGCAGAGAATGAGATTTACCATTTTCATTCGAGCCATTTTGATGCTATCTATTTCCACCTTTGTAACATCACCCGACTCCACACCTGCCTCAGCTCACCCTCATGCCTATTTTATCTCTAGACTTGTCGATTTCGATGTAATCCTGAATGTCCTTCCACATAATACGCCCTAAACTTGAGGTCATCCAAAACTCTGCCCATACCCTTACTCGTACCAAGGTCAGTTCAGTCACCCCTGTGCTCGCTGACTTATATTGGTTCCCCATCAAGTAATGTCTTGATTTTAAAATTATCATCCTTCTTTTCAAATTCCACCATTGCCTCTCCCTATATTTATGATCTCTTCCAACCCTACAACCCTAATTTGTGTTCCTTCAATTCAGACTTATTGAGCATCCACAATTTTAATTGCTTCACCATTGGCAGTCATGCCTTCAGCTGCCATGACCCTAAGCTCTAGAATTCCCTCCCTAAACCTCTGTCTCTTCCCTCCTTTTAGGACCTCCTTAAAACCTATATCATTGGTAACCTGTCCTAATATCTCCTTATGTGGTTCTGTCAAATTTGTTTAATAACTGTACTGTGAATGCCCTTGGAATGCTTTATTACATTAAAGGTGCTATATAAATAATAGTAATAACAGAAGTCATGAGAAAGCTTCTGCAGTTCCAAGAACTATCCACTTCAGTGTCAGCAGTGTCTATCGAAAAGAATTAGACCCAAATCCATTTGTCAGATGACTGAAAACAAACTTGTCTCCAGACTGCTTGTGAAAGAAAGCAAGTTATTTTTCTGATTCAATGAACATCCAGTCAGATTTTTCAAAACAGAACATGTTTGCATAAGAGTTTTTTAATTATTTAGATATTAAACATTAAAACAATGGATTGTTTTTCTTATTGCATTGCATTTACATTTCTAATCACAAATCTGTATATATAAAAATTTACGAAGATTTGTCAAAATTAATTTTAGGCACATTTTAACATTAGATTGGTTCGCTTAAAAAAAATCAGAATTTACCAGAGTCACAATGTTAACATTTTAATTATCTATAACAAATCTGATATTTCTATTATAGTAACATGTTATTGGCAGTGTGTGTGATTTTTTTTCCAGAGGGAAGTTCTGGATTTTCCAGAAGGGAGCAAAAATAATTTTAAAAATAGCTTTTCCAAAAATCAGTATATACAAATTGTGTATTGTATAAAGAGGCTTGAGAGTAAATCGACTGGCCATCCTCTAAATTAGGAGATGGGATTTATGCAAGGTACTGTTTGCCTTATCCCACAATGCCACCACCCCCTCACCCTTGCCAGTGCTTTTGGGTTTTCTTCCTGCCTTTCCAGAAGATACTAAGACCTGTAAATCCAGTAACATGATGGCTAAAACAGTTAGAAAAAGCCAAAACTTGGTTTCGTCCAGAGATCACTTGAGAATAAAATGTGTAAACAGCAAAATATATTGTTATATTAAATAATAAATAACCTTTGCTGCACAGAACTAATTGAGAAGTTAAGATGGTTTAAACATAACCCAAGGCTATTGCATATTAATTATACACCATATAGTGATGTTTATTGTTCTTTGCTGTTTGTTTAAAGGAATGGTTATAAATTTCTCTACTGTTCAGCACGTGCCATTGGCATGGCAAACATGACAAGAGGCTATTTGCACTGGGTGAATGATAAAGGAACAATCCTTCCTAGAGGACCCTTACTGCTAGCTCCTAGCAGCCTTTTTTCAGCTTTTCATAGGTACGTGGCAGGATCTTAAATAAGTAAGGAAACATTTTTACAGATGCATGACAAAGATTATTTCACTAACTGTTTTAAAGCACAGCCTTTTGATGCTGGTTAGAATGCTGTCACTGAAACACGGGCTGAATTTTGCTGATTGCTGGCAAGTCCAACCGCCAGAGTTGAAGGTGGATGATGACTCTACTTCGGCAGATGGCAGGTCCGGCATGGCATGTTTCTCTTGGCAGCCAATTAACAGGCCATGGCGCCAAATCTGTCCAATTAGGTAACCAGGTTAAGAGCTACCAGCCCAATTAGAGGACCAGCAGCTCAGCTGCCTCATTTGTAACACCACAGATGCAGGGCACCTCACTGGCCAGGTGCCCAAGAAGACAGTTGAGGTAGGTTGCAGGAAGCTGGAGCCAGGCCCCAGGGGGCTCTTCTTTGGCCATGGAGTGTCCGTAAAGGAGGCTCCTACCCCATTCCACCTCTAGAGTGCACTGGGATGCCGCTATTACTTGGTGGGCTCATCTGACATGGGTAAAATACCCGTGGAGGTAAAAATGGCCTTTACGTGGTTCAGTTGGCCTTCCGGTGAACATCCAAACCACTAGCTTTCCTTCCACTGGCAATATGGCATGGTGATGGAAAGACATTCTGCCTTACTGACACCTTCCTCAGCATTTTGCCAGCACTTTGCCTCCCAACCGATCCCCAAAGTGCCCAGAAAATTTTGGGGGTTTGTTCAAGCGTCTGACATGCCCGGAGACCCATTGCTATAAGGCTTTAAACCAAGCTACTAAAAAATTTGGTTAAGGTGTTGTCCAATATTGAGTATTCTCTGTAAACATACCCCACCTCCCAAGTTCAGAAAGCTTTGTTGTTGTTTTAGGATTTAGCACCCCGGTTGGTATGCAGGTTTTCACTGAAGTTTAACCAAATAAAAGAATGCAACCTTGCAACACAGGATATTGGAAGCTCTCTGTTCAGCTAGTTCTACCTACTGAGGCATTGATTTTCAGAGTGGCCTTGGCTAAATGGGAAGAATCCTGGCTCCCCTCTGCCAGGCAGGTCAGACGTCAACAGTGTCCTGGAATACCAAGTTACTGTTGTTTGGTTTAGTTGGATTACTGATTCTGCCACAGCAGTTTTGCATTCCTGATCCAGGGCATAATCAATTGTGGAGCTACCCTGACCCCATCTGAGGATAATCACTAGATGGTGTCTAATTTTGTTCTATATAATGCTACTACAAAGCACCTTTGTGGAATGCTTGATTATGTTTAAGACTATGTGCACCATTGCTGTATATCTACAACCTTTTAAAAGTAAAGTTGGTATTGCATTTGTTTAGAATGCAGAAGTGTTGCATTTATTTGTGGTAGGTTTGAATTAACTTTACAAAGTTTAAAAAGCAAAATTTCCAATATCTGTCATGGGCAGCTGGAATTTGATCCTGCTAAAGGTAGGATTCCAGAGCATAATCGTGGCCAAAGTTTTGAGGAGCAGGTCTTTTTCATGTGTAGGAGCAAATGACACTTGGCAAGACCACCCTACCACTTTGTTTATGCTGTTAACAATGACAAAAATCGAGGAAGTGCTACATTGAGACTAGGGAAGATTGCTGGTGGAAACTGTACAATGCAAAATCTTTTAGTAACATGTACATATTTTAAAGATGCATTGTTGAATAGTCAATACACCATTTTACCTGAAATATTATGTAGTCACGTTTTTGTCTGACATTGTACCTGTCATGTTGCAGGGAGGTAATAGAGAAGAAACCAGAAAAGTTTAAAATTGAATGTTTGAATGACATCAAAAATTTATTTACTGTTTACAACCAGCCTTTCTACGCTGCTTTTGGGAACCGGTCTAATGTAAGTAGCTGGTCAACCTGACTATTTCATACCTTTCACTCTAGAGACTGTCATGTTATGGTCAAGAGGGGTGTTGATTTAAACAGCTGTGATTTCTCCTCTCTCCACCTGTCCATAAACAGAAAGATGTTTTGATTTGCTTTCCCCTTTATAAGTGGTGGTGTATTTCCCAACCCCTCAATTTTGGTGTGATCCAATTTCTATTAATAACCAAACAGCAAACTCATGATAGGATTAACTCAAGGGTTAGTTTATTTAGCACGCACTTAAACGTAGGAGAAATGTATCAACCCTTGTATCACTCATATACAATAAATGAGGGATAGAGAAAGAAATATTTACAGGACAAAGACCACAAAGAAAAGAACTATTGTCTAATGTGTGTCCAGAGTCCAGAATCAATGTTAAATGGTGTATTCCTTCAGAGGCTGGCAGGTTGAAAACTGACACTGGATAATTCATTTTTCCAGTAGAGTTGACTTCCATGATGAGATAGGTACGCAGAGATGAACGAGTCTGTAGGCGATGGTTCAGAAGTTCCAGTAGAGAGTGTAGATGGGGCCAGGTGTTCAAACCTGGACACAGACCCTTTTCTGTGCTGCTGTTTGATAGAAAGATGGTAGACTGAACTTTTGAGCTCCACAGGGCAATATTACAGGTTCCACCAGCTAAGTGGGGAGGGGGGGGTCATGTCACATGACTTCCACCTCTCACTTTGGCATTGACAAAGGGTGTATATCTCTTTTTGTTTGGGTCCCTGAGATTGTTAATGTTCCAACCGTTAAGCATTTGAAAGGAAAGTTGCAGGCTCAGCTCTAACAGACTAGTAGGCTCCATTTAGCCAACCTGTGCTCTGAAATGTAATTGGCCTTGGTATAGTTCCCTTAGAATTTGGCCTCTGCAACCCACAGTGGTGTTTAGCACCTCTTCAGAGATGATGAGGCATGAGTTTCTGTGATACTGCCAAATAGCCCCTTTTGTTTGGGGTTGCAGACAGACATAGCTTCAGCCTTTTAAAAAGGTCATTGTCCAGTTTTAAAATTTTAGAAATCTCCATGAGGATATATGTTTTATAAAAATATAGTGAGGTATTAGCCCAGTTAGTTGCCAAATAGTTGTATTTTAACTGCTTCAAAAAATATGTAAAATTATATAAAAAATAAAAATATGGGTTTTTGCCCTTAGTCTTATAATTAACAGTGCTTAGTAATTTTAAACATCAGAGTACCAAGCACTGTACGGTGTGCGAGATTTAATGCCTGTTTTTTTGACTTTCATTTCTTTTTCAGGATGTTTGTGCCTACCAGCAAGTAGGAGTTCCGGATTATAGAATTTTTACAGTAAATCCAAAAGGTGAACTCATACAGGAGCAAACCAAGGGCAATAAATCTTCGTGAGTATTCTGATTATCCTGAGACACTCAAAATACCAAAGACCATCTTTGATCTAAGCACAGAAATTGGGATTTAAAAGCAAACTGCAACGTTGTTGTAAACTTTGGAAAAACAATGTGATACCAATTTTTAAAAAGTTCCTTATGTTTAGCATTAAAATAATAATTGGGACTAACTCTTGCTGATGTAACTCTTTTATAGGGAGAGACGTGTGTGTATATTATTTGCTCCTCGCAGTAATAACTCCCATGTCCATTCTACATTTTGCTTAATCCAACCAGGGATCAGGCTATTTTGGATCTGGTAATGTGTAATGAGGCAGGTTTAATAAATGATATCAGAGTAAAGGGTCCCCTAGGAAACAGTGACCATAAAATGGTGGAATTTAGCATTCAGTTTGTGTGTGAGAAACTTGGGGCGGAAGCAACTGTGCTAAACTTAAATAAGGGTAATTACAATGGAATGAGGGCAAAGTTGGCTGGTGTGGACTAGGAAAGCAGTTTAGCAGAAAAGATGGTTGATGAACAATGGCAGATGTTTAAGAAAATAGATCATGACTCTCAACAAAGATATATGCCAGCGAGGAAGAAGGATTCAAGGAAGGGGATAAACCAACCATAGCTAACCAAGGAAGTTAAGGACAGTATCAAATTGAAAGAAAAAACATAGTGTGGCAAAGATTAGTGGTAAGCCAGAGGATTGGGAAAGTTTTAAAAACCAACAAAAGATGAGCAAAAAAATAATAGAGGGAGAAAATAAATTTTGAGGGTAAACTCGCAAGTAATATAAAAATGGACAGTCAGAGCTTCTTTAAATATATAAAAAGGAAGAGAGAAGCCAAAGTGAACATAGGCCCCTTATAGAATGAGGCTGGGGAAATAATGGGGAACCAGGAAATGGCAGAGGAGTTGAATAAATACTTTGCTTCAGTCTTCATGGTAGAAGATACTAATAGCATTCCAAAAATACTAAATAATCAAGGGGCAAAAGGGGGGTGTGGAGAGAGGAAAAAGTACAAAAAATATCACGCAAGAAAAAGTACTAGGGAAACTAATGGGGATAAAGGCTAATAAGTCCCCTGGACCTGATGGGTTGCATCCTAGGATATTAAAGGGAGTAGCTACAGAGATAGCGGATGTATTGGTAGTAATCTTCCAAGAAACCTTAAATTCTGGAAAAGTCCCAGAGGATTGGAGAACGGCCAATGTAATACCCTTATTCAAAAAGGGAGGGAGACAACAAAATGGGTAGCTATAGACCAGTTAGCTTAACATCTGTCGTTGGGAAAATGTTGGAGTCTATTATAAAGGATGTAATAGCAGAGCATTTAAAAATACACATAGTCTAATCAAGCAGAGTCAGCATGGCTTTATGAAGGGGAAATCATGCCTAACAAATTTATTAGAATTCTTTGAAGAGGTAACTAGCAGGATAGATAAAGGGGAACTAGTAGACGTAATAAATTTGGATTTCCAAAAGGCATTCAATAAGGTACCACACAAGGCTACTTAAGATAAGAGCCCATGGTGTTGGGGGTAGTAGTATATTAACATGGATAGAGGATTGTCTAACTAATAGAAGACAGAGATAAAAACAAAAAACTACTGCGGATGCTGGAAATCCAAAACAAAAACAGAATTACCTGGAAAAACTCAGCAGGTCTGGCAGCATCGGTGGAGAAGAAAAAGAGTCGACGTTTCAAGTCCACATGACCCTTCAACAGAACTGAGTATAGTTAGGAGAGGGGTGAAATATAAGCTGGTTTAAGGTGGGGGGCGGGGGGAGAGAAGTTGAGGGTGGGGTGGTTGTAGGGACAAGCAAGCAGTGATAGGAGCAGATAATCAAAAGATGTCACAGACAAAAGGATCAAAGAGGTGTTGAAGGTGGTGATATTATCTAAGAAAAGTGCTAATTAAGAATGGATGGCAGGACACTCAAGGTACAACTCTAGTGGGGGTGGGGTGGAAAGACTGACAAGGTATTAGTTGTAGATTTAAAAATAATGGAAATAGGTGGGAAAAGAAAAATCTATATAAATTATTGAAAAAAACAAAAGGGAGCGGGAAGAAACGGGGTGGGGATGGGGGGAGGGAGTTTAAGATTTAAAATTGTTGAATTCAATATTCAGCCCGGAAGGCTGTAAAGTGCCTAGTCGGAAGATGAGGTGCTGTTCCTCCAGTTTGCGTTGGGCTTCACTGGAACAATGCAGCAAGCCAAGGACAGACATGTGGGCAAGAGAGCAGGGTGGAGTGTTAAAATGGCAAGCGACAGGGAGGTTTGGGTCTTTCTTGCGGACAGACTGCAGGTGTTCTGCAAAGCGGTCGCCCAGTTTGCGTTTGGTCTCTCCAATGTAGAGGAGACCGCATTGGGAGCAATGAATGCAGTAGACTAAGTTAGGGGAAATGCAAGTGAAATGCTTTGCTTCACTTGAAAGGAGTGTTTGGGTCCTTGGATGGTGAGGAGAGAGGAAGTGAAGGGACAGGTGTTGCATCTTCTGCATGGGCATTGGGAGGTGCCATAGGTGGGGGTTGAGGAGTAGGGGGTGATGGAGGAGTGGACCAGGGTGTCCCGGAGGGAACGATCCCTACGGAATGCCGCCAGGGGGGTGAAGGGAAGATGTGTTTGGTGGTGGCATCATGCTGGAGTTGGCGGAAATGGCGGAGGATGATCCTTTGAATGCGGAGGCTGGCGGGGTGATAAGTGAGGACAAGGGGGACCCTATCATGTTTCTGGGAGGGAGGAGAAGGCGTGAGGGCGGATGCGCGGGAGATGGGCCGGACACGGTTGAGGGCCTTGTCAACGAGCGTGGGTGGAAAACCTCGGTTAAAGAAGGAGGACATGTCAGAGGAGCTGTTTTTGAAGGTAGCGTCATCAGAACAGATGCGACGGAGGCGAAGGAACTGAGAGAATGGGATGGAGTCCTTACAGGAAGCGGGGTGTGAGGAGCTGTAGTCGAGGTAGCTGTGGGAGTCGGTAGGCTTGTAATGGATATTGGTGGACAGTCTATCATCAGAAATTGAGACAGAGAGGTCAAGGAAGGGAAGAGAAGTGTCAGAGATGGACCATGTGAAAATGATGGAGGGGTGGAGATTGGAAGCAAAATTAATAAATTTTTCCAGGTCCCAACGAGAGCATGAAGCAGCACCGAAGTAATCATCGATGTACCGGAGAAAGAGTTGTGGGAGGGGGCCGGAGTAGGACTGGAACAAGGAATGTTCCACATACCCCATAAAGAGACAGGCATAGCTGGGGCCCATGCAGGTACCCATAGCCACACCTTTTATTTGGAGGAAGTGAGAGGAGTTAAAGGAGAAATTGTTCAGTGTGAGAACAAGTTCAGCCAGACGGAGGAGAGTAGTGGTGGATGGGGATTGTTCGGGCCTCTGTTCAAGGAAGAAGCTAAGGGCCCTCAGACCATCCTGGTGGGGGATGGAGGTGTAGAGGGATTGGACATCCATGGTGAAGAGGAAGCGGTTGGGGCCAGGGAACTGGAAATTGTTGATGTGACGTAAGGTGTCAGAGGAATCACGGATGTAGGTGGGAAGGGACTGGACAAGGGGAGAGAGAAGGGAGTCAAGATAACGAGAAATGAGTTCGTGGGGCAGGAACAGGCTGACACGATCGGTCTGCCGGGACAGTTCTGTTTGTGGATTTTGGGTAGGAGGTAGAAGCGGGCCATCCGAGGTTGGGTGACTATCAGGTTAGAAGCTGTGGGAGGAAGATCTCCAGAGGAGATGAGGTCAGTGACAGTCCTGGAAACAATGGCTTGATGTTCTGTGGTGGGGTCATGGTCCAGGGAGAGGTAGGAGGAACCACCCCACCCTCAACTTCTCTGCCCCCGCCCCCCCCACCTTAAACCAGCTTATATTTCACCCCTCTCCTAACTATTCTCAGTTCTGTTGAAGGGTCATGTGGACTCGAAACGTCAACTCTTTTCTTCTCCACCGATGCTGCCAGACCTGCTGAGTTTTTCCAGGTAATTCTGTTTTTGTAATAGAAGACAGTTTGTTAATGGGGGCATTTTTGGGATGGCAACCTATAACTAGTGGAGTTCCACAGGGATCAGTGCGGGGGCCCCAATTATTTACAATATATATTAAGGACTTAGATGAGGGAAGTGAATGTACTATCGCCAAGCTTGCAGATGGCACAAAAATAGGCAGGAACGCAAGTGATGAGGATGATGCAAGGAGTCTACAGAAGGATATAGACAGGTTAAGTGAGTGGGCAAAACTTGGCAGATGGAATATAATGTGGGAACATGAGAGGTTATGCAGTTTGGCAGGAAGAATAGAGGAGCTGAATATTAGTTAAATGGAGAAAGACTGCAAAAGGCTGCAGCAGAGAGGGATTTGGGAGTCCTTGTGCATGAATTCCAAAAAGCTAATGTACAACTTCAACAGGTAATAGGGAAGACAAATGGAATATTGGCCTTTATTTCAAAGGGAATGGAGTACAGAAATAGGGAAGTCTTGCTAAAACTGTACAAGGCACTAGTTAGACCACACCTAGAATACTGTGAACAGTTTTGGTCCCCTTATCTAAGGAAAGATATACTGGCATTGGAGGCAGTCCAGCGAAGGTTGATCCCAGGGGTGGAGGGATTTTCTTATGAGGAGAGGTTGAGTTGGTTGGGCCTGTACTCATTGGCGTTTAGAAGAATGAGAGACGACCTTATTGAAACATATAAGATTCTTAGGGGGCTTGACAGGGTAGATGCTGAGAGATTGTTTCCCCTTATGGGAGAGTCTAGGAGTGGCCTACTTGTGCTCCTATGTCTTATGATCTTAAGTTCTAGCACTTCTGTCTCTCCTCCACCACCAGCAACCCCCCCACCCCCCCCCCCCCCCCTCAACCACCCTGTGGAGCTATTTGCTCACATAGAGGGAAAACACTGATATAAACTGAGCCAAATGCCTATTTCAGTGCTAGAATTCTTCTGTACCACAAAACGCCTCGCTTTCTAAAACCACTTAATTACTCCTTTATCCCTCCTAGTTCATTGCAAAAGTGAGTAACCCCACCTATAAAATATTTCGATTTTGTATAGATAATAACTGAGGATAACAGTGATCATCGTTATAATAGAGTGAATTGGACAGCAACTTGCACATTCAAATGTGAAAATCTGGAAGTTGCTAACAGATACCCCACTGTCCACAGCTGTTCTGTAACAGTCCTCGTCAATAGACTTAGCATTGAAATCAATGCAGTGGCATGAAGTTAGTCCTTGCCACTAGTTTCCCATCAAAAATCTCAAACAATTAGGGCTAGTGTATTCTGGTGAAAGTGAATGTTTAATAGCTTCATGATTACTCCCAAGCAGCCCCTCTGGTTCTGAAAATTTACTTTTATAAGTTTCATTCCTTCAAAAGTTAGCATATGTTGGAAATTAAATTAATAATTCTCCCCCCCACCCTTTCTTTCCCAGTCTTTATTTTGCTTTCTACATATGATTTAAATCTAATTTATACTTCCTGGTTTAGACTCTGCACGTCAATTTGATCAGTTGAAGAGCCTCACTGTTTCTTGCTCTGCTTGTGCACATTGCCAGTGTCCTGTGGAGTGTGTTGTGCTAGATCAGACACCGGATTATGAAACCTTGCAAGCAGCTGTCGGCGAGGTGAACAATGAGCCATTTTCCTTTGCTGTTGAATGCAAAGTTTGGGTCAACAATCCACTTACCATAAGCAATGCTACAACAGACCCATTTTTAAAAAAAAAAGCATCCTCTGATTCCCTTCAGCTGAAGAAATTCAGCTAAAAATACACAAAAGGTCTAACTATATGTATAATTTGTAAGTGTAACTGTGAAACAAATTATGTACTTTTGCCTAATTACTTTATCATTGACTGAACCTTTTATATCCAGTAATTGTACCCAAGCTATCTTTTTTACATCTTTTCTTTCCTCTTGTGCCCCTGTCTTAAACCTACTTTTCTTAAATTATACATATTTCAAAGTGCACCCTAACTGCTCTCCTGCCCTGCACTCTTTAACACATTGCTATTCCTCAATACCTGCTTGCCCCACCTATGCCCACAAATTCCCATTGACTAAATACCTTTTACCTAACTATCCAATATTTTTGTTTTTCCCTCAGCTGCCTTTTTTCTACTACTTACTACCCAATCTTCTGAACTCATTACATCCCCTATTCCATGACATTACTTATGAGATGTTCTAAGGTCGCTAATGGTGCTCTATAATGCTATTCCTGTCTTTCCTACAATGTCATCCTGATAACTCATTACTTCAATCTTCCAAATACTATCCACAGTACTCCCTATTCCCTCTACTACTAACCTACCCTCCACTACAGTACTGTACCCAACTGCCTTTATTCTCCCCCAGAATTTTGAATATTGTCACCCCAAATTATTCCATTAAGCTTTTTAAGATTTCTCTCTCCCAAAGGCCTGCTTTGCTATAATTTCTTAACTTTCTGCTTGAAAAAGGCAGCAGGGATTTGTTCTATTTTATTTTAGGCATCAGTCCAAATTCTAAGTATCCTAATTCTCACATAGAATCTGTCTTGTGATTCCTCCAATTCTCACTATTCACCACTTTCTCCACCCTTCATTACCTCAATGAACCTCACTCACCTTGTATGACTACATTCCAAAAAGTCACTTTTGCAACACATTTAATCAGTCCCAAAGCCTGATGAGCCATATAATCGCTCACGTATTGAATCTGTGACCAATACCACAGCAATCCACTTTCCTGTGAATAATGCCACAGAAGATCACCTAATAATTAAAACTATGTACGTGCATAATCCTGTCCACCACATTTCAGCACTTCAAATATCTCGCATACTTATAATGTAAATAGTTGACACATTTGGGATAACAAGTACAAAGAAGTAAAAGCACTACTTGAATTTACATGAAAATGCCCCAGCAACAAGAAAAAAGAGCTACAATGTCTTCAGCCTCCTAATTTGTCTGTGCATGAACTCATTCAGTGTTTATTTAACATCAGTTAGAATTTGTAGTCTTAAGAGGCACATGCCTACATTTCAGCATAGTTAAATGTTGCATTTCAAGCTATAACATGTCTTTACCTGTGAAACATGGAATACTCCAACATCCTGGATGCAGCACCACAGTTATAACATACTGGAGAAATACTGAATGATCATTATTCTGCCATTAACACTCACTCTGGACCCATGTTTTGTTTCTTTACTACAACCATCACTTTTTTGCCTTTTGTTCCATGACATCCTTGTTTCTCCTGCCCCCTCCCTTATCCCAGACCTTCCCTTTTGATCTTCCTGCCCCCTTTCAACAGCATAAAACCTATCACATTTCTACCTCCCTTCTGTTATGAAGAAGAATCATATTTGATTTGAAATGTTAACTGCTTTCCTCTACACAGATGCTGCCAGACCTGCTGAGTATTTGGCACTTTGTTTGTATTTCCGATTTCTGGTAACTGCAGTATTTTGCTTTTATTAAATATTGAATATATTCCTGATTAAATACGCAGCATATTTATCAAGCAATGTTTTGCTTCAGTTATATATTATACAATTGAACAAGAGCTATACATTCCTGTGTTTGATCAATTTAAGTGTTTATCCAGATTCCACAATATGTATTTAGAAATGTGCAAAAGAGGCTAGGAATCCTGCGATGAGTAACTCACCACCTGACCCCCCAAAGCCTGTCCACCGTCTACAAGGCACAAGTCAGGGGTGTGATTGAATACCCCCCACTTGCCTGGATGAGTGTAGCTCCCACAGCACTCAAGAAGCTTGACGTTGTCCAGAACAAAGCAGTCCGCTTGATCGGCACCACATCCACAAACATAGTAGCAGCAGTGTGTACCATCGACAAGATGCACTGCAGAAACTCACTAAGGCTCCTGAGACAGCACCTTCCAAACTCTCGACCGCTACCATCTGGAAGGACAAGGGCAGCAGATAGATGGGAATCCCACGACGTGGAAGTTCCCCTCCAAGCCAAACACCATCCTGACTTGGAAATATATCACCATTCCTTCACTGTCGCTGGGTCAAAATCCTGGAACTCCCTCTCTAACAGCACTGTAGATGTACCTACACCACATGGACTAGAGCGGTTCAAGAGGCTGCTCACCACCACCTTCTCAAGGGCAATTAAGGGTGAGCAATGAAATGCAAAACCCACATCCTGTGAATGAATAAAAATAAATAAACTGTAGGATTACGGTTGACAGCAAAGATGAGATTTATCCAGAACCTATATTGGGACCAAATAGCGAGCATCAGGTTAAGAGGGGCAATCGGGTATGTTTCAAATGAAGAGAGGAGTACGACGAGGATGTGTACTGTGCCAAAATGATTCAAGCTGTGCACAGAACAAATATTCAGAGAATTAGATGTACTTCCAGGGGTAAAAATTGGAGGCAAGAGCATAACAAACTTGACGCACACCAACAACACGGCTACTTGCAGAATCAGAGGCCATACAAAATATCATAGGTCAAGTAAAAAATAGAAATTTAGAATGTGGATTGAGTATGAACACCAAAGGACAAAAACAATTGTAGTTAGAAGGAATACATTAGAAGAAACAAGAGTGATAGTTGAAATGGTGTCACACAGGAACAAGTAGTTAAGTTTGTATTTTTAGGACAAATGATAGCAGATTGCAGATGTGGTGCAGAAGTTAGAAGGATAGACTTGGCCAGAAGTAAATTTGTGAGGATGAAGGATGTGTTAACAACAAGAAAATACAAGCTTATAAACAAGGGAAAATACTCAAGATGCTACATTCTATCCACTTAGTCACAGAGTGGTTACAGATGAGCTACAGTGAAACTGACATGTATTTGAGGCATTTGCCCCATTTTGCTCGTTATTTGT
This sequence comes from Cetorhinus maximus, assembly GCF_964194155.1. Taxonomy (NCBI): domain Eukaryota; kingdom Metazoa; phylum Chordata; class Chondrichthyes; order Lamniformes; family Cetorhinidae; genus Cetorhinus; species Cetorhinus maximus. The sequence continues at coordinate 112,722,200 of NC_135882.1, read as the reverse complement.
TGCTGGAATGTCCTTTGTCCCATCTTTTTGAAGCAAAGAATCGGAGAGGACTGATGAGTCTCCTCTTAATGGTTTCCCAAAATCTTTGATTTTCGCACACCACGGTATGCTCCCGCAGTCTGGATAGCCCTCGCCCCCCTGTCACCCAACCTCCTGCTCCTGTGGTCTGGACATTCCTACACACCCCCACCAAAGTTGGTCACCCTGATGGTGCAAGGCATACGAGCGTGGCATGACCTAACAGCAGACCTCCTGGCAGGATTAGCTACAAGCAGCAGCTGTAAGGTTCAAGCTTGTCATTGACTTGTGGAATCGTGACTTCATCTCTATGCTATGAGGTGATTGAGAGGGATAGAGTAGAGATGAGATCCTATGTCATGGCTAGGGAGGTCAAATTAGAGGTGGTACTCCTTGGTCTGTTCATGTTTCCTATCAGTTGCTTTCTTAAGGATAGTGGCAGAGGCCTGAGACACGAGAGGTGCCAGTGATTGGCAAGTCTCACAATCAAAAAACATTGTGTGACAGGGAAATTCCCATTATGTCACAGCAGATTGATGCATTGCAAACTGTTTCTGAACTACACAAACCAGCAAAACCTCAAATTTAGTGCTTGCCCTGTACTGAAGGAGCTGATCTGACCTTGGCTTGGGCTAGGAAAGTTAAATATTTAACCATGATTCATGCTTCTAATCATTATGCTGTGATTCTTCTTTAAAAATCTTTCACGGATGTGGGTGTTGCTGGCTAGGCCAGCATTTTCATTGCTCATCCCTAATTGCCCTTGAGACAGTGGTGGCAAGCCAGAAAACGTGTGTGTGTCAAGGTTAATAAGGATAGTGTTCAGCTTGTACCTCCCTTCCTCTCTTTCACCATAGTAAAGGTAGCCTGGAAGCTTTCTGCCTTGTTTCTATGGGAATTAGCAATTGTGTAAGGTAAAGGTGAGAGATGCTTCTACTCATAAAGTTCCAGCCTCTTCCAAGAGAGGCACGAGAGAAAATTAGTGAAGGTAATGGAGTAAAAATACATAAACAACTTGAAGTAAGCGTATTAAAAAGAGAAGCATTTTGTTTTTTATTCAAGATTTAGAGGTAAGGCTTTTAATTCAGTTGACGTATAACTGAATTCCTATTTATCTCCATTACCTATAACCTGATTCTCATCCATGCGGCACTTATATTTTGCTTTCCAACTAAGTGAAACATCATTAATGGCGATGTATTTTTATCAAGTTTTCTATAGAAACGTTTAGCTGCTTATTCAAGAAGGATCACCTCTCCTCTAATTTTAATTCTCTTCCTATTTTTAGGTACATTCGGATGAGTGAGCTTGTTGAACATGTCTTCCCTTTGCTCAGTCAAGAACAATGTTCAGCTTTCATTTATCCAGAATACAGTCACTTCAACTACTGGCGAGACTCGCTGCCAAATATCAGTATGGAAGAACTGAATTAATTATTGCTCGTGATAGAACTCTGTCAAAGATATTGCCAATATTGTTAATACTTTCTTAAACAGACTGATTCAGGTATACATTAGCAAAGCTAATCATTTGTGTTTATTTCATGTACTAATTCTACTATAGAAGCATGACGTTTACACAAGTTGACACAGTTAATGCCAGCAGAATTCTCTCAGGAATATTGCCTTAGTGTTCATTTTACCTGTGGTTGCACCAGAAGGAAAATCAATGGATTTGATCATAATTGTGTCTTTACATAAGACAATTGCACACGTTATCCTTCTACTCTCATCTTTACAGTTGCCACTTAGAGTAACTTTTTAAGGAAACAAATAGTTTAGCTTGGATTAAAGCGTTAACTCAATTGCAAGGGTGAGTGTCTTTTTTTTTTAAATGCCATGAAAATGGGTCAAGAATCTGTTGGTTTTAATGGAGCCTAGAAAAAAAGCCCAGACCCATTCTGTAGCAATGACCTAATTCATATCTCAACATCTCATACTATTTGATGCTGCTTCACCTGTGGTGGGAATACATGCCAATATAGAATTTGTTTTTGTTCGTTTAAAAAGTATCAACAAATGCTCCTTTCATTTCTATAAAATAGATATATGGTAGCAGGTACCTCTATGGATAAAAGTCCTGCTTGTAACCTGACATTTTATTACAGACTGACAGCTATTGTGTAGTCAGGCTACTCAATACATTTTTTTGTGTTCAATGGCCTACTGCCATATATTTTTGTCCATCCTCTCATGTATGCCTTCAGTTGGTAAAATTTAGTACAGTTTTGATCAATCTGTTACAAAAGAGGTACATGAAGGGTTTTACATTCGGGCACTGCACATTATTACAGCAAGTTCATTCTTTCTATGAAAGATGCGGATTAATGTGTTATGAGAACACAATTATTAAAGTTAATTGCTTATACATTCTATAAACTACTTAAAATGGATGTAATATACTGGTGAGGGAGGAATAGAAATCATGATTTCTTCTAGCAATTGTTAATCACTTTAAACTATTTGTGCTGGAAATATTTTCATATTTTCAAAAGAGGAATTGTGAACTTATGTATTGTTTTAATCACCCATTCCAATATATAGGATATTTGGTTGAACATCTTACAAGTTCTATGGGGCCTTTTTAATTAAAAAAAAAATTAAATCCTAATAAGGGCTTGCAGAATGTTCTCAAACTCCTAAGCACCTTTTGAATGAGGATAGTACATTAAATGCATTTTTTCCACCGTGTAGTTTTAACTGCTTAAGAAATTACTTGATCAGTGATTTTTTTTTTTCCGTCTGATCATTTTGTATTGTTTTGTTTGACCATGGATTTGCCCAACAGAGAAGAACAAAATGTATTGAAATTTGACTTATTGTTTGTGTGGTCAGGATAACCACAGCACAGTTGCTTTGTCCAGCTTGGATTACAGTGATTGTAAGAAAAATCAGCAAGTGTATCAGTATTCTATGTCAGATTGTGAATCAATCATGCCCTGTATTTAACACAATCTTAAATATAATGTTTGAGTTTGTATGTATGTGTATGCACGCACATACTATATTCTTGCTATGAGATGTTTCATCTTAGAACCATGGAATAAAAATTGACATTAAAAACCTTCATTTGTACTTTTGTGGGTTGGAGTGTTAGAATAGATTTTTTAAAAATTCGTTCATGGGTGTCACTGGCTAGGCCAGTATTTATTGTCTGTCCATAAATGCCCTTTGAACGAGGGCAATTAAGAGTCAACCATATTACTGTGGGTCTGGAGTCACATGGTGAGGATGGCAAGTTTCCTTCCCTAAAGGACACTAGTGAACCAGGTGGGTTTTTATGACAATTGGCAATGGTTTTATGGTCATCATCAGACTTTTAATTCCAGATTTTTATTGAATTCAAATTTCACCATCTGCCATGGTGGGGTTTGCACCCGAGTCCCCAGAGCATTACCCTGGGTCTCTGGAGTAATAGTCCAGTGACAATACCACTATGCCACCACCTCCCCTGGTAGCATGATGGTAGTGGTCATGAGTTTGGAATTTGCTGTCAAAGGAGCCTTGTTGACTTCCTGCAGTACATAAACTGCCTTCTAAGTGATGGAGGTCGAAGGAACCTTGGTGAGTTGCAGCAGTGCATCTTGTAGATGGTGTACACGACTGCCACTGTGTGACGGCGGTGAAGGGAGTGAATGTTGAAAGTGGTGGATGGGGTGCCAATCAAGCAGGCTACTTTGACCTGGATGGTGTCAAGCTTCTCTACTGTTTTGGAGCTGCACTTATCGAGGCAAGCGGAGAGTATGCCATTACACTCCTGAGAATTCTGCCTTGTGGCCAAGCTTTGGGGCCATATGACTCTAGACCCACAGCAATGTGGTTGACTCTTAACTGCCCTCTGAAAAGGCCTAGCAAGACACTCAGTTGTATCAAATTGCTACAAAGTCAAAAAGAAATGAAACTGAAAATGAAACAAGATACCTGGTATCAACCTAGACCTCAAGACCCTGCAAAGTCCTTCTTACTAACATCTGGTGGCTTATGGGAGAGCTGTCCCACAGACTAGTCAAGCAACAGTTTGACAGTCATATTCACTGAATCATACCTTACAGATAATGTCCCAGAAATCACCATCTGGCAGGACAGGCCCATCAGTGGTGATATATGAGTGGAAAGGAATTGCACTGGGCATCCTCAACATTAACTCTGGATCCCATGAAATCTCATAGCATCAGGTCAAACATGGGTGAGGAAACCTAATTTATGACCTTCCCGCCCCATCCTCAACTGATGAATTAGTACTTGAGTTGAAAGCCACCTGGAAGCAGTATGAGAGGCAAGGACACGATGTACTCTGGGTGGGGGCCTTTGATGCCAATTACTGAAATTGGCTCTGTAGTACCACTACTGACCAAGCTGACTGAGTCCTGACAGACATTTCTGCCAGAACAGACCTGCGGCAGGTGGTGAGGAACCAGCAAGAGGGAAAAAGCTGCTAGACCTTGTCCTTGCCAATCTACTTGTCACGTGTCGGTCCATGACAGTATTGGTAGGAGTGACCAGCACTCAATGCTTGTGGAGATGAAGTCACACTTTCACACTTGATACCATCCATCATGTTATGTCGCACTAGAACTGTGCTAAATGGGATACATTAGAACAGATCTAGCAGTTCAAAATTGGGCATCAATAAGGCATTGTGGGGCATCAGTAGCAGAATTGTATTCAACCACAATCTATAACCTCATGCCATGCATATCCCCCACTCTACCATTACCAAGCCACAGTGAAGAATTCAGGAGAGCATGCAAGGAATGGTACCAAGCAAACGTGAAAATGAGATATCAAACTGGAGAAACTACAATACATGCCAGACAATGGAAGTAGCATGCTACAGACGGAGGTAAGCAATCCCACAACCATCAGGTCAAAACTCTGCAGTCCTGCCATACCCAGCTGTGAATGGTGATGGTGGACAATTAACTCACGGGAGGAGGAGGCTCCATGAATATCCTCATCCTCAATGATGGGGGAGCCCAGCACATCAGTGCAAAATATAGGGCATCATTTGCAACAATCTTCAGCCAGAAGTGCTAAGTTGCATGATCCAACGCTGTTTCCTCATGAGGTCCCCAGCATCACAGGTCTTCAGCCAATTAATTCACTCCACGTGATATCAAGAAACGACTGAAGGCACTGAATACTGCAAAGGCTATGGGCCCCGACAACATTCTGGCAATAGTACTAAAGACTTATGCTCCAGAACTAGCTGCACCAACTAACCAAGCTGTTCCAATTGAGTTACAACACTGCCATCTACCAGACAATGTGAAAAATTGTCCAGGTATGTCCTGTCCACAAAAATCAGGACAAATTACCCCCCTATCAGACTACTCAATCATCAGCGAGGTTATGTAAGGTGTTGTCGACAGTGATATCAAGCAGCATTTACATAGCAATGATCTGCTCACTGATGCTCTGGGTTCTGCTATTCAGCACATGACCTCATAACTGCCTTGATCCAAACATGGACAAATGAGCTGAACTTGAAGTAAGTTGAGAGTTACTGCCCTTTACATGAAGGCAGCATTTGATCTAGTTTGGCACCAAGGAGCCCGAACAAAATTGACGTCAATGGAAATCGGGGAATGATGGGAGGATATCTCCACTGGTTGGAGTCATACTGAACACAAAGGAAGATGGTTGTGGTTGTTGGAGGCCAATCATTTCAGTCCAAGGACATCACTGCAGGAGTTCCACAAGGTAGCATCCTAGGCCCAACCATCAGCTGTTAGTCAATGAGCTTTCCTTCATCGTCAGGTCAGAAGTGGATATGTCATTGATGATTGCACCATGTTCAGTGCCATTTGTGAACTTTCAGATACTGAAGCAACCTGTGTCCAAATGCACCAAGACCTGGACAACATTCAGGCTTGGACTGATAAGTGGCAAGTAACATTCATGCCACATAAGTGCCAGGCAATGACCATCTCCAACAAGAGAGAATCTAACCATCTCCCCATGACATTCAATGGCTTTACCATCACTGAATCCCCCACAATCAACAACCTGGGGGTTACCATTGACCAGAAACTAAACTTGACCAATCATATAAATACTGTGGCTATAAGAGCAGGTCAGAGGCTAGGAATTCTGTGGTGAGTAACTCACTTCCTGACTTCCCAAAGCCTATCCACCATTTACAAAGCACAAGTCAGAAGTGTAATGGAATATTCTCCACTTGCCTGGGTGAGTGCAGCTCCAACACACTCAAGAACCTCAACACCATCTGAGCTCCTCAGTCACACTGGCAATGTTTAACAGCATTGACCACCAAGGTGCAAATTATTGTCTCATGAGACGGAAGGCTGCCAAAGATAGCACACTGACAATCATTGGCCTTTAATGCACAAATAAAATGCACCTTAATGGCACAAGATGGTGCCTAATCTTGGTCAGAAAATGCAGGCTCATTATGAGCTGGAGGTGCACCACAGTCATATGCTGATCAGCGGTGTGAGAAATTGTACATGCACTGAACATAGTGCAAGCTGAGTGCGCATGTGCAACTGGTCCTGACGCCTAGCCGGTCACCATTGGCAGTTATAGTGAAAGTAAATGCATTCATTGGTGTCAGTCACTCACTTATCCAGTCTAGTTGCATGCTTTTCCTGTTGCAACCGCATGTTGTAGTTTGTCCAGGGCCTGAATAAAGGTATATTAATGTTGTCGTAATACAGTGTTTGGCGTTCATGCCATTCTCAGATATTGTTGTGAGCTAATGTACAAAAACCTTTAAGAAGGCATATTTTAAACTGTTGTCCATCATTATCCATCACAAGACAAGATGTGATGTGTAATTCCATGATTCTAGACAATACAGCAGCAGCCCTACAGGTCAGATGTGTCTACATGGCCTCATAGTTGACACTGTATCTATATATTTTTATCTTAAAATAAAGAACCCGCATCATTGTTTTACCAATTCTTGTCGTATGTTTGGTATGTTTACGTTAAACAGAAGAACTAACAGATATCTAGCAAGACAGGAGTATGTCAGTACAGACAAAACACTTAGGAAGATAATATAAATCTTATTTTGTTTCATGGTGAAAACTATATCAAAGTTGATGCCATAAAGGAAAGGTTTAAAGACTTGGGTGGTCCATTATCTTGATGAAGTATAGCTACAAGTCCCACAACTCATGAGGAATTCTACATATCCTCACTCCAGTCATATGAACTGGAAGCATATCTATAGTTTCCAATGCTCTGACCATGATCCTAATAATCAGTGTTGTATAGTTTGCAACTAGCATGTTTTTCAGACATTTTCCAATTAATCACATTAATTATCAGAAAAACATGACCAAAAACTGGATGTTATAATGTTTTATACAGCCTAAGAGCTAAATTTTATTAGAATCATGCACTGAATGACCTACCCAGCAGCATTACTTTGTTCAACTGACATGTTTTGAACTGGTTTGTCAATTGCATAGATTTATCATTCGAAACCATAAAATTTGCATCTCCAGTTAGTGTATTGATAGACACTCTAGTGATTCAATTATTTTATTAATAACAATGAAATATTGCATGTGTAAGGTAGGCAGGAAATTAGTAACAATACAAAAATAATTACATGCAGATAACAAATTATAGTTTTCACCAATTGTTTTGTAAAGCTGAATATTTATTTACTTGATTAATAAACAGGTAAGACTTCTTATTCAAGACTATGTTGAGGTGGCTCAGTAATCTAACCTTAATGGTAACCAAGATACTTTCCTCGGGTTCATCTTCCCAGGGGATCAGGTCAGAGACTTATGGTATGAGAGAGTCATCAAAAATAAATTCAGCTTCACTTTAAGTACAATCATTTACATGTATATATATGTTCTCAGATTGGCAGTGGGTTTTAAAATGCTGTTAAATACTTTTATGTGAACATTTATTCAGTTAAAAATAATGTATAACTTTTTAATATTTTTAATTTTTCTAAAGAATCAAAAAGTACTTCATAAAATCTGCATTATTTGCCAATGCATAATTGACTCAATACATATAGGTTAATATATAATTAAAACTAATAAAATTGGATGTGTTTCTTAAATAGTAAGAATTTTGTTTTAGGTTAGCTCAAAGTGCTACACATGTTTGTAGCTTTCCATGGGTCCAATGTTTCATCCATGAATTGGATTTTTTCCATTATGAACATCAGTACAGTGTACAGGATTCAAAAACAATATGTTAAAACAGAAGAACTGGTGTTCCAATTCATTTCAAGTCAAATATTTATAGTTACAGTGTTATCTCATGTTCAAATAATCTATACTCTTTCCAGCCAAGATTAAACAAAAAGCAAAAATCGTTAGAACTGGCTTTTCAGTTGTGGTTCCCAACAAGAGTCTGCACATGAACATTTAATTCATGGTGTTTAGTATGATGGTTAGACTTGAGATACTATATAAGGAATAGAGTTGTATAAGTAAACAAAGAACTAGGAGTTTTTTTTCAAATTTTAATGAGTATTGTCTCAAATTAGAACTTTTTTATTTGTAGTTATCTAAGGACAGTTTAGATGATCACAACATCCACTCCAGCTGCAGGGAAATAGCATTGAACTACGTTAAATATTTACTGTTCTGACTACAATTTCAAATGTAATTTTTTTTTAATAGTCTTTTGTCAATTGAGAGCTTTCCTGATGACTTGTATTAAGACACTGTTTTAATAGACCAATTTACTTAAAGCAGGTTAAGCTAGATATAGAATTTATTTCTGTGTGGGAGAGGGACAAAATTTTTCAGGGCATTGATCTATGTTAATTTTCAGTGTATGCAGAACCTCTGTGAAGTTACATTATTAATATAAATTGCTAACAAAAACATAATACACTATGTAGTAGTACTTGTACATTCGTTCAGAAGTGTTTCACTTGAGGGTGGCTGTGGAATACAGAAAATAAACCCCATGGTAACCCAAAATGCACAGTGGGTTATGGTGTGAACAATTAATTATGGATTATTTTCCATCTTCTACAATCTCCCACCATAGAACTTACTTATTTCGCAAAACCGTAGCAAAACTCATTTTACTCACTCCATTTCTTTTACAAAAACATAACATTTGTTTTTTTTACAAGCACCATGGTAGCCCCAACTACTTTATTCAGCAAATATTATTTAGTAGTTTATAGGAGCCACTTCCAAATTGCTTACATGTCATACTTAATATTTTCTACATCTATTTTTAAAACCATAATGATATTAGGTGGAAAACAAAGCCTCTCTTCCATCCCTCCACCCTACACTTGCTGCATTAGTTTTTAGGAGAAATATATAAATTCTAGTACTCTCATAGTTTGTGAACGGCGGCCCACACAATACCATGATGTTTGTAAGAAACCATGAGGGGAGATTTTCTCCATGCTGTGTATCTCAGGATTATAAGTAATACGCTTGATCTTGTGGTTTTGGTATTGTTGCATATGGTACACAAAGGAAATAATCTCTGCTTGTCTGACTTATTGCAAGTAGAAAAGACTAAGGTGGCTGCTTATGGCCTCTGACACTATTTAAAATGCTAAATGCAAACTCATGAAACTGGCAAGAGAAGGGAAGGAAGTACTGAAGGTCTTAACTTAATTTATCACTTTCAATTCTTTTCCCCACCTCTAGAACTATGATGCCATTATATATATATATATATATGTCTTTCTGATCTACCTTGTGCCAAGAAAGCTGCCACTTATAAAATCCTCAATGGTGGATCAGTAGTATGGTAGAACAAACAGCACAACAAACATACAATTTAGATTACAATTCAAGGGCAGGCATTTCTAAAATGTAAGCTGCAACATAGTTAATTTTTAAATAATTATACATTTCTCACTGGTGATTTAAATAACCACTCATTTTGAATATTATATACAGTGACAAATGTGAAAATAAATCCTATCTGCTAAATTAAGACCAGACATTCACCTATCGTATGACTGAAAATACTAAAAGAACCATCCAGATTAATAAAAGAAATCAAAGAATCAAACTCTGCCACTTCTGTTTATCATCATGCATGTAGATTGCCTTAACTTTATTAAGATTATGGGTATTACATATTAATCTTTCTTTAGACTTTTATTGGAATTACTTGTATAACACTGAATATCCTGTATTATACTGACAATATTTTTGGTAAAAGTTGCCAACAAAATAAGTGATAAGTAAGCAATATTTAAACAGTAAAAGTAAGCCTTTCTTTTTGGTTAGTTATAGATCCTGTGATAGGAATTAATAAAACTTTGTGGCCACCGCACACTAAAGAGATTAACTCAATTCCTCTTCTCGGAAATATATCTTTTTAAAAGAACAATATATTTAGACCCAAACCAGTGACATCATAAATCACATCGAGGCTTATCCATAATTCTAGCTTGGTGGAGTTTGTGCTTAACAAAGTTGAATTGGTACTTTATAAAAGAGAAGTATTTTCTTTGACAACGAATGCCAGAAATTCAGGAAAATCTACATCCTCTTCGCATCTCACCTCCCTCAAGATCAGTGTATTTTAATCTCCTGATTGCCCAACTTTATTCTAATTGGCTAGCTCTGAGGGGATGTTTCATACAGAAGAGTCCCACTGAAAGTTGAGTACATCTCAACTGTGTCGACCAGTTTACCATCGATTACAACGACACTCACTTCATCTTCAGCTTTCAGGTTCAGGATCAGATTGAAGATTCCAACACCTCCACAAGTCTGCCTTCCCAAAATGGGTCTTTGAGATTCCAGCAGTTCTATTCGAAAGCCAGAAGTGTCCATCTGCATGACACTTTGATTAGAGACTGAAAGGATAGCTTCAATATGCTCATTCCTCTGAGGAGCAAGGACTGCAGTGATGAGATACTGTCCCTCAAAAGGAGCTATAAAGATACCTGAAATAAAGCCAACCAAGAAAGGTAATTAAAGAAGACAATCCATGATCAGAAAGTGGTTCATATTTCTATGAATCTATGATCTTTTAAAATTCACATCAAAATACTGCATCGCTGTTAAAACTGCAATGATTGTTTACCTCTACCTAGGTGGTGCATCTTGACTTTATGGCCTGAATCTTCAGCTCAGTGAGCGGGGCTCGCTCACCAAGGCGTAAAACGATGCGGGGTGACGTCAGGCGTGCGTCCCGACATCACCGCACGTCATTTAGATTTTCAGTTCGGCAGGTGCACAGCCGAGCCAGCTGGGCGCCCACCGAATTGTCAAAGGCCTATTAAGGCCATTTAAAAAGGCAATTAAGCAATTACCTGAGCTTGCCATCCAACCTTAAGGTTGGTGGGCAGGTGAAGAACCCAGGCGGCCTTTGCATTGTCCATGGGGTAGAATTCTCTCTACCGTTGGGGGGGATTGTGTGGGGGCGGGCGCTGACCCAATCAGCGCCCCCCAATCGGGTCCACGTCGCCATTTTATGTGGGCGGGCCAATTAAGGCCCATCCAGCGTGACGCGCACCTGGAAGCTCTGTGCGCTTCCTGTGTTGGGGGGGGGTTCCCTGAGCTGGGGCCTGCGCTCTTTCGCCCGTCGAAGAGGTTCCATGAAAATTGCGGAGGCCGCCTGGGCTCTTCACCTGCCCGCCAACCTTAAGGTTGGACCGGCAGCTCAGGTAATTGCTTAATTGCCTTTTTAAATGGCCTTAATAGGACTTTGACAGTTCAGCAGGTGCGCAGCTAACTCGGCTGCACGCCCACCGAACTGAAAATCTAAATGACACGCGGTGACCCTACGTCATTTCACGCCTTGGCGAGCGGGCCCCGCCCCCGCTCGCAGAGCTGAAGGTTCAGACCATGGAGCCTCATCCACGGGTGGGATGAGGTTTCATGAATGATTTTAAATTTCCACACAAGTTTTTATTAAAATCAATGCACATGTCCCAGCTCATGTGGCAGTTTCACATGAGGGGACATGTCATAAAAATTATTTCTCCACTTTATTAACCTTTTAAAACTTAAAACTTATCTCCCTGAGGCACCTCGCACAGCGCTTCTGGGTGCACGTCACACTGGGTGGGCCTTAATTGGCCCGCCACGTAAAATGGTCGATCAGGTCTGCGCCTGCCTCCGCAAAACACCCCCCCGCGACAGGGGGAATATTCTACCCTATGTGATAGCGTAAAATGGGTGATGGTGAGTTGGTAGTTTTACATCTCTCCCGGATCTTTCATTGGCTTCAAGGAAATAAGAATTAGGAGACATTAAAACAGGCTGCCAACTCACAATCACCTGATTTGCTGTAAAACAAAAGCAATGTACTGCGGCTGCTAGATATCCAAAATAAAACCATAAAATGCTAGAAACACCAACCTTCCCTTTTGTTCTCTTCTCCAAGTTCCCTCTTTTCCCTGCCTCACTGCTCTCTTAAAAACTACTATATCTAACTTGTAGTGTGATGAAAGGTCCCAGAACTGAAATGTTAACTCTTCTTCTCTCTCCATGAAATCTGTCTGATTTGCTGAGTCATTCCAGCATTTCCTGCTTTTAGATCTGTTTTACACTATCTCACAAAGTCAAGGCCTGTCCCAATGTATCCTCCATCTACAGCCTGAAATTATATATTGTGCTTTTGTTAGTTCAGTTGCAAACTGACTTTGTACTTTTTCAATGCATTTGTTTGTGCACTGTAACATTCATTACTTGCTCCCCACTCCTAAGCAGTTTTCTTCTAGTTCCATGGGTGCTGTCACTCTTCATGTGTGACCCTACAACAGACACGAGAAGGCCCAATTTCTACCTCTAAGTCTTGTCACTAGGGGTTGTGATTTGACGTGGTGTCACAGCAAATGATAAACATGGTGAATTTCTACATTTACCGTATGAAGTAAAATTCACTGCCCAAGTGCTATAATTTTGTATTTAAAAAAAAAATACAGGGAGTGAAAATGCTGACTTCTGAGTGTATCTGGGAAATAACATCACTTGCTATACTTAGGGCACCTGAAGTAAGTAAGCCATTGCTTAAAATCCATGTGGTTCAAAGATTATTTTCAAGATTCTAGTATGTTGCTAGTTCCTATATGAAATCTCTCTAAGAGTTTTGCCTCCATTGTATTAATTTTTTAGAGCTGTTGAAATAGTGGATTATCAGCATCAGATATGAGGCAAAGCAAACTTCAAAAAGTATCAGAAAAGTCTTCAAAACGTTGAGATTAGCAAGAGAAATGAATTCTAGCAAAATTTGACTCGTTCCTTGTCTGCCAAGTTCAGAAATATATGGAGAACAAAAATAAGGCACTTTGCCGAGGTTGTAGCTTTAGGACAACGTAAGAGAGTCATCCAAAACATCTGACCCATGCTAGCCCTTTAAAAATAATTGATATCTAGTGTGCAAAGCATGAAATTGCCAGTCTCAGCTCTTAATATGAGGAGACAAACACAGAAAAAAATCTCTGAAAGACCTGTTACCTGTATTTGTATTGTAGTGGTGTCCATCATTAACTAAAACTTTGTTGAATCGGATTATCCCTGCATTGCCAATGAAAGGTTTTTTGGTGAGGCCCACAGAAAAAGAAACATGCTTTCGAGCAGCTTTGTTTTCTGAAAAAAAACAGAGAAATGACTTTGTCAGGCAGCATCACATGTGAACTGAAGAAAAATACAGGGAATATAACCTATAACAAATATTACACAATTTAAATAACAGAATTCCAGCATACACAGCAACAGTCCAGTCACTAAAAATTGCTCCATAAAATCTAGAAAAATGCTGTATCAAATCATTGCAGTTAATGTTTGGCCTGATGTACTTAATCATCATTGTATTTTGAATATCTCATTTTATGTAAAAGCAATTAGACCATGAAAGTGACTGCAGAACATGGTTATTAATGCCTAGTGAACAAAATGGGACTACCAGGGGTTTGTGAATGCAACTCTATAACCTTGCACATCTTCAAGCATAGAGCTGTGTCCACTAAGGCATGTAGCTATGACATTGAATGAACTGGAAAGAGAGTTGACAAGGCACCGGGACCGGATGAGTTGCAACCAAGGATATTGAAGGAAGTAAGAGTAGGGGCATTGGCCACAATCTTTCAGTCTAGACTGAGGGGAGGTGCCAGAGGACTGGAGAATTGCAGACATTAAGCCCTTGTTCAAAAAAGGTTGTAAAGATAAGCCCAGCAATTACAGACCAGTCAGTTTAACTTCACTGGTGGGGAAGCTTCTAGAAATAATTATTCATGATAGAATTAGTAGTCACATGGAAAAATATGGGTTGATTAGGAAGAGCCAGCATAGATTTCTAAAGGGGAAATCGTTAGCTAACTTGCTGGAGTTTCTTGGAGAGGTAACAGGGAAGATTGATGCGGGTATTGCTGTTGATGTGGTGTACATGGACTTTCAAAAGGCATTCGAGGCAGTGCCACACAACAGACTTGTGAGAAAAGTTATAGCTCATGGAATAAAAGGGACAGTAGCAATGTGGATACAAAATTGGCTGACTAATAGGAAACAGAGGGTTATGGTCAATGGATATTTGTCAGGCTGAAGGCAGGTTTGTAGTGGAGTTCCCCAGGGGTCGGTATTGGGACCCTTGCTTTTCCTGATATATATTATTGATCTAGATCTTGGTGTGCAGCAGATAGTTTCAAAGTTTGCGGATGACAGGAAATTTGGAAGCATTATAAACAGTGAGGAGGACAGTATATAACTCCAAAAGGACATAGAGAAGTTGGTGGAGTGGGCAGATAGGTGACAGATGAAGTTCAATGTGCAGAAGTGTGAGGTGATTCATTTTAGTAGGAAGAACATGGAGAGGCAGCATAAAATAAGGGGTATAATTCTTAAGGGTGTGCAGGAGCAGAGGGACCTGGGTGTATTTGTGCATAGATCATTGAAGGTGCCAGGACAGGTGGAGAGAGCAGTTAATAAAGCATACAGTATTCTAGGCTTTATTAATAGGGACATAGAGTACAAGAGCAGAGAGGTTATGCTGAGTTTATATAAGACACTAATTAGACCTCAGCTGGAGTTTTGTGCACAGTTCTGGGTGCCACACTATAGGAAGGATGGGAACACATTGGAGAGAGTGCAGAAGAGGTTTACAAGAAGGGACCCAGGGACGAGAAACTTGAGTTATAACGATAGATTGGAGAAGTTAGGACTGATCTCCTTGGAGAAGAGAAGGCTAAGAGGAGATTTGATAGAGGTGTTCAAAATCATGAGGGGACTGGATAGAGTAGATAGGGAGAAAGTTTTCCCGCTTGTGAAAGGTTTGAGAACGAGAGGACACAGAAATTTGGATATTGCTTTTACATTCTAGGTTGGTTTAGAGCTAATGAGGTATATGCATCACTGACAGGAGAAATATCTGGGGAATATGATGCAGTGAATAAGGCTATTCTGAGTGCTTATGAGTTGGTTCCAGAGGCATACAGACAGAAATTTTGAAATGTGAGAAAGCAGCACAGACAGACTTATATTGAGTTTGAAAGAGTCAAACAAAGTAATTTTGACATGTGAATCAGGGCATTAAAAATAGAAGGAACCTATGAAGCCCTAAGAGAAGTAATTCTTTTGGAAGAATTTAAAGATTCACTTTCTTCAGTAGTAAGGGCCCATGTGGAGGAACAAAGAGTTAAACTGCTAGGCAGGCAGCAGAGAGAGCAGATGATTATGAGCTTGTCCATAAATCAAAACCTTTTTTTCAACGCCCTTTTAAATCTGAGAAAGATGGAAAATGGGAAGGCGAGAGGAAGGTAGGCAGTCAAGGAAGAGAAGGAACAGCTGGAGATTCTAAGGAGATTTTACCTCAGACCAGGAAGGAAGGTGCTGAGAGTGGAAGAGATGTAAGAAAGCTTAAATGTTTTCATTGTAATAAGATTGGCCATACAAAGTCAATGTGCTGGGGGTTATATGGGAAACCTTTTGGATTAGTAGGGACTACAAATGGTACTGTAAAGTCAAAGGCTTTAGAACAAGACAAACTGGTAGGATTTGTTCAAGTAGAAAAGCAAGCACAAGTATTAGCCGAAGGTGTGAAAATGGATTCACAGCCCACTCAAAGGCAGGTTGCAGACATCTTTAAAGATTTCATCTGTGAGGTAAAAGTCTTTTCATGTGTACAAGGTGGAGTTGGCAAAGATATACAAATTTTAAGGGACACAGAGTCAATCCTTAATGTTATGGGATAGTGATATTTGGTGTTCAGAGGGAGTATTGCTAGAAGACGAAGTTCAAGAGCAGCAGAGATGCTACATTCAAAAGTTATGAAAGTTAAATGAGGCAGGTGCTACTGACTTCAGAAGGGGAAACCCGCCTGTAAAAGAGAAAAGCCTCCAGCCATGCCTGGGACACATCAAGAAAACAAGAAAGCATAATATTTTTCTTCTGGTAATAACCCTGGCATATTTTCTGAAGTACTGGAAGTCAGGCTGTAATTGGAGTGACGACAACGGTCTAAAGTCAACAATAAGAAGCTGTTTTGATATATTAATGAGCCAAGAGGAACTTCAATCAGAGTTTTACATAAAGCAATAACAGGAATAGTTTGAATTGAGTTGCTTTAGTTCAAAGGGGGATGCATGCAGGTTATAAAAAGTTGTAAGGAAGTGAGGTAAAGATAGGATAACTTTGTTTTTACAAGTCTGAAAGCTGAAGTAAAGAACGATTTAATCAATTCTGGGAAGAAAGCATTTCTGAAGAGACTGGTTGAAACAATAGAGAGATCAAATGGGAAGGAACACATTTAAGGAAATACTAAAGCCTATGTGAGAGGGTAGCTGCTTAGATCTTCAAGAAGATAGCAGGGTAGCTGGTCAGAACTCCAAGAAGACAATGTAAAGACCCAGTTGCTGTCAGCCTCAGAGGACACCCCAAGGAAAAAAAAACACTGTGTGGTAAAATTATTGGGATTCTATAGATTTTAAAATTCATAAGGATAATTGCTGAACAGAAAAGGGGAAGGTTAGTTCTGAAGGTAGTTAAGTTAAGATTTGTGGAACTATTTTAAAGTACTGTTTAATGTGTGAAGCCAATCAAGTGTTTATTGTGTTTTAGTTGCTTTTTCTTTATTCTTTTAATAAATGTTTACTTTACTATAAAATCATCACAAGTAGTCAGGGACATAATTTCTTGATTTCAAAACTACTCCTCATACTATACAAATTGCAAAAATCATTTTGGCAGCTGTTTCAAGTTTCCCTCTGGGGTTTGAGCAGCTTCGCATTTACCATCCATCGTGCCATAGCTGCTATGACATTGTAGATGGCCAACAGTACTGCTTCCCCGATCACTGATAGAGCGTGGATAGTATTTTACCCATCACTGGTCTATACAGGCTTTCTACCACCATTGAAGAACTTCCAGTGACCAGAGATATTATGATTTAAAGCTGTCAGACAACAATGAACAAGTGGCTAAAACCAAAGTGAAATACTGCGGGTGCTGAAAATCTGAGATGAAAACAGGAAATCTCGGAAAAAACACTTAGCAGTTTGGGCAGCATTTCTGGAGAGAGATACAGAGTTAATGACTTGAAGTGTTGATTTTCTTTCTCCCTCCACAGATGCTGCCTGATCTGCCAACTATTATCCAGAATTTCCTGTTTCCATTTTATGAACAAATGGCATTTGTCACTGTACTTACCACTTCGTCATGTAAATATCCTAAAGCCCACAACACAAGCAACTGAATTATTACAGAAGCAGTAAGTGCATGTGGTCCTATAACCTTTTATACCATAACTTCACTGCAAAGTGATTTCTGTGCCACCATGATGCATTACCCCAGTTGAGATCTGACTTGATTCCAGATCAGAGTGGAGCTGGTGTGTCTTCCGAGTGCGGTGCAGTTTCAGCTTTATAAAGCCAGTGGACATTTTAAACATTTCAGTGGCGTTTATTTGCAGGTATTAAGAATGTGGGCACTACCACAAGCATCCTCAGTACAGTTAGACACTTTATGTGGGCACTTGTGTAGGTTATATTGTGGGCCACCAGCCTCCATCAGCTGGATCCCTACATTGGCATTGATGAAAATGCCAACCTTACTGCCGTGGAGAATCACAGGGCTATGAAAATTGGGTCTATGACTCTGCTGCAGGAAGAAAATTTCAGCAATGTTAATACGGAGAGCCAGCGCGGACTCATTCCTCTTTCATGATCCAAACAAAGGATACACCAATGTAGAAGCACCTTAACTGCAACCCTACTATGACATTAAATTCAAATGCATTTAAGAGTCACAGTAAAGTCACAGAGGCAGTTGTGGAGAAATAAACCAGCACCAGTGAGTTTCTCAGTGAACACCTAACATAAAATAGAAGGTGAATATGTTTTTAGGTGAGTCTCTAACCTTGACGATCACAAGTTCTATAATTAATTACCTATGACCTAGGCATACCTGAAGTTCCTGGAGTTCCAAACGTCAAGAAATGCCCTGGGGGAGAAAAGTATTATTTAAATGTTTATGTTTATGTTTACATAGTTGTTCTTTTTGTTAAATAGCCAGTGACATATTGAAGTGAAAGTGAAACTGGTGTATATTTTTTTACAAGGACCCAGATAACGCACAGGCCTGCAACCCCTGAAAATTTGGCCCACCAGGAGTCTTTGGCATTGACCCCAACAGACTTTGCCAGGTCAGTAGGTAGGCTCCTTTCTCTGCTGTCTGAAATCAGGGGCCTGTATTTCTATGGATGCCGACTGTGGGATGGAGATGATGTCATACTGCCACCCCCCAGAAAGAGGCTTAAAGTACCTCCAGCCGCCCAAGTGTCCATTCTTTTAATAGGCAAAAAAATCATGAGACATGCACACACAATTTCTCAGTATATTCTGGTTGTGGGCACTCGGTTTGGAAATGTAGAAGTGGCCTTATGACAACAGCATTGATGTGAACCTTTGCACTAATATTTTTTAAATATAAATATGCCATTGGTATTTGTTCAAAACATTCTGGTGACTTGTAAACCAGCTGGTAAATATCAAAGCCTGAGTCAGCAAAATCACAAATTGTGCTGGCTACTGAAGGAGTCAAAGAAAGTCCACATTTTAAAAAAATGTCATTTATAATGGCCTCAAGTGCAGCAAGGCTTAGTTTCCTTCAAATAATTGTAAACTGTCTCTTTTAAATTGAATCTTGCCACCTCCTCCTTATTAGGGTGTTTCCATTCTAAATCTATTACTTAGTTATTTTCATCCCTTATTTATTGTAACTCAGTTACATTTAGTCCTGCTTTAGAAATTCTAAATCTGAATTACAATGGAATAAACTTTCGTTTTTAACACATACCAGACCAGGACTTTTTTATGGGCAGGCAAATGTAGAGTTGCACATCCAAATTCTCAATTTGCACCCCTGCCATGTGAAGCTCTGGCTGGGAAAGCAGGGGCAAGTATTTACCACCCTACCCACTCTCCATGCCCTGTCCCCAATACATTTGTTCAGCAAGACAAAGAGCTTGTGAATTATGGAAAGCAAATCTGCATACTTTAAAAAAGTTGATTAGTGCAGTGGTTCTCCAACTTTCTTGTCCAGGGACCACTTAGGCAGGGCAAAAAACCCTGCCAGCCACCTTCCAATCCCACTCCACCCACTTTGGCTTGCCAACACAAAACAACTCATTAGGATTAACAGGAATTTATGGAAACTATAAACATTTTCCTGCTTTTTAGATGCAAATTGTTATGAATTTATGTGCAGTATTTTATTTTAATTACATATTATAAATAAATTATTAATTCATGCCAGAAACAAAAGTATAGACATTTTCATATTGTAAACATTAATACTACAAGAGAACATATTCATTTGAAACATTCTAATGTGTTATAAAAACATCGCCATAGTCTTCTTCTGAGAAACTAATCTTACATATAGATTAATCAAATCAAATCAGCAATAAGATAAACCTTGCTAATAAAATTACATTGTTATTATAAAAGCAAAATACTGCAGATGCTGGAAATCTGAAATAAGAACAGGAAATGCTGAAAAACTCAGCAGGTCTGGCAGCATCTGTGGACAGAGAACAGAGTTAACGTTCTGAGTCTGTATGGCTCTTCTTCAGAACTGACATTGTTATTGCTCATCCTTATGATGACTAGTGTTGAACACACAAGAGCTAGTCTAGTTGTGAGACCTCACATGAGTGATGTGGGGTGAGAGTTTTGGCTAGTTTTCTTATATGGCCTCACCCATGGCGTTGTGTGTCAGTGACCTGCATTTTGGGCCCAAGGACCACCTGGAGGACCCTCACAGACCTCCATTGGTCCCTGGAACACAGTAAGAGAACCACTGGATTAGAAGATTCCAGTGCTAGTTCTCCAACCAGACAACAAATAGCAACCTCACCATTTACTCAGATTCACTAACCACACATGGGGCCAAAGCTTCCTCAGAGTGGCAATCAGTGTCAGATTGCCACTCCATGCCCAATTGTTTACGGGAAATTTCTTCTGTGCCTGTCTCACCCAACCTTCTGACTCAGGCCAGGCAATATCCAGGCAGCGCAGCTGTCTCTGAAGTCCAGTGTCGCAGTCCAGCTGAGTCGGATTGAAGGAGGATACGCCCCCTTTTTTACAGCACTAGCTGCCGTAAACCAGGTGAGTTTTAAGATCCCACTGAAATTCACAGGCCAGGGAGAAGGTAAGTGTCCAAGGTAAGTGAATAGGATTTCAGGGGTGTGTGGGGGATCAGAGGTCAGCTGGGGGTTGGGGAGTGGTGGGGGGATTGGACATGGGGGAGGGGGGGGGGTGGTGGTTGGGGGGTGCCGGACATTGGGGAATGTGGGCGGTGTGGGGGGGGGGGGGGGGGTCGGACATTGGGGGTTTGGGGAAGGAGTTGGGTGTTCGGTCTGTTTGGGTGATGGGGGGGGGGCCCATATGGCAAAGCAGATAGGGGGGGGGTCGGGCCTGTAGGGGTGAGGGTCAGGCCGGTGGGGGGGGGGTAAACCCATGAGGAGTCGGGGAATACCATGGGGGGGGGGGGGGGAGATAGTCAGAGGGTAGAGGGAGAACCCGGGGTGGGGCGGGGGGGGGGGGGGTGGTCAGTGGTGTGAGGGGAGTCCCCTGGGGAGTTGGGGGTGTCAGGGAGTAGGGAGTATGGGGGAAGTCCTGTTGGGGTGCACTGGTGGGGGCCTTTACAATAGTTACCAAGAAGTTAGAAGAGGGTTTAATTCTTCTAACTTTTTCTGAGTAACTATTTGTGTAACACAGCCGGAACCATCCGAAGTTTGCAATTTGAATTGCATTTTCAGATTGTTCCCAGGTCAGGGCAGTTGCCCAAAGGAAGTGTGCACTTCTGGGAAATTGCTGTGCAAGCCCTTACCTTTGAAGTTCCGAGAGGGATTCCCCAGCGAATCTTTGGGGTACGCTCCCAAATCCGACGCTGGACAGTAGGAAGTTACAGCCCATGACTTCCCAAACCACATTAAGCAAATTTCAGTAATTCTTGGCCAGGCCACGAGGGGGAACACTTTAGCACAAAGAAACAATTCACCTCAGGGACGAGATGTGCAATACCAATCATCTGTTGAAGGGTCGTGTGGACCCGAAACGTCGACTCTTTTCTTCTCCACCGATGCTGCCAGACCTGCTGAGTTTTTCCAGGTAATTCGATTTTTGTTTTGGATTTCCAGCATCCGCAGTAGTTTTTTGTTTTTAATACCAATCCTGTCCAGTAAAACTGACATCCTGTCCAAAAGCAACAGAAGCATTGAACCCGGCTGTGAAGTCTACGACTCAGGCCATCATGCCATTAAAACCATGGGAATGAATATGAGCAGGTCCATTGGGTCGAGAAGAGAAAGGCCATTACTACCATTTGTCAGTGTTTTAACCTACCCTCTCTGAAAAGGGTTGAATTACAACATCATGCCCATCCAAATATCAAGAAAATTTTATGTTAAGCTGAAGGAGGGATCATAAAAAGTTGGATTCAAAGGAAAAATATATTTTAAATCAGAAAACATCATAATAATAAGAATCAAAATTCATAAAGCATTCAACAAAAGACCATTCAGCCTTTAAGGATGCACTTCCTAGGGCCCTATCACAAATTCTATTCTATCTCACCCAATTCATCTCCTAGCAATGCTCCTTCCAACTCAAAGATAAAGAAACAAACTTTCAAAATAGAGGAGTAATTTAACCAATTCCTGTTCCAGGCGTAGATCCTAAACAAAAACAGAATCACCTGGAAAAACTCAGCAGGTCTGGCAGCATCGGTGGAGAAGAAATCAGTTAACGTTTAGAGTCTTCATGACCCTTCAGATCCTACCCCATCAAGTGAACTCTGTGCCGTTTACTTTATAATGTTGCAAGGAACATGCACCTGAATACCTGATGTGCACTCCCAGGCATGGTGCTCCCAACTGGGAACAGAATTTGATAAAATACCCCATATTTATCTGTCCCAATGTTTTCCCAGCCTACAACATTACACCATCTTCACTGCCCCTACCTCCTCCTCCACCATCTCCTCATACAGAGATAGTGCTGTGCACAAAATACATTCCACAGGGGATATTTGAATGTCTTGTGAACTGATCCCATATTTATTGTTTTTGTAAGTATTTGTACCATTAGTAATTTGTCATGTCTCACTGTTTCTGTGTACTATTTTACTTATAAATTAAGGAGACTATTAGTTTAATCCTGAATGTAAAGGTTTGATTGTGTAATATTTACCACCTTTTTGGAATAGACTGAAGAAGTTTTGCATATGTCATGTTGTTTCTGATACAATATGCTAAACTTAAGGAACTATTACTAGTCCCATGGTCTACTAAAGCAATCGTGACATACAAAATAGGTGCAGAGTTTGGTTCCCAGAATCAGTCTACTTATGCAAACTACCCTTTTAGCCTTGAATATAACTTAAATCCCCAAACATTCCCCATCAACCTTCTTTTCTCTATTAAAAGCTACTTCAGGTCCATTAGTCTAACTTCATAGCATTTAAATCATAACGTTCTCTGCTGCATAAATGTTCTTTTGAAGGAAAGGTGCCTAAAACTGTAAATAATATTCCAAAAATAGTCTGGTTATAATTCTATACAAGTTCAAATAATTTATTTTAACTTAAATTGCCCAGGGATGCACCTGAGTATTTCAGTCAAACTGTCAGTAAAATGGCCTTTGTTACCTCCTGACTCAATTATTCAAATGATCTCCTGGCCAGCTTCCTATTCTCCAGAAACATCAGTTCATTCAAACCTCTACTCCCCGTATTCTACTGCACATCAAGATCCCTTTCCTATCAAGCTTGTACTCACTGACCAGTATTGGCTCCTGGGACCCCCAGTACCTCAAATTTAAAATTCTCATCCTTATGTTTCAGTCCTGTCATGTCCTTGCTCTTCCTTACCATTACATGGCCAGAACATATTACGCTCATCAGGCAGACGCGTGCCCAACCCAAATGAGTGTAAAATGATGCGTGATAACGTTGGGTGAGCGTCCCGTCATCACACACTCGCGCAATATTTCGGTCGGCGGGCATGTGCGGGAGTCGGCAGCACGCCCACCAACAATTAGCAGGCCTATTAAGGCCTTTCAAGTACCAATTAAATGAAATTTTTCACTGCCCGTCAAACCTTACAGTTGGCGGGCAGGCAAAAAGGCCAAGTGGCTTTTGCATTTTTTAGGAAACCTCATCCACGGGCGGGATGAGGTCTCTAACAGCAATTAAAAATAAAATTAAAAAATTAACATTTCATTAATAACATGTCCCTGCTCATATGACAGAGTCACATGAGGGGACATGCTTTTTAACATTTTACAATTCTTTATTTTCAATTTTTAAATCTCTTCATCCTCCTGAGGCAGCTCTATGCCTCAGGGAGCTTTTCCTGTGTGCACCCGCGAACTTGCACGCTCACCCTCCCCCCACTACCACCTCCCCCCCACCCCCAACAACACAGGGAGCGCTGAGCGCTGCAGCATGCGTTTCTCGCTGAGTGAACCTTAATTGGCCCGTCAGCATGAAATCGCGGTCCGATTGTTGGCGGAGGTCGGCTTCCCAACCGCTCCCGCTCACCCCTGCCGAGCCCGCCCGATGAGGGCAAAATCCTGGCACATATTTCTCCATATATCCTTTCTCCAGTCTTGGTTTCTGGCTGTGAAATTTCCATTTTATAATTTCCTACATCCTATCATAAAATTGGACTGTATGCTTGTGCACCTTGGCCAGACTGATTTGCATGTACTCCATATTTTCTGTTCTCAGAAGTGAACCAGAATTGGGTCATGGGTAGAAGGTACTACATAAATGTTGTTCTACATAAATGTAATTCTTCTTATTCATCTACTTAGCTTCTAAATACTGCGGCGTCAGCTGTGGGTCAGTGGGTAGCAATCTTTCTTCTGAGTTTGAAGGTTGTTTGTTCAAGTTCTGCTCAGAGACTTGAATGTAAAAATCCGTTAAGTTACCACTCCAGTGCAGTACTGAGGGAATATGCTCCTGCCCGAGGTGCCATCTTTCAGATGAGATGTTAAACCAAGCCCCCCACACCCACCAACAACCTGTGCTCTCAGATGGATAGAAAAGCTCCCATGCAGGGGGGTTATGTCTGGTGTCCTGAACAATATTTATCCCTCAATCAGCATCCACAAAAAACCCAGATTATTTGGTCATTATGTTGCTGTTTGTGGGACCTTGCTGTATGCCGTGTGTCCTCTAATACAACAGTGACTACACTTCAAATATACTTAATTGGCTGGAAAATGTTTTAGGTCATTCCAAGGTCATGAAAAGGGCTATACAAATATTAGTCTTTATTTTTACAAATAAAACATTAGTCTTTTGTGTTTATAGGGAAACAAATGCTGAACTTTAGAACAAATTATTGGAAAAATAAACTTCCTTCACAGTTATTGGCAATGATTAATTATTAGATCTTGAGCAGATGTAAGACAAAGACAGTAAATACAGCATTCACTCTGTTGGTAGCCATAACTTTTTACCACCTCAACCTACATTTGCAGAATTGTTTGAGTTTATCCTGGATCCAGAAGCTGGGCTACCAGGAGTACAAGTGGAACTAAGTTCTAATGAAGAGTCATACGGACTCGAAATGTTAACTCTGTCTTCCTCTCCACAGATGCTGTCAGACCTGCTGAGTTTTTCCAGCAATTTTTGTTGTTGTTGTTTGTGTTGGAATTAAGTGGTGCTTGTTTCCCCTGAATGCAATGGTGCTTTTATATTACATACTTGTTGCCCGAGTCAGTCAGACATACAGCTCATAATTGAATAATTTTGTTTGCAAGAATGCAGGTAAGTTTGTGTACAAGTGTAAACCTGCATATGAGCGAGAATAATTATCTGTCTATATGTTTATGTGAACAAATGTGATGTTATATTGTTATATAATTGGAAAAGAGTTAGGAACTACATTGTTATACACATTTATACATAAGTTATCCAGAAGGCCACAACAGTCACTACTACACTACTGTCACTACTACACTACAGTCTGTGTACCAAACTAACAAATATCATTCTGCAGCACATGATGAGGTCTGAGAAATACATTCGATGCCAGCCACAGCATCTGTGTCTATCTGTGTCTCATGATTATTTCAATCTGCTGGGAACCACGAAACATAGCACACGATTTAATTCCAGAACAGTTTTCATTGGGCAGCTGGAAACACACACTCTGCTCCAGAAACGAGGCCCAGTGTATTTTAACTCCCAGGCGTTATTGAAATCCTTCCTAACTTTTCTGGGCATGAAGTCAGTGGCAGACAGCGAAAAATTGCATGGCCTAGACAGTGGGATTGGCTCCCGGGGCAATGCCAGGAGGGTCTGATGATCAGAGGGTAGAGGCCAAGTCTATCTCAAAGGATGCCTCAGCTTTCACTGTGGGGTCAAGTGGAGCAATCCTTCTCCTCCTGGCCTTACAAGAAAAGTGATTTTTTTTGTGTCTCTTCCGGTCCCAATTTGTTAGCCTCTGGGGTAGCCTAGCAGGCCTCAATTCCATTTTCCATTCATGGCTAATATGTTAAGACTGCATTCGTACCCCAATTACTACTCTAGATCGGTGTCTTTGCAGCCTGCTCAAGAAAACTGGTGAAAATTACAACCGCCATTCAACTCCCAGCGACTCATACATGGGCAAGTTGTCTGGACAATTTTCACTCCCCCATCCGCCCAGTTTCCAACTAAACTTGCTCCCGTATTATAATTGGGTATAGACAGATACAAAGGCAGATTTAAGGTAGCCTAATCAGATCATGGTGTTTTGATGCATTTGCAGATAGAAATAATTATTAGACATAAATTGGGCTATGTTGTTTAAAACATCAGTCATAAAGATTAATGAGAATTAGAGAAGTGAAGCTTTCATATACAGTGATTCACCTTCTATCCAGATATCAAGTACATGTTGTTTCAATTGTACTTCATATTCCACATTGGCAAATTTTTCCACTGAGTCACAGTTCAAATTTAGTTGACAAGGTTATGACAAATCAGATAAGATGCCAAAAATTCTGGCATGTCTGTTACAGCAAGCCAAGTTCCACGTGAAGCTTCTTTTGGTGTGTTAGCAGATTAATTGTAATGTCAAAGACGTCGCTGTGTAGTAAATAGTTTATGGTTTCAATTATATTTGACAAAATTATATTTTACATTATGTAAAGAAAGAAAGGAACAGGAATAGGCCCTTGACCCTGTTCCATCATTCAATTAGATCACAGCTGACCTGTATCTTAATTCCATCTACCCGGCTTAATTCCGTAACCCTTGATACCCTGACAAAAATCTACCAGTCTCAGTTTTGAAATTTTCATTTGGTCTAGCTTCAACAGCTTTTTGGAAGTTCTAATTTTAAAGTTATGCCCTCTTAGATCTGGACTCTCCCACCAAAGGGGGTAGTTTATTTCTATCTAGCCTATAAAACCCTTTAATCATCTTAAACATCTCAGCCAGATCATCCCTAAACCCTTATACTCAAGAGAATAGAAGCCCAATCTATGCAACCTGCCCTGATCATTTTACCCTTCAGCTCCAGGATCATTCTGGTGAATCTGCATTCCATCCCCTCCATGGCCAATCTATCCTCCCTGAGGTGAGGTGCAGTGCCCAGAATGGAATGCCATAGAGCTTTTTTTTAATTCATTGGATGTGGGCATCACTGCCTAGGCCAGCATTGATTGTCCATCCCTAATTGCCCCTGTTCAAGGGGCGTTGCCCTGGGTCTGGAGTCACATATAGGCCAGACCCAGTAAGGACATTAGTGAACCAGATGGGTTTTTACAACAATTGACAATGGTTTCATGGTCATCATTAGGCTTTTAATTCCAGATTTTTATTGAATTCAAATTTCACCGTCTGCCATGGTGGGATTTGAACCCAGGTCCCCAAAGCATTACCCTAGGTCTCTGGAGTACTAGTCCAGTGACAATACCACTACAAATTCTGTGCAGCTGTAACATAACTTCCACACTTTACATTCCATACTTCTTGAGATGAAGGCAACATGCCATTACACTTTTTAATGTTATTAAATAATGCTCCTGTGAAGCACTATTTGGTGTATTTTTCTATGATAAAGATGTTGTATAAACTTGCTGTTGATTATTTTTGCATCTGTCCACTAACACTTAGTGATTTCTGAATTCAGACCCCTAAGTTTCTCTGCTCCTCCAGTTCCTAGCTTATCTTTCTGTCTATCTATCTTTCTTAATTTCAAAGTGGATGATCTCACACTTTGCCACATTGAACTCCATCTGCCACATTTTTGTTCACACATTTAGTCCCTTTGCAACTTTCTGCTCCCATCCAGGTTATTTACTGTGCCACCTAACTTAGTGTTAGTGGCAAACTTAGATATTCTGCTCTGAAGTCCTTCATGCAAGTAAAAATATATAAAATATAAAATTAAATATAAACATGGTGAAAAGTCTCAGTACAGCTCCTTGGGGAATATCATGAGTAATACGTACCATATCCCTACTCTCTGTCTCCCAACGCCTAACTATTGCCTTGTCTAAGTCAATAGGTTGTTTCCAATTCCATCTGCTCTTATTTTCATTAGCCCTTTAATATGTGGAATCTTGCTGAATGCTTTCTGGAGTCCATATAAATCACATCGACCAACACTCCCTTATCTTCCACGTTAGTTACCTCCTCAAAAAATTCAACTAGGGTTAGACATAACTTACCCTTTACAAAACAATGCTGATGCTGGCTTTCTCTGATCAACTCATGTTTGTCCAAATGCTCAGCCATTCTGTCCCTATTAACAGATTCTAAAAATTTCTCCACAATTGGTATCAGACTAATAGGTCTATAATTTCCAAGTTTACCTCTCCTGCAGTTCTTAAATAGTGAAGTGACATTGGCAGTTTTCCAATCCAAGGGAACAATCCCTAAATAGGGAGAGAGTTTTGGAAGATCATGGCTAATGCATCAGAAGTTTCCTCACCTACTTCTTTTAATACCCTGCAGCAGAAACCATCGGGTCCTGGGGATTTGTCAATCTTGAATAATATTAGTTTCTCCATCACCATTTAAAAAAAATTGAACCCAGTTAGTTCCCCCCTTTGATTTATTTTTAGTTTTCCTTGTATCTCTGCTATTTTATCCTGACGCTCAATTGTAAAGACCAATACAAAGTAATTATTTAGTAAGTCTGTCATATCCTGATTTCCAATTACAGCATCACTTCAATGTCTGTCATTGAGGGGCTCACGTTTCTCTTCGCCATCCTCTTTCTCTGAATGTAGTTGTAAAATCCTTTAGTGTTATCCTCGATATCCCTCACAATTTTTTTTCTTATATTCCCTTTTTCCAGCTCTTACCACTTTCTTTGTATCCCTTTGCTGTTCTTTTTATGTTTCCCATTCCATGGGATCCCTACTGTTCTATGCCTTTGTACGAGCACTTCTTTTCATTTTATACTATCTCTCGCTTCCAATGTTGACCAGGGTTGTTTAATTACATAAGTAGTGCCCTTGCTTTTTAAGGGTATGTCTGATTTTGCACTCTGCCAAATACTTATATAATTCAGTCCAGCTTATTGTGGTCAAATTTTGCCTCATTCCTCCAAAGTCAAACTTACCTAACTTTAAAACCTTGGTTTGTGATTCCCTTTTCTCACTTTGAAATCTAATGTTGAATTCTATCATATTGCAGTTACTGTTAGCTAGGTGTTCCCTTTAGCATTAGACTGTCGACTTGCCTAGGCTCATTACCAGTATCAGCAAATTGCTCACAACGAGTGGTCTATAACACAGGTTTTAATGAATTTTATTTCAATTAGATATTTATTTCTTGGTTGAGAAATAAATGAGACGTGACAGGGGCAGCAGTTTCCTCACAGGCTGTCTGCTTCCTGATATATTCCAGGAAACTTCAGGTGTCGGTTTTTATATCATTGATCAAACTATTAACATTCAGCACAGAATCCCAGCAGATGGAGCTCTTGCAGTGCGTGAACAGGCAGTTTAGAATAGGGAAGCCACGGGATTAGAAAGGAAGAACAAACTTGCATTTATACAGCACCTTTCATATCCTCACCTGCCATGAAGTGCTTCACAGCCAATCGAGTCCTTTCAAAATGTAATCACTGTTGCAATGGAGGGAACTATGCCAATCAGTTTGGGCTCAGCAAAGTACCACAAACAACAATTAAATAAATGACCAAATGATGTTGTTAGCAGTGTTGGTTAAGAGAGGAATATTGGCCAAGATAGCCAGTGAGCTCTGCTTTTCTTCAAATAGTTTCTGGAAGCTTTTACATCCACCTGGGATGGCAAATCAAGTATCAGCTTAACTTCTCATCTAAAAACCTCCAACACTCCCTCGCTGCTAGATTGAACAGTCAGTCTAGATTTTGTGCTTAAGTCACTTGAACAGCTTGAACCCAGGACTTCTTAACTCCGAGGTGAGTGCATCTACTGAGGCATGGTTGACATCATTACAACATAGGTGTAGGTAAGAAAGGCCAATCAGTTTAATGAGCCAGAAAACTATGTAATCTCCTATCACTTGTTTGGTTTTCTTACAATGTCACCATGGGACAGTCTTGTGTTCTGTATGCTACTAATGTTACCAATGTGTTAAATTTAGATCTCAATGAGTTAAATTCACAAGACAACAAAGCTAGCACAATTAAATTGGATTTCAGAGGGGCCATCTGAACCAGCAGGCAAGATACAATGAGAGATGGTTTGACATTCCATTGATCATTCACACTAAATGCTGCTGCATCAATTCTCTTAAGTTGAACTCAGCAGAGGTCAAGTGTTAAGTCAGGCTGGTGAATTCTGCTTGGGGGAATAGACTCTGTTTGACTGAACGTTGACACTGGAATCAGGTTTTAAAAAGAAACAGAGAGAGCTGCGAAGCTAGCGGTACGCTGTCAGAATGGAATGCAAGAAAGAGGAATTAGAAAATTAGCTTTAGGTCAAGCGGCAACCCACTGCAGTGGGGTTACAAAGAGTGTTCATTATTTTTACATTATTATGACAGAGTCTGAAACCACAAAATGTGACAACCCCATCAAACCATTTAATAGCTCATCAAACAATTCCAGAAATGTTACCTTCACCACCCAGAAAATCCATTCCTTATGTTCAGTTAGGAATAGTTTATGTTGTATAGAACCACTTCAGATAGTGCATATTTGACAGCTCTCAGTACTAGTAGAATTAACTCATTTATATTGTGCAATGAGTTTCAGAGCATCAGCAGCACTACAAAAACAGCTCTTACTTAAAAGTGGAGATCACTACTTTAACATTTCTGGTTACGATCATTTCCAGATGTTGTGGGAAGGTCAGCAGCTAGTACAGTATCTTCGATTGAACCCTTTCCTGAAGTGATACTCTGTAGCGTTGTCCAATTTCTGTAAGACACTGAAGTCAGACTTGCTCCAAGTGACAGTTCTGTACTATAAAGGCATCATTAAGATGCAAAAAATTTAGAGCTTAACTTCTCAACAGTTTTATTGTATTCAAAACTTTAAGAATAGCAGTATATCTTACAGTGAACTAGTAAGGCAATGAAAAAAGATCACCCTCTATAATTGCAACAATGTTAATGTACTGAGAGCATATTACAGTATATTATAATAACTGTACTCACCGGGTACTTTAGTACCTCCATTCGGAGGTGGTGTAATTTGTTGTTCCTTTGTTTCATGAGAACTATTAACATCTGATGTATCCATTGTTCCTGGTGGGCCTGCATAACCTACTTCCCTAATGACACCATAGCTTGTTCCTGTGATAGGTGGAAATCTTGGTAGTTTGGGTGGGCCTGGAGGTCCCGCTTCGCCTTTTTCCACTAATTAAAAGAAACATAATCTCCAGTTATTTCAGATGTCTCACTTTGGTAAAATTATGGCTTTCACTGCTTGCATTAGAAATGTTTACTTCCCCACTAGGAAAATTCATTACGTAATGTGAAAATGAGCCATACAGACCAGGAAGGTTCAAAGTTTACTTCCTGGTCCGTTCTGAGTTAACCAATCTAATCCGGGGTTGAAAAGTGTTAGATGACAACAGGATTGGCTGTGATGAGCTTCACAGTCAAATAGCCTGATGACAAATCTGAAAAGTGCTTAGCAATGAGGTCTTCCATAGTCCAACAGCCTATACTCAGAATTTCTGAGTTTCATAAGTGAAGAATTTTTCCCTGTGTGGTACCAGAGGGCAGCCAGCACAAATGGACTGTACTTCAATCTGTACCATCAGAAAGAGACAATCGGAATTAAAATAACATTAAAAATTGGTTTTGATTTCAGTAGGAGAAATTTTGTCTGAAACTGTAACATTCACACATCTAGAATAGGATGCTTTAAATCAATCAGTGCAGCTTAGTTCATTAAGAATTATACTATTAAACTTAATTATCTAGAACAGTTCAATACTTAATAAGTATGGTATAATTATGAGGATGGTAATCCCACCAGAAGAAATTTAATGGTGGGAATCCCATTTGGTTGGCTAATTCCCAACAAAATCTCATATTTCATACAAATTCAGGGTGTCTCATTACGCCAAGAAGTGAAAGAAACATGCAACACTTACAACTATGTGATACAACTATAATGGCTAAAACGATCCCAAGTACTCGATTTAACATTTGTTCCATGATTTTATCTAAGGCAGTGAGTGAATTTTGGATGAAATGTTGATGCAGCTTGTCTCCCAGGAGAAATAAATGGCAGCATAGGGCTCACCATTATGCTCAAATTCCATTTGTTGCTGTCCTGCTGCCTCCAAAGGAGCAGCTAAATATTATATTGCGAGATGTTCATTGTGCCCCAGCCTTATTTACTTTACAACACTCATTTAAGTTGTTGCTACTGTAGATGCCACAACTCCAGCCCTGTTTTACAGAATAGTGTATATTTTGTCATGGGATGTGAGTATTGCTGACAAGGCCAGCATTTGTTGCCCATCTCTAGTTGCCCTTGAGAAGATGACCACCTTCTTGAACCGCTGCAGTCCATGTGGTGTAGGTATACCCACAGTGCTGTTAGGAAGGGAGCTCCAGGATTTTGATCCAGTGACAGTGAAGGGACGGTGATATATTTCCAAGTCAGGATGGTGAGTGACTTGGGAGGGGAACTTGCAGGTGGAGGTGTTCCCATGTGTCTGCTGCCTTGTCCTTCTATGTGGTTGAGGTCACAGGTTTGGAAGGTGATGTCGAAGAAGGCTAGGCAAGTTGTTGCAGTGCACCTTGTAGATGATCCACACTGCTGCCACTGTGCGATAGTGAAGGAGGGAGTGAATGTTTAAGAGGATGAATGGGGTGCCGATCAA
Organism: Cetorhinus maximus; assembly: GCF_964194155.1. Classification (NCBI taxonomy): domain Eukaryota; kingdom Metazoa; phylum Chordata; class Chondrichthyes; order Lamniformes; family Cetorhinidae; genus Cetorhinus; species Cetorhinus maximus. The sequence goes on along the minus strand of NC_135882.1, from coordinate 112,689,467 downwards.
GAGGGCTGATTTGTCCTGAATGGTGCCAAGCTTCTTGAGTGTTGTTGGAGCTGCAGTCATCCAGGCAAGTGGAGAGTATTCTAACATAATCCTAACTGGTGCCTTGTAGATGATTCAGAGGCTTTGGGGAGTCAGAAGGTGAGTTACTCTCCACAGAATTCCCAACTTCATTCTTGCAGACAAAGTGTTTATATGGCCGAAAGCAAAATGCTACGGATGCTGGAAACGTGAAATAAAAACAGAAAATGCTGAAAAAACTCAGCAGGCCTGGCAGCATTTGTGGAGAGAGAAACAGAGTTAACGTTTTGAGTCCGTCCGACACTCTGAAGAAGTCATACGGACTCAAAACGTTAACTCTGTTTCTCTCTCCACAGATGCTGCCAGACCTGCTGAGTTTTTCCAGCATTTCCTATTTCTATTCATATGCCTGTTCCAGTTCATTTCTGGTCAATGGTGATCCCCAGGATTTTAATGGTGGGGATTCAGCAATCGTAGTGTCATTGAAGTCAAGGGTAGATGTTCAGGTTCACTCGTGTTGGAGATGGTCATTGCCTGGCACTTGTACGGCACGAATGTTACTTGCCATTCATCAGCCCAAGTCTGAATGTCATACAGTTCTTGCTGCATGTGGACATGGGCTGCTTCAGTATCTGAGGAGTTGCAAATAGTATTGTGTATGAATTCCTACAGTACTTGGCTGGGTTAGCAGGTGAAGTATCATATTAGTGAGGGAAATCACTACTGATTCTGTACTGATCCTGACTCTCTAGGATATGCATGCATCCCACGCTAATCAAATAACAAGTAGCATTAAAGTGCTGCATTAAAAGCTGCAGTGAATTAGAGGGTTACATATCATTACAGAAGGAGGCCAAAATGGTGAGTTTCTTGTAAGTACAACTGACAGAAAAAGGGGAGGGAGGTTGATATTTGCTGTTTCAGGAGATTCAGTACAACATCATACAAGATTCTAAGCGTGGGAAAAACGTCAACTCCAAGCTATTAGATACAGTGGGGGAAGGGTGACCAAACCAATTGGGAGTAATTTGATGTAACTAGCCTAGGGTCAAAAACTAATAAACATTGACATTAGATCTAACTGGTCATAATCCAGCATATATCAACAGCCACAGCTGCATTTCCAAATGTATTGTTAGCTTGCAGCGAGTGAATTACTTCAAAGAAACCATATACTTAATATTGTAGTTAAGTTTAGAAGCCAGCTAGTTGTGCAAAGCTCCGGAAGCCAGAATCTTCAGACAGACTGTGCCCTTTAGCCTCAATTTAACACAGATTTCTAAACTAGTTTCTTGTTCAGATGCAGTATTCTTACTATGAATAGAGATTTCCCAATGAACAAGCAAAAAGTTGCTTGAATTTTAAATATTCAAATAACACTGCTGGTGTGAGCTAATATTCAATTTGAGTTTCCAAACTCTCAGAAGAAAAGTCCAAACAGAATTTGGGAATTAACATAGAAAATTTAATAATACAAGTCGAGTATCCTTTATCATAAATCTGAAAACTGAACACATCCAAAAACCACACTTTTTTTTTAACCTTTAGTGCGGCAACTCCCTGACCCAAACTGACACGAGCCTGACCGACCGCATCAGACCTTTAGCGAGGGAAGTCTAGTTGTTTATCTGCATTGTTTATCTTGCAATTTTTGTGGTGAACTTGTCAAAAAAACCATCAGATACACTTCTGGCCAACAATGAGAAAAAGAGAAGGAAGCATAATTCCTTATCAATTGCTAAGAAAGTAGAATTGTTGCAGAAACCTGATTTTTTAAAAATTTATTTATGGAATGTGGGCATTGCTGGCTAGGCCAGCATTTATTACCCATCCCTAATTGCCCTTGAGTAGGTGGTGGTGGTGAGCTGCCTTCTTGAACCGCTCCAGTCCCTGTGGTGTAGGTAAACCCACAGTGCTGTTAGGAAGGGATTCCAGGATTTTGGCCCAGCAGTGAAGGAACGGCAATATATTCCCAAGTCAGGGTGGTGAATGGCTTGGAGGGAAACCTCCAGTTGGTGGTGTTCCCATCTCTCTGCTACCCTTGTCCTTCTAGATGGTAGTGGTTGTGGGTTTGAAAGTTGCTGTCTAAGGAGCTTTGGTGAGTTTCTGCAGTGCATCTCATAGATGGTACACACTGCTGCCACTCTGCGTCGGTGGTGGAGGGAGTGAATGTTTGTGGATGGGTGCCAATCAAGTGGGCTGCTTTGCCTGGATGGTGTGTTAGGAAATAGAGATAGTTTAAGTGAGTTGTATTTGTAGGTGTTAGGAATGAATTTCAGTTTTAAGGTTTAAGTTTTATTTGTATTAATGTATCTCTGTGTTAAAAAAAGGTCAAATTGAGTTTTAGTTTCACTTTAAAAGGTGCATGCATTTCTAATGAGAGTTTTACAACTCTAAGCTAAGTTAAACAAACAAGAGTAGAGAAACTGGGCTGTTGCCTAGCAACAGGAGTCCAAAGAGGCAAGTCCCTCCCATAGACACACACAGAAGACGCTAGAAACAGCAGTTTGATTTGGAAGCTGTTTGAGTTTAGTTGGTTTTGAAACTAGCTGCCAAGAGAGAGTGGAGCAAAGGGGACAGATAACCAGTACCAATCTAAAGAAAAGACCCCAAGAATCCAGGGGAGTGGAACAGAAGGATGTCCCAAGCAGATCTTCTAGTTAAAGAAAGGACAGGAACCTGGAAAAGGTCCTGTTGAGTGAAGTTAAGAGTGAGGGGCAGAGAGGAAGGCTCCAAGCTTCAGATTTAAAAAGACAAAAGCTGCAGAAAGGAGATTTAAAGTGAGAACAGCTTTCAAAAGGCCTGAAGGTCCAAAGAGAAGCTGAAGGTCTGTAGCTCTTTGCTATGGGCATGTGAAGCAGTGGTGTACTGTTGACGGCTCAGTCAGTGAGAGGGAGTGCATTGAAGACAGCTTTAATGCATATGGTGACCCAGGGGAAAGGAACATCAGAAGGAGAGTTCGAAACCCTGGGAGAAGGCGTCTGAAAGAAAGCCTCAGTTTGGGAGAAGATTCCAAACTGCGTTCTTGGAGAGTGGAGAGTGGAAACCCTCATGTGAAGGACTGAGTTCAGTGAGACTGATTGGCATACAGTGTAACAACTGTGTGGGGGAAGCTGAGGAGAGATCCATAGCATCTGGTTGAGGTAGCATCTGTCACTTGGTTTCAGAGTGTGGTGTGTCTGACCACAGGTCGCCATAGGTTTACATAGACTGTGTACTTACTGTGAACATTACAGTATAAGATAGCTTTTGTAACTTGTGTTATTCTTACAAATCTGTATATATCTGTAAAGGTAAAGTTGTGGGTGAAGGAGTATTGTAATATAGTTCATCATTTCTTCTTTAATAAATGTTTTATGCTTTTGTTAAAGGTTCATCAGTTGACTCCAGTGACTCTGTTTAGTAACCACTCTCCACGTAACTAAACAAACAAATAAAAGTCAGGATCTATCAAGCTGGGTTCCATCCTGGGATCCAGCTTGTCCAGTGGTAACCTCAGCCGAGATCATAACAAGCGTCAAGATTCTTGAGTGTTGTGGGAGCTGCACTCATCCAGGCAAGCGGAGAGTATTCTATCCCACTCCTAACTTATGCCTTGTAGATGGTAGACAGGCTTTGGGGAGTCAGGAGGTGAGTTACTCATCGCACAATTCCTAGCCTCTGACCTGCTCTTGTAGCTCTAGTATTTATATGGCTAGTCCAATTCAGTTTCTGGTCAATGGTAACTCCCAGGATGTTGATAGTGGGGGATTCAGCGATGGTAATGCCATTGAATGTCAAGGGGCGATGGTTAGATTCTCTCTTATTGGAGATGGTCATTGCCTGGCACTTGTGTGGTGCAAATGTTACTTGCCACTTGTCAGCCCAAGCTTGGATATTGTCTTGGTCTTCCTGCATTTAGACATGAATTGCTTCAGTATGTGAGGAGTCACGTATAGTGCTGAACATTATGCAACATCAGTGAACATGGTGCACCTGTGAGGCAACTGAGTGAGGAGGATGGGGTGGGTATCACCACCATACACAATTTAAAGAAGCAGAAAGGCAAATTGTTGAAATTTTATATTGAAAGTGATTCACAAAAGTTAATGAATAATGGGAAAACTTTGCATAGGTAGAAAAATGATGAACATGATCATATGTTATGATAGAATGGATTCATCAGCGCAGGAGAGAGAGGTTTCTGCTGACTGGCCCATTGACCATGCAGTAAGCCAAGATCTACCACGAAGAACTGAGGCTTGAAGGTGCTTGTGAATACACAACAGGTTGGCTGCAGAAATTCAAGAAGCATCATGGTATCAAGTTTTTAAAAAAAGTTTGTGGTGGTAAAGCATCTGCAGACCATGACACTGCTGAAAGATTTATTGACGAGTTTGCTAAGCTAATTTCAGACGAAAATCTTTCACCTGAATAAATTTACAATGCTGACGAAATGAACCTGTTCTGGCGGTACTGAGGAGAGTGCGCCAACAGGTGTTAAGGATGCTAAGGGTAGGTTGACTGTCCTTGGTTGTATCAATGAGGCTGGGAGACACAAATTGTAAATTGGTTGTAATTGGTAAGAGCAAATGTCCCAGGTGTTTTTGGGCATTAGCTGTTCACTATTATGCCAATAAGAGAGCCTGGGTAACCAGGGATATGTTTTCTGATTGGTTTCACAACTACTTTGTACCAGAGGCACCTGCGCATTTTTGGGTGACTAGACTTGAGGAAAACTAAAATCCTGTTGCTCCTGGACAATTGTTCAGCACGCCCCCTGCCAAACCCTTGCTGAAGGACAATGTTTTTGGTTTTACTTTCCCCCCAACATAACGTCATTAATTCAGCTGATGGACCAAGGCATTCTTCAATCCATGAAATGTAAATATAAAGACTCCTTCTTGCATTGCATGTTTAGTGCTGAGAACAGCCACCTAGGGGTGGAAGGCTTCCAAAAGGAGTTTACAGTTAAGGATGCCATCTATGCATCTGCTAATGCCTAGTTGATAAAGACAATTTGACCAATGGCTGGCACAACCGTTGGCCCACAACAATGCTCACTGAAGACAATAATATTGACGCAGACTTTGAAGGTTTTCATGTGAACAAGGAAATTATCTGGTAAACCAGCTCTCTGAACATGGATAAGGTATATCAATGGAATCTGTGAATACCCTGGAGGCCGAGGTTATTGAGGAAGTGTTTAACATTGATAACAAGGCTCCCGTCATACATTCTTTGACTGACGGGGAGATTGCAGAAATGGTGTTACGCCAAGATCAACTTGATAAAAACAGTGATGACGAGAATGCCATAGTGAATACGGTAGAGAAAGTGCCCATTGATTATATCATTAAGGTATGTGGTGGGTTGATAGTTGCACTTGAACAATGTATATTTAGAAGTGAGCAATAATGTTAATCTACAAAATAAAAGACAAACTTATGAAACAAAATTCAATGGTGATGAAGCAGATGAAAGAACTATTCAAGAAAGAGTACATTGACACTCTGACCCTCCTCCTACAATCAGGATCGCAGATGGGTGGGAACTTATTACAGGCTCCCTGTACTTATTAATCAGTGTTACATCTTACTTATCTAGCCATTTTATTTACTTTAGACTATAGCTAGCCTGGGCTTAGGTTATTGTAATATCAGTAGGCCAAGTCCTATATGCGGTATCCAGAAACTGAAATCTGAAACACAATCGGCCCAGAGGATTTTGGATAATGGGTACTTGGCCTGCACTTAGGCACCTGGTTTTGTATTGAACACTTGTTTATATCCCAGCAATGGGAAAAACTCTGAGTGCTACGTTTAACCAAATTCCATTATTTTACTTGTTACAAGTGAGAAATTCCTGAATCATTCTATTGGCGGTCAGAAAGTACATTTCACCCAAATTTATGATGATGTTCTACATCCAAAATTTATCTCTTATTCAACAATATCCAGCTCTAAGGATTGAATTTTACACTGCTGGTGGGATCCACTGTGCAGGGGGATCTGGATGTCCTTGTACATGAATCACAAAAAAGTCAATATGTAGGTACAGTAAGTAATTAGGAAGGCAAATGGAATGTTGGCCTTTATTGCAAGAAAGTTGGAGTATATAGGTAAGAAAGTCTTGATACAGCTGTACAGGGCATTGGTGAGACTGCACCCTGAGTCCTTGTACAGTTTTGATCTCCTTAATTAAGGGGGACATACAGCAGTTCAGAGAAGATTCGCTAGGCTGATTCCTGGGATGTACGATTTGCCTTATAAGGAAAGCTTGAGCAGGTTGGGCCTATACTCATTGGAGTTTAGAAGAACGCGAGGTGATCTTATTGAAACATATAAGAATCTGAGTGGGCTTGACAGGGTAGATACTGGAAGTTGCTTCCTCTCGGGGGGAATCTAGAACTAGAGAGCACCGTTTAAAAACAAGGGGTCTCCCATTTAAGATGGAGTTGAGGATCGAGGAATTTCTTTTCTCAGAGGGTCGTTAAATCTTTGGAATTCTCTTCCACAGAGAGCAGGGTGAGTTAGACAGATTTTTGATCGATGAGGGAGTTAAAGATTATGGGTGACAGACAGGAAAGTGGAGTTAAGGCCACAATCAGATCAGACATGAATTTATCAAATAGTAGAGCAGGCTCGATGGACCAATTGGCCTACTCCTGCTCCTTTTTGTTAATCTTATGTGCGCATACATATAGCACACACTGATATACATGCATACAGTGTACATTGCAGGTATACACAAGGTGATCTACACATGCATATTATTCATTGTGTACATCAGACATTGCAGGTGTTAACAATGCACAGTGTATGGATAATCAACATCTGACAACATATGTGTGCCCTTTCTGATTTACAGATACAAGCAGTATACATAGCCAATGCTTGACATACACATTTGCAAAGAATGCAGTATAGACAAGCACTGGTGTAGCATACAGTAGACGTGCAGCATGACATGTATATGCACAGGGGGCTAAATTCAATAGTCCCTGAAACCCAGTGTAGGGATCATGGCATGGGATTAAGCTGTGCAGACTGATTGCAAAGAAGGTAGTGCATCAACTTCAGTCTACTTGCTGTTTCAAATTATTTTAGTGCCAGCCAGCGCTAAGGCTGGAAACCTGAGCAAAAGGTCATTATTGTGAGTGGCTAGCACCAGTTAGCTTGTGCTGCATAAAGCGAGCTTAAACTTCATAAAGAAAAAGTGCATTGTGCTTAAGAGTGGGTGCTGGCAGTCATGTAGGAACTGAAGCTGATCTGGGAAACATTACATAATGGGGCAACATGGCAAAGAGCAGGCTCCAATGTTTTTGGATGCTGCACTGACAGTCTTGAAGGAGGACATGGAAAGGAGAGATGTTCTGTATCCACAGGAGAGAAGGAGGTCCTTTTGACACATGTTCCAAAAGCAGTGGGAGCAGATAGCCATGGATGTCAATGGCAGGAGTGTAGCCCAAGGGCCGGAAGTGGGGAAGTGCATTGTGAAGCGAGTACTTGGTGAACCGAGTGCTTCGTGAATGTGAGCACTTTGTGAACCGAGTGTTTTGTGAACCGAGTGCTTTGTGAACCGAGTGCTTTGTGAACCGAGTGCTTTGTGAACCGAGTGCTTTGTGAAGTGACTGCTTGTGAAGTATATGTTTTGAGAACTTAGTGTTTTGTGAAATTGCTTTGTGAAGTGATCGCTTTGTGAAGTGATCGCTTTGTAAACTGATCGCTTTGTAAACTGAGTGCATTGTGAAGTGATCACTTTATGAGCTGAGTGTGTTGTGAAGTGATCGCTTTGTGAAGTGATCGCTTTGTGTAGTGATCGCTTTGTAAAGTGGTCGCTTTGTAAAGTGGTCGCTTTGTAAAGTGGTCGCTTTGTAAAGTGGTCGCATTGTGAAGTGATCGCTTTGTGAAGTGATCGCTTTGTGAAGTGGTCGCTTTGTGAAGTGGTCGCTTTGTAAAGTAGTCGCATTGTGAAGTGGTCACTTTGTAAAGTGATCGCTTTGTAAAGTGATCGCTTTGTGAAGTGATCGCTTTGTAAAGTGGTCGCTTTGTGAAGTGATCGCTTTGTGAAGTGATCGCTTTGTAAAGTGGTCGCTTTGTGAAGTGATCGCTTTGTGAAGTGGTCGCTTTGTGAAGTGATCGCTTTGTGAAGTGAGCGCTTTGTGAAGTGAGCGCTTTGTGAAGTGAGCGCTTTGTGAAGTGATCGCTTTGTGAAGTGATCACTTTGTGAACTGAGCGCTTTGTGAACATCGTTTCTATGTTTCTATTGGGGAGAAAGCGGGAGCAGGCTATTGAGTTGGATGATCAGCCATGATCATAATGAATGGCGGAGCAGGCTCGAAGGGACGAATGGCCTACTCCTGTTCCTAGTTTCTATGTTTCTATGTGAAGCGAGAGCTTTGTGAAGTGAGTGTTTTGTGAACCCAGCACTTTGTGAACCCAGCGCTCAGTCGAGAATTTGGTGCAAATGGGAATTTAGTGCAGAGAGGGAAGGATGTGCCACTCCTTATTCTGATGTTTTTCTCCAGTAACTGATGCTTTTCTTTTGTCTCCAATCTAGGAGAGTGTAATTTGTTATTGATTTTAGCTAACTAGTTACTAATTGAGCTAAGTAATTAAATAAGTAAGGTAAGACAGGACAGAACTGGTAATGTACTGTGACTGCAACATGTGGATATTTAGAGTCGCAATTTGGCTACCCCCCACCAGCCTTGGAGGCATCCACCTCCCTCCCTCCCTCCCTCCCTCCCTTCCTCCCTGCCTCTGACTGCAGCCGATGGCAAATTGCACAGAATGAATGAGACCTCCACATCTTGCTGGGATCTCAAAATTATGAGACCCTTGATCCGGGAACAAACCTGCTGCCATGTTGGCTTCACCATAGTGAGGAGAACATAACTGAGCATTGTTCTCATTCACTTTCCTCACGATTATTAGGGTGACCCTTTAGTTGGCCAATTGTGTTCACCTTGAACCCCACCCAGTCAAAAAGACCCTCCTCCCACTTCGATGTATCACAGTTGTACATTGAATGCGTTGCATAGCTGTAATTGGAAAGGTGGTGCACATAACTTTCCAGACTCACTCAACTACTTTCTACCCTCCCCCTGTCACCCACCAACTTCCACCCGTCACCACAGACCCACCTAATATTACCTTTACTCTTCCTTCTGTCACCCTTGAACCTTCCCCTGTTACCATGGACTGTATAACCGCCCACCTTCACATGCCTTGAGCCCACACCCGGTACCATCCCCATGCCCACCTTCACTCTGTCCGCTCCTGTTATCCATGCCACCTTTCTTGTCCCCTCCGTGAATCACCTGATGATACCTTCAATTATCAGACTCACACCCTGAACCTGTCACCTACCGCATCCCACTTCTCTCTCTGACTGTGACTGTTCCGTCCTACCACCAGTACCCTGAGTTCCCCTATCCACAGCCCCCCCTCCCCCCGCAACCCCCCAAGACCCAGCTGTCGACTGCACAGACCCTGCCTTCTAACATACTCCATACTCTCCATCTTCCCCAGACACTTCCTCCCAACCCCCCCAGCCATCCCCGGAAATGCCTCCCCAACTTCCCCCTGTAAACCTGTCTCTCCTGTCCAGCCTTGGAGGTAGCTGTGATAGATAGATGTGCCCGAAATGTGACCCCTTAAAGGTAGGGGAAAGCAGCATCTACATATATCAAGTTCATTGATGAAGTGAAGTTTGCCGGGTGCACATTAGTCATGTAGAGTTTTGAAACAGACCATTCTAATTATCTGCTGGTGGGGCAATTAATTTGGAAGGGGGAACGTGATTCCAGCGAGTTGGGCTTTCAATAATAATTCATCAGTTGCAAATGAATGTAAATATGGCTCCCAGCAAAGACCAGTGGGAGAGTCGAGCTGCCTTTAACCCGCCATCAAAGTCGGGAGAAAAAAATTCCAAACTAATTCCCGAAGGCGGAAAATTGACTTTTCCCATTACTCCAAATGTTGGCCCCCTGCCCGATTCCCACCACTAGTGGGAGCGGAAAATTCCATCCTTAGAGTGAATAATTTGCCTGTTTTGGATGGCTTTCATTCCAAGTTGCTAAAGTAAGTGGAGGGCTGGAGTTAATGGTGGGACTTGCCAATATTCCCCAGGTATGGGGGAGGTGCCAGAGGATTGAAGAGTCGCAAATGTGACACCCTTGTTGAAGAAAGGGTGTAAGGACAATCCAAGTAACTACAGGCCAGTTAGTTTAACATCAGTGGTGGGTAAGGTTTTAGAAACAATAATCAGGGGAAAAAAATCAACAGATATTTGGAGAGGTTTGAGTTAATTAAGGAGACCCAGCCCAGATTTGTAAAAGGTGCTTAGTAGTGCTTGACTAATCTAATTGAATTTTTTGTTGAAGTAGCAAAGAAAGCTGATGAAGGGAATGCAATGGATGTAGTCTATATGAATTTTAAGAAAGCATTTGACAAAGTACCACATAAAAGGCTGATTAACAAAATTGTGGCTCATGGAATAGGAGGGTCAGTGTCCAATTGGATTAAAAATTGACTTAAGGACATAAAACAACCAGTCGTGGTAAATGGTTATTTTTTCAGAATGGAAGTTGGTTGACAGGGGTGTTCCCCAAGAGTCAGTGCTAAGGCCATTGCTTTTTTTTTAATGTATATAAATGGCTTGGATACTCGAATACAGAGTAAAATATCATAATTTGCCAATAATACCAAACTTGAGGGAATGGCAAACAGTGAGGACGATAAAAATTGACCGCGACAGAATGTAGATGGGCTAGCAGAATCAGTAGATGGAATTTCATATGGAGAAGCGTGAGGTGATGCATTTTGGCGGAAGGGATATATGGAGAGGCAATATAGACTTAATGGCACAGTTCTAAAGAGGGGCAGGGACAGAGGGACCCAGGGCTGCATAGATCATTGAAGGTGGCACGACATATTGAGAGAGTGGTTCGCAAAGCATATGGGATGTTGGGCTTCATAAATAAGAGCATTAAGTACAAAAGCAGGGAAGTAATGCAGAACCTTCATAAAGCTCTGATTGGGCCACAACTAGAGTAGTGCATCCAGTTCTATTTGCCACACTTCAGAAAAGATGTGAGGGTTCTAGAGCATGCAGAGAAGATTTAAAAGAATGTTCCAAAGATGGGGAATCCTTGTTACGACAAAGTTAGATTGGAGAAGCTGGCCTTAGAGTAAAGGAATTTGAGGGGAAATTTGATAAAAGTGTACAAGATTAGGTAGATAAGGAAAATCTGATGGCACGTGTACCAGGACGCACAGATTTAAGGTTTCGGGCAAGAGATGGCGGGGGGGGAAATGTGAGAAAGGACAATTTTATGCAGTGCGTGGTAATAATCTGGAACTGACTGCCTACGAGGGTGGTAAAAACAGGGATAATTATTGATTTCAAAAGCAATTGGATGTGCATTTGAAGGAAATAAACTTGCAGGGCTACGGGGATAGAATGGGGGAATGGGACTGACTGATTTGCTCTACAGAGAGCCAGCATGGACTCGATGGCCCAAATGGCCCCCTTCTGTGCTATAAATGACTTGAATTGGACTGTATGACTATTTTGAAGAAGAGCAAGGGAGTTACCCTTGTGTCCTGGCTAATATTTATCTCTCAATCAACATTATAAAAAATCTGGTCATTATCACATTGCTGCTTGTTGAAGTTTGCTGTGTGCGCATTGGCTACGGTGTCTCCTACATTACAATAGTGACTACACTTCAAAAAGTACTTAATTAGTTTTAAAATGCTCTGAGGCTTCCGGTGGTCATGAAAAGCATGATAAAAATGCAAGTCTTTCTTTTCCTTTACCTGCACTCATACCCCATCTTCTGAAAACAAGCAGAAAAAACATCCCAACTCCATATAAGCCACAGGTGAATACAAGTAGTAAACTTAGACCCCAATATTGAAATGAAACAGATAATACTAGAAAGATGCAGAAGGTAAATCTTTGGAAAGAAGTGAAAATTAACATTTTGGGGGGTATGGACCCCTTCAAAACTGAAAAATTAGAGTCAGGCAAGATATCATTATTTTCCTCATTCTCTTTTCCTGATTGTATTCCAATCTTGTTCTCCCCTTCTTAAATTAAAAATGGGTTGACAAATGACATGTGAACTTGTCTGTCCTTTCCACAGATCCTGAGTCATTTGTTGTGTGTTTCTTACATTTCAGCATTTGAGCATTTTGTATTTTACATGATGATATTGAAACTGTTGATGTGACAGTTTTGAGATGAACCTTCCTTGTGATATGATTTAAATACTAACCTAAAAATTCAACATTGGAGCCCACTATTAGTATCTTAACAGCTGTTGCAAATTGGGTGTGGCTTGTTATAACGTATGTATGTCCTACAACAGAGTTCTGGGAATAGTGGAGTCTACAGTTAACATCCCTTTTCTCTGCTGTAAGTGCAGTGTAGGCAGCTGTGGCTCAGATCTTTTTAAAAGAAAGCTAATCTTAAGAAACTTGTAAGGGGTATAACAAAGGGTTTTGAGGTAATTGAGATCAGATGTTTGACAGGAGTAACTTGCCCTAGGCTAATGGTATCACAAGTAAAATACAGGCACATTTAAAGAAATGGAAAGCACTGCTGTTAATATTGGGATTGATTATTATCCAAAGAACTGTAGCCAAATCCAGATTGCTTAAGGGACTATGAAAGGGGTTCTTATGTATTTGCTAATAAATTTATAAAATACTTTTTGATGCTTCATGATTTCTTCCTTTTAGTTTTTCCCCTCTCTCAGGGAGAAGCAACACAAATCACTCCTTGACACATTGAAGATTGGGGAAGTGCGCTCATGTTGAATGAGATAATTATATTAATGGCTAAATGTAGCCTTTGCATCATGGGGTGTTCCACTCATAACCTAAAAAGATTTGAAAAAAACTTGATCCATGTTATTCAGGCATCACTGAGACTCTAATGCACAACCATCTGGTTGGGAAGCAGGCATTGTACTGTCTAGGCTACAAAACGGTCATGATTTATTCATTCCAACAGATGTTTGGATGATGTAAGTAATTAATTCCATAATGGCATGAATTTTGTGTTTCACCACTCCCAAAGTTCCCACTGACTTCAGTGCCTAGTTTTACAACAGCACCTGCTATCAACTTTCTTCCAGAGTTCTCCACTGGCGTGTTGTTCAGACTTTTTGGACACATTTTGTCATAAGATGATTACATTGACACACATTGCCCTGTATTTTTAATTTTATTTAAACATGGCGAAAGAACCAGGGACGACATGTGGAATTTTTTTTTAACAACAGGTGGTTAGAATTTGGAATGCACTGGCTGACTGTGGTGATCATAAATTCAATTGCAGCTTTCAAAACGAAACTGGATAAATACTTGAGAAAAAAAATTGCAAGAAAGAGTGGGAAGTGGGATAAACTGGATTACTCTTCGGAAGAGTCGGCACAGACTCGATAGGCTGAATAGTCTCCCTCTGTGCTTTACCATTATTTGATTCTATGGGCTGGATTTCACGTTTGGCAGAGGTTCACACGCCTCAACTGCAAACATTGGGGCCGAGCCCACTGCTACTCTGATGGCTTTCCCTGCAGCAATTTAATGGCCGGAAGGCTCTTCATTGGCTTAGGGTGAGACTTCTGCCCCCATCTGGGGAGGAAATCTCACCTTTGAGAGCTGCCAACCAATCAAATGGCTGGCAGCTCTCTGGTCCCAGCAGCATCACGGGCCACTGTTGGGACTACAGCCAGGCCCCAACGGAGATCACTGCTGGAGTCTGGCAGTTTGGGGGTTAGAGGTATCGCCAGGGCCAGGCTAGTAGGCTGGGAGGAGGGTTTGAGGGACTAGGGTGTAAGGTTAGGTGGGGAGGGGAAATATTAGTGGGGGGGGGTGCGTGCGTTAGACCTTTGGGGGGAGGGATGGGAGTCAGGGTGGGGGAGACCTCCACTGGGCCCAGGGGCCCACAAAGGAGATTGCACCCTCCTTGCTTGCCACCAGTATGTGCACTGAAAGCTGCTGGGCTTCACACTTGGCATAGGCCTCCGCCTTGACACAGAAAATTTGCATCGGGGGTGGAAGCACTCAATTGGCCCATGGGTGGGTGGGCTGTCCATCGCTGCCCATGCTGCGTGTAAAATTGCAGCTGGGCTGGGGGTGGGTGGGTAGGTACTGGGAATGTCACCCATGGCATTGCGCCCAATTTTACTTCCACTGCCTGCCTGCCAACCCATCCTCAGGGAAGCATAAAATTCAACCCTATGATTCTATGCTGCTGCCATTTTTGGTACTTCAAAGGGGAAACCAGCACCAAAAAATTATTGGGCTGCCATCATAATCTGCTGACTCTGTTTTCAAATGAAACTCCTTCCTCACAAGTATTAACTGAGTTCAGAATGAAGCAGAGTTGAGTGTCTGGTTATTGTGTCTTATGATCAGCTGTTAACTTGTCCAACTTATGTGATAACAGTTAAGTTAAATGCTGCACGCAAACAACAACCATTTTCACCAGGGGATAAATTTTACTTATTTGTGACTCTAAACTACCAATCACCGAAGAACATATTTTACTGACTTTTGTGTCAATTTAGCTATAAATTACCTAATAATGGTACCTTTACCTAGTAATGCCTCTCATCTAGGTAATAAGGGTTTACCTGAATCCATTCCAAACTACTCCAGGTGATATAATTTCAGATTTTGAACGCGAAAATGAAAGTAACTTTCGAACAAATGAAAAAGGACAAAGGGGTAAGGGATTCCTGTTTAGCAAACACTCGCCGTTTTACACATTCACAATTGTAGGACAATTTAATTTTTACATACAATCAGCAACTTCAAAAGTGTAATTTCCCCCTGGCCTTTTCCTCCGATTTCCTCCTCTTCTCTCCTGAAGGCAAAGGCTCACTCTTGGTCCCATAGGTGCCAGCTTTCCTCCAGAAGCTATCAAGTAAATCTATTCAGAATATTCCACTGCAGGAGGAAGGCTGACTACAATCTTGTGCTCATCTAACATTCGGACACACATTGTTTTCAGCAGGTATCATTGGATAGTGATCAAAGACAAGAAGCCTAAGTAATGTCCTCTCACTGGAGCCACTCATGTGCCCAGTCATAAAGTAAAGAAAAATTTGCATTTTTTAATCACCTTTCACCACCACTGGACATCCCAAAGCACTTTCCAGCCAATGAAGCATATATTTTTTTGAAGTATAGTCACAGAATGATTTCATTCACTGCAGATCATGGACAATATAGAGATCTTACAGATTTTTATATCTCAGGCCTCAGGACTGAGTCTGGTCTCTTCAGTTACTGAAGGGTGTAAGAGATTACAAATGGGCAACATAATGAAGTCCATTTCTATCCTCCTTCAACATTTGCACACATACAATTTCAGCAGGGGTCACTGCATGATAATTAAGAATACAAATTCTAGCCAATTTTAATAAGCCAAAACTTGATCAATTGAATGATGGTTGAGTGTTTAAATTCTTAAGCAAGAGAACTACAAAGTTCTAATATTTCCAAGCTACAGTAAAGATCTAAAACTAAGGAACATAGACTAACAGTGCATCGATTGAAAAGTTTAGACTAGTAGGCTATTCGGGTCGTGGAAAAAGTTAAAAATAACCGAAATCTAAAGAGAAAATTATGAATATTACAAATCCCAAAGTGGCTATGGAAGCATTAAAAACAGATTTTGAGAGGGCCGAATGTGGAAACAGATTTTGAGGCATTAATAAGTCATGTTTTTACTCAACTAAGCAGCCTAAATTTTCCATTTCAGGAACATTAGCTCCCAGGTGTAACTTGAGCACAAAAATCTTCAGAACCCTCAAGTGACAAAGAAAGCACAGCATAATACATAAACCTAATTATGGGTGGGTATATTATACCATTATTATTGCAGCACCTGTGCTTCTACAGCATCAAATCCACTATCACTGTACACAATAGGACATTTAAAGTTAAAAATCTCCAAAGTATTTCACAGACATGATGCCAATGTTGAAGAGATTAGAAAGGTGGCCAAAAGCTTGGTTCAAGAGGTTGGTTATAAGGAGGATCTAAAAAGAGGAGAAAGGGTTAGAGGAAAAAGAGTTAGAGAGGTGAGAGGGTTTAGGGTGGGACCTGGACTGAATCCATGAATGCCAAGAGTGGGAAGTTGGGATGGAGGATGCACAAAGTTAGAGTCAGGGGTGGAAGAAATTACAGAGATGGGAAGGAATGTGTCAATGGAGGGGTTTAAAGAAACGAATAATAATTTTAAGTTTGAGGCTTTAGTGGCTCAGGAGTTGAGGGTTTAGGGGTTAGGCCAGCAAGGATGAGGTATGGGAAAATTAGTCTTGGTGGTGGATTGGATACAGGCAGCAGAGGTTTGGACATATTGGACGGTTGCAGCATTGATTATTGGAAGACTAACAAGGAGAGTCTTAGAGCAATCATTTTGTGTTCAACAAGACAAGATTGCAGGTTTTAGCATCAAATAGATTGAGGCTGCGGTAGAATTGAGCTATGTTACAGAAGCACAAGTGGGTAGTCCTTGTGATAGAAAGGATATGAGGTCAGTCAGAAAAGCAACTTGAAAGACTACAAACCAGCCTAAGACAGTGGCAGGGAGAGGGCTAGAGTCAGTGGTGAGGGAATTGAGTTTGTAGCAGAGACCAAAATGATGGCTTTGATCTTTTCAGTGGTTAGCTGGTGGAAGTTAAAAACTGGATGTCAGACAAGCAGTCTGTTGTGGTTTTTGGAGGGCAATCATCTAAGCACCAGGATATCACTGCAGGAGTTCCTCAGGACAGTGTCCTATGGCCAACCATCTTTAGCTGCTTCATTAATGACTTTGCCTCCATCATAAGATCAGAAGTGGGGCTGTACAGACATTAAAAATCAATAGCCTCAATTTTAACTTGGGTGGCAATCAGGAGATGAGACATTAAACTTCCCTGTTATTGGCAGAAATAGGCGAGGGCAATTTCAATGCCAAGGTCTCAGCTGCATCAGCCCTGTTGTAGTTCTGTCCAAAACCAGTGGTTTGGACATATTCCTGGAGGTTTCATTACTTGACCTTTTGCTTTCAACTGCCCTACACGGTCAAACAGCCTTTCAAGCTTCGTCCTATACAAAGTCTAGTCGATCCAAAGCCTCAGATCAGACACATTGACTTCCCGGGTCTTAGCGTTGCCTGTTTTTCATCATTGGTTGACTGTTTTAACTAGCATTTCCTTTTAAAACCAGTGGCTCTCTTAAAGCTGACTTGGCATTACCAATAGTGTCAATTACCTGGCAGGCAGTGGCAGAAGATTGGTCAGCAGGAAGCACCCACCAGGGGCCAAAGGAATATTCCCAAGCGCTCAGGTTGTGAGCAAGGGAAGTGAGAGGAATCCCGGGACAGGGAGGCCTAAACTTCATTGTGGAACTTAAATGAGCTCTCCTACACCTCACAGCCCCCAAGGAAAGTCAAAAAAGTAAAAAGACTTCCCTTTTCAGGCCTCTTCTGACTCTGCCTCCTCCTACTGTAGGTACACCTGGCAGGAAAGCCACAACCACTTTCCCACTCAAATCCACAGTTAAAATAGTTGTTAGGCCCTGAGAAGGTCATTGAAACAAATTTGCATATTTAAAGAAAGACAGCACCAGTTTCCTGCAGTCATCCATGTTGCCTGCTCATAAGAGTAGGTTAAAATCATAGGCTGTTGAATTGATGTGGGACATTAGCTGCTAAGTCTTATTTTAACCACTCAGTTTCCACTGAGCAGCAGCATTATAATTGCACCTAATATCTGTGATACAGGGAACTACCCTAAGCTTCCTCTAGTAGATAAAGCTCACGGATTTACATCCTCTTTCAGAAATAGCTAAATCTGCACTGTCTGCAGTCCAGCACATGGCTCATGCATTTGTTAATTTTCATTAACGAAATTAAGAGTTGGCTAGGATGCAATTCTGCCTCTAACATTCCTGTAAAATACAGATACTGGGAGGGTGGTGGTGACTTCTTTCATAAATGACTGTGAAATTATAAGTACTAGGATCTTGGGAAGCTGAAATGGTGGAAGAATGACATTTTCAGCTTGCAATGTGAATGACACCCAGTAGCACATTCATGAGATTCCATCCTTCCAAAGTTGGGCTGTACCTAGAGAAAACATGTTGAGTGAAATGACAGTAGTGTTTATACATCTGTAATTGGTGTGTTTCTGGTTGGAACAATTATAAATTAAGTATATCAAATATATCATAAAATATTAAGTACATTGCCTTAAGTGCTATGTTTCCTATAATGCATTAATATCAAAATGTTGCATATACTGATTAACAGTACTGATGATAAGTATTTTACTAATTAGGTACTTAGTAAATGAGCACGTTGACAAACATCTAATGTAACTCACCATGGACAAAATATTTGGAAGCTCAAATATGTTGGTAAGAAATAGAATATCGTAAAGGTTAATGAATCCTACCTGGAATAGGCTGAAGTGGAAGTAAACCTTCTGTTTTACGGATAATTTTAGGAACTTGGCTTGAAAATCGGTGACCGGCACTTTTCAACATAACGATTTCTTTGGAATGTGATTTCACGGTTTCATTTATCTGACGGGCACAGTTCCAAAGACTGCTGACATGTTTGTTCAGACCATCTTTAATTCTCTGCAGACTGCCTGAAATGTCATCTAGTTTACTGCAAACATTCTCAATGTGGGCCACCCTCCTGTCAACATGGGAGACTTCCTTCTGGATCCCCTGAGTACTGTGTTTACACTCACTAATGTCTTCAGCAAGCTGACTTGTTAGCTGCTCCAATCGTTCCTTCATTTCAATTAACTGACTACTATTATTGTTCTGGAATTGGGATTCTAGGTTTTTATCTGTTTCTTGAAGTTCGTAAATCTTATCCAGGAGTTCCCGCTGCTTCTTTGTTAAAGTAGACTCAACTGTTAGGAGTGTTTCAGTATTCTTTTCCAGACCTTCCCACTGTGCTTGTACAGAGCGCCCAATATTGTTTATGGTGACTTTTAGTGAGATGATTTCTCCTTGTATCACCTCTAAGTCTTCATTTTCTTCCATCTTCTTGAGACCTTCATGAACTGTATCATTCAGAGAATTAAAGAGGATGAAGTTTTGTTCCGTTTTTAATAATAAACCTTTACTGTCACTTTTGCAGGTTTCTAAATCCATTTTGATACCCTGCATCTCCTTGATAACAGAAGCACAACCAGTCAGGCATACATTTTCTAACTTCTGCAACCTGTTCTCAAAATGGTCCATCCCATTATTGATATGATCATTACTGGAATTCAGATCACTTTGATGTAATGATGCCAGTTCACTGACTATTGCTCCAGTAGAAGTAATGTTACTAATTAGTATAAAATCATTGTTATGTTTAGTTTCTAATAATTGTAGCTTCTTTTTTAGAAGTTCCTTGACACCATCAACCTCAGTTTCAATGAGTCCTCTGAGACTATACTCAATATAAAAACAATGTTCTTCAGCATTCTTCTCTGTTACATTTATTCTAGATTCAATTTCTTCTAACCTCTCACTAAAAATATCTTCAAGATTAAGGGTAGTGAAACGCTTCACTTCATTATCCAATCTAGCATTCAATAGCCTGTTGGCATCGGCAATTCTGTAGACCCTTTGATCCATGTTGTTTAGTTGCTGCCTTAAAGTGCCTATGGGAGCACAGCAGTTGAAATGGCCAGGTGATTTTTGTACAAGAGTTCTGAGGTCATTGATCTCCTCTCTCAGTTCAGTCTCTTTCTCATTGAGCAATTCTTCCACATGTTCATAGTGTGATTCATTTTGTTCACATTGCTCTTTGAGAGACATTAACTTATACTCACAGGAATTTTTCAGATCTGCAAATTTAATGTCAATGCCTACCATTAACTCTTCCCTGAGAGTTTCAAATTTACTATCAATGTAAGACTGATACAAGTCTCCATTGGAAAATGGAGAATAAGTAGAAACAGGTTCTTGAACTGCTTCCATTAGCTTCTTCAACTGTCCATTATGTCCAGTAACCATTCCGTGTAGTTCATCCAGCATAACACTCTTGGTCTTTAATGTGTCCTTAACTTCTGTGAGTTCAGACATCATTTCACCCATTCCAGATTGATAAAATATGTTTCCATTCTCTCGGATGACTGGAACGTGGGGAGTTTCAAAGCCAAGAGCACTGCCAGGTAGTCTCATGTTGCCCAGTAAAGTTGCAAACATTTTGCTGGTATCTTCCTGGACGCTGTGCCTCAGGTTGTCACTCAATCCTGTTACTGAGGCCTGCATTTTTTCCAGGACCTGGTTAAGGCGTTGTACCTCATATTCCAACTGTTGAATTTTCTGTCCTTGGGCATCAGTAGAAGACAGTTTATGAACTTGGCTGTCTGTAGATTTGGGTACTAATGAAAACATACAATAGTCAATATATTAGCTACAGAAAGTATGTATTTTTATCTGTACAGTGAAAATAAACTGTCAAATAAAATAGCTGATTTTTAAATATCTAAAAATCAATCAAGCATATAACACAAAACCTAATAACATCATTTCTAGTCTGCCAATAGGGCAAAAAATAGGGTCAGTTGGCTGGATGGCTGGTTTGTGATGCAGAGTGATACCAACAGCACGGGTTCAATTCCTATACTAGCTGAGGTCATCCATGTCAATGCATTCTCAAACTCACCTTGCCTGAGGTATCCCTCAGGTTAAACTCACCACCAGTTGTCTCTCTCTCTAATGAGGGAGCAGCCTGTGGCCCTTTGGGACTACAATGACTTTCAATTGTTATAATGCAACCTGTCTGGACAGTAGAGCAAAACAGCCAATCAGAAAAATTCAAACTGCAATAATAGCTTTACTAAAGTGTTTTAATCTCCAAATAAAACCACCATGCACATTTTAAACACAATTGAATTTCAATGTTACATTTATTCTAGGTTCAATTTCTTCTAACCTCACTAAAAATATCTTCAAGATTAAGGGTAGTGAAACGCTTCATTTTATGATCTAATCTAGCATTCAATAGCCTGTTGGCATTGGCAATTCTGTAGACCCTTTAATCCATGTTGTTTAGCTGCTGTCTTAAAGTGCCTTTGGGAGGAAGGCAGTTGGAATGGCCAGGTGATTCTTATAGAAGAGTTCTGAGGTCATTGATCTTTTTCAGTTCAGTTTCTTTCTCATTGAGCAATTCTTCCACATGTTCGTAGTGTGATTCATTTTGTTCACATTGCTCTTTGAGAGACATTAACTTGTACTCACAGGAATTTTTCAGATCTGCAAATTACATGTCAATGCGTACCATTAACTCTTCCCTGAGAGTTTCAAATTTACTATCAATGTAAGACTGATACAAGTCTCCATTGGAAAATAGAGAACAAGTAGAAACAGGTTCTTGAACTGCTTCCCTTAGTTGCCAACTGAGACCCTTTACTTCTATTTCGGTAGTGCTCTGATACTCTATCATGGCAGTGCTCATTTATTGAGAAATATTACGAAAATCAGATGTGTTTTAATTTGAATCTTAACCATTTGACTACCTACAATTCCCATATGTCTGTCTACCCTTGATTAATGCTGTTAATGTTCAAATGGTTACTACTGCCCTTTTTTCAGCAATCTAGCCTTTGTAAGTCAAAAAATAATGACAAAGGTGAAGGAATATCATTAAGAATTAAATTCTAACTGAATTAGACTAATGTATGAAAAGATCCCTACAAGAAATATATATTTTTCAATCTCCTGTTCACAGGCTGTTCCAACAAATGGGGTTTCACATGCAGTCTGTAAAAAATGGCAGCTCGTGTCGTAGACTCATAGAATAGTTACAGCACATTCGGCCCATTGTGTCAGTGCTGGCTCTCCATTTCCCCCACACCCACCCCTTTTCCTGTAGCTCTACAATTATTTTCTGTTCAGGTACTTATCCAATTCCCTTTGAAAGCTCCAATTATATCTGCCTCCACGACACTCTCAGCTAATGCATTCGGATCCTAACCATTAACCGTTGCTGCAATAAAAGGTTTTTCATCATTAATCAAGTTTAAGCTGACTTTTCATGTCCCTTCATTTCACTGATCATTTGTACTCTGTAAAATATGTTCAAAGATTAATGAATGTTAGTGAATCACCCTGGCTTTGTCCAGGGAAAGTTGGAATGAAACCAGTTTCCCTCAGAGTGTATTGGTGATGCTGTAGGTATAGCTATGGGGATCTGCAACTTCTGGAGCATTTAAAACACCATCTCATGATTGAAGTGTGCTGTTGCAGCTGTAATTCTGTAGCAGAACAATGATGCCCAAATAAGACAAGTGCAACATTTAACAGATTATAAATTGATCTTTGATCTTGTGTAGTTAATAGTGATGTTGTTTTTTTGTGTTTGTAACTTACTATTTCTGTCTATAGACCCTCCCCTGCTCTATCACTAGCTATGTACTCACTAACCTAATATGGGTCAATGAGAGTTATTTTTGATGGGGTAATTTGGTTTGGACTCAGTCTGTACATTTTCTGTATGGGACTGCACACTGAGGAGCCTCACACATTCTTTCATGACTAATATGCCTCCTATTATGACCTATTCATTGGCGATGGGCAAAATCTCTGAGTCATTGGAGGAGGTCACTCAGGAAAGAGCCCAGAAAAAGATTATTTTAGACCATTTACCACAGTTATCTGTAAACGGTCTAAAATTGTGCACTGGGCTATTATATCCATCTTTCAGGCTAGCATTTTTATCCAAATATTGCCACTCTTTCAGCTATGGGTGCTGCATCCTGCTTCTAAACCACAACCATCACTGCTTCCCTGTAATACTTGGTAGATCCAAGGAAAATAATGGTCTACTCAAACAGTAACTGTGCATTAAGCAAAGCTTGTAATTTCAAGCAATTTTATACACAGACTATGGTAAATAGCTGCTCTTTGAAATGAAGGACTCACTCTTCTCTTTCTATTTGATGTCTGAAATTGGTGTGGATTTTTCTGAAGAGATGCAATGTGTTAAAAGCAACCCTATGAAGGACTGGGCCTTGGCAGGCTTTGATTTGGCACTCCAAAACAAAAACAGAATTACCTGGAAAAACTCAGCAGGGCTGGCAGCATCGGCGGAGAAGAAAAGAGTTGACATTTCGAGTCCTCATGACCCTTCAACAGAACTAAGTAATATTAGGAGAGGGGTGAAATATAAGCTGGTTTAAGGTGGGGGGGTGGGGGGAGAGAAGTTGGGGGGGGGGTGGTTGTAGGGACAAGCAAGCAGTGATAGGAGCAGATAATCAAAAGATGTCACAAAGGAACAAAGAGGTGTTGAAGGTGGTGATATTATCTAAGAAAAGTGCTAATTAAGAATGGATGGCAGGACACTCAAGGTACAGCTCTAGTGGGGGTGGGGTGGAAAGACTGACAGGGCATTGAAGGTATAGATTTAGAAATAATGGAAATAGGTGGGAAAAGAAAAATCTATATAAATTATTGGAAAAAACAAAAGGGAGGGGGAAGAAATGGAAAGGGGGTGGGGATGGAGGAGGGAGTTCAAGATCTAAAGTTGTTGAATTCAATATTCAGTCCGGAAGGCTGTAAAGTGCCTAGTCGGAAGATGAGGTGCTGTTCTTCCAGTTTGCGTTGGGCTTCAATGGAACAATGCTGCAAGCCAAGGACAAACATGTGGGCAAGAGAGCAGGGTGGAGTGTTAAAATGGCAAGCGACAGGGAGGTTTGGGTCTTTCTTGCAGATAAACCGCATGTGTTCTGCAAAGCGGTCGCCCAGTTTACGTTTGGTCTCTCCAATGTAGAGGAGACCGCATTGGGAGCAACGAATGTAGTAGACTAAGTTAGGGGAAATGCAAGTGAAATGCTGCTTCACTTGAAAGGAGTGTTTGGGCCCTTGGACGGTGAGGAGAGAGGAAGTGAAGGGGCAGGTGTTGCATCTTCTGCGTGGGCATGGGGAGGTGCCATAAGTGGGGGTTGAGGAGTAGGGGGTGATGGAGGAGTGGACCAGGGTGTCCCGGAGGGAACAATCCCTACGGAATGCCGGCAGGGGGGGTGAAGGGAAGATGTGTTTGGTGGTGGCATCATGCTGGAGTTGGCGGAAATGGCGGAGGATGGTCCTTTGAATGCGGAGGCTGGTGGGGTGATAAGTGAGGACAAGGGGGACCCTATCATGATTCTGGGAGGGAGGAGAAGTCGTGAGGGCGGATGCGTGGGAGATGGCCCGGACATGGTTGAGGGCCCTGTCAACGACTGTGGGTGTAAAACTCGATTAAGGAAGAAGGAGGACATGCCAGAGGAACTGTTTTTGAAGGTAGCATCATCAGAACAGATGCGACGGAGGCAAAGGAACTGAGAGATTGGGATGGAGTCCTTACAGGAAGCGGGGTGTGAGGAGCTGTAGTCGAGGTAGCTGTGGGAGTCGGCAGGCTTGTAATGGATATTGGTGGACAGTCTATCACCAGAAATTGAGACAGAGAGGTCAAGGAAGGGAAGGGAAGTGTCAGAGATGGACCATGTAAAAATGATGGAGGGTGGAGATTGGAAGCAAAATTAATAAAATTTTTCCAAGTCCCGACGAGAGCATGAAGCAGCACCAAAGTAATCATCGATGTACCGGAGAAAGAGTTGTGGGAGGGGGCCGGAGTAGGACTGGAACAAGGAATGTTCCACATACCCCATAAAGAGACAGGCATAGCTGGGGCCCATGCAGGTACCCATAGCCACACCTTTTATTTGGAGGAAGTGAGAGGAGTTAAAGGAGAAATTGTTCAGTGTGAGAACAAGTTCAGCCAGAAGGAGGAGAGTAGTAGTGGATGGGGATTGTTCGGGCCTCTGTTCAAGGAAGAAGCTAAGGGCCCTTAGACCATCCTGGTGGGGGATGGAGGTGTTGAGGGATTGGACGTCCATGATTAAGAGGAAGCGGTTGGGGCCAGGGAACTGGAAATTGTTGATGTGACGTAAGGTGTCAGAGGAATCACGGATGTAGGTGGGAAGGGACTGGACAAGGGGAGAGAGAAGGGAGTCAAGATAATGAGAAATGAGTTCCGTGGGGCAGGAACAGGCTGACACGATCGGTCTGCCAGGACAGTTCTGTTTGTAGATTTTGGGTAGGAGGTAGAAGCGGGCCGTCCGAGGTTGGGCTACTATCAGGTTGGGAGCTGTGGGAGGAAGATCTCCAGAGGAGATGAGGTCAGTGACAGTCCTGGAAACAATGGCTTGATGTTCAGTGGTGGGGTCATGGTCCAGGGAGAGGTAGGAGGAAGTGTCTGCGAGTTGACGCTCAGCCTCCGCGAGGTAGAGGTCAGTGCGCCAGACAACAACAGCACCACCCTTGTCAGCGGGTTTGATGACAATGTTGGGGTTGGACCTGAGAGAACGGAGTGCAGTAAGTTCAGAGAGAGAGAGATTAGAATGGGTGAGAGGAGCAGAGAAATTGAGACGACTAATGTCACACCGACAGTTCTCAATGAAAAGATCAAGAGAAGGTAAGAATCCAGAGTGAGGGGTCCAGGTGGAGGGAGAATATTGGAGGTGGGTAAAAGGATCCGTTGAACGGGGAGAGGACTCCTGCCCAAAGAAGTGAGCACGGAGACGAAGATGGCGGAAGAAGAGTTCAGCATCGTGCCGAGCCCGAAATTCATTGAGATGAGGGCGTAAGGGTATGAAGCTAAGTCCTTTCCTGAGCACTGAACGTTCAGCGTCGGAGAGGGGAAGGTCAGAGGGTATAGTGACTGGGGCTGGGATTGGAAGACGGGATGGGGACGGAGGGACAGGCAGAGGTGGAGGGTCCTAGATGGGTGTTGGTGTCGATGAGTTGTTGGAGCTCCAGGGGCGGTGGAAGAGGAATCACTGTCTGGAGATCAGGGGCTGAATTTTCATGTTGGAGGTGGCACTCAGGAGATGGGACTAATCTCACCATTATGATCCCACCTCTGTCTTGAGATTGCTAGCAGTTGGGACCTTCAGAGGGCCCTGAAGGGAAAGAGGGATGAAACCAGATCAGGCAGGTTAATAGATCCTCCTCCATTCCTCATTTCAGTGCTTCTGACACAGAGCTCCAACAACTCATCGACACCAACACCATTTCTAGGACCCTCCACCCCTGCCTTTCCCTCCGTCCCCACCCCATCTTCCAATCACAGCCCCGGCCGTGTATTCACTATACCCCCTGACCTTCCCCTCTCCGATGCTGAACATTCAGGAGGGGCAGGAAGGAGAGGAGGCCAGGGTCCCAATACAGCTTAGTTCTGCCGAAGGGTCATGAGGACTCGAAACGTCAACTCTTTTCTTCTCCGCCGAAGCTGCCAGACCTGCTGAGTTTTTCCAGGTAATTGTTTTTGTTTTGGATTTCCAGCATCCGCAGTAGTTTTTTGTTTTGATTTGGCACTTCCTTTTTAACAATGTGGGATTTTATTTAGTCCAGTGTTCTCAAACTGGGGTCTGCAGATCCCTGGGGTTTGTAAAGGCTTTCCGGGGTTCCGCAGAATAATGTAAACAATATCCATTACTGTGATAGCACAGATGGGGCATATGCTGTTGGACATCATATTTACTAGCAATGTCCCTGATGGCAAAAATGCCTCACACTAGGCAGTCAACAATATTCTGAGGGCAAACAGCAGTAGAGGGAAATACCTCTGAAATACTCAGCAGCTGAGGAGTGAGTAAGTGAGGAGTGGAGGGTTACACATGAAACACCACTAGTGTTCCCAACAGGAGCCAGTAAACCTAAAATAAAAGAAAAATACCGTGGATGCTGGAAATCTGAAACAAAAACAAAAATTGCTGGAAAAACTCAGTAGGCCTGACAGCATCTGTGGAGAGAAAGACAGAGTTAACGTTTCGAGTCCGTATGACTCTTCTTCAGAACTAAAGAGAAGTAAAAATGTGGTGAAATACATACTGTTTAAGGGGGGTGGGACAGGTGTAGCTGGATTAGAAGGCCAGTGATAGGTGGGGGCAAAGGAAATATTGCAAAAGATGTCGTATACAAAAGGTCAAAGGGGTGTTGGTGGTGGTGATACTGGCTAAAGGAGGTGCTAATGGTAACATTAAGAGTAGAAAGCAGGATGAGCAAGTGACAGATGGCCCTAGTGGGGCTGGGGTGGGGGGAGGGGACGGTGTTGGAAAAAAGGCTAAAAGGTGGGGATAAAACAATGAATGGAAATAAACTTTTTAAAAATAATAAAAATAGCGCAGAGTTCAACAGCTTCAGATCATGAACTCTTTTCTCCATCCTCACCCTTTTTGATCCCCTTTTTTCAAATATTTATTTGTTAATTTTTATATATATATATATATATATATATTTCCCATCTATTTTTATTATTATTATTTTAAAAATTTATTTCCATTCATTGTTTTATCCCCACCTTTTAGCCTATTTCAATCTTTTTCCCACACTGTCCCCTCCCCCCACCCCACCCCCACTAGGGCCATCTGGCACTTGCTCATCCTGCTTTCTACTCTTAATGTTACCATTAGCACCTCCTTTAGCCAGTATCACCACCACCAACACCTCTTCGACTTTTTGTTTATGACATCTTTTGCAATCTCAAAGTCTGGCACTTGTATGGCACAAATGTTACTCGCCACTTATCAGCCCAAGCCTCAATGCTGTCCAGGTCTTGCTGCATTTGGATATGGGCTGCTTCAGTCTCTGAGGAGCTGCAAATGGTGCTGAACATTGTGCAATCATCAGCGAACGTCCCCACTTCTGGCCTTATGGTGGAAGGAAGGTCATTGATGAAACAGTTGAAGATGGTTGGGCCTAGGACACTACCCTGAGGAACTCCTGGGACTGAGATGAGTGACCTCCAACAACCACAACCATCTTCCTTTGTGCTGGGTATGACTCCAACCAGTGGAGAGTTTACCCTCTGATTCCCATTGACTCCGGTTTTGCTAGGGCTCCTTGATGCAACACTCAGTCAAATGCTGCCTTCATGTCAAGGGCAGTCACTCTCATCTCTGCCTAAGTCTTCCTGAGTGCCTGTTACTATCCTGCTCACTATTTACTTAAATGCCAGGTTTTGTATTATCCACAAACTAAAAAATTAGACTTCCTATACCGAAGTCTGGGTCATTTATATATAGCAAGAAATGCAATTGTCCTAATACTGATGCATCGGAGACCCCACTGCATATTTCTGCCTCTATTCTCTGCCTCCAATCCCTTAGCTAATGATGTACTCAACTTACCAACATCCTTTTAATGCCATGCACTTCGATTTTCCAAATAAGTCTGCTTATGGTACTTTATCAATTACTGCAATGGAGTGAGAGATTAACCATGAGATCTAGCCCCAAGGGGTTTG
This sequence comes from Cetorhinus maximus, assembly GCF_964194155.1. Taxonomy (NCBI): domain Eukaryota; kingdom Metazoa; phylum Chordata; class Chondrichthyes; order Lamniformes; family Cetorhinidae; genus Cetorhinus; species Cetorhinus maximus. The sequence goes on along the minus strand of NC_135882.1, from coordinate 112,661,156 downwards.
CATAGTACCGTCCTAATGATAAAAATTATATAAATCAAGCCAAAAACAATTTGGAATGATTCAATAACATCTACTAATCACTATACTATAAAACCTCACTTCACAAGATACACCTATCATATGAAGGGCAACTATTTTAAATTGCAATTATGCTGCAATCTACAATAACCTTATTTTTAAAAAAATTAATTCACGGGATGTGGGCTTCGCTGACTGGACCAGCATTTATTGCTCATCCCTAGTTACCCCTGAGAAGATGGTGGTGAGCTGCCTTCTTGAACCGCTGCAATCTATGTCGTGTAGGTACACCCACAGTGCTGTTAGGAAGGGAGTTCCAGGATTTTGACCCAGTGACAGTAAAGGAACGGGGATATATTTCCAAGTCAGGATGGTGAGTGACTTGGAGGGGAATTTCCTGGTGGTGGTGTTCCCATCTATCTGCTGCCCTTGTCCTTCTAGATGGTAGTGGTCGTGGGTTTGGAAGGTGCTGTCAAAGGAGCCTTGGTGAATTCCTGCAGTGCATCCTGTAGATGGTACACACTGCTGCTACTGTGCGTCAGTGGTAGAGGGAGTGAATGTTTGTAGATGTGGTGCCAATCAAGCGGGCTGCTTTGTCCTGGATGGTGTCAAGCTTCTTGAGTGTTGTGGGAGCTGTACTCATCCAGGCAAGTGGGGAGTATTCCATCACACTCCTGACTTGTGCCTTGTAGATGGTGGACAGGCTCTGGGGAGTCAGGAGGTAAGTTACTTGTTGCATGATTCCTCATCTTTGACCTGCTCTTGTAGCCACAGTGTTTGCATGGCTGGCCCAGTTCAGTTTCTGGTCAATGGTAACCCCCAGGATGTTGATAGCGGGGATTCAGTGGGTAATGCCATTGAACACTAAAGGGCAATAGTTGGATTCTCTCTTGTTGAAGATGGTCATTGCCTGACACTTGTGTGGCATGAATGTTACTTGCCACTTGTCAGCCCAAGCCTGGATATTGTCCAGGTCATGCTGCATTTGGACATGCACTGCTTCAGAGGAGTCGTGAATGGTGCTGAACATTGTGCAATCATCAATGAACTTCTGACCTTATGATGGAAGGAAGGTCATTGATGAAGCAGCTGAGGATGGTTGGGCCGAGGACACTATCCTGAGGAACTCCTGCAGTGATGTCCTGGGGCTGAGATGACTGACCTCCAACAACCACAACTATCTTCCTTTGTGCTAGATATGACCCCAACCAGCTGAGAGTTTTCCCCCTGATTCCCATTGACTCCAGTTTTGCTAGGGCTCCTTGATGCCACACTTGGTCAAATGCAGCCTTGATGTCAAGGGCAGTCACTCTCACCCAACCTCAGGAGTTCAGCTCTTTTGTCCATGTTTGGACCAAGGCTGTAATGAGGTCAGGAACCGAGTAGCCCTGGCGGAACCCAAACTGGGCGTCAGTGAACAGGTTATTGTTAAGCAAGTGGCGCTTGTTAGCACTGTTGATGACCCCTTCCATTACTTTACTGATGATTGAGAGTAGACTGATGGGGCGGTAATTAGCCGGGTTGGATTTGTCCTGCTTTTTGTGTACAGGACATACCTGGGCAATTTTCCACACAGCCGGGTAGATGCCAGTGTTGTAGTTGTACTGGAACAGCTTGACTAGAGGCGCAGCAAGTTCTGGAGCACAAGTCTTCAATACTATTGCCGGAATTTTGTCAAGGCCCATAACCTTTGCAGTATCCAGAGCCTTCAGCCGTTTCTTGGTATCACGTGGAGTGAATCGAATTGGCTGAAGACTGGCATCTGTGATGCTGGGGACCTCCAGAGGAGGCCGAGATGGATCAACCACTCGGCACTTCTGGCTGAAGATTATTGCAAATGCTTCAGTCTTATCTTTTGCACTGATGTGCTGGGCTCTTCCATTCTCCTTCTGATTCTTATGTTCCTACAAAATCATTTACCTGAATGCTGTTGCAAGACCCTTTTCGGGCTCCTACTTCTGCATGATAATGAGTCCCAAAGACCAAATTCCAAGGCTCCTCAGACCTTCTCATTTGAATGAAGGCTGTTAGCACTCGACGAGTGAGGCACCCAAAAATGTACACAGTCAAATTTCTCGGCAAATAACTTTTAGAATGTTGTTCATTGGTTAAAAAAAAATAGAAGTAGAAAAAGAAGTTCCAGCAAAGGAAATCAAAAACCCAGGACCATTTGGTCTTCAAAATCCCTGTCACTTGTAAACTTAGGGCGAAATTTTCCATGCCCACTCGCATCGGGCCTGTTCAGTGATGTGAGCAGACAATATGGCGAGAAGGCCAAAAATTGGTTTCACAACATCGTGAAACCAGTTTGCAATCGTCCGCTCTACCCTTCAATGGCGGGCCGCATTTCCCGCCATCGGACACCGGGAATCTCATTGTAATACATCTGCATATCATTGTAAGGCCAGCCCCCTCTGGAATCATCTCCCATGCTGGGTCGTGATTACACACCGACGTGTTTCACAACAGCATATATAAGGTGTGTACTTGGCGGGCTGCACTTTGAGGGGAACTTGAAGATGAGTACACAGTAACATTGCGCAATGTTCAAAAGGGTCGCCTGTTGGATTTCAAGGTTGAGGTGGGGGCACAAGGGCTACCCTGCTGTTGAGGTGAGTTAGGGGTGGCAAGGGCTGCCCTGCGGTTGATAGCAGTGTACAAGCATGTGCAGGGTTGGGGGGAGGGAAGTGGCCATGCATTAGGGAAACCTTGTATAAAGCGACGATTCCTCTGCAGCTGAGACAGTTCAGGTGCAGCCACATTGACATGCTTGGAGTTGGGCCTCTAGCTTATCTGCCCACTCAAGCAACGCAGAGGCACCAAAGTGCCACCAAGTGCGCCAGAGCTTTTCACCCTTCAGGCACAGACTGCAAACTAATGAGCATTTTAGTGGACTGCAGAACAGTTGGACGACTGGCTATGTTGTACAATCCTCTTGCTAAAGCTGGCCATGGAGCAGTCACTGGTGGAGGTGATCACATCCCCTTGTAATGTCATCATCCTGGTTTGATCCAGTCTCCCACATGGGTCAAGCTAACAGTGCAGCCTTGCAAGTGTGGGTTAGGAGAATGCCTGTGCCTGAGCTGAAAGCACAGCATGCAGTCCAGTGGGCAAAGCTGCTGCCAATCGGTCAGGTGGAGTGGGGCGGAGGTGGATGGGGTTTCAGACAGCTTTGCAGTGCACTAAACTCTGGCGTGTTCACTCCAAGTGGAGGCCAGCACGCTCTGGGATACGTTAATGAGCCTTCAGACTTCACAAAGAGAGGTTCTTGGTGCACCCATGCTAACCCATATGTCTCTCTCTTTCATCCTGGAGGAGTACATCAGGAGCATGGAGACTGGTGACCCTGTTGAATTCCTCGTGGCGTACAGAGAGTGGAGGCAACAGAGAAGAGAGGGAAGGAGGTGCCTGGCTGCGCAGAGGGAGGAGCATCATACTCAGGAAGAAGGGGTGGCTGGGGCTCCCGCACACATGGGGCAGAATTTGGCTCTTGGCGTGTGGAATCGGCAGGGGAGGTTGGGAAGCCGACCGACACCCACAATCAGCAGCGTACTTCGATTTTACGCAGGCAGGTCAATTAAGGCCCGCCCAGCATAAGACGCGGCTGCAGAGTGAGCGCGAAGGGGCAGGCGGGGGCGGGTGCTCAATGTCTGCCAGGCCCAATGATGACCCAGCGGCTGATTCAAATACAGCCTCAGCAGCCATTGGAAGGCTGCCAGCGAAGGGTGCGGAAGTTGTGATGGAGAGCGTTGTGGGTGAACACAGCAGGCGGGAGGGCAGGCTGGAGGGGCAGTTGGCCCGACGTTTCTCAGATGAGTGCCTCACTGTCCCCTTGGAGGAGGCAGCAGCACGGAGAGAAACCCTTGTCCCCAGGGATGGGAGAAGGGGGGCCTCCCACCTCACCAAAAAGGCCTGGGTAGAGGTGGCATCCAGGGTCAGCAGCCACGACGTGATGAGGTGCACACGGGGGCAGTGCCGGAAGCGCTTCAACAATCTCCTGTGATCAGGAAGGGTGAGTACCGTGTTGGCATGGGTCACTTTACAGAACAGTTAAGAGCTTCCCACCACCCCCAGACCTCAGAGGTGTTAGAGTGTGAGTGGCAATGTCAATGAGGCAGGAGCTGGCCAAGGGGGTGAGTCCTGACTGCTTGGACTGAGTGTCTTGCGGCTCCAGTGTCACGAATCGGCTGAGCGCTGTGAGGTGCTCCTCAGGTGGGGTTGGCCAGGCTGCAATGGCGCTGCAGGTAAAGAGTGGACTAATTAATGCTCCTCTATTCTTTCAGGAAAAAACATCCCATAACAATGCTGAGAGGTCATGTACTGGTGGGGGACCCCCACACCTCCTCATCCTCACACGGTACGAGCAGCAGGCCCTGGAGCTGGAGAGGCACCGTGTGCCTAGGTAAAGCGGCCATGGTGAGGTTGGGGTGCCACAGGGAGGTAAGAGTGAAGTGCACTGAGGTGAGAATGTCGGCAATTGCAACCATTCCACTGTAGTCCCTATATCGATGTGAGACTCGAACCTGGAATCCCCATTGATAATGGAAAGACGAGGGCACCCTGATGCACGCTGATCTCTGTCTCATGAGGCTGCCAGGCATGCACAGTAACAGTGTGACGACTTTACCTGATGACATGTCCTTGTTGTTCCTTTTAGGCTCATCATCAGCCCTTCAGGATGAGGAGCCTGAAGGCCCAGCCCTGACCTCTGAGGACCACACTGATCAGAACACACCTGTGTCACACCCACTCTCTAAAGCATGCACCAGTACAGGTACCAGCACCTCGGTGGGCATTAGATCACCGGCTACTATCTCGGTGCACATTGGTGAAGGCACTTCACACTTGCTTGAGCTGCAGGTGGAGGCTGAGAGTGCCCCGGGCGCCGGTATTTGGAGCATGGCTGGGGAACATGTTCAGTTGATGACTGATGATGAGCCTCTGGAGTCGTCCATGAAGCAGCAGATGCTGGATGTCCAGCAGGGTATGCGGGAGGATCTGGTGGAGATACATGAGGGAATGCGTGCCATGGTCTACGTTGTTGAGGAATCCTTGCTGAGCGTGAGCAATGCGTTGACCCTCATGGCTGAGCGCAATGCCTCCTCCATGGAGAGGGTGGCGACTCTCATGGAAAGACTCCTCTAGGAGCTGAATCAGGTGTTCTTGGGGATGCACTCGGACCTGCAAGCCCTCACACCGGCAATGACCTCAGGTGGTCAGTGCCAGTGTGGGAGATGGATTGGGAACCCAGTATCCCAGCTAGGTGCCCGCCCATCAATGGTGAGCAGGGAGGTCCAGATTGACCTCACGTTGGGACACAAGCTGCCTGTCATCTCTGCGGGCTCCTCTCAGGGCACTCTGGATGAGGGCAGCAGCTCCTCCACCCCTCTGCAAGTGACCGTGGCATCTAATGAGGCTGCGGTGACTGGGGAGATGCTAGCCATGGCATTGGCCACTCCCTCCCAGGCACAGGCTCCACGGTCTAGAGGACACCCGCCAAAGTCATCAAGGCCAACAGGACAGCAGAGTGAGCAGGCTGTCTCCAATGCTGGTGCCAGCGAGGGCGGAGCACCTAGACATAGCACCCACAAGCCAAAACTTAAAGCACCTTAATCACAACACGGCCTGATCACGGATGATATTTGTTTCCCCCATTTTTCCGTTCAGTGTTTATTGGTGTGATGGAAAACAGCTGTCAATACTAATTTGTAGAATGTTTGCCAGGCACCAGTTAATTAAATGTGTTTTTGTGCAACTGGCCTCTGGATGCTTCATTTGTTCTGTAGGTGCAGGGTAAGCCATGATGTTATGATGGACGTGTTTCTCCTTAAACTTTATTAAAATGGCACATAGAAACATAGAAACTAAGAGCAGGAGTAGGCCTTTCGGCCCTTCGAGCCTGCTCCACCATTCATTATGATCATGGCTGATCATCCAACTCAATAGCCTGCTCCTGCTTTCTCCCCATACCCTTTGATCCCTTTCGCCCCAAGAGCTATATCTAACTCCTTCTTGAAAACATACAATGTTTTGGTCTCAACTATTTTCTGTGGTAACGAATTCCACAGGCTCACCACTCTCTGGGTGAAGAAATTTCTCCTCATCTCAGTCCTAAATGGTCTACCTCAGATCCTCAGGCTGTGACCCCTGGTTCTGGACTCCCCCATCATCGGGAACATCCTTCCTGCATCTACCCTGTCTAGTCCTGTTAGAATTTTATAGGTTTCTATGTGATCCCCCCGCATTCTTCTGAACTCCAGCGATTATAATCCTAATCGACTCAATCTCTCCTCATATGTCAGTCCCGCCATCCAAGGTATCAGTCGGGTAAACCTTCGCTGCACTCCCTCTGTAGCAAGTACATCCTTCCTCAGATAAGGAGACCAAAACTGCACATAATATTCCAGGTGTGGTCTCACCAAGGCCCTGTACAATTGCAGCAAGACATCATTGTTCCTGTACTTGAATCCTCTGGCTATGATGGCCAACATACCATTTGCCTCCTTTACTGCCTGCTGCACCTGCATACTTACCTTCAGCGACTGGTATACAAGGACACCCAGGTCTCGTTGCACATTCCCCTCTCTCAATTTATAGCCATTCAGATAATAATCTGCCTTCCTGTTTTTGCTACCAAAATGGATAAACTCACATTTATCCACATTATACTGCATCTGCCATGCATTTGCCCACTCACTCAGCTTGTCCAAATCACACTGAAGCATCTCTGCAACCTCCTCACAGCTCACCCTCCCACCCAGCTTTGTGTCATCTGCAAATTTGGAGATATTACATTTAATCCCCTCATCTAAATCATTTATATTGTGAATAACTGGGGTCCCAGCACCGATCCCTGCGGTACCCCACTAGTCACTGTCTGCCATTCGGAAAAAGACCTGTTTATTCCTACTCTTTGTTTCCTGTCTGCCAACCAGTTTTCTATCCATCTCAATACACTACCCCCAATCCCATGCGCTTTAATTTTACATGCTAATCTCTTATGTGGGACTTTGTCGAAAGCCTTCTGACAGTCCAAATAAACCACATCCACTGACTCCCCCTCATCAACTCTACTAGCTATATCCTTGAAAAATTCCAGTAGATTTGTCAAGCATGATTTCCCTTTCGTAAATCCATGCTGACTCTGTCCAATTCTGCCACTGTTTTCCACGTGCTCAGCTATTAAATCTTTTATAATGGACTCCAGAATTTTCCCCACTACCGACGTCAGGCTGACTGGTCTATAACTCCCTGTTTTCTCTCTGCCTCCTTTTTTAAATAGTGGGGTTACATTAGCTACCCTCCAATCTATAGGAGCTGTTCCAGAGTCTATAGAATCTCAGAAGGTGACCACCAATGCATCCACTATTTCTAGGGCCACTTCCTTAAGTACTCTGGGATGTGGATTATCAGGCCCTGGGGATTTATCGGCCTTCAATCGCATCAATTTCCCCAACACCATTTCCCTACTAATACTGATTTCTTTCAGTTCCTCCCTCTCACTAAACCCTATGTTCCCCAACATTTCTGGTATGTTATTTGTGTTCTCCTTTGTGAAGACAGAACCAAAGTATGTATTTAGTTGGTCAGCCATTTCTTTGTTCCCCATTATAAATTCTGACTGTAGGGGACCTACATTTGTCTTCACATACCTATAGAAACCTTTACAGTCAGTTTTTATGTTCCCCGCAAGTTAACTCTCGTACTCTATTTTCTCCTTCTTTATCAACCCCTTGGTCCTCCTTTGCTGAATTCTAAACTGCTCCCAATCCTCAGGTCTGTTGTTATTTTAGCCAATTTGTATGCCTCTTTCTTGGATCTAATACCATTGCCATTGCCTATCCACCATCATCCCTTTAAGTAATGTTTCCCAATACATCATAGCCAGCTTGCGCCTCATACCATCGCAGTTTCCTTTATTAAGATTCAGGACCCTAGTCTCAGAATCAACTACGTCACTCTCCATCTTGATGAAGAATTCTATCATATTATGGTTACTCACCCCCAAGGAGCCTCACACAACTAGATTGCCAATTGTTCCTTTCTCATTTCACAATACCCAATCTAGGATGGCCTGTTCTCTAGTTGGTTCCTCAACGTATTAGTCCTGAAAAACATCCCGTATACACTCCAGGAATTCCTCCTCTACGGTATTGTTACTAATTTGATTTGCCCAATCTATTTCAGATTAAAGTCACCCATAATTACAGATGTTCCTTTATTGCATGCATCTCTGATTTCCTGTTTAATGCCATTCCCAACATCACCACAGTTTGGGGGTCTATACACTAACCTTTTTTGCCCCTTAGCGTTTCTCAGCTCTATCCATACAGATTCCACATCGTCGGGGTTAATATCTTTCCTCAGTATTGCGTTAATTTCCTCTTTAACCAGCAATGCAACTCTACCGCCTTTTCCTTTTTATCTGTCTTTCCTAAATGCTGAATACCCCTGGATATTCAGTTCCCATCCCTGGTCACCCTGCAGCCATGTCTCCATAATCCTGACTATATCACACCTGTTTACATCTAGTTGTGCAGTTAATTCATCTACTTTATTGCGAATGCTCCTCATGTTAAGGCACAAAGTCTTAAGGCTTGTCTTTTTAACATTACTTGGCCCGTTCCCACTATTTTTCACTGAGGCCCTGTTTGATTTATTTGATCTCGACCCTAGATTTCTCTGCCTATCACTTTTCTCATTCGCCTTTCTGTCTTTTGTCCTTGTCCTTGATTCCCCCTCTGATTCCTTGCATAGGTTCCCAAACCCCTTCCATTTTAGTTTAAACCCTCCCCAACCACTCTAGCAAATACTCCCCCTAGGACATCAGTCCTGGACCTGCCCAGGTGTAACCCTTCTAGTTTGTACTGGTCCCAACTCCCCCAGAACCAGTCCCAATGTCCCAGGAATATGAAACCCTCCCCCTCACACCATCTCTTCAGCCACGTATTCATCCGATATATCCTGCTATTTCTACTCTGACTAGCACGTGGCACTGGTAGTAATCCTGAGATAACTACCTTTGAGGTCCTACTTTGCAACTTACTTCCTAACTCCCTATATTCTGCTTTTAGGATCTCATCCCTTTTTTTACCTATGTCGTTTGTACCAATGTGTACCACGACCACTGGCTGTTCACCCTCCCTCTTCAGAATGTCCTCTAGCCGCTCTGAGACATCCTTGACCGTAGCACCAGGGAGGCAACAGACCATCCTGGAGTCTCGTTTGCGGCTACAGAAATGCCTATCTATTCCCCTTACAATTGAATCCCCTATAGCTATTGCATTCCCACACTTTTTATTCCCCTCCTCATTATTGCAGCAGAGCCAACTGTGGTGCAACGAATTTGGCTGTTGCTGCTTTCCCCTGAGAGGCCATTCCCCTCAATAGTATCCAAAGCGGTATATCTGTTTTGCAGCGGAATAGCCACAGGAGATTCCTGCACTGCCTGTTTAGTCCTCTTGCTCTGCCTGGTGGTCACCCATTCCCTTCCTGCCTGTGGACTCTTAGCCTGCGGTGTGACCGCCTCTCTATACGTGCTATCCATGATACTCTCTGTTTCACGGATGCTCCACAGTGTCTGCCGCTCCAGCTCCGAAACCCGGGCTTCAAGGAGCTGCAGCTGGAGACATTTCCTGCACACATGCTGGCCCCAGGCATTGGAAATGTTCCCGGCTTCCCACATAGAGCAGGAGGAGCACACCACAGATTTGAGCTCTCCTACCATGACTTACTCCTTTAAATTAAATTAAACCTTTTGGAAGATACTTAATATCAAATAATATCAATTACTCTAGGGCCCTTCTTTCCTGCTCCTCGTTGTTACAGAAAAATGCCCTTACAAATGATGAACCACAAAATAAGACCTTAAAAACTATAAGCGATAAAGGTAGTAAATACTTACCCGACCGAACTCACGGTACTCAAAGGAGCATCTTGTTCCTTCCTCACCAAACTCTCTCAGTCACCAAACTCCAACTTAAGGACTCTACTGCAGCCCAAAGCAGCACTCCAGTGCTGACCATATGAGGAAATTTACCCAGCTGTAAAATGTTTATTTTTATTTACTCTTTTCACAGGATGTGGGGGTCACTGGCATTTGTTGCTCATCCCTAGTTGCCCTCGAATGAGATGGCTTACAAGGTTTTCAGAGGGCAGTTAAGAGTCAACCACGATGCTGTGGGTCTAGAGGCACATGTAGGCATGGCCAGGTAAGGACCGCAGATTTCCTTCCCTAAACAGCATTAGTGAACCAGGTGGGTTTTTGACAATCAATAATAGTTTTACGGCAGCATTATTGAAATTAGCTTTCAATTCCAGATTTATGAATTAAATTTAAGTTCCATCTGCTGCAATAGTACATGTCCCATGGCACGTAAGCACATATTTCACAGCATCAGCCTGAACCTCTGGATTTCAAGACCAGTGACATTACCACTGCACCACCATCTCCTCTTCAATTTCAATATCAAGTTCTGCCTTATATTAACCTTACACTACACATTAACCAATCCTACCATAAAGCAGAGAACCTGTAGTTGGAGAAAAGGCAACCAAAAGAGATTTTTTGAAAAATCTATTTCCAGTGCCTGGACAACTAAAGGAAAGGTTGAAATTGAAGCCTCCAGCAAAATGTTGGCAGATTATCAGGAATGAGTTAAATTCCTTAACTTTCTACAGCATCCTCTGTGCAAATAGTAATTGTTCTAGATTTCACATTAGCTTTGTTCTTCTGAGAGGATTTTTTGCAGTGGACCTTAGTTTAAAAGATGGACATCCTGTTTAGTGGCCACAGTTACCACATCAAAAAGAACCAATATATAAACAAAACCAATATATAAACTAAACAAAACAAGCTACTCATTATGAATGGAGACACATAACCGTAGGATTCCTTATATAAAGTAGCTTATTCCCTTTTAATTGTTTAATTATTTATGCAAGTTAAACTACAGCAACCAAGAGATGATTTCAAATAGATAAAACACATGCCAAGTCCAGATTGCACTGAAAACTGACTGCTTTGGTACATAATGATGGTTTTGATACATTGGTGATCTAGATAAGCTGTGAGGAAGGTTTTATCAAGTGCAATTTTCAAACAATTTATCTATAATTTTGCAAAGATGTCCCTAATTTAGCATGATCTCATTTAGTAATACTATAAAGTAATAATCAGGCGCAAATCATAATCTTACCAAGATTCCTTTGTCTGGAGGCAGGAGATGGCAGAGGAAAAGTTGCAGTCTGTCCTGATTGGCCATTCTTGCAATCTTCACCCTTAAATCCAGGGCAACACCTCCACTCCAGCTGAGTCACCACCTTATATGCAACTTTATATGTAGGTCGAAACTGTGTGCGATATCTAATTGGAAAAACACATGAAGAAATAATTCATGAAATATAAGTACAGATATGTATACAGAATCTTAAAGACCCTTGTTAGGTTCCCGTTATCCTAATCTGTTTGCATGAGAAAAAACAAACTTTTCAGGCCTTTCTTCAGAACTAGAGATCTTAATCCTCATATTTTAACAAATCTTCATTGATTCCTTTCCATGACCCCAATGTTTTTCCATTGTATTATTCAGCAGTGGCCTAGCCAATGTGTTTTACAAATTTAGCATAATTTCCTTCCCTTAAACTTAATGGCTCACGATGAAATCCAGAATATATTTGCTTTTGTTACTGCTCTTCCTTTCTTTAATGTATCAACAACCATATGGCCCTCATTCTGTCAAAATTCTTACCATTTAGAGTATAGTCTGGAGTTTACAGCTGTCATAATGACAAAATTGTCAGTGTTCCTTATCATTGCTTCTCTGAAGCTAACAGCAACTGCTGGGGCTAAAACATGCACAGTTAACTGTGAAAATCCAGAGGTTTCTGTCAGGAATTCCATGCTTCCCCATTGAGTGCACTGTTGAAGTCTCTGTAGATTGTAATCAGTTAGAAATCACCAAAGTGACAAGAACTTTCACTTTTATGCTATTAGTCTGGCTGCAAAAACCCTTGAAGAAGTTACATCTTGATAAATGAAGTGTAACTGGCTTTTTAACAACTAATTAAGTACATAGTTACTAATGAACAACATCTCTGGCCCTGGAAAAACTAATTTTATATTTGTGGAATGTTAAATTTCTGCATTATGATAAAAAAAATTCAAACATTTTTAAATAATGATGTTTTAAGTTAGTTTGATATTTCAGTTTCTACATTAATCCTATGTGCGTGTCTCAATTATTTTTTGACTCTGTGTAAAATTATATTAAAATGTGAAGGATAATCAGCACTTTAAACTTCTTGGTTTGCTGTCTGTGAGACTTCTTTAATGTTATTTGGCTGCTTACCCTGGTTGATGACATCACTGTTGCTGGACTCCTGGAGGTCCCCTTGGTTGGTGCATTGATTCAAATTAACATCGGGAAAGGTGAAATCCACACCATTGAGACCATTAGATTGTTATGGGCAGCTTTCTTTGAGATTAGTGTCAAGTGTTGCCATTTTGTCATTGACTTACAAAATTCAGGAATTATCTTCTGCTGCTCTTTTTCCAAAAATGTACTACCTCATAGTTCTATGTATTGAGCGGTATCTGCCACCTATGTGCCCATTCAATTAACATCTATACGCTCCTGCATTCTTGCTCACAATTCAACATGCCTCCAAATTAAATATCAGCAAACTTTACTAACATTCCTTATTTCCATACCCAAATCATTAACACAATTGGAAAACAAAAATGCGTCCCAGTTAAATATTATCTATGCCTAAAATATTTATCACATTCCATTAGGTCACATTGGGACCTTCTAAGAAGAAAGTTCATGGGTTAGATTTTATATAAAACAAGCATTTATTTCAATGATAATATAATCTAATTCATCCCCAAACACATTTTTATTGTCTGTCATTTTCCATATTTGTTTTATTTTATTGCCATGTATTGTATATAGATACACACACAAACATTATACAATTTATTTTTTTTTACTGATCCCAATCTACATAGGGTTAAGAAAATAGAGTTTAGCTTTCAAACTAAATCGCATATTGAGGTAACCCCAAAATCTGAACATTAATTGCTGAATTATTTACCTTTCTTAGACTTTAGCCACACTTCATAGAAGAAAAAGCATGCAGGATCAACACATCAGTATGGGTGATTACTGAGTAACCATGAAAAAATAGGAAAGGCATGAAACAAACTGCAGTCTGTTCATTATGTTCCCTTGATTATTTATGCAGCACTTTTCAAACACTGCATGCTTAGACATATTTGCTTTGATTGTCTGTCTGCTGTAATACTGTTCCTCAAAAGGCAATGGAAGCAGAGTCTTTGAACATTTTTAAAGCAGAGGTAGATAGATTCTTGATAAGCAAGGGGGTAAAAGGTTATTGGGGGTAGTTGGCAATATGGACTTGAGATTACAATCGTGTTAGCCATGATCTTATTGAATTGCAGAGCAAGCTTGAGGGGCCGATGGCTTACTCCTGCTCCTAATTCGTATGTTTGTATATACTGTTCAGAGTACACAAGATACGCTCAAACAAAATAATGCTATGATGCAAGTCATATAATGTGCACACCACTAAATCACTGTTAGTCTGTACAGTGAGGATGTGGAAAACTTATTCTTCCTGCTAACCCTTGCAGTGTAAGTGTTCCTTACATCTTTGAGAATCTCTAATCTCATTGATCTAAGAATTTGTTGCCTAGAGTCACAAGTCTCTGAAGCACCATAGTAGGCAAATCTATTTAATGAATGGAACTTTTTAAAGGAAGATTGCTAACTTACATTTCAGCACTCGAGTGGTTAACCATATCTAATCTGCAAGCATTTATATATAATTTCTTAATTATTTCTCTGAAGCTGATGCTTCTTGTAATTAGCTGAAGGGTATGGGGCCACAGAATGATTAAAAGGTATTTCACTTTATAGCAATTCCTTCAGCTGTCCATTCCAACTGGCTTCTTATCAGTTCTAATTACAGAGTTAAACCACAGAAATGCCCTGGAGAATTTGAAAGGATTTCCCTTGGAGAGACTCTCTATCTGATCAAACCTATTCCATTCAGGCAGGAAAGTTTAGCTCAACACAGACATGAAACTTTTGCATCCAATGCATATGGAGCAGAAGGGAATTATTTTAAAGCGGCATTTCTCTCTTTTAGACTGAGTGTATTATTGTCATCCTGCAGTTTCTATGTTTTTTAATATTTTATGTATGAAATATTTTAATTATTCATATTCACACTCCTCGAGTGTCAAGATGAGCCAGAAAGGAAAGCTGTGACAGATTACTCATTGTCACCCTGGGAAAGAGGTCAAGATGCAGGTGGGCAGAAACATACAGCTGGAGTCAGCTCATCCTGTTCATGATTTACATAGAGGCCCTACTAAGGTAACACTTACATTGTATATTTTTGTTAGTAATTGAATTACAATGTTAGAGATTTTACTGCCAACACTAATAACTTGTATTTATATACAGCATTTCATGACCTCAGGACCTCCCAAGGTAGTTCACAGCCAATGAGGTACTTTTGAAGTTCATAGGGAATTAAAATGGGAATGCATTAAAAGGGAAAATCATTGCCACTTTTATGGTATAATAGAGTCAAGAAGAATTCAGCAACACAACTCACAAGATTTCAAAGTTGTTGTGAAGTATTTGCAATATGGAGGAATTTTATGATGCTAAACACAACATTTTCCTGGCAATTTTACAGCAGAGGCAACCACTTTAAAGCATATCATTCCCTTGAAATGTTTTAACAGTACAAATGTTCATTACTTCCAAGGAACGTTGTGGTTTAAAAAACTAATTACTATAGTCAACATTTTCTTCTCAATCTTCTACCCTCCTGTCCTGAAGGAACTGGTTCCTAGAGACAATGGACACTTTCAGTCCCCAAATACCTGCCCAACTGACAATGCTTCATGCGTGAGTCTGGTTAACAAGTGTTAGCACGCTACAATAATGGAGGACATCTCAGCCAATTCTGGTCCTCTGCTTTCTCCATCTCCACACACTAGCATCTTCCTGCAGGGTTTTCTGCATAGCAATCAGGGGTGGAAATACTGACTAGTTTTCTCCTCACTCATGAAGGTTGCTGAGGCTAACAGTTAAGGCCCCTCATTCTGCCCCGGGTAAGATCTGTTTATAAAGAAATATGGTCTCAATATCACAAAGATATATATAAGGAATTATGGGCAAAATTTAATGGGATTTCCCACCCCGCCGGTGGAAGAGATGCTCTGAGGAGCGTTAATTAGATGGAGGCTGGAATTCCGACCCTCTAGTGGAAGTCCTGCCTCAGGGAGCTGTTAGTCAATCTGATTGACTGGCAACTCTGTATTCCCAGCAGAGTCACTGAGAGCAGTGGCCACTACTGGGGCTACAGACAGGCCTACCAGTCTAAGTGGCAGAGCCAGTATGGAGCTGGGGATGTCACGGGAGGAACCGGGGTGGGGGCAGAGGGGGCTGGGGATCTTGATGGAGAGGCCAGAGGGACGGAACACCTTGGGATGGTGGAGGAGACCTTGTGGGCGTAGAATCAAAATCCCCTCCAACTGGGAAATTTATGGAACATAATTTCAAACGCACCGACATGTTTTGACCTCATGATTGGAACTATAAATTTTAAGAATATAAAACTGCAGTCAGCAGTACAGGGCTGGGCAGCAAGGGGTTAATTCGGACATTTAGTGAAAACACAGTGATTCGTCGAAAGGCTTTGGACATTGATTAACATGATCAAGAAGTCTGATTACCCAATACAATGGTACAAAGGACATATCATCAATACAATACGCTCAAGGAATTATTCACCCACCACAGACTGGAATAGGGTCATTAACTTTGGAGCCAAGTGCTGTTACTGTGCTGGAACTGGGCCACCTCAAACAGCAGCAGAATTGCTCATTCAATGAGAACTGATAATATTCATCTAAATACATCTTCCATCGAAAACCCTGTATTGTTTCAACCAGCAGGAGCAGATGACATTTGTCTGGGCTTTGCGTGGAATCAACTAAATGGGCATTGGAGCGACAGGAAATATGTTTTGACTTGTGAGTTAAATTGTTATAAAAACAGAGCAGATCTGAGCATCTGGGCTGCAGCTGGAAGAAGGGTGAAGTTTGGTCACCTTGACTCAGGCCAACAGTCAACACTGGACAAACCAGCCGTCTTGGGGATTGTAAATGTTTTCAGCCATATCGTGGCCTGAAGGTTTTGGGCTGCAGTCAGAAGAAGAGCCCAGTTTGGTCACCTTGACTCAGGCCTACAGCCAACACTGGACAGACCAACCATGTTGGGGTTTATAAGTTTCTGCGAGATCGTAGTGATATTGGTCTGAGGGTTTTGTGAAGGTTTGAGGCGAAAACTTGGTGTTTTTTTGCCGGTACCTTGTAACTTGCTGCAGCCATATCTTGGTGATATTGGTCTGAGGGTTTTTTTCTCAAGGCTTCAGGATAGGACGTGGTGTTTTGCCTGTGTTTTTGTAAGTTTTAACTGAGTCGTGGTGACTTTGTGTCAGGTACTGGGAAAAGGTTGTTTAAAATTTTGGGTTTTGTACTGTGGGGTTATGGGTGATTCAATAAAGTAAATGTGAATTGTCAGAAGAAACTTGTCTCACCAGTCATTCTGTTCAAGCCATACACTTGCGAATCTGGTGTCACGAACTTGAGTGTGGGGAGGGCCTCTGAGGGAAAAGGGGAACCCCTACAGGAGGTGGGAAGGGGGTCTCCCAATCAGGAAAGATGGAGGAGCCCTCCCCAGCCCAAGCAGGGTAACCTGCTGGGTTTACACAATATCCCTGATCTCAAAATTGAGGCTGGACGGGAAGCAGCCTTAAGGGCCTCAGTTGAGATGAAGGAGGGCAAGTGGATTGGCCTGGGCCTCGTTTGCACCCCCACCCCCGTAAAATTGCAGACAGATTGGGGGTGGGTGGGAGGACAGCAGATGGCCACCTAGGGAGTTAAATAGCAGGCCCCCCACCCCCAACCACCTGCAAACTTACAAGCAGGGGGCCCATAAAACTCTGCCCTATGAATTAAGTATGCTCAGATTAAAGAACAAGATTTTTGCAAAGTTTTTGTTTTCAACTCTGAATCTTAAATATTATTAAGGAATCATTAAAGTCAAATTATTTATATTATTGTTCTAGGAATTTGCCACCAAATCTACACCTATTCTCACCCCAAATTACCAAACAAAAAATTCAGTGTTACTGGGGTGGTGATGAGCAGACCAAGGAAAGTATTGATGAATGCACTGGCCCAAAGAACAATTGAGTTCCATCTGGCCAGTCCCAAAATATCAGATATAAAAACAAAAAGCTAAAAGCTACTGCGGATGCTGGAAATCCAAAACAAAAACAGAATTACCTGGAAAAACTCAGCAGGTCTGGCAGCATCGGTGGAGAAGAAATCAGTTAACCTTTCGAGTCTTCACGACCCTTCGGCAGAACTGAAGCATAGTTAGGAGAAAGGTGAAGTATAAGCTGGTTTAAGGTGGGGGGGCGGGGGGAGAGAGAAGTTGAGGGTGTGGTGATTGTGGAGATAAGCAAGCAGTGATAGGAGCAGATAATCAAAAGATGTCACAGACAAAAGGATCAAAGAGGTGTTGAAGGTGGTGATATTTGTCTAAGAAAAGTGCTAATTAAGAATGGAAGACAGGACACTCAAGGTACAGCTCTAGTGGGGGTGGGGTGGAAAGACTAACAAAGTTTTAGTTTTAGATTTAAAAATAATGGAAATAGGTGGGAAAAGAAGAATCTATATAAATTATTGAAAAAAAAGGGAGAGGGGAGAAACGGGGTGGGGAGGGGGGGAGGGGGAGTTTAAGATCTAAAGTTGTTGAATTCAATATTCAGCCCGGAAGGCTGTAAAGTGCCTAGTCGGAAGATGAGGTGCTGTTCCTCCAGTTTGCGTTGGGCTTCACTGGAACAATGCAGCAAGCCAAGGACAGACAAGTGGGCAAGAGAGCAGGGTGGAGTGTTAAAATGGCAAGCGACAGGGAGGTTTGGGTCTTTCTTGCGGACAGACCGCAGGTGTTCTGCAAAGCGGTCGCCCAGTTTGCGTTTGGTCTCTCCAATGTAGAGGAGACCGCATTGGGAGCAACGAATGCAGTAGACTAAGTTAGGGGAAATGCAAGTGAAATGCTGCTTCACTTGAAAGGAGTGTTTGGGCCCTTGGACGGTGAGGAGAGAGGAAGTGAAGGGGCAGGTGTTGCATCTTCTGTGTGGGCATGGGGAGGTGCCATAGGTGGGATGATCCTTTGAATGCGGATGCTGGTGGGGTGATAAGTGAGGACAAGGGGGACCCTATCATGTTTCTGGGAAGCAGGAGAAGGCGTGAGGATGCGCGGGATATGGGCCGGACACGGTTGAGGGCCCTGTCAACGACCGTGGATGGAAAAGCCTACCGACTCCCACAGCTACCTCGACTACATCTCCTCACACCCCGCTTCCTGTAAGGACTCCATCCCATTCTCTCAGTTCCTTCGCCTCCGTCACATCTGTTCTGATGACGCTACCTTCAAAAACAGCTCCTCTGACATGTCCTCCTTCTTCCTTAACCGAGGTTTTCCACCATTCAAAGGATCATCCTCCGCCATTTCCGCCAACTCCAGCATGATGCCACCACCAAACACATCTTCCCTTCACCCCCCCTGACGGCATTCCGTAGGGATCGTTCCCTCCGGGACACCCTGGTCCACTCCTCCATCACCCCCTACTCCTCAACCCCCACTAGAGCTGTACCTTGAGTGTCCTGTCTTCCATTCTTAATTAGCACTTTTCTTAGACAAATATCACCACCTTCAACACCTCTTTGATCCTTTTGTCTGTGACATCTTTTGATTATCTGCTCCTATCACTGCTTGCTTATCTCCACAATCACCACACCCTCAACTTCTCTCTCCCCCCGCCCCCCCACCTTAAACCAGCTTATACTTCACCTTTCTCCTAACTATGCTTCAGTTCTGCCGAAGGGTCGTGAAGACTCGAAAGGTTAACTGATTTCTTCTCCACCGATGCTGCCAGACCTGCTGAGTTTTTCCAGGTAATTCTGTTTTTGTCCAAAATATCAGATAGTGGTTCAGGTGACATGGCATATCGCCATGGTAACTAATCAGTGTTGTAGCCTCAACACATGATGCACACAGAAATTTGAGCAACTAATTACTAACAAGAGTCTGATCTTGGGTAAATAGACTTTGGTGAATGTGGCTGGGTGAAGTCAACCACCCACTGTGGATATGCTGGTTTTTCCTGTAATTTGGTGCATGTGCAGTATGCATAGAAGGCCACAGTATTACCACTAGAGCAAGGCATAAATCTGCTGACCTGTGTAAAGTGTCAAGATTTAATGCTCTGATGTGTCTATAGTACAACCTTTGAAGGTGTTTTACACCTGATCCTTCAATGGTTCAACTTGTAGGGAGGTAAAATTCGTGCATGTTTATATTGCTAAAGCTTTCCTTATCTCTGTAGCATTTCTGAGGGTCTCCATTGCTGCCCTTGGGATAAAAGAGCCAGTGTTAGCAATCTAATTACACGGAATGATACCGACAAGTCATTCTCCAGACCTCCAAACTGTGAAAGTAGCCAAAATGCTGAAATGAAATGATACCACGCCCTAAAGGTACTGTGACATCCCACTACCAATCAGCATTCGGCACTGGCGCCAAAGGCCGTCTAGAAACTTCTGCTATCAGGCAGGACAGAGTGGGTAGTTTTGGAAGTGTGTGCTCATTTTTAAAAAGGTCCTAAATCAGCTTTGGGAGGAAGTGGAATCTCGGAGAGGGGGTGGGGAGAATCCAAGTCTATGGGCTAGCACTGAAATCAGCTTGTCGATGATGTCTGCATTTAGAGGAGGAGGAGGCAATGTCTCAAACTCCGCTCGGCGTTTGCATTGAGATAAGCGGATTGGTGCCTCTGTCTGACTCCATGATAAAGTGGACGAGTTTAATTTATGGATTAGACCCCTTGGATGTCAGAATTTCTAAACGTGGCCAGACGCACTGGATCTGGGCGTTACCGCATTAATGCTAAGGACACCCCATACTACCAGCTGTATTAATATTTAATTTTTTTCTGATATTTTTCATCTTGACGTCTGGGAATTTGTAATTCGGAAACAAATGGTTTTGCGGTTTGTAATTTGGTGTTTACCCTACAACGTAGCCGAAATTTAGTCCAGCTGTTTAGCTATAAACAAAGCACATCAGTTTATAATAAGTTTATTAGGTAGGATGACACACTGTTTATTGTTGGGTTTCTGTAATTCTTAGTTACCTGTTAGATTAAGAAGAAAAGGAAGTGTGTGGGAGATCCAGAGCAGAGAAACACTGACTGACAATAGCGGAATGCTATTGTGATTGTAATTGCCATCAGCCGGAGCTGTAAAAGATGCCCGATCCCAGAGGGATACTTACACCAAGCCAGGGAGGCAGTTGGTCTGACCCCAGGGACACGACTGATATTCTGTATTGATATAACTTTCTGCACCGTCCACCACCGAACAAGTCACATTCTTCTTTACAATATAAGCACACCAGTTCCTGCAGGGCGGGGGAAACAAACCACAGATCAGTACAGGGGATGGGATTCGCCGACAGATACCAGAACTCCCCTGGCCATGGGCAGGTCTACAGCCGCGACAGTAAAACACCCTCCCTCCCCCGCGTTGAGAACAAGGACAAGGCGCCAGACTTTTCCTACCTGGGAGACGGGGATTTTTTTTTTGAACGAGGATAGAGGTATGATTTGAATTAGGGTCCACACGTGTAAATTTTGGATAAATTTTACGAATGGAGCCATCAACTGCTCAAGGTGTGATAGATACAAAATAGGGGACTTACCATCAATTTAAAGCAACTGGCTCGCCATATTTAATCGCAGGTTTAAAAAAATCCCACGAGTTTATTTTACTAGCAAAGTCAACATATAAAGTGATTCAGAAGATGCTGGTGTAAGTATAGGGAGGGATACTTGTGTTCGTTGCTTGCTAGTAAAGTTTTTCAAAGTGGACTGGCTAAGGGTTGACTTACTTGTTGCGTCCTGTGAGTCTGTTGGCAGCTTGTTGGGGTGTGGATCTGGAGGAATATAGATTGTATCTGGAAGATGCAAGAGTTGCTTGTACATCAGACAGTAGAATGCTGATCAGAATCCAAGACCAGTTCAACAAAATCGCCTCGTTCTTAGCTACTCTTCCGGTCATTGTAGCGGGACAGTTTTTTTTTCAATTTCTACCTTTCTGGGCAGAATTACCGATTGCTTAAACCGGAGCCGACGGCCAACCTTGTCTTCAGAACTGCAGGAGAGTCCAAGCTTCAGCTTGCTGGAGAGGGCAGGCTCGGCTGTTCAGGCTTGTAGTGGACCTGCCCTGTGAAGAGATGATGAAGAGACCCCTCCAGCGAGGAGAGTTGCGTTGGACTCGGGCTTTTCCTGTCGCTCTGGGCTGAATCTTTTTACGGAATGACGTTAATCTTTCTGCACTGGAGTTTCAGACACACCACTAGGAACTCTGCTTCTTGTTTAAAAAAAAACTTGGCTTAAGACCCATCCCGATGACTTGATGGGAGGCTGCCTGGTAACCTCACTACATCAGCATAGAGAGTGTGTGCATAGAGAAGCTGGAGCAGAGAACTAAACTACGAATATTACACGAGAGACTTAAGACATCAGCTAAAGGGAATGTCAACGGGATGCCAATTCACTCTGTTTCAGATCGCACCACGTCCGTCATGAAAGTAACTCCCATAAACCCAGAACTAGTTTGCCAAGAAACATTGTTTGGATCTAGCTCGTTGTAAATTGTAGATAAGAATAGCACATTTGTAATCTTGTTGGAATTGCTCGTTTATTTAGTAATTCAATTTAAGCATGATATTTGAAATATTTTACAGAAATGTGTAACTTCTAAAGTTAACATTAGCCAAAGCAAAAAATTAGGGAACAAATGCATGCTGAAGTTAGTCCAGGAAATCTATTTAAGGAGAAGTGGTTCAACGAATTGACCTGCCAGTTATCCTATCACTTGTGTCAGCGTTGAGCAGTTTCCTAAACAAAAACAGAATTACCTGGAAAAACTCAGCAGGTCTGGCAGCATCGGTGGAGAAGAAATCAGTTAACGTTTCGAGTCTTCATGACCCTTCGGCAGAACTGAAGTTTGTTCTGTTTTGGATTTCCAGCATCCGCAGTAGCTTTTAGCTTTTTGTTTTTATCTTTGAGCAGTTTCCTATGCTGGTTTGCACAAAACCAAAATGCTGCAGAGTCTGGAAATCTGAAATAAAAACAGAAAACAGGGGCAATACTCAACAGGTCAGATTAGATAACACAGGTGGACAGAGAAACAGAGTTAACTTTTCAGATCAATTATCTTTCATTGTAACTGGGGAAAGTATGCTGCAGTGGACCAAATGGCAATCTATGAATTGCACTTTTATGACCTTGTAAAAATTGCAGCTTATTTACTTTAATTCACACAAGAGTGATATCCTTGTGGGACTCCTACATTTGCATTGCTAAAATTGACTCCCTTATCTTAGAGCGAATGTCTGTCGACCCATAGGATGTCACCATCTAAACTAATGAAATGCTCATGCAAAAACTTTTAGTACAAGAAATCACTTCCAGAAGTGGTATGTGCTCCACCACAGTCTTGTGTAAGTGCAGCCAAGTGCAAAATATTTTTTTCAAAAAAGACCACCTGGGAACTTTTAAAAATTAATTTTGAATCATTATAATACTAGTGGAGAGCTGACATTCTCATTGGGCAGAATCGTCCCAGATTTGCGGTAGCAGGCAGGAAAAAGAATGTTTTATCCACCAGTTGCAATGGTGGCTTGTTAAAAATTCATTCATGGGATGTGGGCTTCGCTGCCTGGGCCAGCATTTATTACCCATCCCTAATAGGCTTTGAGAAGGTGCTGATGATCTGCCTCCTTGAACCACTGCAGTCCATGGGCAGAATTTTCTGCCTTCCGAGCGGGCGGACCCGTTCCCTGCCGGAGAAGTGGGCAGCGCCGCCATTTTAAGTGGGAGGGCCAATTAAGGCCCGTCCAGCGTGACGCTCGGCGGGAAGCGCTATGCATTCCTTGTGCAGGCGGGAGGGATTCCCCAAATGCGAGAGTGCGCTCTTTCACGCATGCGCATGAAAGAGCGCACATCTACCTGAGGCAAAGTGATGCGTCAGGGAGATCGCTGACAGTTGTAAAAACAGTAAAAATAGAAAAAAAAATCCTTAACATGTCCCCCTCATGTGACATGTTAATAAATTTCACTAAAACTTTATTAAACTTTTTTAAACCCTGCATGAAATCTCATCCCGTCGGTGGATGAGGTTTCATGTTTTTTCTATTCCCCACCGGGGCTCCTGGCCTGCCCGCTAACCTTAAGGTTGGACGGGCAGGTCCTTTAATTGTTTTAATGATCCTGTCAATGGCCTCGATTGGCCATTGACAGGTCTGCCGGCCTGCAGCTGATTTTGCTGTGGGCCCGCCTTCATGAAGCTTTAAATGGGGCGGGATGACGTCGGGGGTTCATTTTGCGCATCGGCGAGCGGGCCCCACCCCCTGCTTGCCGACGGCAAAATTCAGCCCCATGTGTTGGAGGTACACCCATAGTGCTGTTAGGAAGGGATTTCCAGAATTTTGACCCAGCGACAGTGAAGGAATGGTGATATATTCCCAAGTCAGGATGGTGAGTGACTTGGAGGGGAACTTCCAGGTGGTGGCGTTCCCATCTATCTGCTGCCCTTGTCCTTTTAGATGGTAGTGGCCTTGGGTTTGGAAAGTGCTGTCTAAGGAACCTTGGTGAATTCCTGCAGTGTATCTTGTAGATGGTACACACTGTACATATTAGAAGTGGTATTGTCCCTATCCCACCTCATTAATCATGCATTCCTGGGAAATACGCCATTTTGATGGCAAGTGGGCTTTCATTCGCCCACCACACCGACACCTCGCCACTTCCTCATGCCGGGTGCCGTACTTAAAGTGCACACACCTCTCAGTGCTTCCAGCCCAGGACTGCTGCACAGAAGACATGGCCCCGAAAGGCAAGAAGACTGCAGTCCCCTGATTCCGTGATGCACCCCTGGGATGCCTTCTGGATGCGTTTGGAGCCCACCGCGATGTCCTCTACCCCTGCTCTGGTTGCAGGAGGCCCATTAGTGTCACCACTCTGGCTTGGGAGGCAATGGCAGAGGTGGTCAGTGTCAACGCTGCTCACAAGAGGCTTGCCATCCGGTGCAGAAAGGACAAATGATCTCATCCGTGCCACCAGGGTATGGAAACCATCTCATCACTCTAAACTCTCACACTCACATGCCCATCACACATTCACTAGCATCTCACTCACCGCCAGCTCAAGGGACATCACCACCCATTCTCACACACACGCTCACATCTCCTCTGGAGACTGCCTCCTCAGCCCTCACCATCTTGAGGCCACTTGCACAGATCAACATATGCCCCCACACACACCCTGGGATACCCCCATTCCCCAGTAGTTCCCCAGTCCTGCAGCCTCTTCCCTTGCTTGCGGCCACTTCTCCCCCTTCCCCAAGCAATTCATAGCCCTGCAGCCATTGAAAATCAACCCCCACCTTATGGCTGGTCTCGTAAGTAGAGACCTGTCCGTGAGCCCCCTCAGAGTGATGTGGTGCTGCCTGTGAAGCCTGGCATTGATGACCACGAGTGCTGCCCGAAGCACAGTAGACAAACAAGCCTCAAAGTCCCGAGTAAAGTGAAGCTCACCAACTGCATGTCGCTCGTGTATAGTTGTGAAACATGTCGGCGTGGTGCTCGGATGATCCAGCATGGGGGGTCGATTCCGGTCAGCTGGGCTTATAATGATATGCAGATGTATTACAATGAAGTTCCCAATGTGCTGCAGCGGGAAATGCAGCCCACCATTGACAGACAGAGCAATGTTTGGAAACCAGTTTGATGACGCCATGAAACTGATTTTTGGCCTTCCGGCCATATTGTCCACTCACACCCACCATGATGCCCGAGACCAGTGGGCACGGAAAATTCTGCCCGTTGCCTCTCCCCTTTAACATTTAACTTAAATAGGATTCAAAAGGTTAAAAATAAACTTCTTACACAACACTACATTATCATTGGACAGAGTGGTGCAGAACCCACCATTACAGCTAAGTGGAATGGTCCTATTCTTACTTATCCAGCAATAACATGAGAATCTTCTTTAATTACTTCTCTTCCAGCCCTTTTCCATTACATCTGGAGAACCACCCCCGAAGAATTCACCCTTGTTCTCCCTCCTATTTTTCATCTACATGCTGTCCCTTGGGACATTATCTGAAAACACAATGTCAGGTATCACATGTATACAGAAGACACCCAGCTCCATATCATCACCAGGTCTGTGTTGTCGGATTGCTTGTCCTATGTTCAATCCTGGATGAGATGAAATTTCCTCCAATTAAACATTGGAAAGACTGAAGCTATTGTCTTTAGCACCCCACAAACTCCATTTTCTACCTGCTATTTTCACTTATGTCCCTAGCCACTGGCTCAGGGTGAATCAGACTGTTCACAATGCTGACATACTATTTGACTCTGAGCTAAGCTTCTAACCCCTTATCCTCTCCATCTCAAATAATACCATATTGATAATATTTGCCCATCTTTGCCCCTGCCTAAGCCCAGTTGCTGCTGACACCCTCATCCATGTTTTTGTCACCAGCAGACTTGACTATTCTAAAGCTCTCCTCTCCATAAACTAAATCTCAACCAAAACCCTACTACCTATAATTCAACTTGCACTAAGTCATCTGTGTTCACAAGCCTACATTGTCTCCCAGTCCCTGAATATCTTGGTTTTAAAATCCTTATCCTGTATTTAAATTGCTCTATAACTTCAACCCTTCCTATCTCTGTAACCCCTTTCAGCCCTATAAGCACCCAAGAACCTTGCGTTTCTCCAACTCTAGCCTCCTGTGCATTTCTCAATTTCTTTGCTCTACAATTGTTGGCAATGCCTTCAGCCATGTAGGCCCCAAACTCTGGAATTCATTTTTGAAACCTATCTGTCTCTCCGCTTCCTTTAACTAGTTCCTTAAAACATACTTCTTTGACTTTTTGGAAGAGGTGACTAAAATAGTGGACAGGGGAATGTCTATGAATGTTATTTATATGGACTTCCAGAAGGCATTTGATGAAGTTCCTCATAAAACTTTTAACTACAGTTGAAGCACGTGGAATTGAAGACAAATTTCTGAGCTGGTTGGGAAATGGATGAGCAGCAGGAGACAGAGACAGGTATTGAATTGGCAAGGTTAGACAAGTAGTGTCCTGCAAGGATCAACGTTGGAGCCTCAACTATTCAGCAAATTCATTAGTGACTTGGACGGTGGGATAGAAAACCAAAAATCCAAATCTGTCGATGACACAAAGATAGGTGGTATTGTAAGCAGTGTATATAGAAATGTAAAATTACAGAGATATTGAAAGATTAAATGAATGGGCAAAACTGTGGCAAATGGATTTCAGTGGTGGCAAATGTGAAGTCATTCACTTTGGACCTAAAAAGGATGGAATCAAAAGTCAGATGATTAAAATGTGATGGACAGGTCCAAAAAATCATCCTGAAGGTTAATGGAATGCTGGTCTATGTATCTAGAGGAACAGAATACAAAGAGGTGGATATCATGCTTCAACTATTCTAAGCCCTAGTTAGACCACACCTGGGGTATTGTGAGCAGTTCTGGGCATCACACTTAGGAAGGATATATTGGCCTTGTATGGAGTGGAGAACAAATTTACTAGATTGATACCTTGGCTCCTAAGGGTTAAGCTGCAAGGAGAGATTAAACAAACTAAGATTATATTCCCTGGAATCTAGAAGGGGTGATTTTATTGATATTAAGGGGAACAGGTAGGGTAGATTGCGAGACCTATTTTCGGTAGTTGGGGAATCTAGAACTAGGGGTCATAGTCCAAAATTTAAAGGTAGACCTTTCAGGAGTGAAATGAGGAAACACTCTTCACGCAAAGGCTGCTTGAAGCTTGGAACTCTCTTCCACAAATGGCAATTGATGGTAGATAAATTATTAATTTTAAAACTGAGATTGATGGATTTTTGTTCACCAAATATACTAAGGGAGATGGACAAAGGCTGGTATTGGAGTTAGGCTGCAGATTAACCATGAACACACTGAATGGCAAAATTGGTCCAGATCTTCTGGTTTCCGAATTGTCGGAGACTGGACTTAACCCCAAGATGCACTCTGAGACTCTGCAGAAGGCCTGACAAATGACACTGTGGGAATTGCCCAGGAAGTTTGAACTTCTGATGGGCCATTCCCCTGTTCCCTGGCACCCTCTGAGAAAGTCCCCAACTCTGAGTTAGAGTCGGAGAATTCAGACAGGTCCAACTTACTTGCCTGAATGGTTACCTAGGAAACGATGGACAGAAAAATCCTAGTCTAGCTCCTGGGTAAATAAAATATACAACTGACAACCCCTCGAGCCCCAAAACTCCAACTGACTCCCTGACCCCGCACCCCCCACCTGACTTGATCTGACTAGCCCCAGCCACCTGATTCCCTCTGACCCCTAACACCCATCTCACCCCCTAACATCTCCCTGACTTCCCCAACCTGAAAATCCCCCCCAACCTGACTAGAGTACCCCCTGACCCACCTACTCACTCACACACCCTCCCCACCTTACCCAGCTGCCAGCCTACCCATTTGCCACTCAACCTAGCTGCCAACCTCTCCAGATGTCCCTCTCTCCAGCTGCCATCCACACACCTGCCACCCTGCCCAGATGTCACCTTACCCACCTGCCACCCAACCCACCTGCTATCCTTCCTACCTGCAGCTTTTTAAAAATTATTAATTAACGGGATGTGGGCTTCGCGGGCTAGGCCAGCATTTATTGCCCATCCTTAATTGCCCTTGAGAAGGCTGCCTACTTGAACCGCTGCAGTCCATGTGGTGTAGGTACATTCACAGTGCTGTTAGGAAGGGAGTTCCATGATTTTGACCGAACGGCAATGAAGGAATGGCAATATATTTCCAAGTCAGGATAGTGAGTGACTTGGAGGGGAACTTCCAGGTGCTGGTGTTCCCATCTTTCTGCTGCCCTTGTCCTTTTAGATTGTAGTGGTCATGGGTTTGGAAGGTGCTGCCTAAGGAGCCTTGGTGAATTCCTGCAGTGCATCTTGTAGATGGTACACACTGCTGCCACTGTGCGTTGGTGAAGGAGGGAGTGAATGTTTGTGGAAGGGGTGCCAATCAAGCGGGCTGCTTTGTCTTGGACGGTGTCAAGTTTCTTGAGTGTTGTGGGAGCTGCACTCATCCAGGCAAGTGGGGAGTATTCCACCACACTCCTGGCTTGTGCCTTGTAGATGGTGGACAGACTTTGGGGAGTCAGGAGGTGAATTACCCATCTGCCACCCTAACCAGTTGCCAACCTACCCACTTACCTCGCCCACTCTACCCACAGACACCTACACATTCACCCATTGATTCATCCATTTATTCACAATGTCTCAAAGCTTTTCAGTACGTTAGTGAACACTTACCAGAATATGGCAGAGTGTCGTTAAAAGGTGTCTTCCCCTAGCGATCCAGTTTGATGGAACAGGGTTTGATGGAAGGCTGCTGCACATTTCTGAAGAAGCTGGGATCAGAAGACCTGGCCAGAAATGCGAAGCAGAGTTTTGGCACAGAAAAGTAGGAGCAGAGCAACAATCCGACAGTTATTGCCACTCCTCGGAAGATTCAGGCCATAGTCTTGAGGAGCTATTTGTCCAACTCCTGCTTCTCTGTTCCTAGGGTGGGGAATAATTTATCAGAACTATTTCCACTGTCACTGGATTCCCTCAGGGACACCAAAGCTGAGAAACAAGACCAGCAATAAGAATATACCAGCTCAACATTGAAGGCCCATTTTGGGCAAAATATGAGCTCCTTGCAAAAGAACTATCAGACAGGAATGTGAACATAGTCACCCTGTAATAAACCACCTTGCGGACCAGTCCAGCCATCAAGCCCATATTCCCAGGTACCATTCCATTGCAAGCAGGGATAACAGGACATACAGCTTAGCCACCTACATCAAGGAAACCCTCACCAAAGATGCTGAAGGCCTAAAATCAGATCACCCCTATCCCATCTCCATCGAAGCAGGTAAGCTGACTATCACAAATGTCTACAAGCCAGCTGATGACCAATGGCCCAACATGATAAAACAGGCTGCAGCACCCCCAACCATCTACATTGG